>NC_091134.1:120000-2520000 GCF_041381155.1 Argopecten irradians | reverse complement strand
CAAACAACCAAACATTAAGAACAGCATCATGTTTCAAAACTTTCATTATAATAATGGGAAACAAGTTTATGTATTGAGGATAAAAAATCCTCTTTAGCAAAGCTAATCTTCCTCAGGGTTCTCTAATAGCGAAATTGCTTTGTCGTTATGATACATTTCACGATTGCATAATAAGTCTTTCAATTCAAAATTATCACATACACGCACAATCAAAATTGTCACAGAATCAGAGAAGTAATCCGTAAAAAGTAATGCCTTATATACATACATCTTAATGTAACAAATGTATTTAAATCAAATGTTTTCTGTTATTCATTAAATAATGATACTTCCAAACAATTTAAATGGAGTAGATAGACATGTCGGTGTAATGATGCTGAAAACAGCCATGTAACACCGGTGGTATCTTGGTTGGACAATTACATTAATGTTTTAGCGACATCATACCGACATTTAGGTTAGCCTTCCTTAAATAACCCTGGCTGTTAATACGGCAATAAAACTACTATACCACACCATTGAGTAGACATATATTTCATCCCTGAATAAATCAAAACACATGTCACAAAGTTTTTACAGCTTTTTATTTAATATCCGCAATACAATACAGTTAAGATAAAAAAAACAATAACCAGCACACAACACGATTATATGCTTATCGAAGTTACGAGGAAATCAAATCGTGGAAACGATAAAATATGAAACAACGAAAAGATTAAAAAATGAAAGAGAAGAAAAGGTATCAAATACTTTGTAGATGTAATTAAATTTCACAAATGAACTGTGAGTTTTGTTAAATAATTTTGGTTTTAACAATAAAATAAATGTATTATAATAATCATATGCTTAAAGTGTTTAAGATTTAACAATACATATTACTAACGGAATCTGTTTTCATTTGCTGTTTTAAGCTTGACTGGGACACATAGAAATATTTTCATCCTTTGACAGACCACAGTTTATGATTAGTCACGCATTCCCATTTTAATTTATTGGTGGTGTTATTTGAGAGCTGATTTTAGAATATCGTTACCGGTGTTGTCAAACACTTGAAGGAATATTAAATATAAAGAGGAGGCAAAAATGTTTACATACGGTAAAGCATTAACTTTAAGGCTAGATACAGTGTTGTTTCTATTTTAAAAAAATCTTGCGAGGCTAATAATATAAAGGCTTTCCTTTTCGCTGAAAGCAGAATTACTGCCGACAATGCAATTTAAAAATATATTAATTTCATTTTAAATTCAGGGGCATGGCTTCATTGGTCCTGTTGCCTCCACTATATGACCTAACAAGGTTCCCTATAAATTAAGAGTAAAATTCTTATCTTTTTCCTAACGTCTCCCTTGATCCCTTGATACCGCCCCATCTTTGAGATAGTATCCTTTTTTCCTTAATGTCTCCCTTGATACCGCGAAACTTTTGGCCATACGTTGAGCGTTAGCCACTGTTTCGGTGTTTTGTCTCATGGCCGATAGTCACGTGACAATAAGTCAGAGTGATGAAACTATGATGTTTCTGACCCTTTTTACGATTATTCCTGTCACTACGGCTCTTGTCGTCAGCAGGGGTAAGCTTATGAGAGAAAGAAGCCTCAACTCAAAACTCACCACCGCTTTGGTTTAGATTCGTGGATGACATTATGACCAAACTCCTCTGTGTATGGGAAACCAACTCACACAGACCAGTACATCAATAGCCAAATAGCCAATCTAAGCACCATCTAGAACACGAACGAACGGTGATAAAAGCCGTACTCCATCGATCCGAGAAATTAGTCACCAACAAAGAGGGCCAAACATCAGAGATAGAACATATTTACACAGCACTACAGACCAATACATATCCTGTGGATGTTCTTATTCTCTAGGAGAAAAAGAGAAGAAACAACACAAACAATATAAAGACAACAACAACAACATCGGCCTCCCATATATAACTTTTCGTAAGTGACAGTTTACACAGGTAAAAGACATGGTATATTACATCAAATGTGAACAGTGTAACTGTGACTATGTGGTGGAAACTGAGAGATCACTAGAAGTCAGACTCAAAACAACACTAAGCCAGGTAAATTCTCGAACACAGGAGGCAGACGGGACTACACATCAACCCTGAGATAGCAAAGATAATAACTACAGAAGACATCCATATAAAGAGAAGAGTAAAGGAGTACATAGCCACCAAACAAAGAAAGCCATCTCTAAACAAAGACAAGAAGCTGGACCTACAACCTGTATACAACTCTCTCATATTGTTACACGACTGACCATCTACACGTGATACTTCACTGACCACTTCTCAGTAACACCGTCGAGTGAAGAAGATTAGATGCGATACAGTGGAAATGTACTGTAAGTTAAGAACTTTTCTCTGAGTTATGGAAAATTTTAAAACTGATATTGATAGCGGGCCTTTGTATACCTACGAAGCTCCTCCAAGCAAACACTTTCATAATAACAATAGATTTGTTTAATTGTGAAATGAGAGAATCCACATGACCTGAAACGCAAATAGAGGGAAAAAGTAGACATACTTTCTGTGGTCAGATAAATGTCATATCTCCTCTTTTCCCCATCCTATTCCATCACGTGAAATGGTCGGCATTAGCAATGCTATATAATAACATTGTTTTATCTTACATGGTTTTAATAACGAGTCTCCCTAATAATGAATCTTTCTTAAACATATCAAAACCCTCGACAAAAATATGCGTTTCCAAATGTATATTACATTATTTGTGAAATATTTATGATAGTGCAATATGAGTGTTGCTTTGTTTATGTATTGTTAGCGATATCTCTCTCTGTTTGTAGTAACATAAGAGGTTACCAGGTCCACAGAAATATCAACACATGCGCAGTAGAATCATCAGTTTCTGGATGGGCGTACGAGAAATGAACCAATCAGGTAATGCGGATCAGTTCCTGGAATGAGAAATGTTCATGATTGTACATATCTTCCGTGTTTTATTTCATAAGATCAGTCGGACGGACGGAACACCATCTACCCAATTTGAAGCCTGGTCTGAAAGGTAAGAATCATTTTATATTAAAGGTAATATCCTAACATGAAATTCTAGATTAATATCATATGCATTCATTTATAATTGCAAAAGATATTTTCATTTTGTTCTAAATGCATTTTTGTTTAATTCATCTTTCTTTTTCCCCTTGTTGTTGCCATTTGTCAATTTTAAAGACTTGATATTTAATTTCTTTAGCTTTTAGTCAAAATGCAGAAACGGCATCTAACTAATTCACCAAAGGAGCCATTCTTGCTTGACCCGATTTCTCTGAACAAAAGGCGAATATTTCAGTAAAAATGCTCGTGTTTAATTTTATTGTTTTGAAACAGGAGGCTATTTATACTACAATGGGCCTTCTGCTAATATATAGAGTTCTTTTCTTACATCAAACCACTAAATGCGCAGCGTAATATAGGCTTATTTGTTACACATTTTAGAATTATAAATGATAAAGGCATTTTATCTATTTGCTATGACCTTGTTGAAATATATCACGAAAACGTCACATTTGTGATTGATGCTACCTTGCATTAAATGCATTTGGACAAGTATTAGTTTTAAAAAGAGGAAATAGGGGCACATCATCCTTCAAAATGCTGCGCATGCGTTTCCTTAATTCTTAAATTTTCTTGAGTACAAATTGTTTGATTGCTATGTAATTTCAACAACCCGTGCAAGCTTTGTTCCACAATTATTCTTGCTTATCATATTGATTTCCTTTTCCATTGGCAGAACATTTTTGTGTCAGTAAAAAATATCAATATATGTGCGAATTATGTAATTGCTTCATACAGGATGTCACACATTATATTTATTAATTACTTTTCTTCACGATTTTATATCGAAAATGAAGATTGGTAATGCTTAATATTTTCCTCCTTACTAAATCATTCCTAACATTATCCGACTTTATAACCAGTCGATGCTAGTTTATAACCCGTACATTGATACCAGCCAATGGCGAGTCTGAAGAGAGTCACGTGCCCGCGTTGCTAGTTAACGTCACTAGTTGCCAAGACACAAATAATGGAGATGGGACATGCATGTGCACATAAACGATAGATGTAAAATTTCTATTGTTCATAGTTAAATCAATTTCATAACATGTAATAAATTAACTTCAAGGGCTGCTGCGCCATGAATGTTGATTTTTTTTCCAGACAGCCATTTACGACTTTTAAGCAATAAATAAGTCTTTATGAGGGAGGTGTAAATAGAATGACACTGGGCATGCTCTGTCAACGATTCTAACTATCTGATCTGCTTATCATCGTGTTGGAGGCGGATCGGATTCATATATACTTTATATCAGTCACCATTTATTACAGAATGCATTTTGCAAGTGTTTATATCCATGAATAAAGTATAATTATCTATCTTCTAGGTGCTACACCACTAACATTTTTTTTCTATCAAAACCAGGAGCAAATGACTCTGTAAATGGGTTCAGAAACAGAAGTTACTTTCTTTACACAATTGCCAATATTTAAATGTGTGATCTAACTTTACTTCAAGAAAACATTATAAAAAATAATTTCTTCCCGAAATACTCTATATCACGTTGCCCTACATGAAATGAAATTCTGCTTATGTATGCATCAAACGCAAAACAAATTATGTTGTATTATTTTTGTGTTAATTGACATACATTTATACGAGGAACACACTAATTAGTGTCCTAACGATGAATATTGTTATGTTCTGTTGGCGTTGGGCGCATGTAAGCATTAGCCACTTCATAATATGCTGAAAATATTCTCATGTACTTTTATTATATGTTATCATAAAATATACAGTTTGCAGTTAAAATGTCACGTATATATTATATTGTTTATTCTATGTGACAAATTTTAACGTAAGTAAAAGGTGACCATTCCAACGACTATAAATATTTATGTGATATTTTTACAGATGGGGCCTATTGAGCAGTCAGGCGTTGGTTTACACTTCCTGTTTGGAGTAACAGGTAAGTTATTACCTATAATTTATATTACATAGTTCATACTATACCATATTCCACTACTTTAAACTAAGCCATGTCATTGTAATGAATATGAACATTCAGCTGCCCAGTCGATTAGCATAGCATTATTCCTAGTCATTTACTAACACTATTAATAGTGTCGTGTCCTTAGATATTTACATCATATTACCGTTTGACAATAAGCTGAAAACAGGTTACATATTATGTATATTTTAGCCAATATTGATAATTTCGATAATAATATTTATATTTACATTCTATGTTTTGTTTACCTATACATCGGTAGTATACCCGAAGTAATAAGTTCAAATGTATGTCCTGTGTACTACAATGTACAGTAATGAGATCGGTGTAGGGGTAGTGGATCGAAAATGACGAATGTATTTTTTTAGCACGATTAAAAACAAAATTTAGCCTGAATGGTGAAAAGCGGCATTCAATGTGATGTAAGTGCAACGCCATCTGTCACCTACCAGTGATTGATTACAATCTTAATTATAATCAGACCTATCTTCATAACTAAACCAACATACTTTCGAATTCGAAGTCTATTCAATACCATTATCGTTGCTATGGAACGACACATTACTACAAAATTACAAATAACATGGCGCAATAGCGGTTTTTTTTTTAAAAAGTTCAGACAGTAATAATTGGATAATTTCCTTATTAAAAACGATTTTATAATTTGACGCTTATTTTATACGTTTTAGTTGCCTATTATTGTAAAACATGCAATGAAATGTTACACAATAATAGTACGTAGGTGGTATGAATGCAATTTGATAATTACTATCGAGCGACATTCTATATATATCGGTCACCAAAATCATAAAGACTATATACTATCACTTGGAAGTTTATTGCTTAAAATTACTCACAATAAAGCACATTTTGATGGTGGTTATAACATTATAAGTTTAAAGTGTAACTTTGAATTATAGTATAATGTTTCCGTTATACCACTATACTGTTGTATTTGGTTGTTTCAGTGGTCTTAGTAACTGTGGTGCCCATCATTACCAATGCTGCTACTACCACTCCTACTAACATTACAACTGAAACCAGTCCCGCTCCAACTACTACCGTGACAATTCCAACCAGTGTCGCCCCAACTAATGGCACTACAACAAGTGGCACCCCTACAAGTGGCACCACACCAAGTGGCACCCCTACAAGTGGCACCACACCAAGTGGCACCCCTACAAGTGGCACTCCAACAGGTGGCTCTCCACCAAGTGGTACCCAAACAAGTGGCGCTCCAACAAGTGGTACCCCTACAAGTAACACTCCAACGAATGGCACTACAGACAATTCCACTCTAACTACCGTTAATTATGATTCTGGTGCTTTACAATGTGGCGGACTTGTCTTCAACAGCATGTTTTTGTCTGTCATAACGTTGCTGCTTCACATTTCATAGAATGGTCGACCTTTCACAAAAGTAAAAAAACGCAACAAATCTATAGATATTTTTTTTAAATGCAACTTTCTTAACATTTTCGATAATGTATCTGAAATTTTAGGATATTGTCTCTTAAATGTCAAATATAGCTTTTAACCAGCGTTCATACTAATGCTAGGGTACTGTATAATTACAATTTGGATAGCATAGTCATTCTGTAATATCGATGTCCGAATATTAAGATATGTAGAGGTAACAGTAGAACGAAATGACTCTTCTCATTCCAACTTAAAATGACAATCTTAGGGAACAGACCGTATACTTAAAATGACATTATCTTTTAATTTAGTAATACTGGATAAAAAAACCTATAATTCACGGATGGTACCGTAGTCGTGAGAGGGTGTTCGGGTTTTGTTGTACTGTGACATGAATAGAGACATTCACCTGCAGCACATTGTACTCTGGGAAGGCCGTCCATAGTAAACCAAACTGTATTATAAAGTTGTTTTAAACAGTACTTTATAATGAAGTTTTTATACATTGTAATATTGCCCATTTCCTTGTTTGGTTATTGCCTGAGAGTATTTTGATGTGATAAGCATTCTCAAGGCTACATTTAAACAGTTCATTCTTAATATAATCTGATGATAATATAAGAATCGAAATTGTTCAAATGCTTTGTATGTTGTTATTTAATTGATTCCAGTAAACAAATTGATGTTAAAAATCCAAATTGTGATAGCTATTATTCCGTCCATCGATTTACAAGTTTTTATTTAATTGTCTTGTGTATAAAATGTTGATTATATTATTTCATTGAGTATATTGTTTGACCGGTATATTTGAAAAGCAAGATGTACTGATATAAGTACCAGCCCTGCTATGATTCGTCTGGAAGAGGTAGTTGATGACTTTTTCTTCTCACATAATTTATGCATAACACTTTTTATAACTATTATCACGCTCATTTTGAGCAATATTTGTCTGAAAATTAATTTATTTATAAACAATATCAAACTTTGCCTAGGTGGAATTATCCATTATATAATCTTATTATCAGTATTTTATTGCCTTTCGAACGAAAGTTTCTATCAGTGATATTCAACCCGCTTTTGAAACGGAAGAATTGATGTTGATACTTTTATCATTTGTTTAAGGATGGTAGCAGTAGATAGTATTGATACTAGCCTTTTATCAAAGATGACACTTGGCTTGTAAATAGCAATTGGTTGTTTGATGACACTTGACTGGTAGATGACACTTGGCCGGTAGATAACACTTGGTTGGTAGATGACACTTTGCTGGTGGATGACACTTGGCTGGTGGATGACACTTGGTTGGTAGATGACACTTGGTGGTAGATGACACTTGACTGGTAGATGGCACTTGGTTGGTAGATGACACTTAGTTGGTAGATGACACTTGGTTGGTAGATGACACTTGACTGGTAGATGACACTTGACTGGTAGATGACACTTAGTTGGTAGATGACACTTGACTGGTAGATGACACTTGGTGGTAGATGACACTTGGCTGGTAGATGACACTTGGCTGGTAGATGACACTTGACTGGTAGATGACACTTGAGGGTAGATGACACTTAGTTGGTAGATGACACTTAGTTGGTAGTTGACACTTGGTTGGTAGTTGATACTTGGTTGGTAGATGACACTTGGCTGGTAGATGACACTTGAGGTAGATGACAATTGGTTGGTTGGTAGATACACTTGGCGGTAGATGACACTTGGTTGGTAGATGACACTTGACTGGTAGATGACAATTGGCGGTAGATAACACTTGGCTGGTAGATGACACTTGCTGGTGGATGACACTTGGCTGGTGGATGACACTTGGCTGGTGGATGACACTTGGCTGGTGATGACACTTGGTTGGTAGATGACACTTGGTGGTAGATGACACTTGACTGGTAGATGACACTTGTTGGTAGATGACACTTGGTTGGTAGATGACACTTGGTTGGTAGATGACACTTGACTGGTAGATGACACTTAGTTGGTAGATGACACTTGACTGGTAGATGACACTTGGTGGTAGATGACACTTGGCTGGTAGATGACACTTGACTGGTAGATGACACTTGACTGGTAGATGACACTTGGTTGGTAGATGACACTTAGTTGGTAGTTGACACTTGGTTGGTAGTTGACACTTGGTTGGTAGATGACACTTGGCTGGTAGATGACACTTGGCTGGTAGATGACACTTGGTTGGTAGATGACACTTGGCCGGTAGATGACACTTGGCTGGTAGATGACACTTGGCTGGTAGATGACAATTGGCCGGTAGATAACACTTGGCTGGTAGATGACACTTGACTGGTAGATGACAATTAGCCGGTAGATAACACTTGGCTGGTAGATGACACTTGGCCGGTAGATGACACTTGGCTGGTAGATGACACTTGGTGGTAGATGACACTTGGCTGGTAGATGACACTTGGTGGTAGATGACACTTGGCCGGTAGATAACACTTGGCTGGTAGATGACACCTGGTGGTAGATGACACTTGGTTGGTAGATGACACTTGGCTGGTAGATAACACTTGGTGGTAGATGACACTTGGCCGGTAGATAACACTTGGTGGTAGATGACACTTGGCCGGTAGATAACACTTGGTGGTACACTTGGTGGTAGATGACACTTGGCTGGTAGATGACACTTCATATCATTGTTTAAAATATTGATAGAATATAACAACGATACACAGTTTTTGTTCATTACTAAATGTGTATTTGTAAAATTGTATTAAATTTTTGATACCATACTTTCAATAATTTGACGAGGAGGGTAGATGAAGTTCTATTTCCACAAAACTTATCAAACATCTCTCCAAACTTGTTTAAAGTAATAAAATGACACACGAATGTATACTGATGTTTTGTGGTTATTTATAGTTTGATTTACCTTATGTTACACAATCAATATTCAATAATACTATTCCAGACCATTATAAGACGGGAAAATTTGACGGAGAAAATCCGGAGTTCCAAGAGAAATATTAACAACTCACCACGAGCTCTTAGAAATTCTCAGTGGATTTTGACAAATGACTTTGGTATATTACTAGTAATTATCAATTCCGATTAGCCAGTCCCAGGGACTTTCTGGTTTATTCGGCGGCATGCTTCAGTGAGATAGCACTATAAAAAGGGCAGGAGTTCCACTATGATAAGGAGACACAGCACAAATATACAACAGCCTCCCAAAACATACTGACATTCTGTCCTTAAATGACCCTGGCTATTAATAGAACGTCGAACCCTATAACATGCCAAGCCACCCCAAGTATTATTTCCTTCGGTTAGGGCACTACAATTCTACCTATTAACTCAAATGTAAAGGCGACTAAATTTAGGATTTTATAATTTCTCTTACTAACTTCTTTTACTTTTCCTTGCATCATCCTTGAAACTATCCTTCAGTTAAGCGCTCGCCCCTGTAAGGAATGCTCTGGGTTATGTAACCTGGCCGAGCCACATCAAAGTCTATAAAGGTGGTAGTTTCTGCTTCTGGTTAACGCTCAGCATAGATGGAGTGAGACGACTGGTTTGTCCGTTATCGGTCTTATTTGACCAGGTGAGGTGTGTTTGTTTGGTGTCCTCAACGGTATGTTTCAGTGAGATAGCAATGTAAAACGGACAACAGTTTAACTATTACAAGAAGACACAACATAAATAAATTGCAGTCTCCCAATCACACGCCCCGCACTTCACACACGCTACACATCACATACATGGGAGGCCGTCCTTAAATGACCCTGACTGTTAATAGGACAGTGATTTAACTAAACACACAGTACTTCATGGCTAACACCGTCTCTTCGACCAATGTAACTAATCTTTTGTTTGTAGTATTAAAAATGTGACCGCCGTGACGGTCATATACAGTGGCCAAAGCCGTCTCGAGTTGTTCAGAGCATTGCTACTAATAATTGTGGCGGTAATCTCACTGCTTTTGAAATTATACGATGTCATGGAAGGTACCCTTGATTTTAAATGAAAAAAAAAGTAATTTTTATTTCTCAATAATTCATTCAAGTTATATCACAAGTCAAATAAGAGTTATCGTTCGTCTACCAACATTCGTACGTGGTAAAAAAATTCCGATCATGTGTTTTAATGTACGAACATACCACATACCATATTGGAGCCAATGTACGACGATAATATTATACCTCATATTTATAACAGTGTCTGTGTTTAGTAGAAATATATTTAATCACATGGGAAAAAACGTCGCTTTTTCCTTGGATGAAATACAATATCCCCCCCAATGTTGGCCGTCTATCTTTTACACAGACACATCTCTCTCCGAGTGTACAACAATGATGGACGAATCGTAAAATTTCATTTTCACTTATTACGAATGTAAGTAATATTTACCCCAAAAAATAATACTAACTTGAATAATTTAACTTTTAAATTTTGGAGATATAACACAAATGTCTGTGTGTTTTAGAGATAAAACTAGAATGAAATTAAATGTAACATAATAGATTTCTACGGAACCTCTTGAAAATAAAATAGTTAAGAACCCTGAAGTCTAGAAGAATAAGTGCACAAGGATATCTAATGCTAATAACTTCGGCAGACAATAATGAATATGAATTATTAATCAAGATTAAAGTTCATTTTTCTTCATGCCAATCTATGTATGTAAATGACTGCCGGGATTGCACATTTCTCCGTAGCTGCAACATTGTAGCACAAAGGATTTCTAGGAAGATACTGGTGTCATCTTTAGAGCTATACAAGTGGCGCCAATTACTGCTAGAGGAGCAAAATAAAAAACTAAATTAAAAAGATTATTATGTATATTATTGAGCCAGCTTTATATATCTTACCTGCTAGGCAACGTATAGGGAACAACCAACTAAATAAAAAGACCTTCGAAATGGCCCTTCTGTATACAAGATTGAGCCCAGGATAGAATTTTAACCCGGCCGCTGATTGACTGGCTAACTATGAATTTCAAAAGTAAAAATGTTTTCTGACAGGTAATTATTCCTAGATAACATTGATATAAATTTGGAAAATCGTATTGAGATTTAGGTTCAAAATATCAATTTTGATAATGAATAGGTAAAAATATTAGAATTTCAGGATTTGTTAGTGCAAAATGCGCCTGATTTCAATGAAGCTACCCTGGTTGGAGTTTGAGCAGAAGGACCCAAACTTTTTTTTATCTAGTGTTATATGAGAACCTAGACTTTAGTTATAGAACACAATAGCTAACTAATATTCCTTTGTTTTAATAATACAGTACAAAACTTAAGCAAAGTTTAACACTGTGGTTTATGTAAAATTATTTAGTTGGTTGTTCTCTATAAAAGATTCACAGTCACATATCACTTTTGATATATATAACTATGGTGATCTTTTCAAAGATACATGTACAGCAATTCCACAAATTGTTCCATTAACATTTTTATTGGTAAGACGGATATTATTAATGATTGTTATGTTGTTTGTACACTGAAATGATATACATCCATCTGTAAACAGGAAATAATTGGAAAAATATAAAAAGCATAGCAACATCACAACCACGCATCACATTACCCTTAGTTGTCGTATAAAGAGGTTAGGCACATTCTACGTGCCCGACAGAACACTTTCCGAAATAATATAGACATTGTATCATTAATCTATAAAACATCTCATTTGAAACATCATTAATTATTATCCGTGTCATAATCATTTCTTCTGTATCTATAATACATATATGTACAAGTGATATTTACAAATATTTTTTACTTATGTAAAGATACATAACAAAGGCGCGAAAAAGATTATATGTGTGATATAAAGTACTAAGTATAAAGATAACATTCAATACTTATACTGAGTATTGATCTTGATGCAAATGTTACAAATAGAACTATGAAATGGTAGATGTAATCTGACCTGGTAAACATACAGAAGTGTTGGTATGACGCTCAGCTCTGATCACTTTACTCCCAAGGGGAACAAAACCACATTTTGTAATAGGAACTTCCGTCAGATGTACTGATATGATACATCAAATAAAAAAACACCGATAGATGCCATTCCTCCGTCATATCTGGACAGGACACTACCGGGGTCAAGAGGTATGTAAATTTATATGGCACATATCTGTCAAATATAATAATATGAATTACCTTTAGGTAAAATCATTTAAAGTTATATGTGCCGTTTCTTTCATACTCTTAAATCAACAAGAGCTTTTAATATGTTATTCTCTACCAAAGATTATCAACAGTTTAAGAATTACAATACTACAATGAATTATGAATTGGCTTTATTTTCATAAATCAAATTAGAACTCAAATTGAATTTCGGCGATACTGCAAAACAATATATGATATTTGCAGTGATTTGAACACACACAGACCAACCATGAAGCTAAGCTGTGGTCTACCATTTCTTTGTACATTTTTACTGTGCTATTAGTAACTATTAAGTGACTCTTCGGAAATGGTATCATCTAAATATATGTAAACCATAAAATAAGCAGCTATTATAATGCATAAAAAATTTATGTTGTACAGCTGTAAATGCTTTTAAAGCATCATACATATTTCTCCATGCATTTGAATGGTTTTCATAGCTTATTTCTAAAAAAAAACGATTTGCAATTTTACTGAAAAATATTACACAACATTTTCGCTCAGTTACGTCACATTTGACTTCAATTGTACCAGCTCTGCAAACTTTTCTAATGAATAAATTGTAAATAATATATTATCTGATAATATTAATCATTCAAATAAATTGGAATTTTAAATGACGTTTTTATTCAAAGAGTAAAGACAAGACTATTCTGTTGATATCAGATATTGATTCCTTAGTTCATCACATGTATTCGACAAATTAATAAGCATTAATGCCATCGGAAAATTCGAATCGCTTTAGATGATTAACATGCATCAGCTTAACTTCAGATGAAAATAACAAAGCTGAACTAAATCAAACATTTACCACTCCACTTGAATGTCTATATTGATGTAAAACCTAAAGTTTATGTATGTTTTATACTTTCAGATGAAGGTTTCACATGTATTTCCTTGGATCAGCATCGCATTAATCAACATGTGTAAGTAAAACAATGATCCGTATCAAAGACCTGTTAATTTTTGTCGCCACATCACCGTACATCAATGATAAGTATCCACCGCACTCCTAACATGCGTTGTTTTGTTGGTAGTTAGAGCTTTTTATATGTGTGAATCACACGGAACAAAAGGTTCATATTTCATAATGAGAAATTTATAAGTTTTTGTTAGATAAGTGCGTTAATTCTTACAAATGTATTTTAAGATAATTTAATTGAGGAGCACCGATGCTTTAGTGATATCTTTTCAGCAGTGTAAAATTTTTGATATGATTTTAGTGGTAGTCGCTATGGCAAAAATTCGCCTAACACTTACTGTGCTGATTCAAGATTTTATATTGCAATTTACGGACAATTAATTAGAGCGTCCATTAATATTTTGATTTATTTTACCTCAAATATGAGCGTACCAAAAATATATTCAATAAAATAGTTATTTGAATATGCTTCTCGACACAATAGAATTGATTTATTAAGAACGAGTTCATTCATTAATTTTCCCAATCAAACTGTGTTAACTTATTTAATATTTGCTGACGCATGGAATTCGTGGGCATGGTCGAAAAAATGAAAACAGAAAAATAAAATCGGTATTAGTTGTTTAGTAGATAATTGCTTAAAGTATTTGTGAAATGGATTAATGATTTGATAATGCATATAGTATTTTGAAAATATATGAGGCATCGTTGTGTGATAAGACATGAATATATTTGATTTTATACTGATTAAAAATAATTTTAGTAGTGTATGGGTAAAACCTTTTAAAAATCGGATTAAGTCGCGTGTGGGTAGAGGTATTATTCAACTACACCCTTCTATTTCTGGACACCAAAACATCACTGTCATTTGGCTGGTGTTTTCGAAGAACTTCGATTCTGCACCACCACAAAAATAAGTAAATGTTTCAGTAAACAGGACTTTAGCTTAGACTAACCTGATCAAAGTCTACGATCAAGTGATCATTTGTAGTTAAGTAATTTGTATTGAAGTATTGAGACCAATGTCATAAAATCAAACAGGCGTTATCTCCCATTCTATGTGAAGGTCTATCTTACAACCATAACAATCTAATCAAAAACTTGTAATTCGGTTCCACTACGATTCTCTACGTTACATCCATTAGACTTGTGTTCCGTTCCACTACGATGCTTTTCGCCACATCCATTAGACTTGTTTTCCGTTCCACTACGATGCTTTACGTCATATCCATTAGACTTGCGTTCCGTTCCACTACGATGCTTTACGTCATATCCATTAGACTTGCGTTCCGTTCCACTACGATGCTTTACGTCACATCCATTAGACTTGTGTTCCGTTCCACTACGATGCTTTACGTCACATCCATTAGACTTGTGTTCCGTTCCACTACGATGCTTTACGTCACATCCATTAGACTTGTGTTCCGTTCCACTACGATGCTTTACGTCACATCCATTAGACTTGTGTTCCGTTCCACTACGATGCTTTACGTCACATCCATTAGACTTGTTTTCCGTTCCACTACGATGCTTTACGTCATATCCATTAGACTTGCGTTCCGTTCCACTACGATGCTTTACGTCATATCCATTAGACTTGCGTTCCGTTCCACTACGATGCTTTACGCCATATCCATTAGACTTGTATTCCGTTCCACTACGATGTTTTACGCAATATCCGTTAGACTTGTGTTCCGTTCCACTACGATGCTTTACGTCACATCCATTAGACTTGTGTTCCGTTCCACTACGATGCTTTACGTCACATCCATTAGACTTGTGTTCCGTTCCATTACGATGCTTTACGCCATATCCATTAGACTTGTATTCCGTTCCACTACGATGTTTTACGCAATATCCGTTAGACTTGTGTTCCGTTCCACTACGATGCTTTACGTCACATCCATTAGACTTGTGTTCCGTTCCACTACGATGCTTTACGTCACATCCATTAGACTTGTGTTCCGTTCCACTACGATGCTTTACGTCACATCCATTAGACTTGTGTTCCGTTCCACTACGATGCTTTACGTCATATCCATTAGACTTGTGTTCCGTTCCATTACGATGCTTTACGTCACATCTATTAGACTTGTAATTCCGCTCCTCTACGTCACGTTCCTTTAGACTTGTTATTCCGCTCGTATACGATGCTCTACGTTATGCTCCAATACAAGATCTGACAACATTCCGTTAGGGGGTCACCACAGCATGACCCTCCTGGTTAGTCAATCAGCGTCTCGCCTACGGATCATTCGGTTGGGTTAATTCTCTCGAACGTATTTTTGCGATTCTATGCCAGGGGTCATGCTATGGTGACCCCGAACAGATCGTTGT
The DNA here is from genome assembly GCF_041381155.1 of Argopecten irradians. Classification (NCBI taxonomy): domain Eukaryota; kingdom Metazoa; phylum Mollusca; class Bivalvia; order Pectinida; family Pectinidae; genus Argopecten; species Argopecten irradians. The sequence continues at coordinate 2,504,149 of NC_091134.1, read as the reverse complement.
TCGATCTTGTATTGGAGCGTGACGTAGAGCATAGCATCCATCGCAGTCTAATTAGATTAACAACCATACATGCTAATTCGATTATGATCCAAATGCGTATGACGTTGTAAAGTATGTATATTCCTTACTCATTTCAATCTCAATGTTTTTGTGCATGACACTTATTCCTGAGACCTAAATATCCAATAATGGTCAAACTCTATAAACAAGAAAGCAATATCAGAAAACAAATGGTTACTGAATACTCAAAATGTTGAAACGGCCAAGGCTGAGTATTTTCTCGAATCTCTCAAAGTTTTATTGCAATTTTACAACTATGATGTCATTTTGAAATAATCTCGAATGAAACCGTAATTTCTAGTCAATTTTCCATTCATGAAAATTGCGTGATAAATTCTGGTGATCATTTGTCTGAAGATGACAGGATGTACATCGAAACTTAACACATAAACTTTTCGCTGTTTTTGTAACAATATCGCCAATTACTGGCTGTAAACCAATTACATATTTGTTTGTTTCATTCTTACAGTGCTGTATACCCCGATTCTGTATAGAACAATCATGGCTCAGAAACCACGGCCACGTAGATCTAGTCAAGCTGCGATTCGGTCAACTGTGAATACAGGGAATGGCAACAAAATATCAGGTGCCACAACCATCGTCAGAGCAGAGATTTCAACACAAACACATACAGATCGTCCAGTTATAAGTACGGCACCATATACAGAGCAAATACAAAGGACAAGTGCGGTAAGGTCAACTGTAAATACAGGAAATGGCGACATGATGTCTGGCGCCACGACCATTGTCAGAGCTGAGATTTCAACACAAACACATACAGATCATCCAGTTATAAGTACGGCACCATACACAGAGCAAATACAAAGGACAGTTGCAGGAAGGTCAACTGTAAATTCAGGAAATGGCGACAAAATATCTGGCGCCACGACCATTGTCAGAGCTGAGATTTCGACACAAACACATACAGATCGTCCAGTTATAAGTACGGCACCATATACAGAGCAAATACAAAGGACAAGTGCGGTAAGGTCAACTGTAAATACAGGAAATGGCGACAAAATATCTGGCGCAACAACCATTGTCAGAGCAGAGATTTCAACACAAACACATACAGATCGTCCAGTTATACGTACGGCACCATACACAGAGCAAATACAAAGGACAAGTGCGGTAAGGTCAACTGTAAATACAGGAAATGGCGACAAAATAACTGGCGCAACAACCATTATCAGAGAGGAGATTTCAACACAACCACATACAGATCGTCCAGTTATAAGTACGACACCATATACAGAGCAAATACAAAGAACAATTGCGGAAAGGTCAACTGTAAATACAGGAAATGGCGACATGAAATCTGGAGCAACAACCATTGTCAGAGCGGAGATTTCAACACAAACATATACAGATCGTCCAGTTATAAGTACGGCACCATATACAGAGCAAACACAAAGCTGGAATTCCCATGCATTGGATACGCTTACACTAAATCACCAGACTGTTTCGGTCGAAAACGACTCACCGACGCATGATAGTTCTCATTTTTTTCAATCCACCATTCATCCCACGAAAACACTTTCTCATTCCACTGACGACTACTGGTATGTAACGGGTAGTTTTGAGAATGAAACTGGTATTGGGAGTGTGTTCAGTTCTGGCCGGTATTCCTCATTTTTAGATACCTACGTTGAATATGACACAATGATCATGTTCACTGGAACTCTCAGTCTTGACAATGAGGCTACCTCGGGGAGGAGCAGCAAGAAAAGACGTCCACCAAAGTCTCGGTCATCAACTGACCATCGTGATACAGGGTTAGTGACACAAGTACATACAAGTGTCTTCATTCTTCAGCCAGATACCACTATAAATATTTATGGAACCATACACCATGAGACGATAGGTCGTGCGGGTGACAGATCGAGAGGTCCCATGTCTAGCAGAGTACCTAATATACACCCAACAGCACACGTAAATGTGAAGGCGTCGAGAAGTGTTGATCCGAAAGACAATACAGACGGTCTCGGTACATACTTAAACAACGGTGATGGACCAACACTGGGCGGTAAAAATTGCTGCCGTCCTGTTGTCTCACAATACTGGACGGTAACAATGATTGCCGTTCTGTTCTCCCACAATACTGGACAGTAACAATATTGCGGCCTTTCTGTTCCCCCGCAATACGTGACAGTAATATACAGTTAAAATATGGGTTCAGGGATATATGTAGGGGATCCCGGGACTTGTCAAGGGAAACCAGAAACTTACTATATCTCTCAATACCATACTTTAACTGTTTTAATATACCGATACATACAAAAGCTATGAGGTAGCCTAAAATGTACACAACAACGGTATGTGCATGTACATATGAAAGGTATTGTCCTCTGATCCATTTCATTTTTTACAAACCTCACGCGTACAAGATAAAGAAGAGGACGTGCTTGGTAATAGTTTCCAATCGACACTAACGTCATTTGATTACGTCAACCGACTGTGCCGAGATGGCGTGATCGGAAACTAGCTCCTCCCAATTGTTACATCGCCTAGCAACTGAAGGCGTGATCGGGAACCACCTCGAATCTGATTAGTTAAACGGAAATAGCCAAGTCCGGGTGTGTGCCGGCTTTCAGAGGTGTGTAAGTTCGATAGTTTGTTGGAGACTGCGGTATGTACTTGTTGTGTCTTCTTAGTGAGACAGTTTAGTGGGACTGTTGCCCTTTATATATAATGCTATATCACTGAAGACACCAAGCAACACACCCCACCTGGTAATATAAGACTAACAACGGGCGAACCAGTCGTCCTACTCCCTGTATGCTGAGCGCTAAGCAGGAACAGAAACACTAACACTTTTATAGACTTTGGTGTGTTTCGGCCAGGGGACAGAACCCTTAGCCTTCCTCACACAGACGAACGCTCAACTCAAGGCCAAAAGTGAGGCGGTGACAAGGGAGGTATTAGGAATGATAAAGTCAGTTAGGAAGAAGAGAAAAGATAAGATACTAAATTTAGTCGCCTTTTACGATCATGCAATAGGGGCAGCAGGTACAATTCTAACGCCCTACCTGCAGGGCCAAATTTCGAAAGACTAACACACAGCTGAGCGAGGGTTTTGGAATAAAGTAGGGAGCTAGTCATTTTAATCATGTAACTTTTATATAGAGTAAATAAAGAAGAGGTATTTTAACAATAATTGCGTTTTGTTCTCACAAAATAATGGAGGGTAACAATCACGGCCGTTCTGTTCTCTCACAATACTGGACGGTAACCACGGCGGCCATTATGTTCACTCAAAATACTGGACGATAACGACGGCGGCCGTTCTGCTCACCCAAAATACTGGACGGTCACAATCACGGCCGTTCTGTTCTCTCACAATACTGGACGATAACCATGGCGGCCGTTCTGTTCTTCCACAATGCTGGATGGTAACAATCACGGCCGTTCTGCTCACCCAAAATACTGGTCGGTGACAATCACGGTCGTTCTGTTCTCTCACAATACTGGACGGTTAAAACTTCGTTAAACTTCCAATGGGAAATGTCACAGTAAAGTCCAATTCTAAATCCAGTACAATGTCAACTTTTCCCTCAACCTTTTTATTTTGATATGCAAATGTACATAAAAGAACCAAACTGCAACCTCATATCATACACAACTGCCTTCAATTTTGCCATGAAATCTTCAAGGGGTGGATATAACGGCAGTGACAGTAACCCCTGAAACATAGAGAATGGTACTGTAGGTACTCTAACAAACTATTTGAAGGTTTATAAGTTAATTGTGTTCCTCTCCACATCTTCACCGTAATGAGTATCTTCCATCTAAAACTGGTTTCGAAACCCTTGGGTGATATAGTGATGTAGTATTTAAGCCACTCACCTTTCATCAGGCCAGTCAGACTTTGATCCCCGGTACGGACGTGAACTGGTCAAGGATCACCTGCCTGGGTTCGATCCCCAGTACGGACGTAAAATGGTGAAGGATCACCTGCCCGGGTCCGATCCCCGTTACGGACGTGAAATGGTCAAGGATCACCTGCCCGGGTTTGATCCCCGCTACGGACGTGAAATGGTCAAGGATCACCTGCCCGGGTTCGATCCCCAGTACGGACGTGAAATGGTCAAGGATCACCTGCCCGGGTTCGATCCCCGTTACGGACGTGAAATCGTCAAGGATCACCTGCCCGGGTCGATCCCCAGTGCGGACGTGAAATCGTCAAGGATCACCTGCCCGGGTGCGATCCCCGTTACGGACGTGAAATCGTCAAGGATCACCTGCCCGGGTGCGATCCCCGTTACGGACGTGAAATCGTCAAGAATCAGCTTCCCGAGCAGATCCCGGTTACGGACGTGAAATTCGACAAGGATCACCTGCCCGGGTTCGATCCCCGGTACGGCCGTGACATGAAAATCGTCAAGAATCAGCTTCCCGAGCACTTGGGTTTTGATGTTGAAAAATGAAATTTATTATATATATATATATTAAAACTTTGACATGTACGTTGAGACGATTGATGAAGCAGTTACACGCCTCTTCTTCCGGAGCATGGCTAAGTTTCATCAATAATTCTAAACTTAAATTGTCTTTTTTAAAAATTACATGTCCCGATGTCAGACAGTTCGTAAACTTAGCGGCCTCAAATTTTCCTTACAGTAAAGAGTTTAAGATAAATTAGTCATGCTTTTTGGTTAAGGAAATTATGTAAGTGAGTTTCTGCTGACCTTTGAATATGTATGTCGATGATATGTCATCTCACGAAAGTTTATTTGTATCCTTGAAGTGAGTTTTGAAACCATGACATTAATGTTTTAGAAATATAAAACAATAACTGTATTTTCATTTCATTATATTGGATTTCCAAAACGTGTAAAAATAAAATACAGTTCCAATATGTTTCGTTGACAATGAATTATTGCACCTCAGATTTCGGATGCTTGATATGTTGAAAGGAAATAAAATGCAATGTACATATAGCAATAAAATATAGTTTTTTGTAAAACTAATCGTCTGTTCTATGGCAAACATTGGGTTTCCACCTGGTCCTTGATTCTGTCAGCGATCACATCCAGTACTACTATCAATCTCCATAAAATATCGAATTTGCGTTTGAGAGGACAATCTCGAAACGTTTTGTAAATAAATATAGCTTCGCTGAGGCTCTGACATACCACGTACGTGTACAACAAATCACCAAGCTGTGTTTGTAGTTACGGTGTATAAAGAATAAATCCCGGGTAAACTGTAATTTAGGATACTGAATACACACGTGACGTAGGTGCATAAAGTTTGTTTTGTTTTCTGTTTTTTTTTTCTATTATTTTTCAACATTTATATTCAATTTAAAGTAAGTGTGTTCTAACAACTAGTTTAGTGTTTCATAGATAAGTTTTCTATTCATTTCAAAATATTGTATTGCCTATTAACACATTAACTTATACAGAGATGTTTTTTTATAAAATTTAAATTTATGTATTTTCAGTATCAAAATTAAAAGAAAAACATGTAAATATATAAAGAAAGAAAGAAGAATTTAAACAATAAATAGAAAATAGACGAAGATATCGATAAATGAAATTTGCGTGCAGGATGTATATAACAGGATTTATTTCGTCGATTCGTTTTATATTGAATATTATATCATTAATTGAGTAACATTAACAAGAAATATCATAATGAAATAAAGAAATGTCTTAAATATTTTTAGAAAGAGACTAGTTCAATTCAACAACTGCACTGTCTTTTAAAAGAAGACGGGATGATATATATGCAAAAACAATTTTTTGTTAGATGTAGATCAAAGGTAAATATGTTGTTCAGATTAACCTACCTTTCGTACACCAACTTAAAAAGGATACTTTAAAATCAAGTTTGACGTCGCTAAGGCAGCTTTTTATTCGTGATAGAGTAAAGAGAAAGCTTTTTTTAGTAACATTTTATCATTCTGTTCAGTTCTTTGATATCGGGTGATAAATAAAGGGCGTGAACGTAAAAAAGTGCTCAAAAGTCAGCATATCAAGTAATTCATTCACACGATATTTTTGTCAGTAAATGGTATATGATCATATGGCAGGTATGAATTATTATTTGATACTGTTCAAAAGATAATACCAAATGCTTTGTTAAGACACAAAAATAATTTCTCTTTGGCGTTTCTAAGCCTTTATATGATACAAATAGGTTTCTGGCGGAAAACTTATAAAAGGTGGCGCTGTAGTCGCAGGATAAATTCATTCATTGAACAAGCACTGTTCCAATAGTATTATAAGTTGATTGATGCATTTGCACCAAACACTTTAAAAGTGATTTTGGACGGCCATCCTCGTTATTTATTTTTAATTCAAAAGCAAATTTGCTGATTCATTAAGATACATTTCTTCTTAGTTTCTTTTTAAAGAACGGACCTTGCGGACAAACATGGACTTGAGTAATTTTATTTTTTGTTTTAACACAAACAAATAAAGCTGCATTACCCGTTCCTGTGATCCGAAAATACCTTATTTACGTCATGTTTCCAAACTTTATTCTACAGTCTGATTTGTATCCTAACGACTGTTTCGTTGGTATCGGTAGGTAAACAAAACCATGATATGGGACGACACGATAAGCTGTTCCCAGGCGGCAATAAAGCAGACGTACAAACACGATTTATTACTCTTTCGTCTACCATCTAAATCGATTGTACATCTGTTTCATGACCAATCATTAGGGACAACACTTCAATGCGTAGGTACTCTAGAGGTGGGCTATATGTCTATCAGTCTTGTTCACATCAAATTTTAACATTTACAGTTATATGATGATTCCGATGAAATTACCCACGAACTGAAAATATTTTAGTATATCACGATAAATGACATGTTCTAAACTAACTGTTTTCTGTTATAATCTTAAAGCCATGTACGTAGAGATAATTTACTAAGAACATCTACCAAACATGAGTGGAAAATTTTACTTATATCCTTTGCGTCACTGAATGTTGATACTTTTGTTGGTTGGTTGAATCGTCTAAACCGCCAAAGTTATTTAAATACGACCTGTATATCAATGCGTTTGTGTAAATGACTATATTTTGGGAGGCTGCGGTATGTTTCTGTTGTGTATCTTTGCAATAGTGGAACCTCTTATTAACATTTTATAGTGATATCTGAATTACGTATACTGCCGGAGACACCGGACAACATGTCCGACCTGGTCACATAAAATTGACAACAGGCAAACAACTCCCTTTATACTAAGGAGCGGAAAGTCAGAAGAAGGAAGAAAACATGTTGTCGATCATATTGAGATGCAATTTGCTGAATCGTCTTTGCTTGTGATATGTAGGAACTGGTAAAGAAAATCTATATACTGATTTCTAAGAAATGACACACATAGTTCTGTTTTCTCTGCTGTATTGGGGTAGAGCAATCCTAGGGTTCATACATGTCTAAAAGTTCAATAAGAGGAACACAGAAAATATATACGAGATATTGGGCAAAGCTTTTAAACAAGTCGAGGCTAGATTGATTGTAATTTATTATCAATAGATTATCAGTCCTGGCTGAATGTTTATTGGGTGTGAATGCGAAGAAATACGTCTATCATACAATATATGACTAATGCCACACATATCACTTAAATGTATTAGCTGTTGGGTAATAAAACGTCTTGTTATCAGGTGTAGTAAAAATACCTACGGTTTCCCATACAACGGCATCAAATAATAAACATGGAGACCATGTTCTCATGTTTTTCCTGATGATTTAGTTTATTTACGATATATACTGTTTCGATAGTATTACTATAGAAAAAGTCGGGGTCTCGCACCTGACTGTTTTTAGATTTCAAGATCCTACAAAACAATGAATGCGTCAAGGAAGAAAACCCTGCATATCTACTCAATGATCGTAAAAGGCGACTAAATTTAGAATTTGGATTTTTCTCTTCTTCCTAAATGACTTTCTCCTTCCTATTTCCTTGACACTACGTCTCCCTTGGCCTTCAGTTGAGCATATGTCCCCTGGTTGAGACACAAGTTTTTGTTCCAGCTTAACGCTCAGCATAATGGAGAGTGGAACGACTGGTTTGTAAGTTTGTCAGTCTAATATGACCGAGTGATGTGTGCTGGTTTGGTGTTCTCGGCGGCATGTTTTCTGTGAGAGATCATTATAAAACGGGCGTGCGTTTCTCTATCACAAGAAGACATAACATTTATTTCACATAGAGATATAAACCGCCGTCTACACGGGAGGCCGTCTATTCTGACAATTTATAAAACATTAATATAAATAAATACAAATTTTATTCACATTACGCTTCAAAGAGAAGAGGTGCTGTATATTTTATATCATGTATTGAACAGTTTGCTTCTCTTTTTATAGTTACAGTTATTATATTACTTAGGATGAAGCGCTTTTATATCTAAAGTAATAAATGTTTTTTCGGATTAATTTTTATATCAAGAAATAATGACCGTTTTGTTTGGTTAATTTTTATATAGAAATGATGACGGTTTTGTCGTTAACTTTTATAGATTAACATTTTATTATAGAAATGAATGACGGTTTTGTGTGATTAACTTTTATAATAAAACGATGACGTTTTTATAGTGATGAAGGTTTTGTCTGAAACTTTTAATAAATGAGGGTTTTATATAGAAAATTTATATGATGACGGTTTTGTCTGATTAAACTTTTATATAGAAATGATGAAGGTTTTGTCTGATTAAACTTTTATATAGAAATGATGACGGTTTTGTCTGATTAACTTTTATATAGAAATGATGACGGTTTTGTCTGATTAACTTTTATATAGAAATGATGACAGTTTTGTCTGATTAACTTTTATATAGAAATGATGACAGTTTTGTCTGATTAACTTTTATATAGAAATGATGACAGGGTTTTGTCTGATTAACTTTTATATAGAAATGATGACAGTTTTGTCTGATTAACTTTTATATAGAAATGATGACAGTTTTGTCTGATTAACTTTTATATAGAAATGATGACGGTTTTGTCTGATTAACTTTTATATAGAAATGATGACGGTTTTGTCTGATTAACTTTTATATAGAAATGATGACGGTTTTGTCTGATTAACTTTTTATATAGAAATGATGACAGGTTTTGTCTGATTAACTTTTATATATAGAAATGATGACAGTTTTGTGTCTGATTAACTTTTATATAGAAAATGATGACAGGTTTTGTCTGATTAACTTTTATATAGAAATGATGACAGTTTTGTGTGATTAACTTTTATATAGAAATGATGACAGTTTTGTCTGATTAACTTTTATATAGAAAATGATGACGGTTTTGTCTGATTAACTTTTATATAGAAATGATGACGGTTTTGTGTGATTAACTTTTATATAGAAATGATGACAGTTTTGTCTGATTAACTTTTATATAGAAATGATGACGGTTTTGTGTGATTAACTTTTATATAGAAAATGATGACGGTTTTGTCTGATTAACTTTTATATAGAAATGATGACGGTTTTGTCTGATTAACTTTTATATAGAAATGATGACGGTTTTGTGTGATTAACTTTTATATAGAAATGATGACGGTTTTGTCTGATTAACTTTTATATAGAAATGATGACGGTTTTGTCTGATTAACTTTTATATAGAAATGATGACGGTTTTGTCTGATTAACTTTTATATAGAAATGATGACAGTTTTGTGTGATTAACTTTTATATAGAAATGATGACGGTTTTGTCTGATTAACTTTTATATAGAAATGATGACGGTTTTGTCTGATTAACTTTTATATAGAAATGATGACGGTTTTGTGTGATTAACTTTTATATAGAAATGATGACAGTTTTGTGTGATTAACTTTTTATATAGAAATGATGACGGTTTTGTGTGATTAACTTTTATATATAGAAATGATGACGTTTTGTTGATTAACTTTTATATAGAAATGATGACAGTTTTGTTGATTAACTTTTATATAGAAATGATGACGCGTTTTGTGTGATTAACTTTTATATAGAAATGATGACAGTTTTGTCTGATTAACTTTTATATAGAAATGATGACGGTTTTGTCTGATTAACTTTTATATAGAAATGATGACGGTTTTGTGTGATTAACTTTTATATAGAAATGATGACGGTTTTGTGGTGATTTATACTTTTATATATATGACGTTTGCGTTGATAACTTTTATATAGAAATGATGTTAACTTTTATGTTTTGTGCTGATTAACTTTTATATAGAAATGAATTAACTTTTATATAGAAATGACAGTTTTGTCTGATTAACTTTTATATAGAAATGATGTCAGTTTTGTGTGATTAACTTTTATATAGAAATGATGACAGTTTTGTCTGATTAACTTTTATATAGAAATAATGACAGTTTTGTCTGATTAAACTTTTATATAGAAATGATGACAGTTTTTGTCTGATTAACTTTTATATATGAGAAAACTTTTATATGACAGTTTTGTCTGATTAACTTTTATATAGAAATGATGACAGTTTTGTCTGATTAACTTTTTATAGATAAATGATGACAGTTTTGTGTGATTAACTTTTATATAGAAATGATGACAGTGTGTGATTAACTTTTATAAGAAATTTTTTTGTCTGATTAACTTTTTATATAGAAATGATGACAGTTTTGTCTGATTAACTTTTTAATATAGAAATGATGACGGTTTTGTCTGATTAACTTTTATATAGAAATGATGACGGTTTTGTGTGATTAACTTTTATATAGAAATGATGACGGTTTTGTCTGATTAACTTTTATATAGAAATGATGACAGTTTTGTGTGATTAACTTTTATATAGAAATGATGACACGGTTTTGTCTGATTAACTTTTATATAGAAATGATGACGGTTTTGTCTGATTAACTTTTATATAGAAATGATGACAGTTTTGTCTGATTAACTTTTATATAGAAATGATGACGGTTTTGTCTGATTAACTTTTATATAGAAATGATGACGGTTTTGTCTGATTAACTTTTATATAGAAATGATGACAGTTTTGTCTGATTAACTTTTATATAGAAATGATGACGGTTTTGTCTGATTAACTTTTATATAGAAATGATGACGGTTTTGTCTGATTAACTTTTATATAGAAATGATGACGGTTTTGTGTGATTAACTTTTATATAGAAATGATGACGGTTTTGTCTGATTAACTTTTATATAGAAATGATGACGGTTTTGTCTGATTAACTTTTATATAGAAATGATGACAGTTTTGTGTGATTAACTTTAATATAGAAATGATGACAGTTTTGTCTGATTAACTTTTATATAGAAATGATGACAGTTTTGTCTGATTAACTTTTATATAGAAATGATGACAGTTTTGTGTGATTAACTTTTATATAGAAATGATGACAGTTTTGTCTGATTAACTTTTATATAGAAATGATGACGTTTTGTGTGATTAACTTTTATATATATTAAATATGATGACGGTTTTGTCGTGATTAACTTTTTATATAGAAATGATGACGGTTTTGTCTGATTAACTTTTATATAGAAATGATGACGGTTTTGTCTGATTAACTTTTATATAGAAATGATAAATGATATGACAGTTTTGTCTGATTAACTTTTATATAGAAATGATGACGGTTTTGTCTGATTAACTTTTTATATAGAAATGACGTCGGTTTTGTCTGATAAACTTTTATATAGAAATGACGTCGGTTTTGTCTGATTATCTTTTATATAGAAATGATGACAGTTTTTTGTCTGATTAACTTTTATATAGAAATGACGTCGGTTTTGTCTGATTTTTTTTCTATATGAAATGATGACGGCTTTTGTCGTATTCACTTTAATAGAAATGATGACGGTTTTTGCGATTGTATAACATTTATTTTTTTGCGAAAACATCAAGGAATTTTAATAAGACATAAAGAAACTTTAAACAGCACCCACAAAGTGCAGTTTACTAATAATACATAGAGATGATATTCCCATAGTCTTCCCCAGAATGGGTTAGAGATTCCGGAACAAAATTGGATGTGTGAATTTTAAGATATTTTCGTTTTATTAATGTATCTGTTAAGATAATGTTTTATCATTAATAAGGAAGGATATCTCCGTGCCTTCCTTGTTGATTTACTCCATACTTAATATAGACATAAAGGGAAAGGTGTAATATAAAACGCGAACTTGACATTCGACTTCTCTGAAATGAGGAAACTGAAAACTGGGTTTTAATTTTCTCTTATTAGAAAGGCCTTATAATACTAAACGACACCTGTCTATCCTGGTATCGTGGTAATACCACTTTGATGGCTATTTAACTGCAGAAATAACAAAATTGTGTTTTGTTTACTTTTTTTTTTCATTCAGTGGTATTTATAGTACTAACCAATAGTAAAACAGAACAAGGAAAGAACAAATCAGCTCGTGTGCCTTGTCTGCCTTAGTTTAATTCCATCCTTATGCTTTACAATTTTGATTGACATTTGAAATATAAAGAAGGAAGGTGACGTAATAACGATACAATGTTTGATAGTCTATCACGTGACATGAAAAAATATTGACCGGAGACATACGATATAAAAACGTCCGTTGTGACAACACCCTAAGCCGTCCTAACCATTCAGCAGGGGTATCAACATCATAGCACGGTAGGTACATGTGTCTATTACAAGTCTGGTAACGTCAATAGAAGGCAACTTTCAAGTGATACTCTATCTTTATAAATTTTATTTTCATATCTTATATTTAAGTTCATTTTTTATTTTATATTTTCATATGAAATACATTTAATGCAATACATGTTTTTTTAATCTTTTATCCATCATATTACATATTTATGTGCAAAAAATTTTGAAAATATTGTAAACTAGACCTTGACGTCCCGTTCCTGTATGCCATTGCCAGAACGCCACTGTTTATCACACCTTTTGTTTTTTAAATGAATTACAAATTAGTTATGTACGGATTTAAACTTCTAGCTAGTTACGGTTTTCTTAACGAAACATTTTTAAACGTAACCCAGTCCTCTCAGAAAGTAGAAAATTTCAAGCTATTAGCTAAAAAACAAATAATATGGCAATGTAGTATACTTTGAAATTCGTATAATTAACTTTTTTAATTCAATATTAATTAAACTTTCCAATATTTACTTAATATTATTCACAGAATCAACACCTAATCATTTATAGCGTGCATAAATCAGACCATGAATGTATTACCTGAACTTTATAAATCTCTCTCTCTATCTCTCTCTCTCTCTCTTTCTCTCTCACTCCATATCTCTCTCTTATCCTTTTCTTTTGTTGTTTCCTTGAAATCGATTATTTCAAACAGGGTTAGAAATATTCAGACCTTGTCAGAAAAGACGAAATTAAAAGTTTCACCAATTGTATAGAAGATTCTAACATTGATTATAAGAACATGATTTTACTACGATGACTTGTGGCCTATCAATAAAAACATTTTAGCCTGAATTCTGTTAAATATGGCAATAATTTGTATTCGTTATGAAATAACTTTTTCTTGATGGGTAATTAATCTATTGGTTGATGTTGTCAATGTAGTAATTATGAAATACAATAATTTAAATCCAGTCGTGTTACGAATAATATTAATCTTCATCAGTATAATCAGAAGTTAAATAGTCCTAGGTCCCAATAATCATGTTAACTATCATCAGTAATTCAATAGTCTTAGGTCCCAATAATCATGTTAACTATCATCAGTAATTCAATAGTCCTAGGTCCCAATCACACAATAATTCAATAGTCCTAAGTCCCAATTACACAGTAATTCAATAGTCCTAAGTCCCAATTACACAGTAATTCAATAGTCCTAGGTCCCAATTACACAGTAATTCAATAGTCCTAGGTCCCAATTACACAGTAATTCAATAGTCCTAGGTCCCAATTACACAGCAATTCAATAGTCCTAGGTCCTAATTACACAGTAATTCAATAGTCCTAGGTCCCAATCGCAATTTTCTATTGCGTCAGTTGATATTTAAAACATTATCTTTAGTATTTGTAATTACATACAGGAGGAAATAATAATTGAATCTTCCTGTTTTTTAAATGCGTCGATATAGTGACGAACTGTTATTTAATACATTTTATGTTTGTAATTTCATACAAAGGAAATAATAACTTCCTGTTTTTAATACAGATGTATCTTCCCTTCTACTGCATTTCACTCGTAGTCCTGCTCCTCACATTTTATGGTAAGTGTCCTTGTTTGATTAATATTTTTTATTTTATTTTCAAGAACAAAGACATATCTACACTATAAGTATACAATTGACGTATGTTTAAGTTTATAGATACCGATGATTTCCTTTAGAATGCAGTATTTACACTAATGAAGTTTAAAGGCTCAACGCTAATTTTAAGAGAATGTTAGCTAACACACGTGTGGAAAGTATATGTTAATATATATGATCTTGCTAAACATTTACACGCGGGCATCATCTTGTAAGAAATTCCGCAAAAATAAATAAATCAATAAAATCTCGTTATTCATTCTATTCTTACTGACTATAAACAAACTAGAAAATGTGTTTTTGTATCGTTTTTGTTTGTGTATTATTCAACAAACACATTTATTTTGTCGGAATTACACCAAACGAATAGTAATTTAGATAGCAATTATACTTTGGGTTAGTATAGCATAATTGGTTGGTTATAGTATTGTCCCTATAACTTCTATATTACTCTAAATTTAGTCGCCTTTCACGAGGAGGTCAGCAAGTACAACTCTATCTCTAACAACATCTAGAAAGGTCAATAATTGAAACCTATTTCATTTGAGGATTAATACTGGAACATGTGAACATCACATCGTGCACGCTGTTTAAATAAATGTGCAATAAAATAATCGACATGGCTTAAAATAGAAGTATTTTTTGAGCACCATATTTCTGTCACTTCACAGTTTTACGACCAAAAGTTGATTTTAGTCATGACTGTTTCCCTTCGTCATTCGCTCGTACTCCAACGTATGCTTATTTTATAAACCTGATATGCTGTTACTTATTGTTTATTTTTTTTGTCTCGGACAATGAGGGAATAAATGGAAAATAATTAAATTGTGATCGTGTTTGATCAATACTCTTTAAAGGGACAATTCACTCAGGCTAATTCTTTTACATAACTTAAACAGGTACAATATGGACGATGTACCTATACCCGAGCCAAAGTCACGCACGTTAAAGATGCTCTACCGCCGACAGAGCATAAATGATATTAATTATTTTAACAATAATTGGTGTTTAATTGTGTACATATATGTCTAATTAACACAAAAAAATGATATAAAATAATTTATTTTGCCTTTGGTGCATGAGAAATCCGTACTTCATTCCATATAGGATATAACGGCACGGAATTTTTTCGGGATGCAATTAATTATTTTTTATATTTTTAACTTGAAGTAAAATTAGAAGCTCAAACTTTTCAATGGTGGTAATGGTGTAAAGTAAGTAACTTTTGTAACTGATGAACATTACTAAATCGTCTGCTCCTGTTTTTGATAGTGAAAAAATACCATTTGTCGGCGGTGGAGCATCTTTAAACAAATAAAGTACATAAGCACTGAGAAGGTGATAAAATGATTTTTAAGGCAAGACAATTCACCTAATAAGGTAAACATACTACTGTTAGAGCGATTTGAGCAGTTCTAGACTAAAGTTGCATTACTCTACGAGCAAGGGACAGGGTTCGGCATACAAGAAGTTCGACCACAATGTGTAATTGCGGACAGCGAGCGAGTTTTAACATCTACACGCATGTCACGACCATGGGCTTTTCAAACATATCACAGTAAAACCGACTGATCTAATTTCAATTAGAACTGGTTTTGTTTCGATATATGTACAAATTTTAATGTTCTCTTAGACTGAATTGTCCCTTTAAGAAACACAAAATGAGTGAAAATTTGACTAGTGAAAATACCGCATAAACAAAACCATGCAGGTGAACTCTTGATTAATAAGTATCTCATTCAGATCTCGTAAACGAACTCGCATGACAACTGCTGTCGATTGCCATTCGTATTAATATACATATGCATATTCCGTATTTGCATATTACAGAGTTATCTGCCCTTGTGGGTAGGCATTGATTGTGACGTCATGTGTTTGCGAGCATAACGTCATACGTATCAGAGAAAACGACGTGAATTGTGCTCTCAAAATAGTGACGTAACAATCGATACCTACCCGCAAGGGACCTAACTCTGTGATATGCAAAGACGGAATACATGTACTAGTTGTTGAATAATGTACGAAATAAGTTACAGCATATTTAATTGTTTTTGTTTTGTGTTATTAGTTATTTCATCTCGTTTGGCTCGACAAAAATATAATTGTCATACACTGACAAAATGTCATTTAAAATGATGAGACTTTAAATCTATTCGAACTGAACCACATATGTTAAGTAAGTATAGAGATCATCAAATGTGAGGGAGTTCGCATATTTGTGTTTTATCAAATTAACATAACTACTAGTGTATATTGTCTTGATTAACAAAAGTTATTGTTTTTTAGATGCGGACGGCATTAGTTCAAGTACAGAACCACCAACGACAACAGTAACGCAAGTAACCACACAGCCGCCTGGAACGACTGATGCCGGCTCAACGAATTCCACTAGTGATTCTAAAAATGGAGCTGGTAAAGACGTACCCATGAAGTTCTCCATGATATTCCCAGTAGTCGTATACATCTGTGCCAAGATGTACGCTACTTGAGGACGTGTCAATGTGAGGTTCCCAAGCCTCTTGATACGAATGACTCACACATCGTGACGACGCCAAACAGAATGACGGAGGCTATCTGAAAACTTCCAGGACAAAACAACAGGTCGCAGTTTTCAAGCATAATGTTTGTTTTACAGTTTTCAAGAATACTTTTTAGGATTCCCTGGATAAGCTTATAAAAATTACTTTATTTCAATATTTCATCAAGGTGATATATTCTGAATATGAATGTACATTTTTTAGTACAGATGCATTATTTACCAGACAGCCATAAATGTAGGAGACAACTCCTGAATGACGGTAAATATAAATGACGTACTGTAAGGTGAAATTATATTTAAGAAAATACAATAAAAAAGATATAAGATGTAGGTTTTATTTTCGTTATATTTGTGTTCAATAAGAATATATAGTTTGCTTCACTTCTTTATTGCAAACACGAACAAAATAACGATACATTTAATCATCATACTCAATCACAAACTGTTATAAACACAACGTACAACTATATACTATGTTTCAGTAATATCGCACTATAAAATTGGCAGTAGTTTCCACTATTACAAATAGACACAAAACGAACACACCACAGCTTCCCGAAATTTACAGACATTCACACAAATACAATTCACACAATAAGAATCCGTCCTTAAATGGAAATTGACGTTAAAAGGACGTACATAAACCGACCAAAATATGTTGTTGTTCTGAGCGTCAATAACGTGTCTTAAAAAATAATCTTTCATAAAAGTTATTTTCATAGTCATTTACCTAGAAGCAAATTCATTTCCCCAAAAAAAACCCATGGCTGATTTTCTCATGCGTTCACCATGTCCCATGGTTATCCGGGTGTCGGCACAAGCAGCCTGTTTCGGATGTCGGTAGCCGCCCGCTAATTGCAAAGCAGTAAAACCATGAGAACCGGACAAGTACATTTGACCAACGAAAGGTCAGCGATCAGTCCGGCTATCTAGTCTGGCTCGACAGATCCTAACGTTAAGCAGCATTTAATTCACCAATCAAAAATGACCTTTATTCACTTCACCTTGCGATATTTAAAAGAATGAATCTGAACATTATCTAAAAAGGACACAAATTATTTAAAAGTTATCTATATTTGATTGCTGGCTTTTCTTTTACATTGGATTTTTTTATATTTAACAGCAGTAATATACATACCAGTAATACATCATATGCTTACACGATAAGAAAGCTAGTATCACATAACTATAATTTCAAGTCTCTTAAATCCATTGTTCATAAAGCCGTCGTATTTCTATACCGAACTGGTAGCTTCCTTCCTATCGCAGTGGTCCACTTCCTCTTTCATTTCTCCTGAGGTCCATCAACCCTGAATGACGTTTATATGCATGTTACTTTTATCGGTGTCGGTCATGCATTTTTACTAGTTCTTCTAACTGTCTATGTACCGAAGCGCCTTTTCATTTTCTCGCCTGGGATAGCCGAAAATTAAAAGTGCCCTTTTTGATGAATCACTGCTGTTTTCTTCCTTAGATTTGCACTTTCTCTCATCCATTTTGAACAATTGTGAATGTTGTTGACTCTTACTCTTGCGTACGTTGTCCAAACAAGACGGTAGACTAATTCTAACAGTCGATTGTCCATTTAAATAGTCTGCTACAGGTTCTGCGCCATGCTGGAGCAGATATTCCACAATTTTGAACCTAGGACATGATGTATTCATGGTTGACCTGGACGATATATTTAATTCTTGACACGCTACCATAAGAGGAGTTCGACCGTTCTTGTCAGAGATGTGTACGTCTGCTCCTCCGTCTACTAAAATCTTCACGGATTTAAAATTCCCTTTCATTACACTTCGGAACAGAAGTTTGGATGTCACTCTATCGTTCATGTTGCTGGCAGTCTGTAAGGCTTCTGTACCGACGAGCTGGTGCAGGTATACAGAGGGATGATGAAGAGCTCAGTATTTATAGTTTCCCGATAGGATAAAGTGCGAAAAAGTAGCCCACAGCCTTGTACTCACATTCACTTCTTACGTCAACCAGCTGAGGCTATTGACGCAAATAAGCTATTTAAGTTCTGTTAGTGTCTTCAGCACATTAACTTGATCATATGTGGTACTAACAAAAAGCAAAAGCTGTACGTAAAAGCCTAAAAAGGGTGATAATCCAATTGTGTGTTGTAAATTGTCGAAAATTGATTTTCGTTGGTTGATAGCTTCAGCTCGAGTGAGCACTAAAATCAAGGAGGAAGGTATTGGATAATAATTTCACCAATGAATTACCTTGGTTTACATATAACTTATCTGTTACAAAACATCTTTAAACAAATCCACCTACATACATCACGAAGGACTGTATATTGTTTCAAGTAATTTGTTTACTTTTTTAATTATTTGGTACATTATTGTCATGGTAACTATCAAAGCATGCTCAAATTAAGGAAATTTGAAAATGTCGTTATTTTTGGCCTATTTTGACGAATTGTCTGTAAGAAACAATAGAGCTCAGTATAAATTCGTTATTTATAGGGAATCAGATACATTAATGCACATATCTAAGAGAAACATATCAAGTCAATGATAAATTTGAAATAATTTGACGGATTTAAGGGATTATAAAAAGGCACAAACAATAATCCTTTCAACTTATATATAACCATGTAACAGTGTAATTATCGGAGATATAAACACCACAGAGATGGGGTATTTGTCGAACAAGCATGTATATTGATGAAAAATGAGCCTAAATACACGAACGTGAAGGAGGAATTCTTTTTTCTCCCATACTTGCTAGGGAAAAGATAACTCTGTCTTTTACCAGGGTAGGGAAAAGACACCTCACACGCGCTAGACAGTGACGTCATCAATACATGCGGCGACCATTTTTACGCAGAGCAACGTTCATATCAACTGAATTGTCACCATTTCTCGTTAAAGTATGAGAGAAAATGAATCAAACATGGGCCTGTCAGGTGAACAGAGATATCTCAGCCCTCGCAAAAGATTTTGACTCTCAACCCTCGGGAAGCCTCGGGTTGAACTCTCAACCCTCGGCATGCCTCGGGTTGACCAGCCAAAATCTTTCACTCGGGTTGAGATATCCCTGTCCACCTGACATGCCCATGTAAATTTCTATTAGTCTATCTCGGATTCGAGTGAACTTTTTCGAGTTTCGAATAAAAAGATTCGGATTTCGAGTGACAAGGTAAAATTTTCAAATTTGGATTAGACCGTGAGTTTTTCATTATTTTTTTTCTAACTTGAAATGGTTGCCGCACAGCATTCCACTTCATATATACAACGTTATATATAACCAATAATTACCAAAGAAAAGTCATACATGCACAGTCATATCTAGAATGTCTTGTTGTTTATTTGCCTTATTTTAGCATTTACATAATAAAACATATAAACGTTTATAAACGCAATATTCGAAGGAAGGGGCTAAGAATTTGGACAAGTCACTTGTTTGGATTGATAAGCCACGTAAAAGACTATCACAAATAAAATTCATCGCCATGTAATCATAATAAATCAATGTTAATATACATTTGATCAAGCTAATATGGGCATCAAGATTCATTTCGTAGAAGTAATTTATGTGGATTGCCAAATAATTCACCACAGATATTCATGTCGCACCAACAAACGTGTGTGTTTGTTTAGAAAAAAAAAACATTGTCAGTATACAAATGCACATGTTTATTTTATTAGGTATCAGAGCCTGTTTATATTCCTGTTATCTCACAGTAGTAAAATATACCTATTGTTATATAAATGTGTTTCTCAAATATATATTTTATTGACCATCAAGTGTGTATCCGGAATTTTAATGTCTTTGTATGTTATTTTGTACTCTTCCGGAATATGTGTCCGGCCATCACTGGAAATTGTTATGTACCTGTACATATAACAGTTGAAAATAAATGTTGGAAGAACACAGACGTCCTTTTTGTTACACTGCAAGCGAGTCCATATAAATAACTAATTTAAACACGACAATATATTATGAAAGTTAGCTGTTAGATAAAGATTCTGTCGTTGCAACCAGTAAAATATAAAACATTACACTTATTCTTTAAAAAAAATAATACATGTACTTGGAGTTTCTTTGTTAATAAACTGTGGTTACTATGAATGTGTTGGCCCTGCATTTAGGGCGTTAGAATTGTACCTGCTGCCCCTATTGCATGATCGTAAAAGGCGACTAAAATTAGGATCTTATCTTTTCTCTTCTTCCTAACTGACTTTATCTTTCCTAATGCCTCCCTTGGCACCGCCTCACTTTTGGCCTTGAAATGAGCGTTCGCCCCTGTGAGGTAGGCTCTGGGTTCTGTCCCCTGGCCGAGACACACCAAAGTCTATAAAAGTGGTAGTTTCTGCTCCTGCTTAGCGTTCAGCATACAGGGAGTGGGACGACTGGTTCGCCCGTTGTCAGTTTAATGTGACCGGGTGGGGTGTGTTGCTTGGTGTCTTCGACGGCATGCTTCAGTGATATAGCACTATAAAAAGGGCAACAGTTCCACTATACAAGAAGACACAACACGAACATACCGCAGTCTCCCAGTACACTCACCTCGCACAACATACACGCAACACACCGCATACATGGGAGGCCGTCCTTACATGACCATAGCTGTTAATAGGACGTTAATAAATCAAACAAACAAACTAACAAACTATGAATGTGTAGTGCTACTCGACAAACGTTTTTTCGAGGTCATAACTAACTGGTATTCTGCTGTAAATGCCAACGAAAGCTTAATTAAATGTACGATTATAAGTTAGATGCATGTATGATTGAATAGGTGAACATGTGCGTGATAGCTTCAATACGAATCTAAAGTGTACGTGTCAAATGCATGAAGTGTTGTCACCGGTCCTTCTATCAAAAGAGCTTAGTTTTTGTGAAAATAAACATATAAATACAGCAATAGCAAAGAACAAAACCAAAACAAAAAAGTTTTACGAAGCCACCATTATCAATATGTATACGAACAATTATCGCAATAAATATCTCTTTAACAAATTCGAGGTAAAAATAGTAACTTTTCTCATGATAAGTAGTATTTTGTACCGACCAGCCATTCTCACATATCCCTCTCGACAACAACATTGTCAGTTCAAAGCTTCATTGCGTTCAATGCACTTATTCCTCCCCAGATTCATAAGCTGCGTCTACCTGTCATGTCCACGCTGCATTTCTCGTGTCATGTGGTAACAAAGATCATATTTCCCCATTATCTAAATACTGACGTACTCTTTTTTGACGTAACAAACTATAGAGTAATGTGAGTGAGAATGAATCAAACAATCTTGAAGGTAAAATATCTTTTAAAGAAGCAGGTTTCGTTTTGAAAAATATGAAAAACAATAAGAGTCCAGGTGCAGATTGTTTTACAGCAGAAGTTTTTAAGGTATTCTGGAGTTATATAGGGGATTTTGTTGTTCGCTCAATTAACCACAGTTTTTCAATTGGCCAGCTATCTATTACTCAGAGACAAGGTGTAATTACATGTATCCCCAAGGGAGATAAACCATGTCACTTCCTCAAAAATTGGAGACCCATTTCTCTTTAAACATCACATATAAAATTGCTTCTGGTATAATGAAAACTTATTAATGAAGATCAGACAGGTTTTTTTGTATGGGCGCTACATTGGTGAAAATATTCGTACAGTATATGATGTCATGCAGTATGCAGAAGATCTAAACATTCCAGGTATGTTACTTATGATTGATTTCGAGAAAGCATTTGATTCTGTGTCATTGGGTTTTATTGATAAAGTTTTAGAATATTTTAATTTTGGAATAGATATTAGAAACTGGGTCAAAACTTTGCATAAAAATGTGTTTTCAGTCATAAATCAGGGTGGTAATATTTCTTCCCCACTCAGCATTCATCGTGGTTGTCGTCAAGGGGATCCGATCGCCCCATACCTCTTCATTCTGTGTGTTGAAATTTTAGCTGTTAGAATAAGAAATAATAAAAATATCAAAGGGATTGAACTTCAAAATGTAAATATTTTAAATGTACAATATGCTGATGATACCGGTTTAATATTAGACGGTTCAGAAAGATCTTTAAGGGAATCTATTGTTGAATTGAACCACTTTGCCAGAATTTCAGGGCTTTCTATTAATACGAGTAAGACACAAGTTATTTGGATAGGTAGTTGCAAATATAGTCAAGAAACCTTCTTGCCAGAACTGAATTTTATTTTGGGAAAGGATAAATTTAGAGAAAAATAAATTTAGCTTTGTAGGATTTAAATGAAATCCCCAAGATAATTTTGATAAAAAGAAAACTAAAATCACTTTTAAATGTATGGAGCAGGAGAAATTTGACACCACTTGGTAGAATTAACATAATAAAATCTTTATTAATTTCACAGCTTAACTACCTGTTCATTACTTTGCCTAATCCTCCTGAGAAATTTATTAATAAATTGAACTCTCTATTATATGATTTCCTGTAAGATAACAAACCACATAAAATAAAAAAAAATATTATTATTCAAAATTACACAGAAGGCGGGTTAAAAATGATTGATGTACGTTCTTTTATTGATTCACTAAAATTAGGCTGGGTAAGAAGAATATTTCAGTCTTCTAGTAAATGGAATTTGCTTCTGAATACTGCTATAGACTAAAATAAATTACAAAATTGTGGCAAAGAATTCATTTGTGTTTGTGCCTCCTCATGCAAAAAAATGGAAAGATGTTTTTAAAGCCTGGGTCAGAATGAATAACTCTATGTTTCTGAGAAATGTTACACAGGATTCTATCTTGAAAACAACGCTATGGTATAATAATGATATTCAAGTTGGAAATAATTATGTTTTTTATCCAAATAGGTTTAAGGCATCAATTTTTACAGTCAACGACCTTGTTAAAAACACTGATGATATGACTTTTTATTCATTTGATGAATTTCTTCAAAATTTCAGGATTAATACAAATTTCCTTCAGTATCATGGTGTGGTTACTGCAGTGAAACGCTTTCTTCAAAAGTATAATTTTCAAATGAAAAGGCTAGCCCAACCTTTCTTGCCACATTTATTAGAAATATTTTTTTATGAACAAAAAGGGGTCTAAAGATTTCTACAAATGCTTAATTTCACCACCTCCCACTCCAAATGGTATCAAGAAATGGAATGAATATTTTGATTTTGAATTTGATAATGAAAAATGGCAAAAAATACTTAAAATACCCTTTTCTGTCACAAAAAGTTCCAAACTACAATGGTTTCAGGTTAGAATTATACACCATATTTTAGTAACGAATACTTTTCTTTACAAAACAAAGTTGTATCCTAGCCCATTATGTTCACTCTGTAATAAGGAAAGAGAAACTATTATTCACTGTATATGGGAATGTTGTGAAGTACAAAAGCTATTACAGCAATTTGAAAATATGAGTGACATTTTATTTATTCCTGTTGTTTTAAATAAAGAATCAATTCTTTTCGGAATATTGTCTCCTGTAGCTAACATTGTTGATAACGAAATTATAATCTTAATCAAACACTATATATATAAAAGTAGATGTCTACATAAATCCTTAAGTCTTGACGCCCTTATCAATACTATTAAAGATCATTTCAATACTGTGAAATTTACCACATCTTATAGGAATGAAAATATAAAAAGGAAATTTGACAATAATTGGAGAAAATGGAAACATTTATGAAATGTAGCTATAAAAATTTAACATGCATGTGTGAAACCAAAACTTTAATTTTAATTCCTGACTTTGCCTTTTTAGAAAAAATGTTTTTTTGTTCTTTTTCTTCTTTATCTTATAGCAGTTGTGGGATCTCTCTCTCTCTTTCTCTTTCTTCCCTCTTTTTCTCACCCCCTCTCCAAATTTAAGTGTTTGATGTATAGTTGATAATAAAAATGATGATTTTCTTTCCTTTGTGTATGAGTGAAGAGTGTGTGAAGGTATACAAGGGTGTGTGCATATGTTAGGGTGTGTATGTATGTATGTATATGTGTGTTATATATGTATATAATTCAATTTTGCTTGTTACGAGCATTTTCATTGGCTTAAAAATTTACTTTATCAGACCATAAAGGAAAAAAATGGCGTCGCCGTTTGTAACGTCGCTTCTGATTGGCTGAGATGAAGGCGTAATAATTTCATAGACAAAAGAGTCCCAAAATGAATTTTAAATGTTGAAGAGATTATCTTTAGTAAATTGAATTATAGGGATTAATATGAATAGATTTTTTATGTTATGGAGACATAACACAAAAATCTGAGTGTACTCTCATCTTAAACCGCTTCGCGGTTTATTTAGAGTACACTCAGATTTTTATGTTATATCTCCATAACATAAAAAAATATATTCAAGTTAATCCTTAAATAACTTCAACACTATATATGTACCTGTGCACGTATGCTTTGTAAGTATGCTTGTATATAGGTATCTATGTATGCATGTAAGTATGTATGTTTATAAGGAAATATGTAACTACTATACATATGATTTACAATATATGTGTGTATGTATAAATCTATGTAATAGATGTATGTATGTACTTCATATGATTGTAATTACTATACATGTATAATGTATATGGTATGTCAGAGTGAATGTGTATATGCCTGTATTATGTTATGTACTATAAAATGTTTTGAAAAATAAAAAATATAAAAAAACAACCAAAAAAACTATAGAGTGATGACTCGTGGGTCTCCGTCACAAACTATAGGTAAGTGACTCGTGGTTCTCTGTCACAAACGATAGAGCGGCGACTCAAAAGTCTTCGTCACAAACTATAGAGCGGCGACTTGCATGTTTCCTTCACAAAAGATACAGTGGTGACTTTTGGGTTTTCGTCACAAACGATAGAGCGGTGACCCGTGGGTCTCCGTCACAAACGATAGAGCGGCAACTCGTAGGTCTCCGTGACAAACGATAGAGCGACAACTCGTAGGTCTCCGCGACAAACGATACAGTGGCAACTCGTGGGTTTCCGTCACAAACGATAGAGCGATGACTCGTGGGGTTCCGTTTTTTTTTGTTTTTTTTTCGGAAACAATAGAGAGCAATCTTGAACATAATCAATATTTATTGTGAATATGCAGGTTCCTACGATGCATTTAATCCTCTTTTTGGGAGCGCATTAGGGCTTTCCCTGACCATGTTCAGATCTACACTGACGGCTCAAAAGATGGCGATGATGTTGCGGCAGCATGCTGTACATCTATTCACTGTTCCTCTAGCCGAATCCCGGATGTTGCCTCCATTTTCTCTGCGGAAGCACGTGCAATCGGTCTGGAACTTGACCATATAGAAGAACACCGCATTGAAAAGGCAATCATCTGTTTCGACTCTCTTTCGGTCCTTCAAGCTTTGAAATCAAGAAACCCCAGAAACACATTAATCTAAAATCTGTTGATCCGAAAATTTCGATTATCTTCTTAAAGTCAAATTACTTATCACTGGATTCCCAGTCATGTGGGTATAAAGGGGAATGAAAAGGCCGACAAAGCAGCTAAAACTGTTCTTCGCCTAGCACAAACAAATTTGAAACTACCTCACACCGACATCAAATCTTAAATTCAGTCAGCCATTAAACCCCATTGGCAATAAAGGTGGTCTACCGAAACAAACAATAAACTGTTTAAAATACAACCAACACTTAATCCTAAACTTTCCAGTCGGAGAGACCGCAGAGAGGAAGTTGTTCTCTCTCGGTTCCGAACTGGACACACATATTTTACACATTCCTATCTATTGAGAGGGGAGGATCCTTCCATATTCCATACATGTGATTCTCCTCTCACAGTGGAGCATGTTTTATTGCAATGTATTGATTTTAAACATATACGAGATCAATTTTACTGTGTACACTTTGTTCAATGTCGTGAGACATAATCGTATTTTCAATTATCTCAAAGAGATCGACATTTTAAGAAAAAAAATGAACGTTTTCTCATCTTATCATCATATCAACGCAACACTCACCATTTCATCAACATTGTGCAAAACTATTTTATCCTATGCAACTCTTTTTATTAAATATTTTAATTTACAATTTGTGTTTTAGTTTTTACTTGTGTTTTTCTTATCCTTATCGTTTAGATACAGTTCTTGTTTATATCCTGATATTAATGCCTGCCTTGTAGTTTGGCCCTAAATGACCTTAGTTGTTGATGGGCCGAAAACCCAATAACAAGCAAACAAACAAACGATGCATTTTGTAGGAGAAATATAAAGTATGTTCAAGAGTGCACTCTATAATGTTTATAGTAATATAAAGTGTATGTAGAGATTACACAAAATTTTCAGTACATTCCGACTTTTTTGTTATATCTCCATACATGTAGCATAAAAAATGGTTGTTATATCTCCATACATGTAGCATAAAAATGGTTCAATACTTAAACCATTAGATTATACATTAGACATTCAAAACGAAAGCAAATTAGAAACGACATCAACAACAAAGATCAAAAATCGGTTTAACCATATTTTTTATATAACAAATCATTCATTTATGATACAGATATAAAGCCAACGCTACCAACTAAGTACCACAGTAAATTAATAAGAATATGTTTTTTACAACAGCCTGTCTGCGGTTCACCAGTTCTTCTCAACCTCCACAAGACGTGTCGTTATGTGATGAAAGTTTGCACTGTAGCCCGGAGTACCCCGATATATACAGCTCTTTGAGGGGGTATGACTGCCATCTTCTTCATCTATTCACTTATGAATGTCAGTTAATGTCTTTCTTCATCCATTTTGTCAATAATTCATCCAAACAGGAATGCAGTTCTAGTTTAGTTACCGATTGTCCATTTGAATATTCTATAGCAGTATTTGCGCCATACTGGAGTAAATATTCCACAATTTTGTACTTGGGAGAGGAAGTATTCAGGTTTGACCTGGACGATAGGTTAAATTCTTGACACGCTACCATAAGAGGAGTTAGTCCGTTCTTATCACAGATGTTGACGTCTGCTCCTCCGTCTACTAAAATCTTCACGGATTTAAAATTCCCCTTCATTACACTTCGGAACAGCAGTTTGGATGTTTCTTTGTCGTTCATGTTTCTGGCTATCAGTAAGGTTTCTCTATCAGCAATGATTGTGGTATAGTAATACACAGGATATGATGACGTACTCGGGGTGTGCCTAATTCACAGTTTACCATCATACGTCTTCTATCTGGAAACCAGGTTTGATTAATGATGTAGACAGAATGTTAAAATGAGGTGGTATAACGATACTGTATTTCTATTCATATTTGTACTCTTACAGTTAAACTGTTATATTGAAGGTGATAATTGTTGCCAATTTATAAATCATGTTGACTAACAGGTGTGGTGTAGGTCATATACCAACTGACGTCCATAGCAACTGACGTTCTTATCAACTGACGTTCATAGCAACTAACGTTCATAGCAACTGACGTCCATACCAACTGACGTCCATAGCAACTGACGTTCATAGCAACTGACGTTCATATCAACTGACATCCATACCAACTGATGTCCATAGCAGCTGACGTCCATAGCAACTGACGTCCATTGCAACTGACGTCCATAGCAGCTGACGTCCATAGCAACTGACGTTCATATCAAATGATGTTCAGAGTCAATGGTATAGGTAAATATACTATAATGTCATTTTTGGGATTTCTTACGTACTGGTCTCTCGAGTTTATCATTAAAACAATAAACCCCCAAGGATATCACGTTATGGCGAGTTTATAGAAAGCAGGACTATATTCAGGATAGAGATGTACAGATAATTGATTACACCCCTCCCCCATTGTCACAGCATACAGAAATACGTATAACGGTATTCTACAACATGATTTAGGAACGACGATAAAACCCTTATAGCCAAAAGAATATTTTTGTTCCTGAATAATAATAATGTGTGGCAGATAAATATCCATTGCGTCCTAACGGGCGCTATTCTATTTATCTGCCACCTAGATTGCATTTATATCTCCAATAAATGCAATCTAACAATCCTTTAATTGTTAAATATAGCAACACTAGCGACCATTTTGTTGTTTGGAAAAACCACGTTGGTAATGTTGATCTCGACTCACTGCAATTAGGATAGTTCTGCCTCGTTAAAAGACGAGTAGTTTCCATTGCATCAACTGTTTTAGCTATAATGAAGTATACAATCACTGAGTGCAGTGAAAAACACATATATTTATAATGAAACTTCGCCGGGATTACTTAGTCATCGTCCAAAATTATCTTATGTATTTACTATTGGTTTACAAGAAATGTTGAAATGTATACCAGCTCCGACACCATGGAAACAGAAATCTTCATGTCGCTTTGTCATTCAACGTTTTGGTGACTTGTCTGGTTAAACAATCGGCATGAAAGAGTGATGCTATGTAGAGGAAACTCGGAATGTAGAAAGAAATATACAGAAAACATTAATAAACAAATTGTTTACATTTTTTTTTTGCATTTGCGTCAAACTGTCGGATCACTAATTAGTTAATTCTTAAAGTTCACAAACTCTCAACGTCAGTTAATAAAGAAATGCTCTTTGAAGATATTTTCTTTTTAGATTTTCTATTTGCATGATATAATTTACAACCGTTATTTGCATGGCAATTTAAAAAAAGACTCGATGTGTATATTTTTCTGGTTAAATGATCGGCACGAAAAAGTGATGCTATGTAGAGGAAACTCGTATTGTAGAGAGGAATATACAGAAAACATTAATGAAATTGTACATTTTTTTTTTTTGCATTTGCGTCAAACCGTTGGATCACTATAATTAGTTAATACTTAAAGTTCAATTAATGAAGAAAGGCTCTTTGAAGATATTTTCTTTTTAGATTTTCTATTTGTATGATAGAATTTACGACCGTCATTTGCATGGCAATTTAAAAAAGACTCGATGTGTATGTTTTTGTAAAATCGAATCTGGTCAATCAAGTGTTCCTTGTACATTTAGATGCTATAGACACTAGTTAACATGATGACATGGTTATTTGGCGACAGAAATATGCACCGAGCTCTGTGGACTTACTAGACTGAAAAAGTACAAAGATTGAAAACAACACAACAATATACGAGTCAAGTGTAATACCTAAGATTAGACCTGATGCATACACCCTTTTCAACTTAGTTATAATCAAGTACAACTAAGCAGTAATATATAAACATACATAAAATCACTACTTTAAACAGGGTATTAAAACTCAAGGAGTCGATTGACAATATGTCATTATTGTTAAGAAAATTAATGATTAACAAACATAAAATTACAAATAACACAATTGATAATCTGGTATGTACTTCACTTACAAAACTTACGCTTGTCACCTTTTACCAAGATGGATATTGGTCTTGTGTTGCACATGTTGTATGTATATTGCATGTCAACTCATCTATACATGTGTGTTGAATTCATTATACATTTGATTCAAGGGTAATTCTACACATATCAATATAGTCAAGAGTGATGCACATACAATCATTGTAATGTATAGTGTCTGTATTGTAGTGTAATGTTTAGTTTTGTCCGATGTAAGAGTTATTTTCATCATTTAATATCTTATACAGCATTTCGACATTTTAATTTAATATCATCATCATTTTAATAGTGCTAAAAGCAAGGATTGGCGCCCAACGTCATTTATATCACCCTTCATTTAAACTAAAAATAAGTTGTATATCGTACCCCAATCCTATCATAATAATCAGATCATTCTCACCTTAATACACAAATGGCATCAGATGCAGTAGTTTTACGGATAATCTGAAACATTAACGTAAATTAGACATCCCTATTGTTCACACGACTTTACAGACGTAGTTCAATGACAACAATACTCAGTCTCAAACAGAGTTCTCCAACAGCTTTGTATACATCAACATAAACAAACACTACATTATTTTTCACGCAATCATACAAACGAGAATTCAATCTGATTGAATGTATCGATTGTCCGCTCGCATCTTCTTTAGCTAAATCATCGTGATGTTGGAGTAGATATTAAACGACAACGTACATTGAAGACGATGTATTTATTATTGGTTTACAAGAAATGTTGAAATTCATACCAGCTCCGACACCATGGAAACAGAAATCTTCATGTCGCTTTGTCATTCAACATTTTGGTGACTCGTCTGGTTAAACGTCGGCAAGAAAGAGTGATGCTATGTAGAGGAAACTCGTAATGTAGAAAGGAATATACAGAAAACATTAATAAACAAATTGTTTACATTTGTTTTTTTTTTTTTTTTTTTTTTTTTTTTTTTTTTTTTTTGCGTCAAAAACCGTTGGATCACTATAATTAGTTAATACTTAAACGTCAGTTAATAAAGAAATGCTCTTTGAAGATATTTTCTTTTTAGATTTTCTATTTGCATGATATAATTTACAACCGTCATTTGCATGGCAATTTAAAAAAAGACTCGATGTGTATGTTTTTGTAAAATCGAATCTGGTCAATCAAGTGTTCCTTGTACATTTAGATGCTATAGACACTAGTTAACATGATGACATGGTTATTTGGTGACAGAAATATGCACCGAGCTCTGTGGACTTACTAAACTGAAAAGTACAAAGATTGAAAACAACACAACAATCTACAAGTCAAGTGTAATACCTAAGATTAGACCTGATGCATACACATTTTTCAACTTAATTATATTCAAGTACACCTAAGAAGTGATATGTAGACATACAAAAAATCACTAGTTTAAACAGGGTATTAAAACTCAATAAGTCGATTGACAATATGTTATTATTGTTAAGAAAATTCATGATTAACAAACATAAAATAACAAAGGTAAAACAAATAACACAATTGAGGATCTGGTATTTACTTCACTAACAAAAATTACACTTGTCACCTTTTACCCAGATGGATATTGGTCTTGTGTTGCACATGTTGTATGTATATTGCACGTCAACTCATCTATACATGTGTGTTGAATTCATTATACATTTGTAGTTGAGCAAGACATCTTGATTCAAGAGTAATTCTACAGTAATTCTAAAATAGTTAAGAGTGATGCACACATACAATCATTGTAATGCATAGTGTCTGTATTGTAGTGTAAGGTTTAGTTTGTTAAGAAAGTCCATAAAAAAGCAAATGTTTTAATGAAAACGTATACACTGGCGCATCTGAAGAAACAGATATTTATTCACAAAAATAGAAATTAAAGATACATTCAAACGCATGCTCTGTGACCATAACAATGACACAGAGTTGCGTTAAAATACATGGAAAGTCGACCTTTGCTATTGGTGTGGCTTTATTATCCTACCCAATGTCTGACGCTAGGTCTTTAGAGAGAAACGTAACTGCAACATACTACAATTTTCAAATGTTGACAGATGAGAGTCTCTTCCCTGATTTGTGGGTACCGCCTATTTGGTGGCAAAATCTTCAACTTTCTGTCTCATACAGTATTCTTTTCCATGACTAATCTGTAATAACATGTTGAGAGAAAACAAAAGCAATATATTAGCGCCCAAACAGTTTATTTTTACACAATAATAGTACCAAATATAATTTATCTTGAATTTTAATTGATTATTTCATGTATATTTAATACAATTTTGTCATTTACCGTAAAATGTCAGAGAAAATGTTGCGTGCAGTAACAGGATTTTGGAGATATGGACCTCCCAATCTTTTGTCATCACAGATTAACATATCTCATTCTTTCTAAGTGATCTTAATAACCTTTAAGATCCTACATGGGGTTCAAAGGTCACTGTAGGTGTAGTTGTCATAACTAATTAAAATGTTTCCTAAGAAACGGTACAATTTTTCACGCCATATTATTTAAGTTAACAAGTGAGAACAATATCCGTGCTCTATTAACATTGATGACATCAGCGAAAGCGGGTTATAATTGACACAATCATACTCCCTATTCGGTTATAAAATAGTACATGAATTGAATTGTAAAAGTACAGAAAAATCACGTAAACACTTGTTACCATGCTTTTGACAAAATGTATACCTTCGATTGTTTATACAATGAAAATATTGTTTAAGTTAAGAAAGCCACATCAGGTAAACCAAATGGTCATAATACCTGATTTTAATACAAATGGTTACAGTACCTGATTTTAATACAAATGGTTACAGTACTTGATTTTAATGCAAATGGTTACAGTACCTGATTTTAATACAAGTGGTTACAGCACCTGATTTTAATACAAATGATTACAGTACCTGATTTTAATATAAGTGGTTACAGCACCTGATTTTAATACAAGTGGTTACAGCACCTGATTTTTAATACAAATGGTTACAGTACATTTAATACTATTTTAATACAAATGGTTACAGTACTTGATTTTAATACAAATGGTTACAGTACCTGATTTTAATACAAATGGTTACAGTACCTGATTTTAATACAAATGGTTACAGTACCTGATTTTAATGCAAATGGTTACAGTACCTGATTTTAATACAAATGGTTACAGTACCTGATTTTAATACAAATGGTTACAGTACTTGATTTTAATACAAATGGTTACAGTACTGATTTTAATACAAATGGTTACAGTACCTGATTTTAATACAAATGGTTACAGTACTTGATTTTAATACAAATGGTTACAGTACCTGATTTTTAATACAAATGGTTACAGTACCTGATTTTAATACAAATGGTTACAGTACTTGATTTTAATAACAAATGGTTACAGTACCTGATTTTAATACAAATGGTTACAGTACTTGATTTTAATACAAATGGTTACAGTACCTGATTTTAATACAAATGGTTACAGTACCTGATTTTAATACAAGTGGTTACAGTACCTGATTTTAATACAAATGGTTACAGTACCTGATTTTAATACAAATGGTTACAGTACCTGATTTTAATACAAATGGTTACAGTACCTGATTTTAAACAACAAGTGTTCACAGTACAGTACCTGATTTTAATACAAATGGTCACAGTACCTGATTTTAATACAAATGGTCACAGTACTTGATTTTAATACAAATGGTTACAGTACTTGATTTTAATACAAATGGTTACAGTACTTGATTTTAATACAAATGGTTACAGTACTTGATTTTAATACAAGTGGTTACAGTACCTGATTTTTAATACAAATGGTTACAGTACCTGATTTTAATACAAATGGTCACAGTACTTGATTTTAATACAAATAGTTACAACTTTTTAATACAAATGGTTACAACCTGATTTTAATACAAATGGTTACAGTACTTGATTTTTACAAATATACCAAATGGTTACAGTACCTGATTTTTAATACAAATGGTTACAGTACTTGATTTTAATACAAACGGTTACAGTACTATTTACCTGATTTTAATACAAATGGTTACAGTACTTGATTTTAATACAAATGGTACATTATTTTAATTACAAATGGTTACATTACCTGATTTTAATACAATGGTTACAGTACTTGATTTTAATACAAATGGTTACAGTACCTGATTTTAATACAAATGGTTACAGTACCTGATTTTAATACAAATGGTTACAGTACTTGATTTTAATACAAATGGTTACAGTACCTGATTTTAATACAAATGGTTACAGTACTTGATTTTAATACAAATGGTTACAGTACATTGATTTTATAACAAATACAATGGTACAGTACTTGATTTAATACAAAAATGGTACAGTACTTGATTTTAATACAAATGGTTACAGTACTGATTTTAATACAAATGGTTTACAGTACCTGATTTTAATACAAATGGTTACAGTACTTGATTTTAATACAAATGGTTACAGTACCTGATTTTAATACAAATGTTACAGTACTTGATTTTAATACAAATGGTTACAGTACTTGATTTTAATACAAATGGTTACAGTACTTGATTTTAATACAAATGGTTACAGTACTTGATTTTAATACAAATGGTTACAGTTACTTGATTTAATACAAATGGTTACAGTACTTGATTTTAATACAAATGGTTACAGTACTTGATTTTAATACAAATGGTTACAGTACTTGATTTTAATACAAATGGTTACAGTACCTGATTTTATACAAATGGTCACAGTACCTGATTTTAATACAAATGATTACAGTACTTGATTTTAATACAAATGGTTATAGTACTTGATTTTAATGCAAATGGTTACAGTACTTGATTTTAATACAAATGGTTACAGTACCTGATTTTAATACAAATGGTTACAGTACCTGATTTTAATACAAATGGTTACAGTACCTGATTTTAATACAAATGGTTACAGTACCTGATTTTAATACAAATGGTTACAGTACCTGATTTTAATACAAATGGTTACAGTACCTGATTTTAATACAAATGGTTACAGTACCTGATTTTAATACAAATGGTTACAGTACCTGATTTTAATACAAGTGGTCACAGTACCTGATTTTAATACAAATGGTTACAGTACTTGATTTTAATACAAATGGTTACAGTACTTGATTTTAATACAAATTATTACAGTACTTGATTTTAATACAAATGGTTACAGTACTTTATTTTAATACAAATGGTCACAGTACCTGATTTTAATACAAATGGTCACAGTACTTGATTTTATTACAAATGGTTACAGTACTTGATTTTAATACAAATTATTACAGTACTTGATTTTAATACAAATGGTTACAGTACTTTATTTTAATACAAATGGTCACAGTACCTGATTTTAATACAAATGATTACAGTACCTGATTTTAATACAAATGTTTACAGTACTTGATTTTAATACAAATGGTTACAGTACCTTTTTGTAATACAAATGGTTACAGTACCTGATTTTAATACAAATGGTTACAGTACCTGATTTTAATACAAATGATTCCAGTACTTGATTTTAAGACAAATGGTTACAGTACTTGATTTTAATACAAATGGTTACAGTACCTGATTTTAATACAAATGGTTACAGTACCTGATTTTAATACAAATGGTTACAGTACCTGATTTTAATACAAATGGTTACAGTACCTGATTTTAATACAAATGGTTACAGTACCTGATTTTAATACAAATGGTTACAGTACCTGATTTTAATACAAATGGTTACAGTACCTGATTTTAATACAAGTGGTCACAGTACCTGATTTTAATACAAATGGTTACAGTACCTGATTTTAATACAAATGGTTACAGTACCTGATTTTAATACAAATGGTTACAGTACCTGATTTTAATACAAATGATTACAGTACCTGATTTTAATACAAATGGTTACAGTACCTGATTTTAATACAAATGATTACAGTACCTAATTTTAATACAAATGATTACAGTACCCGACTTTAATATAAATGGTTACAGTATTTGATTTTAATACAAATGGTTATAGTACTTGATTTTAATACAAATGGTTACAGTACCTATTTTAATACAAATGGTCACAGTACTTGATTTTAATACAAATGGTCACAGTACCTGATTTTAATACAAATTGTTACAGTACTTGATTTTAATACAAATGTTTACACTACCTGGGTTAGTGAATGGTTTTTTCATCAGAATGGAACCGTTTGCTTTGTCATATGTATTGTGCAGAGCACTAAAGATAATTCTTATGGGTTTCAGTCACAAATTACAGAGCTAAAAACATCCCCCAAAAAGAGAGATAGAAATACATCGATGTTTGGTCGTGCCAAGTTAGTTATTATACTTTAAAATTTTATAACAAACAAACATAACATTAGTTTGATGATTTTCCCCACAAACACAACAATCAGGTAAATATGAGCGTTGACGTTTTTGAATACAGTATAGGAAGAAATAGTTTACTGCAACGTTTATTTTGTTGCTGTCCAGTAACTATTGACGTTACTTTTCTTCAGAAAAATTCCCGCACTAGTTGTTTTGAGAGTAACCACATGGGTGGTTTTTGTTGACATTGTCTTCACATTCATCGCATTGGATTGGACTATAAAGTCCCTTACACCGTCATGTTTCTCAAAATTGTTTCCAATGAAGGAATCTGTTAAATTGTAGAAGACGAGTTCCCCTTTGATTCTTCTATGGTAAGAGATGTGCCATAATGAGTTACATATCCTGCAATCTTGTATATGGGAGATGACTTATATTGGGGGGCTCTCACAATGTATAGCTATCAGTATACTCAGAAATCAACACATTTTAATCGATTTTGGCATTAAATTCTTGGGGATTCCCCCCCCCCCCCAAATAAAATTATATAGAACATATATTTATGACAGAATGCTCCAGCTTCTCTCATATCGTTGGGGGTCTAGCTAGCATAAATAGCTTCATTCATATCGTTTGGGGTCTAGCTAGCATATACAGATTCTCTCATATCGTTGGGGGTCTAGCTAGCATATACAGCTTCTCTCATATCGTTGGGGGTCTAGCTAGCATATACAGCTTCTCTCATATCGTTGGGGTCTAGCTAGCATATACAGCTTCTCTCATATCGTTGGGGGTCTAGCTAGCATATACAGCTTCTCTTATATCGTCGAGGGTCTAGCTAGTCCTATATATTCTATTCATTTTTTCAGCATCTCCAGGTCTCGCTACAGAGTCTTCTCTGGAGCCGTTCAGGGTCTAGTGGCTTTTCTGTATCTTTGGAGTCTTGCTCAAGTCCCGGCTGTGACACCTCAGAGCCCCGTAATTCATCGTTTAAATATTTAGGATGTAAGTTAATTGTATGGATATGAGTGAGTAGCCCCTGATACGCCAAATTCTAGTTTGAAACTGTAGTGTAATAAACAGGTAAACTGTTTTCTTGAGTGTTTGTTGTATATATAATATCTACTACCTGTTTCTTTTTATCAGAGGCGTCTGCCCGTTGTTATCAGGGATATTGACGGCCCAAGAAAATTTTCATAGCTTTGATATAATGCCCATTCATGATATTTTGGCACAGAAGTTCGGATGTGACTTTATCGTCCATGGCTCTGTTTGTCATCCATCAGGTAAGGGTTAGAAGACAATTTCGTATGACTGGAAAATAGAACGGCAATCCGAAAGCCTGTGCTCTATAGTAGGTTACAACTTGTTCAAAAATCTGTTATTCTTTGTTCCCTATGGAGAAGCATTGCAGAGCTTGCTTTTAATCGATTGATTCGTCTATATTGGAAAAGGCACACATTTCTGATATAATTTTCTGTCGTGTGTGGACTTTAATATGATTAATTTTAGTTTCCTGATCTTGAGAAAAATCCTTTAAAAATTCAAGAATCAACAATGTTGATGTGTTGAAAGCAAAGCCATTATAGAAGTACTAAAGCATTAGAAGAAGTAACTCTGAATAACCAACATTCTAAAGTCATTGCATCCTCGATACTCCAGGAGTTCCGATCACTTACGATCTCTACACCCCTGGACTATCTCATAGTGAAACTGAAGGCAGCTCAGCGGAAAACATTTGACCAATCACAGGCTAGCAAAGATTTCCTTTGAAGACTACAGAGAGAGCGACGCCTAACATCAAAGCCACACAGTCAACCACAGTGTACAGTTATACGGCTCTTTTGATGTACATCAAATGACTAAATTACCTGTTCTGTTCTGTTGCCTCCAGTTTAATATGTGATAGTCCAGGGGTGTAGAGATCGTAAGTGATCGGAACCCCTTGGGTATCGAGCATGAAGTCATTGTGGCGGATTGTCTTAACATCTATGATATGACTCTAGTTATGAAAGTCTCAAATAACACCAGTCGTTCTCTTAACAATAAACGGACATATCTAATTCAATCTTGGCTCCATTTTTTCCAATAAGTAATATGCCTATAGCCTTAGAAGTTGGACATAGTGGAAGATCTGCATAAATAATATTTATATATGAATATTATCATTTTTAATGATTGATTTTTTTCGATATTCCATTGCCCACAAAGTTGCATTAGTAACTTTTGATGAAGTTTCCAAAATTCAAAACCAGTTTCGAGATTTATCAAGGGCATACAGAAATTATACATGTCCAAGAAAATGATAACCGACCTATGGTGGAATATATTTATACAGATGCACAGATTATAGCCACACAAGAAGCCATGTTAAAGTTTCCCTGTCTTCCCCACCATGTTATTTGAGACAATGTTTTGCTTGCTATTTGTGTTTTTTTTCCTCATAAATATCAATCGCATATCACCTTTGCACTGTATTGGAAAGATTTTATAAAATGTACATTTTGAATTATTATGAACATTTCATCATGAATTGCTCTTCTATTTTTGTATACATGTATGAATTGCTGTTTTTAGTATATATATATTGTATACTTGTATTGCTCTATCTTGTATAATTGCATGAATTGCTATTTTGTATACCTGTATGCATTGCTATAACCTATATGAAATGCTATTTTTGTATATCTGTATGAATCGCTATTTCTGTATATCTGTATGAATTGCTATTTTAATATACTTATATGAATTTCTATATTTAGTATACCTGTTTGAATTGCTATATCGTGTATGAATTGCTATTTTAATATACTTAAAAATGAATTTCTATATTTGGTATACTTGTATGAATGTCTATATTTGGTATACCTGTATGAATTGCTATATCCTATATGAAATGCTATTTTTGTATATCTGTATGAAATGCTAATTTTGTATATCTGTATGAATGTCTATATTTGGTATACTTGTATGAATGTCTATATTTGGTATACTTGTATGAATGTCTATATTTGGTATACTTGTATGAATTGCTTTATCCTATATGAATTGCTATTTTTGTATACCTGTATGAATTGCTATATCCTGTATGAATTGCTATATTTTATATGAATTGCTATTTTTGTATACCTGTATGAATTGCTATATCCTGTATGAATTGCTATATTATATATATATATATTACATTAGTAATACCTGTATGAACTGCCCATGTAACAACTTTTATAGATACACCATACCTGTGTAATGGATGTATGATAGCGTTTTATTGTTATATCTGGATATAAAATAGGACCTTCATGAAACAGCTTATAACTGATATCATAATAAATATGACATAAATGTATACACAATAAAAACCAAAATTGATAAATAAGTAAATATTGCTTTAATGTTCACAGACTTTCTGTACAGTTATATACACACGTAAGTTAATAGTAACTGTATTGATATCAATATAACAAATACATTGAAGCTGATTCCAGTGAGTTTACAATCCTTACAATGCATCTATCACAAAAATAATAAAGTTTATATACATGTATATCTTATAAATCGAATATTTTAGCAACAAAGCAACAATATACAGTAACTGTACCTGATGTACACCTGGCTTTGTGTCCATCAAATGTAATTCATGGAATGCAAACCTATGTTATGGCACAAGGAAATAGTGTGTAAAGTTCTCATATTGCTACTGAAAGCATCATCTTAATCAAATCATATACTAACAGTTAAATATCAACAGTGGAGAGACCTTGTTAAAGTTTCTTACAGAGTTACCTCCCTTGCAGGTAGATTATTCATGCTATTGTGATACAATTATTTTGAGAGCAATACTCATGACCACATCATTTTCTATGAAAATTTAAGTATGATGCTATGCTCTGAAAAAGAAAAAAATAAACAAAATGAAGACTTTGAAATCAATACCTTCCCAGATAGCAGATATATAAGTCTGTAATTTTCAGAATATCCTAAATCAAAAGTCTGGATGTCATATGTGTAGCTGGCGTAGAACATAATGAAACTGGAGTATGGATGGTAATAATCACCAACAACTCAAAGTCCAATACTTTCTTTTAAAACCATCTTATAAGTTGTACTTTTTCAAAGTGTAACAGAACTGTAGCAGTCATACAAAAAGTCCTGCACTTTCATGTGGTATATGTTTTTACATATAACAGAGTTATCTGCCCTTGCAGGTAGTTATTGATATATCATGTTTTTATGAGTATAAAGTCAAGCTTTTCTGGGAAAGACATTGTTTTCACTCACAAAATGGTGACATTACCATCAATACTTACCTGCAAGGGCAGATAACTGTGAAATAATGTACATATGTGGACCTACGTGCACATATTTCCACCTACAGTGCATTACCAATAATTCAAACATAGTATATAAATACAAGTTGACTCTGCTCTCAAGTTTATATCATCAACTCCTATTGTTTTTTACTGTCAACATGTTACAACCTATTCAAGATTCTTCCACTTATTGTGGCTATGCTTGTGTATTTACTAAAATAAACAAGAGCTGTTGGAGAACAGCAAAGCTCGCCTATTCATCAGAAGTTGATGTTCAAGTATTTACTATCTAAACATGGAAATATGACAAATTAACAGACTCAAAAAAACCCTAAAGAGCCCCAAATTGGTTGTATTATCACGTTCAGCATCCATACAAAATAGGAAAATAAAATCATAAACATTTATGATGACTTCTGCTTAAACAATTGACAAAATAGAAACTTGCTCAAAAACTTTAACATGGAAATATGACAAATTAACAGACCCAAAAACCCCCTAAAGGGCCCCAAATTGGTTGTATTATCATGTTCAGCATCCATACACATTAGGAAAATAAAATCATAAACATTTATGATGACTTGAGCTTAAACAATTGACGAAACAGAAACTTGCTCAAAAAATTTAACGTGAAATGGGACG
This sequence comes from Argopecten irradians, assembly GCF_041381155.1. Classification (NCBI taxonomy): domain Eukaryota; kingdom Metazoa; phylum Mollusca; class Bivalvia; order Pectinida; family Pectinidae; genus Argopecten; species Argopecten irradians. Next base: position 2,462,833 of record NC_091134.1, on the reverse strand, counting down.
CCAACGCTGACGCCGACGCCGGGGTGACAACATTAGCTCCCCCTATTCTTCGAATAGGCGAGCTAAAAGGGAACTAAAATGATATATACCGTTACAAAAGCTTAATTGTTATCGATTCCTGTTACACAGTCATTACATCAAAATTGTCTTCATTATTCAGTCAACTTTTTTGAATATGCATGAAAGAGAAATGTATATCTATCATTTAAAATTCTTTAAAATTCTTGTTCTAACTTTTACTGACAATAATGAAGAAAGTCAAGATAATCAATAACAAACGTTGAAAATTGAAATAATAAATATTGTTGTAAAAATCCATATTGCACATTCAAATTTGTCAAACTTCTGTTGGAGACATTGACACGATTCCTCATTTTAAAGTAACATGTATTGTGTAATACTATATGTTTAGGAAGGTAGCATATATATGTTTTAGGAAGGTATTGTGTATATGTTTTAGGAAGGATAGTAGTGTGTATATGTTTTGGGAAGATATACGATAAGGATAATAAATATGACAAAGAATATCACAATTTATCACAGGTACAAAGCAAACATAAAACATCACTTAGACAATTAAGGGGAAGTTAGCTGGCTTAACGTTCTATTAAAAGCTAGGGTCATTTAAGGACGGCTTCCCCTGTATACAACGTATTAGGTGTCCATAATTACGTTTCGGGAGGCTGCAGTATATTTGTGCTATATCTATTGTGCTGTCACGCTGAGACACCAAACCATGGGAAGAGGACCTTTTTAAATACTGCACTAGTGAGAATCGTATTGTAAAATTGTAACAAGATGGCGGCTACAGATGACTGTACAACCATGTGTACACTTTATAAAACAGTATAACTATCAAGTAGCTGAATGTACAGCATCATTCAATCTGATCAACAATTATCCATATAATAATAGGCCTTCATTAGTCAGGCCTTTCTATACCTGAACCACCAAGGTACATGTATCATAATCGGGGTCAACTTAACATGAACTCGCAGAATTAACCAATCATCATTTAAAGTGACATCTGAAATCAACCAATATCAGGTAAGTGTCTAAATTGCATCTGTCAATCGCAAACAATAGAGAACATACAAAACTTTTTGAAAAAATTTTGCCATAGTGGATTTTCATGTACAGTAAATGCATTGTGAAACAAAATATGGGTGTACAGCATAGGTAAAGAGATAGTGTTTGTAAAATACTACTGAACCTATTGGCTTTTCAACTACTACTGTCTTTTTGTCTCCGTAGAAAAGCTTTTGATGCTTTTAGAATGTCTAACCTCATTTACTTAAAGGACTTGTTAGATAATTATCAGAAGTGTTTTGTTGGTCCCAGCCAATTGTTCCACAATATATTTGTGCAAACTTAGCTTCAATGCTACAATTATTTAAGGTTTTACAATGGCCCTGCTGTCTTCGAGTGTAGTCTGGGCGATCTCTGCCGACTAGGCCTGTACACAGTACATTCAGAGATGTACAATTTCAATCAGATTGCACTCTTTGGATTAAGAAACATCGGGTTTACAGTGTCGTAGATGTCACTGGATGAAGCCCATGTACAAACACAGTAGGTGGTAAATTTCTAGACAACAGCTCCAGCTGCTGTAGAAATTTGTCTCGTTCTGTTTCTCTAGCGTCCACGCCCTGAAAAGTACTCTCAGGTGGTGGGCGTGGCAGATATAGGAACGATACAACAGTACGACTGGAATGGGAAATAATAAGCTCATTCATCTCCTTTATGAACTGATTGGGTGCAGAATGAAAGTCCTGCATTCGCTCATTGTTCACTTCAGTCTGTTGGGGAAGCATGTGCATCAGGTGGTCCCATGTGACAATTTTGATCTTGGCGTAAATCCGTAACTGTTGTAAATAAGCGTCCAGTTTTTGTTCCTTCTGCAACGTATTGTCTGTTTGGGCATTAAGGCACAAGAATACACGTAGCTGAGTTTTGGTTTTCCATGGAGGGACCATCCTTAAAATGCAGGCAAATTGCAACATGAACAGACAGGTGTTATCAAAAAAGCTGGCTGTTTCTGGTTGGAACAAATTCACAGGCCAGACATCTATAAATGATGTGGCTCGAGTGTCAGCCACCACAGTCTTGTTTAACAGATGAAAATGTCGACAGAGAATCACATTTTTCTGCAGTTTTAGACAATCTTCAATCATCTGTACATATTCTCTTGGTTGTAGGTATTTGTCTTCATGTTCGCCTCGCAGACTGGAGAATAGACCATCAAGGTTAGAAGAAACACCATTTTCCACTCCACCTAGAATGCGTTTCTTTTTCTGCGTCAGCCTACGTGCTAACGAGTCGATTGGCTTGGAGGTGTCGTAGAAGCCCAGGCATACAGTGTTTGGTTTCATACCTCCTAACCCAGAGATCCTCACTAAATGTCTCATTCCCTCGACTACAGAACTCGCCATGGTAATCTCCACAAAAGCTTTGATTTTCATTCCGTCGACTAAAGTCATCCAGCGTGTCTGTTCTTCCCCAAGCGGGTCTGTATCATGGTCTTCCCAACATCCGACCTTAAACAAAACATATTAGGTGATAATTGGAAAAGTTAATTAACACCATAACTGTAACATAATCTAACAAATGTGCTGCCTATTCCTTAAACCAAATAAAAACACTATATTCTATGTCTGGTGTTAATACTGTTAATAGCAAACAAGATCTTGAGCAACATTTACTGGACCTGGCCTGATTTCGCCAAACAAAATCAACAACTCAAGTCAAACTTAAGTTATTTCTATTATGTAATCTATGTTAATAATTCTAACTGAAGTTCATTTTTTACTTAAGTTTGTTTCAAGAAATCACTCTCATAGTAAAGAAATATAATCACAAATTAACAATACTCAGGATATTAAACATCAATAACATGACAAAATACAGTAAAGCTGAATGTATGACCAACCTTGACATGTCCAAGGACATACAGTCCTCCCTTTTTAATGTCATTGATGAAGTCGATGAGTTCACATGACTGTCGTGGGTGTGCCACCATAAGGATGATCTGAGGACGCCAGTACTTCACATGGCCCTTCCTCGGGTCCAACATCAACAAGTACTTCCTTACCTACATCAGGTAAATCATTGGCATAGGGATATACTTAGATATAAAATATCAGATATACTACCTACATATACCTATACATGTAACATCAAAAAGTACTTCCTTACCTATAACAGGTAAATCAATGATATAGAGATACATGTTTACTCATATAATATCGGATAAAATACATGTAGTTAGAGTTGATAAGGATCAGCTGTAGTGATTTGTCCTCTCCTAACATAGTCCACTAAACCTGCCTATATTACTAGTTTTTTTTTATTTTTATTTTTATTTTTGCCTTTCATATAGTCAGCTCGCAAATACCTCTTAAAAATGTGAAAACGTAGAACAGATTTGGCCTATGCTACTTCAATGCCATACCGGTATTTCTAATATATCTTATATACTCTACTGCCCCCATGTTACATCCCATTTATGAAATTAAACAACTCTGTGCAATGAAATGCTTCTGAGACCTTTCCATGTAAAACATTTGTAACAGCCACCGTCTACTCATTTAGTAGAGCAAACGGCAGCCAATCAACGTTGCTTCCAGTTTCATTTTTAACATATGACCTATAGTTGAGAGGTAAACAAAATGCAAGCCACTTAAAAGTTTTTATAGTGGAACCATGGTCGACATACATGAAACTGGTTGCTATTCAAATTGAACACGACTATCATTGGAACTGTATCACTTTCGCGATATTCACATTGCATATACAAGTAGCATATGCATGGCTAGCTTTAAACAACAAACTTTATAGACTGGTTCCCGCCTCAGTTACCTCCCTTGCGTACGCTTCACTGAGGACCGGTAGCGAGTAGCCATCTTGAGTGAGAATTCCAACTCCAGAGTAGTGCGCATCATTTCTGCGCATGATATGTCATCATGGAGACGGCTACCTCCGTTAAGAGAAAATAACGTCATTAACGTCGTTCCTATGAACACACTAAACTCTGTTAGCACGAAATGATTTCAAAAGTTAAGATCTTATTTAATTTTGTTTATATATCGTTCAAATAAATTATTTATTCTTTACGTTAAGATCCGTCGCTTCGTGCGTAAAGGGGTTTCCCACGTCTAAAAAAAGTGATACCAGCGAACCGGATATGTAGATTGACCAATCAAAAAATCATCATGGTTACCCGCTACCGGTCCCTAGTGAGCGGAGCGCAGCCTGGCGGAGAGTAGAGAACTAAGGGAAGGGAACCAGTCTACAAACTTTAGATAGGGAGGTAATTTAGGTGTTACCTGGTGAAATATCAAGTGCCTGACTGATCGAGCCCCACTGAGTAGGAAGGGAGCGGAAGTGGAGTAAAATCGTCAGCAGCAACATGATGATGATGGCCACTGAGGTATATATTGGGCTGATCAGGAAACACATCACCATGGAGCCTACGAGTCCTGCTCCACACGTATACCACGTAAAGTATTTAAAGGATGGTCTGTAGAAAAGAAACCATAATTAGCACAACAAAATACTAATTACAGAATTTTCTGTTTCAAAAATGAGTTAAATTTCTTGCTCAAAGTTAGGATTCAGGCATGCATGTACATTACACAAATTTCATTTGACAAGAAAACTCTGTATCACCACATACATGCAATTAAGACTATAAAGACACTATCTGCTTGATCCGCCTAGAACACATTCTTATCCTGATTATAAACTCAAAATTTGGAGCTAATGCAAGGTGCAGGGCCTCAAAAAGACTAATATATGTACCTAAAGTTTGGAGCAGATGCTAGTTCCAGGGCCAAACAGGCCAGGTTAACTCCAGCGTAAGACAACAGGAAGAAAACGGAGGCAGCCGGCGCGATGGCGTTTAGTGATCCTACCAACAATACTGCCTGTCAAATCAGATGGTTTAGAATTTTAATTAAAGAATTCAGGAATATGATTTTGTACATGTTATTGCATATTAGAGAAAAAATTAGCACTTGAAACAGAATTCCTCTGCAATAAAAACACAGGTTTCTTTTCTATTTTAAGTAAAAAATCTTATCATAGCATTACCTGTATAAGAATCCACGATATAAGGACGGCCACATAAGGATTACCTCCCTTTGTTGTTATTGTAGCTGGTTTTAGGAAAATACCTGTGTAGAATTTAGAACAAAAAACATATTAACACATGCATATCCATATATTTAAATGTTAATAATTCATGATAAAGAAGGCATTCACACTGTACATATCACAAATATTTTACCCGGAAGATACTTATAAACATATAATATTTGTACGATAGCTCCCTAGTGTTGTACATTTAATGATTTTAAAGTGATAAAAAGGATTTTTTTATTATTTGCCTCAAAAATATTCAACAGGTCCTCTGTATGTGAAGGAATGAAGACTCGGACATTCTGCATTTGCAAATTACAGAGTTTCATTTTTGTAGGTATGTACACGTATGTATATTTGTTATGTCATGTTTTTGTGAGCATAGATTAAAGTGATCTCTTCCATAGAAAGTCATGTTCACATACAAGCTAATGAGGAAACCTAAATGTTCTGATGACCAGACATCTTTGTTAAATAAAAAGATGAGATATAGGTTTTCAAAATTCAAAGATTTTTCTGATTAATTTCATAAAATGACAGCTGAGGACTGATTCACACACCAAACAGCTGATCGTTAGCGAGAGCTTCCAGGACCCGTGAGGCACCAATCAGGTTACCGAGGGCTGCGGAGAGTGTGGCAGCAAATAGACCAATCAGAATAAACGGTCCCCAAAGGTTGATGTCTTGGAGGAAGTTATAGTTGTTCACCAGCAGGAATCTGTATAATAACACATATCAGAAAATTCTAGCTCCTATACAAAAACATCCTCCATAGCTCGAGTGATCTGTGTTTATAAATTTCTGTATCTATTCTCATACTAAAGCGCTTCAGATCATTTCTAATAAGTCAGACTTGACTACGTAAAACAAAAGATAGTGAAGCTTATCTTAATGTATCAAATTAACTTCATTACAATACAACGCTTGTATTAAAATACAATGTAGTTCCAAACGTAATAAGCTGTAATTCATATTATGCAAATGTATTATTCTAGGCTATTTGGTCAATAACAAAATAATTACAACAGACTTAAACAAAATTTGTGAAAAAAATAGGTTAAGAGGAAGTATTCAACAATGTGATGAATTATCTCCCTTCCGCTATGCAAACTCCTCTAATGTTCTGTACATATTAATACATGTAGTTTTAACATTTAAGACTAGTTTCCCTTGTCCCATCAGGAACAGTTGGACTGTTATAACTATATTTAAGTCAGGTATTCCCTTGTCCCACCAGGAACAGTTGAACTGTTATAACTATATAAATCTGTTAACTTTACCTTTCACAAGAACCACCGATCATCAAACAATCAATGAAGTAAATACTGAAGGTAAATATCACAGCACAAATTGTTCCCCTCGGTATAGACTGTCCCGGCTTCTTCAGCTCTCCTGTAAATATAAACGATAAATCTATATCAAAATGAAACTGAACATTTACATACATATCTTACAGATAAGCAAAAGAAAAATTTAGTAAAATTGAAGCCTTAATATACTTTAAAATGATATTGTTAATATACAATATCTACTCCTAAAAAAATTATAAATAGTATAGTTTCCGCACAACAAAGTGAAACTTTAATGTACCACTTTAGGCACTGTATAATTTTGAAGAATTCTTCATTTTATATCATATTTTGTATATTATTTCCCCTAGATAATATGTAGTAAACAATAAAACGCTTGTTTCAATCACAGATAAGTCTCATTTTATCCAAAATAAAGATATTTATTCACACAAATACAGTTATGTATTGTATGTACAGAAAAATGTATCATTAAAACTACAAAATGTACTTGGATCAGATCTGAAGAATGAAGAGACAACAATTTGGGCTGGTAATATTAGCAACAATATCATAAAGACTTCAGATAAAACCTCTTTATACTAAATATTTACACATTAAACAAAGATAAACATATTATTCTAACCCGACATGTTGGCCCCATTTAGAATTCCCGTCACACTGCTGAAAAGGATCGCAAAAACAGAGGCGAAGTTCATTTTGTTACGGGTGTTATAATCCCTTGTGTAATTACCTAGGAACAGAAAAAACATATACATGTATATAATACAAACAACAGATTTTCTAGAACATAAATGAAAAATTATCTTATTAAAATAAGCCAAATATTTTCACTTAAAACGATCTAATAAAAAAACCTTTATACACACTATTCTTCCTTCAAATTGCATTTAGATATAACTACAAAACAAAACTTCAAATACCCATATAACCTTGATGGGCTCAAACCTGGACACTTACTTTTAGCTGTAACAGTTTTATAAGGATGGGAGTTTGAGTTTTGAATTAAGTTTGTGCTTTATTTCCAGAAATATAGGGCAATATTCTGTTTGGAAGTTAACTTACAATAACTTACGAATTACAAGGCTACAATAAGGAAACTCGAAATAAATGTACATGATTTGTTTTGATGTTCTGGGGTCAGGTAAGGAGTGACCCTAAAACTGACCTCACTTTGAATATATCAAATGACTTTATCATTTTACCGTCAAATAGGACACATTAACGTACTGAAGAGATTATCGTGGAAGGTTTTTGATGATAGCCCTGTGTACAGCCCTGTAACGTTATGGTCAGAGGAATTTCCCCCCACTAGGCGGTTTGTATTCGGAATTTCCACCGTGAAGGCTGATGGCTTGGCAAAAATACTGATGAAAACCGACAGTGTACACAATATTACCAACTGAAAAATAAAAAGATGTGTAATCACAACAAACAGCTTATAGATGATATCACATTAAACTTGATGAGAAGGATGATAGCATTTTAAAGTGAAATAAATATCATGAATTCAAATAAATAGCCTCAAGTGTAAGATTCTATTTTAAGTCAAACCTGTCTATAATGACCACCTAAGGGAAGGAGACAAAATGGTCTTCACACATGTGGTAGCCAACTGGTCTATATATTTACACAGGTTAAACACTATAAAAATTGACCATTCAGGTCACAGAGAAAGTGGTCTTATGGATCGGTCTTTATATAAAAAGAGGTCGTCCCTCAGGCAGGTTTATCTGATATCATAGCAGAAAGACATTCTCATTCCATGAACTCCAGGAAGCCAAGGTTTTGTAACTTGTGTATGTGGCTGCTCTCATGAGTATTCCCAAAAAATACACTTCTAAAAATTATGCCCCTTTCCAAAGGGAATCAAATTCCCCATTTCCAAAGGGAACAGTTCTCCTAGTGTGTTGTCTGGAGAGGTATAGTCCCCGAGTCAAAGAAAGGGCCATAATAGATTTAGTATGTCACATGACATTCATTATGACGTCATATATTTGGTCGCGTGCTCATTCCCGGGGGACTATACTTTGGTATAGTTCCCATAGTCAGGTATAGTCTCCAGTAGTCAGGAAGGACAGGGAACTGTCGCAAAATAGATCATGGCTGTTATCCAATCGCATTCCTAGTAATTATCATGTGATGTACTAAAATATCATAACTCTGGGATCTATAGTATGGTAATGCAGCAACACAATCGTAGTCACTCAGGAATGAATTTATATCTTACCAGGAAAATAAAAGCGGATGTCTTGGCAAACATGCTACCTCCAATGAGACAGACGATGAGACAGAGGAAAAGGACGATGGTAGCATACAGGTACCTCCACCATTGCTCATTGGGTCGTATAGGCAAACCTGTCTGGTCCCCGGTCAACATGGTACCTGGAAATATAGAATGGTAAGTACATGTATATATACAGACACACATCTATACTTATACTGTAAAACCTGTCTTACCAGCCACCTCTGTACAAAGACTACCTGCATAATAAGTCCACTTCTTTGAGGGTCCCAATCAGATACATAAGAAATGTGCTTTTATCATTTTCACAAATTTCATGTCTGGACTTTAATAAATTAGAAAAATAATGGGAAAAAAAGGAAATGATAAGAAAAAAAAAAAACCCAAAAAACCCAATAATTATGATAAAAAAAAAGACTGAATTTGTCATTCTGTCAATAATAAATAGTAAGGGCCTACATATATATAAATATCCCCTATATACTATGTGTACACTATTATATATGTGTACCGTAAACATTATATAACGGTCATTTAATAAATATATATTTATGGTATATACACGTATATCAAAGACAGATAGGGGCCTTGATGGCTAAGTGGTTAAGATGTCTCAACATATTGCCACAAGCCCTCCTCCTTTGGATCACAAGTTTGATTCCCATGTGGGGCAGTTGCCAGGTACTGACCACTGGTTGGCGTTTTTTCTCAAGATACTCTGGTTTTTCTCCAACATCAAATTGGCACATCCTTACATGACCCTAGCTTGGTGATAATAGGAGGTAAAACTAAACAAAACAAATTAAAGACAGAACGCCAAACTGTGATTACATATACTTGTGACTTTCTTATCTTATCAAACAGGATGCTATACGAACCATTTAGAATCTATTACAAAAGGTGTATTTCCTATGTATATCAGGCTGCAGATAGTCTAATAAGGTTATTAGGGAAGCTTAAAATACATTTAAAACACATTATTTTTCATACTGTACCTCCAGGGCCGAAATTTTCCAGCATTCCTTCCACGAACCCACTGACATACAGACCAGCAGCAATCACATTGGCCGCAAAAAATAAGAACCCAATACTACCACCAAACTCTGGTCCAAGGGCTCGACTGATCATAACTGGATTGGGGTCAAGGACATTCTGTAAATAGCTGCATATAGCAAGAACTGAATGTGTACATAATCATTTTTCGTTTTTACTTTTTGGGTTTTAGAGCACAACATTTTCCATCTTTTAAGACATGTTCATGCCAAATACTTTAATGTTTTAATATAGGTCATGCATAAGAAATCTACAACAAGAGAACAAAAATTGTGTTGAATAGAAAAATTCATTCATTTAATAGTACAATATACAATGTACTTCTTGTAATTGTGTGACAAAAGCCATCAAATTTAATACAAACAATTAAAGCTGATAGTACAGCAATAGTGCAATAAAACTATAATTTTGTATCAACATGAAATATCACAGATCTTTGTCTTTGTATATGTATGTGTTTACTTCCTTATCAAGATGTAATTGACACTATAAATTGACCATTCTTTGACAGGGCGATACTTTACAGGTGAAAATCACAATGTCAATTGAGATAAGGAAATAATGCACAGAAAATGTATGACAAACAGCTATCAGCCAGTTTCTGTCTCAGGTCTGTAGGTCTGCCTGCTGACAGTTTAATATGTCAGTCATGTTGTACCTTGCCACTTATCGTTGGTTTTTATTTCACTTTTAAGGTATTCACGAGAATGCATAAAAATTCTACTTCATGTAATGAATTAGTCTGCTAAACCTGCCTATATATTATTAGGCTATTACATTATTTTGGCCTAATATATATATAGACTATATATTGGACTTTTTTAAGACAGGTTTAGAGGAATAGAAATGAATTAAAGGCATTAAAACTGGAAAGAAAAAAAACAACTTTTATTCTACTTAGGTACCTAAAGGGTAAAGAAGTTTTGCCCTTCATAAGAACTACCATTTTACTACAGTAATTTTATCTAATCTTAATTATAATCACACAGTCTTTGCCCTACTCTCACTTATATCAGAAACATATCTCATACATATATATTTCTGCTTCTGTATAATCATATATGAGGAAGTCAGAATTTATAATACTCTAAATATTGACATTGTTTTTCTGTTCTTTAACTCTATTATGAATATATATGTTTCCCTTCTACTTTCTGTTTCCTGTTTAATCTTTGTTGAACCAGATAGGAAATATCAGGCTATGAACTCCCATCTGGTCAAGCGTATGAATATTTAACATTTTTGCCGCGTCACTTACAATGTTTACTAACATCTTTACATAATGGTCAAATAATTAAAAAAAATGGTTTTACATTTGTGTGGTCTTTAAATTTTAATGATATTATTGTCGTGTTGACAAAATAGAATGTATTGAAAAATAGTATTGCATAGTTTTCATTTGTTCTCAATTGTTTCAAACCATTTTTTTTTTTTTTTGGTGGGGGGGGGATTATATTCAGAAGCTATTGCTATATGGCTGTTACGAATATTTAACTTGGTGACGTGAATACTAGTGCAAGCAGGAACTTTGAATGATATACACTTATAGTTTTGAATTTCAATGATCATAATGGATATATAAGTAATAAACTGTTACCAGATTGGACATACAGTTGATATGAAGCCCATCCCTCAGTAATATAAATATTCTTTGGGCCTATAACAGGCCCCATTCTACTTATCTTTCTTCAGGATTGGCTTCATATCAACTGTATGTCCAATCTGCGGCTAACACAATGAATGTTAATATTATAGAATTATTGCCTATAAATTTAAGAATGATTATTGTTATTTCAAAAAGTATTCAAAGCCCCAATTTTCAATTCTGTTTTTACAAAAGATCAAAAGCATTTTCACTCATGGAAAATTTGTTAATGTTAAATACAACTGAGCTCTATGTCAACTCTGGTAAGGATACAGTAGGCTCCACCTCCTTCCAGAGCACCGTTTGTGGAGATGGCACAGATTGATAGAACTGTCATAGCCAGAATAAAGTAGGCAAGCACCAACTGAGCTACAGACTCCAGGATCCCTGCCTGTCCAACCAAAAACCCTGAAACAATAAGATAGGACATTCAACGACTTTATTATTTTAGCTATAATTTAAATCATATTTTCTGTTATAAGTTTAAATATCAATCACTCCTGAAGACATGTGATTATTTTATTACAGTTTAAAGACAGGAAAAGTCAAGCATGAAGTTTTGTGTTTTCAGTTTTGAATTTCATAATATAGCAAGGATTTTCCTGCAATTTTTTTGCCTGGGTCCAAGGTCCATTTCATTTGGAATTTTTACACCGTAAAATGCAAAATTGGGAAAAAATTACACAATAAACTAAAATACGTAATTTTTTCAGTTCCTCTTATATGTTATATCACCTTAATCTCTATTTCATTTTTTGATTTGCTAATTTTATTAGTAGCTTACTTCTGATATAATACTCTTTTCGCACTCTCTTTTTGTAAACGGTATGGTTTTTTTTGTTTTTTTTTTTTATTGTAAAAAAAGAATCATGCCTATACATATATTTATTGATTTGTTTTGATATCTGATATTGAGGTGAGAACTTAATTACTGTATTATGATCAGATACTACAATCTTATACATGTACTACACACACAGTCCGTGTACATATAATGTACAATGATCATGACCCTTCACTCATGCCAAGGCCAGTACAAGTGCACTACATACATACTTCAGATCTAGATAATACATGTAATATCTTCATATAGATCTAATTCAGTAAATGCAAACAAGGATGTTACTTCATTGTGTCAAGTGATTATGACTGGCTTTAAATTCAGATTGATATAGTCATCATATCATATACTATTTTTACAGCTGTATAGAAATGTACATCCCTAATTTATATCTGATTAAAGACTTAAGAGCTATGAATTAATTTCTCACGTTTCCATTTAATTTCTTAATTAAATAATGTTTTATGTTTCTGTTTTAAATTTGAAAACAAATACACTATGGATAATAATCTGCATGTACCTGATCTAAGAAATAACAGTGTACTGAACATTGACAATGCAACAGGACAGACGACCCCCGAGAATGTCCCCAGGGTGCGTCTGCTGTCCCGGGGACCAGCCACACTCCGACTGTCACCCAAGTCGTTTCGGCTGAGACTGCGAGGAAATTTCCATATCTGTGCCTGAGGCGCTGTGCCAGTAGATCCCAATAGTGGGGTGTTTTCTTCACTCCCAGAACCACTCCGTTCCATCGTTTCGTTTACTGAATTTATACTTAAACTATGTTCCAGTGACATTGCAGATGCGACACTGCAACAATGATAGTTTTCATGAAATCATTTTCTCCACATCAGTATTTCTGTCAACACGAAATGAATTTCCCCAGCATCTCTAAATCTGGATCTTTACAAACTATATCGTTTACATTGTCACATGACACTTTCATCAATCACTGACTTCACGGTTAGCACACACGCGGTGACAAATCGTCACGCACAAATCAAGATTCAAAGTTCACGAACTGGGAGGCAGTTAGGCTACCCGATAGTAAACAACAGACTTCCGCATTACACTAGTCACACAGACGCTTGAAAAGAACGGGATTTTTTGCATTACGTGTATGCTTACATTTGTGTGGTTTGACCGGTAGAATTCATTTGTTTAGAGATGGTCCGTATACTTACCAGAAACTAATTATAACTACTAATCTAATTTAAGGAAAGATTAGTCGTCTAATTAATGTCAGATTGAAACTAGTTTGGAAACATGTTTAAGTTGGTCTAATGATCATAACAGTTATACATTTAAAAAAAAATGATGCCAACAAAAAATGATGCGATGCCAACAAAAAAATGATGCCAACTAGTACTGTACTGTACATTGTATTTGATTTTAGGGTGACACCTTATCTTGTTCTAATCAGAAAAAAATATATTCTTATACCATTTACATTTCTGATATGATGCTTTACCAGAGATCTAGGTAGTATCTATCTATGTATATAGTCCCTGGCTTTATCATAAAATATCTCAAATGTACGACAACGACATATATCACAAAGACGCACCAGCATCATATAACAGGCATCCTCGATACTACAGGAGTTATCATAAATGACGTTATATATATGCACGGATACAACGTCAGTGATAGTAACCCCTGGAGTGTCGAGGATGCATAAGAGGGGCATATAACAGTTACATGTACATCGTATGTTTAGTTGTTGTATAAAAACGATTTTTAAACTTATTAATACAGTTTGTGTAGGACGGGTGTACATGTTTATAAAATTGTACCTACATAATTTACAACTAGGCCTACTTACAAAATGTATACTCACACTGACGCGATTCAATTTTAGCGTAAAAGTTACCTCGAACAAGCCAGCCAATAACTGTATGACAGATTCAAGCAACATTATCTTATGATTATATTTATATATATAATATAAACCCAAGGATCCCACTTAAAAATCCTTGATAAACCATACACAAAATTTATATGATACATTGTATATAATAATGTTATATATACACAATATTCCATGACCCCTCCCCTATTCAAAAATATAAATATCCCTCCTACACACTTCCGTTCTTAAAACTCCAGATCTATATATAGTACATACAAGGACGTGTAGCATATTTTGTATAATAACATCGAATGATCATTTATATTCAAAATGTTCGGTATACAATATACATTATGCATGTAATGAAAACAAGAAATAGACACGGACTATATAGATTTAAATTAGATAAAAATGTGTATTCACGTGAAGAGGTCAGTATCCCGAGAAAGGGCAAGAGGTGGGGATCGAGTTCATTTCTATCAAGGCATTGACCATTACTTTAATTGGGGTCATTAAGCTTTGCTATAATAATGTTCTATCCTTATATTTAGGAACGTCCTCTCACATTTATACGTATGTGACACGCTGTATACACGTGCTGATTATAAGTGATTCATTCGTGTGTATCCTTGTGCTAGCGAGCCTTTCGCTATTGCTGTGGTGTTATGACACTACAACATACATATGTTTAGTATTTAAAAAAATGAAATTGGTCGACACATCTGCAGGTCACCAGAAATAACCTCATGAAATTTCATGGCGATCCGACTTATACTTTTCGAGAAAATGGTCGGACAAAGTTGCGACGGAAAAAGAACAGCCAGAAGAAGAACAAGAAGAATAAGAAACGGAGCAAACACAATAAGCTTCCTTCTCCTTAATTGCTTTCCCCGAATTGAAAGATATGATTGACAGTTACAATTGGACGTGGTACCGTCGTACACACAATCAAACATATTCTTGATTCTTTATTATTTTAGGCACTCTTATTGGCGTTACAAATCGTAGTAAAATAGGCTTCAGATGTTGACAAAAGAAGTCTTGACAAAATATTAGGAATACGCTATCCTAAACTTATTTAAACTATTTATTTAATTTTTGTAACAACGCGTAGACGGAACGCAACACGTTTTAAGAGAGAATACCTCCATTTTGTTTGGACTTCATTATCTCTCTGGAAGCGTACGTTATCAACGTCTCAGAAAAATGACCCCTACTTCATTTTCAAAAGAAAAGCAGAAATCAGTAAAAGGTTGCACGATAAAGAATGTTGAGAAGAAAGCATTCAAGTATGTGAAAGTCCATCCCTTTACAAACACTCAGACATGTCCTTGAAGAGAGTCATCATCCTGTCCAGTGGTACTCCGGTCATTCACATGCTAGCCTGAAGGTGGCACTTCATAGTACATTTAAAGTTTATATAAAATGATCGAATCTATCAAGATGTATTAATGGATATAATGTCATATACAGTTCAGTTGATATATAGTACATGTAGTAAAATATGTGTCTATACTTCCTCTAAAAAACACAACTAGCCACAGACGAAAAGCGATTTGAAATGTTTTACAGGATACATGTACATATATAGCTCTTTATCTGGTGATGGGGTAATGACTACTGTGAATTCGTTCCCTGACATTTCCGTCCGGATTATCGCGGGTCCACTGTACATATATACACACTGTAGGCCCCTCCCCTTTTAATCATTCCTAAATCCCAGCTCACTATAAATACACAAAAATGTGTTCTTTACTGATTGTTATTAATTAAGTTTGTTTTACAGCGATCGTCTATTTGCTGTGCCGTTTTAGTTCATTATAACTAGCTAACCAGATTCGTTTAGACATTCTGACAAATGTCACAAGAGGGTCGAGTCGATGATGTAATAATACCACAGAAATTAAAAAGTCGCTGTATTGGGGGAACAGGAAACGAATGTAAAGCCCATATTAATGTAAAGTCTACGGCATTCTTACAGAAAAAAGTGTTGTAAGGAATAAAATAGTGAACAGAAAAGTGTTGTAGGGGTGAACAGAAAAGTGTTGTAGGGGTGAACAGAAAAGTGTCGTAGGGGTGAACAGAAAAGTGTTGTAGGGGTGAACAGAAAAGTGTTGTAGAGGGAATAAAATAGTGAACAGAAAAGTGTTGTAGGGGTGAACAGAAAAGTGTTGTAGGGAATAAATTAGTGAACAGAAAAGTATTGTATGTAAACGGCAGTTTTAGCTGAGTACTTCAGGCAACATTCGTAATCAACCGTGAAAGACAATTAAATAATATAATAAAAATGTAGTATAATAAAAAGTATCTATGTTTATTCATTCAAACAGAGACATTCGTCTCAAAAATTTAGAGTGCGGAAGATGTATATCACGGAAATAGGCATTTTCTCGAACAGTGCGATGCATGTATACTTAAAATTCCGAAACCACAAAGGGATATCAACCGATGATATTTTGTTTGATATTATACAGTCAGGTATATAGTTATTTTGTTCGTTCAAATCCTACATGTCGCGAATAAAAGATGAAATATTCCTGAATATCCTCAGGGAGTAGATGTTCACAGATGTGGTGTCAAGGTATAACACGGAAATAGTTACGGTATGACCAAATTAGGTTATATTCTATATGCCCATCGCCTTGCCATGCGGGTACATGACACCAGGGAACGACTTGATGGCGATAATGTTTCAACAGACATTGTTAACTTGATTTAGCCTAGATATGTGTTATGAAGTAGAGAAAATGTTCCTTATGATGCTTTTTATAAGCCTCGGTTTCTGGAAACAAACAGCGCCGACTTAGTGACAGCCTTTTTACGTCATCTGGTCATCTCTTATATCGTTAGGTCATGTGTATCTATGTTCATTTTGGAGAAGGGACAATCGATCCGTCTTTGCATGTTACAGAGTTAGCTCCCTTGCGGATAGGTATCGATTGTTACGTCATTATTTTGTGAGCGCAATTCACGTCGATTTCTCCGAAATGTATGACGTTACGCTCGCAAACACATGAGGTCATAACCAATACATACCCGCAAGTGCAGATAACTCTGTAATATGCAAATTCGGAATACAGTGAAGTCTATAGCAGTTGTAGTTTCTGCTGGACGTTCAGGAGAATACGACCTGGTGAGGTGTGCTGTTTGGTGTCTATGATGACATGCTTCAGTGAGATGACACTTAAAATGGAATAGGAGAATATTTTTATCGCAAAGCGGTCCAACATGAATATGCTGCAGCACAAAACCATTTACATATACACAGAGAACAGCATACATTGGAGAAAGTATTGCCTTATACACCAAACAGGGAAATCGTCCTAAATTGTCTGATGTCCTCTGAGGTTTTTCCTTGGGAACAAAATAAGCCTCGGCTTTCTGTCAAACTGATAGTAGCATCCCGTTCCTCTAAGCTTTCTCCAACAACTGTCACAGTCTCTTCAGGAGTTGTGGACATTTCTTATTGACTTTACATGGAATCCCACTTGGTCTAGGAGATGACCCAGTTCTAGCTTTTATAGTTACTTACTGTATTGCTCTCCACGTTTGTTCCTTGATCTCCAAGGCAAACACAGGAAGGATATTTGCTTCCCCTAATGGAATGTACTTGTCGCAATGGATTTCCTGTAGATACCGCTGAAACATCTTCTATCAGACTTCCCAATATCCAAGATCGCTTCCCGCCCAGCAGAGACCCGTTGAGGGACTATGTGCCCTTGATAACTGATTCCATTTTCCTCAATCTTTCTTTCCCTTTCCTCTTGATCTGCATTCCAGACTCTTGCCTTCTGATCCCGGGTGTCATCACGAAATTGGTACAATTATACTACTGTAGAAGAACAGGGAAAATACACATATGATTCCTCCCGGGTGCCCCGACCCGGAATCGAATCCAAACGGGTCTCCGGCGTGGAAATCTACGACTTTGCTGACTAAGCCAAAGAAGCATGCACCGTCAGCTGAGTGACAGAGGCCGTATTCGCAGTGCCAGCATTAGGCATCCTCCTCTTTTCGTAAACTCCTCTTTTCTTCAACCCTAATCTTTTTCTTGCAGAATGTGTAGACAATCGTTCCCATAGCGTCAACCTTCCTGTCTAAACTTCCAATGAGTGCTGCTTTTCTAGGATTACATTTCGGTGTAGGAGGGACCAGGTCATTCAATAAGGACTTATATTAAGCAGATTTAGACACAGTATGTGTGATTCAGATCACAGGGATTCGAGATTTAGACACAGTCTGTGTGATTCAGATCACAGGGATTCGAGATTTAGATACAGTCTGTGAGATTCAGATCACAGGGATTCGAGATTTAGACACAGTCTGTGTGATTCACATCACAGGGATTCGAGATTTAGAGACAGTCTGTGTGATTCACATCACAGGGATTCGTGATATAGACACATTTTGTGTGATTCATATAACAGGGACTCGAGATTTAGACACAGTCTGTATGATTCAGATCACAGGGACTCGAAATTTAGACACAGTCTGTGTGATTTAGACACAGTCTGTATGATTCAGATCACAGGGACTCGAGATTTAGACACATTTCTGTGTGATTCAGATCACAGGGACTCGAGATTTAGACACAGTCTGTGTGATTCAGATCACAGGGATTCGAGATATAGACACATTTTGTGTGAATCATATCAAAGGGACTCGAGATTAAGACACAGTTTGTGTGTTTCAGATCACAGGAATTCGAGATATAGACACACAGTCTGTGTGATACAGATCACAGGGACTCGAGATTTAGACACAGTCTGTGTGATTCAGATCACAGGGACTCGAGATTTAGACACAGTCTGTGTGATTCAGATCACAGGGACTCGAGATTTAGACACAGTCTGTGTGATTCAGATCACAGGGACTCGAGATTTAGACACAGTCTGTGTGATTCAGATGACTTATTCTAGTAAATGTACAACACATTTCCATTACTGATTGTTTTGTTACTTTGTATATATGGTTTTTTTATGCATCAATATAGATCAACGCTCGGTAAAATGTTTCTTACAATTAAATACATGAACATATCGTATAATCTATTCCAATACTCAGTAACTAATTAATATATTTCAATACCAATATTCTGTAACTAGTTATAAAAGGAATTCCATTCTGACGGGAAACTTTAGCCTTGTTGGCTGTTACTTGATTATTGATTAACTCTACAGTCCATATGGTGATACAACATGTCATTATTTATTTATAAATGAGTTCATTATCAGTTTGATTTAACCTTGATACAAAACATCACTATATACACTGATACAGGTACATCATGAGCACGTAATGACATTTTAGATATAGATCTGATCGAACAATACAATATAATCTACACAGCATTGTGACGGTAGAAGGCATTGTCCACACCTTAAGTAAATACCGTATACGTCCTAAGGTACAAGGCATTGTACACACCTGTAAATAAATATCGTATACGTCCTAAGGTACAAGGCTTGTACACACCTGTAAATAAATATCGTATACGTCCTAAGGTACAAGGCATTGTACACACCTGTAAATAAATATCGTATACGTCCTAAGGTACAAGGCATTGTACACACCTGTAAATAAATATCGTATACGTCCTAAGGTACAAGGCATTGTACACACCTGTAAATAAATATCGTATACGTCCTAAGGTACAAGGCATTGTACACACCTGTAAATAAATATCGTATAAGTCCTAAGGTACAAGGCATTGTACACACCTGTAAATAAATATCGTATACGTCCTAAGGTACAAGGCATGTACACACCTGTAATAAATAGTATACGTCTAAGTACACAGTACACCTGTAAATAAATACCGTATACGTCCTAAGGTACAAGGCATTGTACACATCTGTAAATAAATACCGTATACGTCCTAAGGTACAAGGCATTGTACACATCTGTAAATAAATACCGTATACGTCCTAAGGTACAAGGCATTGTACACACCTGTAAATAAATACCGTATACGTCCTAAGGTACAAGGCAGGTACACATCTGTAAATAAATATCGTATACGTCCTAAGGTACAAGGCAGTAAATCTGTAAATAAATATCGTATACGTCCTAAGGTCAAGGCATTAAATCGTACATAGGCATACTCTAAGGTACAAGCAGTACACACCTGTAAATAAATATCGTATACGTCCTAAGGTACAAGGCATTGTACACACCTGTAAATAAAATATCGTATACGTCCTAAGGTACAAGGCATTAAACACACCTGTAAATAAATATCGTATACGTCCTAAGGTACAAGGCATTGTACACACCTGTAAATAAATATCGTATACGTCCTAAGGTACAAGGCATTGTACACACCTGTAAATAAATATCGTATACGTCCTAAGGTACAAGGCATTGTACACACCTGTAAATAAATATCGTATACGTCCTAAGGTACAAGGCATTGTACACACCTGTAAATAAATATCGTATACGTCCTAAGGTACAAGGCATTGTACACACCTGTAAATAAATATCGTATACGTCCTAAGGTACAAGGCATTGTACACACCTGTAAATAAATATCGTATACGTCCTAAGGTACAAGGCATTGTACACACCTGTAAATAAATATCGTATACGTCCTAAGGTACAAGGCATTGTACACACCTGTAAATAAATATCGTATACGTCCTAAGGTACAATGCATTGTACACACCTGTAAATAAATATCGTATACGTCCTAAGGTACAAGGCATTGTACACATCTGTAAATAAATATCGTATACGTCCTAAGGTACAAGGCATTGTACACACCTGTAAATAAATATCGTATACGTCCTAAGGTACAAGGCATTATACACACCTGTAAATAAATATCGTATACGTCCTAAGGTACAAGGCATTGTACACACCTGTAAATAAATATCGTATACGTCCTAAGGTACAAGGCATTGTACACACCTGTAAATAAATATCGTATACGTCCTAAGGTACAAGGCATTGTACACACCTGTAAATAAATATCGTATACGTCCTAAGGTACAAGGCATTGTACACATCTGTAAATAAATATCGTATACGTCCTAAGGTACAAGGCATTGTACACACCTGTAAATAAATATCGTATACGTCCTAAGTACAAGGCATTGTACACACCTGTAAATAAATATCGTATACGTCCTAAGGTACAAGGCATTGTACACACCTGTAAAAATAAATATCGAATACGTCCTAAGGTACAAGGCATTGTACACACTGTAAATAAATATCGTATACGTCCTAAGGTACAAGGCATTGTACACACTGTAAATAAATATCGTATACGTCCTAAGGTACAAGGCATTGTACACACTTGTAAATAAATATCGTATACGTCCTAAGGTACAAGGCATTGTACACACCTGTAAATAAATATCGTATACGTCCTAAGGTACAAGGCATTGTACACACCTGTAAATAAATATCGTATACGTCCTAAGGTACAAGGCATTGTACACACCTGTAAATAAATATCGTATACGTCCTAAGGTACAAGGCATTGTACACACCTGTAAATAAATATCGTATACGTCCTAAGGTACAAGGCAGGTACACACCTGTAAATAAATATCGTATACGTCCTAAGGTACAAGGCATTGTACACACCTGTAAATAAATATCGTATACGTCCTAAGGTACAAGGCATTGTACACACCTGTAAATAAATACCGTATACGTCCTAAGGTACAAGGCAGGTACACACCTGTAAATAAATATCGTATACGTCCTAAGGTACAAGGCATTGTACACACCTGTAAATAAATATCGTATACGTCCTAAGGTACAAGGCATTGTACACACCTGTAAATAAATATCGTATACGTCCTAAGGTACAAGGCATTGTACACACCTGTAAATAAATATCGTATACGTCCTAAGGTACAAGGCATTGTACACACATGTGTAAATAAATATCGTATACGTCCTAAGGTACAAGGCATTGTACACACCTGTAAATAAATATCGTATACGTCCTAAGGTACAAGGCATTGTACACACCTGTAAATAAATATCGTATACGTCCTAAGGTACAAGGTATTGCACACACCTGTAAATAAATATCGTATACGTCCTAAGGTACAAGGTATTGTACACACCTGTAAATAAATATCGTATACGTCCTAAGGTACAAGGCATTGTACACACCTGTAAATAAATATCGTATACGTCCTAAGGTACAAGGCAGGTACACACCTGTAAATAAATATCGTATACGTCCTAAGGTACAAGGTATTGCACACACCTGTAAATAAATATCGTATACGTCCTAAGGTACAAGGTATTGCACACACCTGTAAATAAATATCGTATACGTCCTAAGGTACAAGGCATTGTACACACCTGTAAATAAATATCGTATACGTCCTAAGGTACAAGGCATTGTACACACCTGTAAATAAATATCGTATACGTCCTAAGGTACAAGGCATTGTACACATCTGTAAATAAATATCGTATACGTCCTAAGGTACAAGGCATTGTACACACCTGTAAATAAATATCGTATACGTCCTAAGGTACAAGGCATTGTACACACCTGTAAATAAATATCGTATACGTCCTAAGGTACAATGCATTGTACACACTTGTAAATAAATATCGTATACGTCCTAAGGTACAAGGCATTGTACACACCTGTAAATAAATATCGTATACGTCCTAAGGTACAAGGCATTGTACACACCTGTAAATAAATATCGTATACGTCCTAAGGTACAAGGCATTGTACACACCTGTAAATAAATATCGTATACGTCCTAAGGTACAAGGCATTGTACACACTTGTAAATAAATATCGTATACGTCCTAAGGTACAAGGCATTGTACACACCTGTAAATAAATATCGTATACGTCCTAAGGTACAAGGCATTGTACACACCTGTAAATAAATATCGTATACGTCCTAAGGTACAAGGCATTGTACACACCTGTAAATAAATATCGTATACGTCCTAAGGTACAAGGCATTGTACACACACTGTAAATAAATATCGTATACGTCCTAAGGTACAAGGCATTGTACACACCTGTAAATAAATATCGTATACGTCCTAAGGTACAAGGCATTGGTACACACCTGTAAATAAATATCGTATACGTCCTAAGGTACAAGGCATTGTACACACCTGTAAATAAATATCGTATACGTCCTAAGGTACAAGGCATTGTACACACCTGTAAATAAATACCGTATACGTCCTAAGGTACAAGGCATTGTACACACCTGTAAATAAATATCGTATACGTCCTAAGGTACAAGGCATTGTACACACCTGTAAATAAATATCGTATACGTCCTAAGGTACAAGGCATGTACACACCTGTAAATAAATATCGTATACGTCCTAAGGTACAAGGTATTGCACACACCTGTAAAGAAATATCGTATACGTCCTAAGGTACAAGGCATATGTACACACCTGTAAATAAATATCGTATACGTCCTAAGGTACAAGGCATTGGTACACACCTGTAAATAAATATCGTATATACGTCCTAAGGTACAAGGTATGCACACACCTGTAAATAAATATCGTATACGTCCTAAGGTACAAGGTATTGTACACACCTGTAAATAAATATCGTATACGTCCTAAGGTACAAGGCATTGTACACACCTGTAAATAAATATCGTATACGTCCTAAGGTACAAGGCATTGTACACACCTGTAAATAAATATCGTATACGTCCTAAGGTACAAGGCATTGTACACACCTGTAAATAAATACCGTATACGTCCTAAGGTACACTGGTATGTACACACCTGTAAATAAATATCGTATACGTCCTAAGGTACAAGGCATTGTACACACCTGTAAATAAATATCGTATACGTCCTAAGGTACAAGGCATTGTACACACCTGTAAATAAATATCGTATACGTCCTAAGGTACAAGGCATTGTACACACCTGTAAATAAATACCGTATACGTCCTAAGGTACAAGGCATTGTACACACCTGTAAATAAATATCGTATACGTCCTAAGGTACAAGGCATTGTACACACCTGTAAATAAATATCGTATACGTCCTAAGGTACAAGGCATTGTACACCTGTAAAAAATATCGTATACGTCTAAGGTACAAGCATACACATAAACGTTTCTAAGGTACAAGGCATTGTACACACCTGTAAATAAATATCGTATACGTCCTAAGGTACAAGGCATTGTACACACCTGTAAATAAATATCGTATACGTCCTAAGGTACAAGGCATTGTACACACCTGTAAATAAATATCGTATACGTCCTAAGGTACAAGGCATTGTACACACCTGTAAATAAATATCGTATACGTCCTAAGGTACAAGGCATTGTACACACCTGTAAATAAATATCGTATACGTCCTAAGGTACAAGGCATTGTACACACCTGTAAATAAATATCGTATACGTCCTAAGGTACAAGGCATTGTACACACCTGTAAATAAATATGTATACGTCCTAAGGTACAGGCATTACACACCTGTAAATAAATACGAACGTAAAGGTACAAGGCAGTACACACCTGTAAATAAATATCGTATACGTCCTAAGGTACAAGGCATTGTACACACCTGTAAATAAATATCGTATACGTCCTAAGGTACAAGGCAGGTACACACCTGTAAATAAATATCCGTATACGTCCTAAGGTACAAGGCAGGTACACACCTGTAAATAAATATCGTATACGTCCTAAGGTACAAGGCATTGTACACACCTGTAAATAAATATCGTATACGTCCTAAGGTACAATGCATTGTACACACCTGTAAATAAATATCGTATACGTCCTAAGGTACAATGCATTGTACACACCTGTAAATAAATATCGTATACGTCCTAAGGTACAAGGCATTGTACACACCTGTAAATAAATATCGTATACGTCCTAAGGTACAAGGCATTGTACACACTAAATATACCGTATACGTCCTAAGGTACAAGGCATTGTACACACCTGTAAATAAATATCGTATACGTCCTAAGGTACACTGGTATGTACACACCTGTAAATAAATATCGTATACGTCCTAAGGTACAAGGCATTGTACACACCTGTAAATAAATACCGTATACGTCCTAAGGTACAAGGCATTGTACACACCTGTAAATAAATATCGTATACGTCCTAAGGTACAAGGCATTGTACACACCTGTAAATAAATATCGTATACGTCCTAAGGTACAAGGCATTGTACACACCTGTAAATAAATATCGTATACGTCCTAAGGTACAAGGCATTGTACACACCTGTAAATAAATATCGTATACGTCCTAAGGTACAAGGCATTGTACACACCTGTAAATAAATATCGTATACGTCCTAAGGTACAAGGCATTGTACACACCTGTAAATAAATATCGTATACGTCCTAAGGTACAAGGCAGGTACACACCTGTAAATAAATATCGTATACGTCCTAAGGTACAAGGCATTGTACACACCTGTAAATAAATACCGTATACGTCCTAAGGTACACTGGTATGTACACACCTGTAAATAAATATCGTATACGTCCTAAGGTACAAGGCACTGTACACACCTGTAAATAAATATCGTATACGTCCTAAGGTACAAGGCTTTGCACACACCTGTAAATAAATATCGTATACGTCCTAAGGTACAAGGCATTGTACACACCTGTAAATAAATATCGTATACGTCCTAAGTATCACCTGTGAACACAATGCGATGACGCTAGACTTACGTGTGTTCTAAAATAGGTTATATTTTACAGAATAGTCGTCGGCGAGATTAAATCGGTTTTGGATCTTTTCTCAAACACGACTTACATCGCTAATATGATTTCATATTGAATCATTGATTACTTTGATCAATTTGATCCGAGCTATCGTAAATACATGTTTATGAATTAAAGCTGACATGTCCTAAATTTATCTAAAATGTAAAACCAAAATGAATCAAACCAAACATACATGCTTGAAATATTCATATAAAATACATTCCATTTTCATGCATGTATTTTTTACATACAAATTGTTTACCATAAGATATGAGCATACTTTTAGACGTTATCTATCTAAGACGTTTACGACATTCACGACGGAAATGTAGGACGGCGCGACGTGGTGATGGCAAACGAATGTCTATATATATGGAAATATGGGTAGACAGCCGCGACGTGTATGGGTTTGACTGCACGTGTACATAGTGTAGGCTCTGGTGTTTGAAGAAAGAATGAAGGTAGATATTGGCTATACCCGAAAACAGTAGTCGATACTCTAGACTATTTAGTCCTTATTGGACACCTTGGGAAATACAGAAACAAACATGTGATATTTTGAAGCTCTATTGAAAAGACGATAAAATATTACGTGCTCCTTCAGAACAAAAATCCTATACCTAGCTCGTTTTTACCTTTTTGTAAAACATATCGCGTGACTAACGCTATTGGAAGTCTGAGAGTTCATTCTCTTGTAATATTTGATTCGTTTCCATGGCAACGAAGAATTGGGAGCAGGCTTACCAGCATATCATCTTCGGTATGGAAAATGGAAACCTTTAGGCCTAATACGGAGATGTATTTACTTACCTGTACGGAGAAATAGAAGAGTACTAAACATTGATAGAGCGACAGGTGCAAATACACCAGCAAATGTAGATAATGTTCTCCGGGGGTCATCAGAGACTGATTCCGAATCGTCGTCATAGCCACAACACGGTAGGAATCCCAGCACGCGCGATAAAATTCTGCTCCTCCCTACAAGTCTCACTATTTCATACCACCGACCCTCCCCCGGGGAATCCTCGGCCCCGGGGTCAAGTGTTTTATATCCATCGTGCCTGTGAGATTTTAACGGCGACAAGTTTCGTTTATCCTCGTCGTTAAAAACCTCTGCCATTTCGTCTTCTCAGCTGATCAAAAACACAACAGACAAAATAGCCGGTCTAGGACGTTGGGTTGGCAATTACGCAAAAAACACCATTTGATATTTAAAATGCTCCGAAATTGATAGCTGTGTCATTCCCCATACATAATAGCTGTGTCACATGGTTTTAACAATATATATAATATACAGAACTGGAGATACACACGACAGTCTACCATCACATGAGAATATCGACAATGGAAGAGGCAAGCTTGCCTTGATGTGTCCGGTACAAATTGATTAGTACAGTCCCAGAATCGCCATACCTAATTTCAGATCTATTAATTTCACTCGAACCCCGAGAAAGATGTCCTAGAGATGCCCTATTTATATATTTTAATGCATTGCTGTAGCAGTGACCCTTTACTTTCTGACAACACTGTTCTGTTTCAATCGATAGTACATCCAAAAGAGGGGCATGCTCACACGACGTGTACAGTATATTGGCGTTTCCCTCTTAGCACGTGAAACAATGTCTATAAATAACTCGCGTGATTATTGTTTGTTTTATAACAACATTCTATTACAGGGATCGTCTACTCAATTTCAATCTGAATAGTCCGTATATTATCTCGTATATATAAATATATAACACATCTGATTAGATTACACAAATGCAATACTATATACATTTACACATATACCAACATTTACTATGTACAGACAGTGAGATTTCACGAAAAGTAGAGGCTCTGCACTTAATACTTAATTTTACCGTGTAGATACGTCTGGTTTGCCTGTGACCTTCACCTTTTTATGCACTAGTGCACTCAGCTGAAGGGTATATTGGTTCAACTGTTGATAAAGACATGTGGTCTTTCTGATAAATGATAATTACAGCCAGGTGATCCCTAATACAGGAATGATTTTAATTATATCAATGTCTTCTCTACAACATGTTTGAGAGTAGTTAAAGAAGGGTGGTCTCTAAGACAGGCTTGACTGTAGTTACAGATAGGTGGTCTCTAAGACAGGTTTGACTGTAGTTACAGACGGGTGGTCTCTAAGACAGGTTTGACTGTAGTTACAGAAGGGTGGTCTCTAAGACAGGTTTGACTGTAGTTACAGACAGGTGGTCTCTAAGACAGGTTTGACTGTAGTTACAGAAGGGTGGTCTCTAAGACAGGTTTGACTGTAGTTACAGACAGGTGGTCTCTAAGACAGGTTTGACTGTAGTTACAGACAGGTGGTCTCTAAGACAGGTTTGACTGTAGTTACAGACAGGTGGTCTCTAAGACAGGTTTGACTGTAGTTATAGAAGGGTGGTCTCTAAGACAGGTTGACTTGTCTAAGACAGGTTTGTACTGAAGGTAAGACGGTTTGACTGTAGTTACAAAGGTGGTCTCTAAGACAGGTTTGACTGTTTAGGTGGTTCTGACATGAGTAGTTACAGACAGGTGGTCTCTAAGACAGGTTTGGCTGTAGATATAGACAGGTGGTCTCTAAGACAGGTTTGACTGTAGGTACAGACAGGTGGTCTCTAAGACAGGTTTGACTGTAGTTAAAGAAGGGTGGTCTCTAAGACAGGTTTGACTAGTTACAGGCAAGTGGTCTCTAAGGCAGGTTAGACTGTAATTACAGACAGGTGGTCTCTAAGGCAGGTTAGACTAGTTAAAGACAAGTGTTCTCTAAGGCAGGTTTGACTATAGTTAAGCAGGTTGACTGAAGGGTGGTCTCTAAGGCACAGAAGACATTTCTAAGCGTTGACAGATTGACTGTAGTTAAAGACAAGTGTTCTCTAAGGCAGGTTTGACTATAGTTACAGAAGGGTGGTCTCTAAGACAGATTTGACTGTAGTTATAGACAAGTGGTCTCTAAGGCAGGTTTGACTGTAGTTACAGACAAGTGGCCTCTAAGGCACGTTTGACTATAGTTACAGAAGGGTGGTCTCTAAGGCAGGTTTGATTGTAGTTATAGACAGGTGGTCTTTAAGGCAGGTTTGAATGTAGTAACAGACAGGTGGTCTCTTAGACAGGTTTGACTGTAGTAACAGACAGGTGGTCTCTAAGGCAGGTTTGACTGTAGATACAGACAGGTGGTCTCTAATGCAGGATTGCCGTAGTTACAGAAGGGTGGTCTCTAAGACAGGTTTGGCTGTAGATACAGACAGGTGGTCTCTAAGGCAGGTTTGACTGTAGATACAGACAGGTGGTCTCTAATGCAGGATTGCCGTAGTTACAGAAGGTTGGTCATTAAGGCAGGCTTGACCTCTGGACCCCCCAAACAACAAAATCTCGCGCCTTCATGCAAATTCATCAAAACACATCATAAAACTCATCTCAGCGATTGTTAATCGTAATGTATTCCCGGGGGAGAACCCGGAACCCTCAAAGAACAAAATCTCACGCAAATTCATCAAAATACATCGTAAAACTCATCTCAAGCATTATAAATCGTATTTTTTCCCGGGGGCCGGGAGAGAACCCAGGACCCCCAAAACAACAATATCCCACGCATTCGGTGCTCGCAAATTCATCAAAATACATCGTAAAATCATCTTAGCCATTCTAAATCGTATTTTTTCCCCGGAGAGGGGGGAGGAGAACCCAGTACCCCCAAAACAACAAAATCTCACGCATTCGGTGCTCGCAAATTCATCATAAAATCATCTTAGCGCCCGAGGGGGGTTTACAAAATATTGAGGCCCTTTTCCACCTCCCCCATTACGTTTCATCTTCCTACGCCACTATTTGGTATTAACTAGACATATACAGTGTGATCTTTTGCTCCGAAATTCCCGACTCCGGATAAAAGGTGTTCGACAGACATTTTCCTGTAGGACCAAGTTTAATGTGGATTTGTTCAGTGTGTGTTGTTGAAATCAGTTGTAATCGTATCAAACCTGGGTTCACACTATATTTCAGGAATATCGACATTTACACATCGATTTGTACTGTGCCAGTCTATCAGCCTGGGAGACGGAGCGGCGCACCATACCAATCACTGTAATTACGGCTAAAACAATTACATGGCTTCACTGATTCCTGCTGAATAATCACTTCTAACGCCGTCTCATTTGTAAGATAAAATAAGAACCAATCTACAAATCCTTAATCTGACAATAGCAGTTTCCATGAAAGCTGAAGTCTGCAAGATTTCACAATTTAGCATGGCAGTGGCAAAACCATCAGCGGAAACCTATGGACCCAGGGGTTTTCAACGATGTGGGTAATCTTGCCTCAAATCGATGGTTTGCTTTGTTTCCTCGAAATTTGATTCTTGGTTAATTCCACTTACCAAAGTTACGTTACTTATTTTTAATTGGTAAGTATAATGCGTTTATGTTCCATGAACTAAGATTAGTTTTCCTACTTAGTATTCGGTGATGAACTACATAATGTATATCTGTCTAGCAGCAATCATTTACTCACGAGAGACGACGCTGGCTGAATGGTTAACATGTCCTTCTAATTACAGGGACATGGCTCGAATTTTTTACCGACAGTATATGTATAGATTATAGTATCATATGTATATATAAGTATACTGTTGGTTTAAAAAAATCGTACCAGGTCTTTGTGCTACTTATGACCCATGTCCGTACACGTTTTGGTTGCAAGTTCGAAACTCGTGTGACGCAGTTGGTAGATCCAAGCTATGCAGGTTGGCGGTTTTATCCTGGAACTTCGTCCATCCTCCACCTCTGTTAAACGTGACAATTCCTTAATGGACACGGGTTTTAATAGCACGTAATATTAATTAAAGTGAA
The DNA here is from genome assembly GCF_041381155.1 of Argopecten irradians. NCBI lineage: Eukaryota > Metazoa > Mollusca > Bivalvia > Pectinida > Pectinidae > Argopecten > Argopecten irradians. Next base: position 2,432,164 of record NC_091134.1, on the reverse strand, counting down.
TAGTCGGGCAAGGATGGCTAAAGTCGGTAAAAATGGTGTGAATGTATCCAGTATAATTTCTTATGAAATGGAAAAATAAAATCTCTCGTCAAAATCTGTCTGCGGACGAAGAAATTAATTTAAAGTATGGGAATTCTAAAACGGTCCTCCTGGCTCACTATGTCCGTGGTTACATTTCTACACAGCCTCGCTTTCAATTTTTCTTTACTTTAATGGTCAGAACTGGGAAACTAAGCAGAACTTGACCGTCGTATTAATATGTGAGAACTTTTGGAAGGCCAATGAACGCATTTAGACTGGTTTTCTTTGCCCGACTATTCACTTTAAACCCAAATAATTCACTCCTGTGTACATATTTGAACCCTTCTAAATATGAGTGCAATAATTCATTATGAAATGACTGGGGAGCTGGTGATAATCTATAGGTGACATATACACAGCACGAAATACTGCAGCAATAACAACTGCCCTTCTCTACTTATCCGTGTAAGCAGTTACAGTCACACTGAATCCCGAATATGGTTGTCTCATAGATCGATATGCAGAAAGACCAGACTATTTCTGGATATTGGGAAAGGGTCGGCTGCTACAACCGGACAACAAATATCAATTAAAATCTACGACATTTCAGTGAGTATGTCCGAAATTAGCCGCCGTACTTTCGCCCTGATTCCCGATCGAAGTTAAAAAGCAGCTACATGAGCCATGACACTAGACCTGTGGAATGGGGAAATGTATGGTCTTGTGTAAGTCAAGGTCAATCTATAACTACGTAACGGAATAACTGTTTGGGATTGGTGTAATTTGATTCAAAAGCTAAAATCACATTTAAGCGTTTAATGGAGAGGAAAATGGCTACAAAGTTCTACAAGAATCACAGCAGAGTAGAAATACTAATCCATGAAGGCATTATATAATCACATGTTTCCACAAAGCACATCAGCTTGTATAGAACATTTTTGTGGATAAAATATCAAGACAAGTAAAGGTAGCCTTAAGTCATTACAGCAATTACGTCATTGTCCTCCTCTGTGTTTCAAAACGTAATCAATAAAACATCATGAATCAGGAAAAAAGAAAGGTGAGTCACAGCATGACATCATAAAGCTCCGTGAGGTAGTCTGATCCCGTGGAGATATGATCTGTTCACATCCGTTGATCATAGCATTTCCCATACGATATGCCCGGTCCCCAGGGGAGATGCAGTCTAAACGAATCAATATTACCTGTGTATCATGTAAAACGTTTTTGTCAAATTAAACTGTTTAATGTTAGAACATTTAACAACAGATCCTTAGGGTAGTAACGGTCCGTGTGCTACTGATGTCGTTACAGAGTCAGTAATCGCGATCGGCTAACTGTCCACCACAGGGACATGTGGATTTATTTTACTTTGACAATGGACACAAGGCCGGTGTCTCGTGATTGGGTGGCGAATACATCCCGCGACTTTAAATGAAAAGGTATCCTTCAAAATAGGGAAATACCTTTTGCTTTAATAAATTACACTAAAGTGGTCCTCTCTGTCTTTGACACAAAGACTTTGTCTAGTGTCAGGACCAAAGATTATGTACATGTATGTCTAATATATCAAGGGAAGTAACTCTATTTTGTACCCCAACGAGGCCATGCCAGCAAGAGTTACCTCCCATACGGTAATCATAATTTCCAATTCTAATCACAATTAACAAATCTTTCTTTATTCTCAATTTAATAAAACATGTTTGGGATGAAATCAAATATATAACAGAAACGAACTATATACCGGAACAAAATTCTAATATTTAGAATAAAAGTCTGTTACTACAAGTAATATTTACACAAATTAACTAATGAGGATATCACTATCATTCTAACAGTGCTCACAATAACCAATTCCATGCAGTTAACTTGACCTGGTTTCCTAGCAACCATTTTATCACACAAATAACAGATTTGGTGACATTTTGGTGACCAGTGACCAGGAGATAAGGATGAACAACCGCTTCAACATGTTAAATGTTAACAGGAATTTATACCCAGATAAGAAATATGTAAAAACTTTCACTTTAGGCAAGGTACTATGTAGTAAGACAAAAGTTGTACAATCAAGGTGTTCTTATCCATTTCCAAATTAAATGAATTAATCATTGGACATATAAAATAAAGCCATACCAAATGTTAATTTTACAAATTCTGAAAAAAATTAGTTTAATATTATTTCTTATTTGAATGGAGACTTTCACTTGTATGTATTACCATCATATTAGAATCTAGTATTGATTTATGTCAACACATTTAAAATTTAGGAATTGATTTTAATTGTGAAACCACTCTTGAAATAAAATTTATAATCAAATGTTTAGAACATAATAAACTGTATTTGACATATAAATATTTTGAAAGACAACTGTAAGAAAACAACAACACTCTAGCTGTGTTCATGAGATTTAGTATAATCCAAATATTGCAAAATTTCAACTTTTTGGAAAAGCAAAATACCAGACATACTCTAGATAAATCCGGTCATAAGAAGTATAATGTTTATCTTAATACGAAATAAAACATTGGTATACATATGTCTCTAAATACATTTATAGCTGTGATCAATCCTTAGTTTGAAATAATTAACAGGTATGAGATATAATTTGAACTCAAAATCCACAAACAAATGGGTTAAAACAACATGATATATGTGAACAACATGAAATAAAATAAGTATGGTGATAAAACATCCATTTTACCCAAGATTTGCTGTTTTTACATTTCGCTATTGTCTTTGATAAGACATTGCTCAACTTTAAGGTTCTGTGCACTCTTGATCTTTACCGAGTCAACCTCTTTTTTCATACCATTGTGAGCATCTTAGTCAACTGCAATACATATGTGCCCTATTTTTGATAATTAATCAGGTTTTTGCAATAAAATGAAAAAAAAAAAAAAAAAAAAAAAATGAGGGCAAAATTTCTTTGATCTTTGGTCAGAAATTTGAAATTGATATGTCATAGTTCTGGGAATGGATCCAAAATGTTTCCTGTGATGAAGCGTGTCTACTAAACACAGAACACACTTAAGGCAGAAACACAGGGAAACCATAAAACCTCTTTATGTTTTAATCATAAATCAATCATTCATAAATCTAGAAGATACTTTAGTTTGGCGCTTAAAAACTTAACCGGGATATTGACAAGACTAAAACCTCATAAAAAATCAAATGCAGAATTTTTTGTCTGTAAAATCTGGCCCTGTCCAGCAGAGAAAATGAGTTAAAATTCACATTCTCACTCTCTCATACAAACAGCACATAACATTGCCTTTAATTCATGTACAATAATGTTTACATGCAAAATTTAAGATCACCAATGAATAAGTCAAAGCAATAAAATATTTCCCCAGCGTGGTTTAAAGTTCTGATTGTGATGGAAATATCAGCTGAAGTACTAGAAATCCTTGTCTGACACCAAACTCATTGTCCGTACACACTCTCATCACTGTAGGCAATGTACAGGAAAAAGTCCTCCTCATGGTGTTCCTACACAAACAAAACAAAACATAACCTTTTGTTTCACATATAAATAACAACAGGTTCAATATACAGACTCCCTTGTTCGAATGGCAGATAAAGCTGATTTGTCCAAAGTTAGTACTAGTGCCATCAACTGGAGAAATAGCTAGTACTAGTGCCATCAAGAATTCATTTATTTACTCCATATAAAAGACTACAATCAGAAACAATAACTTAAATATTTAATGATTTATTTATCTACATTTAAATTATCTCCCTCTTATTTTGAAGCTGATTCTTAGCTAGAGACTAATTATATCTATATAAGGGAGTCTACATATCCCTATATACTTTTTTTTCATATGACACATAACAGTATCAGACTACTGGATGGAAAATGCATGTCAAAAACTTCCTTTCGTTTCAAAATCTATTTGTGCAGCACTGCTGAATTATATAAGGAGGCGAAACAGATAGTTTGATATTTAAATTTACATGTCACTTCTACTACATAAACTAACCAAGGCAAAGTGAAGTATATGACAGTATAACTGACACCCAAAGCATGACCATTATGACGTCACTAATGTTGACATGCCGGTGGTGACGTCAACTGATCACAGTCAAATTGCTGTTCCATCTAGTGGATTAAATTGTCTTTGATAAACGCATTTCCTGGTTTAGCTTACACAATGTTAATGCAGAGACCCTAAAATGAGTTGATACTGTACCTGTAAATATAAGCATTAAACTATCTTCCTGTGGCATCTATGTTCTATATTGATGCCAGGGCTTTGCAGACAATCATCTTATAATGCGCTAACGGCATCATGAAGATTGTGTGCAAAGCTCTGGCATCTATATATATAGACCATAGATGTCATTAAGAAAGTTAAATGCTTAAATACCACCAAACCACATGGCTTATATATGCCATAACACAACATTTAACCAAAATTCAACTTTGGGCAAATATTATATTAGTTCTCTAACTTCTCGGGCTGACTTATATAACTATAATCCTCTCAATCTAGCAATCAACAGTGTGAAATACAAGTTTACCTGGTACAATGACCCCATTGTTGCACTTGTTGGAGGGATCACATTGTTAACGAAGAAGAAAAGAGCGTCCTCTGGCCTGAGGTGTATCCGTTTTCTAATTAAGAAATAAAACTGTCCAACAGTCAGATCAGAGGGAACCAGATATTTCTTTTTGTCTAAATCACCAACTCTAGCCTTGGGTGCCTTTTCCACAATCACCTGCAAAAAGGGAAGACATCTTAGATATATATCTTTATCCTGTAGAAATTAAAGGGAAGACAACTGAGATAAAGATCTTTATCCTGCATAAAGGAAATTAGGTAACAGGCAACTTATAGGGAATAGCTATTGATCTTTTTAAGTATTTTCAGCAATTTATATTTTTTGTCTTTGAGTTTTGTTCCTTAGGTGAATTCATTAATTTGATTGGGTATGTTTCTCCTTAAAGTTGAAATGAACTTTTGAATAAAAAGTGGGGTTCTTTCATTTTCTGAGAAAATGGATATATATGGGAGAGGGCGTAAACACAAAACCCTGACATATGTAGTGTAATGCTGATAACAGACTTTGCCAGTTACAAGGCAACATATAAAATAATTTTATCATATATAAAGAATTATCACTATATAATGAATATTATTTCTAAGTATATGTTTTCTTATTATAAGACTATGTAAAAATATACCAACATATTTTTGTCCTACATTTACAGTATAACTGTTAGTTCAGTTAAATAAATAATGCATAATGTGCTAGAAATAGTAGATGTCTATATGTATAACAAGTATAGATAAAATTAAATACAAATAAGTAATTTTGCTTAATAGATTAAATCAATAAGTACTTCTATCCACTTCCATTATAATTCAATTACTTAAAGATGCTTCACCGCCGACAGATCTAGAGCATAAATGATATTAATCACTTGAACAATAATTGGTGTTTAATTGTGTAAATATATGTTTAATTAACACAAAAAGTAATATAAAATAATTTATTTTGCCCTTAGTACATGCACAATCAGTACTTAATTCCATATAGGATATAGTGCCACGGAATTTTTTCGGGATGCAATTAATTATTTTTTGTAACTTTAACTTGAAGTAAAATTAGAAGCTCAAACTTTCCAATGGTGGTAATGGTGTAAAGTAAGTAACTTTTGTAACTGAAGAAAAATACTAAATCGTCTGCTCATGTTTTTGATAGTGAAAAAATGCCATTTGTCAGCAGTGGAGCATCTTTAAAATAAATTTACCGAATGTTGTCAAATCTTTGTTATAAACTTATAATTCTTGTATGAGTGTGCAGTGTTAACATAATCATATATACTGAAGCTTATAATTATGGCACTGACTTTGACTAATAACTAGATAAAGTGTTTGTGTGTAGGGAATGTGCAAATTTGAATCTTATACATATATATATATATATATACTTTATAGATCCCTTAAAATGTTTACTCCTGCTAGGGTTATTGATAAATTGGTTAGTACCTGCATTTAATGCAAACAAACATGTCAGCTAGTCACCACTAAATTAAATTGTATTGAATATAATAACAACATTTATTCACACATGATTACTCTACATAAAATCTAGTGTAAAAGTATAATATTAACAAAATCTCAGACTTATCAATCAATACAAATAAGATACTATCAATGTATACGAGAACAATGGATAGCTAATTGACAGATCTCTATAAACGCGCTCTGACTGGACAATACCCAAAGGTAAACAAACATCTGTCAGAGCAGGGGCTTGGATTAACAGAGGGCGCAACAATGCCAACGGCTCGTACTATTAGCCATAGCCATAGCCAAAAATGCTCTGATTTAGATGTAACAATGATATGTACAAAAATACGTCAAACGGTTACAGTCTAACAATAAGACTAAAATGATGAAATGCACAATCAGCTGATCAAAATCAAATGCGCATATTCTATTTCTAGGGATTCGCGATCGGAACAAAACAAATTTGGGCGAGAGGTAGTTAGGCCTAGACGGATTCCAAACAAAAACATTCGAAAATACAATTGATATAATATATAAGACTAATATATGAATATCAATGTAAGCTTTAAATGATGACGACGCATTCAGAATAACTATGACTATGATTTTTGGAATGTACTTTCATTTTGAGAGAACAGAAAATTTCTGGCGATCTGCAATGTCAATGCATATTATTTCAACTAACTAATACATACGGGAACTCGATCGGGATACTTCTTTCTGATTTTCTCTCCTTCTGCTCTTCGTTTCTCGAATGGATGCTCTTCTTTGTATTCCCACTTCATCTTTGTGTGATAATGTCAATAACAAACACACAACTGCCTTCTTGCTCCCAGTCAACAACAAATATGGCCGACTTTTGTACCGATGTAAACAAAAAATTACGTACGTTATGAAAAGTAGTCCCTAGATTTAGCATAATATTCGTTCGAAAATAGGATTCTAATAATTATTGAAAGTGAATTATGCGTATCAAGGGTTACATATGATTTATAAAGATAAATGTGCACTTTGATATAACCGACTATTAGAAAATAAATACACGTCGCGCAGTAATATCATATCAGTCACAAGACCTTACGTCACAGAATGGAACTTATTAATGTCTATTTTTAGATGATTCAAGGGACGTAACTCGATATGTCGTCAGCTCTTGAAATATTATAATAATTATAAGAAGGCAAACTTACAAGCTTAGATTAATACATTCTGACCATTTTTTGAAAAATATTATATCAATTCGTTTATTGAAAATTGTATCAAGATTATGTTTGGCTCTATATTTGTTTTATTGTTGATGGGATCAGAAAATATGTTTCTGGTGAAATGCTGTGACTAACTTTAGTCATGCTCAAGCCCCGTTATTAACTAATTTACTAGATTTATTTTTATAAACTAATGTAAATAAATGTCTTACACGTTTTGAAAATAAATGTTTGTGACAAATCTCATTGGAAATAGCGGATATAGACAGATTTATATAAATACATATCAAAAGTATATATTTATAGTAAAAAATAATATGTCTGTTTAGGGTTACCCGAGCGACCCTAATTTTTTTCCAATTTTCTACGAAAACAAAAAACAACAACTAAAAGTTGGGATTTCGATCTCAGACTCCGGTTCCGGCCATAATTTTAGAGTGAAAGACACTAAAAAACCCAACAACTTCCAGACCTATTTTTTTTATTTTTTTTTTATTTTTTTTTTTTGCCAATGTACATTTTTTTTTGTGTGTAATGTGTAACTTTTAGTCTACTACCAATTGTAATCCTAAAATGATTTTTTTTTGTGTTATTGCAATGCAAAATGTGGATCGAGCTGAGAATCAACTACAATATAACACGAACAAGGTTATCAAATACATTTCGTTAGCCTTTTTTCAACGAGATCTAAATCTCACAAAGGTTGAAATCTGGTTTTCTAAAATTCTGCAGCCTTTGTATAAGCGAAGTTAGATGAAGAGGGGCTAGTTTAGTTCTGTAGTCCTGTCTGAATGTAGCACTATGTACTTCGTCTGATTGTTGTGAGGAGTTTATAACGACGATAATGATGATTCTTCTCCAAAGGCTTTCTCAATATCACTGTAAATATTATATATATTGTTTTACTATTTCCATTAAGGATATGCATTAAAGATAACATGGGTTAGAGAGTTATCTTTCAATTTTTCTTATAAAAAAAAATGATTTTTATTTGATTAAATGTCCATTTTTTCATTTTAAGTGTAACCTTGCTGAGGATCTAAATTTAGCTGGATTATTTAAAACCACTATGATAAAAAGGAGATTAAAGCCTAGTAACAGAGTAGATAATGAAATTATAATCATTATAAAACAGTATATTTATAGAGTGAGATGTTTACATAATTCACTTAGTATTAACTCTCTCATAAACATTATTAAAGACAACTACATAATCCAAAAATTCGTTTCTACATGTAAGGATGAAAACGCTAAACTTAAATTTGAAGGGGAATGGAAAAAATGGGACAAATTAGTTACGCTCTAGGCATTGGGATAAATAATACCTCATTGATTAACACTATTATTATAAGATATATGATTATGTAAAATATTTTGAGATTTATTAAATAAATGTTATATGTTTTATTTAATATTTATTCTCATATATATATATATGTGTGTGTGTGTGTGTGTGTATTTTCCCCTTCTCTAATAAATACTTATTCCTCCAGATAATCAGATTTGAGTGAATTATCTCCCCTGATAACTGTGTATTCTGGTATATAGCCCCTCACAAAGCCAATATACTATTTCCAGTTTTATAAAAGAATGTTTTTGCATTAACATGTTTGCTTTATGTTTTACCATCCTACCCAATTTGTTCTAAAATAACATTCTCCTTTTTTTCTCTCGCTCTTCTTCTTCTCCTTTTTCCTCTTTCTTTTCTCATCTTTCTATCTATCATAATTTCTCTCTTTCCTATAATCAATACATAGTACTGTTACACGTCATATTGACCAAATTATAAACTGTAATTAAAGCAAATGAATACAAAGATTTTTTCTTTTCTTTTCTTCAATATTTGCTGTTTTAATATAAACTTGTTTATTGTACCCTTACAAAATGACATCACTTGTATACTGTATATACACTGTATATATCTGTAACAGATATGAATTTGTAAATAATTACAATAACACTTAAGCCTTATGCAACCTTATCAATTAAGAAAGTAATGTGTGGGAATGTAAGTTTTGAAATTTAGAAAGTATTCTGCGGGAATGTAAGTGCAATGTGATATGTGAATTTAAATGTATGTATGAATAAAAATTAGGTATAAACTAAGTAAGAAAGTGCTTTATGTTGATGTAAATGTATGAATAGATAAAATGTTATACTTAAAAATTAGAAAGTACTGTGGATATGTATGCAAGTTTAATTGACCAGGAAAGAATCTAAGCAAGTAAGAAGAGTGTTTTGTGTATGTATATTGATAATCTATACAGCATGAGAAAAAGCTATGCACGAGTGTAAGGGTACATGTATGATTACACACGTGGGAAAGAGTAAATATATATGATGTATGTATGATGATCATTGATCACAGTTATCTTGTGTACTTTACATGTATTGATGAAAAAACTGAATAAAATGTAAATTATAAAAAAAAAGGAGATTAAAGACAGAACTGCAAATGTTAAATGTCGAAACATCTGAGTATCTAATAATAATAATAATAAAACAAATTGATGAAAAAAGGAGTAAAAAAAAAAAAAAACAAAGAGAGGAAGTATGTATACATGTTCTTTATGTGTAAGGTAAAGTACAGTATAGTGTAACTTAGTCGGTAAGAATGAAACTTGAAAACGTGATTAGGTTTTAAGCTTGGGAGTATGTGATTAAGTATGGGTAGGTGTGGATGAGTTTGTACTGACAATTATAAGTACATTGTATGATGGATTTGTACTGCTGATCATAAGTACATTGTATGATGGATTTGTACTGCTAATCATAAGTACATTGTATGATGAATTTGTACTGCTAATCATAAGTACATTGTATGATGGATTTGTACTGCTGATCATAAGTACATTGTATGATGGATTTGTACTGCTAATCATAAGTACATTGTATGATGGATTTGTACTGCTAATCATAAGTACATTGTATGATGAATTTTTACTGCTAATCATAAGTACATTGTATGATGGATTTGCACTGCTGATCATAAGTACACTGTATGATGAATTTGTACTGCTTATCATAGGTACATTGTATGACGGATTTGTACTGCTAATCGTAAGTACATTGTATGATGAATTTTTACTGCTAATCATAAGTACATTGTATGATGGATTTGCACTGCTGATCATAAGTACACTGTATGATGAATTTGTACTGCTTATCATAGGTACATTGTATGACGGATTTGTACTGCTAATTACAAGTAAATTGTATGATGGATTTGTACTGCTAATCATAAGTACATTGTATGATGGATTTGCACTGCTGATCATAAGTACACTGTATGATGAATTTGTACTGCTTATCATAGGTACATTGTATGACGGATTTGTACTGCTAATTACAAGTAAATTGTATGATGGATTTGTACTGCTAATCGTAAGTACATTGTATGATGGATTTGTACTGCTAATCATAAGTCCATTGTATGATGGCTTTGCACGGCTAACCATAAGTACATTGTCTGATGAATTTATACTGCTAATCATAAGTACATTGTATGATGGATTTGTACTGCTGATCATAAGTACATTGTATTATGGATTTGTACTGCTGGTCATAAGTACATTGTATTATGGATTTGTACCGCTAATTACAAGTAAATTGTATGATGGATTTGTACTGCTAATTACAAGTAAATTGTATGATGGATTTGTACTGCTAATCATAAGTACATTGTATGATGAATTTGTACTGCTAATCATAAGTACATTGTATTATGGATTTGTACCGCTAATTACAAGTAAATTGTATGATGGATTTGTACTGCTAATTACAAGTAAATTGTATGATGGATTTGTACTGCTAATCGTAAGTACATTGTATGATGAATTTGTACTGCTAATCATAAGTACATTGTATGATGGATTTGTACTGCTGATCATAAGTACACTGTATGATGAATTTGTACTGCTTATCATAGGTACATTGTATGACGGATTTGTACTGCTAATCAAAGGTATACTGTGTGATGGATTTATACTGCTATTCATAAGTACATTGTATGATGGATTTGTACTGCTAATCATAAGTATACACTGTATGATGGATTTGTACTGCTAATCCATAAGTTTACATTGTAAATATGAATGGTAGACGTATTTCAAGTGAGAAACAAAAACATAAATGTATACGTAAAACAATTTATAAGAACTATGAGTCTGGTAAAAATGTTGACAACATTAAAATCGTAACAAGGAGGATTTTCACATTGTCTGTCTGTCTATACTTCGATTACATGAAAGGCGAACCGAATAAAGACACACTCTTAAGCATTATGGGGACTGCACGATTTGACGAACCGAGTAAAGACACACTCTTGGGCAGTATGTGGACTACTTTATTTGACATAAAAATAAGTTGAAAACGTATGAACTATATCTACCCCAAATTACATCTACTGTATCGCCGTGACTTAGTATTCCTGTACACCGTTGCTGTTCATGCAAGAAACAAAGAGCGCTCCCGTGTTGATATTATAAAAAACCACGTTATAACTCCCAGTCTCTGACCATTTCTTGTGATTAACAAATTATTATCTGAAGGACATGATATACCAGTAGATTTGTATGGCAGATGTAGTTAGGGAACGCTTACTCTTCAGGAGCTCCAGTGTTATGAAAGCGATATGAATTACTTTTTCAGTTCAATATTGATGTCAATATCCTTATTCGATCGGATGATGAAAAATATGCGTGCAAAATAACTTGAAAAAAAATCGTCAATGCCTATAGTCAGTTAACTTTTGAAAATACATATAAGTAGGTTTTCATAAACCTATTTAGTGAGTATGTTGGGTCTAAATTAATACGCATCGTGTATGTTTATATTGTGTTATCATGACAACATCGGGTTTTCGCACCATCCTCGGTTGTCCCTCAAAGAGATATATGGATGGAAAACAAATGTCTAATCAGAATACAAACAACATAAATATTATTACTGATGTTTACTTTTTTATTTTAAACATAATTCATTGTCTTGACAAGTTAACAATAAGATTAGGCACTAGTTATAACAACTTATGAAACCTTCTTCAATCAACATAAAATATTTACAGGTGATGACTTAAGTATAGATAATGATTTACTTTAACATATCTATAATGTACATAATAACATTATATACAATTATATCATGTGCAAAATCTTCTGATGGACTTCATAAATGCCTGCACAGGTTCACATACATGTTGTTTTGTTCCAAAGCAAAGTTTTCATTTCCATAAAGTAACAAATTAAAATTAACTTGAATGTTTAAGTCGTTAAAAACTTAGAACATGGAGAATATCCACCCGTACAGTTGCATAATTTTGACACTCAAAAAAGACATGATAGGAATTTTCATAAATATTATCGCAGTTTCCACAAATACACGTAGCGCCGGTGCCAAATTTACACGGAAAGGCCGTCTTTGAATTTAGTTTGTATATTATTAAACTTTCTTTCTCCCTGATTAAAGTAGCATGGTAGACTATTAGAAACAGGTTGGGAAAGAACCAGTTTAAAGGAAGAAAGAGGTAGTGATTTAATATTGCCATCTAAGTTGTTCCAGTTTGTTAAAGTAGAGGAAAAGAAGTTTGTTGAAATACCGGTATGATAAGTTCATGATTAAAAACCACTTGACAGGACACATTAATATGCTCATTATAGGTTTTATTGTTTTAAATAGAGTTTTTAATATGAGTTTCATCATGTTCTTCATGTGAGGCAAAATTACACAGAGGAAAAAAAACTTGTTTCATAAAATCCACATTACTGATAATGTATGAACCGGAGTTCATCGATTGGTGTTATTGTTGATTCACTTTGTTTGGAGTTTCCATATGATGATTTTACTGTAGTAATACGTCCACAATACATGTATATCCGCCAAATTTGTGTTGATATTTTGACAAGAGTGTGGTCTTTCCATTATAATTGTAGACGTGTTTACAATATATAATCTGTGTACGAACTTCGTAGTGTGTTTGACTTCCAATTAGCATAATAAATGTCATGTATATAAGTCATGCTTAGCTGAACATTTATTGACATACGATTACATTTAGCCGAAATATTAGAGTGTTTACTACCGGAACGCGTACGTTAACCGTTTTACTTGGTAATTCTGATATGTAAAACGTTCAGTTTAAATAAATAAAAAATTGTGTTATATGAAAATAGAGGTTTTGTCAATTAAGATCTTAAGCTAACAAAAACCTGCGTCTCAAACAAACTAGTGTCCGTCTTAAATTACACACAGGTAGGTATGTGTAAACCCAAGGCCTTTCAGGGTATGTCTTTGACAATAGACGAAGCGTCATAGGACATACCTATAATTGGCTGCTCTTCTAACTTCCTGGTTGGTGGAGGACCAGGAGTGCACCGGCGAACATTTCTAAAATCTTCAAAATGTCTGGAACCAAGCAGATACTGATCATTCTTAGCCTTCTGTGTGTGTTGGGTATGGCAGGTAAGTTTGTAATACATATAGTTAATGTTCAATTTTACGAAAACATGGGTTTTGTTTAATAGCGTTAATATCACCTGCTTGTACAAGTGTTATATATTACATGTGTTGTTTTATTCATTTAAGTTCTGGTTGAGAATCCATTTAAGTTAGACAATAACTCATTATTTCACCAACTGGTGGAACCCATTGATTACCAAATTTAAATCAAAATACGCAGTCCAATATTAGAAACCTTTGTAATGACGTCTTACAAAAAAAGTTTAGAATTGACACGGCTGTTGGTATTCATTCTAACATGATTATTTAGCGTAGTATCGAAAATAGGAGCGAGGATACATGTAATGTAGCCTTATCAGACATGACACAACATATGATGGTAGTATCAAAAATAGGAGTGAGGTATCAGGTAGTAAAATAGGAGCGAGGATACATGTAGCCTTATCAGACATGGACACAACATACAATGGTAGTATCATAAAATAGGAGCGAGGATACATGTAGCCTTATCAGACATGCACAACATCAATGGTAGTATCAGAAAATAGGAGCGAGGATACATGTAGCCATGTCAGACATGACACAAGAAATATACAGGCGACAACAAACACGACAACATTGAATTAAAATTGAACTGCACATTGACATATTGGTAGGAAATACACAAATAGACAATGACGTATATCATTGTCACAAGATCCTACATTACAGACATTTACTATTTATGGAACATTCGGTGTGAAGCTGGAAAGGTATCTACGTATGTAGAGCGGTTGTCACCACCTCATGTATATGTATGTAATGACTGCGTTTTCGCTGTAATGTGTTCAACCTATGACTTGTATTATACTCGTGTAGTGAAAAACATATGAAAAACATAACTTGTATTATACTTATTATACTCGTGTAGTGAAAAACATATAGGACTAGGTGGGCTACAATACCATTGTATAGGCATGAATGAAATCGTTTCCAAATCAATTATTATACATATTGTCAAAAAAGTACCGCATAAAGTCCCATATAATGACATTGAAAATGGGTTGGCGTATTTATAGCATGGCAGTTATGTAATGTGGTATCTTGAAACAAACATGTACAATAAGCATACATTAAGATAAAACATTAAGAGTACCATGAATAGTGACTGATCACGCACTACAGCATTGTGTATGTATAATGTGTTTACTTATCATGAATTATATTTGATTAAGGACGTTAAATTTTACTTCCTCTTTCACAAGAGTGGGATCGACATACAGCACGCATGGATTTTTTTTAAAATTTCAATCGATACTGCTGCATCAGGCAAAATAGATTGTTACACAATGAGAATAAAAAAAACTTTGTAAAACAATATTTCCCAAAGTTCATTGCGGGTCTCTCAATTTCGCAATGAACCATGGGAGAGATTGTTTATGGAATTGTAAATGCCACCTGTGTTATCGACGACATTCATTGCAAATCTAGGTCACAGTGTTTCACTCGCTTTACAATCTAGGTCGTAGGGAAATCTGTCTCACAAATATATGTCACAGGAAAATCCGTTTTACAAATTACACTCGCTTTACAATCTAGGTCGCAGGCAAATCTGCCTCATAAATATATGTCACAGCGAAATCCGTCTACCAAATCTAGGTCACAGTTACACTTGCTTAAACAATTTCAAATCTAAGTGAAAGTGACTCTCTCTTTACAAATATAGGTCACAAAAAGGCCACAGCGTCATCAGCCTTATAATGCTCGGTCACAGCAAACACCCACCTTGCAAATATAGAATAAACGACACTCGCTTTACAAATCTAGATCAAGTCAGTGTTGAAATACAAAAGAGAACTCCGATTGTAAAATGCCAGAGAATACTCAAATTGACCTTATTACACACGAGAACTGTATATGAAGTTTTCCTATTGAACATTTCAAGGTAGAAAAGTTTTCAAGATTAAAAGCTTGTATTTTCGTCCACAACTATTTTACAAGAAAGCGTTATACTTAATTACATGTATACAATTAATGTTCTTTCAGACAATCAAAGAATAAAACTTTGTTAAAGTCATTTTTTTCTTCTGTCCAGGGGCTATCACCTGTTATTCGTGTGCTACCACCAGCGAAGAAGGTAAATGTGTGGCGAAATGGAAGACACTAAGGAACTCACGACTGTCTGCTGAGGCCGAAAATCTGTATGATGATAACGTGAGGAATTGTACCGAAGACAAACAGTACTGTAAAATAGAAAAAATCGAAGCCAGAGGTACGTTTATACTCCGTTTTAACGCCGTCGTACAAATTATAAAATATCGAAACCAGTGATATGCATATGTTTACAACCCGTTTTAACGACATAATACAAATGATTAAAAATCGAATCAACGACGCCATACAAATTATAAACAATAGGCCAACCGGCCTTAACGGTCACCTGATATTTGATACTAATTACATGTAGTAATGTAATTTACTAGCCAACTGATGTATTTTGTTCACGAAATGGGAACATACATCTAATAGGTCAGCATACAAAGTTTCATTAAACTTGGTGCATATATAATTTTACTCACATTACTGTGTTCACAAAGGTTAATAATTAATACCACAAAGGGCAAAAACTCTGTAAATAAGTCGAATCAAGATTATTTTCAATCTTGTTCCAGATATTCCAATGTTAGTCTATATGCAATTGCCAAAGCTCGGATCATATCTACTAAGTTATCATGTTCAAAAGATTCAATAACTATAATTGCAAAGGGAAATAACTCCGTAAGTTACAATTGAACCAAGCTGAATTTCAAACTCGTCTGATATCTTTCTCATGTTAGTGTACATAAAAATGTCATCAAGGTCGGTGCATATTTACTTAGTTATCATGTTCACAAGATTCAATTGTTATGATTGCAAAGGGTAAGTTGGGATCTAATCAGGTCAATTTTCTAACTTGTCCCAGATCTTTCCAATTTTAGTCTAATTTCAAAATTTCATGAACTGAGTGCATATTTAATCATGTTATCGTATTCACAAAGTCCAATAATAATTATTAGTGCAAAGGGCAACAACTCCGTAAATTATCGTCGGATCAAGCTGATTTTTCCAAATCATTTGAGAAATTTGTAATGAAAGTCTACATACCAAACTTCATAAAGCTTGGTTTGTATTTACTCAAGTTATAAATGATTATTATTGAAAAGGGCAATAACTCTGTAAGTAACGATCGAATGAGGTCGATTTTCGAACTCGTTCGAGATCTTTTCAATATTAGTCTACATACAAAGTTTGATTCAGCTAGGTTTATAGAAACTGAAGTTATCGTGTTCACATGTCCAAAAGTAATTATTAGTGCAAAGGGCAATAACTCCGTAAATTATCGTCGAATCAAGCTGAATTTCGAACTCGTCCAAAGTCTTTTCACTGTTAGTCTACATACATATACTTAAGTTATCGCGTTCATAAGGAAATGTTAACTCACGACGCACGACGGACCACGCACGACGCACGACGACGGATAAAAGACTATTGCAATAGGTCACCATGACCTATGGTCAGGTGACTTATAGGTCATGGTGACCTATTATCGAATTCAGAGGTATTTTTTATTCCGTTTAAACGACGTCATACAAATTATAAAAAATCGAATCCATGGATGTGTTTATACTCCGTTTTAACGACGTCATACAAGTTTTTAAAAGGAGAATATTGTGATTTATAGATTTTGATTTTCAGTTTATTTTATCTTACTATTATTTTTTTATAGTTCTACCCCTTTGGCTAAATAAACATATTAGGCTATTTTTAGTTTTTTCAGTACATCAAATATCTATATATAGGATTTTTAATGCTGCCAAAGATAATCTTCGCTGCCTGGCAATGTTTGGCAGCGATAAAAAAAAACCCAGACCAGCTGATACAATTTTAGTAACAAACTATCTCGGGCTTGATGAAATGATACAAATGAGGAACATTTCTGTCATTATTATATGGCATTTAATTTCTATCATAACTGTTCTTTCCATTCTACCTTTAGACCCTTTTAGAACAGATAAAAAATCAGGGCCCGTATTCAAAGTACTTTACCTACACTTAAATATATAAATTATAGTAAGAAACGGTTTTTTTACATTTAATTGCTTTATTTATAGCAGACTGTCGTACACTGTCGATTTAATTGATTTTTTGTTGTTTCTTCTATTTACAAAGTAAAAGAAGACCACAATTTCCGTTCTGTAAACTGTCATACTTATCTAGACTGGATAACCTGCCTTAGTACCAATTCTCTCCGCTAGGCTACGCTCATAAAAACTATTGTATTTTCGGAGCGAAGCCTAGCGAAGAGTAGAAAAACTACGGTAGGCAATCCAGTCTAATACATGTACTTATCAGGCGAAAAATGCGTGTATGTGATCAAAGCACTGGGTTTCAAATTTCTTTCTCCCATAATTGACAGGGTTTTCTCCCATACTTCACAGGGATATTCCGTGGTTGCTAGGGAAAATATATCTCTATCTTACACAGGGGGTGTAAGACAGCTCACACGCGCTAGACAATTACGTTACGTCATCAATACATGCGGCGTAACTGCTTCGCGCATTGTAGATGACCTCATCACTTTTGACGCATAACGACGTTTCTACGATAATGGCGCGATGAAAAAGCTGGAAACGAAGTGGAATTTCATATTTTTTTGTCTACTATGTATGGGAGAAAAAAAGTCTAACGTGGGACTGTGAAGTGGACAGGGATATCTCAACCCTCGTGAAAGATATTGGCCGCCAACTCTCGGCAAGCCTAGGGTTGACCAGCCAAAATCTTTCACTCGGGTTGAGATATCCCTGTCCACTTTACAGACCTATGTAAGATTCTATTAATCTAATCGAATCACAACGGTTATGATTTATATAAATAAATATGATTTGTTTTTACATTTGAACCATGGTATGGATCACTCTCCTGATAGTCCGTATTGAAATCAATGGCATAGGAAAACAGCGTTTGACGATATATCAAATTAACGTAATAATTTATTCTAAATACCTTTTTACGAAATTGTTAAAAAAGATATATTATCATATTCTGATTTGTATCACTTAAAGCTATTCTTTACGTTTTTACAGGACAACTGTTGTCGTACATTCGTGGATGTTCGGACGGCAGTTCATTTTCACTGAATTTTCGATCATTTACTGCCTCTACGGACAATCGGTCAACCTGTATCTTTGACCAAAACTCTGCGCAACAGTTCTGTGTTACGCTGTGTAGCGGCGACTTCTGTAACGGGCCTTCATCAGCAACAGAGCTGACTCCGAACATGGTTATTTTCATTTCATTACTTGTCGCCTGTCTGTTATATAAGAAAGACATTGTATGATATCGCTATGGCAGTAACTCAAGTCGCTATAGTAGCCACGTGGGTATACCTCCCAGGGCTCGGAGTCAAAATGCAATATGGGAGATGTGTAGTGGCTATTTCTGGCAATTTTTGATATGTCTATTTTTATTGTCGTCTATTCTCATGACTACCTGAATCAGTAGGTCGACCTAATGTAAATAAGACGTCATATATAAGCATACTACCTGCAATAAATGACTCGTGTACAACTGACTCTACTTCACTATCTAAATGGAAGATTTTCATCACATCCAAATATTTTTGAATGGTTTGTAGTTCTAAATATTGGTCTTGATCCGGCGTCATTATCAAAATAAGCTGATAGAACCTCGGGTAAGAACCTTGGGCAAGGCTTCAGCAGCATAACACTTTTTGATAAGACTATTAACACTGGTAGACATGACTGTGATATATGTCTCACATTGATATCCCTATGAGGGTAACATTTGATTTAAATTAGTTATGTTTGTATATGTATCAAGCGTTCAATAAGCCACAATACCACATATAACTTTTTTTGATTTTGTTCATATTTATAGAATCTTCACTGCAGTGAAGGTCCTTTGTAATTTCAAGGAAAATAATAAAAATCTCCATATCCGTGTAGGTCTATTTCATGATAACACAAAAACAGTCGATAACGGTAGGCCGACTTTTGATTGCATGGGGTATTTTATGAATAATTGAACATATTATCGTTGTTTTAAGTTAGGATTTAAAAAAATGATACCGATTTCAGTAAGAAGTAGTATTTTACCTATAAAATAAATCATATTTGAAAAACAACAAACTTTTTTTCTTGAGTTTTCCTTTGTCGTCTTCTATTTCTATTGTTAATGCTTTATCACGTAACCGTGTTTGTTTTATGTGTATTAAGGGACAGGCGACTGTCTTGAAAATTCGATAAATTTGTTTTTTTTTTTCTGCACGTGTGGATTATTTCCTTGTTCAACACATTTAGAATATAGTGTATCACAGATTCAATGGGGCAAGACATTTTTGTTTAGCTCAAACCAATATACTATAAATCAATAATATATGCTATCTCAAAAGATTATTTTTGATGTCTACAATATGTGATATATCGTAAACTTAAAAATGTTCTTTAAAAAAATATCAATTATATCAGATTACCACAAAACAATTTAGAATAAAAGTAAATAAAACTGATCCATACCTAAGATTTCGATTTGCTATTATTAAGCTAAGGAAAACATAAGTTTGAATCTTACCAAATGTCGATACATGTTGTCTGCATGTAGGTAACTTAAGTATATTAAATATTTCAAAAAAAAGATGAATTATTTTCTTCCTTTCCCATGCAGTGAATAACACTACATTTTTAAATTTCAATCTAAAAGGTTATATTTGGTAATTTCAAAATGATAATTTCTCCTTAATATCCAGCGTGCTTAATTTTCATATATTACACCTATTTGATGTCAATGTTTCTTTTATACTTTATATCATGTTCTTAGATATAATTTAACATTGGTATCTTGATTGTAATCATGAAACACCGTTTCGGAGTTTTATTTAAATTGTGTTATGATAACCAGATGTGCACCAGACAATATGATGTTCTCTGGAAAACAACCATTAGTATTACCTCTTTGGTCCATATCAATGTATACGTGTATATAATTTAAAAATGGTAATTATCTGTAGAATATCAGGTAAAATATACCTGAAAATAAGTACTATATCAGAACAGAGTATGATTGGTTTGTCATTGTTTTTCCGTATTTGTTGACAAAAATGTGAGAGGTGCATAATGCCCATAGTTTCAAAATTTTTAAACACAATTTTAACAGGCGCATACAAAAATATGAAATTTAACTAAAGATAAAGAATAATTATTTTCCAGTTAACCAAATATCGGTATTACATGAAATGCTTGCATGGATTAATGCTATATAAATTGTTATGCTATCGTATTGTGCTTTTGTTTATTTATCCCATCTCATTATGTTGCTTAAATGTTAAAAGTCGTATCGTCGTTATTCTTGTGAATAGACTGAATGTTATAATTATTAATTT
Source organism: Argopecten irradians (assembly GCF_041381155.1). Lineage (NCBI taxonomy): Eukaryota > Metazoa > Mollusca > Bivalvia > Pectinida > Pectinidae > Argopecten > Argopecten irradians. The sequence goes on along the minus strand of NC_091134.1, from coordinate 2,411,044 downwards.
ATTTGTAATGCAGTACTCATGTATTTCAATCATTATATTTTCTATGTTTCATCTAATGTGTGTATAAAGTGTTGTTTTTTATTCGCTTTGTTTAATTTAGCCTTGACTCCTTAAATATGGTATACCCTGAGCAAAGATTTTTTTATCACATAACTACAACAATCTACATTTCAAAGAATCTAAACGCCAAAATATGTTGCACAAATCCAGCAGAGGTCGCCATTTTGTCTTAACGTCCTTGACTCCTGACGTCACATCTTTGTTTATTTGCGTCAAGTCATGAGGACAAAATGGATTTCCAGCCGACCCAACGAAAAACGCTCCAAAAAAAATAAAAAAACGATCTTAAACCCCTAATATCATCACTAATTTAGTGAATCTTCAGATATTAAATGACTGAAAAATGAACAAACCCATAAATCAAACAACACAATATCATTTCATAGATTTTTTAATTATCACTTTATAATGTAGACGTACTACAATTAATCATATTCCAATGAATATAGCAATTCAAAACAAAAAAAACAAAAAAAAAACTCGTTTATATTCATCTATTAGGATGTTAAAATGAAATGAAATTCCAGCAATGACTATATCAACCACTGTATTTGATTTTCATGCAATCATGGTTATTCATATGGAAATCAGGGAGCAGATAAACCACGCGAGGAAAAGCATCATTACTTGGTTGATGTACATGTTGTTTCAAAAGTTTAAACATTTTCATGGGTCTGTAGATAGTGTCAAGTCCCCGAGTCTCATTATGGTTGCATCTGAAGCACTATTATGCAACTCACGAAGTTACATTTCGACATTTTTTTTATTTCACGACTAAAAGAAACAGCCAAAGAACAACCATCCATGAAATAATTCCATGGCCAATGCAGCATCGCCTTAGCCATTTTTATAATTATTACAGTGTTGTGTCACTACCGCAAAATGTTTAAAATGATAAATGAAAATGTGCAGGTAGGCATTCAAATTCAACATCATTTATAGTCGATTGGATAATATCGTCCTTAATCGACTTCTTAGTTTATTAGTATACATAATAAGATTAGTACATGTTCTATTGTTGCAATCAAAAGCAAAATCAACCACGATGTCTAGGGGTTACTATGACTATCTTCATATAAAGACAGTGAAAATAACCCTTGGACCACCGAGTATGCAGCAAATGAAATTTGAAAACTACAATATTTAAGTCAAAATTAGATAAACAATATTTTTGTTGTTAATATACTAGTACTCTTTGCATAGGAATAACATACACTTTTATTATTATCATTATTAAAATCGTTTCCTTATATTAATATATAAATACACAAATACTCACTGTATTAGCAAGGAGAAGGCACAAATACAATGTACAAGTTTTAGAAATTGTAAAATACAATGTACAAGTTTTAGCAATTGTAAAATACAATGTACAAGGTTTAGCAATTGTAAAATACAATGTACAAGTTTTAGAAATTGTAAAATACAATAACCACTTCCAAATTTACAATGTGATTTGGGTAACAATAAGGAATTAATAAGTTAGTTATGAACAATGACACAAAATGTTAAAATGTTAATTGTAGACAGTATGCTGAATACAAAATCATTAGCTACTAGTATGTATGTTTAAAGTCCGAGAGAGTCAAGCTCCGACGTCATTTGACACACTGCGCATGGTTCACAACACATGGAAGCCCAGAAATCGCCCAGCAACGAGCCCTAAAACAGTCACCATATGTCAAACAAAATAACAAATAGAAGCATACTGATTGTATAAAACAAACTGCCTTTATACCAAACCCGTAACTAAAACATGGATATTAGAACCGGGCGTTTCGGAAGGATAAGATCATCTGCTCTATAAATATCTAGGAAAAAATTGTTGTAAGAAATTAATATCCGCTGACAGCCACACATTTAAATTCTATCAACAAATGCAAATTGCGCCAGCCTAAATATATATAAGAAGATCTAAATGTATCGATGACCATAGCGAGTAAAAAAATCGAAAATGTTGCGAATGTATCCGAAATCTCTACTTCAGCCTCCCGTACACAACTGAAATTGTGTGTTAGATTAAAACTTCGAAAGTCGTCTATGAAAGAATACTTGCCTTCCGGAGTTTCTGGTTTGCTTTATACTCCTTTATATTGTATTCTTATTTGTAACCTTCCCGATTCAATTTTAAAGTGTCCTGAATCTAAACTTACCTTGATACCAAATAGTGTTCTAACTTTTATTCTGAGTGCAAAGACAGCACACGGAATGAGGGCCATAAAGGGGGTCTCGCCTAGTCGGGTAGCTACCATGTACTTGTGATAGGGCCAGCAACAGCACAGACTGCATCCTAAAAATGAAGGTACTACCTTAGAACTCTAATAAATTTTACTGCGTGGTATAAAACATTTTGCAACCTTTCATTTAATCCATCGTAATCAATGTAAGTTTTTTGAATTATCAAGTTATTTCATTTGCTTAATATAAGTCAAATCACCAACCTCTTTAATGAATTTTTAAAGATCCATTAAACGTCTTCTAGAATGAAATAGCCATAGACTGTATTTAAGAATCTATCTATACCAAAAATTAGGAGACATAAAGTGTTTCTTACGATTTCTGTTCCTCAGACTGACAGGAGAATAGAGTTTGTGTCCAGTTTCTTTCACAAATGAGCGTCGTCAAACGGCACAGAGGATGCTGAGGGTCCGACTTGTTTCCCGCCAGGTTCTGACCGTGTCGTCTGCGAGGCGGCCGGCGACTGTTCTCGGTCTTTGACCACTAGTGTACCAGTGCTTGTCGGCTGTGACTCTACCACGCCATTCTCGTTATTAAAGCTGTATGTTCCACTCATCAGGACTTTCTCTTCTTCATCTGTGTAAAATAATTATACTGTACACCAAATAACATTTTTTTTTGTAAAATGAAAGCATACCATATTATCTTTTAAAGAAAACAATCGTGCATTCAACATTCGACTTTTTTGTTTGATGAAAGAAGCTATGTTATCAGGAGGGTCACGGAATGTTGCAAAATTCAAGAGAGAGATTACCGTATTTCGTATCCTTCACTACCTCCCACATATTGAAATAAATTTCTTCATACCTGAATGTTATATTTTCATTAATAAAACATTTCTTTCTGCTTTTATAAAGGTAAGGTACTGATTGTCCGCCTAGTGGTTTTGTTCAACGTAAACCTGCATTGAATGCCTTGGAAATATAATCTAACTACTAAAAGTGTAGATTCCCCACTAAAAGTGTAGATTCCCCAATTACCACAATTACACTTTAACTACATAAAATACTATTAATAAACTTTAGTTTGACATGCGAAACTTGTTTACCTATTAGGTATAGGAAAATGCCGATAACTAGTAATAATAGCCAAAACAACCCACTCAAATTCTAAGGAAAAAAGGTTCAAAATCGAAGATATCCATTGTATTGTAAATATCTGTTTCACTATCAATATTCACCCTTGCCATTGTATTTGGGTTTGATACATTGCTGCTCGAAGGGTTAGCACAATGTGATAATTTGTTAAAGTGACCATTATGGTTATTATATTTGCCATTTAACAATATCGAGGTGCTCGTTTAATGCAGATTATTATAACCCTTCAGCACAAAATGAAAACGCCCATGTACTAGTAATGATTTCATGCCGATACAGAAGTTAAGTGTGAAGGATGTAAAACACCTCAACCACTATATCGTGTAGATTCATAGATGCGATGTATCTTAACCCTACTGTAAGTGTCCATGCGCGTATTTTAGTTGTCTATTTGTAATACTATCTTAACAATTTTACGGTGTAACAACTATGCACTATTACTATTAGAAGGTTTGGGTTTTATTAGTTTAAGGTCAAATAAGAACGTGTCAGGTTTGTTGGTTGAGGAAAGACAGATTACCCGGAGAGAAACCACCGACCAGCGGTCAATGCTTGGCTACTGCCCCACATGGGATTCGAATTTACGACCCCGAGATGGAGGGCTTGTGGTAATATGTCGAGACACCTTAAGCACTGGGCCACCGTCCCCCCTCTCTCTCTTCCTTCCTTCACTATATACACTGGTAATATTACACATGTAATATTGCGTTCCTTAAAAATCTTGTATACTCACACTAAAATCATCCCTCTTGTATCATTATTTCTTATACAAAGATTCTGCGTTATGTTTATAGCTGTGCAAAAATCTTCAAATGAAAATGAAAAAAAACACCAGCTATTTACCCCCACTAACTTCCCGTATTTTGGCAGCAATAAACATTTAGTTCAAATGCACGCTATAATATCATCATTATTTAACGTACAGTGACAAAACAAAACCCTCATTACAAAGCACAGATGCTGCACAGGTCTACGGCATGGCGCATGACACATACGAAGAGTATGTAACTTTGTAGCAACTGTTAAAATGTTATTTTTAGTACTTGGACGTAGGAAAGCCAGATAGCCCGAAAAAACACCCATCTATAATCAGTAGATATACATAAACTATACTTAAAATATTTTTATCGCATTTGAATTAGACCAGTGGATTAACTAAAGCTATCGGATATAGAGGGCAATTTGTTCATTAAGTCCCATCTTATAACATAAGTGAGACTGTAGGTGTCTGGTACTCCCATGTTCGTTCACCATCAAAACCTAGTATTCGCATAAAATAACCCTCTTATTAAACGACCTTAACCTGATTAAAACACAGCTAGAAAATACCCTAGTCTTAAACATCGTTTAGATTTACATATGGTTGAAACGCATCCATATTGTAATAATCAAGTCAGTTTTTATTGAATGGTGAAAAATATATGTGCTTTCGCTATCTTTTTACCCCTATGTTAAAATTTTATTGATAACGACTTCCCCCGCCTTGAAATAAATTCCACCGACAAATACACATATCTTGTAGTGCTATGGGTTATTCGCTCAAAGCGAAAGCAATAATTTTCAGCCGTAGTTTACTTCCAGTGCGGGGCGTGGACATCGTGTATTATGCTCTAAGTACCCATTGACTGACGAACTGTCGACAGTTTGTAGATGTATGAACAGTTTCTCAGGAGTCGGCTAATTTTTACCAAAAAAAATCGACTCGATATTTTTACTATGAGACGTCAGAGTTAAATCTCTTTATATTTTCATTTGGCTTCTTCTTTCTTTTGATATAAAGATGTTAGGTTTGGATTTCTTTCTTTCTTCATTCTTGCTTGCGTTTAAAAGATGGAAATAAGATGTTGAATTTGAACGCATGATTTATTTCTTTTACTTTCAGAAGAAGGAAGTAAAAAATATTCTCTGTACTTGTTGTATTATGCTGATTCGCTGATCTGATACATCTTTATAAAATATGAAGATGATGTGATTACGTCTGTTGAACAGCGTGTGTGTGATAAGCCCTGCCCTAAACAACTGTTTTTGATCGACCTGATGAAAGCTAGCCATATCATCATCTATCTTTTTAGAATGCTGTACGATTTTTAAATGTTGAATTAAACTTTAAGATATAAACAAGAGACCCCACGAAGTCTTACATAATCACTGAATATTTCAATTCTCGATTTCCTCTATCGCTACTCCTTATATCATCACTGAATATTACACTGAATATATCATCACTGAATATTACAATTCTCGATTTCCTCTATTGCTACTCCTCCTTAGAGCATCATTAAATATTTCATCTAAATTCTCGATTTTCTCTATCGCTATTTCTCCTTATATTATCTATAATTCTTAAATATTTCACCTAAATTCTCGATTTCCTCTATCGCTGTTTCTTATATCATCACTGAATATTTCACCTAAATTCTCGATTTCCTCTATCGTTACTTCTCTTAGACACGCAAGGATGAAATTAAAATGAAAAGACACAACATGTTTGAAACATTAGATAATGGGAATATCAATAACAAAAACTGATAATCTTATATTTAAGACAATATGCGTTCATACAAACCATTTCCTGAAAATGTACAAATATATATTATGTACAAACGATTAGCATCTGAATACCTGTTTAATAAGAATAATATAGATAAGAATATAAATGATAAACTTATCAAATAAGTTCCAACCATTCAAATAGGCCGAAATAAAGAGGCGACCCTTCGCAAAAGTTATTCAGTAATTAATGTATTACATCTAAATAACTTTAAGTGCTAAAATGTTTAGTTTTCCCAATTTCTTTCGCAAGTGCAATTAAATGTTCACGCATACTGTAGAAAAGTCTAAACCATAATGAATTTTACATTGTAATTTTATAAGAGTTTAAGTTCTCCACACGTACATACCGGCATATTTTGTTATCCTCGCGTGCGTAATGCACGTACACTTGACTAGACAAGACACCAGCCGAGGTGTTTCTATAAATATCTCAGTCGCGCTATCGGGCATTAGACTAATAACTTTCATACAAAAACATGTCTTATTGTGATAAGCTAATACTTACCGGTCTCCATCCGAATTTATTTATCTCGGGATTCCTTTGTAAAAGTTAGTCCCCAACTTGAAGTATTTATAGACTCTGGTCACTATATCGCCCAACACACATCCATCCTGTTTCAAAATAAGTTTCTCCAAAGCTGTAAGTATTAATGCCAAAGTAATTATCCGACGCGCGCGCGCTGCGGGAGGACCCGTATATCCCAAGCAGCAGCCTATACCGTGTGCATGAGTCACGTATGGAATGGCGGCACACTCACACAGATGTGTGAAGGAGACGAATTGTGTATCAAATATCTAAACAAACCCACGCTACATTAAGTGTGTTCATGTAATTGTCAAAATGACTACCATCAAAAGTACAGTTTATTTCGGTATCAGTCGATCCCAGAGTCGGATAATGAATAGACATTTTGGAGTCCTCAAAATAAGTACATCAGAGCATTTAGCTCTCATTGCTACACTTCCAGTAGACACCCCTTGAAACCCGAATAAGATTTCTAGAAGAGTATGTTTAATTCGTATGCTAGCGAGAGCTACAGAACTCGCTGGCAAAGGTTAGCCATCCAGTTAGATGTTGAATTCATGGGCTATGTAACCCACAACATTCATTTCATTTATCAACAAAAAACATCCAAACACCGGTATTATTATTTCGAAAATATTTGGAGACAAAAAGTGGGATTTTGTATATTTATCTGGTTGCAACACGAAACAAGCTTAATTTTACAGTAAAATTTGTCATGATAACGTGAAATAAAATGTTCGAATATGGAATGGAAACCGAGTTAGATATATCTTACACATGGATGCATATTGACAAAAATCGTTTCTAATTACAGAGTAAACAAACGTTCGGGTGCGTGGAATAACAGTAACGTTGATTGGTAATGCAAGTAACTATACATTAACCTGGTCTAATGCATCAGATTGTATGTGGTTCTGTGTTCCATGTGCAGTAGTGGTAGAGAAAAGCATCCTAGTGGATTGAAAGACAGATGCAAAGAAATTATGTGAGAGTCCCGAATTAGCGAATTGAACGTTAGCTAAAATTAAAATGTGTAGAGTTCCAGGTCCAAAATATTGTCAAAGAAATTGTAGATAAACATTTACAGGAAACTCATGTCGAACCATCGCCATACTCAACAGATCAGATTATTAATTACACGATAAGAAAAAACAATTATTAAAATTGATAATTTTCGAATTCACAGAACAGCGCCATCGGATACAAAGGATAAGGTTAAAGCAGATACAGAGGAAATAAACGGAATTCTTTCAGCATGTGAAGTGAAATCACCCGTATAATGGAAAAATTTAAAAAAATCAGATTATGAAAAACATCGAGTGAAAACAAAGCGGACGTAAACAGGCCCAATCTTATTACTATGGACTGCTTAAGGAAGTTATATTCAGGATTATTTAGAATCTTAAAATCAACAGAAACACTTTACAATACACATTCGAAATGACTTAACAAAACTCGAAAGAGATCAAGAAATATCACGAAAAGGAACTCAAGGAAGAGGCAAAGAAAAAACAAGAAGAGGAACAGATATGATCTATCTACCATGGACTGCCATGGGACATACACCCTGTGGATGCATTTCTAATTTTTTTTATTTTGATATCTATTGTATTATGTAGATTTATGTTATATTAAAGCCTGCGTCGATGTTACAAATCTAACATACCAAATCATACTTTCGTGTCAACAAGTGTTTGTGAGGTAATAATACAGGAATTCGCGTTGGTTTCTTCTTTATAATGAAACTTTTTTTTAATGTAAATGTTACTACAGCACAAAAAGTTATTTTTACCAGTGAGTTGTCCCCCATTAATCTCACTGTTTAATATTGCATAATTACAAAGCCATAGGAAGTCGAGTCCCAATTTGGTTGTATTTTACATGTCCACGTATTACTTGATTCTGATCCTTGTGTAACGTTATTACACTATCGTTACAGGACAGGATATTGTTTATCAAATGTTTATACCAAGTTTCTGTTAAACTTTGTCTTCGATCATCATATTAGTGAAAACATCTCTAAAAGGTTCGATGACACAACTGGTGATATTGTACAGGTATGTAATATGCAATGATGATGAATATATAACGCATTTTGAATGATGTACAGTAAACTTCTGTAACTCGAACAGCATCGGACCAGATCAATAGTTCGAGAAATACGGGGTATTCGACTCATCCGAGGTTGGCCACGATCAATCATCGACATTTAAAATGTCTGGACTCAAAATGTTACAAACAATGCATGTCGATGACATTTTGAATTGCCGTGATTTTAAGCAATTGAACTTTTATGAACGTGGTTTTGATATCAAGTTCAATAAAATATGTATAACATAAAAATGAATGTTTGAAAAATTCTAATGGTCGAACACCTGTTCGACAAATACATGGTTTAATACTATGTATTTGATGAAACAGGGATATATTTCTGTTCGAGGAAGAAGGGATATTCGTCGAATAGCTGTTCGAGCTATCCGAGGTTTTGTTAGAGGAAATATATAGGGACACAGACCGGACTATGCGATAAGTTCGACGAATGAGGGGTATTCGAGAAATGCGGGTTCGAGTTAGAGGGGTTATACTTTTTAATTATGAAAATGAATTAGATTTATCCAAGCTCAAAATGAGTTAACATTATATGAAATTGTGTATACATCAATCATTGGTAATATAGACCTGTTTTTTTTGTTAGAGTTACTTCCCCTTTATCTGTCAATTTAACTATTCACACAGAGATTGATTTCCACTATCATTTTCTGGTTTTTCTATGAATTGAATTGGCGGATTCGATATCAAAATATAATGTAGATTTCGTGTGAATATATAAACGATATGTTAGCCCGGGTATTGTCTTATCACACGTTGAATTCTAGTTTATAAAAAAGTAGTTCTGATAAAACAACATGTTTCACAATAACCATCATAAATGATAGTCAGACGTTATTTGTCCGTAGATGGCGATCCAACTTCTTTAGGTCCTTCAGACGGGTTGTCATGTTAAACATTTTTATGTAAAGATATTAACATCAGATTCTGTTAACAGTGTACTTATTTATGTATTATTGTTTTGTAAACACTAACCAGAAAGTTGGAGTATACTTGATTTTGATCGGACCAATAAACGCGCCGACAAAACAATCGATGATAAAGAAGTACATTGAAACTAAATCAGGGGGATTAAACTAGTAGGTTGATACCAGAAGTTTTAACCATATCCAAGTCATTCAATTGTGTTTTGAGTTTGTTTGAATGATAGTTTTGTAAATAGAGTTACACGTGCATTATTTTTATATTGAAGGAGAGTTTATATGTTATTCACCAACAAAAGTTACCACCATTTTGAGAATTACAATATCTAAAATGCATATATCTTAAGTTGTTATTTCATATTTTAGTGTTATGCTTTTGAATAACTTTCACAACTTAATCAATCAAATTTCAATATATATTACTGCAGACAAAATAGTATGTTTTATGTCTAGTTATGTCACATATAACTTAAATATTGTTCTCATACTGCAGAGTGGAATCTTTTGTTAGACATTGTAATAATCACGTTTCATGCACGTGCAACTTTTCAAAAAATACTCATCAAATCTAATCACTTTCCTAGATATCTAGAAATTTGCTATGTCCAACTGAACAGTTTTTTTACTAGTATTTAATTTTACAGTTTTGTACGTTATATATTAGGTTGATCTCCATTAAAGATTTCCAGATATCTGTGTCAGTGATGATCAAACATAAAGCCTTTTTTATCTATAACATCTGCCACTTTATCGTGCATACATCTTTCTAAGACTACAAAACTAAATTGAATTGTATAAAATTCAGATGAGTTCAATTCGCAATCTGATTAAATCTAGCTCTTCAACACGCTTACGCGTAAGCGTATTGATGAGCTGGATTTAATCAGATTGGTTCAATTCGCAAACCTTTTTTTTCATATAAAACATTAACTTAATAAAAGAATTCTAAACAAAACGGAAAAATCAATTTAAAGGTTGCACAATTTCATATTTATTCATACAGACAAGTAAATGAGAACAAATATAATTCAGAATAAAAATAAAGTTCATATAATGTACAATGTTAAATAACAAAGCATTTAGTATAGAATTTAGTTTGCGTATAATGCTAGGTGTTGTGCTACTCGGAGGAGATAATTTTTTCTGTAATCTACATAACAAAAGATGCGAAACGCATATAAATGATAGATGTGGGAGGCCACATACTACATAAATCGATTGTATAGTGTTGTCCTAACCAATAACCGACGAATCAACGAGACACACTTTTTGTCATGTAAACAGAATATCTCTCTTTGTTTATTCGGCAACGGAATCGAGCTAGTATCACCTTCCTTGTTTGAACATTTAATAAAAGTCCCACAAACATCACTTAAGCCCTGTAGCCCATTAATAAACACACTCAGAAGACCAATCCAGAATGAATTGGTAAAGATCGCTACCACTGCAAATAGCCACGTAATGCCAATCATTAGTGTGATCCGGGTGTACGCCATACAACGGCTTTTGTCACGCTTTCGTGTAACCTGCAGATGTTTCCCCTTCCATCTTGAATATTCTAATCCATGAAGGGAGATAACCAAACACACTATGCTGAATCCATAAATAACGAACAGAGGGGCGTCGAATGCGTATAGCTTCCCCTCGAATGTACGAATCGAGCAGTAGAAATCATCACCATATCCCAAATAAAACTGGTTCGAGTTCGAGAAGACAGCAACAATGTTCGAGACCAAAACAATGGAAAATGGAAGTAGGATAGCGACTGAAAGATACACCCTAAATCGGTACCTACCTTGGTCCGAGTCTATCTGTTGTTGTAAGGAGGTACAAACACTAAAATTACGGCAAATATCATAAGCCATAATGGCGCTCCAAGCAAACGTGCATAGCCAGGAGAAATGGTAAACTCTACCGAGAATACTACATATGTATCTTAATATCAAGATCTCCTTTAAATAGCCATCTGCGTCAGAAAATAACGAATTTAACAAGCTAAGCAGTTGTGAAATGGCTAATGAAATAGAGAAAGAGACTACAATCTTACCATGAAGATTTAGAAGTCTCGGAATGGTGAAATGATAGTAAACCAAAAGTATAAGGGATATTATTGAAAACGATATGCATATATTACTTACATATGTTGCTATTCTTCTCATGTGACTATAGTGAGATGTAACTAGTTCTCTTTCAACACACACTAAAAGCGTATTATCCATTATTGTATGATGACTAAATTTCACCTGTCCAGATTTAGCAGCATTCCGAAGACGAACCGTATTGTTTTGAAAGATAAATTGGTCTAAAGGAAAGGCGTCGACAGATGAACAGTTCAAATACATCGATGGTTCAATTGAACAATAAGAAAGAGTCCGTTGAGATACATTTGATGTATCAATGTGATTTGTTAGAGAAAATTTGTCAAATGGAAAGGGAATGAGATATGTAGCCTGGCTATTAGTAATAAACAAGGTAGAGTTGATTGTTGTCAAAATGACATTATGTAAGACGGCGCGTGTTTCGTTGCCAAGACAACTCATTACTTGTGTCACAGAATTCAAAGAAGTTATTAAAAACTCTGGATCAGTGTTTAAGCACGATTCTTCGATAACACTTATTAATGGAAGGAACATACTTTGATTGTTTAAATCAATTTTGAAAATATTGTCGTTCCTGTTCTTGTCTGTTCTGTTTTGAAGAACTCCGAAATTTAATATGCCGGACTCACTAAGGTCATATAACGTGATGTTTAAAAAGGAACACGATCTCACCTTCATTGTTATGTTGAAGACAGACTCATCATTCTGGGAAAGAGTGTCTTTCTGACACTGATGTCCTGCTTTGGAAAACCCAACCGGGCACGGAATAAACGGATATTCTGTGGTTTGATGTGGGAATTCAGGTAGAGTCAATGTAGGCTTTTTAACAGGGACATGCACATGCGGTAAACCATAAAAGCTAAATAATGGGTGAACAACGCCCGGGAGATGGTCTAAATGTATGGCGGAACTGGACAGGTACTGATTGTGGTCAACTTCAAAGTATGTAGTTTCACATTCTCTCATGGAGTGTGTAACATCGGACAAAAGTGAAATACTCGTTACAGAATCAATCAATTTGGTGTTAATTGGGAAAATATTCAAACCGCAAAGTGTTCTCATATCAAATATGTAATTACCCTGCTTACATTCTGTTAAATCATTTTTGATATCAGGTTCAAAATTGCGACATTTTCTAAATTGGCCAGTTGCCTTCTGTGGCGGAAAATACAATTTACTAGATGGGTCATGAAAGTCAGTTTTCCATGGTATCACTTGTTTACCGGCGAAACCATGACAGCAAGCACAGAACTTGTTTTTGAAAACGATCTGCATTTTGCTGCCTACTATTCCCACATTTTCATACAGAGATACAAAACGAAGATTGGAAGAATTCTCACATAAAGCATAAAGCCGATAATAGTTACCATCTCTTGGACATTTCGATATCATCCGTATCGAGATGTCCTTTGTTCCATTACGTATAGAGGTACATTCGCTCCAGTTAACATATAAGGAAATCAAATTAGCGTCATTATTGAAGAGAAACCAGCTCTGCCAGTTAAATCGCCGATAAATCATCACATTTACTGTATGTTCTGTGAGGGCGGAAATGACGTCAGAACAACAATCTCCAAAGATTGCACAGAAAACATCACAATTACACGAGTTATTGACGTCTTCGCAACTTCCGGTCCGACAGGATGGAATATAAATTCCCGTTGTGTTACATGATTCCGGTTTACACTGAGGAAGGTCTTCACTCACGTTTTCGTCCCATGTCGTCTGGAAATGATGTACATGGTTGCTCAATTTGTCGCTGTTTCCCTTCTGTTTTGTTGAGGTAGAGATCTCTGTCGCATTTATATGTAATTCGTGACCAAACATGGTGCTGTTATCATGGATTCCCATTTCTGAAAGTTGCGTCTTATGTCTTTCATTCCCTTCGTTACTTTCATGATTTATTGTGAGATTATACGATAGATGTTCTACAGGTGATATGTGTTGTGTCGAGTTTCCATCAATCTTGAAGCTTTTGTCGAAACCTCTCCCAACTAAACGAAATCTTGTTAGGGACCCAGTCGTAGGCTGTGCGTTTATCTGAATGCCTGGTATTAAAAAATGATATTTTACTGAAATAAAATTGACAAAGTTGCTGTTTATATTCCTTTTTTTCAAGGAAAAATGGTAAATTTAAACATGGTTACTTTACTGAGGTGTTCACCCGGAATACATGGTAGACTACCAGTCACATCGTACTTGTGAACCTATGTAAGTATGTACATCTACAAAAATTGCACGACACTATTTTAACACTTAGTCAAATATTTGAGATAATTGTAGAAAAAATACATCCTTAATTTAGTCGTCTTTTGTGAGTTTTTTTTTAAATTGGAACTTTTACACTACATTAAGGAAAAAAATAATAACATCTGATACTTTAGCTAGTAAATCATAGGTTTCTATTCGTCATATTTCATATTCCTTATCATGGGGAAAATTTTAAATGAAATGTACGTCATATAGTCTTGTATAATTTTCAACATTAATTTCAAGGAATCATCATGTCGCTTTGAATCTGACTTATTCACTCATAAGTTATGGACTGCAGTACTTACATGTATCTTGTATCAAAACCCAGAGATACAGCACAAGGATGGACATATTTTCTACCAGAAGACAGATCCTTGGAACAAATAGCAAATCTAGACGATACAATGGTATTTATTCCAAAGTAGATATCGACAAAATTGTGACACTTTGTAGATCAAGTGTTGAGTAAATAGCTCATTTGAAGAGCTGTCTAGCATAGTTTAGAGGAAACGCTGGTGATGGGCGTACTGTTAAAAAACATTAGGAATGCACTGTGCATGGTTCTGTGATGTGAAATAGTATCGGTTAGTGTAACGCTTTTGTATACATTAAAGGCTAGTGTCAATATGCTGTCACGTTTTGTCAAATAATTGTTTGAAGAAGTAAATGTTGCTTTACTGTAGACCGACATTTTCAGAGTTGTGAACAAACACTGATATTTTTCATATCTGAACGCAATCCATTTTGCTATTATACCACTCTCGAAACAACTATTGTTTATGCCTATGATTCATAATTACATGTATTTTGTTATTTTATGTTTTGAATTTCTGTGTTATTTAAATGATTCATTCTACAACTACAACACTGTTTAAGACGCTCCAAATGGTTTTTAATCATGTACATATATATGTCTAGATATTCCATCTGCCTAGAAAGTGGAGAGAAGCCGGATGACCCGTAAAAAGACATCCGACATACTATCAGTACCTGACAAATGAGCAACGGTGGTATCGAACCCAGAGGTAGCAAATTAGGGCTAAAAGGCCAGAATACTTTTATCATGACGTAAAATCGGCCACAGCAAATACAATAGGTCCAATCAGCAAGGCTTTCTACATTACTTGACTTTTTTTATAAAATAAGGGATAGGAATTAGCCAAATGACTTAATTTTAAATCAAGTAAGTATATGAATGCAATAATTAATTCGAAATATTTGATAACTTTCTTCAATATTTCTTTTATTGATAAAACATACAACATGCACAAAATCAAACAGAAAAATCATCAAATAATTATATACAACAGTTATGTATTTAATGTACGCATTTATCAATAGGTAAGATATCAATAGGAAATAATATTGATTTATAACCAAGCTCTCCGTATTTGTGTATCATCTAGCTATGTGTAGTAAAAGACACAATGATTGAAGGTACTTATTTAAAAGCCATAAACACTGGTACAGCTTTGTAGAAATAATCAAACATTGGCAAACGGAAACAATACTGATTTGGTCAATTTATTGTCAAACTTATCTTTATGTTAAGATAACTAACATTTCGTCGTTGTCTTTGGTTGATCATCATCGACATTATCCATTTTATATCAACAATGCCATGTGGTTAAACTTTTTTTTTCGTTATACATTTTACTTGTTTCTCTCAGTTTTAACACAATTTTCAAAGTTTAATGTGTTAATCAAACACGCATTTATTTTGAATGGTTTTATATTCCACATTTGGAAATACATAATTATCTGCCCTTGTTGGTAGGTATTGTGTGTGACGTTGTGGGTTTACGGCGACAACGTCATATTCATAAAGACAACAACGTGATATTTGCGCACGAATTAGATACGTCACAATCGATACCTTCCCGAAGTGCAGATAAATCTAGTATGTAAATCTGGATTACGTCACAGCACTTGTAGGATTCGATGGTTACGTCCTTCATAAGTTCCTTTATTTATGTAATAATCAATAAAATATTAATCACAGATGTTAATCTATATCGCTTTTAATAGAATATTTTATGCAATTTAGAATAAAGACATCCGAAATATATTTGACGTAATGAAGGTCGATGAAAAATATTATTTGCAGAAGTCTGTGTTTAAGCTTTTCTTGTTCATTGCTATATTTTCTTTTTTTAGTTGAGGATTAGTCATTTCTATATTATGAATCATCCCTATGGCCTCTTGTAAAGTTTGTGTCTAGAAAACTGAATCACTATTCTCGTCTACCAAGTATTTCAATCAACTTTATCAATGAAAGGCAACTTCTTCATGGGAGTAAGAGATTCCTCAGGAAATACGTGCATCATATTGGACAGGGACGTGACAGAGAAATAAACCGATCAGGTTTTAGTCCATCAAAGAAACTGCTATCCTTGTAAAACTCCGCACCCCCTTGGAATAAAAAATGCATCCTTGACTCAGCATGAACTTTGCTCAAAGGGATCTACCACCACTTCATTATACATTGAGTTAGCTACTTCATGCTGACACCCTTCGGACTCTACAGTCTGTAGTAGTCAAACTATTTCTTCCGTCTGTTGTTGGTATCGGCGTGTCCTTGGATTCTGGTGCGTCTTCCTCCTCCTCCGTTGTATTGAAAACATGTATCGAGATCTTTCTCCCCTTCTTTTGAACTTGGATATCAAAGTTATTATCCTGTTCTGATTTTGTCCTTGGTCTCGTCAATGATCTGTCGGGTGAAGATGAATCATATTTGCCTGTGTTGTTGTCATCTTCCTTGTCCCCCGGCATTTTGTCACAATCCTGAAGTGAGTGTATCGAGATCTTTCTCCCCTTCTTTTGAACTTGGATATCGAAATTATTCCCCAGTTCTGATTTTGTCCTTGCTTTCACCAATGATCTATCTGGTGCGGATGAATCATATTTGACTGCGCTGCTGTCTTTATTATCGTTACCGTTCGACATTTTGTAACTTTCCTGAAGTGAGTGTATCGAAATTTTTCTCTCTTTCTTTTGAACTTGGGTGTCACATTTATTTTCCTGGTTTGTTTTTGCCGATCTTTTTCTCATCAATGATCTATTTGGTGAAGTTGAATCATAGTTGACTGTCACATTTTCGTCTTTTTTCGTGATGTTGTCGCTTTCACTATCAGATTCGCTGGCTAAAGCCTTTTCGATACTGCTTACACGTGACGCGAAGCCATTTGCACCAATACTCTTTACTCCTAGGTCTAGCAGTGCCTGCAAGGCTTGTAACGTTTCTGATGTCTTGTTGGATATTTCTTCAAGGTGAGACATCCGCTGGTTGGCTGTTTGTAAGGACAAGGTCATAGATTGGCCTTTCTGTGTTATACCATCCATACCAAGGTTAAGTTTCTCGGTCCTGCAGACATAAAACATGAAACTATTCAGAACGAGAACTTCTTTCTAAAACGATACTCTTATCCTGGCCATTCTTGTGAAAAACTGAAGACGTTAAGCTATGGTATCCGCTAGTAGAATCAATAGCATCAATAAATAATAACGTATAATAACAATAAAGCGAGTACAAAGCATCAATTGATTCTGTCAGTGATATACGCATTTTGTACATCACGTATCAGTCTTTCTCGTTCTAAAATATCGTATGGCTGGTTATTTTTTCGGAGATGATAGTTTCGCGATTTAGAGGGACATTTGGGTGGTTGTGCAAATATCATACGCGGATTTTTAAGTAGTAATAAATCATAAATACTCATATACAGCCATATACAGCCAAATTTTAAGTCGCTATTATTCACATTCTCTCAAATTTAAAACCAAAATTGTGAACATTTTGACCTGATAATATAACTGGCCATACGATATCTAAACCGACACTGATAAATCATGTTGATTGTTCAAGCATTCTTCACCATTCCTTTTATATTAGTCATCCATAAGCGTATGAATTTGTCACTAAATTTAGATATTGTTACCTTGAAGATAGATAAGAAATTAAAGTCCGTACCTCTCATCTATGACACGTATTCTTTCTTCTTCTGACGACCGGAAGTTCATCTCTGTTTCTCTGAAATAGTCCTCGACACATTCCGATTCAAACTCGTGAAGGTGTTCCTTGTCTTTATCTGACAGGTACAGCTCTGTAAAGACAAGGCAGAATAGGTCATATCAAGGAGAAATACTTGACATATGGACAGTTTCTAGTAATTTAATTTTTGATTTATCATTTAGTTTTAGAATATGGCGTTTGTAAAATAAATAAAAACATAGAACGAAGAGGAAGAATAACACGATTGATCATGGAAACTTACACATTAGACATTAGTTGATAAGTTGGACGTTCATGTAAAATAAATCTAACGTTTAAATTACTCCATACTGGATATAAAATTTATAACTTAGGATGATATGATAGAGGTATTCTGAAATCAGTGACAATATCTATTTTTGGACAGGTACACAGGCAAACTTCAAAATGGTAAATTTCAAATCAAACAAATAAAAGAACAAAAACTCAGGTCAAAAACATGAAATTCACCTAAAATTGAGCTGAATTTCATACGAAGATTTTCTTCATCACAATTTACCTTAAGATATTTTGCCTGGGTATTCCTTTACGAAATCATGTTACTTGAAAGTACATTAAGTGATATCACGCGAGATGAATGATAATGTTGAGAGAATTTAAGAAGTAACGCTACCCAACACCTAAACATAACAAATTGTATCTGCGTAGGTCTAATAGATTACCACTAATTAAACCGATAAACCGTACTTACTTAACCCGTTTTCGTATTTGACATCTGTTCCCTTACAACAGCGGACGAGGAATCTGATACTGAGGAATATATGGTTGATAAAAACTAATGGCGGTGGAAGTACTGGGCACATCTTGTATTTCATCACAAGCATATACTGCTGGAACTTCCAAATCTCCTTCACATACGAGTTATTGGCGATGAAGGTGGCGCTAGAACAAGATACAAGACAATTACACAATCCATATTTCTGGAAGCGACATTATTGGGTTACTCAAAAGACAAAAAAATAGTATCTCCACCTTCAAAAATAGTCTGCATTGCAAAATGTTTTGGAATCCTCGATAATGCTAGGAGTAATGGAAATTGAATTAACATGCCAAAGTAAAAAAAAAGTAATTCCAAAAAATGTTCTATTTGAAGACGCAAATTAAAAATTTTGCGACTAATTAAATTACTATAAGAACTACATGTATAATAATTACTTATATTAAGTTTTATGTAATATAAATCAGTTGTGTTATAAACTGCGTAACTGTAATATTGCCTTACTTGAATCTGGCGATGAGCATGTTGACAAGAAGGACGTAAATCAGAAGTAGGTAGAGACACATGAACGATGGAGCCACCCAGGAAGCGTACGTACAGCCATTCGGGTGATTTTCTTCATCGTAGCAAGCTGAAATAATATATTATTTCTCAACAATTAGATTGTGCTGAATTAAAATTATCAATATTGAGATTTTATATTTCGCAAAATATGATTCAACACAAACATATGCTGATGCTTAAAATCAGCGTTGCGTTTGTCATTTTTTTTTACTTACTGTCGATTTCGTGTGCGAACAATTCTCCGTAGATCATCCAGTAAGGGTAGAAGAAAACGTTCCGCACGAGTTTCCAGGAGGGTTCTTCATTTTGGAAATGTATAGACTGCCTGACGATTCCAAACGTGATCACCACAATGAACTTGATGACGCAAAAGTAGCACATGTCAATGAACTGAAGGACAAGAAGAACAAGAATGATATACGCATTACATCAAAATTCAAATGAAAATACATTAAAGTTAAAAAGATACTTTTCATAACATATTCATTATTACACGAATTGCGGTGTGTGATATCAGACGAATTCAGTGAGAAATAATACTTGATACCATTCGTATCAAATTGCATTTTATGTAGTCCTATGATGTAAATTCATAAATACGTAATGCAAATTGCCAGCATTTGAATTTGAAAAAAAAACATAGTTTTGAAAACATGTGTCAATAGACGTCTGCTTTAGGTCTATATTTTAATGCGGTGTAACGAGACTTAATTTATTAATCTATAGAGAAAAGTCAAATTATAAAGCTGCCTTACCAGCTTGGCCATGATCTTGATGTACGGTCCTAGGTACCTGTTGACAGTTAAGATCTGTAGAATCCTGGGGTACCAGAACACAATGTTTACGGTAAACATCACGCGCGCGTCACGTAGGGCACTGGGTATAAATCGTAAGGTCACGGCCATGGCGAAAGTCAGCAAGGCCATGGTATCCCAAATATTCCATTTCTGACTAAAATACAAATTCAGTTTTTTCCGCAGGTTCACAGGCTCGGATGCAATTATCTGAAACAAAAAATAATATTATTTGATCAAAGCATTGGTATAATGTATTTGTAGTTTTGAAAGGCAATACCTATATCTTTTGAATGAGTTATTTTGAATTATATTTAACCACTAGGTTAACAGTTTCTAAATAGAATATAATTTTTTTTAATCCTCGCATAACGAATTGTAAGTACGTGGGTTATGTGCAAGTAATGTTATATCACTAGGACGGTCGTTTAGATATGATTCTCGAAATTGTTAAAAAACGGGATCTTATTGTATTTAACTATTTGTTTATTCAACTCCAACTGATAATAAAAACATGCAGAAATGTACCTATAAAGTTGTTGAGGGGAGACTTACAAATCTGATTTTGTCTAGGGCTGTGATAGCAATGTAAGACTGATACATCTATAAAGTTGTGGAGGGAGAGACTTACCAATCTGATTTTGTCCAGGGCTGTGGTAGCAATGTAAGCCTGATACACCTATAAAGTTGTGGAAGGAGAGACTTACCAATCTGATTTTGTCCAGGGCTGTGGTAGCAATGTAAGCCTGATACACCTATAAAGTTGTGGAAGGGGAGAGACTTACCAATCTGATTTTGTCCAGGGCTGTGGTAGCAATGTAAGCCTGATACATCTATAAAGTTATGGAGGGGAGACTTACCAATCTGATTTTGTCCAGGGCTGTGGTAGCAATGTAAGCCTATTGTACCTATAAAGTTGTGAAGGGGAGACTTACCAATCTGATTTTGTCCAGGGCTGTGGTAGCTATGTACACCATGACGACCCATTCCTGCCACTTGGGCTGTGGGTAAGTCTTCACCAGTACCACATACGTATAGCACATCAGGAATAGGATGTAGGTCATCTACAACAACAAATCATTTAAAACAATTAATTTACCCGCACAAAATAAACCTATACACATTTCGCTATGCTAACATCACATAAAATGCGATACAGTAATTGCAGTCCAACTTAAGAGTTAAATTTTGGCTGAGAAAAGAGTTAAAATAATTATACAAATATATTTATTTAATAATTTAAGATATCCACAAGATAGAACTGTAATGAACTATGTAGATTTAACAAAAGACTGAAAAAAATACGTCAGGTTAATCCAATAATATAAAATGTATTTTGTTGTGATATATCGTAGCACTGTCATGCGCGGCACAAAATAAGATCAACACATCAGAAATATGTAAAATGACGATATTCTATTTGATTGAAATTTTGTTGTATAACTCACAGCATACATCCAGAACTTTGTGATCGGGGCGTTGTAAAACTCATACATTTTCCTTATAAATCGAAGCTGATTATTCTTCTTCTTGGCCGAGAAAAAGATCCCGTTAGAACTGTCTGTAAATACTGACCCAGTGGTGGTCAGAGACTCGTTCGGCCTCAGAGGGTTATGGCCGAAGTGGAAGCTGGTGTTGTTGCTGACGCAGGGACTTGTGGGTAAATTGGGACTGGTGGGGGTGTTCTGGAAACTAGTCTCCGTGTTGTCTTCACTACTGTAACCCTGGAGTTTAAAATCACGACATTGGTGTGTTTTTATCATGATTTTATATTAAATGTAGTGTAATAAAAACAACATTTTATATCATGGAAGTTCATAATTTGTTAGATTACTCAATCTATTTTTATCGTAGCATGTTGATAACAATTCGATACAAACACCATTTCATATCATATACGTACATAAAGAAACGTTATATTTCTTTACAAATCGGCAAATGACAACAGCAATACAATATTTTTCTATGATAATTCGACGAAATAGTTTAATTTACAATCATTTTCATTTGAACTTTATAGTAACAATATAAATATATAATTATCATTATAATTCTCATATATCTTCATTTGAATTTAAAAAGGTTTGCAATTTCTTTATTAATTGATTTATTTTAGGTAAAGACGAAGAAAAAATCTAATATTATGATTCTCAATATTTGGTAAAGTCTCCATATGAAGTCAGAAAACTCCACCAATCGTGTATTTAAATGGCGTTTCCGTGATAAATTAAATAATTAGCTGGTAAAGTGCCCCTACCTCGTTAATGGTTCCGAAATCTTCACTAATAGACATGCACCTCTCCTGTATACCTTGGGCCTGCAGCTGGTTCAAATGTTCCTCAAGCGTCTGAGGCATCAACTTCAGTTCCTCTTTACTCTTGAATTCTAGGAAGGCAATACACGGTGGACAAAGTATTCCCAATATAACCTATAGAAAGAAATATACAATATATATATAAAGGAATTAGAAAAATAACTCAAAGACATCTAATTAGCGGGGTTTTTTTTAATTTGAAGTTATATGTCACCAGTCTGTACTGAAGCCGACATGACATGCTTTCACGTGAAACTTGATATATAAGGCAGCAGATCTAAAAAAAGGATCATTTGTATGAAAATTACATTTTCATGTAATACTAAGTATTCACCCGGAATTAAAAACGATATTGGATCAGAGTTGCATAATTATGAAATATTCAGTAAAGGATATCTGGTATTAATGGTATTTATGCTCTGATTTGTTGCTATTTGTTGCTCTTATAATTAAATTTTACCAATTTAAGATTAATGAAGTGATATGTCGACATTAACCGCCTTTACCTTTAAACTGCTGTTCTTCCTCGTCCGAAGTCCGCCCATCCACATGTCGTTTAGGAGGACTTGGCAGCATCTATGGGCCACGAACTGACGGTGGTTAGCAGCCACAGCCAAACTAATACAGGTCTGTTTGCCGAAGTTTTTCAGTTCATACGTTAGGAGATGCTGCGTGCACGCATCATCCATTTTGTAGCAATGTTCTAGTAGCTCCAGTGACAACTTCATAAAGGCTCTGTAAATAGTATCATTGTGTCCTTACTGGTGCGATATCACGGCCCAGTTTCATAAACATTCCTTAAATTTAAGGAATCCCTTAACTTAAAATTCTCCATTGGAAAGCATTACAGATTTTAAGGAAGACTCCTTAACTTAAGTTTGTTGCCGTAACTTCTGTAATGCTTTTCTATGGAGAATTTTAAGTTCAGGAATTCTTTAAGGTAAGGACTGTTCATGAAACTGGCCTCAGATCTTCATAGCTGCATTTAACAATTATACCTTTATAACCAATTAAAGTAAGCCATATACATGTATTCAATAACTTCCTGGGTACTTGGACAAGCGAACAAGTGAAGACAAGGGAATGTGAACGTTATTTTGTATAACTATCACATTTACGATATTTTATTAACGTGTTACAGGTTTTAAAACAAGATGAATTAAAACTAATAACAAACCAATGAAACCACAGGTATTAAGCATTTAATATTAAGATGTTGTTCCGACAGTAGACAAACAGCTAAAGCATATATATAATACAGTAGATAGTGTGTGCTTACTTGGCGTTCGATCTGAGTCCATCAGAGATATCCACTTCCAGATCATACCGGTCTGCTTCAGCAGCCATCGCCTTATTTAACTTTATCGCCACCAAGGCCTGTAATATCGTAAAGGTAAATTAAGACCAGTTTTCACAATATTACCTGTATAGTACATATCATGAAGATAAACCAGCAATCCAATCACTTATCATGTATCTAAAGGTTCATGAACAATACATTTATATATTGTTATTAATATTTTTCGGTCCTCAGGGAATACTAAGTAACCAGTTCTAATGGCAAATCCTCAAACGCTACGTCTTGTTGTCATAGTTTTTTCCATACCATTTGTAGTAGGTGCTGTATTGACAGTATGCGTACCTCGTATGCCTTTTCTCGATTGGTATACCTACATTTTTTCTAAGTTGTCCCTTTGCTTAAGATAATTAACTTTTTCGTTGTTTACCGGAGGTAAGACCTACCTTAGCCATCGCTTCATTCCCTTGTCGCCATAGATACATGGCCATCTCCTGGCGTTTCGTTATGACAGCCCACATAAGGAGGTCGTGATAAGGATGGGGGAACAGTTCCTGAGCTCCTGTTGTGTCCATTATCATAGGCATGGTGGTCACAAGTCGTCCCATGTTACCAGCAATGCTCTGAGAAAAAAACCCATCATATAAGTCACATATTGAATAACAGACAATGGAACTAAAAGCCGTGTTGTTTTCATTTCTGTCGATGACAAATATCTGAATGATATCTCATAAGCGTGATAAACGTGTCAAACGAATATACCGGTAAAATGTGCACGTGCACAAACATGAACAAATACATATACATATGCTTGTAATTCCAAAATTGTAAAATGTAAGTCAGCTTGCAATACTAAGCCTATGAATTGACACTTTCAACACCTGCAAATGTTTGATGACAGTCTTAAGTATATTTAATGTTAAAAAAATTGACATGGATTAAACAAAGCAATACCTACATTATTATATAGTTTCAGCTTCGTCACAACTGTGGCTCTGTATAATACTTTGAAAAATGCGGCCTTAATAGGATTTGTTCGGCTTGAGTAAACTTTTAACCAACCCCCCGCCCCCTCCAATAAATGACTTTTAGATGCGGTTCAACACAGATTTTATATTAAGATATTATAAGTTAAATACTTACATTGCATTTGATGGCGTTATATTTCGTATTAAAGAAATCCCGTTAAATGACGTGGTATTTTACATTAGACATTTATATTACGTTTGATGGCGTGATATTTTATATTAAATACTTACATTACATGTGATGGCGTGGTATTTTATATTATATAAATACTTACATTACTTGATGGCGTGGTATTTTATATTAGATACTTACATTACATGTGATGGCGTGGTATTTTATATTAAATACTTACATTACATGTGATGGCGTGGTATTTTATATTAAATACTTACATTATATTTGATTGATGGCGTGGTATTTTATATTAAATACTTACATTACTTGTGATGGCGTGGTATTTTATATTAAATACTTACATTATATTTGATGGCGTGGTATTTTATATTAAATACTTACATTATATTTGATGGCGTGGTATTTTATATTAAATACTTACATTACATGTGATGGCGTGGTATTTTATATTAAATACTTACATTACATGTGATGGCGTGGTATTTTATATTAAATACTTACATTATATTTGATGGCGTGGTATTTTATATTAAATACATTACATTTGATGGCGTGGTATTTTATATTTAATACTTACATTTCGTTTGATGGCGTGGTACTTCTGCCTAAAGCGTTTACGACAGTAGGCTGAGCGATAGGCGCCTTCCATCAACTGTTCTACCACGGCGCCGATATCCAGCATGGTGTATCGGTAAGAGGAGGAAATCGTCTGAAAATGTCAGTAATATGTATATATTAGAACAACCAAAGAACCGAAACCTTTATTTGTCTGTTTAATTGGAAGTTTTCGACGTCCTCTTCACGAAGAAAATATTTTAGTCAGAATAAGTACAGACATGTTTTAGTGCGCATAGAACTATCGACTGTAGACAGATACTATTGGTTAGAGAAATTAAGGTCACGCGCCAATATGTGAAAACAGCCCAGTATGTGAAAACAAAAGGAAATAAAAAATTAAATGAAACATTTTTTCAAAGACTTTTTTTTTTATTAATGACGACAAATCATAAATGTACACTATAAGACTTTTTACAAATTGGGTTGATGTACATTATGTTATGTATTTGTTAAAGATCTTAAATTAATATGACTTCAATGTTTGGTTGATGTTGCAGTCCTAGATGCGAGTTTATTACCATTTTTTTCACATATTGGCACGCGACAGGTTAACAAGTTTGACAATGTGGCATTACCGACTACTAATACTGTCGACTTAGAGAAGGCTTATGTCACACATTGAGTGAGTTTCTCAATTATTAAGCTCACTAAGACATGTTTGATGATCATTTGTGTAGTATATAGATTACTTTTTACAATTTCTAGATCATCAGCCCAGATCTCCATATTCGCCTGTTTTCGTTCACAGTAGTGTCACAAGAACATGTCGATACCACTAAACTAGTGCTTCTTGTCGATACCGACTACATATTATATAAAAAAATGAAATATTGTTTCAGCTTATTGTATCAAATTTGGATATTAAAGTTTTGAAGATCTGTAATAGGGTTGTAGGGGAAGCACAGAAAAGCTTTGTACTTTCTGCACCCTGTAGTAGTGATGTACAGCTATAAATCTCGATGATATAAAATGACACGGTGTCGGCTATCATGGTCTGTTCTTGGTGCATTTGCATTTATTTTTATTTTTAAAGCTTAAATTATATGAATGTGCACTATGAAATAAATTACAGTTCAACACAAGATTGACGGCTCTATATGGCGGAATGTTTGAAGCAGACATACTTTGTAGACATCTAAGGCAAATTCAGAGGACAAAGAAAAACAAATACTTTCACGAGGTATGACGTCATAGAAAATTCCCAGATTAATGTCTTGGTTTTATGTATTACGGTGTCAGGAGATGACAGTTACAGACGTATCCTCATAGCAACGTACGCGCTAGTTTAGGTTTTAACATATATTTCTTTCTTTATAACATGAAAGCTGACATGTTGATCTTTTGTGGTCGTTCAACATGTAACTGGATTTTACTTACAAGTTTTTTTCGTGTATGTAATAATTCCTCTTATAAAATCATCAAGTGTTAACGTCAACTTAACAATACCATTCATTTTCAATTTTATATCCTCATGTAGATTACTAGAAACTATGACGTTGTTTTACATAAGTTACCTTTTTCTTAGCATCCTGAACTAGGTGGCGCAGAGTGTTTGCTGGTCCCAGGCGCTGCAAAGGGAAGTCATAATGTTATTCAATATGATGTAGAATGTAAAATATACCTATTTCGTTGATATTTAAACAGCCTAATACAAAACAATACAGTTTTATATATATATAAAAAAACTTTCAACATTTCAATCTAGTCTATACCAAGTATAGCACAATGTATTTTGACAAGTCACAACCAACGCGATAGATATTATCTCAAAGTATCAGATAAAACATAAAATACAATAAGCAACCTGAAAGTATTCTTACGTGGGAAGTGTTAAGTGAGGCTGTGATGGTGATTATACATACCGTATTGTACAGCTCCTCTAGCCTTGCTATAGTCAGGAAGGTTTGAATGTTAAAGCCGTTATCTATGAGGACTCTGACGGCGTCTACTCTGTCAGTCATTAAAGCCTCCATCATGGACTGCTCCAGGGTGCCCTCCTTCACAGAAATAACAAAAACTAGTAAATATACACCCTCTTACACAGAATTAATAATTAAAGGTACAATTACCGGTAAATATACACCCTTCTACACAGAAACAACAATTACCGGTAAATATACACCTTCCTACACAGAAACAACTATTACCGGTAAATATACACCTTCCTACACAGAAACAACAATTACCGGTAAATATACACCTTCCTACACAGAAACAACAATTACCGGTAAATATACACCCTTCTACACAGAAACAACTATTACCGGTAAATATACACCCTTCTACACAGAAACAACTATTACCGGTAAATATACACCTTCCTACACAGAAACAACAATTACCGGTAAATATACACCTTCCTACACAGAAACAACAATTACCGGTAAATATACACCTTCCTACACAGAAACAACAATTACCGGTAAATATACACCTTCCTACACAGAAACAACAATGAACGGTAAATATACACCCTCCTAAACTGAAACATCAATTACCAGTAAAGGCAAATGCATTACTGTATAATACCATCTGCTCAGAATAAACTGTGCTAGAGTCCATTTCTATGAAGTTTCTAACGAAGAAAAACATTGTGTAATCCACACTATGTACTGTAAAACTAAAACCTAGTTACTCAACCTTTCTACAGCCTGAATCTGTGACTCTAAATACAAGAACTAATCATTACGCTATGTTAGGAAAATGGTCTATCAACGCGACTCGTCAGGCTGTTCTCCATTTTCTCATAAAATTATACTCGTTGATCTCATCAATTTCAACCTATTTCTTACGTTGTCATGTAATCGTGAAATATTTGGAATCTTGGCTTTGACAATGTTTTCAAAAAATTTTAAGACATATTTATAGTTGGATAGCATTTCAAATGTAAATCATAATAAAAAATGCATAAGAAATTATCTGTTTGATTGGGCTTTTCTTTCTTTTTTCTTTTCTCGTTTATTATTTTTTTTCCTTTTTGTGAACAGTGGTTTTTTTTTTTTTTTTTTTTTTAATTTTATTTCATTTCATCATTATCTATTTTTATTAATTCATAGACAGTCCTTCCTCTCCCATAATTGATTATCTAATACCCTAATACCTGTCCTCACATTTATAAAACAATCTTAAACTTTAAGTTTAGCCAATAGCTACAGTTGGCGTTATAAAAAGTTACATCATTATTGCTTAGCTAATCAAACGCTAAAGCCTATTAAACTATTCTTATACTCTTACCTTCTTCATGGTATTAATATCCTCCTCGCCAATGCTGAAGCGACATCGAAGTGATGCCGAACTTCTGGCTGACCATATCGAGGCTTTGCTCTCATTACCTAAAACGGTATAAATCATGTACATTTAATGTCAATTTATTATATTGAGATATAAAAGATCATATAGGTAAATTGCATACAATAGCAAAGTTAATATAGATTACGTCCATGGCCGATTGTAAAAACAATACACGAGTTAATTGCTATTTACTATTTATGTATTTTGTAGCCCACAGAAGTATACATGAAATTCGTTTACTCTTAGTAATATGGAGGTATCACTTTAAATTAAACGAGACAAATGACTTTTGTTAAAAACAAAAAACAAAAAAAAAACAAACAAAAAACAAACAAAAAAACATGTGCCAATATTTGCAATGATATGGAAGAAACATTAAGGGTTTTTCTTCTTTAGATGACAAAGTCAACAAAAAAGATTTCTTGGAGAGGTATGTGGAAAGAAACATTGTCAAATTATGATAGTGACTGGCTAGCACATTCCGACTTCCCGAGGACTTAGCCGAATGAACACTATATTCCTAAAACATTCCAAGACTTCAGAATAAGAAACAGTATATTTGACATATAGCAATATGATATATTCGATAAACTCAATACTTAATCTTAACGAAATAGTATTTATTTTCAACGCATGATATTTTAATTTGTTCTATTTTATCAGAATCTCTCACTAAGATAACAATAACATAATTTGGAAGTGAATAATTTTCGATAGCACTATTTCGTTATGATTATGTTTATACATAGTGATTGACTAATATAAGACAGGTGATCTACGTCCCTGTTGTCATCGTAAGTTACACTACTAAAGGTCAGTGGTGTCCACTCATGTATATAACTGTCGGCTGGACTTATACGATCGACAGTCTAAGTGTCCGGAGTGCACTCAAATTGATGGATCTCTTATGGTACGCGTGGGAACTCCTTTTTCTGCTAAACAAGCAACTTCTACACAAAATAGATATAACTGTTGGATATATTGCTAAAAAGGCAAATTCTACACAATATACTTATATCTGTTAGATAATTTACCGCTAAACAAGCAAAATCTACATAAAGTCTCTATCGAAAAGATTTCTATCATACAAGACAAAACACTGCATAAAACAATACACATATGAAGTTTGAACTAAAAAGAAATCTAGGAATGTGTTACCACAGCATGTTTTAAAGTCAAGTCTTGTAGTGTTTTTTTACAATCGAATAGCTCATTTATATCAAGTTCTATTTTAAAAGGCAAAATAATACAGATCCATGATGTTTATTATTTTGAGTAAAACAAAACGTAACCTCGATCAATGGGGCTTTTTAAAGAAATTACAATTTAACATTAGGGAATATATGTGAATCCTGCAGCTGTGATAGGCAAGTATATATTAGTATCTAGATAGTATTTCATGATATGCTATGGCAATAAAATGATAAGAATTCATATCTTTCAAACATCATTCACTCAAAACTATTGGTTACATCCAGATCTCAAAAAATAAATTTGAAAATGAATTACGAACAAAATGATCGGAAATGATATCCAGTAATGTTAGATATTCTCTGTAACACTCGACTTAGCCTCCAATATTCGGCCAGTATTAAACACAGTCCTACTTTGTTGTGTAACAGAAATACAAACTCAAAATCCGAAAATCAGCGCTAAATCATCAAGTAATTTCCTCAAAATAAATCCCACATTTGAATGTATTCCACGATGATAAACAAATCTTACCACGAAGTATTGAATGCATGATGCTGTAAGCACTAAAGTCTAGTTACATATGACTGATACGATCTAAAAGAAAAATAGTCCACCTAGTCCATTGTTTATAAACGTAAGCAGTATATATGTGGTTCACCGCGGAGACTTGGTCTAAATGATACCATTGTCTCACACATTTAATTATACATTTAACGATTTACATAATGCAATATGCATAATTTGTATATTGTACCTACGTCAGACCATATATCATAATTTTAATTTGGCGTAATTGCCTACGCCTGAATTGGTAGGTAGATTACGCATGAGGTATAAACACAAGAACTGGTCAGGTTCATGTATGAATATGGAAACGAATATAGTTGATGATCCATAATAAAAGGTAGTATACCTTGTAACATTTTCTTCCTAAACATGATTAGAGAATGACGTGGGAGCATCCTATCAGGCTACCGTCATCAATGGTTCATGACACTATACTATAAGTATAATATGTTGTAATATAACTTTTGAAACTTAACATTTGTATTTTACATTATTCTGACTTATAGTTGATCAATAATTCTTATATCTGATAAATTATTCTTACGATAAATTTGGTAAATCGCTCTTACTTCTGATACATTATTTCGATATTTTATACAACATTCGTTTACACCTGTTCAATGATAGTTAATAATTTATCAATAATACGCTGAAGTTTATAATCTTTTAACACTTTCGTTTTACATACACAATAAGACATCATTCATCTTATTTTTTACAACACACCGTTCTTTCCCTCTTTTTTCATTTTAAACTTCCTCACATCTTTCTCATTTGCTGACGTCACGCTCTACCATCGATGACGAATCTTACATTTTATAATTGCTGACTGAACAGCATATATTTTATGTCATATCCGGCACAGATGTTTTAATATTCGCTCCTTAATTTCCTTTTCCACACATTTGTTAACCTCTTATATCAAACTACATAATTACTAATTCATTTTTGTTTTCAAAATTAAATAACGACATTCCTTTACCATTATGATGGTACAATGGGGCCCATGAATATGGTAATCTATCAATTAGCTTTCATGTCTTTAATCAATCACTTAGTCATGACAAATTAATTTTATTTTAATGAGTCACCTTTATCAATGTCTTAACTAATTAAAAGCTAATGCATTGTAACCTTGTACATGCAAATGAGCGAAATATTTATGACCATACTCAACAGCACAAGGCGGAAGGCAATATAAGATATTCAATAGTGATACTCAGTACTTCCTAGCGGAAAACAATATAAAATAAACAATAGTGATATTCAGTACCTCCTAGCGGAAAACAATATAAAATATACAATAGTGATTTTTAGTAATTTTTAGCGGAAAACAAAATTAAATATACAATAGTCATATTCAATAATTCTTAGTAGAAGGCAATACAATATATAAGTACACGATGAAAATAAGAATACTTACGTTTCATATGTATATATAAGTATCCACTGAATGCTGTTGAAGTTGTGTAATCACAGAGGCCGCTGACTAGGTAGGTATAGTGTCGATGCAGTGATAACGTAAACGGCTGGTTTCTCTGAGAAAGGTACAATACACAAAAAACACGATGTTTCCCTTTAGGGACAGGTTCAATACAGTGCTCTGGTCGGTACACCTACAATGTACACCTCTAGGTGTACAATGGCACAGGTGATTACTTTGACAACCATATATGGTGATGGCATCACGCATACCGCACGTGCAAAAAAATTGTGTCACTTTGTTATTATGCATTAATTTTTTACTAATTAAGACAAAATGTCTTTTTGTAATCTGTCAACTTCATTAAACTTAAAAGATGCACTGATCATTATTGTCTTATATTGATAACTATTATCATCCAATAAAAACAATGCCTTATTTATTTTGTCTGTTAAGCATGCTTTAATATATCAACAGATGATCCATCATTTCGCATGATTATCCCATACAATAAAACAAAAGAATAAATACTGATATACTTTAAATTATCAAAACTTCCGCCATGATATCCTCTATGTATGTAAATAATAAATCACAACAATTGCATTCTACAAAAAAGACTGGTAAATATGAATGCAATAATAACCATACTTAGGACCAATCGCAGGGCATAAACTGTAGATTATAGAAAGTAAGACAAACTTCTAAATCCAACTTGAAATATTTAATGAATCTGAAGATGTTCTGATGACAGGTCTGATTTTTT
Source organism: Argopecten irradians (assembly GCF_041381155.1). Classification (NCBI taxonomy): domain Eukaryota; kingdom Metazoa; phylum Mollusca; class Bivalvia; order Pectinida; family Pectinidae; genus Argopecten; species Argopecten irradians. The sequence goes on along the minus strand of NC_091134.1, from coordinate 2,378,425 downwards.
TTAATTTATCGAAAAAATAACTAAAAAATTTGTATATTTAGTTGATTACATAGTATTCAAATTTAAAGTTAAATTATGATTATAAGATAATGACATACATTATTTAATACATGAAATAAATACTGTATTTAAAAAAAAATTCGAGGAGAATTAATTTAGAAGGTGATTAGCCCGTTGTCCTTCACTCTATGTGCAGCTTGTGCAGTGACATAACGGTTTATACACGTTGTAATATGTCCATTACATGTGTCTGTGGCCTGCAGGCAATGTCCTTAGCTGGAGTTGATTGTGACGGACGCCGTAAGCTACTTCCACCGGTAACACACACCAAAGTGACATAACCGTCTAGTTAGTCTGATTACCAACATGTTCTGTCAGTGACACAACAAAACAATAATCATATTCATTGAAATACCATCGATCATAGGTATTGATACGGAAAAAAATACACAAGCGTGCTGCATGACTTCGGACATTGGATCGCTGAAATGACAACAAAGAAAACTTGTCTGTTACTTCATTGCAGTTTCATTGTCTCTAATTCTATTTCCGTATTATTTTTTAAAGTTTTCTCTGAATTTGGTGAATGTTTTATATGTTGATGGTTAATGAATGGAGTATGAACAGAATATTTTTACTTATTTAAGATATGTTTTCTTACAGAGCTAATCTAGAAAAAGGAAAAAAATCGCATAATATTATGATAAGAAATATTTCACTTCGTCATTTGAAGTAAGAAAAAGATATGGGCTTGAAATACAAATATTCATACATAGTTGAATTTCTTTTAAGGTTTATTCCTAGATTTAAAACACATATGCGCACACGAGTAACTTCGGGGAGGAGGTCTCCAAATTACCATAGGTAATTTTAATTAAGATGTTACACCAGCGCAGTCAAAAATGATATGAATAAACGTTATTCTCTCGCTGTGTGTGTATTCAGAAAGACGGCATAATGGTCAGGATCGCTGTGCTGTAGCTCATCTGTAGTCATGCATTTGAAGTGTGTTATATAACTCATACTGATGATATAATATGCATGCATTCAAATTTGTGCGGTTTTTCCTAACTTTAAATCTGATGTTGTACTTAATTTGCAATCTGCATGCAATAAGGCAGACACTGACAAGACATGTGTCCGTTTAATGTTAAAACGTCACGTGGAACAAAGCATGCTATGTAGGCGGAATATTCTCCTAGTACAAGAAAAAGTTGATATATTTCCATTGGTAAAGAGCGAATAATATCATAACTATGTAAAACATTATAAACGCAAGTATTTTGAACTATTAAATATATGATATAATGATTAAATATATGAATATATTAAGTTTATTTGTCAAATTCTGCTTATTCAAATATATGAAAACATATTGGACACATCAATTGTATACTAGTTATCATCTTTCTGAATAGCGTCTTTAAATTATCTGTAGCATCACAATTTGACGTATTATCAAGTCATCGATATACTGTACATGAGTTTATATTTATGTGAATATTTGTACGGTTCCAGTTTAACTTATGACATCTTTTTATATCTCATTTTATTAAACCCTTTAACCAGATGAAATGCCATTAATCTTCGTTTTCGCAAACCATGACATTCATTTGACTGCACATCAAAACATAAAGCATAAGTAAAGAATAAACATCCTGTAGTTTGAGATGACATCGGAACCAGTTTGGAGAATCCAAGGACAACCCAATGGTAAATTCTGTGAAGGTCACACGTATAATGATAATAGCTGGTGTATATCTAAATCACACTTATTTATTTTACAGATATATACCACTTTCATTTTTGACAAAGACAAATCTTATTGCAGGTCTGAGTAACGTCTTTTATTACACAAGTGGTTCACCCGGCCGTCTCAGACATGGGCAGGTGATTTATTCATGCGACACGTGTGAAATGACATTATTGTGATGTCATAGGCATACTTATGATATCCTAATCAATATGTGACATCGTATAATTGTCTCGGATTTGTTCATATTTCCATACTTTGTGTTATATATCTGAAATGGGTGACTATGTTATATGAATTTTATTAAAGTCGTTGAGCTTTTTTATATACCATTTATGTAAATGGTCTTGGCATATTAAAGAAAGTAAATCAGAGAACATAACCAGTCCAAAAAGAGACTTTAATGGATCAAGCAGCGTGTTTCAGAAAACGGGCACCAACTTTAACGTTTGACAAAACTAAATTCCAGAAAGGTAGACATGCATTGTTGAAGTAACGGGTTGTACGATATATCATGTCTATAACATATTAGGCAGACACCTACTCTTTCAATCAATAGTATTTGTCATATATTCTAATGTCGGTAATGGTCAACTCAAACTATGAAATTTTGTCCATACATATCATAATTGACAAGTCATTGGTGTTGCCTATTATTCGACAGGGCAATCCTAAATTGTATAACTTGTACCTAATTCCATTTTACTTTGTTTAAACTAAATTGGATGCTTGAAAATCCACACAATGTGATAATGTCTTGAACTTATTGTGATCTGTCTCTCTCTGTCTCTCCGTCTCTCTCGCTGTCTCTCTCTTTCTCTACGTCTCTCCTCTCTCTCTCTATTTGTTTTGGATGGAGTGGCTATGTATGCCAGTAATTTGGATCATCTATTTATGTGTATGTCATTATTTTTGACGAGGTACTACCTGGTTTATTGACGATAATAAAGTCGTCATGACGAAGAAAGTTAAGAACATCCGTACGTAAATTTATGTATATGGTATACGATGTGCGAATACTTAATGAATAATTGTATATAATTATTGTTGTTTGTGTCATGTTGACAAAATAAAGCGCTCTTATTTTGTTTATAAAAAAAATTCATGTATTTTTAAAACTAGACTAATAAAAAGAATACAAAAGCGAATATATGTTATAGAGGAGTGATACATTATATGGATGTTTTAAACTTTAATGTTACATACAAGAATGCAGTGTAAGCTATTGTTTGATGTAAGACTAGCTGTATGATAAAGCTTTATTTTGTACTTGATACCCTCTATGAAGTTTGAACAGTAACAGGACACAAGTATAAAATGATGTCAAAATAAAACAATGGACAATAACAAAATTGAATCAAAAGTTTACCAAAATCCTATGTTAACCAAATGAAACACTCTTTAAAAAACCAAATTAATTATTAAGCATTTCCATAAAGGTACCAGTCAATACAATACCATACCTTTCGAAATTTTACTACTCTAAATTAGAACTAATTTGGCATTGTATTTTTTTCTATTTCAAACTGTTTTCTTTATGACGCATAAGTATGATGATTCATTCGGTCTACATTCACCACAAATGATAACTACACATTCTTTGTTAAAGCCCTCGTATGTCATAGGCCAAGTAGAAAGTCTCCGCCTTTGAAACTCCTGGTCGTAGTCTCAACACTGCATGATGCAAACTAATAGTTTATTCATTATTTCGTTACATCATTTGTTTTTTTCTCATTTATTCATGCTTCCATTGGGATAGTTTGATCATAGTGTCATGTTGGTATCTACTAGCGATAAGCTTTAGCACCTGCGTAACAGCGCCGACCTTCGGATGGGTTCAGCATAACGAAGTGACCACAAAAACCACCGAGGCCTGCATTGCCTTCAGGTAACTTGAATTGCATGGGAAGTTGGTGTTAAGGCCGAATACACAAACCAACTGTGACTTTATAGTTATGCTGACCTTGAATCTGTACTATACCGGTACATAACAGGGTTTGATTGGCATAGAAGGTCAATTGTCTGAAGTATATAGCTCACCAGGGGTCAGTAGACTCGAGGCCTTGTAGGAGAATGTCCAAGACGTACAGGACCCACGGTTCAGCTGACAGTATCTATATATTGTAACACATTAATTTCTGTGTGACAACTCGCGCTTATATTTAGAAAACATGTGTGTTAAAATAAAAAAATATATGATAAAACGGATATGTTAACACTTTTACTATGTTTAGCCTGACGGCAATCTCTTGAGCCTCGAAATAGCAGTGACCCACATCCTACATGTGGAACATTTGTGGTTGTCGCTTCAAAGATTAACTTTAATTATTTACTAAATGTATTTTGCTTGGATGTGTTAAATACATGCTGCACGTGGGAATTAATTAAAATGTTTTCTACTAGACCCACGAAATTTTCTCTTCATTGTTCATTTTTAACACAAGAATGAACAAACTAAAAACTAATGAACAATTTCAATTTATGTGTTATATATAATATGGAACTGTTATGGATCAAACACGTAATATCAATGGTGCCGGTAAGATTATGTATCAATTATAATGATAGGGAGTTATATTATCAATTTATAAAAACAAAATTGTGTATGTTTAAACCGGACTCATTACTCTGTAAATAGTCCAAAAATATCTGAACAGTGTCAATCATTTGTTTTTATGTGAATACATGATCACATGGAAGTGAAACCAGATATACCAGCCATACAAATTTTAACGGAGTTTATTCAATTCCCTATTTTGAGATATCTAAACATATTTTAAAATACCTAAGCTAGTTCTTTATGTCAACATCTGACATTAGAATTAATAACATAGTCCTGGACGTTGTCTTGTCCGTCTATTTCACTCTGTATTGTCATATTTGTATCAAAACGCATTATTTGCGAAGATGATAGTTTAGTCTGAGTACAAGATAATTTGACTGGCTGTTGGTGACTGATAGATGGCCAATCGTCATGCAGCATTTCCTCCTCCAATAAATCGTAAGTATGACGAGAGCCAATCAGACAGTCTTCTATCTTCTCCTGAAGTTTATAGCTGATAAGCGTCTGACTGAGGACGTAATCCTGAAATAAAACAATGTTTTTACCAGACTTTTTTTATTTTGTTAAGATTCCTCAAAAATGTAAAACGATAACAGATCCAGGTGTTCTGTTGGAGTGTTTAGATCAGGTGATCAAAGATTTACATTTAATTCCTAGCAGTTGATGTCCTAAAACAATATTGCAGGAATCTCAGTGTCGTTTATCTTATATTGATACCAACAATATCTGAATACCTGAAATTATCGTGTTGTAGCTCGATACAAATGTATAAAATATTTGTTTTCTTTCTGAGATCATATTTACCTCCAGCGTAACACAAATGCAGAAATCCATAATGGCCAGGCCGACATACATTAGTCGGTATGGGATAGACGGGAACGGCTTCAACTGGAAATACGTAACCAGTCATATAAACCTTATCCCGTAACGGCTTTAAAGACATGGTCATATTTCATCCCTTAATAATTTTACCATATATATACCAGAATCGGTTAATAGAACCAAAGTACTTACATTTGGCAGAGGAAAAGTGTAAATATGTAAACTTGAGTATCGTTCAATCACCCTGCCTTTTGAGGCGCTTATATACTGCGTAATTATCTTACTATCAACACATGATGTACATGGTTTGTCGCGAAATAAATTAAAGATTGTTAGATAAAGATACGGACATACCTCAAAGAACGTCATGGCTCCTTCTCCCGGATACATAGTTAGCCAAATCGTTACTATGGTGCACGTTAGTATGTTCAACACAAACAGACCTGGATTGGGAAATAGCATGGTTTTGACATTATCTGCTAAGTAAGCTTGTAGAATCGTACAGTGAATCCTGTCTTTACCGACACTCTGTAGGACCGAGTAAATGTATCGGATAAGACAGGTGTCGGTATAGTCGGTGTTGTTAATTAATGACTGGCCAAAATATAGCAACAAAGTAAAAGGTAAGTATGGTTATTTTTGACAAAACTGTGTTTAAAAACATCGCAGCGCGAATAATTATATTAAACATTTTTTATTTATTATATGATTAACGTTGGATCAAGAGAGTCAGTCGTTCTAACGAATATAATATATTTGATATAAATCAATGAGCTCAGTTAAAACAGATACAGACCAAGTGTCTAAATAAGTACTGCTTTATCATAATCTTATAAAAGGATTAACTCCTTGACATATATTCAAATTACTGAACTAGAAGAGTTAACTAACTAAATAAAAACTATTTCGCCTTTTTGCATTTTTTTTATTTCAAGCTGCATTCCAATGATAATTTGGCAAAATTGGATATTTTTATATCATCATTTTTGAGTTTGAAAATGATTGACTTACGGTTTGTAAATATAGATCTGCGATATGGTTCTCCCTTAGATAGAGCTATGGCGAGGACAATGTACTGGTAACATGACATCAGGTATACAGCATTGTTCTGGTAGCTGATATAGTCATACTCCCACCGACTCACCAACGGCACGTACCTAAGAAATTCCAAACATTTATCCTCCATCATATGCGAAATTATCTTGTCATTTCGATAATAACTTTTAATTATTCTATCAAAATGCTTATCATTGTAGGTAATATTAGAATTGCAAAACTACCATTTAGGTCAAATGGAAAATAAACATACACATTTGCATGATAGCTGACAGTATATCTTCTAATTAACTTATCTACGTACTACTATCATAAGGTGTAAGTTCATAAAGGTCATACTCTATACTTATGAAACAACAATGGTCAATTCCTGTCGACACAATCATTAGGGCAGTTTTAACCAAAACTATCACTACCTGTGTACGATATATCCAACTACAAGGCTGAACTGCTTAAACACGTAGAGAATATTCCGCGTCTTCTTGTTATTCTCAAAATATTTGTAATTACGTAAATTCGTTATTCGGGAAACATTTGAATTCGTGTTCGAGATAACGCGAAAAGGCTTTATCTCGTGAAGATAGTACATATGTAGTTTACTTTATTCAAAGGACAAGCAACATCGTCCTTCTTGGCTATGTAATGTGAAAAGTATGTAGACGCGTTATGTCACACTCCTGAAAAATTGTTACACTCTTAAATAACACTTAGGAAACAATATTTGGGCTAATACCTTTCCATTTTTATGTGGTTACAACTTACAACATTCTTTTATGATTATTTAAAAAGCAATTTATGATGAGCCCATCATTAGAAGTCTGTTTCAGATCTTTCCTTTTGTCCTAAAAGCGAAAGTACAAAAATGAACTGTCCCGTAGTTTGAGTTTGCTTTTTTATTTGTTTCTATGACGATTTGTTCACCTGTGGTACGATAAAAGTACAGCTTTAGTACCTTTACCTTAAATGCTGGCAAGGTTTTATAATTCTGTTACACACCCTAACTACTGTAAATGCCAACGCCATTGTGTTATGATATTTGTCATACATTAAATTAATCTTCAGTTTTTGCTGACGAGACAGACCCCATCTGTGGTGTGTCGGTGCACTAATAGCGTTTATATAAGGAATATTAATGTCTATAACTCCTAGGTATACATATAACATTACTTCAGTGTTAATTTGATAAAACGTCCAGGATAACTCAGGTAATCACTGTATATCTGTTTTAGCGTTTGAGCCATGTAACGTTATTTAGGAGATTGTAATATATGCTATAATGAAATGAGAATAGGAAATTTAAATAAGGTAACATTCAAATGGAACCGACCTTTTGAAAAATATAAAGACAAAAGTGTTAAAGCCAAAGATAATGTTTAAGGCTTAGACAAGCTAAACAATTTAACAAATATCCGTAAGTCCGTAAGTGCGTAAGTGGTCAGATGCCGAATTTTAAAATAACTTTGATTCGATTAAACCCTAAAATGTGCATTATTACCTTGTCTTTCTTTATTTAAATTAATTTTGCAATACGAACAGTAAACGAATCAGTATGTTACCGAGGTCCCCTAAGTCAGAGAAACACGGTAAGATGTTGTTTACAATAAGACGTTCTAAATTAATTAACTGTCATAAGCGGCTAACTTATTATCGCATCAACTTAGCGGTATGTAAGATTTAATTGCTAGGGTAAGTATAGATAATATACTTAATATATGTGTCAACAAATCCGAATTAATGTTCAGGTAATTATGTTTAGTGTACTAAGTAATTGTTAGGAGTTTACTACAGTACTTCATTTACTTACAATATTAGACTTGACAATTAACAAAGGTTTATTCATATTACGTAAGGATGTTTTACAGTGCTTTGGTCATCGCACAAATGTCATTTCATGAAAACAGAAATAAGACAGATTAGACTAATTGACCTTTCAGCTATGAACGTGTATTTATAAATCATATTATATACTTCAATTTTCCAAATATAGTAAAAGAAAATGCCCGAGTGTGGTCTGAAAATGGCGTTTCTGTCTAACAACAATTTTAATAATACATACGTTTTCGGTTCTTGTCCTTAGTTTTACGTCTATTCTTAGAACATTAATTGTTTAATTAATATTTCTGACAGTATGTGAACAATAGAAATGTGTAACCGCAGGATGAGCATACGCTGTAAATAGTAAGGATTTCTTTTTCGGTGTGTAACAAAGAAGATTAAATTGTTCTGTGTGTAATAATGAAGATTTAATTGTTCTGTGTGTAATAATGGGAATTTATTGTTCGGTTAGTAATAATTTATTGTTCGGTTAGTTATAATGAGGATTTATTGTTCGGTTAGTAATAATGAGGATTTAATTGTTCTGTGTGTAAAAATGGGAATTTCTATTTGGGGTGTTATAATGAGGATTGCATTTTTGCTGTATAAAAATTGGGGATTTATTTTTCGGTGTGAAATCATGCGAACTTTTTTGTGGTAATAATGAGGATTTATTGTTCGGTGCGTAATGATGAAGTTTTATTTCTGTATGAATTAATGAGATTTTTTTGATAAGTAATAAAAAGGATTTTTTTTGGGCATGTGATAATAAGGATTTAGCATTCGGTGTGTAATAAAGAGGATTTTTGTTCTGATGTGTAATAATGAGGATAGAACTTTTGCTATATAATAATGAGAATTTACTTTTCGGTGTGTAATAAGGAGGGTTTTTATATTTGGGATTTAATAATGAGGATTTACTTTCCAGTGGTAACGATGAGGATTAATTGTTTGGTGTGTAATGATGAAGAAGGTTTTTTTTCGGTGTGAATTAATGAGAGTTTTTTCGGTAAGTAAAAATGATTATTTACTTTTTGGTGTGTAATCATTCGTTGTTTAATAATAAGGATTTTATTTTCGGTATTTAATAAAGAGGATTTCTTTTCCGATGTGTAATTATGATGATTTATTTTTCGTTGTGTAATAACAAATATTTATTTTCCGGTATGTAATAATGAGTTTTTTTGTTTGGTGCATAATATTAAGGAACTCTTTTTTGGTATTTAATAGACGATTTCTTTTTCGGTATGTAATAATAAGAATTTATTTTCCGGTATGTAATAAGGATTTATTTTCCGGTGTATAATAATAAGAATTTATTTTCCGGTATGTAATAAGAATTTATTTTCCGGTATGTAATAAGAATTTATTTTCTGGTGTGTAATAATAAGAATTTATTTTCCAGTGTGTAATAATGAGAATTTATTTTCCGGTATGTAATAATAAGAATTTATTTTCCAATATGTAATAATGAGGATTTATTTTTCGCTGTGTAATTATTTGTCTTCTATTTGGTGTGTAATAAAGAGGGTTTCATTTGTGTTTAAATGAGATTGGTTCTCGGCAGTTAACTTTCTTTCTCTAGTTTCTTTATGATATAATTTTCCATTTATCAATAAACAATACATCTTTACCAAGATGCATGTTATGGGTTTTTTTTTCAAACGCTCAAGAAGAAAGATTGTGGTAGGATCATATTGACATTTGAATAACACTTAATGGTTTGTCAAGGTTACCGAGAAGGCGTCCTACGTGAGTAATGGTGTATTCACTTGACCTGTCATCTGATTGTCTGATGTCATCAGTGACCTTGACAGGTACAAAATGAACATTAAACAATACAAAACATCCACTGTTCGTCACTTTTATGTTTATTTCTAGTTATCGTTTTAACAAAAACGGGGATTTCCTACTTTCCGCGTGTTTACGTCAAGATTGGATTATAAGAGTTTTATCAGCCGGAATATTTTACTTCCACATAATACTATATTAACGTTATATGTGCCATAATTGACATACTCTCGAATCAAGATGATGTTTAAATATTATTTTTTTCAGCAACAGAAATTACCAACATTTTGAGAATTTTAACACTTAGACGTACACATATAGTGCCAGAAATTATCATATTTACATCTAGAGTGCATTGAAATGAGTACCTAAGGTCAGACCATAAACCCAAGTTGTGGTCTACAATTTCATGTGACATTTTTGCGGTGGAATTCTTACTTCTAAAGTGATTTCTGAATGTTTGTTTCTATCTAAACATCTTTAGTCATGTATGGTTCTATCTTAACATATTTTTGCATGTATATTTCTATTTTAACATATATTAGACATGAAAACCAAGCATTTTACAATGCAAACATTCTGTGTTGTACCTAATGCTGATAAGTCATCATAAATGTTTGCCAGTCCATTTGAATGATTTTTACAGCAGATTTATCAAACATGATGGTTTTCAATACATTACTGAAGGCAAATAACAGTTTTTTGCATTGTTGTGGTACGTCATATTATTCAAGTAAATGTACAACGAAACCTTTCTATGTGAAACATACTTCATTTCGATAGGAATTACAATTCAATTTTACGGTTTGTTTTCTTGCATAAATTACTATTGTTATTATAAAAAAGCCATTCAAAAACAGTTCAAGCCCACCTATTATGGATCAGAACCAAGAAATCAGACGCGGTTCTTATTTTTCTATTTCCGTGTAACTTTATTGTTTATAATTTGTAAAATACCCACCAATTTTGTTTTTGGACATGGAGGAAACAGAAGACTTGGAAGCAGATTTGTACGCTCACTAGGGTTAACAATGACAACACCGGACCGACGCTGAATAGATTTATAATTGGTGGCTTCTTCACAAGGTAATCGTACCCAGAGGTTCTGCCGACTACAACAGAATCGTAGGAAAGAAGGCATGACCCATAATTATATACTGTATACCAAATTTCTTTTGGCCGCGATTTACTTTCGCGGATTTCACAGTTGTTTCGCGAATGTTTATACCTAAGATTTATTCTAAATATCGTTTTTATTGGAAGACATTTTCATTCAACTATAAAAAAATCCGAGAAAACAAATCTTATTATATCAAACTTATTTTAAGATGAAAACTGCAAAGGAAAGTTGGTTTGTACTAGGTGTTAATTATTTAGATTGAAACACGATCGCAAATGTAGAAGTATTAAGATTACATGTACATTACATCAATGAAACATATCGAAATAGGTAATATGTATTCACTCTAAACAATAAATTATAGTTTTGCACTGAGGCAGTGTTGTAGCTGTGATTTAGAGATACATGGTGAATACATAACAGGGAAAACAGTCTGTATCGAATTTTATTAATTGGCAAAAGAGTACTGGAACAAATCTTTCTGTTTAAAAAAATACTCTTTACTACTTACATGTAACAGCTAAAGTGGTCAATAAAAACATATCCACATAAAGGAACTCAAAATCGGACATGTTCTGAGATGCCTGAAACACAATAGAACGAGCATGATATACTATACATGTACATCAACTGTCTTTCGCTGCTACCAAATTTTAATCGTGAAATTCGCGAGAAAAAAAAACGAGAGAGTTGGTGTGTAATATTTTCAATGTATTTGTAATTGTAGCATCTCATGAGGTAATAAATTTAATGATATGTTACACGTGATTAAATTCAGCATTTTAATTCTTAGTTCATTAAAACGTCCGTCCCATTCGTAACATAATTTATTGTTCGTTGTATCTTTATTGTTTTGTGTAATACAGGTAGCAAATCAAAATTGCCGTTGACATCATAAAAACTTGCTATAGATAAGAAAAATAATAGTTAAAAACTTTTTTCAAAATAACTGATCAATCAATTTACTCTAATAATTCAACAGAAAGTATAAATGTAATAATATAAATTGCGTTAATTTATCTTACATTATTGCCTCTGTAAGTCATCGATATCAAAAACAAATCGAAATGCCCTACAGATCCATACCACCAAAGTTATTTCCCAATCTCATTGTAAATCAAGGAACTTGGAATATCATCGTTATTTTAAAACTCATTCTACTAATAGTTAAATATAAAAATCCATTTACCCAATAGAGGATACACATGGACGTAAATTCAGTAAGACTGTAGCAGGCCATGAACTTGAATATACCGAATGATGTCACTAAGGCTGCCCTCCCTTCTCTGCAAAATGAGAAAAAAGAATTATTTCATTTTTTTTAGTTTAAAACTATCAAAAATATTATTCAGGATATGTAGCCATATAAACATACAGTGAAATTGTAAAAGAGATATTAATAATATGAAGCACCGCAGATATTAACATACGTTTTACCTGATAAGGGTAGGAACACATTCGATATTGGGTGTTTTCGACGTGAAGGGAGACGCGACAGATGCCTCGGCCTCTGACAGGGATATACCGGCATGAGCTGTCTTCAGGGCTCCACAGTCATTGGCTCCATCCCCACACATACCCACATAGTACCTGGCAATGGAGCCAAAATGTTAAACACATACCCATCTAGTACCTAGAAACAAAGGTCAAAAGTTAAACGCATCCCGCGTAGAACCTAAAAGCAACCATTTCCACGGCTCCAAGGAATCAACTAAGATAAGAAAAAAGTCACAGAAATCACTCGGTGAATAAGGTAATAGTATACCAAACCTTTATCCTTATAGATAGCAGACCAGTACACTAATTAAATTCAGAAAATATTCACGTTTGCTTTAATTAAGCACAGCTACAGGGAATAGCGCTATTACCCTAGGTCTTGCAATGATTCGATGAGTTGTGCTTTCTGTTCAGGAGACATTCTTGCAAATACTACTCCCTTCAGTACAATTTTCGGAAGAACTTCAGGAAAATGCTGGCGGATAATCGCCCATGTCTTTCCATCGAGAGCAAACTTCAAGTTCCCTTTTTTAGATAGGATTTCTGTAGCAACCTTAAGCAAAATTAAATACGAAGACAGTGGTACAACCCGCCATTATAGCAAAACTAGGAACGATTATATACAAACATAAAGGGATGTGGATGGATTGTCTTCTGTTCCATCAGGTCCCGCTTCTTCAGGGCAATATCAAATTTTATTGATCATCAAAAGTTTAATTGGTATCACATATATCTCATATTTACAGATTTGTGTTCAATATCGCCTTAAATTGCGTTGTGTATGTCATGCAAACGATTTTGAAAAATCAAGAATGAAATCTATACATTAGTATTCATATTCCATTTCCCAGTTGTAAACATCAGATGCAATGATATATTTTATACGATGAGGTGTCCATTTATTTTCCATTGTTAAAAACCTATCGAAAACAAGACCTTACCTCCAACGACAAGCTTGTAATTTGTTTTGTTTTTCGTATAACGTTAAACAATAAAGCAACGCTAAGATGAACCATATTCGCTAATATTAGTCGGAACAAAAGATATTGAGAGACAAAGTAATTATGATACTAAACTGAGGTATTACCTTTTCACTGTCTGCGAACGTGTACTGTAGATTTGCTTTGGAATCCGTTTCCGGTTCTCGTCCCTGTACCAAAATGACGTCGTCTGTATTGTCTACCATCCCACATTCTTCGGCAACTGACAGTGCTGTCAGTATGTTGTCGCCTTATAATGTGGACAAGATATTTTATTGAACAAATTATTGGGTGGCAGCTTGATACTATTTTATGTTAAAGGTTTGAAAGTTTGCTTTGGTTCGGTTTGTTTAGTTTTACGCCCTATTTACAGCAAGGGGCATGTAAAGATGTGCCAGGTTTGGTGCTGGAGGAATAAAAACCACCGACAAGCGATCAGTACCTGGCAACTCACAACCCAGATATTGAGGGTTTGTAGTGATATTTCGGGACACTTAACCACTTGGCCACCGTGACCCTAGATTTGAAAGAAATTTCGATCTGTAAAAAACTAAAATAAAAATATAAGTTCGATAAAAATTGTATGTTATTAAGCCATACGTGGAACACGAAATTCTAATTGCATTACTCCATTTGAATTTGTAACAACAAACTCAATATCAATAACATTTTACCTGTCACCATGATAGTCTTTATATCAGCCTCCCTGAGCTGGTGTATAACGGGTGTGGTCTCAACCTTCAGGCGGTTCTCCATCACTAGCAGTCCCAAGAACTCCAGTTCCCTTTCCATATCCGCCCTACACCATCATAAAAACGTGATTCAATGTGAGTATGTGCTTCAAGAGTTCCAGCGTCATGGTAGGACTGGAAACGAGGGCGTTTAGAATTCACTACCATTTCATTTAAGAGAGGAGGGTGTTCGATGCGGTTGGTTGAGGGGACAGTGGACCGCGGGTCAGCTATCGTCATGATCTTTAGAGGAAGCTACGGCTTTGCGAGGTCGCATTGTATCCAGATAAGAGAATAAAACGTGGGGATTTATGTACATGTATGATTCCGAATATAGTACAATGTTAATTCATAGTAATATTGGCGTTTGGAAGAATTGTGTCATCGAAAACAATAACTGAATAAACCGTATCACAGAAGAATCATCTAATTAATCAACAAGAATATCTTCTCACATTAGTTACAAAGTGATATTTACCGTGCCACTTTTTGTACAGTATCCGCCTGAATTTTGTTCAAATCTTTTCTAGCTAACGCCAGCACCCGAAAACCATGTTTAGTATAACTCCTTAATACGTCGTGGAAATCTGGTGGAACTATAATAAAAATGTTACAATTTCGTCGTCAGGGTTAGATTTTTTTCTAGACTTCAAAAAATGCATTGTTTGCGAATTAATCAAAATTAAACAAAAATTTGTCTTTAATATAAGTTACATTTACATTTCCTTTTTAGATAGAAGTGTGCTTCTACGTTAAAAATGATTTATATAAGACCGATATATATACAAAGCTGTTCCATTGAATAGATTTAGACATTTATTAAATTAATATTTCTCTAATCATCATATAATCATCACTGTTACCAGAAGATCATCGATCGCAGCACGAAGGTATGAATTTTATTCAGTTGAGAACATACTACAATGACTTTATTTAATCGTACCTATGTAGATCGTATTTATGACTAGATAGGATTCCCTCTGACATTAAATTCTCAGAAATATCCTATTGTTTAAAGATTAGGTTCGTTACTTTATTTAATCGTACCTGACTCTGGTTTTGACAGAGACGCTACCATCTCCGGAGCACCTTTACAGTACAGAGTTAATTTCTCTTTATGAGCCTCACAAACAATGACCGACATACGCTGTAGATTGGAGGTGAAGGCGAACTGTCGAACAATCCCCAACATATCTATCTGAAACCAAAATGTTTAATTATTGGTTTGTTAATTGGATCGGTAGTGTTACGCTTTCCAAACAAAAAAGTTTTTATCTTGACTTATCATCATGTGTTGCTGAGACGATGCATTCATAACCGTGGATATGTAAAGACACAATATAATAAAAATTGGACACACATCATCTGTTATATATGTTAATTCGTGGCAGAAAACGCAGTAGAAAATGACAATCTTTATTTACACACCACAGTATATACATGCCTTCTAATTACACAAATACACACAAAAACATTATGCCCAGACACACACATATAACTTGATAAACATTTAATTCAGAAACGCAATACTAAAAGGTTTGGAGATCGTATTAATGTCAAGAACATCGGATTCCTTCTGGTCAACTTCTGTGAGACGGTAAAATTAAACAGGTCTAATTACAACAGAATAACTAAAAATTCTAAAGAGCAGTGCATCCGATCTATTTTTCTTTGAATTAAGTAACGCTTAGTGTTATACACACATAGACATTATGCCTAGTCTAGGTACTCATATATAACCACAGTAACTATATAGGTTATGTAGATCGTATTTATGACTAGATAGGATTCCCTCTGACATTAAATTCTCAGAAAATATCCTATTGTTTAAAGATTAGGTTCGTTACTTTCTGTTCAAAGGGGAATAAGTAAGATACTTTATGCACACAATATATACGTACGTCTGCTTTCTGTGATAACGGTAGCTGGACCATCGTGGAAACAGGAAAGGAAAACTGACTGTAAGATTGATCTGCGTCTGTGAGATGCTAAAATGAAACAGGTCTAATTACTATGGCAAGTCATGCTACTTTTAATCCTATTAATTCTGATATCGGAATTACCGATATCGGGAACTTTAATTCTGATATCGGAAATAACAATTTCCGATATCAGAATTATAATTTCCGATATTAGAAATGAAATGAAAAGTAATTTCTAATATCGGCAATAGAATTTCCGATATCGGGAAATAGTATTCCCAATATAGGAATTAAAATTTTCAATTATGAATAAAAAGTATCTTGGCTTACCATAAATTACTACAGAATAATCAACAATTCTATCGCATAACAACAGAATAATTATCCGTTCTACAGAACAGTGCATCCGATTTACTTTTATTCATTTATTTTTATTTAGTAGCACTTAATGTTGCGGAAGAAAAGCTGTTAAGAAACCGCATTCTTGATCAAATTAATAGTTAATGATTATAAAACATATGTATATATATAAACATTTAGCCAAAATAATGATTATCAATAACAAATACTTTCAACATATAACAACGTTTAGGTACCAATCAAATATCTAACGTACACATGCTGTTGCTTCAAACATAATCAAATCTAGAGGATCACCAGTTGTCTCCCCTTCGATAATTGTTAAAGAGTGACACGAAGCCATGGCATTGTATAGGTGACCGCCCATCAATTCTTCGATGGATTCTGTTTCGGAGAGGAATCTGTAAATAAGCCATTGTTGAAGTTACGACATTAAATCGATGTCTTATTATATATAAATAATAACAAGCAAATTCGTGAAATTTCCATCTCCCGCTTTCAGGACATATTGTAGGTAAACATTATTGAGGTAAGAACGTTTTCAGTACATCAAAGGGTCATAACTCCACTACATGATGTCAGCCAAAAGTGGTAATCGAACTTGGCCAAGCTCTTAAGGCATTTGGCCTTGTTACTAAGTTTGAAGAAAATCGGGTAATATTTATTAGTTATTGCAGGGAAATGGCGGGAAATTACTTTTTTATTAAATAAAAGGGCCATTACTCTGCTAAATTACTTCGCCGAGCCCTTAAGACATTTAACTTTGTTACCAAGTTTGAAGAAAATCGGTTAATATTTATTACAGTTATTGAACGAAAGAGGCAGAAAATGACTTTTTTTTATTAAATAAAAGGGCCATAACTCTGCTAATTAAGATCTGTAAAAAATGGCGATCGAACTTGGCTTAGACCTTAAGGCATTTAACTTTGTAACCAAGTTTCATCAATATTAGTTTTAACATTTGTTAGTTATTACACAGAAACTGCAGAAAAATAACATTTGTGGTAAATTAAAGGGCCATAATTCTGATAAATAGCATCCGCTGAAAGGTTTGATTGAACCTGGCCAGGCACTTAAGGTATTCAACCTTGTTACCAAGTTTGAAGAAAATAAGTTAATATTTATTACAGTTATTGGACGAAAGTGGCAGAAACTGACTTTTTTTATCTAAGCAAAGGGCCATAACTCCGCTAAATTAAGCCCGTTGAAAGTCGCGATCGAACTGCTCTGAGTCCTTAAAGCATTTAACCTAACCCAAATTAATATCCCCTGTTGCGGAGAAATCGGGGGATAAAAAATATAATAAATCTTAATCTAAGTAACAACAATTTTACAGTTAAATGAGAAACAAATGGAAGTCCTGATATTGCATATTTTGTACAATCTGATATGGGGAATTACACCTCTATCATCCATGTTGTATTAATGACACAACATCAATAAATAATGGGCGATATATAACTGATAATAAATTACAATTTATGTCAAACTTTGATGGATTTGTATCGACCTATTTATATATTGCAATCGGATATTTTAAGTCTCGTACTCAATTATTTTATCAACTAAAAAGTGTCATATTATTATCATATCACATACTAATCATAAACATCAATGTCTTTAACATGTTAGAAGTAAGAAGTATGTGGATGTACATTTAAAAAAATGTAAACAATTGGAAAATTAAAAAGAAGTATACAAAACTTTTGTGAAAAAAATGAAAAGCGAGATAAGACTTATTGATTTCTTTACATTCAATAATGAATGATCAATCCTGATTACCTGCTCGCTGACACTGGGACAACACCCTGCAGTTTGAGACCGTCTTCTGTGAGGGTTCCCGTCTGTAACACAAAACACCTTTACTTCGTTCTTTTATTCATGTTCTAACTTTTTTTTGAGAAATGTTGACTTCTTTTACAGAAATGGTGTAGAAATTAAAAACCATAGCTGGTAATTGTATAATTAGTTAGGACGAAGGACACTGCATACAGGTGAATAGTGAAAAAAAAGACAAAATAAAAAAAGATTTCATTGCTGTTTTATGGTTTTTTCCCTAAATGATAAAGGTGAAAAAAATGAATAAATGTGAAAAATGAAAACAAGAATGACAAAAAATGAAAGATAAAGATCCATTACCGTTTTAGACAACCCTATCTAAATTAATTAATTTTACTTCAATACCTTATCTAAATTAATTAATTTTACTTCAATACCTTATCTAAATTAATTGATTTTACTACAATACCTTACCTAAATTAATTAATTTTACTTCAATACCTTATCTAAATCAATCAATTTTACTACAATACCTTATCTAAATCAATCAATTTTACTTCAATACCTTATCTAAATCAATCAATTTTACTACAATACCTTATATAAATCAATCAATTTTACTTTAATACCTTATCTAAATCAATCAATTTTACTACAATACCTTATATAAATCAATCAATTTTACTTTAATACCTTATCTAAATCAATCAATTTTAATTCAATACCTTATCTAAATCAATCAATTTTACTTCAATACCTTATCTAAATCAATCAATTTTACTTCAATACCTTATCTAAATCAATCAATTTTACTTCAATACCTTATCTTAATTAATCAATTTTACTTCAACACCTTATCTTAATCAATTTTACAACAATACCTTATCGAAACAGAAGACGTTGATGGTACCACTGACGTTTATACAGTTGGGACTGATACAATATATGTTACGTCGTTTGAGACGACTCTGGGCGAACACCACACCTATGGTCAAAGCCAGAGGGAGGGCGGCCGGTACTGCCGTCGTCACTACGTCCAGGGAACGAATTATAATCTCCTTTACAGTCGATCCACGATGTATCTACGAAAAGAGAAATAAAATTTATTACTTAAGATTCATTCATTCTGATTTGCGATATAAAACTATTTCAAATGTTTTCTTAAAAAGGTGAATGTAAATTCGATATCGATAGTATGTACACTGACCTCCAAAGATTCAGTTACATATGTTAAAAATTGCTGACAATTTATCTTTTTATTTATTTTCTTTGTAAGAAAACTCTCGAAAATACAATAAATGAGTTAGAGAAGATAAATAAGTTGATAAATTATATTTACTGAAGCCTGTAATTACAAAATTTACACATTTCCCTGCTTTATGTATATTTGCAAAAATGCATGTGTAACAAAAATTTCAGAATCTTAGGACAGTACATATGAATGGATTAGGTTTCCATACAATATTTGATACAACTAGATAAAACTAAAACGAATATGAAATTAGTTACCATAAGTGTCATTGTGTAAGTGAATCCTGTCGCTCCAATGACAGCCAGTAAACCTATAAATATATAGCTGTCCCTCTGGAACTTAAAGTCGACAGGTTTGGGGTAGAGTATAGATCTCACTAGTCCTCCCTTGGTTGTACTGAACCCTACAAAACACATGCACAGATTGTTATTGAAGTCGTTCTCATTTTCTATAGTATCAAGGATAATCCTTAAAGATGCTCCACCGCCGACAGAGCATAAATGTTATTAATTATTTAATCAATAATTGGTGTTCAATCGTGTATATGTATGTCTAATTAACACAAAAAATAATATATTTTTGTTATTTTGCCTTTGGTGCATGCGCATTCAGTAATTTTTCCATAAAGGATATAGTGCCACAGAATTTTTTCGGGATGTAATTAATTATTTTTCATGTTTCTAACTGGAAATAAGATTAGAAGCTCAAGCTTTTCAATGGTGGTAATAGTGTAAAGTAAGTAATTTTTGTAACTGAAGAAAAATACTAAATCGTCTGCTCCTGCTTTTGATAGTGAAAAAATGCCACTTGTCGGCGGTTGAGCATCTTTAAAGTTCTCTTTTATTTTCACAATGATATTGAATGTTACATATATTTAATACTTGTGTTAATGAATGAAGACAAATTGACATACCTGTGCGAACTACGATGGCCTTGACCTTGTCATGACCTTGTTGCTGAGTCTGTATGACCTTGGTACCGCAGAACAGGACATGGCGAGCATGTTCCTTGATGTTGAATATTTCTTCTTCATTGTTTCTGGGTAAAGGTGTCTTTGTCATTGGGACACTCTCACCTTGAATGTAAAATACTATCACCTTCAATGTCGACATTTCTGTATAGTAAGAAACCATTATATTTTTCTTACAGTATTTTTGTATACAAAGAATTAATCTGAAATCGCCTTTCGATGATAATCGCTTTCACAAAAGGTAAACAATCGACAGGTACCTATTCTTGTACAGATTTTTATAAAATCCTTTGTACCACATACATTGTTTATAACTTTATTTTAAAGAGCTCCACCGCCAACAGACCATACATGGTACTAATGGTTTAAAATATGATTGGTGTTTTCTCCTATAAATGTTTGTCCTAATAACATAAAAAAATAATATAACTTATTTCTGGTGGATGCGCAAACAGTACTTCATTCCATATAGGTCATAGTGTCATTTTAGTGACGCAATCTATTATTTTTAATATTTCATGAAGAAGAAAAATATATACAGTGGTTATAATAATAATGTAAAGTATGTAACTTTTAAATTGCAGAAAAATACTAATTTGTCTGTTCCAGTTTCTGTATAGCAACTTTCATATTTAACCATGAACAATTTATAACCCTGATCTCAATTAGATGACCAGTTTCTAACTGAATATAACTGTATGTTAGATATAACGCAATCACTGCACAGTATCAAAATATTTTATTGTATATATTTGATACACAGCAAAAGTAAGCTAGTGGTTTTTTAACACGGAGAGAAGAAAAGAATTGACATGACGTATATTTTCGCGGAGAAGTATTTAATATCTTATCTTGTGGGTTGAAAAACTCTATTATATCTTTCATTTTAAATGCAAATAAAAAAGTTGTGAATTGAAAATTTCACAAAATTTTGTAACCTTGTTATAGGAGCATGTAAGTTACTCATTCCTTGTTATTTTACGGAGAGTTTTTCCCAACCATTTTCTAGATCACAAAATCTCAAAGACTATCAACCGCGCGAGAATAAGCGTGTACATGTATAAATATGTGGTACATGTATATTGTTAGAAATATTGCTTCTATATCACAATGGAATCTATCACGGGTAGCATTAATACAAAGCACAGAACTTATAGACTTCAAGGAACACATACTAACACAGTACTTAAAGGCCCACTACCTTTCCGGAGCAAAATATAAAGGTTTCTTAAAAAAACATTAATAACATCAGAAAATGCATACCGATGACCTAAAGTAAGGTTACGACACCAAACATATGCAAGATTTCCTGCGTAATATATGAAAACAGTGGAGAGTCAATTGATAGTCAACTACCGTGCGGTATTTAGGACGAAGGCGGGAAACATAATACGACCCGCGTTATGAAAATAAACATTTTATTTATTTTAATCAAAACGTTCAGAAGGTGATGATGAATGTAGTATTAACGGTAAGTTAATAATTCTGAAGACTCTACAAAATTATCGATCTTGTTTTACATTCCCATTTTAAAAATTAAAAGCCGTTTCGGTAAGGTAGTGGGCCTTTAAAACCTACACAACAAACTCCATCTTATTCTTTTTATCCTGATTCTATCTTTCAAACGGCGCTAAAAACTTCAAATCACTTCAAATCTCGAGCCCACGCGCCCAACCCCAGACGACCACAAATCGTCAGTATTTGACGGCTTGGTTGACACATAAGAAGAAGACACCCACCTGTCAGCATACTTTCATTGACAATACAGTTTCCAGATATCAGCACAGCATCACACTGCATCATGAAATCTCGTCTTGGAATCTCTATGACGTCACCGGGTACGAGATCTTCTGAAGACACGTTCTCATATACTATTGTAAATACAAACAATAAAAACAATCCTGGTAATAAAGGGGTTGGGTTAATTTTATCTATCATGTATATATCTTAATTACAATGGTTTATTCATAATTTACTGTCAGTGAAGGCAAAAAATTATCATTCATTATATCAATGTAGTGTAAAATGGAATAAAGTCAAAACGCCAAAGATACAAAGCAGGCTGCCTGACACAGTCACATTGTACTCGCAAGCGATCGCGAGTCGTATCGGGGTACGCGCAACACTTCTCAAAGGCCCAACTTCGCTAGCCAAGGGTATTAGCCGATTATCTTTGTAGTAGGAAGATAATCGGACTTAATACCCTTGGCTAGCGAAGTTGTTAAAGGCCCAATCGTAGGAAACCGTGACCAAAAAGCAACTAATTACTGTTGATAATAATAAGATGTTACTAAAAACCAGACTTTGCTGTTTGCCGTTTACATAGCAAAGTTACAAGATGAAGATAAAGGTTAAGATTAAGAAAACAGAAGAATGAGAATACCTTGTCCTCCACGACATACGGACACCGTTGTTGACATTGAGATCGTGTCTCGTAATGCTTTCTGCATCTGTATCAGAATCAACCTTGTGTTTAAGTAAATGATATATTGTATCAATGTCAGGTCTAAGGCGATAAAACCAGCTGTATTCTGCTGAAATCAATGTGTAAAACAGTATGACTGTTTTTATATAAACAATATGTCAGCAAATGATAAACAAACGACATTGAGTGGTTAATCCACTCGCCCTCCATCTAGCTGGCCTAGGTTCAACCCCACGCACGTGAAAAGGTCAGGGGTCATAAGCCAGATCACGTGGGTTTTTTTCCGGGCAATGTGGTTTTCTCCCACTTTAATACCCCTCCCGCTTACATCCGTGCCATCGAAAGTGATTTGTACAAATTGTATATAACTTTGCGTTAGACTACAATACCCAATAGAATGTCAAAGTTACTAAACAATCGAAAGTAAGTAGGTTATATCTCTCAAATCACGGCTATAGCTGTTTTGGGGACAATTTTAAATAGGTGTACCTCACCTCATTTCCTCTTCTTTTGTCTACTTGGTATAATTACCTTCCTGGTCTGGTAGATGTAGCTGGCGATGGAAAAGAAGTTGATGACCAACAGACTCACAGTATAGTAGTAATATTTGTCCGACAGCCAAAGGGCACAGGAAAACATTTGGAAGATATAGAACGGGGACATCACCTACACAAAATAGAACGAATGCTTATTTATTTGTGTCATCCGTAAACGTAACTTATAGTAGTGAAATTTAATGTAACGTCACTTGTTTCAAAAGGAAAATTTTTCAAGGTATCACATTGCGACTTTACCACTGTAAAAACACAAATCGGTTTACCTGTTTCAAAAGAATCTCAATCACAGAGGAAACGTGGACAGGGATGGAGTTCACGCCGAAATGAATTCGCCTACAATTAGAAATAAGTTAAGGAAGTTTAAATATCGTATGGTCGGGAATGATATTTTTTCGCGGGACATTGCTATGATCTGGAAAGTTTTATTCGCAAAATATAAAGAAATTGTTACAAACAATATAATGGAACAAGTCGCTAAGTGTGTATTTCCCGTTTGTTTTTGTTGGGTTTTTTGTTTTGTTTTGTTTTTTGTTTCTTTTTTGTTGCTTTTTTTAGGTCAAATCGAAATTTTCCCCGCGAAAAAAACCGGCTTTACGGTATGTTGCATTTAAGACATATGACAGACTCTAAATAGTCTGATAATCACACGTGTGTTTTTCATTGAAGAAATAAACATTGACCATGTTAAAAGGCAATTTGAAATAGACTGGAGGAAATGGAAACCTTTATTGGACCTTTAAGTATATACCTTTACCCTAGTCTTTCACTTAGTCTTTTACTACAACTAACTTACTTTAATTTTATTTTTATTTTTTGTTAGGGTTTATATAGCTGATCAGCACAACGATTCTTCAGAACATTTTTTTTTATTTTTTTTTTTATTTTTTTTTTTATAATATATTTAAACTATAATATAGTGTATATGTAACGGTACCTCCTCCCTCTTCTTTCTTCTTCCTTCTTATCTTTCTTCTTTAGTATGTATGTCTGTCGGTCTGTCTGTCTGTCTGTCGTGCTGTCTGTGTCTGTCTGTCTGTATGTGTGTGTGTGTGTGTGTGTGTGTGTGTGTGTGTGTGTATGTGTGTGTGTGTGAGAGAGAGAGAGAGAGAGAGTGAGAGCATGCATATATGTGCGTTATGGTTTGCTATTAATGGTTAATATATGTTTTTATGGGTGTCTCATAACGTACAATTTGATGTTTTTAAGTATTGTGAATGAGTGCATATGAAAGTGTTTGTGTGTTAGTGTCCATTTATATATACTGTGTAAAATGTTCGAAAATAAAAAAAACAAACATTAAAATTCATTGCAGGAAGTAAGATAGGTCGCCTCAGGGCGAGCTCCATAAATATCACATTCATTCAATACATTATGAAAAATCAGGTAACAATCTTCAAATATCAGAATCCAATATGGCTATCAGCCAGCTATTTTTTGAGGACGAGTCTGAGAAATAGCGGTAAGAAGAATACATATGTAGTTTATGGATGCACGGAAAACGGACGGAAGGCGATTTGAATAATCCAACAATGGTGGACTAAAAAGGCACAATTATTAAACTGATAAAACTCAACATTGCAGACATGACTCCCTTCCTTCAACAAACGGACGTTTTGAAAATGGCGATCAAAATTAGTTTTGTAACAAGAAGAACAAAACGAAAAATGATCCCAAAGTCTGATATAAATAATTGAGATTTCGATAATCCTTCTTTTGCCCCACCCCCCCCCCCGATAATCCTCTTTTGTGACGAAATGAGAAACGAGAATAAATCAAATTTACAAAAAAATGTTGTTATTCTCACCTTTCTTCTTGTTTATCTTTCGACAACCCCTCAAACTTATGAAAGAGAGAACAGCGAGTATTGTCCTCTAGACCCCTACAATAAAAAAGCAATTTGCATATAGCTTAAATAAGTACCACCTGTTCTGGTTTACATTTTAGCTCATATTTAAAAATTACATTCTTTGGAGGAGCCTATTTTTGGTGTGCTTCTGAATTCTGGATATTTCATGGATCTTAAATTCCGCAAAAACGAGTTATATTAACAGTACGACTGGTTAGTGACCTATTTTGTTGTGATCCACGGTACTCCGTCTTTGCATATTACAGAGTTAGCTCCCTTGCGGGTAGGTATCGATTGTTACGTCATTATTTTGTGAGCAAGTTTCACGTCGTTTTCTCCAAGCAGTATGACGTTACGTTCGCAAACACATGACGTCACAATCAAAAACTACCCGCAAGGGCAGATAATTCTGTAATATGCAAATACAAATGTTAATGCACGAAAACCCACCATAAAGATATAATAATCAATTTTTCTTTGTTTTCATACCAAATCTTGCTTTCTGATTAGCCAATATTTTTTTTGCATTTAAGCATTGATGTCACTATTTTTTAATTTTATCGGGGTATGAAAAAAAAATACGTTACCTTCTACAAGGTAGTCAGTGTTGGGGAAACCGTTTACACTCAGGTGGTCAGTGGTAAGGAGAAGTTATCAGTTCTTTATTCGAAGTTTACCTTCTGACAGGTGGTCAGTGAAGGAGAAGTTACAATACCGAGTTGGTGTCAGTGGTTGGAACGGAGAAAGTTACAAGTAAATTAATTCTATGGTTGTTTTGAAAATGAGTGGTTGGGAAGTATGTTTAAATGTAACATTCTAGTGGTTTTTCAAGGGATTCTTTTTTCCGAATCAATACGCACCGTCAATGTCTCTATTGTGACGTCTCGAAAACGTCTGGAGTTTTCGCTCCATTCTCGAGGAGTTTTTTTACAGGTGTCAGTGGTATGCAAAAGAACGTATAATTTCAGTAACTTACCGAGGTTACCTTCTTGTCAGGTCTACAGGTGTCAGTGGTTGGGAAGAGTTAGAGAAGTTACAGTACATTACCGAGTTACCTTCTACAGGTGTCAGTGGTTGGGAAGGAGAAGTTACAGTACTTACCGAGTTACCTTCTACAGGTGTCAGTGGTTGGGAAGGAGAAGTTACAGTACTTACCGAGTTACCTTCTACAGGTGTCAGTGGTTGGGAAGGAGAAGTTACAGTACTTACCGAGTTACCTTCTACAGGTGTCAGTGGTTGGGAAGGAGAAGTTACAGTACTTACCGAGTTACCTTCTACAGGTGTCAGTGGTTGGGAAGGAGAAGTTACAGTACTTACCGAGTTACCTTCTACAGGTGTCAGTGGTTGGGAAGGAGAAGTTACAGTACTTACCGAGTTACCTTCTACAGGTGTCAGTGGTTGGGAAGGAGAAGTTACAGTACTTACCGAGTTACCTTCTACAGGTGTCAGTGGTTGGGAAGGAGAAGTTACAGTACTTACCGAGTTACCTTCTACAGGTGTCAGTGGTTGGGAAGGAGAAGTTACAGTACTTACCGAGTTACCTTCTACAGGTGTCAGTGGTTGGGAAGGAGAAGTTACAGTACTTACCGAGTTACCTTCTACAGGTGTCAGTGGTTGGGAAGGAGAAGTTACAGTACTTACCGAGTTACCTTCTACAGGTGTCAGTGGTTGGGAAGGAGAAGTTACAGTACTTACCGAGTTACCTTCTACAGGTGTCAGTGGTTGGGAAGGAGAAGTTACAGTACTTACCGAGTTACCTTCTACAGGTGTCAGTGGTTGGGAAGGAGAAAGTTACAGTACTTACCGAGTTACCTTCTACAGGTGTCAGTGGTTGGGAAGGAGAAGTTACAGTACTTACCGAGTTACCTTCTACAGGTGTCAGTGGTTGGGAAGGAGAAGTTACAGTACTTACCGAGTTACCTTCTACAGGTGTCAGTGGTTGGGAAGGAGAAGTTACAGTACTTACCGAGTTACCTTCTACAGATCTCAGGTGTCAGTGGTTGGGAAGGAGAAGTTACAGTACTTACCGAGTTACCTTCTACAGGTGTCAGTGGTTGGGAAGGAGAGTTACAGTACTTACCGAGTTACCTTCTACAGGTGTCAGTGGTTGGGAAGGAGAAGTTACAGTACTTACCGAGTTACCTTCTACAGGTTGTCAGTGGTTGGGAAGGAGAAGTTACAGTACTTACCGAGTTACCTTCTACAGGTGTCAGTGGTTGGGAAGGAGAAGTTACAGTACTTACCGAGTTACCTTCTACAGGTGTCAGTGGTTGGGAAGGAGAAGTTACAGTACTTACCGAGTTACCTTCTACAGGTGTCAGTGGTTGGGAAGGAGAAGTTACAGTACTTACCGAGTTACCTTCTACAGGTGTCAGTGGTTGGGAAGGAGAAGTTACAGTACTTACCGAGTTACCTTCTACAGGTGTCCAGTGGTTGGGAAGGAGAAGTTACAGTACTTACCGAGTTACCTTCTACAGGTGTCAGTGGTTGGGAAGGAGAAGTTACAGTACTTACCGAGTTACCTTCTACAGGTGTCAGTGGTTGGGAAGGAGAAGTTACAGTACTTACCGAGTTACCTTCTACAGGTGTCAGTGGTTGGGAAGGAGAAGTTACAGTACTTACCGAGTTACCTTCTACAGGTGTCAGTGGTTGGGAAGGAGAAGTTACAGTACTTACCGAGTTACCTTCTACAGGTGTCAGTGGTTGGGAAGGGAGAAGTTACAGTACTTACCGAGTTACCTTCTACAGGTGTCAGTGGTTGGGAAGGAGAAGTTACAGTACTTACCGAGTTACCTTCTACAGGTGTCAGTGGTTGGGAAGGAGAAGTTACAGTACTTACCGAGTTACCTTCTACAGGTGTCAGTGGTTGGGAAGGAGAAGTTACAGTACTTACCGAGTTACCTTCTACAGGTGTCAGTGGTTGGGAAGGAGAAGTTACAGTACTTACCGAGTTACCTTCTACAGGTGTCAGTGGTTGGGAAGAAGTTACAGTACTTACCGAGTTACCTTCTACAGGTGTCAGTGGTTGGGAAGGAGAAGTTACAGTACTTACCGAGTTACCTTCTACAGGTGTCAGTGGTGGGAAGTTACAGTACTTACAGTTACCTTCTACAGGTGTCAGTGGTTGGGAAGGAGAAGTTACAGTACTTACCGAGTTACCTTCTACAGGTGTCAGTGGTTGGGAAGAAGTTACAGTACTTACCGAGTTACCTTCTACAGGTGTCAGTGGTTGGGAAGGAGAAGTTACAGTACTTACCGAGTTACCTTCTACAGGTGTCAGTGGTTGGGAAGGAGAAGTTACAGTACTTACCGAGTTACCTTCTACAGGTGTCAGTGGTTGGGAAGGAGAAGTTACAGTACTTACCGAGTTACCTTCTACAGGTGTCAGTGGTTGGGAAGGAGAAGTTACAGTACTTACCGAGTTACCTTCTACAGGTGTCAGTGGTTGGGAGAGGAGAAGTTTCTACAGTACTTACAGTACTTACCGAGTTACCTTCTACAGGTGTCAGTGGTTGGGAAGGAGAAGTTACAGTACTTACCGAGTTACCTTCTACAGGTGTCAGTGGTTGGGAAGGAGAAGTTACATGTACAGTACTTACCGAGTTACCTTCTACAGGTGTCAGTGGTTGGGAAGGAGAAGTTACAGTACTTACCGAGTTACCTTCTACAGGTGTCAGTGGTTGGGAAGGAGAAGTTACAGTACTTACCGAGTTACCTTCTACAGGTGTCAGTGGTTGGGAAGGAGAAGTTACAGTACTTACCGAGTTACCTTCTACAGGTGTCAGTGGTTGGGAAGGAGAAGTTACAGTACTTACCGAGTTACCTTCTACAGGTGTCAGTGGTTGGGAAGGAGAAGTTACAGTACTTACCGAGTTACCTTCTACAGGTGTCAGTGGTTGGGAAGGAGAAGTTACAGTACTTACCGAGTTACCTTCTACAGGTGTCAGTGGTTGGGAAGGAGAAGTTACAGTACTTACCGAGTTACCTTCTACAGGTGTCAGTGGTTGGGAAGGAGAAGTTACAGTACTTACCGAGTTACCTTCTACAGGTGTCAGTGGTTGGGAAGGAGAAGTTACAGTACTTACCGAGTTACCTTCTACAGGTGTCAGTGGTTGGGAAGGAGAGAAGTTACAGTACTTACCGAGTTACCTTCTACAGGTGTCAGTGGTTGGGAAGGAGAAGTTACAGTACTTACCGAGTTACCTTCTACAGGTGTCAGTGGTTGGGAAGGAGAAGTTACAGTACTTACCGAGTTACCTTCTACAGGTGTCAGTGGTTGGGAAAGGAGAAGTTACAGTACTTACGAGAGTTACCTTCTACAGGTGTCAGTGGTTGGGAAGGAGAAGTTACAGTACTTACACGAGATTACCTTCATACAGCGTGTCGGTGGTTGGAAGGAGAAGTTAAAGTACTACAGTTACCTTTACAAGTGTCGTGGTTGGGAAGGAGGGGGGGGGGGGAAGAAGTTACAGTACTTACCGGAGTTACCTTCTACAGGTGTCAGTGGTTGGGAAGGAGAAGTTACAGTACTTACCGAGTTTACCTTTACAGGTGTCAGTGGTTGGGAAGGAGAAGTTACAGTACTTACCGAGTTACCTTCTACAGGTGTCAGTGGTTGGGAAGGAAGAAGTTACAGTACTTACCGAGTTACCTTCTACAGGTGTCAGTGGTTGGGAAGGAGAAGTTACGAGTACTTACCGAGTTACCTTCTACAGGTGTTCAGGATGCTAGGTTTGTATGGCATTATTTTGCCTTTGGTGCATGCGCAGTCAATACTTAATTCCATATAGGATATAGCGTCACGGATTTTTTTCGGGATGCAATTAATTATTTTTTGTAACTTTACACTTGAAATGAAATTAGAAGCTCAAACTTTTCAATGGTGGTAATGGTGTAAAGTAAGTAACTTTTGTAACTGAAGAAAGATACTAAATCGTCTGTTCGTGTTTTTGATAGTGAAAAAAATGTCAATTGTCAGCGGTGAAGCATCTTTAAGTGTTATCACTTTCTCTATCCCATGTCTAATACATTGTCATTTTATTTTACTTTAGGCTATACAAAGTGCATTCATAATTAAATTATATTCAAAATCACATAACAATGTACACGTTAGGGTGCAATTACAAATAATATTATTAAACATACAAACAAACAGGTAAATAGGGGTAAGTGTCTGATTAAGATGTGGTTAATCAGATGAAGTCTTTTTAAATATGCACACATTGCTAAATATTCTCAGGTAAGAACTCAGTGAAAAGGTATTACATTGGCGAAATCATTTTATAACAGAAGTGATAAGTCAAACATAGATATAATGTATCTTAATGCGTTGAAATAGGTTTGTCAAAGATAAAATGCTTACCTTCAAAATGACAACACTAGCTTGGTGTAGGCCACATCGAGTATGGGAACATTTAATCATCAAATGTGGGTACCAGTAAAAGAAAAGTCGAAGGATACCAGCCGTAATAACAATAAATATCCATACAATCGCCGTCTTCATAGTGTTAGGATAATATCCGCTAATTTCCTTTGATAGATAAAGATTCAATATGTCAGAAATCTGTCTGATATCACATAGATGTACTTTGAAAAGAGTTTTGAAGAGAGTGGCATGCTGTTTTAACAACGTGCTCGTAAATAAAGAATATCAAAGAAACACAATTTAACAAAGCATGACAATTTATTAACTCGTGCCCTATCCGGGCCTCGAACTCACGATCTACGGCACCCAATCGCCTAACCAAACATACCTGCGCCTTCTGCGCCACATCCATATCCACAATTTTTTATGCTTTGTTAAATTGTGTTTCTTTGATATGGAATAAATAATACATAGAGATTGATGTGGTCAGACATACCCCATAGACCCTTTATTTATAGTTGAACGGAACCAAGCATCCATCTCAACATTGGTAACTATGCTATGTCACCTATCTTTATTTCCATCATTTCAATACATGTTTCCTTAATTTTCGAAGCTTGTAATCACCTTGTATGAAATAACCAGGTAGAGTGTGCAAATCGATCTGGTAATATGGTGCATGGAGATAGCTATAGTAGTCAGCTATTCATATGACGTCAGCTATTGATATGACATGATTTATTGATATGACGTCAGCTATTGATATGACGTCGGCTATTGATATGACGTCAGCTATTGATATGACATGATTTATTGATATGACGTCAGCTATTGATATGACATGATTTATTGATATGACGTCAGCTATTTATATAACGTCAGCTATTGATATGACGTCAGCTATTGATATGACGTCGGCTATTGATATGACGTCAGCTATTGATATGACGTCAGCTTCTGATATGGCGTCAGCTATTGATATGAAATAATCTATTGATATGACGTCGGCTATTGATATGACGCTAGCTAATTGGCTCGTCATGTATTAAAATACATAGCATAGTCAGATCATATATAAATAATACTCGTAAAAAATAGCATTTTTAAATATATATAAAAATAACTTAAATTAAGTTAATGAAATAAAACAAAGAGTTGTTTAATCTTAAATGTAGTGAAATTAGTAATTATTAAATTGTGCTGTTAATGTCTAGTCTAATATTGATCTATTTATGTTATATTTCGTGCCTCTGGCATGGAGCCATTTCATCATCGTACTTTTTTTCTGTCGTATTATTTTTCTCATACTTTTATTTTCATTTTGGCATTAGATTCTCCTCATTTATACCCTTTCATTCTCTTTCTCGCTTTACTACATCTAATAAAGAAGTTTTGTAATAATATTAGATCTTCTCTCACTATCTCTCTCAGGACATATTCATTCATTCCCATTCACTCTCCCTCTGTTAGTCTTTCTGTGGGGTGCCAAGTTATATTATATAACATAATTTATTGATATGACGTCAGCTATTAATATTACGTGACTATTGATATGACGTCAGCTATTGATGTGATGTCGCCTTTTGATATGACGTCAGCTATCGATATGATGTTGACTATTGATATCTTAGCTATTGATATGAGGATAACTATTGATATGACGTCAGCTATCGAAATTATATCGGCTATTGATATGACGTCAAATATTCATATGACGTCAGCTATTCCTATGACGTAAGCTATTCATATGATGTTGGTTATTCATATGACTTAGCTAATGATATGACGTCAGCTATTGATATGACGGAAGCTAATGATATGACGTCAGCTATTGATTGACGTCAGCTATTCATATGACGTCAGCTATTCATATGACGTTGGTCATTCTTGTCTTAGCTATTGATATGACGTCAGATATTGATATGACGTCAGCTATTGATATGACGTCAGATATTGATGTGGCGTCGACTATTGATATGACGTCAGCTTTGATACGGTATCAGCTATTCTTATGACGTCATCTTTTGATATGACGTCAGCTATTCATATAACGTCAGCTATTCCTATGACATTTGCTATTCCTATGACGTAAGCAATTCCTATGACATTGGGTATTCATATGTCTTAGCTATTGATATGAAGTCAGTTATTGATATGACGTCAGCTATTGGTATGACGTCGGTTATTGATATGACGTCAGCTATTCATATGGCGTGTCAGCTATTGACATGACGTCAGCTATTGATATGACGTCAAGCTATTGATATGACGTTAAGGAATAAAAACAAAACATTACAAAAAATAACAAAGTCTTAGACTTCAAAGATGACTCTGAATATTTCTTAATTTATTTCCTACAAATGTGATGGGTACATTTGTCTCTGAGCGCGAATATAAATAAAGTCATAGTACATGTACTTGTTTTGGATTATTTTATCTACATAACCAGTATCCCACAATTACCTCACACGTACACGTATATTGAACTGGCGATTAGAACTAGGTTTCATATTGTTTCATTAATAAAAGCATTTCCATCACGTTATCTATTTGTTAGACTGTGGGTGACTAAACGGGAACTGATTTAAAGGCCACACACCGATACTCACCAACTGATCATCGTGACCGGCCACACACCGATACTCACCATCTGATCATCGTGACCGGCCACACACCGATACTCACCATCTGATCATCGTGACCGGCCACACACCGATACTCACCATCTGATCATCGTGACCGGCCACACACCGATACTCACCATCTGATCATCGTGACCGGCCACACACCGATACTCACCATCTGATCATCGTGACCGGCCACACACCGATACTCACCATCTGATCATCGTGACCGGCCACACACCGATACTCACCATCTGATCATCGTGACCGGCCACACACCGATACTCACCATCTGATCATCGTGACCGGCCACACACCGATACTCACCATCTGATCATCGTGACCGGCCACACACCGATACTCACCATCTGATCATCGTGACCGGCCACACACCGATACTCACCATCTGATCATCGTGACCGGCCACACACCGATACTACACACCATCTGATCATCGTGACCGGCACACACCGATACTCACCATCTGATCATCGTGACCGTCACACACCGATACTCACCATCTGATCATCGTGACCGGTCACACACCGATACTCACCATCTGATCATCGTGACCGGTCCACACACCGATACTCACCATCTGATCATCGTGACCGGTCCACCACATCATCGTGACCGGCCACACACGATACTCACCATCTGATATCGTGACCGGCCACACACCCGATACTCACCATCTGATCATCGTGACCGGCCACACACCGATACTCACCATCTGATCATCGTGACCGGCCACACACCGATACTCACCATCTGATCATCGTGACCGGTCACACCACACCCGATACTCACCATCTGATCATCGTGACCGGTTCACACACCGATACTCACCATCTGATCATCGTGACCGTGACCACCATCTGATTCATCGGCCACACACCGATACTCACCATCTGATCATCGTGACCGGCCACACACCGATACTCACCATCTGATCATCGTGACCGGCCACACACCGATACTCACCATCTGATCATCGTGACCGGCCACACACCGATACTCACCATCTGATCATCGTGACCGGTCCACCATACTCACCATCTGATCATCGTGACCGGTCACACACACCACCATCTGATCATCGTGACCGGCCACACACCGATACTCACCATCTGATCATCGTGACCGGTCACACACCGATACATCACCATCTTATCATCGTGACCGGCACACACCGATACTCACCATCTGATCATCCGTGACCGGCCACACACCGATACTCACCATCTGATCATCGTGACCGGCCACACACCGATACTCACCATCTGATCATCGTGACCGGCCACACACCGATACTCACCATCTGATCATCGTGACCGGCCACACACCGATACTCACCATCTGATCATCGTGACCGGCCACACACCGATACTCACCATCTTATCATCGTGACCGGCCACACACCGATACTCACCATCTGATCATCCTGACCCGGGTTAATGTACTCGTAACCTGGTTTCATTTGGGGAGGTCCTGACCTCTTGACTTTCTCTTTCTTCCCTAAAATCATATTTAAATTTTACTGATACCGGCAGTTATCTACTGAACATCAGAAAATACCGAAATTTTCGCACGAAATCACAAACTAAACACGATACCACATCATCAAAAGCTATGGTGATTTTGAGGGCGTGTCAGTTTTTTTTTAAAAAGTTAAACCAAGTTAGAGTACAGTACTCTGAGAAAAAAAACTGCGGCCAGTGCATGTAAACATTTTTATTTCTATTTTATATATAATCATCCTTTCAGCGAGTTTTATATTGTAAGATTTACAGAGAAACTTCTGAAATAAGTATAGGGTAATGGAACCATGTGTTCGGGAGGAGTGAGCGTGACAAGCTTCATCGAAAACACAAACTACATAAATCTAGGTCAGGGACAGACAAAAATAGGCCACACACAGACAGCACCGGTAAAGTAAGACCTCTTATTCTAAATGAAAGTGAATATTTGCTATTTCCTATGATGTAATAAATGTTATTTCCATCTTCAGACACCCGGAGTTGTTAATGCGCCTGGTAACAGTTCACATCTGTCACAAATAAGATGATAATTGGAACACGCCTCAAACACGTTAACATCGGAGTTTGTGGGTGCAGAGATGTTACTATCCAGAAATCGAAAGTTATCAGGTAGTTAAGTTGTAAGATCTGTCACCACAAGTAAATAACCTGGTAAGTACTTAAACATATAGTATTCTAAGATTTCAGGAACCACATCGTTTCAAAGAAGAATACCGATTTGTCATTCATCAAATAGTCAATTCATCATATGTTATGTCTGTTCAATGTAAAAAAAAAGAATAAAAAAAAAAAGATCTCTTTGCCCAATATTGTAAAAGATATAGAATACTCACCATTCTTAGCCATATCTAGCCTATAAATACAGATGTATCCGTCAAGTTCGCTTCCATTCAGCGCGTCAGCTGATTTGCAGGATGTGTCGTGATTTGCAGATTTTGCTTACAAACAAAAACAGAAGCGATACTTGTGGAAATTCACGCGACTCCATATATAAATGAAAACCCACACAATAAAAGCCTTTCAGCAACATCTAGTGTCCAGTGTGTAAAGTAGACTTCTGTCTTGTGATTAGATAAAGAAACGCTATCTGCGGCTAACAGTACATACTAGTGTTGGAGCTATTTACTCGTGATATATGTTCAATGTCCGGTTAGCCACATATATGTGTTATCAACGTCAAAATATATGACAAGTGCACAGTTCTTTAATCTATATAAAATATCACTTTCCTACAGAAGAATACAAAATCAGAGTGCACGAACTTGTCCTTTCCAACAGAAGCAATACAAAATCCGAGTGCACGAACTCTGCTGTACGGTTACCTGATGTTGAGATTGTCGAAGCAATACAAAATCCGAGTGCACGAACTCTGCTGTACGGTTACCTGATGTTGAGGTTGTCGAAGCAATACAAAATCCGAGTGCACGAACTCTGCTGTACGGTTACCTGATGTTGAGGTTATTGAAGCAATACAAAATCAGAGTGCACGAACTCTGCTGTACGGTTACCTGATGTTGAGGTTATCGAAGCAATACAAAAACAGAGTGCACGAACTCTGCTGTACGGTTACCTGATGTTGACTTTGTCGAAGCAATACAAAATCAGAGTGCACGAACTCTGCTGTACGGTTACCTGATGTTGAGGTTATCGAAGCAATACAAAATCAGAGTGCACGAACTCTGCTGTACGGTTACCTGATGTTGAGGTTGTCGAAGCAATACAAAATCAGAGTGCACGAACTCTGCTGTACGGTTACCTGATGTTGAGGTTATCGAAGCAATACAAAAACAGAGTGCACGAACTCTGCTGTACGGTTACCTGATGTTGAGGTTATCGAAGCAATACAAAATCCGAGTGCACGAACTCTGCTGTACGGTTACCTGATGTTGAGGTTGTGAAAGCAATACAAAATCCGAGTGCACGAACTCTGCTGTACGGTTACCTGATGTTGAGGTTATCGAAGCAATACAAAATCAGAGTGCACGAACTCTGCTGTACGTTACCTGATGTTGAGGTTGTCGAAGCAATACAAAATCCGAGTGCACGAACTCTGCTGTACGGTTACCTGATGTTGAGGTTATCGAAGCAATACAAAATCGAGTGCACGAACTCTGCTGTACGGTTACCTGATGTTGAGGTTGTCGAAGCAATACAAAATCCGAGTGCACGAACTCTGCTGTACGTGTACGGTTACCTGAGTTGAGTTATGTCGAAGCAATACAAAATCGAGTGCACGAACTGCTGTACACTGAGTTGAGTGATTGAAGCAATACAAAATCCGAGTGCACGAACTCTGCTGTACGGTATATCGAACAATACAAAATCTCCTGTATGATGTTGAGGTTATCGAACACAAAAGACTGGACGTACGATTTGTCGAAGCAAACAAAATCAGCGAAGTGCACGAACTCTGCTGTACGGTACCTGATGTTGAGTATGGAAAAATAAAAAAAATCCGCATGTGACAACTCTGCTGTACGGAGGTTATCGAACCAATACAAAATTTCTCCTGTATTATGAAATGACGCATTTAGTCTAAAAAACCGCGAATGCTGATATTTAAAAAAAAAAAAAAAAACTAAAATGGAAGTAATCTGGCCCTAAATAATTTTCTCTCTTTAAGTCATCGCAAAATATAAAAAAATATGAACTTCCCATTCATCCATTGCTTAGTCATTTTGCATTTGTCATCGCACAATCTGCAATACTGCAAATATTCTTTTGCGAAATGTTTGTTTGTTTAAGTTCAATGGTCAAAAAATCTATCACTGGCAAGTAACCATTTCCTGATTGTCTAATATAATGTACGATGACTAATTACGAACGGATATAATGCTTGTCAGTTTATTCTATAAAGATTATTTTTTTTGCGGTTGTCACAATAGATTTCTAAGTAACAATTAGTTAAGCAATTATTGCACACATTTAGATCTATAACTGAAATTTTTCACTATCAAAAACAGGAGTAGACAATTTAGTATTTTTCTTCAGTTACAAAAGTTACTTACTTTACACCATTTGAGCTTCTAATTTTACTTCAAGTTAAAAATATGAAAAATAATTAATTGCATCCCGAAAAAATTCCGTTGCACTATATCCTATATGGGATGAAGTACTGATTGCGCATGCACCAACGGCAAAATAAGTTATTTTATATTATTGTTTGTGTTAATTAGACATATATATACACGATAATACACCAATTATTGTTCAAATGATGAATATCATTTATGCTCTTTCGGCGGTGGAGCATCTTTAAACATTGGGGCATAAAAATACAATGATTCTATTAGTTCAAATTCGCCCAATTATCTAATGATATACATACCAGGTTTCCATGAGTTTATTGGTTCTCGTATCATAATAAATATTTTTTCTTTGTTTTTTTTGTACTAAATCTGGATTTCTGATACACAGTGAATGGCAAGAAAACTCGACGTTATCATGACGTCACAATAGAGACGTCGACGTTGCGTAATTTAGAAAAAACAACTAATCCATTAGAAACTCAATGAAGTAGCACGTTTAAACGTATTTTATATTATTATGTAGTCTGAAAAATTAATTATAAGCATTGATGTCACTATTTTTTTAACTTCATCGGGGAATGAAATAAATTTTGTTTGTAAACTTTTGTGATAATCTGCTACACGGATTCACAGAGTTTGCAAACAAACTTTCTTTCATACTCTAATGAAATAAAAACAATTGTGACATCAATACTTTACTGAATAGAGAACGACTTTAAATTTCAAGCCAAATAATTCCACAAACTTCTTGACTATCTCTTTCTTGTCTAAACTACATGTAATAACTAATTTCAATGAT
Source organism: Argopecten irradians (assembly GCF_041381155.1). Lineage (NCBI taxonomy): Eukaryota > Metazoa > Mollusca > Bivalvia > Pectinida > Pectinidae > Argopecten > Argopecten irradians. Next base: position 2,339,828 of record NC_091134.1, on the reverse strand, counting down.
ACCGACACTACTCTAATGAAACATCTGAAAATGCTGACATCATTACACGAAATCACAATCTAAACACGATACCACATCTTGTGTGAATATCATAGAATAATTTATGAAATGTTCTGGTGATTTTGTTGACGTGTCAGGTTTTCAAGTTGCATAAAAGGTGGAGTAGTCTAAAAGAAAAACGAACTTCGGTCAGTGCACGTGAAATTACTTACCATCCATTGTCATGTCCACCAAGTTCGCTCCCATTCAGCACTTTAGCTGATTCACAGGATGTGTCATGTAGACTGTGCAAACAAACACAGAAGTGATGCTAATGTCAGTTGTGATCCAGGAGTTAAAAACAAACGGAGTTAAAATATAGGACAGAATCTATAAAAATTAATAGTTTTTAAGAAATGATCAGATAAAGATATATTCAGTTCGATACATATCAACACGTTCTACGCGCTGTACGTATCTTACTGATGTGACTTAACGTATATACTTTTGAGTGTAACATATGGATAGTTGTTTTTCAATAACGTCAAAATTTTATTGAGATATGATATTCGTTAGATGAACTGGACATCAAGCTACGGCTATATAATTCGTTTCAAATTTAGTTTAAACATAATCTATACATTCTGTATCTATTCCGTATTTGCATGTTACAGAGTTATCTGCCCTTGCGGGTAGGTATTGATTGTGACGTAATGTGTTTTCGAGCGTAACGTCATACTTTCCGGAGAAAATGACGTGAATTGCGCTCACAAAATAATGACCTAACAATCGATACCTACCCGCAAGGGAGCTAACTCTGTAATATGCAAAGACGGAATAAACATGGATATGAGGATAAAATCATAAAAAATATTAAATCATTTAAAACGATGTTCAAATGTATCCTATTCTTGAATGATATACATGTACATACCAGGTTTCCATGAATTTATTGGTTTATACATTATGCTGATGGGAACGGCTCTAGAGAGACAAGTGAATTTTAGTTCTGTATTACACATTAATTTCCAATTGATCTTAAGCATTAACTTAAATTGACATTCAGAATTTGTTTTCATAAATAGTAAATATTTCGACACCAGAGGCACCCTTGTAATGATAACAGGTCACTGACAACCAGCAATGTCACTGATAAATATTAACACTATCATTCACATGTTTACCATCCCTATACCGCCCTGCCGATACGATGTTAGTGAAAGGCGAATACATTTAGGATATTATCTTTTCCTATTTTTCCTAACTGACGCTCTTATATATATATCGTCTCCCTTGACATCACTCCTGCGAGGAAGGCTTTGGTTCTGTCCCTGGCCACATTAGTCTATATCTGTTTGCGGTATAATGTGACCAGGTTGGGGTTGGGTATGTGCTGTCCGGTGTCATGAGTTTCCGCTATTGCAATGAGACACAAGACGAACATACCACAGCCTCCCAAAATATACCGACATTCATTCACATAATTAAATTGTATACAGCGAACACCGTTCTTAAATAACTGCGATTGTTAATAGGACGCAAACAAACCATCCCTACATAGAGTTTGGTGTTCTTTGTGACTGCTTTTCTTTTAGAGCGCTAATTCAAGGCCCGCTGGGAGATTGAACTTTAAGAAGTTCTCCAACATAAAATTCACCATAGGAATGATAACAGAAGTTACAAAAAGATTCACCATGAAATAGAATTTAAGGAATTGTGCCCATATGTAATCGGTGGTTACAAAATTATACCGACCCAATCTATATCTCAGACATGAACTCAATTCTCCATCACTGGCCGCTTCTTATAGGTCATTATCATAATTCGTGTTTATTGTTCGGATCACTACATTGTGACTATAGCTACTCCCTTAAATTATTAACATTTGTCTAAAGTTATGAAAGTAACTTATTTCAGTAGAGATATCCTCCAGGTCTAATGTGTGAGCAGGCGGATAGTGTGGATTGATGTAGTCTCTACAAATGAAACATAAGAAAGCATTAAAAGGCGAACTGTATTTTGAGGACACGAGTTGTTCATACTCTAAATGGAAATCCCGTGATTGGATCAAATGTAACGATTACTCCCTCTTTGTTCTGTTTCTCAATGTCTGTTCTTCGTTTTCTATTTTTTTTTTCAATTTTCGTTTCCCAGCAGATTCTTAAGGTGTTTTAATTCTCCTTCTTCAATTCATTACGACATCGAACAAGCACATCCCATCCGGTCATATTATACTGACAACGGGCGAACCAGTCGTCCCTCTTCCTTTCTTCTGAGCGGTAAGCAGGAGTAGAAACTATCACTTTTATAAACTATGGTGTGTCTCGGCCACGGGTCAGAACATGGAGCCTTCCTTACAAGGGCGAGCGCTGAACTAAAGTCCAAGTTCAACTTTGGTCTGAATTCTTCAATTGCATTTAGAGCATGGATAGGATAAAGGCACTCAAAGCCTTGTAGGAGCCAGTAAAGGAATCTATTTCACACATAAAATTGATTTGATATGTTGCACGCGTTATGCGACACCTTTTGTGAAATACGTTCTTATTAAATCGCGATTCTGCTTTGCCCTCCCCTCCTCTTACTTCAATACACTCAGGAAACAATATATAAAGTCAACACAGCAATGAAAAACTTAAAATATCAACATCCAAAAAGATCAATTGTATGCTGAGCATGTTTTTTTCTTATGAGTCCAAGATTGCATGGCGCAATGAGCGTACATTAGATATTTTAAAAGAAAGAACCTAAAAGAACCTATATAAAAGTTGTTTTTTTCTTCAGAAAATTGATTTGAAATTTGTGAGAGATCCATTCAGTAAAGAGAAATAGCGATAATAAACTTTAATTGACAAAATCCAAGATGGTGCTTGTCGGATCATCTTTAATCTTGACCGTCCCCCAAAATGTGATATGCAAAACTAGGTATTTAGAAGAACTTGTATGAACAATTTAAGATCCCTTCAGAATTTTCCGAGAATTAGCGGATACCTAAATAAGGTATACATCTTGGATGGTACAGATACATCATCGGCATGGTCTCATGAGGTGGACCACCCTTCCTTCCTTGATTGTTTCAGCGTTGTCCACTACAATCTCCAGAGGTACGCCGAATTAGGTGAACATGTCCTAGCCCAGAACCATTCAGTTGTCTGCTAGTATATTGCAACAGTGTTGTCCCGATAGCAAATTTTTATACACAACTGGCGTTTCTGACTCTTCACTTTTCCCCTATCTTCTACAATCACATTGATGTCATGTAAGCCTCTCTACAAAACCGTCACAACCTTCTCTCTGTATTAGTGATGCCAATGATCCGCAGAGCCCTCCAAAAAGACTGCCCAACGAAAACAGGGGAACCAACCTCCACAGAAAGACTTCACATCACCTTATGTACTCATCTGCTAGAGCTACCGAGCAAGAAAGAAAAGGAAGTGTTACAAATTCACTGAATTTTCAGAGTTCACAGGCTGGGTCGTCTAGTCATTTCCCACGTTGTCAACTCAGATGGAGTCGGTAATATATCGTAAATAGACTTCAGGTGGAATTGTAGTCTCTGAGGCTCCATGCACATGTCATTCCATGACAATTTCTTGTCACTACAATCCCTTGTCTATCCAGTTACTGTTCTTATGATGTCTCAATTTTGTAATTTAGCCTCTTTCATAGCCTTCTTTGCTGTCCGTTTACGTCCTGTCCTGATATTGCCTGACCGTATCACCTTGATCTCATCCATCAGTGATATGAGAGGAAGTTGCAGTTTAATTCCAGAACTGTAAAGTCCTATGCTGGTGAAGCTTGCGGGTAGAACAACCTATCTCGAATCCCGAATCTCCTATGGTACCTGCTTGCCAGCCGTTCCATTGCCCGACAGTAGTCATCGGTACGTCATAGACTAACAGCGGCCAAAGAACCTTTGGTAATACCCCATACAGGTTTGTTGGCTACAGTTAGAGTGGTTTCCTCTGCAGTCTTGAATTTCTTGATTTTTCTCTTCTTCAATACCAGGCTTTTGGACTTAAGATTGCTTGATCTTCAAACGGGCCCGAACGATGATATCTTCAATTTCCTGAAGAGTCCTTATTTCCTCGATGACTTTCTTTGTCCTGATTGTCATGTCCTTCAAAAATATCCTTACTGGGGACTGTCTTATTGAAACCATCATCACTGACACCGTACAGTCAGTGAGCACCCTGACCTCCAGATATTGCTACGAGGTTGTGGAGCCCTGCAGTGTGAATCTTATCAAAGTAGCTTCCCAGTCTTCTACGGCATGTGATAACGTAGCATGAATTCGTAAGCATTTGTTCGGTCTAGAAATCTCCTCTTTCATCTCCTTTGCTTACTTGATTATCTGTGTCAGGATAGTGGAAAGTTCCACCTGGGACCCCACCTGTACAGAATGTTCATCCTTGGATACCTCCTGTACAGAATGTTCCACCTGAGACCCCTCCTGTACAGAATGCTCCACCTGGAACCCCCCTATACAGAATGTTCCACCTAGGACCCCTCCTGTACAGAATGTTCATCCTTGGACCCCTCCTGTACAGAATGTTCATCCTTGGACCCCACCTGTACAGAATGTTCCACCTGGGACCCCTCCTGTACAGAATGTTCCACCTGGGACCCCTCCTATACAGAATGTTCCACCTAGGACCCCTCCTGTACAGAATGTTCCACCTGGACCCTCCTATACAGAATGTTCCACCTGGGACCCCTTCTTACAGAATGTTCCACCTGGGACCCCTCCTGTACAGAATGTTCCACCTGGGACCCCTCCTGTACAGAATGTTCCACCTAGGACCCCTCCTGTACAGAATGTTCCACCTGGGACCCCTCCTATACAGAATGTTCCACCTGGGACCCCTCCTGTACAGAATGTTCCACCTGGGACCCCTCCTGTACAGAATGTTCATCCTTGGACCCCACCTGTACAGAATGTTCCACCTGGGACCCTTCCTATACAGAATGTTCCACCTAGGACCCCTCCTGTACAGAATGTTCCACCTGGGACCCCTCCTATACAGAATGTTCCACCTAGGACCCCTCCTGTACAGAATGTTCCACCTGGACCCCTCCTATACAGAATGTTCCACCTGGACCCCTCCTATACAGAATGTTCCACCTGGGACCCCTCCTATACAGAGATGCTGAATCAATGTTGTTATGTAACATGTAGGTTGTCATTCTCTTCGTAAATATAATATATTGCCTGAATATTCGATGTTCAATATTGAATAAGGATATTGTCTTGAGTGTCTCAGATTGTTCCTCTTTTAACATAACTGTTCATAATGTAATACATATTACACAGCGTAAAGTTATCTCTCCTAATGATGGAGACTGTCGATAGGGTTCCCAAGCAAAATATCTGTTATGAACAGGCCAATGTCATAATAATAGTGTTTTCACGTCTCCATAAAATAAGCTTGTTTAAATTAACAACCCACCAGCTCTATTCATCGACAGCATATAGATAACAATTATCAAGAAATAATAATCATTAAAAAGTTTATTTTAACAAAAATAATTTCTACAGTAAATACATATGTTCATATTAAAGTAAGAATCATATTGTTTGGTCCTGAATTATAAGGCAATCATATTTCACAGTAGCAGTACACACTGGTCATCTCGATTTGTACTATAAATAGCTCCAAATCTGATTATAATAAAAAATTACTTATTTTTCATCTTCAACAAAATTTCTTTCTCTCTAGATACAGTTAGCAAAGTTGGAAGACTTTCTCAGAAAGTTTTTTAATAAAGATACAAATGATAGTATTTCACAATAATTCTTGATGTTGGTATTCATTTCACCATACAATTTGTTTTTCTTCTCAAGATAAAAATTATTTCTAATTAAGCATTTTCAAAATCCCATGTAATTTATCTAAGTATGGGGTAAATTGCAGTTATTAAGTTGAGAGATTTACTTCATGTGTATGATATGAAAGAGAGGGACATTTTAAAAATGCTCCATCGCCGACAGAGCATACCGCCCCCGGTAAACGATTCCTATCAATTGAACTGATGTTTAATCGTGTATATCTGTCTAATAGATACAAACATATATATAAACGCGTTTTGCAGGGAATAATAAGAAGCTCAAATTTCTAAATGATGGTAATTGTGTAAAGTAAGTACCGGTAACTTGTGTAACTGAAGAAAATACAAATTCATCTGCCCCCGTTTTTGAAAGAGAAAAAATACTATTTGTCAGGGGTGGAGCATCTTTAACCTTGAAGTCACAACACACAATAGAACCCTCAGCATGCATAAAGTTTTAGAATTTTCTGTCTCCCCTCAGATACCCAATCCTTTTATTGTCATGTAATATCCACCTGATAAATGTATACTTACGTTAACAAAAAAGGTTCATATATAATCACCTGAATACATAAAATCCAATTATAATATATAGTAATGAATCTTCATAAAATCTTAAAATCAAAATCAGTAACAAAATATTTCATGTCATTTAAAAAAATATACCTAAAAAAAATAAGGAATGTGGTTCATCCAAACATTTCACATGAACTATTTTTAAAGTATTATATCTGTTCAATCTGACTTTAAAACTGCTAAATGAGTTCATACATGTTATTGATATCTGCTAATTATAGTGGGTAATTAAAAATTCCAGATTGAAGCTTGTTACTTTTCATTTAACTAGTATGTAACTCAAATAACTTGTTCATCTGAGGTAAAGTGCCCGCCAAACTCAATACCATCCATTTGAGCTCAGTATGCCTACTGTTATTTACACACCAGGATTATCCACAGTTTTAAAATCCGACATGAAGATAACTAAGCTTGTCTTGTGTTCCAGGTGATGACTAGTCCAAAAACATTCCGATCAATCTGACAGTCGATCCTCACAGAGCGGTAACTGAATCCTCTTCCTCGACAAATCCTTTGTTGATGGCGGCCTGCATATCCTCTACACTAGCGCTGACTGTGAAGTCAACGGGAGTTGTCTCCCCTTCCTCGGAGTCTAGAAGACTCCCCGACAGACTAGCCTGATCGGTGTCCTTAGCTGTTGTTATGTCGCTGTCCATACGACCAAACACCTGGGCTAGACTCGTTGAGTGACTGAGTTGGGGCCATTGAGGCGATTCCTTTATTTCCTCCTCCAAGATATGATATTTATAGGAGGAGCCAATACAGCATTTTTCAGCGGCCTCCTGTAGCTTCCATGTCACAAAATAGCTGTCAATCACAAACATCTGCAAAATAAAGCCACAAGAAACAAAATTAGCTTCACAGAGATTTTCTTTATCCTGACTTAAGTTTCTCATAAATACTGTGTTACTTGAGATTTTCCTTACATTTTAGATGTTCTTAGGACTGAAATGAATATGGCAATTTTATATTTAAATTATTTTCAATTACTTGTATTCTTTATTTTTCTAACTTGCAGGTGCATATAAGTGATTTGCCCTTATGGATTTTTATATCATTTTATGTATTGAGTGCAACATCACATTTCTTAAAGGAAAAATGATATAATTTTCATTCACAAAACGTTGTTTCATTAATTCACAAAACGTTGACATCACAAATTGTCTCTACCAACATGGACAGATAATTTGTCACATACAAAGATGGAGTTTATATCTATGTTTCCAACAAAATATTATTGATTAAAATTACCCATTGTAACTTCAAAGGAATACACATAACATTGTATGATTGGTTTTAAGAATGTACACCTCTGAAAAGTCAAAATTGTAGATCATTGGAAATTGTAATTCATACCTTAGAAGAAAATGCAATAAAAAACATATGTCTGTGCGCTCGTTTTTGAGCCGTGGTCGCTAAAAACATACCTATTTGACAAAATTTTGAATATTATGAGAATTTTGCCGTTTTTACCATATAAAATATAGGTTAAGCCATAATCCTACTAAGGGGTTTGATATTTATGGGTGTTTGACTGTACAGTGGTCTTCTTTAAAAATTTAGCAGTTATGATTAAGAAGACTCATATTTTTTCTCAGAATACCAACATATGCTACCCCTACCTCTTAATTTTGAGCTGCAAAATCCACCATTTTCAGCCATTTTGGCCATATTTAATCTTTCTTTAGAAAAAGTTCTGGTAATTACTTTAATTTGTAAATAATTTGCATATCAATAGGGAAAAGACTCTGCTCTTGCTAAATCAGACAGAAGAATAGGGGGTTGGTGAAATGACTTTTTTAAAATAAAGTGACAAAAGGGTATAATTTCACACATTAATGCTTAATATTTTAATTACCATGGACCTTAATTACAACAAAGTATAGCACAATGCAGCTAAAAGTGTTGGCACAGTAATGATTTAAGTAAAAACAAGTTAAGCAAAAAATGGTAAAACTTAGGTTGTACTCAGAGAGAAAAAAAGACATATTTTCAAAATGGCCTCCAAATGGGTTTTTTCCTAAAAATCCCCATATACAAAATCTACTAAAAATAGAAATATATGGATTTTATATGAAAATCACAGAACTTCTTTGATCTCTGTCGAAACGAGACTTCAACGGGATTGAAACCTCAGAGGTGTACATCCTTAATTATACAGACAAATAATAAGTTGTGTGGGTTTTTTTTTTTTTTTTTTAAAGAATTAACATTTTCTCAAGTCCAAAGTATGCAAACAATATGTATCAATCTTTTTATATCTTTGATGTTATGACAAAGCAAAAGCTTGTTTACTGAATATCAACATTTAGTTTGTATAAAGGTTATTTTGAATTCCGAGATAACTTGTCCCTATGAGTGTTCTGACTTACCTCCAGTAGCAGTGCCAGTAAGAAGTTCCCTGCCGCAATACCAATGTAGATCAGTCTGTAGGGTATGTCTGGGGCCGGTTGTAACTGAGGGAGAGATTACACAATATTTTGATCACACTTTCTTCATATTGTTCCATCAGGGAATTTCATGTACTATGTTCGTCAGTATAGCTATATCATTGCCAAGATTTTGTGTACTCTTAATTTTGGCGTTATTAAATTTTGTTGTTTACAGATGTATCAATGACGTCACTATGCATTGATTGTTGTTTTGAGGACGGCTCCTGTCGAGTCGAAATATGTAAACAACTCTCCTATCAAATCATCAGCTTTTTGAAACGAACCATCGTGTTGGACTCACTCCTTTACGATTTCTTTACATATGTGTTGGACTCGCTCCTTTACGATTTCTTTACATATGTGTTGGACTCACTCCTTTACGATTTCTTTACATATGTGTTGGACTCACTCCTTTACGATTTCTTTACATATGTGTTTGACTCACTCCTTTACGATTTCTTTACATATGTGTTGGACTCACTCCTTTACGATTTCTTTTCATATGTGTTGGACTCACTCCTTTACGATTTCTTTACATATGTTAGGGTAGTATATCTTTTTACACTTTTGGTAGGATATTAGCCATTCACATTAAACTGCTATTATTATCTAAATCAGAATCAATAATTCTTAGTTGTAGCAAGTGGCTTCTTCTGAGCCAGGACTACAGGGTACATTTCTTTGTGCTACATATTTCTTTACAATAATCTTTATATAACCATTTTTAATTAACATTATATTGAGGAGAAGGCTATCATCTGTAAGCCAGGGGTCCTGAATTTGATCCCTAGCTTTAATCATGTACTTTGCTAAACAGATTTGAGTAAGCCAGGGGTCCTGAATTTGATCCCTAGCTTTAATCATGTACTTTGTTAAACAGATTTGAGTAAGCCAGGGGTCCTGAATTTGATCCCTAGCTTTAATCATGTACTTTTTTAAACAGATTTGAGTAAGCCAGGGGTCCTGAATTTGATCCCTAGCTTTAATCATGTACTTTGTTAACAGATTTGAGTAAGCCAGGGGTCCTGAATTTGATCCCTAGCTTTAATCATGTACTTTTTTAAACAGATTTGAGTAAGCCAGGGGTCCTGAATTTGATCCCTAGCTTTAATCATGTACTTTTTTAAACAGATTTGAGTAAGCCAGGGGTCCTGAATTTGATCCCTAGCTTTAATCATGTACTTTTTTAAACAGATTTGAGTAAGCCAGGGGTCCTGAATTTGATCCCTAGCTTTAATCATGTACTTTGTTAAACAGATTTGAGTAAGCCAGGGGTCCTGAGTTTGATCCCTAGCTTTAATCATGTACTTTGTTACACAGATTTGAGTAAGCCAGGGGTCCTGAATTTGATCCCTAGCTTTAATCATGTACTTTGTTAAACAGATTTGAGTAAGCCAGGGGTCCTGAATTTGATCCCTAGCTTTAATCATGTACTTTGTTAAACAGATTTGAGTAAGCCAGGAGTCCTGAGTTTGATCCCTAGCTTTAATCATGTACTTTGTTAAACAGATTTGAGTAAGCCAGGGGTCCTGAATTTGATCCCTAGCTTTAATCATGTACTTTGTTAAACAGATTTGAGTAAGCCAGGGGTCCTGAATTTGATCCCTAGCTTTAATCATGTACTTTGTTAACAGATTTGAGTAAGCCAGGGTCCTGATTTGTCCCTAGCTTTAATCATGTACTTTGTTAACAGATTTGAGTAAGCCAGGGTCCTGAATTTGATCCCTAGCTTTAATCATGTACTTTGTTAACAGATTTGAGTAAGCCAGGGGTCCTGAATTTGATCCCTAGCTTTAATCATGTACTTTGTTACACAGATTTGAGTAAGCCAGGGGTCCTGAATTTGATCCCTAGCTTTAATCATGTACTTTTTTAAACAGATTTGAGTAAGCCAGGGGTCCTGAATTTGATCCCTAGCTTTAATCATGTACTTTGTTAAACAGATTTGAGTAAGCCAGGGGTCCTGAATTTGATCCCTAGCTTTAATCATGTACTTTGTTAACAGATTTGAGTAAGCCAGGGGTCCTGAATTTGATCCCTAGCTTTAATCATGTACTTTGTTAACAGATTTGAGTAAGCCAGGGGTCCTGAATTTGATCCCTAGCTTTAATCATGTACTTTGTTAACAGATTTGAGTAAGCCAGGGTCCTGAATTTGATCCCTAGCTTTAATCATGTACTTTGTTAACAGATTTGAGTAAGCCAGGGGTCCTGATTTGATCCTAGCTTTAATCATGTACTTTTACAATTTGAGTAAGCCAGGGTCCTGATTGATCCCTAGCTTTAATCATGTACTTTGTTAAACAGATTTGAGTAAGCCAGGGGTCCTGAATTTGATCCCTAGCTTTAATCATGTACTTTGTTAAACAGATTTGAGTAAGCCAGGGGTCCTGAATTTGATCCCTAGCTTTAATCATGTACTTTTTTAAACAGATTTGAGTAAGCCAGGGGTCCTGAGTTTGATCCCTAGCTTTAATCATGTACTTTGTTACACAGATTTGAGTAAGCCAGGGGTCCTGAGTTTGATCCCTAGCTTTAATCATGTACTTTGTTAAACAGATTTGAGTAAGCCAGGGGTCCTGAATTTGATCCCTAGCTTTAATCATGTACTTTGTTACACAGATTTGAGTAAGCCAGGGGTCCTGAATTTGATCCCTAGCTTTAATCATGTACTTTGTTAAACAGATTTGAGTAAGCCAGGAGTCCTGAATTTGATCCCTAGCTTTAATCATGTACTTTGTTAACAGATTTGAGTAAGCCAGGGGTCCTGAATTTGATCCCTAGCTTTAATCATGTACTTTGTTAACAGATTTGAGTAAGCCAGGGGTCCTGAATTTGATCCCTAGCTTTAATCATGTACTTTGTTAAACAGATTTGAGTAAGCCAGGGGTCCTGAATTTGATCCCTAGCTTTAATCATGTACTTTGTTACACAGATTTGAGTAAGCCAGGGGTCCTGAGTTTGATCCCTAGCTTTAATCATGTACTTTGTTACACAGATTTGAGTAAGCCAGGGGTCCTGAATTTGATCCCTAGCTTTAATCATGTACTTTTTTAAACAGATTTGAGTAAGCCAGGGGTCCTGAGTTTGATCCCTAGCTTTAATCATGTACTTTGTTAAACAGATTTGAGTAAGCCAGGGGTCCTGAGTTTGATCCCTAGCTTTAATCATGTACTTTGTTAACAGATTTGAGTAAGCCAGGGGTCCTGAGTTTGATCCCTAGCTTTAATCATGTACTTTGTTACACAGATTTGAGTAAGCCAGGGGTCCTGAGTTTGATCCCTAGCTTTAATCATGTACTTTGTTACACAGATTTGAGTAAGCCAGGGGTCCTGAGTTTGATCCCTAGCTTTAATCATGTACTTTGTTAAACAGATTTGAGTAAGCCAGGGGTCCTGAGTTTGATCCCTAGCTTTAATCATGTACTTTGTTAACAGATTTGAGTAAGCCAGGGGTCCTGAGTTTGATCCCTAGCTTTAATCATGTACTTTGTTAAACAGATTTGAGTAAGCCAGGGGTCCTGAGTTTGATCCCTAGCTTTAATCATGTACTTTGTTAACAGATTTGAGTAAGCCAGGGGTCCTGAGTTTGATCCCTAGCTTTAATCATGTACTTTTTTAACAGATTTGAGTAAGCCAGGGGTCCTGAGTTTGATCCCTAGCTTTAATCATGTACTTTGTTAACAGATTTGAGTAAGCCAGGGGTCCTGAATTTGATCCCTAGCTTTAATCATGTACTTTGTTACACAGATTTGAGTAAGCCAGGGGTCCTGAGTTTGATCCCTAGCTTTAATCATGTACTTTGTTACACAGATTTGAGTAAGCCAGGGGTCCTGAATTTGATCCCTAGCTTTAATCATGTACTTTGTTAAACAGATTTGAGTAAGCCAGGGGTCCTGAATTTGATCCCTAGCTTTAATCATGTACTTTGTTAAACAGATTTGAGTAAGCCAGGGGTCCTGAGTTTGATCCCTAGCTTTAATCATGTACTTTGTTAACAGATTTGAGTAAGCCAGGGGTCCTGAGTTTGATCCCTAGCTTTAATCATGTACTTTGTTAACAGATTTGAGTAAGCCAGGGGTCCTGAATTTGATCCCTAGCTTTAATCATGTACTTTGTTAACAGATTTGAGTAAGCCAGGGGTCCTGAGTTTGATCCCTAGCTTTAATCATGTACTTTGTTACACAGATTTGAGTAAGCCAGGGGTCCTGAGTTTGATCCCTAGCTTTAATCATGTACTTTGTTACACAGATTTGAGTAAGCCAGGGGTCCTGAGTTTGATCCCTAGCTTTAATCATGTACTTTGTTAAACAGATTTGAGTAAGCCAGGGGTCCTGAGTTTGATCCCTAGCTTTAATCATGTACTTTGTTACACAGATTTGAGTAAGCCAGGAGTCCTGAGTTTGATCCCTAGCTTTAATCATGTACTTTGTTAACAGATTTGAGTAAGCCAGGGGTCCTGAGTTTGATCCCTAGCTTTAATCATGTACTTTGTTACACAGATTTGAGTAAGCCAGGTGTCCTGAATTTGATCCCTAGCTTTAATCGTGTACTTTGTTAACTCAGATTTGAGTAAGCCCAGGGGTCCTGAGTTTGATCCCTAGCTTTAATCATGTACTTTGTTACACAGATTTGAGTAAGCCAGGGGTCCTGAATTTGATCCCTAGCTTTAATCATGTACTTTTTTAAACAGATTTGAGTAAGCCAGGGGTCCTGAGTTTGATCCCTAGCTTTAATCATGTACTTTGTTAAACAGATTTGAGTAAGCCAGGAGTCCTGAATTTGATCCCTAGCTTTAATCATGTACTTTGTTAACAGATTTGAGTAAGCCAGGGGTCCTGAGTTTGATCCCTAGCTTTAATCATGTACTTTGTTAACAGATTTGAGTAAGCCAGGGGTCCTGAGTTTGATCCCTAGCTTTAATCATGTACTTTGTTACACAGATTTGAGTAAGCCAGGGGTCCTGAATTTGATCCCTAGCTTTAATCATGTACTTTGTTAAACAGATTTGAGTAAGCCAGGGGTCCTGAGTTTGATCCCTAGCTTTAATCATGTACTTTGTTACACAGATTTGAGTAAGCCAGGGGTCCTGAATTTGATCCCTAGCTTTAATCATGTACTTTGTTAAACAGATTTGAGTAAGCCAGGGGTCCTGAATTTGATCCCTAGCTTTAATCATGTACTTTGTTACACAGATTTGAGTAAGCCAGGAGTCCTGAGTTTGATCCCTAGCTTTAATCATGTACTTTGTTACACAGATTTGAGTAAGCCAGGGGTCCTGAATTTGATCCCTAGCTTTAATCATGTACTTTGTTAAACAGATTTGAGTAAGCCAGGGAGTCCTGAATTTGATCCCTAGCTTTAATCATGTACTTTGTTAAACAGATTTGAGTAAGCCAGGGGTCCTGAGTTTGATCCCTAGCTTTAATCATGTACTTTGTTAAACAGATTTGAGTAAGCCAGGAGTCCTGAATTACACAGATTTGAGTAAGCCAGGAGTCCTGAATTTGATCCCTAGCTTTAATCATGTACTTTGTTACACAGATTTGAGTAAGCCAGGGGTCCTGAATTTGATCCCTAGCTTTAATCATGTACTTTGTTACACAGATTTGAGTAAGCCAGGGGTCCTGAGTTTGATCCCTAGCTTTAATCATGTACTTTGTTAAACAGATTTGAGTAAGCCAGGGGTCCTGAATTTGATCCCTAGCTTTAATCATGTACTTTGTTACACAGATTTGAGTAAGCCAGGGGTCCTGAGTTTGATCCCTAGCTTTAATCATGTACTTTGTTAACAGATTTGAGTAAGCCAGGAGTCCTGAGTTTGATCCCTAGCTTTAATCATGTACTTTGTTAACAGATTTGAGTAAGCCAGGGGTCCTGAATTTGATCCCTAGCTTTAATCATGTACTTTGTTAAACAGATTTGAGTAAGCCAGGAGTCCTGAGTTTGATCCCTAGCTTTAATCATGTACTTTGTTAAACAGATTTGAGTAAGCCAGGGGTCCTGAGTTTGATCCCTAGCTTTAATCATGTACTTTGTTAACAGATTTGAGTAAGCCAGGGGTCCTGAATTTGATCCCTAGCTTTAATCATGTACTTTGTTACACAGATTTGAGTAAGCCAGGGGTCCTGAGTTTGATCCCTAGCTTTAATCATGTACTTTGTTAAACAGATTTGAGTAAGCCAGGGTCCTGAATTTGATCCCTAGCTTTAATCATGTACTTTGTTAACAGATTTGAGTAAGCCAGGGGTCCTGAATTTGATCCCTAGCTTTAATCATGTACTTTGTTACACAGATTTGAGTAAGCCAGGGGTCCTGAATTTGATCCCTAGCTTTAATCATGTACTTTGTTACACAGATTTGAGTAAGCCAGGAGTCCTGAGTTTTTGATCCCTAGCTTTAATCATGTACTTTGTTACACAGATTTGAGTAAGCCAGGAGTCCTGAATTTGATCCCTAGCTTTAATCATGTACTTTTTTAAACAGATTTGAGTAAGCCAGGAGTCCTGAGTTTGATCCCTAGCTTTAATCATGTACTTTGTTAACAGATTTGAGTAAGCCAGGGGTCCTGAATTTGATCCCTAGCTTTAATCATGTACTTTGTTAAACAGATTTGAGTAAGCCAGGAGTCCTGAGTTTGATCCCTAGCTTTAATCATGTACTTTGTTAAACAGATTTGAGTAAGCCAGGGGTCCTGAGTTTGATCCCTAGCTTTAATCATGTACTTTGTTAAACAGATTTGAGTAAGCCAGGGGTCCTGAGTTTGATCCCTAGCTTTAATCATGTACTTTGTTAACAGATTTGAGTAAGCCAGGAGTCCTGAGTTGATCCCTAGCTTTAATCATGTACTTTGTTAACAGATTTGAGTAAGCCAGGGTCCTGAGTTTGATCCCTAGCTTTAATCATGTACTTTGTTAACAGATTTGAGTAAGCCAGGAGTCCTGATTTGATCCCTAGCTTTAATCATGTACTTTGTTAACAGATTTGAGTAAGCCAGGGGTCCTGAGTTTGATCCCTAGCTTTAATCATGTACTTTGTTAACAGATTTGAGTAAGCCAGGGTCCTGATTTGATCCCTAGCTTTAATCATGTACTTTGTTACACAGATTTGAGTAAGCCAGGAGTCCTGAGTTTGATCCCTAGCTTTAATCATGTACTTTGTTACACAGATTTGAGTAAGCCAGGGGTCCTGAGTTTGATCCCTAGCTTTAATCATGTACTTTGTTACACAGATTTGAGTAAGCCAGGGGTCCTGAATTTGATCCCTAGCTTTAATCATGTACTTTGTTACACAGATTTGAGTAAGCCAGGAGTCCTGAATTTGATCCCTAGCTTTAATCATGTACTTTGTTAACAGATTTGAGTAAGCCAGGGTCCTGAGTTTGATCCCTAGCTTTAATCATGTACTTTGTTACACAGATTTGAGTAAGCCAGGAGTCCTGAGTTTGATCCCTAGCTTTAATCATGTACTTTGTTAAACAGATTTGAGTAAGCCAGGAGTCCTGAGTTTGATCCCTAGCTTTAATCATGTACTTTGTTAAACAGATTTGAGTAAGCCAGGGGTCCTGAATTTGATCCCTAGCTTTAATCATGTACTTTTTTAAACAGATTTGAGTAAGCCAGGGGTCCTGAATTTGATCCCTAGCTTTAATCATGTACTTTGTTACACAGATTTGAGTAAGCCAGGAGTCCTGAGTTTGATCCCTAGCTTTAATCATGTACTTT
This sequence comes from Argopecten irradians, assembly GCF_041381155.1. Lineage (NCBI taxonomy): Eukaryota > Metazoa > Mollusca > Bivalvia > Pectinida > Pectinidae > Argopecten > Argopecten irradians. The sequence continues at coordinate 2,323,293 of NC_091134.1, read as the reverse complement.
GTTACACAGATTTGAGTAAGCCAGGAGTCCTGAGTTTGATCCCTAGCTTTAATCATGTACTTTGTTAAACAGATTTGAGTAAGCCAGGGGTCCTGAGTTTGATCCCTAGCTTTAATCATGTACTTTGTTAAACAGATTTGAGTAAGCCAGGGGTCCTGAGTTTGATCCCTAGCTTTAATCATGTACTTTGTTACACAGATTTGAGTAAGCCAGGAGTCCTGAGTTTGATCCCTAGCTTTAATCATGTACTTTGTTACACAGATTTGAGTAAGCCAGGGGTCCTGAATTTGATCCCTAGCTTTAATCATGTACTTTTTAAACAGATTTGAGTAAGCCAGGGGTCCTGAGTTTGATCCCTAGCTTTAATCATGTACTTTGTTAAACAGATTTGAGTAAGCCAGGGGTCCTGAATTTGATCCCTAGCTTTAATCATGTACTTTGTTAAACAGATTTGAGTAAGCCAGGGGTCCTGAATTTGATCCCTAGCTTTAATCATGTACTTTGTTAACAGATTTGAGTAAGCCAGGGGTCCTGAGTTTGATCCCTAGCTTTAATCATGTACTTTTTTAAACAGATTTGAGTAAGCCAGGAGTCCTGAGTTTGATCCCTAGCTTTAATCATGTACTTTGTTACACAGATTTGAGTAAGCCAGGGGTCCTGAGTTTGATCCCTAGCTTTAATCATGTACTTTGTTACACAGATTTGAGTAAGCCAGGGGTCCTGAGTTTGATCCCTAGCTTTAATCATGTACTTTGTTAACAGATTTGAGTAAGCCAGGAGTCCTGAGTTTGATCCCTAGCTTTAATCATGTACTTTGTTACACAGATTTGAGTAAGCCAGGGGTCCTGAGTTTGATCCCTAGCTTTAATCATGTACTTTGTTAAACAGATTTGAGTAAGCCAGGGGTCCTGAATTTGATCCCTAGCTTTAATCATGTACTTTTTTAAACAGATTTGAGTAAGCCAGGGGTCCTGAGTTTGATCCCTAGCTTTAATCATGTACTTTGTTAAACAGATTTGAGTAAGCCAGGGGTCCTGAGTTTGATCCCTAGCTTTAATCATGTACTTTGTTACACAGATTTGAGTAAGCCAGGAGTCCTGAATTTGATCCCTAGCTTTAATCATGTACTTTGTTAAACAGATTTGAGTAAGCCAGGGGTCCTGAATTTGATCCCTAGCTTTAATCATGTACTTTGTTAAACAGATTTGAGTAAGCCAGGGGTCCTGAATTTGATCCCTAGCTTTAATCATGTACTTTGTTAACAGATTTGAGTAAGCCAGGGGTCCTGAATTTGATCCCTAGCTTTAATCATGTACTTTGTTAAACAGATTTGAGTAAGCCAGGGGTCCTGAGTTTGATCCCTAGCTTTAATCATGTACTTTGTTAACAGATTTGAGTAAGCCAGGAGTCCTGAGTTTGATCCCTAGCTTTAATCATGTACTTTGTTAAACAGATTTGAGTAAGCCAGGGGTCCTGAGTTTGATCCCTAGCTTTAATCATGTACTTTGTTAACAGATTTGAGTAAGCCAGGGGTCCTGAGTTTGATCCCTAGCTTTAATCATGTACTTTGTTAAACAGATTTGAGTAAGCCAGGGGTCCTGAGTTTGATCCCTAGCTTTAATCATGTACTTTGTTACACAGATTTGAGTAAGCCAGGGGTCCTGAGTTTGATCCCTAGCTTTAATCATGTACTTTTTTTAAACAGATTTGAGTAAGCCAGGGGTCCTGAATTTGATCCCTAGCTTTAATCATGTACTTTGTTAACAGATTTGAGTAAGCCAGGGGTCCTGAGTTTGATCCCTAGCTTTAATCATGTACTTTGTTAACAGATTTGAGTAAGCCAGGGGTCCTGAGTTTGATCCCTAGCTTTAATCATGTACTTTGTTACACAGATTTGAGTAAGCCAGGGTCCTGAATTTGATCCCTAGCTTTAATCATGTACTTTGTTAAACAGATTTGAGTAAGCCAGGAGTCCTGAATTTGATCCCTAGCTTTAATCATGTACTTTGTTAAACAGATTTGAGTAAGCCAGGGGTCCTGAATTTGATCCCTAGCTTTAATCATGTACTTTGTTAAACAGATTTGAGTAAGCCAGGGGTCCTGAATTTGATCCCTAGCTTTAATCATGTACTTTGTTAACAGATTTGAGTAAGCCAGGGGTCCTGAGTTTGATCCCTAGCTTTAATCATGTACTTTGTTAACAGATTTGAGTAAGCCAGGGGTCCTGAGTTTGATCCCTAGCTTTAATCATGTACTTTGTTAACAGATTTGAGTAAGCCAGGGGTCCTGAGTTTGATCCCTAGCTTTAATCATGTACTTTGTTAAACAGATTTGAGTAAGCCAGGGGTCCTGAGTTTGATCCCTAGCTTTAATCATGTACTTTGTTACACAGATTTGAGTAAGCCAGGGGTCCTGAGTTTGATCCCTAGCTTTAATCATGTACTTTGTTAAACAGATTTGAGTAAGCCAGGGGTCCTGAGTTTGATCCCTAGCTTTAATCATGTACTTTGTTAAACAGATTTGAGTAAGCCAGGGGTCCTGAATTTGATCCCTAGCTTTAATCATGTACTTTGTTAAACAGATTTGAGTAAGCCAGGGGTCCTGAGTTTGATCCCTAGCTTTAATCATGTACTTTGTTAAACAGATTTGAGTAAGCCAGGGGTCCTGAGTTTGATCCCTAGCTTTAATCATGTACTTTGTTAAACAGATTTGAGTAAGCCAGGGGTCCTGAGTTTGATCCCTAGCTTTAATCATGTACTTTGTTACACAGATTTGAGTAAGCCAGGGGTCCTGAATTTGATCCCTAGCTTTAATCATGTACTTTGTTAAACAGATTTGAGTAAGCCAGGGGTCCTGAATTTGATCCCTAGCTTTAATCATGTACTTTGTTACACAGATTTGAGTAAGCCAGGGGTCCTGAATTTGATCCCTAGCTTTAATCATGTACTTTTTTAAACAGATTTGAGTAAGCCAGGGGTCCTGAATTTGATCCCTAGCTTTAATCATGTACTTTGTTACACAGATTTGAGTAAGCCAGGAGTCCTGAATTTGATCCCTAGCTTTAATCATGTACTTTGTTACACAGATTTGAGTAAGCCAGGGGTCCTGAATTTGATCCCTAGCTTTAATCATGTACTTTGTTAAACAGATTTGAGTAAGCCAGGGGTCCTGAGTTTGATCCCTAGCTACTTTAATCATGTACTTTGTTAACAGATTTGAGTAAGCCAGGGGTCCTGAATTTGATCCCTAGCTTTAATCATGTACTTTGTTAAACAGATTTGAGTAAGCCAGGGGTCCTGAATTTGATCCCTAGCTTTAATCATGTACTTTGTTAAACAGATTTGAGTAAGCCAGGGGTCCTGAGTTTGATCCCTAGCTTTAATCATGTACTTTGTTAAACAGATTTGAGTAAGCCAGGGGTCCTGAATTTGCTTTATCATGTACTTTGTTACTTTGAGCTCCTGATTTGTCCCTAGCTTTAATCATGTACTTTGTTAAACAGATTTGAGTAAGCCAGGGGTCCTGAATTTGATCCCTAGCTTTAATCATGTACTTTGTTACACAGATTTGAGTAAGCCAGGGGTCCTGAATTTGATCCCTAGCTTTAATCATGTACTTTGTTAAACAGATTTGAGTAAGCCAGGGGTCCTGAGTTTGATCCCTAGCTTTAATCATGTACTTTGTTAACAGATTTGAGTAAGCCAGGGGTCCTGAGTTTGATCCCTAGCTTTAATCATGTACTTTGTTACACAGATTTGAGTAAGCCAGGGGTCCTGAATTTGATCCCTAGCTTTAATCATGTACTTTGTTACACAGATTTGAGTAAGCCAGGGGTCCTGAGTTTGATCCCTAGCTTTAATCATGTACTTTGTTAACAGATTTGAGTAAGCCAGGGTCCTGAATTTGATCCCTAGCTTTAATCATGTACTTTGTTAACAGATTTGAGTAAGCCAGGGGTCCTGAGTTTGATCCCTAGCTTTAATCATGTACTTTGTTAAACAGATTTGAGTAAGCCAGGGGTCCTGAATTTGATCCCTAGCTTTAATCATGTACTTTGTTACACAGATTTGAGTAAGCACAGTCCTCGATTTGATACTGATTTGACCCTAGCTTTAATCATGTACTTTGTTAAACAGATTTGAGTAAGCCAGGGGTCCTGAATTTGATCCCTAGCTTTAATCATGTACTTTGTTAACAGATTTGAGTAAGCCAGGGGTCCTGAGTTTGATCCCTAGCTTTAATCATGTACTTTGTTACACAGATTTGAGTAAGCCAGGGGTCCTGAGTTTGATCCCTAGCTTTAATCATGTACTTTGTTTAAACAGTTTTAGTAAGCCAGGGGTCCTGAATTTGATCCCTAGCTTTAATCATGTACTTTGTTACACAGATTTGAGTAAGCCAGGAGTCCTGAGTTTGATCCCTAGCTTTAATCATGTACTTTTTTAAACAGATTTGAGTAAGCCAGGAGTCCTGAGTTTGATCCCTAGCTTTAATCATGCACTTTTTTTAAACAGATTTGAGTAAGCCAGGAGTCCTGAATTTGATCCCTAGCTTTAATCATGTACTTTGTTAACAGATTTGAGTAAGCCAGGAGTCCTGAATTTGATCCCTAGCTTTAATCATGTACTTTTTTAACAGATTTGAGTAAGCCAGGGGTCCTGAGTTTGATCCCTAGCTTTAATCATGTACTTTGTTAAACAGATTTGAGTAAGCCAGGGGTCCTGAATTTGATCCCTAGCTTTAATCATGTACTTTTTTAACAGATTTGAGTAAGCCAGGGGTCCTGAATTTGATCCCTAGCTTTAATCATGTACTTTGTTAAACAGATTTGAGTAAGCCAGGGTCCTGAATTTGATCCCTAGCTTTAATCATGTACTTTGTTACACAGATTTGAGTAAGCCAGGGGTCCTGAATTTGATCCCTAGCTTTAATCATGTACTTTGTTAACAGATTTGAGTAAGCCAGGGGTCCTGAATTTGATCCCTAGCTTTAATCATGTACTTTTTTAAACAGATTTGAGTAAGCCAGGGGTCCTGAATTTGATCCCTAGCTTTAATCATGTACTTTTTTAAACAGATTTGAGTAAGCCAGGGGTCCTGAGTTTGATCCCTAGCTTTAATCATGTACTTTGTTAACAGATTTGAGTAAGCCAGGGGTCCTGAATTTGATCCCTAGCTTTAATCATCGTACTTTTTTAACAGATTTGAGTAAGCCAGGGGTCCTGAGTTTGATCCCTAGCTTTAATCATGTACTTTTTTAAACAGATTTGAGTAAGCCAGGGGTCCTGAGTTTGATCCCTAGCTTTAATCATGTACTTTTTAAACAGATTTGATAATTTGTTTAAATAAATCAAACAGTTTTTTCTACCCAAACGGAGCCCCCTTTGAGAAGATCACCCAATCAGTAAAATGTACTGGTAACTGGAGATTAAACACTTACAGCCATGTTTCATAATCATGTAATCATAGTGTTCATTCTCAACATACGCAACAAACCTAAACACATAGGACAAATATAAAAGGTTAGGAAATTGAATTATAATGTTGTACAAAATTTGTAAAATGCACAGTTGTGGAACGTTCACCTAAAATATGTCATAAAGTTTGTAAATTGGAAAATTGTAACATTGTTAGTGATCCACATTTGAAATAAACTTCAAAGAGTAAACTTGCATAGAATAAGAAATTTCCCTTACATTTTGAACAGTGTTATAACTAATGTTCCACTTACAGAATTAAAAATATATGTAGGGTTGTGTCACCTATATGTTCATGTATGCCATTTGGTTTTATCAATTTTACAATTGCACTGGGGTATACTTATGATTGTACAATTAGGTACTGTTTGCTTATAATACATATGAAATATTGGTTTGTGATACTTAATCCATTAATAACAAAATTGGAAAACCTTCACAAAAAATGTACACTATAAACTATATCTGTGGTTTTTTGATGGTTTTTACAGTAAATTATGTTTACAGGTATTAATTGTATAATGTAATATCTGTTTGTATAAAAATTTAATGGTTTCCCATTGATTTTGATAGTCAAACAAACTTTTCAAACTTTTGTAAATATGTCATTTGATCTTATCGAGGATCAAAGAGATAACAATGTAATTTCCTTAACTTACATTATCAATGCTCTGTTTGTTAACGTCACCGGTTGAACTTTAGTTGTAAATATGTTTTGGATATGGCGGCTTTAATATGGTTTTAAAAACAGTTGCCCCAATACACTTTTGAAACCTTACAGGATCCAATTTATTGTAAATATCACTTATTTGTTTTTAGTTACAAAAGTTTTCAAATGGTTTTTTGTGTAGCCATCTTAAATTTCGGATGAAATAATGGTTTTGTCGGGACCACAGGATCATTTAAATAAAGTACCAAACCTAGAACTGCCCCAATAAGAAGTTCAAAATGTGTTTTATCATTATGGATTTCGGCTATAAGGAAAAATGTAAGATCAGGATTACTTTGTCTGGACCAAACAGGATCATTTTACAATATCAGTTTGTATCACAGTTTTAAGAGAAAAGTTGTTATGGTGTATAAAGACCACCTATTGTAAAGAAAAATCAGGCCCCCCTGTGTCCCCAGTTTGGATAGTTTGTAATCGCACTGGTACTGAGACAGACAGTTTTTCACATTTTTGTATATCTTGGATTTGTAAAAAAAAAACTACACCCCTTTGGTCATTTCATGGTTTTTACAGACAGTTTGTAAAGATGTTAAATGTTCAAAATGTGTTTTAAAGAATTGCTGTGGCGGCCCTTGGATTTCGGATCGCCCCGAAAAATCTTTGTCGGGACCATGTTACAGGATACAGACAGGTTTTTGCCAAATCGCACTAGTATATTGAGTTAGAAATCAAACTCTTTTCCCCATGGCGGCCATCTTGGTTTCATCGACCCGAAAAATAACAGGTTTGACGGGATATATCATGATTTAAATTTTTAAATTGCCCCATAGAATGAGAAGAAGTTCAAAAATATAAGGGACTTGGCAGGTTTGGAATTATGATCGTGTTGTAAAATAACAACTCTGCCCCATTGGATCATTTCATGCTTAGTTTAGTATAAACAGAAGAAGGTTTGACTTGTATAGAATCTGACCATCGTTTTTGTTTGACCAGTTTTGAGAAATATGTTTAAATTGTATACTTACAGTTTGTATATCAACTCTGACCCTTGGATAGTCTATCGCCCCACAGACAGGTTTGACTGTATATTTCGTACAATTGTTTAAATCACCTTTATGAACTCTGACCCTTGGATAGTCTACACAGGACAGGTTTGACTGTATGAGAAGAAGTTGTTGTAAATCAACTCTGCCCCTTGACCCCTTTTGTCTATCGACAGACAACACTTTTCAGACTGTCATTATCAATGTTTAAATCAATCTCTATAAGAACTTGACACCAGTTTTGTGTTTTAAGTCTATACCTTGACAGGTTTGACTTTGTATATCGTTTATGTTGAAATATTTCATGCAAGTTTCAACCTGACCCTTGGATGGTCAAAATACATGACAGGTTGGACTATATCGTGTTGTAAATCAGGTTTGACTGTATTATCGTGTTGTACAACTCTGACCCTTGGATGGTCTATATAGACAGGTTTGACCTGTATATCGTGTTGTAAATCAACTCTGCCCCTTGGATAGTCTACACACAGACAGGTTTGACTGTATATCGTGTTGTAAATCAACTCTGACCCTTGGATGGTCTATATAGACAGGTTTGACTGTATATCGTGTTGTAAATCAATCCTCTGCCCCTTGGATAGTCTACACAGACAGGTTTGACTGTATATCGTGTTGTAAATCATCTCTGACCCTTGGATGGTCTATATAAGACAGGTTTGACTGTATATCGTGTTGTAAATCAACTCTGCCCCTTGGATAGTCTACACAGACAGGTTTGACTGTATATCTGTGTTGTAAATCAACTCTGCCCCTTGGATAGTCTACACAGACAGGTTTGACTGTATATCGTGTTGTAAATCAAAACTCTGCCCTATACATGGATGGTTTAGAGAAAGGATTGGGGCATTATGCGATTTCCGAACAGGTTGATGAGAGCGGCTGGGGGACACGACTTGTGGTAGCCACATCATTGCGTCTGTACGGCCAACTGTAAAGGCCCAGATTCAGTTCTTCAGTGGTTTCAGAAATGTTTATATGGAAAATAGCCAAATACAGGCCCCTGGGGGGTCAGCCCCATCATTGTACAAAGACTACATGTAAATAAATATTTCAAAATTGACAAGTCAGGGGCTCAGCCCCATCATAAAAAACCCTTTAAGGTTAAAATTTTCTTGGTTTCATGAGTAAAATTGACCACCTTTTGGGCCCCGACCCTCTGGCCCCTGGGGGTCAGGCCTCCCCTTCATTTGTTAACTATTTTGAATTCCATGATGCTATTGCATTATGGGTGCTTTCCCATGCTTTTTCTGTGAGCCTGACCCCTTTTTGGCCCCGCCCCTCAGGCCCCTGGGGGGTCAGCCCCATCATTTGTACAATTTTCAGTTAGTAGCCCATAAGGATGCTACCAGTCAAATTTTGTTGAAATCCGACCAGCGGTTATGGAGAAGAAGTCGATTGTTGACGGACGGACGGACGGACGGACGACGGACGACGGACGACGGACGACGGACGACGGACGACGGACGACGGACGCCGGACGCCACGGTATGGCATAAGCTCACCTTGGTCCTTCGGACCAGGTGAGCTAAAAATTTAAAATTTTCATGAGTAAAACTTCCATGATATTGTAACTTTTGAGCCTGATACACTTTCTGATTTTTAACAACACAGTTCATACACTTACAACATATTATAAACAGTGGATGTTTTCCTAATCAATGAACGATAGTTAACTAAATACTGAAATAAATCAATTCTTAATGGCAGGAATAAAGCTCAACTCACATGTGATACTTAGTGTGGTAAGAAGAAAGAGGTCGATGTAAAGAAACTGAAAGTCGGTTAGGTTATTTCCAATCTGCAAAACAAAGAGGAAACATCAACATTTTCTAGTGTTACAGATAATGTAGATGACCAATAAAACCATATACTGCCATGAATTATTGGAAGCTTTCATTTTGAAGGTACAGTAGTTTTTTAGTGTAAATGTATGTGTCTGTAAAATTAGTGATTCCTTATGAAGACGCATCATGATAGTTTAGCTTCCTTTCAACAGTATCTATTATCAAATTTTGAACTTGACCTTTGTAATTAAGCACTTATACCACTTGGCCTTGAACTCACCCAGTAAAGCATGCAGACAGATACAAATTGTGTGAGACTGTAAGCTGCCATGAATTTGAAAATTCCAAATGAAGTCACCAGGGCGCATCTGCCTTGTCTGTGAATTAAGATCCAAAACAGTGTACACAAATGTGAATTGTATGGAATTCTAGTGTCTTTGCCAAAGTTACATTTCGTAAAGAATGTGTACATAAGGGAGATAACTACAATAAAACAAGTTCAAATATAACGAGCAAGGACTGAAGTGGTGTATTTTAGTTGTTGAATGGATCACATCATGTTAAAGTTACCTTATCAGAGTTGGTACACAAACAATGTTAGGATTTTTAGACGTGAAGGGAGACGCGACAGACGCCTCGGCCTCTGACAGGGATATACCGGCGTGAGCTGTCTTCAGGGCTCCACAGTCATTGGCTCCATCACCACACATTCCTACATAGTACCTGGCAACAGAGGTCAAAGGTTAAATACATACCTATGTAGTACCTAATAACAGAGGTCAAAGGTTAAACACATTCCTAACAAGATTTGAGAAATAGCGGTAACAAATATCAACAACCAAAATAGCTGTAACAATTTAAATGTCACTTAAGCATGGAACTGTCTGAAATAGGTAAATGTCTGGACCAAACTTGGCCATATTGTTTTTCAATGGATTAATATAAGGTATCTGATTAAAAGCCATAATTTCAGATCAGTTTGGATGCTGAAAATATGATTGTCCTAGCCTTGACACTCCAAAGGAGAAATAACAAGGAAACTATGTTTTAAAACAGTAAAAACAAATAATCTTTGAGAAATATCCGTGAGTACTTCTTGAGAGAATAGCGGTAACAAGCATTGTTTACTGATGGAGGACGGTCTTCTGACGACAGATGTCACAGACATTTTCAATTTTTTTCTCAAATTTTATTCCACAGAAATGAAAATTATATTACGTTGATTTGAATAACGCCCCACCATCTCGATGGTATGGTTCAAAATGGGCTAAAAATCGACCAGATAAAATAAACACTACTTTGTCGGGGACATATTCTGGATCATTTATGCAAGTTTCAGCCAAACAGCACGGTAGAACTAAGAAGAAGTTCTAAATGTGTTTTCAACAAATTTCGGATCGACCCGAAAAAGTTTCACACTTTGTCGGGTCCATGATCAAATATGATGTGAACAAATCATTGTTTTTCAAGTGAATCAATTCAAATTTGAAACTTTTCAAACTGCACTCTGATGGATACCCTTCAATGTAACTCATTTTCAGTTAACTCTTTGAGAAGAAGTTAAAATGTGTTTTCAAGTTGGCATAGGCGTCCGACTAGATCACCTTTAGTGCCATAGTTAGAACAATTAGTGGGACACATGGTCAGGATCAGTAAAGTTGCTGCTATCGCACTGGTAGGAACTTGAGAGAAAGTTCAAAAGATTAAGCTTTACAGTTGGGCTAACAGACGCGGAAAGTAGTTGTCATGGAGCAATGATATTTTATGCAGATTTGTGTGGCGTTCCTACACGCGAGGGTACATTCCACATTCTTGCCGGCACGCCCAAACAAATGGGACAAGGAAAAATATAAAAAAAAAAAAAAAATATTATCTATTTCATCCTGGACATTTGGCTACATAAAAAAAATGAATAATTAAAAAAAAAAAACAAAACTAAAAGAAAAATAAAAAACAAAAAAAAAAAAAAAAAAAAATAAACATATCGATGATCGGCCAGAACGACGCAATAAACATGTGGTTTCTCTAGATGGCGCTTCAGTCCATATGGGATTTCGGATTGACCCGTAAATAACAACACTTTGTCGGGACCATGTCAGGATATTTCATGAAGTTTCAGCCTAATCGCTCCGGTAGAACTGAGAAGAAGTTCAAATGTGTTTTACAGATTGGCTGCTGTGGCGGCCAAATTTGCTGATCGGACCCAAAAAAAATACAACACTTTGTCGGGCCACATGTCAGGATCATTTCATGCACCAAAAAAAAAACTTTAAGCCATAATCGATCCGGTAGAACTTGAGAAGAAGTTCAAAATGTATTTTCAAGATGGCGGCTTTGTCGGTGCCAATTTCGGATCGACCCGAAAAAATAACAACACTTTGTTGGGACCTTGTCAGGACATTTCATGAAGTTTCTGCCTAATCGCCCACAGTAGAATTGAGAAGAAGTTTCAAAATGTGATTCAAGTTGGCGGCTTTGGCGGCATCTTGGATTTCGATCGACCGAAAATATAAAAACACTTTGTCGAGGACAATATCAGGATCATTTACATGACAGGTTCGCCAAACCGCAACGGTAGTGAGAAGAAGTTCAAAAATGGGTTTTCTAACTTACCTTAAAATTTCGGATCGACCCGAAAAATAAAACCAACCATGTCAGGTCCATTTCATGCCAGTTTCAGCTAAATCGCATGGTAGAACTCAATGTGGCGGGCTTTGGCGGGCCTTCTTGGATTCGGATCGACCCGGTAAATTAACAACACTTTTGTCGGCGATCAAGGATCAATTTATGCAAGTTTCAACTGAATCGCCCGGTAGAACTTGAGAAGAAGTCAATGTGTTTCAAGATGGCGGCATCTTGGAGTTCGGATCGACCGAAAATAACAACACTTTGTCGGGACAGTCATTTCATAGCATAGTTTCAGCTCAAAATCGCACTGGTAGAATGAGAAGAAGTTCAAAATGTGTTTTCATGGCGGCTTTGGCGGCCATCTTGGGATTTCGGATCCATAGTTATAATATTGATTTTGTCTACCCTTCTTAATGTTCATTATTCTGAATTTGCATATTACAGAGTTATCTGCACTTATGGGTAGGTATTGATTGTGACGTCATGTGTTTGGGAGCGTAACATCATACATTTTGGAGAAAACTACGTAAATTACACACAGGAAATAATGACGTAACAATTGATACCTACCCGCAAGGGAGCTAACGCTGTAATATGCAACGACGGAATATCACAATGTCATTTTAAGATATTAAAACATCGCCTGATAATGGGACAACCCTGAAAGTGCTAGCAATAGAAAAACATCTTTTTTGCATTCTTTAATCTTTTTGTGTTTAGATTATATATAGGCATATGTCTTTTATGAAAACTGAATATGATCAGGGTCTTTGATTTACTGGAAAAATCTTTGGGTGCTGAGAGATTTGCTTTATGAATATCTGGAGTGAAATACAAATCCTAAGTAATTAATCATTTGAAAGGTCAAAGTTATCAATTAACTGCAACAGTCACTCATCAAAACCTAAGTTCAATTCCGTAACATTTAAACGTAATAGCAGTTATTTACCCGAGCTCCTGCAGAGCCTCAACAAGCTGGGCCTTCTGGTCTGGTGACATTCTAGCAAACACAGTGCCTCGTACAACCAGCTGTTACAAATATCAGAAATGGTCCAAGTGGTTACAAAAGAAATCAACAATAACAACAATTTTCAAATCAGGATGAAATAATTTCTGGTAATGCTAACTTTACAACGTTATAAAAGATTCATATTAAGAACTTCATTCTTTCACTACTTGTTGATTTTAAAGAAGATACAATTACAAAAATTTGTAGTAATTAAGAAATAGAAATTTCATGATCAAGTGATGAAGATATCCACCTTTTGAACAACCAGGCTATGATTACAGTGATTTGATTTCAGTTTTTAGTGATGAATCCAGTGCATAAACAATACAAGTATAATAGAAAGTCACACTATACATATATATATGGTAGAAATACAGCACAAATGATTTCATATCAATAATTTCCATAAATAAATTTCTAAAGGAAAGATTTGAGGAAGTTGTATGGATGGAAACTGTGTAGGAGGGATTCACAAACCTTTGGGAAAATTTCTGGGAAATACTGTCTAACTATTGCCCAGGATGTCCCTTCCATAGCAAAGTGATAGTACTGTAACCCAGGCATGCTGATCTTGGATTCTGTCTGAAAATTCAAATTAAGTAATTCAAATTTAATAAGAGACCCAAGGGTCATTTAATTCACAAATTTTGTAAATAACCTTAAGACCTTTCTATCTATGAATAGTATTTGATTTTACCACATCTGTGAGTAGAGAAGAAGATTTTTAAAATTTTACTCAATTTTACCCCTTTTGGCCCCTCCCACAACCCCCAGGGGTGGGGGGGGGGAGACCACATAATTCACAATTTTGATTGGCCTTATAGACCGTTAGTACAAAATTTCATTGAAATTACTTAGCAGTTTTGGAGAAGAAGTTAAAAATGTAAACTGTTTACGAACATACGACTGACAAAAGGCGATTAGAATAGGTCACTTGAGACTTCGTCTCAGGTGACCTAAAAACTTTTAGACATATCAAATACACCTGCCTCCCTATATCAAAGCAGGAAGGGTCTAAGAGGAACAGGACAGACTTTAAATAACACTTCTGTGCCCTTGTGCCTTAGTTTTCATATTTACAAATAGTAATAATGTATTCTACAAATTAAGGCAGTTGGTTTTGTTGATAGATCTGTGATCTTCATGGTAAGTTAACAATTTGATTTTATAGATTAATGAACTGATCAAAGTTAATACTTAGTAGAGATTGAAATGATTTGTTTCTTTTATTAATAATTGATTTCAATGATCTTGTAATTATTTACATCAGTGAGTTTTAATGTTTAGGTAATGACTTTATATACCATGAAATTACATGACATATAAGCGAAATTTATATGCATTTGTGGAGATATACATTCAAGAATTTACTGTGATCGCAAAATTTGTGAAAGTACATTGGTTCACAGTACTTCCACACATCAGAAACAGAAAAAGTCCAGGGCTTATTTTCATCAGTAATACTAGATAATAGATTTTTTACTTCCATTAGAAAGCATTTCCCCTTAAATTTTGTAATGCTTTCCTCTTAAAGCATTTATAAAACTTGGACCTGGTAACTTTTATGACTTCGACCCAATTACTAAATGACCTTTGACCTTACCCCTGATTTTTCTAATTCTTTGACCTTGACACTGGTACTGGTATTGGTATTGATGAACTCTATGCTGGGGTCAGCCTTGCCTTGAGGTGGGTATGCCTGTACCAGAATGACTTTCTCATGCTTGTCAACCATATTACATTCTCGGGCCACTGAGAGAGCAGTCAACATGTTGTCTCCTTTAAGAAAAGAAGAAACATATATTAGTGGTCAAACAAATATGATGTTTTTTTCTGTTTTTTGATTGACCGAAACATTTCTCAGAATTATTAATCAGATATAATATCATCCCCAAAACCAGCGGCTAACAGCACATGAGGTTACTGGTCCAGATACCTTGCTCGAGTCCAGTAACCTTTGTCAAAAATAGATCAAGTGAATCTTCTCTTAGATATGTGACGTCCTATTCTCTTTTGACGTTGAGTCATATCCAAATACAGAGTAAAGTGACTTCCCGAATTCAACAACGTCAGGACAATCTATTGTCATTGTAGTCGACAACAAATGGCGGAAGGCAAACTGTTTACTGTGTTACAATGTATGGAACAATGTACAAGAATGCCAGACGGGCAGTAGATATGCAGTAATAAAATATTCCGATTCCATCAGCCGAAAACTGATTAAAATAAGCAAAAAAAACAAAAACAAAAAAACTTTTAGATATTCATTATTAATCACATGTAATGGATAAATGACTTTTGGAAAAAAACCATCGCAAATAGTTGTTAAATATAAGGGATTTTTAACATGAGGGTTTTAAAGTATCATAAACAAACAAGCAACACTTTGATTAAATTGGCACACAAACCTGTGACCATGATAGTTTTTTTTTACAAACCTGTGACCATGATAGTTCGGATGTTAGCTTCCTTCAGATCCTGTATGACGGGTGTTGTCTCCGGTTTCAGACGGTTCTCCATCACAAGGAGACCCAGGAATGTCAAATTCTTTTCCACTTGTTCTCTATAATCAACATCAAACATCCCTTTAATAACATTCTAACACAGGTAGAACATATCATCATTAACATCATTGTACATGTATTGATTAGATATTCCTTTAATCTGAAAGCAACATCACAAATTTCAATGGCATAGAGCAACTTGTGGGAAATCTGTGACACCTATCTCCTTAAATGTGGGGAATCTGTGACACCTATCTCCTAAAATGTGGGAATCTGTGACACCTATCTACTTCAATGTGGGAAATCTGTGACACCTATCTCCTTAAATGTGGGAAATCTGTGACACCTATCTACTTCAATGTGGGAAATCTGTGACACCTATCTCCTTAAATGTGGGAAATCTGTGACACCTATCTCCTTAAATGTGGGAAATCTGTGACACCTATCTCCTTAAATGTGGGAAATCTGTGACATCTATCTCTTAAATGTGGGAAATCTGTGACACCTATCTCCTTATGTGGGAAATCTGTGACACTATTACTTAATGTGGAAATCTGTGACACCTATCTCTAAATGTGGGAAATCTGTGACACCTATCTCCTTAAATGTGGGAAATCTGTGTCATCTATCTACTTCAATGTGGGAAATCTGTGTCACCTATCTACTTCAATGTGGGAAATCTGTGTCACCTATCTACTTCAATGTGGGAAATCTGTGTCACCTATCTACTTCAATGTGGGAAATCTGTGTCACCTATCTACTTCAATGTGGGAAATCTGTGACACCTATCTACTTCAATGGCATAGAATATTTGATAAAATTGATCGTTGTATAATTACATGGTACAAAAGTAATGCTCTCAGTAAATGGAAGACGCAGGAATAGAAAGAAATACATTTAAAGAATCTTACATGAGTGACTATGTGATATGAAATTATCAAACGAGTTCAATAATTTGATATGCCACGAGTCTTTAGTTTGATAAATTTCATATCACCTAGTCGCGAGTGTAAGATTCTATCACATAACTTTTATCAAAGATGCTCCACCGCTGACAAACGGTATTGTTTCACTATCAAAAACAGGAGCAGACAATTTAGTATTTTTCTTCAGTTACAAAAGTTACTTACTTTACACCATTACCACCATTGGAAAGTTTGAGCATATTATTTTACTTCAAGATAAAATTACAAAAAATAATTAATTGCATCCCGAAAAAATTCCGTGGCACTATATTCTAAATGGAATAAAGTACTGATTGAGCATGCACGTTAGGCAAAATAAATTACTTTGTATTATATTTTTGTGTCAATTAGACACATACATACACACACACAATTAAACACCAATTATTATTCAAGTGATTGATGTAATTTATGCTCTGTCGGCGGTGGAGCATCTATAATAGAAAAATAAGTAAAATTTGAAATTTTGTCTCTATATAAAACAGTAGAAATCCAGCTCAAATGTGACATTTCCGTCTACCGAGACAATCATAAAATGTCATAATAGTGTTATTACACATGTGTCTTATAATATTCATAACATGGCCTTATGACATGGCTGGATGGACCAGTTATGTGATAAATCAAAATAGTTGTGCTTTGATTACCTTTGTATTTTGTGTACTTTGGTGTAGTTTAGTTTCTCAGGCAGTTGTCGCCATGCCAACGCCAACACTCTGTAACCATGCTGTGTGTAGCCCATCAGGACGTCGTGAAAGTTAGTCGGAACTGTAAACAAAGGAATTTCACATTAAAAAGAGGATGGAATACACATGTTTTAATCCTTGTATCTAGCATTCTATCTAAATCTTGAGAATTTATTCCTTTAATTTTGTGGAATATATGTGCATGTAGCTACTTTATTTTTTTAGTTAACATACAATCAATAATATAAATGAATATATGAATGAATGGAGCAAACCAAATGTGACGAAGTGAAAGCGATCGAGTAAAAGAAGTGAAAGAGACCTCCTGTGAGAGGCTATAGGTTGTAAGAGGGATGAACCCAGGGGTCCCAACCCTGGTATCCCTCTTGCTGGGGAATAAAATCAATTTTGAAACCTTAATTTTTTTTTTAACTTTATTTTTACTTCTATTATTCTACTGTATGAATGGACAGATGTATTGTAAAGAGCTGGTCAGTATGGTCTGTATACATAGCATTAGTCTTCATCACTCAACGTCTTTAGTTCAATCAGTAGCAAGCATAACTCCTTGGATGTCTAACATCACCGCGGATGTAACAGCCATAAGAATATGTAAGAAAATTCAATATTTTCTTCACTGAAAACCTAATTATACCCAAATTGTGCATAAAAAATGAACAGTTATTGAAATGTTGAAAAACTATAGCATTATTTTAAGAAATTGTAAAATAGATGGACTGATGCTTTTCCAGTGGTAGTGTCCTCAGTGGTAACCAGTTATTATGAAAGTAGTCCCTTAAGTTTCAAAATGGATGCTAGCTCTTGTATTAACTTCTTAATTTCCAAAAGTTTACGATTTATTGGAATAATGCATCACATCTGAGATCAATGTACGACAGTCACAGTCAAGGAGTTCCGATTGCTCAAGGAGTTCTGATTGCTCAAGGAGTTCCGATTGCTCAAGGAGTTCCGATTGGAATCAGTAAAGCTGTTGCTTTATCATGCCATAGAATCTGAGTCAGATTCCTGGTGATGGCACTCAACAGAAATGTGTATTTTCCTTGTTCATCTGTATGAGGCTTAGGTTGTATTTTCCACGTTAAAAGGCCTATAGGCTGAGGGGTGTGGGTGGTAAACAGTCCCAATACATTAGCTGCAATATTGTACCTCAAAAGACTTTAGACAGAAAATAGTGTCGTCTTTAGAGCTACAATTGGTGCCTAATACTGCTAATGGAGCAAAGTAATGGTTTTACAAACCTTTATTAAAACGTTTGTATGCATTTTATCTTACTTGTTTTACATCGTTTACCTACTAGGCAATAAAACTGAACCGTACAAAATATCAAATTATCTGCGAGACATTATTTTTTTTACATATGAAGGTCTTTCTGAAGAGAATTTATACGGCAAGTCTACAAATCATGAATTTGATGTCTTGTGAGTTTTACGGTAGATATTAAGAATGGTAGTTATGTTTGTTTTGGACAAAAATATTATGTAAATACTTGTATCTGCAAAAAATAAATGGAAACCTACAAAAAAGTATAGAAAACTATGCCCGAGTGATTTTCGGAGGCACTGCTCCACTAGGACACATAGGGATCAATTCGTACCTGGTCGAAAGGTATAATAGGCTGGGTCGTATATTTGTTCTACCATTACATATGTATGAAAACACTTTATATCATTCAAGTTTAATACCTGTCTCTGGTTTTGACAGTGACGCAATCTTCTCTGGGGCTCCCTTGCAGAAGAGGTCAAAGTTGGAGGCACCGATTCGTCGAGTGATGACCGACATTCTCTGTAGACTCGACGTAAAGGTAAACTGTCTGATGATACCAACCTCCATATCTGTTGTCTGGATGTAAAAACTGAATTCTTCATACAGGGTAACTTAAAACTTCTCTATTTTAAGGTATATGATATTTAATTATGTAATCAATTTGTGATTGCTGATATGGTTTTATTAATTCCATTTATAAGATGACTCTTGAATCTGTATAACTTTTTAAGAACACGAAAAGTAATCACTCTATCTATACATAGATAAGTACACAACACAATTTTGATAACATTCTACACAATTTGTGATGACAAGTACACAATTTGTGATGATGCGTACCTGTTTTGTGCTCCATGGCTGCCCAGTGATAGGTTTTGGTTTCACTACAGTTGGGACCATCATATCAAAGCGGCTATGTTCCTGTCCAGGCTCCTCCAAGTCCTATAAATATGTGAAGTAAATTATTGTGCAAACAGCATTTTTCACACATTTTGATAGTCAGATAAGTCCTTAAGGTTAGAGAGTTATGTTTTTCTGATGAACAAATATTCCAAAGCTTAACACATCCATTAAAGTGATAATTAGTTTAATTACCCATCCAGTGGCCTCAAACATGATCAGGTCCAGAGGGTCGCCACATAGTTCATTGTCTATAATGGTGAGAGAGTGACAGCTTGCCATTGCCGCCATGACTGGCATAGCTGGATCCAGCATAGCGATGGACTTATCCTCAACATCATCTGCAAAACTGTTTTAAAAAATAAAACAATAATCTATTTGTTTTCCACATTTCAGGTAAAAGTGGTAGATTAAATACAACCAGGGTTAAGCTGGTGTTATAGCCATTCATTTAATACAGTAAAACAAAGTTATAACAAAACTCTACAGACCAGCAAAGTCACTTTGTTATAAGCATAGTTTGGTGTACATATACTACAGACATCTTATGGAAACCTTGATGGGGAATAAATAAACCACTATGATAATTATATATATTAATTTTTGGCTTTATAATAGCGTGTTTGTTATAATTATGTGTTACTGCATACAGTTATAATCAGAAAATCAATCAAATTTAATTTTTAAAGCCCGAAAAGATATTACCTTCAAACAATCTGATTAAAATACAGATCCTTATTATCACTATGTTAGATAAGAGGATCTGAGAACATCCCATTTAGGGGTCATGTCCAAGTGACCTTTGAAAATGGCCAATCAAATTGCTGCTGGCAAAATTTTGACAGTGAATTTCAGGGGACCAAATAGTTTGAAAATCTGTCAGAATTATTTCCATGTACGTAGTCATCTCGCCCAAAGAGCACAATAAAGCTAATCGTATTATATGTTGGGGCGAAATGGCGTTGTCAATTGACAGAAATCACTAATTGACTAAATCAGATTTTCTCAGATCCTCTATTGAACGGAGTGGTTATAAGGATCTGTATTTCAATCAGATTGACATTCAAATTCTTTACCTGCCGTCTTTCACTAGATGGAGACTCTGCATGTTCAGACCATCTTCTGTCAGGGTCCCAGTCTATAAGAAGGAACATTTCTATATTTAGATCAGGTTTGGTGCAATATGATATTGGCCTTAAAGTTGTGCCTTTACATTAACTAAAATCAAGATTCTTAAATGTTTTATCCTTTCGATCACAGGTCTGCATCTATGTACATATATGACTTATCAAAGAAACACAATTTAACAAAGGATGACAATTTATTGAAAATTTCTCGGGCTTTATCCGGGCTTTAAACTCACGATCTACGGCAGCTAATCACCTAGTCAAACAAACCTGCGCCTTTTACCACCGCACCACATCCACTTCCCCTATACATATACATATATGTAAGTACAATTCCAAAGACTATCAGAACAAGAGGCCAATGTGCCTTAAAAGTCATCTGATCTTGACATATTATACCAAGCTGTCATCAGAACCTTTTTCATCTAATTTTTCACAAGTTACTGCCAAACCATTTCCATTTTCAAACTCTTGCAATACAGATGTTAGGGAGCAAACAGTCCGCTAAAGTTATTGTGTTGACAATGTTAATCTATCATTACCAAGGGCGATAACTCTGTAGGTTACTGTCAGAAAATTTCCATGTTAAAAACCTTACAAATAATAATTATCATAATTGTAAAGGGCAATAACTCTATGATTTACTATTGAATAATTCTGATTTTTGGACTAGTTTGTAATCTTACTAATACTATGCTGAATAAAATTTCATGAAGCTCTAAATATTACAAAGTTATCATGTTCACAAGTTCTAATAATAGTCATTATTGCAAAGGGCAATAACTCTGCCAGTTACAGTCAAATCAAGCCGATTTTCAAACTCATCTGACTCTTCATGTTAACTTAGTATACATACAAAGTTTCATTAAGCTTGATGCATATCTACTCAAGTTATTGTGTTCAGAAGGTGATATTACCAGACGACACACGACGACGGACAAAAGACTATCCCAAAAGATCACATGACAAAGCAATAGTGATGCTTGTACCCGTGTCATACTTTACCTTGTCAAAACAGAACGTGTTGATGGTTCCACTGACGTTGATACAGTTAGGGAGAATGCAAAAGATGCTATTTTTCTTGAGTCGGCTTTGAGCAAAGACAATGCCGACGGTGAGAGCTGCAGGAAGAGCTGGGGGTACGGCTATAGTGATGAGATCAAGGGCCCGCAAGACAATTTCACTGGGATCATCACCGTCAATCACCTGACCAAAATAACACAGGAGAATTCATTGGCATCAATCATTTTGCTTTACTCTCACAAGAGCAATTGCCCTTCAAATGGGTAAATCCATCTCTTATTTTGATTGAAATTTATTGTTGTGATCCAAAAGAGTTTATCATAAGTTCAGAGTCCTAACAATGCATCATCAAGTCATTTGATGACAGATCCGCAGACTATATTTGACCAAGAAAGCTGCTATTACACCAGCAGAAGGTAAATAAAATTTCTGAATGAAGTTTGAAGCCCTACTTACCATCAGAACAATAGTATAGATGAAGCCGATCCCAGCTATAATGGCCAGAATGCCGATGAAGATGTAGGTATCGCGGTTAAACTTGAAGTCGACAGGCTTCGGATGAAGGATAGAGCGCACTAACTCTCCTTTAGATGTGGTGAAACCTAAAAATAAAATGTTTTAATTATTACTTGTTTCTGTAACAGAAAGAGAGTAGTGTGCCTCCAGCCAGACTCAAACCCACGACCCTGGACTTGGTCTGCCACTCTACATGACTGAGCTAAAGGATAATTCCCCCTAGCGCGAAACTAAAAGGCGATCACATCAGATATGTACAACTAAAAATGCTTCGTTTCCATTGTAGGATGTAATAATGCTCAGCTTTTGATAGAATTTGTTCAGAGCAAACCATCTTATTATTCTAAAGGTTACTTACCAGTTCGAGCTACAACAGCTCTCACACGCTGGTTGCCATAGTAACGAGTCTGTATGACCTTTGTCCCACAGAACAATACATGGCGTGCATGTTCCTTCATATTGAAGGCTTTGTCTTCTGTTCCGGAATCGGCAGGATTCGGGAGTGGAGTCTTAGTCACAGGAACACTTTCACCTATAATAGTATGAAGAGTATTGATGGATGAAGATTTTCAAATTATATTTGATTTTCACCAATCATTTAAGAGCACTATATATAAAAGAACGCTATTATACAATTGGTTTATAAGTTTCAAAATACAATGCCATAAACAGTAACGTTTGGCTCTTATTTTGATAATAGATCTTGTTTTGAAAATTTGATAATATACAGCGTAACGTCAAAACCATCACTTGTCGAACCTGGATCGCTATGTACTCCAGCACAATTAATTGTAAGGATTTTTCTTTTTTATATATAATTAATTTATAGTAATTAAAACCTTACAATCCAGAAACCTGGCTATACTGAACAACTATGCTGGTCCCTATGGCATCTGGTTAAGACAAGTTACACACACATTATATAAACAAGTTGCTTCTACATACCTGTGAGCATGCTCTCATTGACGATACAGTTTCCACAGGTGAGGACAGCGTCACATTGCATGATACAGCCATGTCGCGGTATCTCTATCACATCCCCCGGGACCAAATCTTCTGAGGATATCTCTTCATATACTACAAATAGTAGGGTAGGGAGTCAAACTGTAAACCCTCAAAACCAGTGAGTGGGGTCGACACTAAATTTTTTATTAAACTTGTATATTTCCCCATATCACCAGGAAAGACAATATTATTGGCTTCTCTATGTGTCACAACTGTAGTGGCGAGTGTGTGAATATTTTTTATGTTTATTGGGCTCATGTCTCCTTGTAATTACACAAGACACATTCCATAGTCATAAATAGGTTGATAATTGTTTTAAACCTACCTCCATTATCCCGACACACTGTCACTACAGTAGATGTAGCAATAGTATTAGGATTGTTTTAAACCTACCTCCATTATCCCGACACACTGTCACTACAGTAGACGTAGCAATAGTATTATGACTGTTTTAAACCTACCTCCATTATCCCGACACACTGTCACTACAGTAGATGTAGCAATAGTATTAGGATTGTTTTAAACCTACCTCCATTATCCCGACACACTGTCACTACAGTAGATGTAGCAATAGTATTAGGATTGTTTTAAACCTACCTCCATTATCCCGACACACTGTCACTACAGTAGATGTAGCAATAGTATTAGGATTGTTTTAAACCTACCTCCATTATCCCGACACACTGTCACTACAGTAGACGTAGCAATAGTATTAGGATTGTTTTAAACCTACCTCCATTATCCCGACACACTGTCACTACAGTAGACGTAGCAATAGTATTAGGATTGTTTTAAACCTACCTCCATTATCCCGACACACTGTCACTACAGTAGACGTAGCAATAGTATTAGGATTGTTTTAAACCTACCTCCATTATCCCGACACACTGTCACTACAGTAGATGTAGCAATAGTATTAGGATTGTTTTAAACCTACCTCCATTATCCCGACACACTGTCACTACAGTAGACGTAGCAATAGTATTATGATTGTTTTAAACCTACCTCCATTATCCCGACACACTGTCACTACAGTAGATGTAGCAATAGTATTATGACTGTTTTAAACCTACCTCCATTATCCCGACACACTGTCACTACAGTAGACGTAGCAATAGTATTAGGATTGTTTTAAACCTACCTCCATTATCCCGACACACTGTCACTACAGTAGGTGGATGTAGCAATAGTATTATGATTGTTTTAAACCTACCTCCATTATCCCGACACACTGTCACTACAGTAGACGTAGCAATAGTATTAGGATTGTTTTAAACCTACCTCCATTATCCCGACACACTGTCACTACAGTAGACGTAGCAATAGTATTAGGATTGTTTTAAACCTACCTCCATTATCCCGACACACTGTCACTACAGTAGATGTAGCAATAGTATTAGGATTGTTTTAAACCTACCTCCATTATCCCGACACACTGTCACTACAGTAGATGTAGCAATAGTATTAGGATTGTTTTAAACCTACCTCCATTATCCCGACACACTGTCACTACAGTAGATGTATAGCAATAGTATTATGATTGTTTTAAACCTACATCCATTATCCCGACACACTGTCACTACAGTAGATGTAGCAATAGTATTATAATTATTTTAAACCTACCTCCATTATCCCGACACACTGTCACTACAGTAGATGTAGCAATAGTATTAGGATTGTTTTAAACCTACCTCCATTATCCCGACACACTGTCACTACAGTAGATGTAGCAATAGTATTAGGATTGTTTTAAACCTACCTCCATTATCCCGACACACTGTCACTACAGTAGACGTAGCAATAGTATTAGGATTGTTTTAAACCTACCTCCATTATCCCGACACACTGTCACTACAGTAGACGTAGCAATAGTATTATGATTGTTTTAAACCTACCTCCATTATCCCGACACACTGTCACTACAGTAGATGTAGCAATAGTATTAGGATTGTTTTAAACCTACCTCCATTATCCCGACACACTGTCACTACAGTAGATGTATAGCAATAGTATTAGGATTGTTTTAAACCTACCTCCATTATCCCGACACACTGTCACTACAGTAGACGTAGCAATAGTATTAGGATTGTTTTAAACCTACCTCCATTATCCCGACACACTGTCACTACAGTAGATGTAGCAATAGTATTATAATTATTTTAAACCTACCTCCATTATCCCGACACACTGTCACTACAGTAGATGTAGCAATAGTATTAGGATTGTTTTAAACCTACCTCCATTATCCCGACACACTGTCACTACAGTAGATGTAGCAATAGTATTAGGATTGTTTTAAACCTACCTCCATTATCCTGACACACTGTCACTACAGTAGATGTAGCAATAGTATTATGATTGTTTTAAACCTACCTCCATTATCCCGACACACTGTCACTACAGTAGACGTAGCAATAGTATTATGATTGTTTTAAACCTACCTCCATTATCCCGACACACTGTCACTACAGTAGATGTAGCAATAGTATTATGATTGTTTTAAACCTACCTCCATTATCCCGACACACTGTCACTACAGTAGACGTAGCAATAGTATTATGATTGTTTTAAACCTACCTCCATTATCCCGACACACTGTCACTACAGTAGACGTAGCAATAGTATTAGGATTGTTTTAAACCTACCTCCATTATCCCGACACACTGTCGCTACAGTAGATGTAGCAATAGTATTATGATTGTTTTAAACCTACCTCCATTATCCCGACACACTGTCACTACAGTAGACGTAGCAATAGTATTATGACTGTTTTAAACCTACCTCCATTATCCCGACACACTGTCACTACAGTAGATGTAGCAATAGTATTAGGATTGTTTTAAACCTACCTCCATTATCCCGACACACTGTCACTACAGTAGATGTAGCAATAGTATTAGGATTGTTTTAAACCTACCTCCATTATCCCGACACACTGTCACTACAGTAGATGTAGCAATAGTATTAGGATTGTTTTAAACCTACCTCCATTATCCCGACACACTGTCACTACAGTAGATGTATAGCAATAGTATTATGATTGTTTTAAACCTACCTCCATTATCCCGACACACTGTCACTACAGTAGATGTATAGCAATAGTATTATGATTGTTTTAAACCTACCTCCATTATCCCGACACACTGTCACTACAGTAGATGTAGCAATAGTATTATGATTGTTTTAAACCTATCTCCATTATCCCGACACACTGTCACTACAGTAGATGTAGCAATAGTATTAGGATTGTTTTAAACCTACCTCCATTATCCCGACACACTGTCACTACAGTAGACGTAGCAATAGTATTATGACTGTTTTAAACCTACCTCCATTATCCCGACACACTGTCACTACAGTAGATGTAGCAATAGTATTAGGATTGTTTTAAACCTACCTCCATTATCCCGACACACTGTCACTACAGTAGATGTAGCAATAGTATTAGGATTGTTTTAAACCTACCTCCATTATCCTGACACACTGTCACTACAGTAGATGTAGCAATAGTATTATGATTGTTTTAAACCTACCTCCATTATCCCGACACACTGTCACTACAGTAGACGTAGCAATAGTATTATGATTGTTTTAAACCTACCTCCATTATCCCGACACACTGTCACTACAGTAGATGTAGCAATAGTATTATGATTGTTTTAAACCTACCTCCATTATCCCGACACACTGTCACTACAGTAGATGTAGCAATAGTATTATGATTGTTTTAAACCTCCTCCATTATCCCGACACACTGTCACTACAGTAGATGTAGCAATAGTATTATGATTGTTTTAAACCTACCTCCATTATCCCGACACACTGTCACTACAGTAGACGTAGCAATAGTATTATGATTGTTTTAAACCTACCTCCATTATCCCGACACACTGTCACTACAGTAGATGTAGCAATAGTATTAGGATTGTTTTAAACCTACCTCCATTATCCCGACACACTGTCACTACAGTAGATGTAGCAATAGTATTATGATTGTTTTAAACCTACCTCCATTATCCCGACACACTGTCACTACAGTAGACGTAGCAATAGTATTATGACTGTTTTAAACCTACCTCCATTATCCCGACACACTGTCACTACAGTAGATGTAGCAATAGTATTAGGATTGTTTTAAACCTACCTCCATTATCCCGACACACTGTCACTACAGTAGATGTAGCAATAGTATTAGGATTGTTTTAAACCTACCTCCATTATCCCGACACACTGTCACTACAGTAGATGTAGCAATAGTATTAGGATTGTTTTAAACCTACCTCCATTATCCCGACACACTGTCACTACAGTAGATGTATAGCAATAGTATTATGATTGTTTTAAACCTACCTCCATTATCCCGACACACTGTCACTACAGTAGATGTAGCAATAGTATTATGATTGTTTTAAACCTACCTCCATTATCCCGACACACTGTCACTACAGTAGACGTAGCAATAGTATTATGACTGTTTTAAACCTACCTCCATTATCCCGACACACTGTCACTACAGTAGATGTAGCAATAGTATTAGGATTGTTTTAAACCTACCTCCATTATCCCGACACACTGTCACTACAGTAGATGTATAGCAATAGTATTATGATTGTTTTAAACCTACCTCCATTATCCCGACACACTGTCACTACAGTAGATGTAGCAATAGTATTATGATTGTTTTAAACCTACCTCCATTATCCCGACACACTGTCACTACAGTAGATGTAGCAATAGTATTATGATTGTTTTAAACCTACCTCCATTATCCCGACACACTGTCACTACAGTAGACGTAGCAATAGTATTATGATTGTTTTAAACCTACCTCCATTATCCCGACACACTGTCACTACAGTAGATGTAGCAATAGTATTAGGATTGTTTTAAACCTACCTCCATTATCCCGACACACTGTCACTACAGTAGATGTATAGCAATAGTATTATGATTGTTTTAAACCTACCTCCATTATCCCGACACACTGTCACTACAGTAGATGTAGCAATAGTATTATGATTGTTTTAAACCTATCTCCATTATCCCGACACACTGTCACTACAGTAGATGTAGCAATAGTATTAGGATTGTTTTAAACCTACCTCCATTATCCCGACACACTGTCACTACAGTAGATGTAGCAATAGTATTAGGATTGTTTTAAACCTACCTCCATTATCCCGACACACTGTCACTACAGTAGATGTATAGCAATAGTATTATGATTGTTTTAAACCTACCTCCATTATCCCGACACACTGTCACTACAGTAGATGTATAGCAATAGTATTATGATTGTTTTAAACCTACCTCCATTATCCCGACACACTGTCACTACAGTAGATGTAGCAATAGTATTATGATTGTTTTAAACCTATCTCCATTATCCCGACACACTGTCACTACAGTAGATGTAGCAATAGTATTATGATTGTTTTAAACCTACCTCCATTATCCCGACACACTGTCACTACAGTAGACGTAGCAATAGTATTATGATTGTTTTAAACCTACCTCCATTATCCCGACACACTGTCACTACAGTAGATGTAGCAATAGTATTAGGATTGTTTTAAACCTACCTCCATTATCCCGACACACTGTCACTACAGTAGATGTATAGCAATAGTATTATGATTGTTTTAAACCTACCTCCATTATCCCGACACACTGTCACTACAGTAGATGTAGCAATAGTATTATGATTGTTTTAAACCTACCTCCATTATCCCGACACACTGTCACTACAGTAGATGTAGCAATAGTATTATGATTGTTTTAAACCTACCTCCATTATCCCGACACACTGTCACTACAGTAGACGTAGCAATAGTATTATGACTGTTTTAAACCTACCTCCATTATCCCGACACACTGTCACTACAGTAGATGTAGCAATAGTATTAGGATTGTTTTAAACCTACCTCCATTATCCCGACACACTGTCACTACAGTAGATGTATAGCAATAGTATTATGATTGTTTTAAACCTACCTCCATTATCCCGACACACTGTCACTACAGTAGATGTAGCAATAGTATTATGATTGTTTTAAACCTATCTCCATTATCCCGACACACTGTCACTACAGTAGATGTATAGCAATAGTATTAGGATTGTTTTAAACCTACCTCCATTATCCCGACACACTGTCACTACAGTAGATGTAGCAATAGTATTAGGATTGTTTTAAACCTACCTCCATTATCCCGACACACTGTCACTACAGTAGACGTAGCAATAGTATTAGGATTGTTTTAAACCTACCTCCATTATCCCGACACACTGTCACTACAGTAGATGTAGCAATAGTATTAGGATTGTTTTAAACCTACCTCCATTATCCCGACACACTGTCACTACAGTAGACGTAGCAATAGTATTATGATTGTTTTAAACCTACCTCCATTATCCCGACACACTGTCGCTACAGTAGATGTAGCAATAGTATTAGGATTGTTTTAAACCTACCTCCATTATCCCGACACACTGTCACTACAGTAGATGTAGCAATAGTATTAGGATTGTTTTAAACCTACCTCCATTATCCCGACACACTGTCACTACAGTAGATGTAGCAATAGTATTATGATTGTTTTAAACCTACCTCCATTATCCCGACACACTGTCACTACAGTAGATGTAGCAATAGTATCATGATTGTTTTAAACCTACCTCCATTATCCCGACACACTGTCACTACAGTAGATGTAGCAATAGTATTAGGATTGTTTTAAACCTACCTCCATTATCCCGA
Organism: Argopecten irradians; assembly: GCF_041381155.1. Lineage (NCBI taxonomy): Eukaryota > Metazoa > Mollusca > Bivalvia > Pectinida > Pectinidae > Argopecten > Argopecten irradians. The sequence continues at coordinate 2,293,894 of NC_091134.1, read as the reverse complement.
CACACTGTCACTACAGTAGACGTAGCAATAGTATTAGGATTGTTTTAAACCTACCTCCATTATCCCGACACACTGTCACTACAGTAGATGTAGCAATAGTATTAGGATTGTTTTAAACCTACCTCCATTATCCCGACACACTGTCACTACAGTAGATGTAGCAATAGTATTATGATTGTTTTAAACCTACCTCCATTATCCCGACACACTGTCACTACAGTAGATGTAGCAATAGTATTATGATTGTTTTAAACCTACCTCCATTATCCCGACACACTGTCACTACAGTAGATGTAGCAATAGTATTATGATTGTTTTAAACCTACCTCCATTATCCCGACACACTGTCACTACAGTAGATGTAGCAATAGTATTACGAAGAGTTCTTTGCATCTGAAATAAAACGGAATTAGAAACATAGAGCCAACGCAGGAACAAAACAGGAAACAAGGAGCATCAATATGGGCGATTTAGAATGTTAACTAATTATAAGAACACAATACTTCGTTCCTTACCCCATTATGTTGATTTAATTACTGTGGATACCTTTGTGATCGTTGTCTGATGGAGCACACTGACATTGAGACAAACATTCTGTAATAATTAATTTTCTCTTTGTTTCTGGCTTTCTGATTGGCCTATTCATTTTTTTCATTCCACAATGCAAAAAAAAATCCGAGAATGGTGTGGAAACCCAACATAATCATGACGTCACGATAGAAACATTGACGTTGCGTAATGATTTGGAAAAAATTATCCCTTGGAAAATTAATTATAAGCATTGAAGTCACTATTTTTCAATTTCATCGGGTATGAAATAAATGTTGTTTGCAAACTTTTGTGAGAATCCGCTATGCGGATTCACATAGTTTGCAAACAAAGTTTCTCTCATACCCCGATGAAATTAAAACATAGTGACTTCAATGCTTAAATAAAGCTACTATAAACCGACTTATTTTCACAATTTACAGTAGAAATATTCTACTGTATTATATATGTCTTTTTCACATCAATTTATTTATGCGATGTAAAACTTAGTGGGTTTACATCATTGTTTAGACATACAAAGTCAATAAGCCACTGTGTATCATCAAACATCTAGTGATATTATAACATTATTAAGATGTGATTTACAAATCAATAATCTATAAGTTTGTACGTTCACCTACTTCAAGCATTTTCCCGTTCTGTTCTGCACGTTTTTGATCCTTTACATATGCTGCCCAGCAAAAGGCGACTACAGGAAAATTTGGGACTTTGCTTCTTTGCAAACACACCGAGGAAATAGGCGACTAAATTTGCATCCTATACCAATGAGCACTATAAATAAATTTCGCCACACATTTGACGTCACAAGTGGCACGCTTTCCAGTCATCGCTCATAGTTTAGCATTCTGCCGAACAGCATGGATACATTTTTTGTAGGTCCGGCCTTCGGCTGACACTTGCGGAAGCATAAATTGCGCTCCACTGTGCTATATAGTTTAATATTTGTCTGCTTTGTCCCTCATTACTGTTCGTATCGTATGTAATCGTGTTCGTTTTGTATGTCTTGATAAAGGGGCAGATCGCCTCGAAAATTTGACAATTTTGTTTTGTCCACACGGTTGGAATTACTTCCTTGTCCCATCGTTCACATGATAGAGTAGTAATGTATGTTTCCCTATAGTATCATAACTAGCCTATACTTCTACAGGAAGAGGGTGGGTGGGGGAGTCTTTACATGTGGACGTATGCTTACTTCACTGAATGTCGTGTTAACTATGAATGCCTACCTTCCGTGTCTGGTATATAAAGAGTGTGATGGAGATGATGGACATCAATACAATACAGGAAGCATAGTAATAATACTCATCAGCATACCACAGCGAACAGGAAAATACTTGGAAGATGTAGAAAGGGGAGATAATCTGGAAAACAAAAACGATCAAAATTAATACAATACAGGAGGCGTAGTAATAATACTCATCAGCATACCACAGCGAACAGGAAAATACTTGGAAGATGTAGAAAGGGGAGATAATCTGGAAAACAAAAACGATCAAAATTAATACAATACAGGAGGCGTAGTAATAATACTCATCAGCATACCACAGCGAACAGGAAAATACTTGGAAGATGTAGAAAGGGGAGATAATCTGGAAAACAAAAACGATCAAAATTAATACAATACAGGAGGCGTAGTAATAATACTCATCAGCGTACCACAGCAAACAGGAAAATACTCGTAAGATGTTGAAAGGGGAGATAATCTGAAAACAAGAATTAAGCGTAATTATAAGCATCGCCAGTACCGCATTGTTTATTTATTGAAATATATCATTACTATAATGGAATATTTAAAAACATTTGAAAGTAAAACAAAAGGAAGGAAAAGTGAAATGCAGCATAATTATGTTCTACAGCATCTCAACCCCATACACATGCTGAAATGATTTCTGTAATAATTAGGTGTGTTGAGGTGATAATGATGTCCTTTAGCTACGTTCCAAGATTGTTTAGGATGAAATTTATACTTTTTGAGAAAAAGAGCTATGTAAAGTTTAGTATCACTAAGTTTCACAGCGTCTGCAATAAATAGGTGTATTGAGGTGATAATGATGGCCTTTAGCTACTTTTAAAGTTTAGAAAGGATTGGACTTAAACTTTTTGAGAAACACTCTCAGCTAAATGCAAAACTTTTAACAAGGGTCTCAGAGGGATCTTGGCGCCCACCAAAGAATGATCTATGTCTGACAATGGAAAGAGGGATCTTTACCCTGCTTTTCAAACTTTTTCAAATATACTGTATATAAAATTTGAGACAGATGGCTTCTGTACTTTCTGAGAAACAGCGACAACAAATTTCATACATGAAATCCAAGATGGCAGCCAGTTGGCCATCTTGTTGATCAATCAGTCCAAAAGGTACTATGCACAAGGGGAACCTAGATATGGAATTTCAGAGAGATCCCTTCAGTAATTTCTGAGGAATAGTGGTAACAAACTTTAACTATCAAAATCCAAAATGGCGGCCGGTCGGCCATCTTGTTGGCCGATCAGTTCCAGAATGCATTATGCACAACTAGGGTCCTAGGGGAACCTACATATGAAATTTGAGAAAGATCCCTTCATTACTTTCTGAGAAATAGCGGTAACAAGTATTGTTAAAGGAAGGACGGAAGGACAGACGGACCACAGACGAAAGGTGACAATTGTTTGTTTCCCCCCCAACCCCCCAAACCTAATGAAATTAAAAAAATGTGACATTAATGCTAAATACAAAGATTGATATAGAAAAGACAGACAGTAAACATAGTATGGTTCCATTCGCTGATTTCTCAAAAATCTAGACATGCCAAACTGAGTAAGGGGAGATAATCTGACAGAAAAATATAACCGCGTGCAAATTGCATTATCAAATACAATGGGAAAAACCTGCAAATTCAATCCAATCTCACTGAATATTCATGTGCAATATTTATAACCAGGTTAATGATGAAAAGGGTAATCATGTAATTATACAACATTTAACGATTTCAAAATTTAAAGATGCTCCACCACCAACAAATGGTATTTTTTTGATATCAAAAACAGCAGCAGATGATTTAGTATTTTTCTTCAGTTACAAAAGTTACTTACTTTACACCATTACCAACATTGAAAGGTTTGAGATTCTAATTTTACTTAAAGATAAAAATATTAAAAATAGATAATTGCATCCCGAAAAAATTCTGTGGCACTAATTATATACTATATGGAATGAAATACTGATTGCACATGCACCAAAAGCAAAATGAATTATTATATATTATTTTTTGTGTTATTTAGACATATACTGTAAATACACAATTAAACAACAATTATTGCTTAAATATGATGAGTTTCGTTTATGCTCTGATGGCGGTGGAGCATCTTTAACACAGTGTAAGTACACCACTTATTACATTTTCTGTACATCATTGATACAGCAAGCACTAGGAATCATAAGAATGTATAATTCAGCACAGACCATGACATTTATAGACACAAGAAAACAAACACTATACCTACCTGTTTAACAAGAAGTTCAAGGATAGGTGTGACATGCACCCTAATAGAGTTGATGCCGTAGATCACCCGTCTGAAATCAGATAATCATATAATTAGAAACTTTTATTTTCTAGGATCATGACAATAACTTTCAGAATATATTTTACATATTTTATCTAGAAATAAACATTTTGGAACATAGAATACCTAATTTTTTTTAGATACTTTGAAAATAAGATAGGTGTTTTTTTATTTCAACTATTAAGTTTGTATCATCAGTGCTATGTTTGTGCTCATATCATATTCCTTTTCTACAACATACATTTAATAAACTTAACCATCTTCTGAAATAACAAGACATAGACTTTGTCACCTTTCTAAGGGAAATTCTCGCACGTCTTTACAAATAAAATCAGTTTTATAGTAAGACAATGTTGCACCTGTTACAATTTGGCTCGTCCATGCTCAGCAACATATTACTGTTAAAATACCAAAGTTTTGCTGATTTTTCGACAGATGAAATAACAACTTACTTCTTGATCTGAGCATCCACACTGAGACCTTTCTGTTGATGGAAAAATGAGCAGCTTACATTAGCAACCAATCCACTGTAAATAAATAAACAAACAAACATTGTCACATATTCTGTAAAGACAAGAGGCCCATGGGCCTTAACGGTCATCTGACTTTTGGCACAATACAACACATCAAAGAATATGGTAGTGGAAAACAATTAGGGCAATCAAACCATGAATGAAGGTTCCCTGACAGGGATTCCCTGTGACCTTGAATGAAGGTCAAGGTCATTCATTTGAACAAACTTGGTAGCCCTTCATCCCAGCATTCAACAGGCATAATATGAGTACCCTGGGCCTTTCGGTTCTTGAGAAGAAGTCTTTTAAAGATTTTAGCCTTTTTGACCCCTATGACCTTGAATGAAGGTCAAGGTCATTCATTTGAACAAACTTGGTAGCCATTCATGCCAGCATTCTACAGGCCAAATAATAGTAACCAGGGCCTTTCGTTGAGAAGAAGCCTTCTGAATAAACACTTTCCGCACGGTGCACAACGATGGACGGCGCACGCTGATGGACGATGCACGATGACAATAGGTCCGATGACCTAAAAGTATTTGAAAGCAGAAAGTTTTTAATTTATGTATGACATCAAATGAGTTTCCCCAAATCTAGTTTGAACATTTTTTTACCAGATTGTGTTTATGCTTGTCAATCACATAAAATTTCAACTGCTTTTTAACTTTTTCATCTCCTTGTACTTTCTAGTTGGTTTTCATTTTTTTTTTAAATTTGTTTAAATCATTTACCTGGCCTTTTCAAAGCACTGTCCATCAGTATTCCACAAGAATTTTACTTTCTTGGTGACAAAAAATCTGACGAATCTAACTTGCTGTTCCTGTACAAAGAGAAAAAATTATTTCCAGCTGGAGTCGAAAAATAGTATCAATGAGTAAGGATTAAATCGAAACAGTAACATACTATTTCTTACTGACCAAATCTAAACAAGAACATATTATTTGTTACTGACACAAATCTAAACAGTAACAACTATTTGTTACTAACCAAATCTAAACAGTAATTACTATTTGTTACCTAACAATATTTAACCAATAATATTACTATTTGTTACTGACCAAATCTAAACAGTAATGTACTATTTGTTACTAACCAAATCTAAACAGTAAATGTACTATTTGTTACTAACCAAATCTAAAATAAACAGTAATGTACTATTTGTTACTAACCAAATCTAAACAGTAATGTACTATTTGTTACTAACCAAATCTAAACAGTAATGTACTATTTGTTACTAACCAAATCTAAACAGTAATGTACTATTTGTTACTAACCAAATCTAAACAGTAATGTACTATTTGTTACTAACCAAATCTAAACAGTAACATACTATTTGTTACTAACCAAATCTAAACAGTAACATACTATTTGTTACTAACAAATCTAAACAGTAACATACTATTTGTTACTAACCAAATCTAAACAGTAATGTACTATTTGTTACTAACCAAATCTAAACAGTAACATACTATTTGTTACTAACCAAATCTAAACAGTAACATACTATTTGTTACTAACCAAATCTAAACAGTAACATACTATTTGTTACTAACCAAATCTAAACAGTAACTACTATTTGTTACTAACCAAATCTAAACAGTAACATACTATTTGTTACTAACCAAATCTAAACAGTAACATACTATTTGTTACTAACCAAATCTAAACAGTAACATACTATTTGTTACTAACCAAATCTAAACAGTAACATACTATTTGTTACTGACCAAATCTAAACAGTAACATACTATTTGTTACTAACCAAATCTAAACAGTAACATACTATTTGTTACTAACCAAATCTAAACAGTAACATACTATTTGTTACTGACCAAATCTAAACAGTAACATACTATTTGTTACTAACCAAATCTAAACAGTAACATATATTTGTTACTACCAAATCTAAACAGTATACATACTATTTGTTACTAACCAAATCTAACAGTATAATTTTATAACAATCTAAACAGTAAATACTATTGTTACTAACCAAATCTAAACAGTAATATATTTGTTACTACCAAATCTAAACAGTATACTACAAATTGTTACAACCAAATCTAACAGTACATATATTGTTACTAACCAAATCTAAACAGTAACAACTATTTGTTACTAACCAAATCTAAACAGTAAACTATTTGTTACTACAATACTATTTGTTACTAACCAAATCTAAACAGTAACTACTATTTTACATTCAATTATGTTAACCAATCTAAACAGTAACATACTATTTGTTACTAACCAAATCTAAACAGTAACATACTATTTGTTACTAACCAAATCTAAACAGTAACATACTATTTGTTACTACCAATCTAAACAGTAACTACTATTTGTTACTAACCAAATCTAAACAGTAACATACTATTTGTTACTAACCAAATCTAAACAGTAACCTACTATTTGTTACTAACCAAATCTAAACAGTAACATACTATTTGTTACTAACCAAATCTAAACAGTAACCTACTATTTGTTACTAACCAAATCTAAACAGTAACATACTATTTGTTACTAACCAAATCTAAACAGTACATACTATTTGTTACTAACCAAATCTAAACAGTAACATACTATTTGTTACTAACCAAATCTAAACAGTAACATACTATTTGTTACTGACCAAATCTAAACAGTAACATACTATTTGTTACTAACCAAATCTAAATAGTAACATACTATTTGTTACTAACCAAATCTAAACAGTAACATACTATTTGTTACTAACCAAATCTAAACAGTAACATACTATTTGTTACTAACCAAATCTAAACAGTAACATACTATTTGTTACTAACCAAATCTAAACAGTAACATACTATTTGTTACTAACCAAATCTAAACAGTAACATACTATTTGTTACTGACCAAATCTAAACAGTAACATACTATTTGTTACTAACCAAATCTAAACAGTAACATACTATTTGTTACTAACCAAATCTAAACAGTAACATACTATTTGTTACTAACCAAATCTAAACAGTAACATACTATTTGTTACTAACCAAATCTAAACAGTAATGTATATTTGTTTACTAACCAAATCTAAACAGTAACTATACTATTTGTTACTAACCAAATCTAAACAGTAACATACTATTTGTTACTAACCAAATCTAAACAGTAACATACTATTTGTTACTACAAATCTAAACAGTAACATACTATTTGTTACTAACCAAATCTAAACAGTAACATACTATTTGTTACTAACCAAATCTAAACAGTAACATATATTTGTTACTGACCAAATCTAAAACAGTAACATACTATTTGTTACTAACCAAATCTAAACAGTAACATACTATTTGTTACTGACCAAATCTAAACAGTAACATACTATTTGTTACTAACCAAATCTAAACAGTAACATACTATTTGTTACTAACCAAATCTAAACAGTAACATACTATTTGTTACTGACCAAATCTAAACAGTAACATACTATTTGTTACACTAACCAAATCTAAACAGTAACATACTATTTGTTACTAACCAAATCTAAACAGTAACATAATATTTATTACTAACCAAATCTATAACCTAATTATGATGTAACATGTACTCACCTTGACATATTTTGAACTTGATCGTCGACTCTCAATACTCTGATACGTGACACGTACCATTGGAGGTACTGGTCCTGTTGGTGTAACAATTTCTTACAAGTTACCTCCCTTTGTTAGTTGGAGAAGCTCAGTTTTTGTAATAATTTCCACATTTTCATATCACATCAATTCAACAATTTATCAATTCAAATTTTCAAAACTTTCATTATAATTTAAGAAAATCTCCCTGATAAAGTCTATCATCTTATGACACCATTTCTGCAAGTTGTACTTATCCATTACTAAAAAAATAAATCAATGGAAATCTGAAGTAGATTAAATAATCAACAAAATGCAAATGACTTTGATAATAAGTGATGTCACCTTCGCTTCGGACTGAGGTATGTTGACCTTGAACTCTCATAGATTGACATGACCTTAAACTCACCTTGAGGACGACGACAGTTGCCACGGCCAGTGAACATTTAGTATGTGTGGACCGGATCATCAGATGTGGAAACCAATAGAAGAAGAGTCGCAGTAAGCCGACGGTGAGGAAGATAAATATCCACACAATCACTGTCCAGATAAAGCTTCTCTCGTAGCCATGGATTTCCTGTGTACAAAACATTATGGAGACCAAAATTTTAGCTGAACTTTTAAAATACAATGCCAGTGAGTAAAACATTGAGGAGTTGACAAGCATGTCTCCCTGCTGCACATTACTAAAAATCATTCCATGACAGACACAACCTACAAGACATTAGTGACAGCATCACTTATTGAATATGTAAAGCAATTACCAACGGCAGTAAAAATCTCCATACCTTCCCCGTGGAAGAAACATAACAAGAGGCCCAGACGGCCTGTATTGCTCATCAAGTGAATTCAGTAAATGAGACAAAAACTCACTTCATATGATAAATATTTGTCTGGCCTAGAATCTGAGAATCTGACAAACCGGTGCATTAATGAAAGAGAAGCTGTCCATTACATTAAAAAAAAATAAAGGCAAATAGAGCAGAAATATTTGTGACAGATATCATTTTTCATTTAAAAATTATTTAAAACTCAATAAGGATGCTATATACACATACAAAATACATGAATGATATTCATTCAAAACATTTTGCATTATATCAAGTTCAAGGTTAGAACTAAAACCCTAATAAGAAGAGTATAGGATAAACATATAGATTACGCTTTGAATGTTTATGTTGCCCTTGGTGGCCTTTTTCTAGTTTGCCTCCCTGGGGGTGTACATGAGTGGTGTGTCAAGAACACAAAAAATGTAATCATGCAGCTAAAGTAACTCTCAACTCTTTAAATAATGAAACCATTCAGAATGTCATCTTTTGTGATTTTGAAACTGAACACTATCCAACTGTTCTGATGAACTAGAGCGACATGAAATATATGTCACCTTGAAAAGGTTCTTTGGTATACTCTTTTGTGTTGTTAAGAATGTTTGATTGTTATTGTACAGGAAGTATAAACTACGAGACGTTAGAGTAAAATGATACCATGGCTTTTATCGTGACATAAAAGTGCAAAAAACTATTCTAACTTTTAAAGGGTTTGTGACACAAAAACCTTTTTATAAATTTTCTGATAGTTTGACACCATCAATGTTGGCTGACACACGTTTCACAGCACTCCGCAAAGCTGTTTATCTACTTTAAGGGCAGTAAGGGTAAATTGCTGCGGTGGAGAAAAACTTTAATCAGCTAGCCAGTCACGTGGTACCAACACGTCATCCGTTTCAACCATGCTCTGCTGTCTGCTGTAGATACTATATATTTAGAGAGAAAAACACTACAGAGTCTTCTAGTATTTTTTTTTTAATCTGCTGTGGAAAACAATGACAGTGATATCCCTGCTTTGGGATTTGTTCTGGACATTATCCCATACCAGTTTGACCTTTTGATGAACACTGATAATTCTCTTTCTACGGAGGAGGGGGTAACATCCCCAGATGTTTCAGATGCTGATCAAGAAAACCAAGAAGATCGGTTGACAAACATAGCATGGTTTGTAATAGATCTATGATTATTTTAATTTATTAGCATTAAATATAGATGTGGATGTCTTCATGGGTATTCATCAGATGATTTCTTTTTAATAAGTGAACATAATCTGTAATATATCTTACATAATTATTTTTTTTACATTAAAATCATCCATTGAGAACAATAAATTTCTCCTTTTATTACTTTATAAATGCATTAACCTAAATGCATTTGTATGATTGATATCAGTGACTTACGACTTATATAATTACTACACTAATTTTACATACCTACATATTACAAATATACATGTATCTCAATAAAATCTCTTTTTTTTAATTAACAACAATGACAACAATGTGTAATACACTTTATTACTATGTCAATAAACAATTGAAGAATTCGGTAAATGAGGATTGTATTCTTAACAACAGAGGAATGTATAATAATGACATTGGTTACAACTGTGAGACAAAGCTAATTACATTGTTCAATTACCAAAAGTTAATTTTTCCATTTTATGTTGTGGATACATATTTTGTTTTATACCGGTATTTTTTATTTTCAACAGGTGTTCATGTGGTTTCTGTGATCCAATGGTTACGGAATCGGAATCTACGGTCTGCTGTTGTGAGATATAATGTCAATTGCATAGTTTTCAATAAAAAACATCTCTGTAAATTGTTTATTATATTATTATTAATTTACCTATTGATATATTTATTATTATGAAATGTAACTTTCGTTGCAATATTTATATACATTACATCAATCCTCTTCTCGATATAATGTATTTATACGACTATACAGCCAGATATTATTACTGATACTATGCAATTATCTGTTTAATAATGTGTATTGTAGCATTCGTATGAGTAATTAAGTAGCAGGCAATGGTGATGATAAATTGTCCTTAAGTTGTTACAAGTAAACACACATTTGAAATAGGCACATTCCATCTATAATGTTTACTAACAAACAGGGCTGAGTAATTATAACATAAATGTGCAATAGATGCCATTATCAGGTCATAGATAATAGGTCACCTTTTCATTTAATGCCTCCATATAATACATCTATTCACACAAATGATGATTTTCTGTCAGCTCAAACTTGACACTTATATAATGCAACCATGTATTTTGAATACTCTTCTTTTTTGAAAGCGAAAGAACTTGTTTTAAAAAAACTTATTTTATTTTAACTTATTTTATTTCTGTGATTGTTATAGCAGCCATAAGCAGCACATTGCACCACACTGAATTTATAATGACAGCCTTTAATTATTTCATGTGAAACACAGGATAAGTTTAGGTGTAAGTTTAGGTGTTTAGCTCTATTGGTGTCTGTCTCATCAGCAGCGGTGAGCCAGTCGGTGAACCAGTGACATGTGCTGGCTGACAGCCCTCGTTATCGCAATAAATTTTTGCATATCGGTCAGCTGCCCAGATGGCCCTATGTATAGCCTGGTATCTCAGTGTGTGTATTTGCTATCCCCATGGAGTGGGCTATTTCGGTGATCTTAAAGGGGGCCCAATCTATAGACAACTTTATCACTTTTTGTGTCACAAACCCTTTAATAACTGTTTTAAACCATTTTGTACATTATAAATTCACATAATCTGGAAATATACATGAAAATTGCGGTTAAACCTGCAATAAGCGGCCAAGTCTCATATGTGGCCAGTCTGTCCGCAGAATATTAATTGTACCAAACCTGAATAAGCGGCCACCCCTCATATGTGGCCAGTGTGTGGTCAGCGGGATATTAATTGTATCAAACCTGAATAAGCAGCCATCCCTCATATGTGGCCAGTGTGTGGTCAGCAGGATATAAAATTGTATCAAACCTGAATAAGCGGCCACCCCTCATATGTGGTCAGTGTGTGGTCAGCGGGATATTAATTGTATCAAACCTGAATAAGCAGCCACCCCTCATATGTGGTCAGTGTGTGGTCAGCAGGATATTAATTGTATCAAACCTGAATAAGCGGCCACACCTCATATGTGGTCAGTGTGTGGTCAGCGGGATATTAATTAATATCAATCCTGAATAAGCAGCCCACCCTCATGTGGTCAGTGTGTGGTCAGTGGGATATTAATTATATCAAACCTGAATAAGCTGCCACCCCTCATATGTGGTCAGTGTGTGTCAGTGTGGATATAAATTGTAACAAACCTGAATAAACAGCCACCCCTCATATGTGGCCAGTGTGTGGTCAGCAGCAGGATATTAATTGTATCAAACCTGAATAAGCGGCCACTCCTCATATGTGGTCAGTGTGTGGTCAGTGGGATATTAATTATAGCAAACCTGAATAAGCGGCCACCCCTCATATGTGGTCAGTGTGTGGTCAGTGGGATATTAATTATATCAAACCTGAATAAGCAGCCAATTCCTCATATGTGGCCAGTGTGTGGTCAGCGGGATATTAATTATATCAATCCTAAATAAGCAGCCCACCCTCATGTGGTCAGTGTGTGGTCAGTGGGATATTAATTATATCAAACCTGAATAAGCGGCCACCCCTCATATGTGGTCAGTGTGTGGTCAGTGGGATATAAATTGTAACAAACCTGAATAAGCGGCCACCCCTCATATGTGGCCAGTGTGTGGTCAGCAGGATATAAATTGTATCAAAACTGAATAAGCGGCCACCCCTCATATGTGGTCAGTGTGTGGTCAGTGGATATTAATTATAGCAAACCTGACTAAGCGGCCACCCCTCATATGTGGTCAGTGTGTGGTCAGCAGGATATTAATTGTATCAAATCTGAATAAGCAGCCATCCCTCATATGTGGCCAGTGTGTGGTCAGCAGGATATAAATTGTATCAAACCTGAATAAGCGGCCACCCCTCATATGTGGTCAGTGTGTGGTCAGTGGGATATTAATAATATCAAACCTGAATAAGCGCCATCCCTCATATATGTGGTCAGTGTGTGGTCAGTGGGATATAAATTGTAACAAACCTGAATAAGCAGCCACCCCTCATATGTGGCCAGTGTGTGGACAGTGGGATATTAATTGTATCAAACCTGAATAAGCGGCCACCCCTCATATGTGGTCAGTGTGTGGTCAGTGGGATATTAATTATATCAAACCTGAATAAGTAGCCATCCCTCATATGTGGCCAGTGTGTGGTCAGCGGGATATTAATTATATCAAACCTGAATAAGCAGCCGACCCTCATATGTGGTCAGTGTGTGGTCAGTGGGATATTAATTGTATCAAACCTGAATAAGCGGCCACCCCTCATTTGTGGCCAGTGTGTGTGGTCAGCGGGATATAAATTGTATCAAACCTGAATAAGCGGCTACCCCTCATATGTGGTCAGTGTGTGTGTCAGTGGGATATAAATTGTAACAAACCTGAACAAGCAGCCACCCCTCATATGGGCCAGTGTGTGGTCAGTGGGATATTAATTGTATCAAACCTGAATAAGCGGCCACCCCTCATTTGTGGCCAGTGTGTGGTCAGCGGGATATAAATTGTATCAAACCTGAATAAGCGGCTACCCCTCATATGTGGTCAGTGTGTGGTCAGTGGGATATAAATTGTAACAAACCTGAACAAGCAGCCACCCCTCATATGGGCCAGTGTGTGTCAGTGGGATATTAATTGTATCAAACCTGAATAAGCAGCCACCCCTCATATGTGGCCAGTGTGTGGTCAGTGGGATATTAATTGTATCAAACCTGAATAAGCGGCCACCCCTCATATGTGGCCAGTGTGTGGTCAGCGGGATATTAACTATATCAATTAAACCTTAGTAAGTGTCACCTATCCGAAGTGGTAAGAACAAGACTGATGTTTCCAATGATGGTCACCATGATATCAAAGGTATTGATATGGAATGTGAAAATCTATATCAATATCATATAAATTGGCTGAATTCTTTGGTTCAATACCAAAAATACCCTTTTTCAAAAAGCAATGTATATTAATGTAGCGCTTCAAAGACAGCCCGAAACGTACTTACCCTAAAATAAGTACCGGTATGTTTAAATTAATTTTCATAAACTATTTAGCCTAAATATTTTCTCTGATATATTTCAAAATATATGAAATGAAATCAGTCGATCAATAGAACAGGTGTGATTAACGTAACCTTTAAAATTCAAATGCTTTCATAATACATAGTGTTTTTTTCCAGATATATACTGATAGATCATGTATAAACCACAGTTATCAGTGATCTACAACTTACTCTGTATACAAACAAATCCTGTGTGAAATGATTTGTATCTATAAATATTGATCTCCATGTATGCCATAAACACAACTGTTATTCCAATTGTTTTGTGATATGCGGATACAAAGTTTAGAGTATGCCATATATCTTATAGCATATCCTGACTTTATGCTTAATCTTCCTTGCCTATATATACCCTATTAAGCAGCCCCCCCCTTTTCTGAAGAAAAGCTGAAGTTGTATAAATGTCCCCTTTCAATTGATTTAACAATGTTTTTCAACAGAAATATTTAAAATATGGCTAACTTTTTTATCGAAAACTTACATTTTGGAACATTATCAATAAGTACTCCCTTTGTAACAGATATCTAAGTGCCCTGGGCATTATTTACGTCAAATATGGTAGATTGTGTCTATCTAGTATCAACCATTACCAACAATCTGATCCTCCTGACCTATATATAGGTCGTGTCTATCTAGTATCTACTATTACCCACCATCTGATCCTCCTGACCTATATATAGGATGTGTCTATCTAGTATCTACCATTACCCACCATCTGATCCTCCTGACCTTTATATAGGATGTGTCTATCTAGTATCTTCCATTACCCACCATCTGATCCTCCTGACCTATATATAGGTCACGTCTATTTAGTATCTACTTTTACCCACCATCTGATCCTCCTGACCTATATATAGGTCACGTCTATCTAGTATCTACTATTACCCACCATCTGATCCTCCTGACCTATATATAGGTCGTGTCTATCTAGTATCTACTATTACCAACCATCTGAT
Source organism: Argopecten irradians (assembly GCF_041381155.1). Classification (NCBI taxonomy): domain Eukaryota; kingdom Metazoa; phylum Mollusca; class Bivalvia; order Pectinida; family Pectinidae; genus Argopecten; species Argopecten irradians. The sequence continues at coordinate 2,278,725 of NC_091134.1, read as the reverse complement.
CCTCCTGACCTATATATAGGTCACGTCTATTTAGTATCTACTATTACCCACCATCTGATCCTCCTGACCTATATATAGGTCGTGTCAATCTAGTATCTACTATTACCCACCATCTGATCCTCCTGACCTATATATAGGTCATGTCTATCTAGTATCTACTATTACCCACCATCTGATCCTCCTGACCTATATATAGGTCATGTCTATCTAGTATCTACTATTACCCACCATCTGATCCTCCTGACCTATATATAGGTCGTGTCTATCTAGTATCTACTATTACCCACCATCTGATCCTCCTGACCTATATATAAGTCATGTCTATCTAGTATCTACTATTACCCACCATCTGATCCTCCTGACCTATATATAGGTCATGTCTATCTAGTATCTACTATTACCCACCATCTAATCCTCCTAACCTATATATAGGTTGTGTCTATCTAGTATCTACTATTACCCACCATCTGATCCTCCTGACCTATATATAGGATGTGTCTATCTAGTATCTACTATTACCCACCATCTGATCCTCCTGACCTATATATAGGTCGTGTCAATCTAGTATCTACTATTACCTACCATCTGATCCTCCTGACCTATATATAGGTCTTGTCAATCTAGTATCTACTATTACCCACCATCTGATCCTCCTGACCTATATATAGGTCATGTCTATCTAGTATCTACTATTACCCACCATCTGATCCTCCTGACCTATATATAAGTCGTGTCTATCTAGTATCTACTATTACCCACCATCTGATCCTCCTGACCTACATATAGGTTATGTCTATCTAGTATCTACTATTACCCACCATCTGATCCTCCTGACCTATATATAAGGTCATGTTTATCTAGTATCTACTATTACCCACCATCTGATCCTCCTGACCTATATATAGGTCATGTCTATCTAGTATCTACTATTACCCACCATCTGATCCTCCTGACCTATATATAGGTCGTGTCTATCTAGTATCTACTATTACCCACCATCTGATCCTCCTGACCTATATATAGGTCATGTCTATCTAGTATCTACTATTACCCACCATCTGATCTTCCTGACATATATATAGGTTGTGTCTATCTAGTATCTACTATACTATTACCCACCATCTGATCCTCCTGACCTATATATAGGTCATGTCTATCTAGTATCTACTATTACCCACCATCTGATCCTCCTGACATATATATAGGTTGTGTCTATCTAGTATCTACTATTACCCACCATCTAATCCTCCTGACCTATATATAGGTCGTGTCTATCTAGTATCTACTATTACCCACCATCTGATCCTCCTGACCTATATATAGGTCATGTCTATCTAGTATCTACTATTACCCACCATCTGATCCTCCTGACCTATATATAGGTCGTGTCTATCTAGTATCTACTATTACCCACCATCTGATCCTCCTGACCTATATATAGGTCATGTCTATCTAGTATCTACTATTACCCACCATCTGATCCTCCTGACCTATATATAGGTTGTGTCTATCTAGTATCTACTATTACCCACCATCTGATCCTCCTGACCTATATATAGGTCATGTCTATCTAGTATCTACTATTACCCACCATCTGATCCTCCTGACATATATATAGGTTGTGTCTATCTAGTATCTACTATTACCCACCATCTGTTCCTACTGACCTATATATAGGTGATATGTCTATCTAGTATCTACTATTACCCACCATCTGATCCTCCTGACCTATATATAGGTCATGTCTATCTAGTATCTACTATTACCCACCATCTGATCCTCCTGACCTATATATAGGTCATGTCTATCTAGTATCTACTATTACCCACCATCTGATCCTCCTGACATATATATAGGTTGTGTCTATCTAGTATCTACTATTACCCACCATCTGATCCTCCTGACCTATATATAGGTCATGTCTATCTAGTATCTACTATTACCCACCATCTGATCCTCCTGACCTATATATAGGTCATGTGTCTATCTAGTATCTACTATTACCCACCATCTGATCCTCCTGACCTATATATAGGTCATGTCTATCTAGTATCTACTATTACCCACCATCTGATCCTCCTGACCTATATATAGGTCATGTCTATCTAGTATCTACTATTACCCATCATCTGATCCTCCTGACCTATATATAGGTCATGTCTATCTAGTATCTACTATTACCCACCATCTGATCCTCCTGACCTATATATAGGTCATGTCTATCTAGTATCTACTATTACCCACCATCTGATCCTCCTGACCTATATATAGGTCATGTCTATCTAGTATCTACTATTACCCACCATCTGATCCTCCTGACCTATATATAGGTCATGTCTATCTAGTATCTACTATTACCCACCATCTGATCCTCCTGACCTATATATAGGTTGTGTCTATCTAGTATCTACTATTACCCACCATCTGATCCTCCTGACCTATATATAGGTCATGTCTATCTAGTATCTACTATTACCCACCATCTGATCCTCCTGACCTATATATAGGTCATGTCTATCTAGTATCTACTATTACCCACCATCTGATCCTCCTGACCTATATATAGGTCATGTCTATCTAGTATCTACTATTACCCACCATCTGATCCTCCTGACCTATATATAGGTCATGTCTATCTAGTATCTACTATTACCCACCATCTGATCCTCCTGACCTATATATAGGTCATGTCTATCTAGTATCTACTATTACCCACCATCTGATCCTCCTGACCTATATATAGGTCATGTCTATCTAGTATCTACTATTACCCACCATCTGATCCTCCTGACCTATATATAGGTCATGTCTATCTAGTATCTACTATTACCCACCATCTGATCCTCCTGACCTATATATAGGTCGTGTCTATCTAGTATCTACTATTACCCACCATCTGATCCTCCTGACCTATATATAGGTCGTGTCTATCTAGTATCTACTATTACCCACCATCTGATCCTCCTGACCTATATATAGGTCGTGTCTATCTAGTATCTACTATTACCCACCATCTGATCCTCCTGACCTATATATAGGTCATGTCTATCTAGTATCTACTATTACCCACCATCTGATCCTCCTGACCTATATATAGGTCGTGTCTATCTAGTATCTACTATTACCCACCATCTGATCCTCCTGACCTATATATAGGTGATATATCTATCTAGTATCTACTATTACCCACCATCTGATCCTCCTGACCTATATATAGGTCGTGTCTATCTAGTATCTACTATTACCCACCATCTGATCCTCCTGACCTATATATAGGTCATGTCTATCTAGTATCTACTATTACCCACCATCTGATCCTCCTGACCTATATATAGGTCATGTCTATCTAGTATCTACTATTACCCACCATCTGATCCTCCTGACCTACATATAGGTCATGTCTATCTAGTATCTACTATTACCCACCATCTGATCCTCCTGACCTATATATAGGTCGTGTCTATCTAGTATCTACTATTACCCACCATCTGATCCTCCTGACCTATATATAGGTCGTGTCTATCTAGTATCTACTATTACCCACCATCTGATCCTCCTGACCTATATATAGGTCATGTCTATCTAGTATCTACTATTACCCACCATCTGATCCTCCTGACCTATATATAGGTCATGTCTATCTAGTATCTACTATTACCCACCATCTGATCCTCCTGACCTATATATAGGTCATGTCTATCTAGTATCTACTATTACCCACCATCTGATCCTCCTGACCTATATATATAGGTCATGTCAATCTAGTATCTACTATTACCCACTATCTGATCCTCCTGACCTATATATAGGTCATGTCTATCTAGTATCTTCCATTACCCACCATCTGATCCTCCTGACCTATATATAGGTCATGTCAATCTAGTATCTACTATTACCCACCATCTGATCCTCCTGACCTATATATAGGTCATGTCTATCTAGTATCTACTATTACCTACCATCTAATCCTCCTTACCTATATATAGGTTGTGTCTATCTAGTATCTACTATTACCCACCATCTGATCCTCCTGACCTATATATAGGTCATGTCTATCTAGTATCTACTATTACCCACCATCTGATCCTCCTGACCTATATATAGGTCATGTCTATCTAGTATCTCCTATTACCCACCATCTGATCCTCCTGACCTATATATAGGTCATGTCTATCTAGTATCTACTATTACCCACCATCTGATCCTCCTGACCTATATATAGGTCATGTCTATCTAGTATCTACTATTACCCACCATCTGATCCTCCTGACCTATATATAGGTCATGTCTATCTAGTATCTACTATTACCCACCATCTGATCCTCCTGACCTATATATAGGTCATGTCTATCTAGTATCTACTATTACCCACCATCTGATCCTCCTGACCTATATATAGGTCGTGTCTATCTAGTATCTACTATTACCCACCATCTGATCCTCCTGACCTATATATAGGATGTGTCTATCTAGTATCTACTATTACCCACCATCTGATCCTCCTGACCTATATATAGGTCGTGTCTATCTAGTATCTACTATTACCCACCATCTGATCCTCCTGACCTATATATAGGTCGTGTCTATCTAGTATCTACTATTACCCACCATCTGATCCTCCTGACCTATATATAGGTCTGTCTATCTAGTATCTACTATTACCCACCATCTGATCCTCCTGACTTATATATAGGTTGTGTCTATCTAGTATCTACTATTACCCACCATCTGATCCTCCTGACCTATATATAGGTTGTGTCTATCTAGTATCTACTATTACCCACCATCTGATCCTCCTGACCTATATATAGGTATGTGTCTATCTAGTATCTACTATTACCCACCATCTGATCCTCCTGACCTATATATAGGATGTGTCTATCTAGTATCTACTATTACCCACCATCTGATCCTCCTGACCTATATATATAGGTCTGTCTATCTAGTATCTACTATTACCCACCATCTGATCCTCCTGACCTATATATAGGTCATGTCTATCTAGTATCTACTATTACCCACCATCTGATCCTCCTGACCTATATATAGGTCTGTGTCTATCTAGTATCTACTATTACCCACCATCTGATCCTCCTGACCTATATATAGGTCACGTGTCTATCTAGTATCTACTATTACCCACCATCTGATCCTCCTGACCTATATATAGGTCATGTCTATCTAGTATCTACTATTACCCACCATCTGATCCTCCTGACCTATATATAGGTTGTGTCTATCTAGTATCTACTATTACCCACCATCTGATCCTCCTGACCTATATATAGGTCATGTCTATCTAGTATCTACTATTACCCACCATCTGATCCTCCTGACCTATATATAGGTCATGTCTATCTAGTATCTACTATTACCCACCATCTGATCCTCCTGACCTATATATAGGTCGTGTCTATCTAGTATCTACTATTACCCACCATCTGATCCTCCTGACCTATATATAGGTCGTGTCTATCTAGTATCTACTATTACCCACCATCTGATCCTCCTGACCTATATATAGGTCTGTCTATCTAGTATCTACTATTACCCACCATCTGATCCTCCTGACTTATATATAGGTTGTGTCTATCTAGTATCTACTATTACCCACCATCTGATCCTCCTGACCTATATATAGGTCGTGTCTATCTAGTATCTAATATTACCCACCATCTGATCCTCCTGACCTATATATAGGTCGTGTCTATCTAGTATCTACTATTACCCACCATCTGATCCTCCTGACCTATATATAGGATGTGTCTATCTAGTATCTACTATTACCCACCATCTGATCCTCCTGACCTATATATAGGTCATGTCTATCTAGTATCTACTATTACCCACCATCTGATCCTCCTGACCTATATATAGGTCATGTCTATCTAGTATCTACTATTACCCACCATCTGATCCTCCTGACCTATATATAGGTCATGTCTATCTAGTATCTACTATTACCCACCATCTGATCCTCCTGACCTATATATAGGTCGTGTCTATCTAGTATCTACCATTACCCACCATCTGATCCTCCTGACCTATATATAGGTCATGTCTATCTAGTATCTACTATTACCCACCACCTGATCCTCCTGACCTATATATAGGTCGTGTCTATCTAGTATCTACTATTACCCACCATCTGATCCTCCTGACCTATATATAGGTCGTGTCTATCTAGTATCTACTATTACCCACCATCTGATCCTCCTGACTTATATATAGGATGTGTCTATCTAGTATCTACTATTACCCACAATCTGATCCTCCTGACTTATATATAGGATGTGTCTATCTTGTATCTACTATTACCCACCATCTGATCCTCCTGACTTATATATAGGATGTGTCTATCTAGTATCTACTATTACCCACCATCTGATCCTCCTGACCTATATATAGGTTGTGTCTATCTAGTATCTACTATTACCTACCATCTGATCCTCCTGACCTATATTTAGGTCATGTCTATCTAGTATCTACTATTACCCACCATCCGATCCACCTGACCTATATATAGGTCGTGTCAATCTAGTATCTACTATTACCTACCATCTGATCCTCTTGGCCAGGGTTGATATATTGGTAGCCAGACTTCATGGCAGGGGGGCCAGCCCTGCCAGTCTTTATCTTCAGATCTGTAAACAAACAAAAGTCAGAAGTTTTAATATTTATCACAATTAAGGAACACTTCTGTAATTATGTTGTTTGACAAGCTATACAGGTATTTTATGGAAAGGGAAGGTTCACTTGGACAGCAGTTTAAAAATCATATTGTTGTATTATTGAGCCAAAAATATATCAAAAGTTGGACCATAAGAAATTGTTATATTTACTAATGACTCTTTTTTATATGATTTCACAGAATTCAATACTAAGGGATGCGTCAATGATAAGATTATGGGAACAAGATTTTCTAGCAAGTAACAGAGAAAGGAATCTTGGGCTATGACATACCGGTAATTTTGTAACCTGAATAAATCAAAGAACACTATCTCCTAGCAGTTAATGTTGGTATTATGAAAAGGTTTATTTGTCGAAGCAATGGAACCAATGGTAATGCGCCGGTTTACATAAACAATTAAGCATGTGTAAAAATTCGTCATTCAAACAACTGACTGGTTAATAGTTGAGGATTTGCATATTTGTAACAATGTTCAAGCAACTAATTTTATGTGAAAAGAGTTAACAATATTTTATTTACACCTGGATTCAGGTAACAATGGTATCCACATGTTGCCTCGTCAGGTAACAAAGACACTCACTTGTTGAATCGTAAGGTAACAAAGACACCCACTTGTTGAATCGTAAGATAACAAAGACACCCACTTGTTGAATCGTAAGATAACAAAGACACCCACTTGTTGAATTGTCAGGTAACAATGATTCCACTTGTGGCTTCAATTTTCATGGCAGGTGGTGAGTTATAGTACATACAGGACATCAGAAATACGGTTAATGAATTTTTGCACATGACTTTGAACTATTTGAAAAAAGTTTGTTTATCTTTAAAGCTGTGTATAATTAGCAGATGTTTGGCCTGTATAGAGTCTCTTTTCTATCACAATCACATATTCAGATGAACCTCTATGGACTTGATTAAAGTCAAAGTCATTCATCGAACAAATTTGGTTGTAGATATTATTCTTCTTAACCCCTTCATTTTATGAGAACCTGCTTGGAATTTCTGGACAGATGGTAAATCTAACAAGAGGCCCAAGGGCCTTAAGATATTGTTTTAACATCCATCTTGGATTTTAGTTTTAGACAGACTTGACCTGGTAACATGTACAAAACTTAGTCAGGACCATGTCAAGATCATTTCAGATACCGGTCAGTTTTAGCTAAATTGAACTGGTAAAACTTGTATATTTTAGTCTGAATGAATGAACAATGGACAGACAATTGATCAATATATATCCTGGCATACGTTTGGGTAGGAAAGGTATAAATAACAGCCAGTAGCTAAGCACTGTAAGTCACTTACATTAAGATACCTTAATGTTGAACTTAATGTAAACCTATTTTACTCCATTTTCATATCTCTTATGTGTATCATATTGCAGTGAATTTGAAGTGAAATATATATATACATGCTCTGACTAATATATTTGTATTTACAAGGGTACATACATTTTACAACTATTTATAAAGGTATTCAGGGTAAAGAACTTTTCAACGACCTGTAAAAGACTTTTTAAAACACCAATAAAATATTATTTTATTTTATTTCTACAAAGTAAGTGTACATAACATTTACAAAGTGTATTCGTATTCGTGTGTATACATGTATGTAATATAATAATGAATGTCTGCAGTGTGACTTCTCTGTATAATAAAAGTATACACATTGATGATTCATGAAACTTATTTTGATTTATCATACCATTGATATTAAAGGGACAATTCGGTTTCGGTCTAAGAGTACATTAAAACTTGCACATGTTTCGGAAACAAACCAGTTCTAATGGAAATCGGATTAGTTGGTTTTACTGTGATATTCCAGAAAAGCCCACCGTTGTCAATTGTATGTGAAATGTTCAATAGCCATTATACATAGCATGAAGTGTATGCCGAACCCTGACCCTTGCCTGTGTAATAAAGAATTTTTATTCTAGAATTACTCAAAACGCTCTTACAGTTGTGTTAACATTATAAGATGCATGTTCATGTATAAAAATAATTTCATCAACTCCTCAGTAGTTATGTATTGAATTTGTTTAATGTGCGTGACTTTGACTCGGGTAAGGGTACAGCGTACATGTTGTACCTGCTTAATCATTATTTATGTCATATTTTGCTTCGTGGTTATATCACGAATTAGCCTCACAGAATTGTCCCTTCAATAACTTGTTTTCCAAAAGTCATTTCATTACTTTACATCAAGACTAAAATTCATATGAAGATAATAATTATACCTAATAAAAATGTCTTTAAGAGTATAGATTTTCATTTTTGATCAATTTTTTTATATCAATACCAGTAATCGTAATAAATAGTTGTGTAATTTTATAGCTCAATAAAAATAGCTCATCATGTTTTAAATTATCCATATTTTCAACCAAATAAGCATAATAAATAAACAATGAAATATTTTGATAGAGAATTATCAAATAAATTTTCTGAAGTCAATTGATCACAGAGAGCTATAAGAATGTTACTGTAAAGGGAGATAATAGGAAGCTACTGTAAGGGGAGATAATAGGTAGCTACTGTAAGGGGAGATAATAGGTAGCTACTGTAAGGGAAGATAATAGGTAGCTACTGAAAAGGGAGATAATAGGAAGCTACTGTAAGGGGAGATAATAGGTAGCTACTGTAAGGGGAGATAATAGGTAGCTACTGTAAGGGGAGATAATAGGAAGCTACTGTAAGGGGAGATAATAGGAAGCTACTGTAAGGGGAGATAATAGGTAGCTACTGAATATGGAGATAATAGGTAGCTACTGTAAGGGGAGATAATAGGTATCTACTGTAAGGGGAGATAATAGGTAATTACTATAAGGGGAGATAATAGGAAACTACTGCGAGGGGAGATAACAGGAAGCTACTGTAAGGGGAGATAATAGGTAGCTACTGACTATGGAGATAATAAGTAGCTAATGTAAGGGGAGATAATAGGAAGCTACTGTAAGGGGAGATAATAGGTAGCTACTGAAAAGGTAGATAATAGGAAGCTACTGTAAGGGGAGATAATAGGAAGCTACTGTAAGGGGAGATAATAAGAAGATACTGTAAGGGGAGATAATAGGTAGCTACTGAATATGGAGATAATAGGTAGCTACTGTAAGGGGAGATAATAGGTAGCTACTGTAAGAGGAGATACCGGTAATAGGAAGCTACTGTAAGGGGAGATAATAGGAAGCTACTGTAAGGGGAGATAATAGGTAGCTACTGTAAGGGAAGATAATAGGTAGCTACTGAAAAGGGAGATAATAGGAAGCTACTGTAAGGGGAGATAATAGGTAGCTACTGTAAGGGGAGATAATAGGTAATTACTATAAGGGGAGACAATAGGAAGCTACTGTATGGGAGATAATAGGAAGCTACTGTAAGGGGAGATAATAGGTAGCTACTGAATATGGAGATAATAGGTAGCTACTGTAAGGGGAGATAATAGGTATCTACTGTAAGGGGAGATAATAGGTAATTACTATAAGGGGAGATAATAGGAAACTACTGCGAGGGGAGATAACAGGAAGCTACTGTAAGGGGAGATAATAGGTAGCTACTGACTATGGAGATAATAAGTAGCTAATGTAAGGGGAGATAATAGGAAGCTACTGTAAGGGGAGATAATAGGTAGCTACTGAAAAGGTAGATAATAGGAAGCTACTGTAAGGGGAGATAATAGGAAGCTACTGTAAGGGGAGATAATAAGAAGATACTGTAAGGGGAGATAATAGGTAGCTACTGAATATGGAGATAATAGGTAGCTACTGTAAGGGGAGATAATAGGTAGCTACTGTAAGAGGAGATACCGGTAATAGGAAGCTACTGTAAGGGGAGATAATAGGTAGCTACTGTAAGAGGAGATACCGGTAATAGGAAGCTACTGTAAGGGGAGATAATAGGTAGCTACTGAATATGGAGATAATAGGTAGCTACTGTAAGGGGAGATAATAGGTAATATATACTACGTCTATTTATCACAGCTCTTCAAATTACTTCCACATTACTGATGTCATTATTGTATACAGGGTTGTTAAACTTAGCAGAATAAGTAACGTTTCACCTAGACAAGAACTGTCTGTACCTACCATACAATTGTACGACATACATCTCCAACCTCCATCTGAAATCTGGATGGGAGGTTGTACAATGTAAAAGGAATAGACAAAGGAAGTGATATGACAGGCATGGTCTACAATTCATAGCCCCATCTTCTCTTTCACATCTGTGTCATTAAAGTCATAAATTCTATTTTTCATCTTAATCTATAAGGTCAAATTCATATTTCATACAAAAAATCTGCTTGGTAAACAAAAATATATCTAATCCCTCAAACACCAAAACGATATGACCTCTTGGCCTTATACACACATATATACATGTACAATGATACTAAAACTGATTGCACATCCTCTAGGGGTAATTTAGGTATAATATAATTTGCCTTTTTGAATAATCACCCAAATCTATTTCAGTTTCATTAAAGTGAATAGTCGAGCAAAGAAAACCAGTGTAAATGCGTTCATTTGCCTTCCAAAAGTTCTCGCATATTAATACGACGGTCAAGTTCTGCTTAGTTTCCCAGTTCTGACCATTAAAGTTAAGAAAAGTTGAAAGCATTGAAAGCGAGGCTGCGTGGAAATGTAACCATGGACATAGTGAGCCGGGAGGACGGTTTAGAATTTCCACTGTTCACTTTAAGGATAACTACTGACCATAATGGTCCATTTGATGGATTAAGCTAAAATAAATTAAAATCATAGCCTGGACCAAAATAAGCAGAGGAAAACCCTATTAACACCATGTTATGTGAGAAATTCAGACTTAAAACATTCTATACTGTGTTTAGGGCATGTATTTATACTGTGTTTAGGGCATGTATTTAGTCCTATGTACATTTCCCGATGCATACCTAAAAGTTAAAAGTTTACAATAAGGAGAGAAATACATGAAATACATTTGTGAGAGTATGTATTTAGTCTTACGTACATTTCCCGACGCATACCTAAAAGTTAAAGTTTACAATAAGGAGAGAAATACATGAAAGCCTTTACTTATGTTTAAGTCCCACTGATGTGGAGAGGGTCACAGGAGGTAATTCCTCATTTACAATATATGTAATTCATTACAATAATTCTCACAAAATGTTGAAATATTTTTCTATGTTTCTTTATAAGGTGAGAGTTCAGTGCCTATAACAACATAGACATATGAAGGAGAAAATGAAGCAGCCAGACAATGTTGTGAATGTTGGACTGGTCTATGGACAGAGGCTCGAAATGTTGTCACCAGTGACATACCCAGTTACAGTACGGCTATACTCTCAGAAAGACTACATCTTTAGTATTCAACCTTAACACACAAGTTGAATTTACAACCCAATATGTGTTAAAGATGCTCCACCGCTGACAAACGTTATTTTTTCCCCTATCAAAAATATGAGCAGACGATTTAGTATTATTCTTCAGTCAAAAAAGTTACATACTTTACACCATTACCACCATTGAAAAGTTTAAGCTTCTAATTCTTCTAATTTTACTTCTAAGTTAAAAATATAAAAAATAAATAATTGCATCCCGAAAAAATTCAGTGCCACTATATCCTATATGGAATGAAATACTGATTGCTTATGCACCAAATGCAAAATAAATTATTTTATTACATTTTTTTTGTGCTAATGGCCACTCCAGCCTAATTTCTCATCTATATGTGTGAACGCTGCAAGTACATTACCCGCTACTGAAGAACTTACAAGCTATTCTGATTTAATACGTGAATTGTAGCTTACTTGTTTTAAGTTTAATAACAAAGAATGATACTTACTTGACTTTTTCATTTCACTGATGGATTTGTGACATGATAAACATCCACGAGAACAGTTGTAATACCGAGTACAAAACAATATATAAGGTATACAAGTCTGAGTGTTAAAAAACCGCTATGCAGTCAAGCAGTGTAATTGTGACGGCTACACTTTTGAAAATAGATTGCAAGTACCCCGAGTAACAAAATCCTGAATAAAGAATGTATGTACACAATCGGAGACCTGAACAGCTCACCGACCTTAAAGATCATTCAAGTGTGTTAAATGTTTACTCCGACCAAAATTGATGAGAGATATGTGCGATGACATATATATATACAGAAGCGTTGAATCTATTTAAATCATCATTATTATACACATCTAAGAACCTATGTTGTGACGATACAGGTGAATAGGTGTGTGCCTACTTTTGATTGTACTATAACACACTCTTACCCTTAAGGCAGGGCTACTTGATCAGGGACCATTTATGTATTGTGTTTAAAAGAAAGTACGTTATTAACAAAGCTGAAGAATTTGTTATTGTGATTGATATTTATACCTCTGACAATTCTCTGTAGTTAACGTTAGTGTGGTAAAGTGATGTACATGAGAATCTATCTTAATTATAGACCTGCTATGGATACATGGAATTTACAACTGTAATTTAGCTGTAAGTTAAGAGTCCACAATAAACCTCTGGTCAGTAGATTGACCATGGTGATTTCTGAGGTAGATTACCATGTCCATAAGTATGTGATGTTATCCATCGGTCAAGTGTGACCCCTAGAGCGAGGTGTTACTGAAGGCACAGTGACCACTGTATGTACCTGTGTACAGGTAGACAATAAAGAATTCACACAAACATAACAAATACATGCCAGCTTTCCCTAGTCACCAGAGAAATACTTTATCTCGTAAGACATTAGATTGGGAATTACCTGGCAACTGCTTCCCTACAGGTCTTAGAAACTTAGAAAATTCCAAAGATGGGGGTGGAGGATGGGGCATAGGGAAGCAAAAGGTCAGCACCTTAACCACTATGCCACCTCCGTCCCAGATCTAGTAGTAATTGTAGCTAGGGCTCATCATCTGAGTCATCTAATGGTAAAACCTGTTCTGTTCGTCAAACATCAGATGGAATTTATGTCACGAGTTTCAAATATGAAAGTAGTGTCTTAATCTAAAATTAAAAAGAAAAGGGCAGTATGTTTCAGGGAAACAAATACTGTGAAGATCTAAACAGTTTACAGAAAGATGAATGGATAACATTTTATAAGAATGAAGACACAGAATAATCATGTTTACACGTCAGAATAATCATGTTTACACGTCAGAATAATCATGTTTACACATCAGAATAATCATGTTTACATGTCAGAATAATCATGTTTACACGTCAGAATAATCATGTTTACACGTCAGAATAATCATGTTTACACAAAATAATCATGTTTACACGTCAGAATAATCATGTTTACACGTCAGAATAATCATGCTTACACGTCAGAATAATCATGTTTACACGTCAGAATAATCATGATTACACATCAGAATAATCATGTTTAACACGTCAGAATAATCATGTTTACACATCAGAATAATCATGTTTACACGTCAGAATAATCATGTTTACACATCAGAATAATCATGTTTACACGTCAGAATAATCATGTTTACACATCAGAATAATCATGTTTACACGTCAGAATAATCATGTTTACACATCAAAATAATCATGTTTACACATCAGAATAATCATGTTTACACATCAGAATAATCATGTTTACACATCAGAATAATCATGTTTACACATCAGAATAATCATGTTTACACATCAGAATAATCATGTTTACATGTCAGAATAATCATGTTTACACATCAGAATAATCATGTTTACATGTCAGAATAATCATGTTTACACATCAGAATAATCATGTTTACATGTCAGAATAATCATGTTTACACATCAGAATAATCATGTTTACACATCAGAATAATCATGTTTACATGTCAGAATAATCAAGTTTACACATCAGAATAATCATGTTTACATGTCAGAATAATCATGTTTACATGTCAGAATAATCATGTTTACACATCAGAATAATCATGTTTACACGTCAGAATAATCATGTTTACACATCAGAATAATCATGTTTACACATCAGAATAATCATGTTTACATGTCAGAATAATCATGTTTACACATCAGAATAATCATGTTTACACGTCAGAATAATCATGTTTACATGTCAGAATAATCATGTTTACATGTCAGAATAATCATGTTTACACATCAGAATAATCATGTTTACACATCAGAATAATCATGTTTACATGTCAGAATAATCATGTTTACATGTCAGAATAATCATGTTTACACATCAGAATAATCATGTTTACATGTCAGAATAATCATGTTTACATGTCAGAATAATCATGTTTACACATCAGAATAATCATGTTTACACGTCAGAATAATCATGTTTACACATCAAAATAATCATGTTTACATGTCAGAATAATCATGTTTACATGTCAGAATAATCATGTTTACATGTCAGAATAATCATGTTTACACATCAGAATAATCATGTTTACATGTCAGAATAATCATGTTTACACATCAGAATAATCATGTTTACATGTCAGAAATAACATGTCAGAATAATCATGATTACACATCAGAATAATCATGTTTACACGTCAGAATAATCATGTTTACACGTCAGAATAATCATGTTTACATGTCAGAATAATCATGTTTACACATCAGAATAATCATGTTTACACATCAGAATAATCATGTTTACATGTCAGAATAATCATGTTTACATGTCAGAATAATCATGTTTACACATCAGAATAATCATGTTTACACGTCAGAATAATCATGTTTACACGTCAGAATAATCATGTTTACACATCAGAATAATCATGTTTACACGTCAGAATAATCAAGTTTACACGTCAGAATAATCATGTTTTTATGTCAGAATAATCAAGTTTACACATCAGAATAATCATGTTTACACGTCAGAATAATCATGTTTACACGTCAGAATAATCATGTTTACACGTCAGAATAATCATGTTTACACGTCAGAATAATCATGTTTACACGTCAGAATAATCATGTTTACACGTCAGAATAATCATGTTTACACATCAGAATAATCATGTTTACACATCAGAATAATCATGTTTACACGTCAGAATAATCATGTTTACATGTCAGAATAATCATGTTTACACGTCAGAATAATCATGTTTACACATCAGAATAATCATGTTTACATGTCAGAATAATCATGTTTACACATCAGAATAATCATGTTTACACATCAGAATAATCATGTTTACACGTCAGAATAATCATGTTTACATGTCAGTATAATCATGTTTACATGTCATAATAATCATGTTTACACATAAGAAAAATCATGTTTATATGTCAGAATAATCATGTTTACACGTCAGAATAATCATGTTTACACGTCAGAATAATCATGTTTACACATCAGAATAATCATGTTTACACATCAGAATAATCATGTTTACACGTCAGAATAATCATGTTTACACGTCAGAATAATCATGTTTACACGTCAGAATAATCATGTTTACATGTCAGAATAATCATGTTTACACATCAGAATAATCATGTTTACACAGAATAATCATGATTACACATCAGAATAATCATGTTTACATGTCAGAATAATCATATTTACATCTCAGAATAATGATGTTTATACATCAGAATAATCATGTTTATACATCAGAAAAATCATGTTTATATGTCAGAATAATCATGTTTGCATGCCAGAATAAACATGTTTAAATGTCACTTTTTATAAGAATGGAGGCAAAAAAATCATGATTACACAACATTTGTTCTATATGAATACAAATATGTTTACCTGTCATTTTTCCACTGTATAAAGCTGATCAGCACTTATTATCATCAAATACCGAGTTTCTGTCCTTTTATCCACTGTCATCCAGGATCAATTTCTGCGACGTAAAACTTGGAAACTAAAAGTACCTGTTCCTTATTACCATACATTCGAACTTCATTTAACAGAATTGTATATTTCTTACATATATCAAATGCATGTTCCCCTTAAAAAGATGCCAGTCAAAGTGCTCCTCATATATCTAGATTATCTATGGGTAGCCATAAAATGTGAAGCATTTTTTATCTTTGTACCAGCACCGTCTACCCGGGTAACCTTTGTGTACCTAAAAAGGCCAAACATAACATTATCTTGGTTTCCTTGCTATCTCTACCTAACACTAGTATTTTTTTATCTTTCTGGGTCAGATCTTATGCATAAAGCTTCTGTTGATACATGCATGTACATGCACCAGAGTTTTTTTCTCTATAAATCTGACTATTTTACAAAATGCAATTGCACGTCACTCAATGAAATGTGTGCTCATGATAAAAAATATGCTACGTAAATTAACACACATGTGAGCAGTCTAAACATTATATTGACCTATGACATTAACTTTGTCCGCACCTGAATTTGAATATTGAACAGACATATATCAGCCACAATATTAGTGGATCAAGATTTAAGCTATTCAACTGCATATATATTGCACTACACATTGGCAACCGGCGATTTAAGTAAATTGACTCTTTTTAGGAAACAAAATTTAAAATTACTGCAAGAACATATAATTTTTAACCTTTCCATCACTTGACCTTTGACCTTGAGTTCAAAGGGCATAGTGACCTCTAAACAGCAGTGTATTTGACTATAGATGATGTAAGAAATATTAAAGCGAATAGTCGGGCAAAGGAAACCAGTCTAAATACGTTCTTTGGCCTTCCAAAAGTCCTTGTATACCATAATGATGGTCAAGTTCTGCTTACGGTGTCCAGTTTTGACTATTGAAATTATGGGGAAGCCCTGGTAAATTTAGCACAGTTCTAAATATAAATTCGTCTATCTCTTTGAAAACGAGGCTGGGTGGATATGTGTTAAGAGTGAACTGCACTGATAGCCGGTCGGGAAGACGTATTAGGATTCCTATAATATATATTAATTTCTTCGCATACAGAGCGATTTTGATGGGAGATTTTATTTTTCTATTTTCATAAGAAATTATACTGGATATATTAACACCATTTTACCGACTTAAGCCTTTGTTTGTCCGACTATTCGCTTTAATGCACATTTCATCTGGATAAAATTACAGTTTGGAAGTCAAGGCCAGGACAAATATTTGGATTAAATTACAGTTTGGAAGTCAAGGTCAGGACAAATGTAATTCTAACTAAAACCAGTAGTAAATTGTCTAAAATTATTATGTGGAGCTTTGGTAAACCCACAGCCTTCACAATCAGGTTAAAATATTGGCCATGAAAACAAGACAGCAAGACATTGTAACAGGAACCACTAAAAACTTGATCACCAGTCAGATTACCTACAACACACCTGTTTAAGTGTGTAGTCAGATTACCTACAACACACCTGGTTTAGTGTGTAGTCTGATACCTACAACACACCTGGTTTAGTGTGTAGTCTGATACCTACAACACACCTGGTTTAGTGTGTAGTCTGATACCTACAACACACCTGGTTTAGTGTGTAGTCTGATACCTACAACACACCTGATTTAGTGTGTAGTCTGATACCTACAACACACCTGACCATTTAGTGTGTAGTCTGATACCTACAACACACCTGTTTAAGTGTGTAGTCTGATACCTACAACACACCTGGTTTAGTGTGTAGTCTGATACCTACAGCACACCTGGTTTAGTGTGTAGTCTGATACCTACAACACACCTGTTTTAGTGTGTAGTCTGATACCTACAACACACCTGGTTTAGTGTGTAGTCTGATACCTACAGCACACCTGATTTAGTGTGTAGTCTGATACCTACAACACACCTGATTTAGTGTGTAGTCTGATACCTACAACACACCTGGTTAAGTGTGTAGTCTGATACCTACAACACACCTGGTTTAGTGTGTAGTCTGATACCTACAACACACCTGATTTAGTGTGTAGTCTGATACCTACAACACACCTGGTTTAGTGTGTAGTCTGATACCTACAACACACCTGATTTAGTGTGTAGTCTGATACCTACAACACACCTGATTTAGTGTGTAGTCTGATACCTACAACACACCTGATTTAGTGTGTAGTCTGATACCTACAGCACACCTGATTTAGTGTGTAGTCTGATACCTACAACACACCTGATTTAGTGTGTAGTCTGATACCTACAGCACACCTGGTTTAGTGTGTAGTCTGATACCTACAACACACCTGATTTAGTGTGTAGTCTGATACCTACAACACACCTGATTTAGTGTGTAGTCTGATACCTACAACACACCTGATTTAGTGTGTAGTCTGATACCTACAACACACCTGTTTAAGTGTGTAGTCTGATACCTACAGCACACCTGGTTTAGTGTGTAGTCTGATACCTACAGCACACCTGATTTAGTGTGTAGTCTGATACCTACAGCACACATGATTTAGTGTGTAGTCTGATACCTACAGCACACCTGATCATGATTAAGTGTGTAGTCTGATACCTACAACACACCTGTCATGATTAAGTGTGTAGTCTGATACCTACAGCACACCTGATCATGATTTAAGTGTGTAGTCTGATACCTACAACACACCTGATTTAGTGTGTAGTCTGATACCTACAACACACCTGATCATGATTAAGTGTGTAGTCTGATACCTACAACACACCTGATTTAGTGTGTAGTCTGATACCTACAGCACACACCTGATTTAGTGTGTAGTCTGATACCTACAACACACCTGTTTAAGTGTGTAGTCTGATACCTACAGCACACCTGGTTTAGTGTGTAGTCTGATACCTACAACACACCTGATTTAGTGTGTAGTCTGATACCTACAGCACACCTGATTTAGTGTGTAGTCTGATACCTACAACACACCTGATTTAGTGTGTAGTCTGATACCTACAACACACCTGGTTTAGTGTGTAGTCTGATACCTACAGCACACCTGGTTTAGTGTGTAGTCTGATACCTACAACACACCTGGTTTAGTGTGTAGTCTGATACCTACAGCACACCTGATTTAGTGTGTGTGTAGTCTGATACCTACAACACACCTGATCATGATTAAGTGTGTAGTCTGATACCTACAGCACACCTGTTTTGTGTGTAGTCTGATACCTACAGCACACCTGATCTGATTTAGTGTGTAGTCTGATACCTACAGCACACCTGATTTAGTGTGTAGTCTGATTACCTACAACACACCTGATTTAGTGTGTAGTCTGATACCTACAACACACCTGATTTAGTGTGTAGTCTGATACCTACAACACACCTGTTTTAGTGTGTAGTCTGATACCTACAGCACACCTGATTTAGTGTGTAGTCTGATACCTACAACACACCTGATTTAGTGTGTAGTCTGATACCTACAACACACCTGATTTAGTGTGTAGTCTGATACCTACAACACACCTGATTTAGTGTGTAGTCTGATACCTACAACACACCTGTTTAAGTGTGTAGTCTGATACCTACAACACACCTGTTTTAGTGTGTAGTCTGATACCTACAACACACCTGATTTAGTGTGTAGTCTGATACCTACAGCACACCTGATTTAGTGTGTAGTCTGATACCTACAACACACCTGTTTTAGTGTGTAGTCTGATACCTACAACACACCTGATTTAGTGTGTAGTCTGATACCTACAACACACCTGATTTAGTGTGTAGTCTGATACCTACAACACACCTGATTTAGTGTGTAGTCTGATACCTACAACACACCTGATTTAGTGTGTAGTCTGATACCTACAACACACCTGATTTAGTGTGTAGTCTGATACCTACAGCACACCTGGTTTAAGTGTGTAGTCTGATACCTACAACACACCTGATTTAGTGTGTAGTCTGATACCTACAACACACCTGATTTAGTGTGTAGTCTGATACCTACAACACACCTGATTTAGTGTGTAGTCTGATACCTACAACACACCTGATTTAGTGTGTAGTCTGATACCTACAACACACCTGATTTAGTGTGTAGTCTGATACCTACAACACACCTGGTTTAGTGTGTAGTCTGATACCTACAACACACCTGTTTAAGTGTGTAGTCTGATACCTACAACACACCTGATCATGATTTAGTGTGTAGTCTGATACCTACAACACACCTGATTTAGTGTGTAGTCTGATACCTACAACACACCTGATTTAGTGTGTAGTCTGATACCTACAACACACCTGATTTAGTGTGTAGTCTGATACCTACAACACACCTGATTTAGTGTGTAGTCTGATACCTACAACACACCTAGTTTAGTGTGTAGTCTGATACCTACAACACACCTGATTAGTGTGTAGTCTGATACCTAGATTTAGTGTGTAGTCTGATACCTACAACACACTGATTTAGTGTGTAGTCTGATACCTACAACACACCTGATTTAGTGTGTAGTCTGATACCTACAACACACCTGATTTAGTGTGTAGTCTGATACCTACAACACACCTTGTTTAGTGTGTAGTCTGATACCTACAGCACACCTGTTTGTGTTAGTCTGAATGTTTGTGTAGTCTGATACCTACACACACCTGATTTAGTGTGTAGTCTGATACCTACAGCACACCTGATTTAGTGTGTAGTCTGATACCTACAACACACCTGATCATGATTTAGTGTGTAGTCTGATACCTACAACACACCTGATCATGATTGTGTGTAGTGTGTAGTTTGATACCTACAGCACACCTGGTTTAGTGTGTAGTCTGATACCTACAGCACACCTGGTTTAGTGTGTAGTTGATACCTACAGCACACCTGTTAGTGTGTATCTATACCTACAGCACACCTGATTTAGTGTGTAGTCTGATACCTACAGCACACCTGGTTTAGTGTGTAGTCTGATACCTACAGCACACCTGGTTTAGTGTGTAGTCTGATACCTACAGCACACCTGGTTTAGTGTGTAGTCTGATACCTACAGCACACCTGGTTTAGTGTGTAGTCTGATACCTACAGCACACCTGTTCATGATTTAGTGTGTAGTCTGATACCTACAGCACACCTGGATTAGTGTGTAGTCTGATACCTACAGCACACCTGGTTTTGTGTGTAGTCTGATACCTACAGCACACCTGGTTTAGTGTGTAGTCTGATACCTACAGCACACCTGGTTTAGTGTGTAGTCTGATACCTACAGCACACCTGGTTTAGTGTGTAGTCTGATACCTACAGCACACCTGGATTAGTGTGTAGTCTGATACCTACAGCACACCTGGTTTAGTGTGTAGTCTGATACCTACAGCACACCTGGTTTAGTGTGTAGTCTGATACCTACAACACACCTGGTTTAGTGTGTAGTCTGATACCTACAGCACACCTGGTTTAGTGTGTAGTCTGATACCTACAGCACACCTGGTTTAGTGTGTAGTCTGATACCTACAGCACACCTGGTTTAGTGTGTAGTCTGATACCTACAACACACCTGTTTAAGTGTGTAGTCTGATACCTACAGCACACCTGGTTTAGTGTGTAGTCTGATACCTACAGCATACCTTGTTTAGTGTGTAGTCCAATACCTTTAACACACCTGAGTCAGTGTGTACATGTAGATACACAGAACACATATTTTGCTTGGCCTTTATTAAAGCTAATTCTTCAAAATCACAGCAGGCCATCAGAGACTTTGTCTTTATGTACATAATACTTAGGATAGTTGGATCTCTTACCTTCACACATTGGCTAATATACCACAGAAACATTTGATCCTGGACTGGGTCACATTAGCTTTAGGATTAGTTGGCCGTAACTAGGTAATAAGTTAATGTATGTAACTACATACACAGTGATGATGTAATACTAGAAGAATCTAATACTGGTATAGTACATAACACATATGTATGAATAGAACATAACCCCAGTGAAATCTAGTTTATACACTGTGCAAAGATTCAGATATCGTCAACTGTCCAGAACACGTTTCAGATTTTTTCCTTAGCAGTTAAAAATATTCTACTTGCTCAACTAAATAGTTTGGTAACTATAGCAAAGATTTAAAAAGATAATCTCTCTTTCCCTATCAACGGCATCTCTTCTGGCACCCTGAAAATTACAGATGTCTATCCTCACTCCACAGACATCCTAAATTGAAGCTGTTAAAAAGGATCTTAAGCCTAATCAATCAACCCATTAAACGTCTTAGAGCATCTGACAACATCCCAATAAGGGTCATATGTTTTAGTGACCTTTAGGATTGGCCAATCAAATTACTGCCTTAAAAATCTTGACGGTAGATTAAATTAGTTTGCATATAGTTTTGTGTGTATGTACCTTAAGTTAGTCGTTTCACCCATACAGACCATAGATACATGCATATGTATGCTTTGATGAAATTGTTTTAAGTTGATATGGCCAGATGAAGAATATGCATTTCAGCCCACCTGCAGGTCACATAAAGGTCAAAACTTTGTTTGTTTGATTACTTTAACATTCTATTTAGATCCATGGTCATGTAAGACAGCCTCCCATGTATGCAGTGTGTAGTGTGTGTGAAGTGCAATGTGCATGTTTTACATGAGATATGTTCGTGTTGTGTCCTCTTGAATAGTGGAACTATTGCCTTTTTTTATAATGCTATATTACTGAAACGTGCAAACGAAAACACCAAGTAACACATCCCACCTGGTTACATTAAACTGACCAGAACATGACCCAGCTCTATTGTCAGATCCTCTGGAAAATGGATCTGTATTATAATCAAATTGATGGAGGTGCATGAATATGAGTCACTAAGTCAATGAAATAATTCAATTTCATTGAAATCAAATCATTAGGACAAGCAGATGTTTGAATTAAATCTTGTGAAAAAGACAAAATGTCTGCAAGACATTGTCCTTTATCCCCCTTATTCTTACAAAGGACAAAATGTGTATTGTGTGAGTATGTGTATTGTGTGAGTATGTGTATTGTGTGAGTATGTGTATTGTGTGATTATGTGTATTGTGTGAGTATGTGTATTGTGTGAGTATGTGTATTGTGTGAGTATGTGTATTGTGTGAGCATGTGTATTGTGTGAGTATGTGTATTGTGTGAGCATGTGTATTGTGTGAGCATGTGTATTGTGTGAGTATGTGTATTGTGTGAGTATGTGTATTGTTTGAGCATGTGTATTGTGTGAGCATGTGTATTGTGTGAGCATGTGTATTGTGTGAGCATGTGTATTGTGTGAGTATGTGTATTGTGTGAGCATGTGTATTGTGTGAGTATGTGTATTGTGTGAGTATGTGTATTGTGTGAGCATGTGTATTGTGTGAGTATGTGTATTGTGTGAGCATGTGTATTGTGTGAGTATGTGTATTGTGTGAGCATGTGTATTGTGTGAGTATGTGTATTGTGTGAGCATGTGTATTGTGTGAGCATGTGTATTGTGTGATTATGTGTATTGTGTGAGTATGTGTATTGTGTGAGTATGTGTATTATGTGAACATATGTATTGTGTGCGCATGTGTAGTGTGTGAGTATGTGTATTATGTGAGTATGTGTATTGTTTGAGCATGTGTATTGTGTGAGCATGTGTATTGTGTGAGTATGTGTATTGTGTGCGCATGTGTATTGTGTGAGTGTGAGTATGTGTATTGTGTGCGCATGTATATTGTTTGAGTATGTGTATGTGTGAGCATGTGTATTGTGTGATTATATGTATTGTGTGCGCATGTGTATTGTTTAAGTATGTGTATTGTGTGAGTATGTGTATTATTTGAGCATGTGTATTGTGTGAGTATGTGTATTGTGTGAGCATGTGTATTGTGTGAGTATGTGTATTGTGTGAGCATGTGTATTGTGTGAGTATGTGTATTGTGTGAGCATGTGTATTGTGTGAGCATGTGTATTGTGTGAGTATGTGTATTGTGTGAGTATGTGTATTGTTTGAGCATGTGTATTGTGTGAGCATGTGTATTGTGTGAGCATGTGTATTGTGTGAGTATGTGTATTGTGTGAGCATGTGTATTGTGTGAGTATGTGTATTGTGTGAGTATATGTATTGTGTGAGTATGTGTATTGTGTGAGCATGTGTATTGTGTGAGCATGTGTATTGTGTGAGTATGTGTATTGTGTGAGCATGTGTACTGTTTGAGCATGTGTACTGTTTGAGCATGTGTATTGTGCGAGCATGTGTATTGTTTGAGCATGTGTATTGTTTGAGCATGTGTATTATGTGAGCATGTGTATTGTTTGAGCATGTGTATTGTGTGAGCATGTGTATTGTGTGAGCATGTGTATTGTGTGAGCATGTGTATTGTGTGAGCATGTATATTATGTGAACATGTGTATTGTTTGAGCATGTGTATTGTGTGAGTATGTGTAATATGTGAGTATGTGTATTGTGTGCGCATGTGTATTGTGTGAGTATGTGTATTGTGTGCGCATGTGTATTGTGTGAGTATGTGTATCATGTGAGTAAATGTATTGTGTGCACATGTGTAGTGTGTGAGTGTGAGTATGTGTATTGTGTGTGCATGTGTATTGTGTGATATGTGTATTGTGTGAGTGTGTATTGTGTGATATGTGTATTGTTTGAGCATGTGTATTGTTTGAGCATGTGTATTGTGTGAGCATGTGTATTGTGTGATATGTGTATTGTGTGAGCATGTGGCATGTGTATTGTGTGAACATGTGTATTGTTTGTGAGCATGTGTACTGTGTGAGCATGTGTATTGTGTGAGCATGTGTACTGTGTGAGCATGTGTATTGCCTGAGCATGTGTACTGTGTGAGCATGTGTAATGTGTGAGCATGTGTATTGTGTGAACATGTGTATTGTTTAAGCATGTGTACTGTGTGAGCATGTGTATTGTTTGACCATGTGTATTGTGTGAGCATGTGTATTGTGTGATATGTGTATTGTGTGAGTGTGAGTATTGTGTGAGCATGTGTATTGTGTGAACATGTGTATTGTGTGAGCATGTGTATTGTGTGAGCATGTGTAATGTGTGATATGTGTATTGTGTGCGCATGTGTATTGTGTGATATGTGTATTGTGTGAGCATGTGTATTGTGTGAGCATGTGTATTGTGTGATATGTGTTGTGTGAGATGTGTATTGTGTGAGATGTGTTGTGTGTGACATGTGTATTGTGTGAGCATGTGTATTGTGTGATATGTGTATTGTGTGAGCATGTGTATTGTGTGATATGTGTATTGTTGAGAATGTGTATTGTGTGAGCATGTGTATTGTGAGCATGTGTATTGTGAGCATGTGTATGTGTGAGAATGTGTATTGTGTGAGCATGTGTATTGTGTGAGCATGTGTATTGTTTGGGTATGTGTATTGTTTGAGCATGTGTATTGCCTGAGCATGTGTACTGTGTGAGCATGTGTATTGTGTGAGCATGTGTATTGTGTGAGCATGTGTATTGTGTGAGCATGTGTATTGTGTGAGCATGTGTATTGCCTGAGCATGTGTACAGTGTGAGCATGTGTATTGTGTGAGCATGTGTATTGTGTGAGCATGTGTATTGTTTGGGTATGTGTATTGTTTGAGCATGTGTATTGTGTGAGCATGTGTATTGTTTGAGTATGTGTATTGTTTGAGCATGTGTATTGTTTGAGCATGTGTATTGTTTGAGCACATGTATTGTGTGAGCATGTGTATTGTGTGCGCATGTGTATTGCCTGAGCATTTTACTCAATCTTATTTACTTACTACTATTTTTCAATATAATTTGTTGAAATGAAATATAAATGAAAAGAGTTATATGTCCACTCCACACATTTTGAACATCTGATAAAGTGATAATATTTATAATTCATTAGATTTGAGACGGATTTGAAAAATAATCATTATTAAAATCTGTAATATAATTGTTGGGTCCAAACTCTACAAAAAGTCCTTATCTTAACAACTGCAGCATTTACAAAAGATTGACCTGTTAGCTACAGGTACAGGGTGACACATGCTACAGACCCAGCTTATAAACAGCACAATCATCATGCTTAATTTATAATATGTATTCAAAGGGTGTTTTATGATGTAAGTTCATGTAACAGGAACAGACCATACAATATACACATCGTATTCATTCCAATAAACATTTGTCCAAATATATATACAGAATGATTGGCTGGTTGGTTTTATTAGTTTAGCATCCTACAATTAACAGCCTAGGTTATTTAAGGACGTGCTAGGTTTAATGGTGGAGGAAAGACAAAGTACCCGGAAAAAACCACCGACCTGCGGTCAGTACCTGGCACCTGTCCCACATGGGATTTGAACTTGTGATCCAGAGGTGGAGGGATTGTGGTAATATGTTGGTACATCTTAACCACTCGGTTATTGTGGCCATATATGTATCAGAATGACAATTGTCATATGTTTATACAACACATACAAAAACTTCTGTTTCGAGGTGTACAATTATAAAACTTTCAAAATTTGTGACTTTTACAGACATCATGAAACAAGCCATAATTATAGCAATTATGTTTTAAAGGGAGTGACTTACAAAATGTGGAAGTCAGAAAATAGTCAGTGATTGAAATGAGATCATCATGTATTTAGAATGTATAATTTGCTAAATATGAAAGTTACTACCTCGATTACGGCTATTATGACTCAATAACACAAAGGATCAAACCTTACATATTGTGACTACAAAACTTGGAACATGTCCCCTAAGAGTTCTTATACTAGCAATAACTGATCATGAACCTCTAATTTCATGAGTTCATATACTGGATAACACTGATCATGAACCTTTAATATTTCATTAGTTCATATACTGGCAATAAATGATTGTGAACCTCTAACTTCATGAGTTTGGTTCATACACTGGCAATAAATGATTGTGAACCTCTAACTTCATGAGTTCGGTTCATATACTGGCAATAAATGATTGTGAACCTCTAATTTCATGAGTTCGGTTCATACACTGGCAATAAATGATTGTGAACCTCTAATTTCATGAGTTCGGTTCATATACTGGCAATAAATGATTGTGAACCTCTAATTTCATGAGTTCAGTTCATACACTGGCAATAACTGATTATGAACCTCTAATTTTATGAGTTCATACACTGGCAATCATTGATTATGAACCTCTTCTTTCATGAGTTCATACACTGGCAATAACTAATCATGAACTTCTAATTTTCTAAATCTCCCAAGAGTGTTTATTGTGTTAAATATGATAATGCAATGAGGACAACATGACCTATATATAAACACAGATAACTTCGTGTTAAATCAACCAGGTTGCTCTGCTTTTTGCTTACAAACCTTTTATCCTATCTTGTTTTAAATACATCTACTTATTTCTGAAAGCAAATCTCTTTCAGATATTTGATAACTTTTTTGTATCCAACAAAAATATTTTATCCAGTTTGTGTCGAATCATGTGACAAACATAGACCATACATGCGTACAGATCTGAACAGAATGGAACAGCTCAAAGACTTCCAAGCTATTTTAAATGAGTACATCAGCATGAGGAAAAGTAATAATTATATGTACTGATTTAATGACTTTGTGACTACAAACTTTACTAATGTTGGTGAAGAGGGAAAGTTTAAAACTTAGAGAGGCAGAAAAACATTTGTAGTACACTTTAAATGTTTTTTCAATGACAAAGAGGAAGTTTTAAGGGCTTGTGTAGGGGAAAGAGTTGCCTAACCATTTTATATAATTTGGTCAATTTCTGACCAATGGTTTTTAAGAAGTTACATGATAATGTGAAATGTTGCTGGGTGCTAGACATGAATAGCGAATGCAGGATGCCAGGGTATGGCAAATATAAGCTGACATTGGTAATTTTCTTTTCTTTTGTTAAGACTCACCATGGTTAATGTTACAGACATCGTCATCCATTTAGCTGTTACTGTTAGGTCACAATACATCATCCAAGTCATGTGTGAATAGCCCTCGGGAACACTGCAGCATTCAGTCACGGTCGAGGTAAACATTTCCCTGTTTCAATAAAGAACTATTACTGATTAATTAATCGTAGAAAAATGTGTAATTTCAATATTATCACTACCTTACAAGTGTAAGGATTCCTGACGATCATGTAGTACCTCGAGATCCTCCTTATAAATACTTTAAGCATCAAACGTGTTCCAAAATCCCAGGTTCACAACCACTATTTGTCTTTTCATTTCTGAGATCCGCTCCTATGTAAATATTCTAAAATGGATTACCCAAATTTAAAACCTGACTGATTTGTGTAAAGAAGTAAACGGATGGGGAGCATAACAGTTACGGACCAGGGTTAATATATTGCTGCATGTTACCAGATAGGTCGCGATATATTGAAAACTATATGTAGCTAGGGCACCTGGCTATTTATCCGGTAAGTTGAAAAGATCCTGGCTTACCAATGCATTATTAAGAATTTATTTCTGCTCATTTACCACAAATTTAGTCTTGATACATTAGTTATTGAAAAATAGCTGAAGGTCTTATCGAGGATAAGAAGAATATATCAGCTGTAATCAGGAGCTCAATTAACTTATACTAAATTATGTAATTATACATGTCATCTTATCAGGAGCAGCAATGCTCTTTTACATGTTCATTTCACTCAATATGGATCAGTTCTTTATTTCCAATTCCACAAACATCAATCTTTTCAGATATTTAATATCAAACAAAACCATGCATCAAAAACATTTTTTTCATATTAACAAGCAAACATAAGTTGTCTCCCTTCCAATACTTTCATGGAAATTGTCATATATGCTAAAGCTTTATATGCAATACAACCTTCAGTGCTTCAATTAATATTACATAATGTATACTTACTCTAGTAACTTCTTCAGAGGATTGGAAAAGCAGACTGCCATATCAAAGATAATCATAGGCCTATTGAGATCCAATCTCTCTAAGTTGAACCTTTTCTTCTGGGGGCATGCATCGCCATGATATCCATATCTAATAAAAAACACAAATTAATCAATCATCACAAGTAGATTAATCCAAATCAAAAAAGAATTATTCAAACATCCTAAACTGTTACACCAAAAATTGAAATTTCAATATGCATGTAATAATGTAGTACATATATATGTATATATGTGCATGTAAGAGTTATTTCCCCTTCACTCCGTCATCTACATGTATGTTAAAAAAGTCATGCACATGTAACTTCTATTTATCAG
The DNA here is from genome assembly GCF_041381155.1 of Argopecten irradians. Classification (NCBI taxonomy): domain Eukaryota; kingdom Metazoa; phylum Mollusca; class Bivalvia; order Pectinida; family Pectinidae; genus Argopecten; species Argopecten irradians. Next base: position 2,249,062 of record NC_091134.1, on the reverse strand, counting down.
CTTGCACACACAACTATGACGATCAATATTGAATTTATACATTATGTTGTCAGAAAATGTACCTATGCATGTAGAGAGCTCTATAAGAATTCATAGTTCCTACATATATGCTCCAGGGGTTACTATCACTGCAAATGCTATATCCAACCCGTGACTAATAATACAACTGGATCCAGTCAAGGCAGTTGTCATGTAAGGACGGCCTCCCATGTATGCAGCGTGGTGCATGTATGAAGTGTGTGGTATGTGATTTGGGAGACTGTGGTATATTTGTGTTGTGAGCTAGCTTGTATAGTGGAGAGAAAAGATCAGATCCTAAATTAAGTCGCCTTTTAAAAATACTATCAGGCCAAATAAAAAAAATATATTTGTTTCCTGTAACAATAATGTCCCTTTAAAAATGAAAAGTTGGTAGGTTAGGGGTTTTCTTTTTTTTAATATTATTTTATTTTCATCCTAGTTTCTTGCAGTGAAAAACTGAAACAGACTTATAATTATTAAACCTGATGTAAACCATGGGTTTGATTCCCAGATTAATATGCATATTCCTGATTTTGTGCAAAACCAAAGACAAATAAGGTTTTTATTTGTTTGCTTGAGGGTAAGTTTTTGAGTGGGCGCTGATTTTATAGGGTCGGTCAGGTTACTGGAAACATATATTTTTGTATGGCCTCATGCAGGTATACATGTTTCCCGAGCTGCCTTTTAATAGTGCCTAATTAAGTTTCACTATTATGGTAGTCAAGGGGTTCATATATACTAATGACAGTGATAATAACACCTGGAGTATCGGGGATGGGTAGGCCTATGTGTAGGCATAGTTTGTAAAAAAATTTGACTTAAAAAAAATAATATTGATGAATGTACAGCACAATTACTTAATTAAGCACCATACAGGTATTTTTCATAACAGTGGATGTAAGGAGCTCGAGTACTGTCTGTAGGTAATAACTTGTACAACCGACAGATACAAATACCTCTCCTGTTTAATCTGTGCCTGGGTTCAAGCCAATCTTACCAACAAAAACATCAAGAGCATGATGAATGATAAGTCAACTTAAAAATAGGCTAGCTAACCGACAGACCAGCTTTTTTAATTTACACCTCTCCTTCCTGCTGAAAACTGGTCAGAAAAACAGCAGAAAACGCAATAGAGAGAGCGCAAACAAACACTAGGGTTAGAGAAGACGAGAACGTGTGAGTACCTCGCCATGGTCAGTAGTGAGATTGTGAGATTCGAAGGCGCCAAAATGTCAAATTCACGAAACTTCTCGTGACTTTTCATTGAATTTCATGTTTCACTCGGAATACCTCAGACGGTTCGATCCGAGAATATTTCCGCCAATCAGATCGCACGATACATTTGACCTTTGACATCAGAAAAATGGCGTTATGTAGAGCAAGGACCGCCTGAAGAATGATCCTTTCAGTATATCTAAGGTAAATTGTGAATGAAATTGAATGTTTTATCATTTAAATTTTACATAGATTTTAAATTGGTGTTGTATATATTGAAACGTTATCCCTTTATCATTATCGTTTTGGTAGTTATCCCTCGTATCTTGAATAGAAACCATCTGTCAAACTCCGCATCTAATAATAAAGCAGTCATGTGACTTTGATACACATAAACAGAGCCTCCATAACAGACATATCATCTCCGACCTTGTAAGCCTTAGTTACAATCGATCGTATTTAAGGTATTCTTATTAACTAAAACTACATTTAACCTACAATATATATCATGTATATATGTTATGGACAGTTGATGAGCTGTGGGGACGAATGGCCATATCGGGCAAGTAGCCTAAACGTGTGGTCATTGTTTTGCCAGTATTTGATAAATCAGACTCATAATAATTTAAAACTGTATGATTTTCCATTCATACCTGGAATCTGTTCTGTACCTTGACTAATTTTTCTTAAAGTTCAAGTAAATTTTTTCTTTCTATGAACATTTTATGCTGCAAGAAAAGACGTTTACCTGGCGGCGTTTTGGATGCCATAGTGGTGGTCAATTAATCCCTATTGAGATTCCTCCTCTAGACTCTTTTATATTCGGACGTTTGAAGATGTCTCTCGTCGGAGAGACATCTATCAGACGTCCGAATATAAAAGAGTCTAGAGGAGGAATCTCAATAGGGATTAGTGGTCAATGAAACGCTTTATAACAAAATCGCCGAAGTTGTCGTCTGCTAAGAGCGGTTTTGTTACACTAATGTTAACGTTGAGACTGCTTTGTTTTTTGTAATATTCAACGTCCTTTCAACTTCAACAGTAATTTAAATTAATATCATTTTAAGAAGTATGTGACAGAAATAAATAAGCATGGAAGATTTATGACAATTTATTTCTCGGCCGGGTATGAATTGGTCCCTATGTGTCGTAGTGGAGTACTGCCTCCGAAAATCAGTTTTCTATAATTTTTTGTAGGTTTCCAATTATTTTATGCGTATACATGCATTTACATATTATTTTTGTCCAAAACAAACATAACTACCATTCTTAATATCTACCGTATTCACAATTTCTGGACTTGCCGTAAAAATCCACAATTTCTGGACTTGACGTAAAAACCCTCTTCAGAAAGACCTTCATGTGTATTACGTAAAAAACAATGCCTCGGTGGGACTTTGATAATCTATGTGGTTCAGTTTTATTGCCTTGTAAGTAAGCGATATCAAACAAGTAAGATAAAATGCAAATAAACATTTTATAATGGTTTGCATAATCATTACTTAGCTCCATTAGCAGTAATAGGCACCAATTGTAGCTCTAAAGATGACACCATTTTCTGCCTAAAAGACTTTTTAGCTTCAATATTGCAGCTAGATCCAGGCAGTCCTAAGACAATATATGACAAATTCTTTCTCCCCAAATTCACAGGGATATCCCGTGGTTGCTAGGGAAAAGATCACTCTCTCTTGCACATGAGGAGGTTTAATACATTTTGCCTGCAGGCATTGTCGATGATGTTATATTACTTTTGATATATAATACCTGGTATATAATAAAGTTCCTGTGATAACAGTCAGGAGTTTCAAAAGAGGCGGTACCATTGCAATTTCAGGGGTACTTTTCTATACCATCTGTATGCTATCTAATGTAATTTAGCCCAAATCAGGAGGTACCACAGCTAGGATTAACCAGCAAAAAGTACCAGGTACCGCCTGATATTGAAACCCCTAAATGTTGCAATGAAAGAGCATGAAAGCAACTTAAATGTCATATTTTTTTAATCATTCCAATAGAGGTAGTCTGAGAATGTCCCAACAAAATTTTTAGAAACCCCAAAATGTCATAAAGGTTTTTTTAAATCAATCTAAAACACGTACTGTACGTAAGTATGGGAGAATTCAGAAGAATCTAACCTGGATCTGTAAACTGTTGTGAAAGACTTTGGCCACTAAACCTCAGCAGATTTGGAGATGATGACTTAAGTGAAAATCATTCACTCGGGTCGTGATATCCTTGTCCACTTGACAAAAAAGAGTTGGCGCCAGCTCAAAGCATGTACTGTTTGTATTTTGATAATACCTTATTCGACCCAATAAGCGCCCAGGGCCCTTAAAAATTGATTAAAATGAAAAGATGCTAATAAGTCAAAATCATTGCAAATCTATACCGTTTTATGTAATTTTGGTCCATATTTATGCATGGGCAATTGAAATTGAGGCCTCAAAAGGGGGAGGGGCGCTTATAGGGACATGTGCGCTTATTGGGTAGAATACAGTAATTGATGGACTCAATAATTGTGGCAAATAATATGTTGTGCATACATGTGAATATATAAAAGCATCAAAAATCTTTGCTTTGATGACTGTTGTTCTGGTTAATGTTTATATAAAATTATCATAAACATTCAAGCTGCATGTATCAACTGATCATTAATGGAGGTTTCCTTAACTGTTCCCCGTTATAATTATACCTTATGTTCTTGATCCTATTTTCCATCACAGATTTGGTAAATCTGGTTTGTTGGCGATATTAAACGGTAAGCTTGTTGCAACTGTTTGCCACAAGCTTGCAGTATAAGCTCAAATTTTGTATGCAAATTAGTTTCCCTCAAACAGGCTTTGCCTCAACTTTGTCATGAACTTTGCTGCAACTGTTTGCAGCAAGCTCACTTTTTGTATGTACCCATGGCCAGGCAAGTTTTTCCTCAATCAGTGAGTTGCTGCAAATTTGCTGCAACAGTTTTAAGCAATATGAGCTTGTTTAAATGTTAAATATGAAAGTTATACTCCATTTATCAATTTATAATGTTGCAGCAAACCTGACTTCACGGTAAATAGCATTACATGAATGCTGTAATCTTCCCTCAAACGGATCTCAATCTGTTTCAAAGACAGTTGTGGGTTATATTAGCCACAAACTGCTGCAAACTGTTCTTACAATTAAATTTGCATGGTAATATATGTATATACGTAGCAAGTTTGCAATAAGCTTTCATAGCAGTATAATGTAGACAATACATTTTAAGTTGTCGGAGATCTATAGCTTTATATAAAGATTGTACAAGGAATAATGAGTCCAGCATATGAAGAGGAACAAACTGAAGAGACATGACAATGCTATGCTGACTTTAAATGCCAATAATGAAAGGATTATTAATCAGAAAGTTTTGCATGTACACATTCGCTATATCCACAGTATGTTAAATATGGGCATTCCCATAATTTCAAATTCTCAATTTCCAGTTCATGATCATATGTTGTTACTATAGAGTACATAGCAAGTTGACAAACTTTATTTGAAGACAACTTGTAATTATAACATATTGAAGAACAAATCAGACTAACTTAAACTATGACACACACAAGTGTCCCATTTTAATCGATGTAAAATTGAATATGATGCACTGATTAATCTGATCTTTTAATTGCCATTTTAATCTTGTCGCTCATCACTAATCTTCATTCAAGGTCTTTAAAGACAAAAAGATTTTTCTAAGCTGAATCTTGCATGAAATGATCTTGACATGGTCCTGACCAGGTGTTTTTATTTTTTGGGTTGTTCTTATATCCAAGATGGCCACCATGACTCCATATCTAATTAATTTTCTATGACTGTTACTGATTGTCAGATGACCGTTAAGGCCCTTTGGGCCTTTTGTTTGTCTCTGTGACATGTCTGATTCTAAAGCTCTATAGTAAGGGGAGATAATTGATTATTAAAAAGCAAGACGAAATAAATTCTTTATAATATTAACAGACATAAAGACATGATATCAGACATTGGTAACAGGTAAAAATCATCCGTTGGATAGAAAAAAATATTTGTCTTAAATATTTCAGAACTCAGGTGATTGTAATTAATTAATAAATCCCCATTGGCCTTTTGTTATATTCCTAGGATATTAAAGATGCTCCATCGCTGACAAACGGTATTTTTTTCACTATCAAAAACCTGAGCAGACGATTAGTATTTTTCTTTAGTTAAAAAAGTTACTTATACTACACCATTACCATCATTGAAACGTCTAATTTTACTTTAAGTTAAACATATAAAAAATGATTAATTGCATCTCGAAAAAATTCCATGCCACTATATTCTATATGAAATGAAGTACTGATTGCGCGTGCACCAAAAGCAAAATAAATTATTTTATTACATTTTTAGCCCACCATCATCAGATGGTGGGCTATTCAAATCGCCCTGCGTCCGTGGTCCGTCATCCGCCGTCCGCCGTCCGTCCGTAAACAATGCTTGTTATCACTATTTCTTAAAAACTGCTGCAGGGATTTTGTTCAAACTTCACATGGAGGGTCCCTTGGTCCATATTTGTGCCATACAGATTTTGAGGCTGATCAGAAAAACAAGATGGCCGCCAGGCAGCCACTTTTGATTTTGGCAGTTGAAGTTTGTTATCAATATTTCTTGAGAAATACTGAAGGGATTTTGTTCAAACTTCACATGGAGGTTACCCTTGGTCCCTAGTTGTGTCATACAGATTTTGAGGCTGATCGGAAAAACAAGATGGCCGCCAGGCAGCCATCTTTGATTTTGGCAGTTGAAGTTTGTTATCGATATTTCTTGAGAAATACTGAAGGGGATTTTGTTCAAACTTCACATGGAGGTTACCCTTGGTCCCTTGTTGTCCCATTCAGATTTTGAGGCTGATCGGAAAAACAAGATGGCAGTCAGGCAGCCATCTTTGATTTTGGCAGTTGAAGTTTGTTATCGATATTTCTTGAGAACTAGTAAAGGGATTTCGTTCAAACTTCACATGGAGGTTACCCTTGGTCCCTTGTTGTCCCATTCAGATTTTGAGGCTGATCGGAAAAACAAGATGGCAGTCAGGCAGCCATCTTTGATTTTGGCAGTTGAAGTTTGTTATTGATATTTCTTGAGAACTAGAAAGGATTTTTGTTCAAACTTCACATGGAGGTAACCCTTGGTCCCTTTTTGTGCCATACAGATTTTGAGGCTGATAGGAAAAACAAGATGGCCGCCAGGCGGCCATCTTGGATTTTGATAGTTAAGGTTTGATTCCCATTTCTCAAAAGAAGGGATCTTCTCAAATTTATCCCTTGTGTGCACATTGCATTTTGGCTCAAAAAAGTTGTTATGGCTATTTCTCAGATAGTATTGAAGGGATCTTTCTCAAATTTCATATGTAGGTTCCCCTAGGGCCCTAGTTGTGCATATTGCATTTTGGGACTGATCGGTTAACAAGATGGCCGCCAGGCAGCCATCTTGGATTTTGTTATTCAAAGTTTGTTATCGCTATTTCTCAGAAAGTACTGAAGGGATCTGTCTCAAAATTCATATGTAGGTTCCCCTAGGGCCCTAGTTGTGCATATTGTGATTTGGGACCGATTGATCAACAAGATGGCAGCCAAGGAGTCATCTTGGATTTTGATAGTTGAAGTTTGTTACCGCTATTTCTCAAAAGGTACTGAAGCGATCTGTCTCAAATTTTATATGTAGTATATTTGAAAAAGTTTTAAAATTATAGAAAAGATCCATCTTTCCTTTGTCAGATATAGATCATTCTTTGGTGGGCGCCAAGATCCCTCTGGGATCTCTTGTTTGTGCTAGTTAGACATATGTATACACAATTAAACACCATTTACGGTTCAAATGATGAATATCATTTATGCTCTGTCGGCGGTGGAGCATCTTTAATATAAAAGCCAGCGGTATGAAGTATTTGGTGTTTTATGCTCAATGCTTATGTTGATGTCGTCTGGTCATGATCATATAACAATGTTATTGAAAAATCAAAGCAAAATATTTTCAACGCAGAACCTATTTTATGTAAATTATCTTGATAATTTCTTCAACCCTCTGTCCCTATACATCAATTTCCCACCCTTATATGTTATTATTTCCAGCTCTACACATATGAGGGGGTCACATTTGTTGCTAATTAATTCACCTTGTTTTAAAAACTAAACTATACATTATGGTTAAAAACCATGCAAGTCATTGGCACCTATGTACGTTTTTCATCCTTCAATTTTAAGTTTATCATAAGTTGCCCAAACTTCAATATGAACAGGTACCGGTAACTCATTATGTAGATGGTCAATTGTGGTCAGACTGACCTTTGGTCATGCCAGAGTAAAATGTCATGTGTTAGCCTTCTTCTTCTGTGATGGCATGTATTGGTGACCTTACAAGGTCATCACATCAGGATTAATAAAGCTGCAGTGTAACAACCTTCAGTGACCTTCAAACACAGATTCATATATATCCTAGCATCTTTGACTTGTCTGCCATTACTATAGCATGCACTAGGTATACTGGTATGTATAATTGATATCATAATATACAATTGTATTACATTATTACATGTAATTATCACCATTATCTTTTACCTGGGGGATTAAATTTACACAGTAAATTGTGCTATATATATAAATCTGGGTCAGGTCATCGCTAATTATGTAGTCATGATCAATATTCAAACAGGTCTAACCATATAAGGCTGGCTTATGCATACAAGTCCATATTTTGGAATACAACATACATCATTTGAATAAAGGATTTGTTTAAATATTTTCCTTTCATCATGGTGGGAATAGATGGAAATTCCTTGAAATCAGAAAAAATCAATATTTTCTAATATTCATATCAGAATTTTCAGATTATATGCTGATTGTTTAAAATGTAAACGGTTTGCGGAAGCAGCAAAATACATGTAGCAATGTAGCATATTGGTCTGTAGGATATGTATATAGCAGTGATATTGATTGGTCTGTCCGAGCGCTGGTATCTCCACTACTGCGAGATCAATGGATCCATCTCCCGTGTTCTGACGCAGAAATATTCTCCAAGAAAAATCAATAAACTCACCCACCAACACCATGACATCACCCTAACTACTGAAGGGAATGGTACTCAGAGGCTCCAACGGGAAAACGTGTCGGAAAATCTCAATTCTGTTCAAATTCTCTTTGAATTTAGGGAAATTTTCTCACAGTTAGACTGGTGATTATACAAAGAATTTTTGTAGATGAAAATTCCAGCATCTAACCCATTGATTGATAGGTATTCTGTTGGGTATCATTTGAGCTATTGATTACTATATTTGCCTTATTAAGCTGTAAGTAGACCTCTCTATTGATCTGACATTGGTTATCAATACATTCTCATGTGCTGCTGTTACTAATTAATTTAATTACTTACAACAAATAGATAAACAGTATACATATATGGACTGACATGGAAAACACACATGTTGGTACTCTTGTGTGAAATTCCGTCGGTTGGAATCATTACCATTTCTAGTCGTTGCTATCGACGGTTTCCCTGTTAGCACCTCTGACGGGAAATGCATTACATATTCATTAGACATAGTTTAAGTGTTCCTGGTAGGTTTCAGACAAAAACTGGCTAACATTCGATTTGGATTTAAGGACATCCCGCAAAGGTAAGCTTTCGGCCTATATTGGAATCTTATTGTACGCATTAGATTTCACAATGTGGTTAAGACACACAACAATATACCCGGCATTAACACCGAATTCTGCTGGTGCCGACAGTCTTGTGTTTCAGACATTACATCATTGAATACATAGATATAAACATAATAGATTATAAGTAAGTGCAAGTAAATGTCAGTAGAATAGCTTCTTCCAAAATCTTTAAAAAATGATAAATTTATTGTGTAAATTTGTCAAATTTACCAAATCTGCTTGGTGTTGGTTTAAACAGGTTATATTATGCTTTAAAATTCTGAGGAAAACTGCTTGTTCAGCTGTTTGGGTGAATTATGTTAATTGGGATGTGTTTTCTATGGATCGACGTCCAATATTATAATAAGAAACCAAATGAGTCAATATTCAGAGACATGACGTTATACAGAGTAAATTATCATAAGAGCAGTGCAACTACCATATCCTAGAAATCGTTTTCACCATATTGCTGGCAATTGGAGCATTTTGTCTGGGTATTGGAGTTTCAGCTAACTTGTTTACTCTTTGATTTGTCTTTAGAAACACCATGGAGTTGTGAGACGAGACAGTAAAAAACAGGAGCTAGATTTCCCGTCGGATCGTCTGGATCAAAATCTTCCGAGAAGACTTGTCCATCTACAAGCCGCCATACTGAAATGGAACCTAAACAATACCTATATCTGTAGACTGTCACCAAACTCAGGAGTTCACATCTCTTGAATCAGATTTTCATTTAACAAGAGACTACAAAAGGTAGGCTTGATTTTTAGTTCCTAGACATTTTTGCTGCTGCTGTTGTTGTCTTGTTCAAGTCGTCGGCAGGACGCAGTAATGAAATATCCAGATGTTTAAATGTTACTATGTTGTGTTATATTGTACACGGTTTAAAAGCTATCTCAGCTTTATGGAAATTAATAATCATTAATTTAATGGTACTACATGTTTACCATATTAGGAGTTTTACGCTTTGCTGTTACTTGACGTAATAGATCAGACGTTTGCCTTTATCATGTTAATTACATCCGTATTATGTTATGCCAGTAATTTCAATTGCTATTCCTTTGGATAATGTCTTTAAACGGTGGTCGTCTTTGGACAATAATGTAAGGCAGTACCAATTGTCAGATCATAAGCCAATCTCATAAGGGGAAGAATTCAGAATTGATGAATTTGCAAAAAAAAAATTAAGGTTCATTAAATATCATATTTGAATCATCTGGCACTATGATTTGGTTACCATAATGATGGCTGTTTGTTCTTACAACAAGATCCTTCTAAAGGATTAGTTTATTTGTGAGATGTAGATTTGTTCCTAGTGCATTAGATTTGCTGTATTGATTATCAGTTGTGTATTCTGTTTGTTGTTGTCATCCTCTGTAGGAGATAGTTAGATCCAGCTTGACTGAATATTTAAGCAGACTTTCCATGTAATGTTTCTGCTGTGGTACAGATCTAGATGTGATTAATGCCACAGTCGGAGTTTCAGGTCATGATGACCATTATGGTGGTTTACAAAATGAATGTCACAGATTTATGAGATCATGATATGTAACCTTGTTTTACAGTATAACTTGTGTAAACCGACCCTTGTAACCCTGTTTTACAGTATAACTTGTGTAAACCGACCCTTGTAACCCTGTTTTACAGTATAACTTGTGTAAACCGACCCTTGTAAACCTGTTTTACAGTATAACTTGTGTAAACCGACCCTTGTAAACCTGTTTTACAATATAACTTGTGTAAACCAACCCTTGTAACCCTTTTTACAATATAACTTGTGTAACCCTGTTTTACAGTATAACTTGTGTAAACCGACCCTTGTAACCCTGTTTTACAATATAACTTATGTAAACTGACCCTTGTAAACCTGTTTTACAGTATAACTTGTGTAAACCGACCCTTGTAACACAGTTTTACAGTAAAACTTGTGTAAACTGACCCTTGTAACCCTGTTTTACAGTATAACTTGTGTAAACCCTGTTTTACAGTATAACTTGTGTAAACCGACCCTTGTAACCCTGTTTTACAGTATAACTTGTGTAAACCGACCCTTGTAAACCTGTTTTACAGTAAAACTTGTGTAAACTGACCCTTGTAACCCTGTTTTACAATATAACTTGTGTAGCCCTGTTTTACAGTATAACTTGTGTAAACCGACCCTTGTAACCCTGTTTTACAATATAACTTATGTAAACTGACCCTTGTAAACCTGTTTTACAGTATAACTTGTGTAAACCGACCCTTGTAACACAGTTTTACAGTAAAACTTGTGTAAACTGACCCTTGTAAACCTGTTTTACAGTATAACTTGTGTAAACCCTGTTGTTTTACAGTATAACTTGTGTAAACCGACCCTTGTAACCCTGTTTTACAATATAACTTATGTAAACCGACCCTTGTAAACCTGTTTTACAGTATAACTTGTGTAAACTGACCCTTGTAAACCTGTTTTACAGTATAACTTGTGTAAACCGACCCTTGTAAACCTGTTTTACAGTATAACTTGTGTAAACCGACCCTTGTAACCCTGTTTTACAGTATAACTTGTGTAAACCGACCCTTGTAAACCTGTTTTACAGTATAACTTGTGTAAACCGACCCTTGTAACCCTGTTTTACAGTATAACTTGTGTAAACCGACCCTTGTAAACCTGTTTTACAGTAAAACTTGTGTAAACTGACCCTTGTAAACCTGTTTTACAGTATAACTTGTGTAATCTAGATCTCTGTCTATTCCAGTATAATTGTATGACATTTTCTTCCTAACTTATAGCAATTTGAACCTGTGTAATCTAGAAACCTGCCTACACCGGCAAAATATGCTGGTCCAGGTGACATAAGGTTAAGACAGGTAGCATAGTATATTACACAACTATTCTGACCATGCATTGATACAGAATTAATATTAAATTCAGTATGAAAGCATCAGTAATAATGAAAAAAAATCTTCAATTACAATGTATGTGTTTAGTAATTCTCCTAACATTACATTTGGTGGTGAGACTATATGTATGCTACCATCCATTGGGTCTTCTATCTATAGTGTTTACATATTATTCAATGTTTATGATTCCTGGATGTGTGTTATCAGAGACTGGGTGTTTATATAAAGGTGGTGATTGACCCTGGCCTCTGTTATTGATAGAGAGGTTACAATGTGTGCTGGCCTATACACACACATTATCATGAGGATGGCTCTCCCGATGATGATGTTTGGTAAACAAATAAAACAATAGAATAGACAGATGTGAATTAATCTGTCCTCACAATTTACAGATAAGGGGGAATTACTTAGAGGATGTTGTACTCAGCTACAAGCAGATTTTGAAGACATTTGTTACACAGAACCCTCATATAAAGAAGAGCTGTTTTACTAAATTTGTGTACCTAAGGTATTATTTGTCTACTCTGGCGACAGTTCTAGTTTTTGATTTGTGAAGTTAAGTATTTTATTAGTTCCAGCTACTAAGTTGAGAAAAACGTCCCAAGTCTAGATCGTCCCCTTAAATAAGACAAATGATTACATAGGATAGAGATTATTGATAAGGATTTCTCAGAAGGCTTACATTAAACGCTATTCTTAGTTGATATAGACTAGAGAGTCACATGATAAAGTACATTGAGGATAGAGATCCATGTGTTCTACAGTAGTGTCCGTCCCGATACGCTTCATGGATAAATTACCAAATATTTCAAACAAGATTTAGAATAGCACCAGCATGAACACGGTACATTGGCATGCTTGTTGATGGGGTATTGAAAAAAAATGTGACTGCATAGAAAACATTTTCTTTCCAATTGCTATTAAATGAAGGATGGGAAGAAAGCATTTAGTGTGACCGATATACATAATATGTTTTAATAAAATCTTTGCAGCAAGATGTCGTCAGTGAAAGTAGCAGTTCGGGTCCGTCCGTTCAATGGACGAGAACGAGCTCACGACTCAAACTGCATCATTCAGATGGGTGGCAAAAGCACAAGTAAGTTATACATGTATTTTTTTTACAAAATTCTTATAAAACCCAGGATAGAAGGTACAAAATAGTTATTTTCCTTTACAAAAGATTCATTTCCATCTTTATTGTTAATTGAACCAAAGTTTTCTTGCTAATATTGAACATTTTTAATCAGTTTATCATTTGAATGTTAAAGATGCTCCACCGCCGACAGAGCATAAATGATATTCATCATTTGAACAATAATTGGCTTTTAATCATGTATATATATGCCTAATTAGCACAAAAAATAACATAAAATAATTTAGTTCGCCTTTGGTGCATGCGCAATCATTACTTCATTCCATATATGATATAGTGCCACGGAATTTTTTCGGGATGCAATTAATTATTTTTCATATTTTTAACTTGAAGTAAAATAAGAAGCTCAAACTTTTCAATGGTGCTAAATGGTGTAAAGTAAGTAACTTTTGTAACTGAAGAAAAATACTTAATCGTCTGTTCCTGTTTTTGATAGTGAAAAAATACCATTTGTCAGCAGTGAAGCATCTTTAATAAGAATTATGTGATATTTGTTTATTTTTAGCTATAACTAACCCGAAAGCTGGACCCAAGGACCAAAAGATGAAGACATTTGAGTTTGATTATTCGTATTGGTCACATACTACAGTAAGTCATTCTGATATCTCATTCTACTGACAAAGCATGTAAGTCTATAATAAAGAAACAAATCTTTAAACCTTGACCCAGTTATTTCTACTTCTGTTATAAAAAAAAAAGAAAACACTTCTATCCATTACGTAGATTTCTAAAAAAAAACCCAGAAATCCTTGCATCAATTACATAGCTTTCTGATCCATAAGTTAAGGATTTTTTAAATTTCTAATACCTATGATGTTTGTTCTGATCCGAAAGTTAATGATTTTTTAAATCTCTAATACCTATGATTTTTGTTCTGATCCTTAAGTTAATGATTTTTTAAATCTCTAATACCTATGTTTTTCGTTCTTATCCGAATACCAATGTTTTTGTTCTAATACAATACTGATTGCTTTGTGATGTTTTCCAGCCTGAAGATCCCTGTTTTGCGTCCCAGCGTCAGGTCTACGAGGACATCGGACTGGAGATGCTGGACCATGCCTTTGAAGGCTACAATGTTTGTATCTTTGCCTACGGACAGACTGGATCAGGCAAAAGTTACACCATGATGGGGAAGAACGAGCCTGGCCAACAGGGCATTATTCCACAGGTACAAACATTTTATACATAAGAAAATCTGTGGGATTATTATATACAGTCAAACCTGCTCAAAAGGACTGCCCAAGGAACAAGGAAAAACATTGTCTTTACATAGGTCAAATTGTGTTGAAATTGCATATATGGGAACCTAAAATAGTTGTCTTATTTTAAAAAGTAGGTGATCTTTATTCCGAGATGGTCACTATGGCAGGTTTAACTGTATTGTTAAATATGTTTCAGGTGTGGAGATATTTTTTGAAGATGAATGTATGTTGTTATGAATACAATGTATTTTACTGACTTATAGAAGTTATAATACTTTTTACAACTGTAAAACTAATCCGTTTGATGTTATTGTGTTGTTACAGTTATGTGAAGACTTGTTTGAAAAGATAAAAGTGAAGACATCAGAAGAGACCAACTATTCCTGTGAGGTAAGTCTGTTTGTTTATGGATGTTTACCAGCTTATTTTTGTGCTGACTTCATTTTGAACTTCCATCCATAGCGATTAAATTTTGACTCACAGGGTTCGATTCGCTGTATCTGTGTTGGATACTTTTTCACTGCTATTGATTTGCTCGATTTCTAATCACCTGCTAAATATGTGAAACCTAATCACACATGAAAATCAACTAGTTTATAGTCATTATCTTCATGGTGGGCGGACGTCCAGGTCATGAAATGATTTCTGCCGAGGACTTTATGAGTGTTTGCCCAACCAGTCACAAGTGATAGTCTTCAATTGTTTCCAGATCTTGGAAGTGTTGACTTCTAAAATTTTCCTCTTGCCGAGGAGGATTTTGTGAAAGTTGCTCTTCTTTCAGTGTCGGATGTGATGATACTAATAAAACATTATCTCTCGGCCTCTGATATGATCACATCAGAAAAAAGTATGTTTCGTACTCGTGGATATGTAGCTCCAAATCAATACTTCCTCTCAAATATAGGATGGTTTTTTTATTATGATGTCACAAACCAGTGGAATAAAAGTTATTCCCTTAAGATATGATAAGGCATGGAATATGAACTTTGTAAAAGCATGAATTTTAGCAAAACAAGTAAAATGGAACTTCAAATTGGCAATAGGAGATTAGATAGAAGTTAGAGGGTAATAAAAATCAGAATTTTTTCAGTTAAGCCACTTTGAATGGTTATATTAGGGCTAAAATTTACTAAACATAACCATGTCTTCTTATTTTATCATTGTGATGTCCTTAGGTCTTATCTGTCTGAAGGATAAAGTACAATACAATCCGTAGAAAAACATTTATTTGATACATAGTTATAATTGTAAAAGGAGCGGGCCGGTGTTGTTTGTTCATTGTGTTAAATACATTCTCTCTCACTGAGCTGATGGAGCGCACTACATTGGCTCAGTCGGTAGAGTTGTAGATTTCAAAGCCGGAGACCGGGGTTCGATTCCTGGTCAGGGCACTTGACAGGATTGTGTATTTTCCCTGTTCTTCAACAGCATTAATAGATATTCATCCAACGTTGAGACCGGTACCTGTTTACATAATCAGTAAACACTAGAATAAGAGAGGAAAATTGTGATGCTCAAGTTAAACCGTGTTCAATGTTTATGCTTTGTACTATCCACCTGAGATCATCCATTATCAGATCAGCAAGTCTGTATTTAGAAATTTCTCTGCTCTCAACCTCGTGTGTAAAAACTAATGGAGACAATTTTCCTTGAGGAAACGCTAGCCTCATGGAGATTGCATTAGGACTAGAGGTAATGGAATTGCGTCTCTACCGGGCGGAATTGATGGTGATATATTGGAGTCGTTAACAGGGTTCTATAAATGTCACAGAGGCTATGAAATTCATTGGTTTAAGTTCGTCAAGCTATATATGGGTTTAGGATATTAAGGATTCTGATAGAAAAACAGTTAAAGATTTATTATAAAGCCATTTATGAATTATTTCGTGCCCATTATGGACATGTATTTCCCCAATAGGCCTAGACTATAGCTGACATTTAGCCTAAAATAAAATCTCTGATTACAAATATTTTTTTTTTTTATTCATTTTTGCTTTAACCTATAAAAAATTCTCCATGACTAGACACTGTCATTCAATGCTTGCTACAAATGTCTTTGATTTATTTTTTTCCACGATTACTGGTTGGTATCTAAAATACACAGGATAAACATGAAAAAAAATAAATTAAAAAAAAAATTTATTGCTGCAAATGTATCTATTAAAGATAATGTGTTATTTCAATCCCTTTTAAAGTTAGTTGAATTTGAAATGCTGAAAATATTTTTAATTTCCAAAAGTGCACTGAAAAAAATATATACAAAGATAGAAAGAATTCTAAATACATTTCATTTTGTATTGTATTATCAGTTATTTTTCATACAAATTCTATAAGTATCCAATTTGATTTTTGTGGTGGTAGCGTTCTTAAAGGTGTTTATTCTACCACTTGCCATCCACCTGAACAAATTAATGGTCATTCATGTTTTTTTGTTAACTCTATTCCGTCGTTCTATAATCTCAATCATATTATGGTATGTCCAATAACAATTCTATTACTCAATAAAAAATAAAAGAAACCAAATCCACCAAAGTCAACCCCCACACCTTAGTTAATATAAGTATCATGACTGTCGTAATGCTTGAAGTATGAATTATAAATGCAGTATGTGCATGTTGCTTATTAATTTTGATGAGTTATTTCCCTTGACGTTTGAATGATCGATACCATCACTGGGTTACAGAGTGCTGTGACTCACTCCTACCTGTGTTTGATCCTAAATTTATGTCAACAACTTACAGTTATAGATAAAGTGATGCTTCATTAGATTCCATGTCAAAACAAAGAAACATGGAAACCTATGTCAACATGAATAAGTCTAAACCTACTAATGTTTTGAATAAATTACCAGGTAATTATCAGTTAAATTGATGTTATGATGTTATAGTGTTAAGGTGCATTACAGTTTCCCAAAACACTCGCTATCACGAAGCGACAAGCATGGTATGCCACAGTCTCCCAAAATACACACAATCACAAGGAGACAAACATGGTATACCACAGTCTCCCATAGCCAAAATGCACACAATCACAAGGAGACAAACATGGTATACCACAGTCTCCCAAAATGCACACAATCACAAGGAGACAAACATGGTATACCACAGTCTCCCATGGCCAAAATACACACAATCACAAGGAGACAAACATGGTATGCCACAGTCTCCCAAAATACACACTATCACAAGGAGACAAACATGGTATACCACAGTTTTCCATAGCCAAAATATACACAATCACATGGAGACAAACATGGTATACCACAGTCTCCCATGGCCAAAATACACACAATCACAAGAAGAAAAACATGGTATACCACAGTCTTCCAAAACACACACTATCACAAGGAGACAAACATGGTATACCACAGTCTCCCAAAATACACACAATCACAAGGAGACAAACATGGTATACCACAGTCTCCCAAAATACACACAATCACAAGGAGACAAACATGGTATACCACAGTCTCCCAAAATACACACAATCACAAGGAGACAAACATGGTATACCACAGTCTCCCAAAATACACACAATCACAAGGAGACAAACATGGTATACCACAGTCTCCCAAAATACACACAATCACAAGGAGACAAACATGGTATACCACAGTCTCCCAAAATACACACTATCACAAGGAGACAAACATGGTATACCACAGTCTCCCAAAATACATACAATCACAAAGAGACATACATGGTATACCACAGTCTCTCAAAATGCACACAATCACAAGGAGACAAACATGGTATACCACAGTCTCCCAAAATACACACAATCACAAGGAGACAAACACACAAATAAAATCACAGTGAAATAAAAAATCATTTCTATGGAATATATATTCAGCCACTAAATGGCCTCCTTCAATCCAAAATCTTTACTTACCACAGTCTCCTAAAATATGAATATATTGCATTAGCTGTTCATATGACTTAAAAATTAAAAAAAACTAAATCAAATTAAATCAAATTAAACACAAACAATAAGTTTGAATGGAAGTTGGTAAAAGTGCTGTCTGGCAAAAAGGAGAAAAATGTAAAATTTTGTTGCTTGAATGGGACTGAATAGATGTCCTTGTAGAGTCATGCATTTGTCCTATTCTAGGTAACCCCTATTATACAGTTAGAGATGTAGATGTCTTCTGGGACCTGTTGTCACATCTTGTTAGGCTCTATGGGAAACACAGTGTATATAAATCAATGGTAGTAGCTTGGTCTGTCGACAGTGATATGGACAGAGGCTACGATCCCTATGGACATATGTATAGTGACTAGTGTGTTTGTATACTGTATAAATTAGCAGTTTCTCCTGGTTTATGTCAGGGCAGACATCTGGTGACATGGGCTGTAGACCACCATACAAATTAACAGCTTAGAATGCATGGTAAACCATTATTGAAATATGATAAACTATATATATACACTGTATAAATAAACATCTCCATGTCAATAGCTCACAATCTCTCACAGGTTGTCCAACTTCTGAAATATGCTGAAGTGTTTGACCACTACAAATCAACAGTTCCTCCATGTTAGATCTAGGATTATACCATAGTGATATATATTAAGTACATTATCCTTAGGCATAGTTTACAACTGATTTGAATATTCATGATCTACACCCTGATTTGAATATTCATGATCTACACCCCAGGTTTTGTTTACATATGACAAGCTCATGTGTACTTGGGTATACAGGAATATGGTCATTTTTAGGACATGCTACTAATAGTCAGATGCCAATATTCAGTCTTGAATAAAAGAAAATACAAGAGATTACTGACAGCAATCTAGTGATGTTGTTTCTAATTACTTAATTGGGTATAGCACAATTACATTATAAGTTACATGAATATTTATTACTTTGATGGAATACATATTCATGATACCTGTGTACAGTAAAACATGTTTATAAGGAACATGCTGACAACAATATATAATTATAACTGCTTTTTATTCTGTCAAGGTTCCTATAAGATTTCTGTTATGTTTCTACAACAAACTATACTAATATAGCAAGGTGATTTTGTTGGTCCATATAGGTGTGTTTTAATCAGGCTTTACCGTAATTGATTGGTTTAGACAGCTGCCATTTACTTATAATGTCTTCCCTATTGTACAGAGTTACAATAATAGTTATATTAATCAATTTAAAATGATATACATATGACCTGAAAATGTGTTTGATAGATGGTCTAGACACTCTCACCAATATGTATTCCATATTTACAGAGTAACATGCTATTTTAGTTAATTACTCCCTTTACTGCCCGCATGACTTCACTTATTGTTGGGTTTGGTTCCATCAACCATTGTCTACGTTTTGACAGCACCACTGAGAACAATAGGATGGATCATCACGATTGTCCCTCCAACCACTCTGTGCCTGGGTTTTGATATGTAGATCATTAGCATGATGTCTATGATGTATATGTTTTGTTGATTGAAATAGATTCCTATTGATTTCCTCGGTATAAAATTATGTATGAAATATTCATATTTAGGTCTACAGGGACTACTCCCTTGTATTTACTGGTACAAATGAGCTTGAAGGCACTCTACAGTATAATTAGGAGTTTCTGCCATTATTTAGTGGCGGAGTGACTACGATGTCTCAACATAGTGTATAATACCTCAAGCGCTGCTCTACCTCTGGGTCAAAAGTTTGAATCCAATATGGGGCAGTTACAAGGGACCACTGTGGGTGGTTTTTTCTCTGGATACTCTGGCAAAATTCCTCCACTATCTTGACTTACCCATCTTTAAATGACCCTGGCTTTTGATGGGACGTTTAACCAAACCAAGCCTTGGATTAACTTGTATAAATTAGCATTAAATACAATATAAATGAGAGTTTCAGCCCTCAGTTAAGACACTGTTCAATATAACTGAGAGTTTCAGCCCTCAGTTAAGACACTGTACAATATAACTGAGAGTTTCAGCCCTCAGTTAAGACACTGTACAATATAAATGAGAGTTTCAGCCCTCAGTTAAGACACTGTACAATATCATTGAGACTTTCAGCCCTCAGTTAAGACAATGTACAATTTAACTGAGAGTTTCAGTCCTCAGTTAAGACACTATACAATAAAACTGAGAGTTTCAGCCCTCAGTTAAGACACTGTACAATATAAATGAGGGTTTCAGCCCTCAGTTAAGACACTATACAATATAACTGAGAGTTTCAGCCCTCAGTTAAGACACTATACAATATAAATGAGAGTTTCAGCCCTCAATTAAGACATGTACAATATAACTGAGAGTTTCAGCCCTCAGTGAAGACACTGTACAATATAAATGAGAGTTTCAGTCCTCAGTTAAGACACTATACAATAAAACTGAGAGTTTCAGCCCTCAGTTAAGACACTGGACAATATAACGGAGACTTTCAGCCCACAGTTAAGACATGTACAATATAACTGAGAGTTTCAGCCCTCAGTTAAGACACTGTACAATATAACTAAGAGTTTCAGCCCTCAGTTAAGACACTGTACAATATAACGGAGAGTTTCAGCCCTCAGTTAAGACACTGTACAATATAAATGAGAGTTTCAGTCCTCAGTTAAGACACTATACAATAAAACTGAGAGTTTCAGCCCTCAGTTAAGACACTGTACAATATAACTGAGAGTTTCAGCCCTCAGTTAAGACATGTACAATATAACTAAGAGTTTCAGCCCTCAGTTAAGACACTGTACAATATAACTGAGAGTTTCAGCCCTCAGTTAAGACATGTACAATATAACTGAGAGTTTCAGCCCTCAGTTAAGACACTGTACAATATAACTGAGAGTTTCAGCCCTCAGTTAAGACATTTACAATATAACTAAGAGTTTCAGCCCTCAGTTAAGACACTGTACAATATAAATGAGAGTTTCAGCCCTCAGTTAAGACACTGTACAATATAACTGCGAGTTTCAGCCCTCAGTTAAGACACTGTACAATATAACGGAGACTTTCAGCCCACAGTTAAGACATGTACAATATAACTGAGAGTTTCAGCCCTCAGTGAAGACACTGTACAATATAAATGAGAGTTTCAGTCCTCAGTTAAGACACTATACAATAAAACTGAGAGTTTCAGCCCTCAGTTAAGACACTGGACAATATAACGGAGACTTTCAGCCCACAGTTAAGACATGTACAATATAACTGAGAGTTTCAGCCCTCAGTTAAGACAATGTACAATTTAACTGAGAGTTTCAGTCCTCAGTTAAGACACTATACAATAAAACTGAGAGTTTCAGCCCTCAGTTAAGACACTGTACAATATAAATGAGAGTTTCAGTCCTCAGTTAAGACACTATACAATAAAACTGAGAGTTTCAGCCCTCAGTTAAGACACTGGACAATATAAATGAGAGTTTCAGCCCTCAATTAAGACATGTACAATATAACTGAGAGTTTCAGCCCTCAGTTAAGACACTGTACAATATAAATGAGAGTTTCAGCCCTCAGTTAAGACACTGTACAATATAACTGAGAGTTTCAGCCCTCAGTTAAGACACTGTACAATATAACGGAGACTTTCAGCCCACAGTTAAGACATGTACAATATAACTGAGAGTTTCAGCCCTCAGTTAAGACACTGTACAATATAACTGAGAGTTTCAGCCCTCAGTTAAGACACTGTACAATATAATTGAGATTTTCAGCCCTCAGTTAAGACACTGTTCAATATAACGGAGAGTTTCAGCCCTCAGTTAAGACACTGTACAATATAACGGAGAGTTTCAGCCCTCAGTTAAGACACTGTACAATATAAATGAGAGTTTCAGCCCTCAGTTAAGACACTGTACAATATAAATGAGAGTTTCAGCCCTCAGTTAAGACACTATACAATAAAACTGAGAGTTTCAGCCCTCAGTTAAGACACTATACAATATAACTGAGAGATTCAGCTCGGTCCTGTCCCATCACAACATCACAGATCAATGAGATTACAGTTAGTCATTATTCCAGTGATTCAGCGACCTCTCCATTAAAAGCTGGCGTACCACTTGGGGAATTGTCGGTGTGGTATTGATTCTATGAAATTACAAACATTGTCGTGTCAAAATTTCTCTAATTACTAATTTATAATGGGCTCAAACTGCTGATAGGCTACTAGACAGGCCACTGGTAAAACTTGCAGCTAGTCTCTCTAATATTAATTACCAGAGGTAGTCTACCCCAGTATTATATATATACTTTCAGTGTAGATGCTTTATTATGAAAACTTTAATTAGGGGGAGATAATCTAGCAGCTATGGTCTGTTGACAAGTCTTCAGCCTATAAAAATTGTATAGCTGTTGTTTGTGGCAATAATGGTTCCTAAAATCAGAGATTGGAATCTCTGATATAATGTATAATTAGACTTTCCTGACAAGTTGTATTTCTAAAAACTTGAGCAATGAGCTGATCTGTTTCATCCATGAGTTGAGTATGCAAAGCGAGATCATCCATAAGTTTCAACAATGTGGCCCAGCTTTCACGCCTGAAACCTTGTTTTGGTGCCTCATTAAAGCCCACTACTGGACCATCGTAATATTGTCTCAGAAGCCACCTACTGGACCATCATAATATTGTCTCAGAAGCCACCTACTGGACCATCGTAATATTGTCTCAGAAGCCACCTACTGGACCATCATAATATTGTCTCAGAAGCCATCTATAATAGACCATCGTAATATTGTTTCAGAAGCCACCTACTGGACCATGGTAATATTGTCTCAGATTCCACCTACTGGACCATCGTAATATTGTCTCAGAAACCATCTATAATAGACCATTGTAATATTGTCTCAGAAGCCACCTACTGGACCATGGTAATATTGTCTCAGATTCCACCTAATGGACCTTCGTAATATTGTCTCAGATTCCACCTAATGGACCATCGTAATATTGTCTCAGAAGCCACCTACTGGACCATCGTAATATTGTCTCAGAAGCCACCTACTGGACCATCGTAATATTGTCTCAGAAGCCACCTACTGGACCATCGTAATATTGTCTCAGATTCCACCTACTGGACCATCGTAATATTTTCGCAGAAGCCATCTACTGGACCATCGTATTATTTTCTCAGAAGCCATCTACTGGACCAGCGTATTATTGTCTCAGAAGCCATCTACTTGACCTGCATAATATTGTCTCAGAAGCCATCTACTGGACCAGCATAGTGTTGCCTCAGAAGCCATTTAGTGACAGGAGAGATGAGCAGTGATGGTATTTGTCTTACAATGCCGTTGTGTGGGCGCAGCTTGAGAAGACAAATACATTAGGATTAATTATTAATCCTGAAGATTCACACTGTATCAGTCAGCTGGAAACTTTATTATCCCTGTGTGTGAGGGGTCAGGAATCGGTTACAAACGTATAAAATTGCTGGATCAATAGCCATAGTTGACTATCAACAGACTGATGGAATGTCCAGATACATTAAACTGAATGGTCAACAGCTCCTTATCTTAGAAAAATGACAGCTGATCTTAAACCAAACAGGAATTTGTTACAGTCATAAATAACACAGGAATTTGTCATAAACAACACAGGAATTTGTCATAAACAACACAGGAATTTGTCATAAACAACACAGGAATTTGTCACAGTCATAAACAACACAGGAATTTGTAACAGTCATAAACAACACAGGAATTTGTCACAGTCATAAACAACACAGGAATTTGTAACAGTCATAAACAACACAGGAATTTGTCATAAACAACACAGGAATTTGTAACAGACATAAACAACACAGGAATTTGTTACAGTCATAAACAACACAGGAATTTGTAACAGTCATAAACAACACAGGAATTTGTAACAGTCATTAACAACACAGGAATTTGTAACAGTCATAAACAACACAGGAATTTGTCATAAACAACACAGGAATTTGTAACAGTCATAAACAACACAGGAATTTGTAACAGTCATAAACAACACAGGAATTTGTAACAGTCATAAACAACACAGGAATTTGTCACAGTAATAAACAACACAGGAATTTGTCATAAACAACACAGGAATTTGTAACAGACATAAACAACACAGGAATTTGTAACAGTCATAAACAACACAGGAATTTGTAACAGACATAAACAACACAGGAATTTGTCACAGTCATAAACAACACAGGAATTTGTAACAGTCATAAACAACACAGGAATTTGTAACAGTCATAAACAACACAGATAATTTGTAACAGACATAAACAACACAGGAATTTGAAACAGTCATAAACAACACAGGAATTTGTAACAGTCATAAACAACACAGGAATTTGTAACAGTCATAAACAACACAGGAATTTGTAACAATCATAAACAACACAGGAATTTGTCACAATCATAAACCACACAGGAATTTGAAACAATCATAAACAACACAGGAATTTGTCACAATCATAAACAACACAGGAATTTGAAACAATCATAAACATTAAAGAACCTTCATTGACCAGCAATTTTATTTTAACAAGTTGATATGCTTTTCTCATATATCTATGATCACCTATTACAGATACAGCAGGTATTTTTGAAGTTTAGTGAAATATCTGGTATTTAGCTTCATGTACACTGTAGCTTTTGTTTTTTCAGCGCAGACAAATTTGATTACTAAATAATTACATTCTACCATGGCCTATTGATAAACCTAGTATAATCAACAAATCAATCCTGCATCGAATGGTTGTGGTTAAAACGCCACCAATTTTCATGTGATATTTACCCCCTGCAGACAAAGCCAGATAAAAACCACAATCCCTATGATAATAGAGCGTCTAAAAAATAACTGTTGCCAGAGATAAAAGCTGATGTCACCTCTGACATTTACCAGAGCTTTTTGCTACAGCCAGTCTGAGGCCAGCATAAAACCAGGATGAGACCAGCGGATCAGTAATCAACTTTTCAGCTTGTACCAATCAGATTGAACCGATCTATTTTCTTGTCAGCGACACAGAAATCATTGGATTAATTAAGACTTGCGTTAGAACTGGTCGGTTGGACACTCGGATATCAATCAGGCTATAGTTACTTATTTCTGGTGTCTGTAGAGCCAGGATTATCTCTTCTGTCCAAACTCTAATATCAGCACTAATGTCTTCTGTAGTATAGTACATTCAATTTGTAAATAAAATTTAGCTATCTAAAGTTTATGGGACAAAAATAAAACATGTGTGAAAAAATAAGAAATAAAGTACAAATGAGTATTCGTATTAAAGGAAATATTATATATAATTAAGTTCGAGACATGTTTTGAAATATTATTTATTCCATGATTTAACGCTGAAAATTCTAAACTTGTTCTCGACTCTTATCGAAAGTTGTAATTTTGATTATAAACAGCTTATTTTGTGTAAATTTAGTCATGTACGACACAGGTTTATGTATTTGGCATTTAGTTTTATGTATTCCTATAATGTTAAGAGAGATCTAGTATAGCAAGTTTAATTGATTCTATAGTACCTACTACAAGCTTTTATTTCACCCGGAATAACAATGATTTGGACGATCACGACTTCCTTCCAAATGCAAGGACCTTTAAAAGCAGCCAAGATTAGTAATCACAAACACAAGAGAAAATCGTGCGTGAGCGTACTATTTCCTGTTCCCTGATTGGTGGAGGGTAGTCCTCGTCGAGAACAATCAATACGACTGTCGACTGGATTGCCTGTTTCACTTGTTTGCTCTGTTCAGTAACATATGTATTTTTAGCTCTCTGAATAGTAATCATTTCTAAAGGAATGGTCCAGGCTCTCTGAATAGTAATCGTTTCTAAAGGAATGGTCCAGGCTTTATTATCCCATGTTGGGATTAGTAAGACGTTTGATTTCTCCAAGGAATTTGATGGTCATGCTGAGATGGATAATGTGTCTTGTTGCTTACCATCTATCATGCTACTTACTCAATATTCGAGTTAAGTGCAATTAGTAATCCTGTATTTGATATATGTGTGTGTAATATCTTTTATTATTTTTATGTTCCTTCAATGAATTGGGGATGGTGGGGGCCTATTACCCATGGACGTCCTATCCCTTCCATTTGTTGTATGAAATAAAGGTCATTCATGTCTAAGAAACATCTCCTGTAACAGAAAATACCAATGTGACCCGAGCATTAAACTATGATTATAGTCCTACTTCAAAATGTTTATCACACATAGGCAAAACTTGTATATAATCTAGATTTATATCATGATTTATAAATAGTGTAGAACCATGTGTTTCTGAAGAGTTAACACCCCCTGATTTATTGATAACACACATGACCTTATAAGGATATTTGCCAATGTTTTATCCAGTAACTAGTTTGTTACACGTGATTATGTAAGATTAGTGATACCATTGGTACACGAATACTTCTTGACCATAGCTGTTAATAGGACGTTAAGTAAACAAACAAACAAAAACAAACAAACACAAATCCTCCAATGTGACTGATCTTTTTATTCCTCCCATTTAATCAAGCTTATAAAGAGACAATAGGATTTATAGTGATTCTGATTAGCCCTGTTTTATAAGATAACAATTTTGAAGTTCTTCATTGACGTCACAGTCTGATTTGTTGACCCGTTGCCATGGTAATCCTACTAGAAATTCTCTGTTTTACTGTGATTACCTTCATCACTTACGTTATAAAGATGGGCTAGATGTCTATCACTAAGTGGTTACCCTGTGGACAGTTTATATTCAGTAATTTGAGGTCACAATCTTCACGGATATTTAATATGTTTTTACCATGGTTATAGCTAATTATGTTTTATTAAATCTTTTTTTTTTTTTCTGAAGAAAGCAATTCTGCAAATAAATAAAAAGGGCAATAACGACAATCCATGAACATCACCTTAGTAAATATATTATTACACTGTAACTAATTACCTATTATGTTATGGGATAATTATATATAATGCAGTTATAGAGATTATACATCATTTGATTATTAATAATAAGCAGGAAATGAAACTTTCTTTGAACTCCTAAAATTGATGGATTTTATTTGAAATTCCCTGGTCAATATTTCATAAGACATAAGTGTTTCATTAGAGCAAAATGAACAATTTGAATTTAGTTTGTAATTTGTAGTAATTAGTATGTACAAACTCTTATGATTCCAAGAAATGTTTCATCTATATTTTGACGTAAAAATGAATTTCTTTTGTTCGAAATTTCTGAAGTAAAGCATGCATTGACTTAACAAAATTTCTTATCAAATTCATAGGGAAATTGTTTTAATATCTGGAATTTTTTTAAAATCCCCCCCCCAACAAAAATAAACCTCATCTTATAACTTTTAGTAATGATGGTACATCAATATGTATTGTCTTGGTGAGACGTAAAGGCTTATACACTAGCTAAAGAACATAAAACTTATATATAGGCAGTGCAGCACAGTACAGTCGGGTAAGAGCCTGATATTGATTTTACCTATAGACCAATGTGTGGGAGTTGGTACAGACAAGGATATGCCTGCTGCTCCCTGACAAACAAATCTTTTTATTGTCAATAAATACACAAATAAAATGTCACATTGTACCAGTAATTGCTGCTTAAGTGAATAACAACAGTAAAAGCTCTTGTTTATAAATTAACTGCTATTCTGTAATTAAATACAAAATATACCTTTAAGATAAAGGTTTTTTTTCCCTCTTAAAGAAATATTCTTCCTGTAAAATTATGAATTGACAATTAACTAAAGACCTTTCGTCTCTCAATTAGATGAGTAGATTTCACATTGTTTGTAGTCTGAAAGATCTGTTGATTAATCGGTTCTTGGAATAGAACAGTACAGTATGATTAAAAAAAATATTTTTAGTACTTCAAAGATTGATTTGTGAAGTCTCAATCCTGTTAAGGTACGTCCCTCTACATTGTAATTACC
This sequence comes from Argopecten irradians, assembly GCF_041381155.1. Taxonomy (NCBI): domain Eukaryota; kingdom Metazoa; phylum Mollusca; class Bivalvia; order Pectinida; family Pectinidae; genus Argopecten; species Argopecten irradians. The sequence continues at coordinate 2,221,053 of NC_091134.1, read as the reverse complement.
ACTCCAGACACTACCAGGGAGAAGCAATGTTTTGGAGTTTAGAATAAAGATGTTTGCCACATCTCTGAGGCTGCCTTAAAATTGATGTCACCTTCAATTGTACAAGTGCATGGTATCGTCAAACAAACACCCAAAACCTATACAAACAATAATGACCTACCATTAAGTTCTAAAAATTACAATTTATAAATTACTGTGCTTTCAGGTGAGCTATATGGAGATCTACTGTGAGCGTGTACGTGACCTTTTGAACCCAGGAAATAAGAACACATTGAGGGTACGAGAACATCCCCTTCTTGGCCCCTATGTGGAGGATCTCTCCAAACTTGCAGTCCAGTCCTTCCAGGATATCAGTAACCTTATAGATGAGGGAAACAAAGCCAGGTAATTAGGGGTCAAAAGGGCAAACAAGGGCAGGTAATTAGGGGGTCTAAATGGGAAACATGGGCAGGTAATTAGGGGGAAGGGGGGGTTAAAAAGTGGGAACAAAGCCAGGTAATATTATTGGGGTCAAAAGGGAAACAAGGGCAGGTAATTATTGGGGTCAAAATGGGAAACATGGGCAGGTAATTATTGGGGTCAAAATGGGAAACAAGGGCAGGTAATTATTGGGGTCAAAATGGGAAACAGGTATTAGGGGGAGGGGTTAAAAGTGGAACAGGTAATTATGGGGGGAAGGGGGGGGGTTAAAAAGTGGAAACAAGAGTAATTATTGGGTCAAAAGGGCAAACAAGGGCAGTAAATGGCAAGGGGAGGGGTTAAAGGGGCAGGTTAAAGGGCAAAATGGAAAACAAGAGTAAGTAATTAGGGGGGAGGGGTTAAAAAGTGAAAAAAGGACAGATAATTATGGGGGTCAAAAGGGGGAAACAAGGGCATGTAATTAGGGGGGAGGGGGTAAAAAGTGGAAAAAAGGACAGGTAATTATGGGGGTCAAAAGGGGGAAAAAAGGGCATGTAATTAGGGGGTCTAAATGGGAAACATGGGAAGGTAATTAGGGGGGTTCAATTATAAGGTACAAATCCAGGTAATTGAGTGAAGGAAGCTGGGGAAACAATTGGGGTAAAAAAGGATAACAAAAGGGGAAAGAAAGGGGAGACAAGGTCACTCACTGACGGACATAAAGCAGAGTAATTTAGGAGTAAAAAAAAAAGTTTCTTTATGTGTTTTTTTCACAGTCAATGTTGATGTCATTCTGCCTTTCAGAACTGTGGCTGCCACCAATATGAATGAGACAAGTAGTCGATCCCATGCTGTGTTCACAATTATCTTCACACAGAGAAAGAAGGACTTGGCCACAAAAATGACAGGAGAAAAGGTAGAAAATCCAGAATATCTCAGAGAAATATGATAGAAAGTTTAACATATACCTAGTAATGGAAGTTCGTCATTTACAAAATTTATAACTAAACTTCAAATACTAATAGTAAATTGTAGGTTACATAGATTGTGAATTTCTGTGATTGTGAATATTATAATGGGTGATGGTTTGGTATTACTCTAAATAAGCAATGTTCATAACATAGATATTGTATTATGTTTAGGTCAGTAAGATCAGCTTGGTAGACTTGGCAGGTAGTGAGCGAGCTGACTCGACTGGAGCGAAAGGAACACGTCTAAAGGAAGGAGCCAATATCAACAAATCTCTAACTACCCTCGGCAAGGTCATCTCGGCCCTTGCTGAATGTGTAAGTTCAATTAATGGAGGATAAAACTCCTGAAAGTAGAGGCAAGATGGACGTGTAGTAAAAGGAAAATACTAGTTATCACAATGTATCCAAAATTTTCATATAGTTGTTTGGTTTCCTGTACTATCCACTTATATTGATTCCTACTTTATTAGGATTTAAATACATGTTTCAATTGAAAGAGTACAATGTGAAAATAACAATATGTTATAGGTAGCTTTATCATTATCGCTTATATTTCATCAAAGAATTAATCTTATTCAAAAGTTCAGGATTTTCTTACTATCTACTGTCTCTGTTAGAATTGTTTCAACTTTTTCTGTCTTGCCTCGATAATTTAGAGCGCTCTAGAGTCGACTGGGAAAGTAAGTGTATGATTGAAGTATAAAATTATGATTAACTCCCCTGTGTGTTGTGATTGTCTCCCTTGTGTTCATTGATTATCTCCCCTACATTTTGTGATTATCTCCCCTTTGTGTTATGATTATGAATGTTTGCCATGATTTGTTATTTCCTCTGTTTTGTTAAATGACCACTGACTGCTAATTTTTTTCTGTGTCATCCTTTTGTTTCCATCATTATAAGCAAACAAAACTAGAGCATTCCATGTATCACAAGATGTATTTGTATTTTTTGTTCGTTTTATACATTATGTACCATCAGGTATTATCAATAAATATAAAACTTAGTGTGTTATGCATGTATACATATGTCAAATATGATTTGAAATACTGAATTATAAAATGAATTTTTCTCCCAAAAAACATATCTATAGATTATGATATATCAGATTCAGGTGAAATATGGTGAATTTTATGGATAATTTTACCTCAATCCTTTTAATTGGACATGTAGTTGCTACAAAGATTTCTATTTGTCGTAAATTTGATTTGATGAAGATAACATCAATTAACTTAATTTGCCATTTTTGATTAGCTTATATTCATTACCACATAAAAATTATTATTCAGTATTGCCTCTTAGCATGTCTTTTCATTTATTAAGTTTGCATCATGGTATTAACTGGAGTGAATAGAATTTGGCTGTGATATCATTGAAGTTACCAGTATTTACCTACAGCTGTGAAAGAATTATCAATGATAAAGAAAACATCTTCCACCCCTCCATCTCATATTCATTCTAACTGTACATCCCTTTCACAACATGATCGAGAGCTTATAGTATTTGTAGTGTAAAAAATGTTCATTCTGACACATCCCATTCAGTCTTCTCTGTTATACTAAATTGTAACATGGTATTTAACAGCGTATTTATACCAGTATTGAATTTTAATAACCTAAAGATTTTTATCCGAATTAAAACAAGGTGACCATCAGTCTGAGAAAATGTTCAGTTCTACATTTTTTACATATTGTATATTTCAATAGTATTTTGGTTTTATTTGCAGTCAAATAAGAAAAAGAAGAAGGAGAATTTTATTCCATACAGAGATTCTGTTCTGACTTGGCTTCTCCGAGAAAACCTGGGTAAGCTTTCTTTCCGTCCTTGTTTATGTCATTAAGTGCAAGTTTGTCGCTGATTGAGAGAAGCTTAGAATAATCTTGTTTTCTAGTAATTCCTTAAAGTGAACAGTCGGGCAAGGTCGGGCAAGGATGGCGAAAGTCCGTTAACATGGTGTGAATGTATCCAGTTTAACTTCTTATGGAATAGAAAAATAAACTCTCGTCAAAATCTGTCTGCGTACGAAGAAATTAATTCAAAGTATAGGAATCCTAAAACGTCCTCCCGGCTGACTATGTCCGTGCCGTGGTTACATTTCCACGCAGCCTCGCTTTCAATGCTTTCAACTTTTCTTTATTACAATGGTCAAAACTTGGAAACGTAAGCTGACCTTGCAATTGACTCTCGTATTAATATGTGAGAACTTTTGGAAGGCCAATGAACGCATTTAGACTAGTTTTCTTTGCCTGACTATTCACTTTAAGCATTTCATACTAAAAGTGATAAAACACCCAACAGTTTTGAATCTTACCACTACAAAATGCAGTGTTAATCTTAAATAGCTATCATATAAAATAGGGATTAATACTTCTTGTCATAACAAAGTAATTTTGGTAAGACAAAATTGTTGTGATTTAGCCACACAATTTAAGCAAAGTAAATAACCTTAAAAATGGTAATTATTTGTATGATATTATTAGAAATATACTACATTTACAATGATTGTCTTAATCCACTTCTTCCTTACCTGTAAGTTGTAATGATTGACAGGAGGGAACTCCAAGACCGCCATGGTGGCTGCTCTTAGTCCAGCCGACATCAACTACGACGAAACTCTCAGTACTCTGAGGTAAATCAGTATTTCTTGCTTTATCATGATGTTCAGTGTTTACCCCTTAACACACATTTGGACTCTTCTAATTCTAGGGGTAGAACAGTCCATTATGAAATTTAAGGGGTAATTTTAATGAGTTATATCAGACTATATAGACACAGTGTAAGTTTAGCATCTTACACAAATTCAAGATATGTTAATAATAACTGGTTGTTGTGGATGTTCTTGTAATAATTTGTTAATGTCATATTCAGTCTAGATGATATGGTATACTGTCATATCCAGCTCATGTAAGACCAAATTTTAGAACCAATTTGACCAAATTCACTGTTGTCAAAGCGATGAGTGATTTGATTATTAAGATCACAGAGTTTGAGATAAGGAGGTTAACATTTAAAATGATCATCTTTTGTTTGGTTACAGATACGCTGACCGAGCTAAACAGATTGTATGCAAGGCTGTGGTCAACGAGGATCCCAACGCCAGAATTATCCGGGAACTCAAGGAAGAGGTGGCCAAACTACGGGATATCCTCGTACATGAAGGGATAGAACTTGGAGCAGGTAATATTTTTATCATATATTTAATATATTATTCATTTTTTGTTTCCAAGATTAGTTATTAAAATATTGAATACATGTACATGTATAAGGAATCATTTTGTAAGATAGCTAGGTAATAATTTTACTTTGTATACCATACATATTTTAATCATGTGTGCAAAACTCTACTACTTTAAAAAAAAAAAAAAAAAATTATTTGTTAAATTAGGGGAGACAACTCTATATACATAACTTTTAATTGTAAATAACCTTTGTTTTAACCTTTCTTCAGGACTTCATGGTTTACCTGTGGCCCCCAAGATTCCACAAGGACCCGGGTCAAGGTCAAGGAAGAATTCTGTTTCTATAGAAGGAGGTGAGGACGCCATTGAGAGACTACAAATGTCAGAGAAATTAATCGCAGAGCTGAACGAGTCGTGGGAGGAGAAACTCAGAAAAACTGAGACAATTCGAAAGGAAAGGTAAACCTTCTGTAATTCTTAGAATAAAAGGTATCTCAAGGGAGACAATGAGAGTTTTGAGGAGGGCTAGCTTTCTTGTAAAAATAAATATTCAATAAATAGGTATTTGAAAGACCATTCAGAATGAGATATAAAGCAAAGTTTCTATGCATGATGATCTTAAAATGAAAAAGTATCAACCATTGCCATTTTATATCTTTTTATATTTTTGGTTTATTTGTAACAGAGAAGCTGTCCTGGCAGAAATGGGCGTGGCACTTCGGGAAGACGGCGGGACTATTGGAGTGTTTTCTCCTAAAAAGGTAAAAATCATTTCACCTGTAAATGTTATAAATAAAGCTATTTTACCCAATGTCAGAAAACATAAGAAAATATTTGAGATATTAGGCTGTAAGGGTATATAGAACATTACATTTACTCAAACTCTAATTGACCCTAACCTTGATGACTTTGATACTATGTGTAAAACTCTAATTGACCTTCACCTTGATGACTTTGATACTATGTGTAAAACTCTAATTGACCTTCACCTTGATGACTTTGATACTTTATGTACAACAGTCTCCTCACTTGGTGAACCTGAATGAAGACCCCGTTGATGTCAGAATGTTTGATCTACTACATCAAGGCAGGCTCAAACACCATGTAAGTATTTTATACTTCATTTGAAAATAGTTAAATACACTCTGTTGTTCCATCGTTAGAGATGCCATTGATTTGTCACATTTATCACATGTAGTGATGGAGATTCAAAAGAGCACAGAGAAGTCATTATCGAAATAAAAAAAAATATACTGCAAATTTAATTGCCAATTCAGATTTATGTTAATTTTAAACTGAAAATATATGCAAAGGTATATTTCTATAATGTATTAGAGGCCTCCAGTTTATAAAGAGATAGATGAAACATATCTAGACAAAAGTACTCTCTGACTATATACTGGCAAGTAAAACTTACAATTTCTGTATAAGAATCATGACATAATCATACTAAAACATTGTCAGAATTTGGTTTTTGTCCATGGATAAGTCACACTGGTGTGTAAGTCACACTCCAGATTTTTTAGGGAAAAAGTAGCGACTTATACTCCGGAAAATACGGTCAATGAATTAAGATCATGATAATATTTCTAGAAAAGATTTAAAATAGATGAAATCATGTTGTGTTTTAATGATAACCATGCTGTGTTTTATGGATAATCATTTTGTATTTTAGGGTGGGCCACGGAAAATCAGCTAAACAACATGACATTCAACTGAGTGGGTCTCATATACTGGAGGAGCACTGCTTCTTCTCCTGTGAGGATGGTAAGGGTCTAGAGTTCATGTAACTAGGAATTCAACTATTTCTGGTGGTTTTAATGAGGGATAGAGTTGAGTAAGGTTTTGATATTTGGAATGGACATCAAAGCGAAGCAAACCATGAAACAAATATCAGTTTCTGAAATAAATTTATTTTTTTGTTTATCAATGTCATCAAATGCTAATTATTTTACATTTTCTACTCCTTCAGAAAAAGTCACGCTAACTCCATTAGCAGAAGCGATGTGCTACGTCAATGGTCGCCAGATTACCGAGCCAACGGAACTAAAGACTGGAGCTCGCGTCATTCTGGGAAAACATCACGTGTTCAGATTTAATCATCCCATTCAAGGTGAGCTTGCTGTCTTATTAATATATTGGGGATATGTTATCATAATGCTCTGTGATCTATCAGTAACTTCAGTTGCTCTTAGTTGCTATTAAAGGCATATTTATAGAACATGATCCTTACGTTTTTTAATTAGAACAATAACATAAGTAGACAACTAAACCTAAATGCTTGTCTTGTCCTACAGCAAGGAGAAGTAGAGCCTATCTACTAGAGGATAATCCTGCAGAAAATCCAAGTAGTAAGTATATATTTATCAATTTGGTAGTTTTTACGCAAGGAAATGAGATTAATGTTTTTCATAATTGAAGGTATTTGACTAAAAGATGTTTTGATGACCCAACAACATATTTTTCTTCTTAAAATGCTCATATAAAAGAGATATTTCGTGAATTTGTACACTAACAAGAATTTTTCAAAGAAATTAAAGAATATTTTATGTTTTTATCAAAACTGTCATGAAATACTGTATAGAATATAATACATATTACTGTGACATATACTGTATTTGATGTAAAATGTTTCTGAATTACAGCTGAACCAGTTGACTGGACGTTTGCCCAGCTGGAGCTGTTAGAGAAACAAGGCATAGATCTGAGGACGGAGATGGAACAGAGGTAGGATAAATAATCTCAAAATAGAAATGTGAATTTTGCATGATTTATGGTAATATTTGAGAGATTTGTTATTCTTGTGTTTTAAAATAAATTGATTTTGGTTTATATAACTTTATGATAGAATGATGAATTTGATTTATAAATTTATGATAGAATGATGAATTTGATTTATAACTTTATGATAGAATGATGAATTTGATTTATATAACTTTATGATAAAATGATGAATTTGATTTATATAACTTTATGATGAAAATGATGAATTTGATTTATATAACTTTATGATGGAATGATCAAGATTTCAACCCTCTGACAGCTACATTCTATCAAAATGTGTGTTCAATGATTTTCTCATTTTGATCTACAGGAGTTACTTCCCTTTGTTTCACTCTCCAGTGATTGTCACCAGAGTAACTTCCCTTTGTTTCACTCTGTCAGTGATTGTCACCAGAGTAACTTCCCTTTGTTTCACTCCGTCAGTGATTGTCACCAGAATAATATCCCTTCACTCGTCAGTGATTGTGTCTATGAGATGATTTCTATCAAAATGTGTGTTCAATGATTTTCTCAATTGATCTACCGGAGTTACTTCCTTTGTATCACTCTCTCAATGATTGTGTCTATGAGATGATTTCTCTCTGTGTTTTAGGTTATGTGTTCTAGAAGAGCAGTATAAAAAGGAGAAAGAAGAGGCAGATCAGTTGTTTGAGCAGCAGAGGAAGGATTATGAGATCCGTATCCAGTCTCTACAAGAACAAGTGGAACGACATTCCATGATATCTAGCTACGCTAATGTAGAAGATTTACTCTCAGAGGAAGTGGAAATTCAGGGTAGGTAACTCTTAACATATATGTACAAAAAATCTAGTGTTACCCGTGTAAGTGGCAATCACTTAGAGGTGGAGACATTTACAGTCAGCCTTTATACATAAATTGTTTGAGTCATTAAGATGATTGATATTCTATCACCAACCCTCCAGTGAAGTTACTCATCATCAGTCTAAAATATCTTGAAATCTGGCCTCTTCTTACGAAATAATTCCATATACTTTAATGTCCATAGCTGTTTGTATGATATTTTACACATTGTCTATATGTATAGTTTTCATTCAATCTTAAATTTCTTTCAGAATGCACTTGGACAGAAAGAGAAAGAGAGCTGGCATCCTGGGCCTTCAGGAAGTGGAAGTACCATCAGTTTACGTCTTTACGGGTACGATATGAGATTGTTTCACAGCTCGACATTTTCCAGTACAAAAAGTGCAATATGATATGGAGATCATATACTGTTAACCATGTCTCCTCCCGTCCCGCCCTGTCTCATGCTGTTCAGATACATGAAATATTTAACAAGTGCATTCTGATTTTGTCAATTTCATGCTACAAACAAAAGCCTAAAGGCCTATAGTAGATGTGAAATATATTCATAAATAAATCATTTCGAGAATGTGAAGAAAAATGAGTTAAATTAGGAACAATAATGTAGGTGACATTATTGATGTAAATTTAAAGTAATATGATTATTTGTATGTGTTTGTACTTACAGGACGACCTTTGGGGAAATGCAATATTCCTGAAGGAAGCCAATGCAATCAGTGTGGAACTCAACAAGAAGGTAACACCTTCATTTAACATTTAGTATAGATATCTGAAATAATCTATAAATATCCTTAATTAAATGGAACCCGAGACATACATACATACATAGTAGTCGCATGTCGCATTTACTTTACAGGTTCAGTTCCAGTTCGTGCTGTTGACCGACACCTTGTACTCGCCGTTACCACCCGATATCCTTTCCTCAGATGACCGTGACCTTGAGCGACCGTTTCCAAGGACAATTGTTGCCGTGGAAGTCCAGGACACCAAAAATGGAGCAACTCATTACTGGAGTCTCGACAAACTTAGGTAGACATGCACTTTCTTCATTGTCCTCCATCTTAATGTTAAAGTTGACTCACTTTTACTCACTGTCAAGGATTGCATTGGTATCTTTTTGTATTAAGTGGAAAAAGAAAGATATTTGTATATCTCTTATATCAAAAGAAAATTTCCAAAAATTACCCAAACATCTTTTTCTTAACTTGAAAAAAAAAAAAAAAAAAAATCAATGGGACTTTGAAAGGGAGATTGTAGATCAAACATTTATGCATCAAAAATTCATTATAAACAAAAATTTATTAACTACAATAAATAACATTTTTGAAAAATGATGGGAAATAAGGCTAAATTTTTACTTTTCAATTTCTTTCCAGGTGTATTTATTTTTGTTATTATTATTGATATCAATGATTTTAATTATGGTATTAAATGCAATGTTAGGTTACTACTAACTTTATATCAAATTAACAATCTATGCCATCAGTTATTACCATTAGTTTTAATTAACATATTAATTATCAATTAACCCTCCTATTAATTAACTATTATAACCAGTAAATTCAATAGCCCAATAAATAGCTAATATAACATATATTTGCATGAAGTAGCAATTCACAGAAGATCAATAGGATAAGGTTTTGTATGAGGAGGCGATCAAATTTCCTAGTCAGAAGTAGTCGTTATTAACATTCAGTGATTGAAGTATTTTTACATGATATGAAAAAGATATGTTTTGTAATAATAGGTTGAGTGTTTTATGAAATACTTGTTATAATTTTCATGATTTGTGCCGTACCTTTGATTAATAGATTGTAAGGATGTTTTCACCAAGTTTTCACTAATCGGCAAAGTTGGAATATTGTGACAAAATCTTACATTATCTCATTGCACCTAGCATCCATTTTAGTTTTGTTTGTAAAAATGTTAAGATTGAAATCAAAAATTAATTTCATTTTGCAGCCTTGTTTTACTACCCAAGCTTGTTTTGTGATTTATGAGAGACCCATATGTTAAAAGGGATCAAGATAATTTTTGTTTGAAATAGGAATTGTTATTTCATATTTCATGACCATTCAACACCATCTCATTGATTTTCATTTTAAATTCCTTTGTTCGTGACTTGTGAGACAGTTGTTTCCTTTTACTGCCAGCTGTAGTGATAGATTGTAGTTTGCATGATTTTAAATCCCAGTTTTCCAACCATATACCAAACCTTGATTTGCTGTCAATAGAAAAGTGAGCTTATCCTTTTATCTTATATCACGAGGGAAATAAAAGAGAAAGGGCTAAAATGCAAGAAATTTATTTTGTTAGTATCAATATAATGGTAACTCAAAATTTTTCACTTGCAGAGTTGTTTTTTCAACTAAGGGTCGAGAAATGTGATTATTTATTCGAAAAAATGCTTTGCTTCTGGGCAGAGAGTTACACATCAAAATGAGATATGATAAAAATCATTTTGTTTATACCATTGAATTAATTTTCTTAAGACACTAATTGCTCCTAAATATTACTTTTTTGTGTTGAATTCACATTATACTATCACAAATAATAAATAGTTAATTAATTAACATGTTAGCCGCAATGTATCGTTAGAACCTTCCTCCAACTTTCTGAGATCAGTTATATCCCTTTATGCACCAATCGACCCCCAGCATGAGTTCCAACTTTGTCGATTAGATGTTACAAGTCCTGGTTTGGCATCTATCATCGTAGATTTCTTGTTACTTGAAAATATGAAGTGAATATTAAATCATGGCCAATTTGGGACCTTTTGAAAATTAATTTCATTAAGTGGTTTTTTTTTCAATAATTATGACGCTTTAATGTTTATATTGAATTCTTAAAGAAAAGATTTTTCATGAGTTTTGATTTTCTCTGCTGTGTTTCTATGAGCTCTAAATTCTCTTCTAAAGCATTTCTGAAGACTTTTTGATATGCTATTTTATTGAAGCTTAAAAGTCGTTCAATATTCTGTATTTTTGCTTTGAATTATGGCAATGGTGTTTTGATAGAAAAATTATAATATCTGCAAAAAAAATGTGATATATGAATGAAAAAGTTATTTTCTGTGCTATTTGTCAATAATGGAAGTTAAATTTTGATAGTTATGACAATACTTGGGCATATTGACATTGTAGACATCGCTTGGAGCTCATGCGCGACATTTATAACGAGGATTTGTCGCCTGATACCCCTGAAGCCAAACAGGATTTCCTCCAATGCCTAGTCGGCTGTGGTCCGCACCAAAACTACTTTAACTTCATTAACCTTATCCCATCCAGGTGTGTCTGTATGACCTTCACCTCTCACCTCTAACCATTGTTTGACCTCTGTGTGACCTCTGTTGGTGTTGTGCTTTATGTTCATAAATTATCCAAATTACTCTGACTAATTTTTCCAGCATATTTTTTCCTTATTTTCCCACATTATTTTGCTTTTCCCTTTTGTTAATTTTTTTCAGGCTTTGTTAATTCTTAATTATCTTTTTATTTTATTTCAGTTTTAAAGGTTTTTATCACCATTCATTAATGTTGAAATGTGTTTTTTTTTTTAAAAGGATAACATTTGTAGATATATCAAGATTTTGGTACCCATTTTATTTCCTTAATCATACTGCATGCTTGAATGTATTTTGTTTTACAGACAAATTTTATTTAAGGATTTTATGACCATATATATCTTAATTTCTATTGGATAATGCAACTGTAGTGTTTTTTTGGAATTCATTTTCTTTTCTTCAAAAACAAATTTACCATACATGTTGGTCTGTAGTGTTTAACTAGTATTTAAGACTGTTGTAAAGCTTCAAGAGAGACCAAGGTTTTAAATAATCATACATGTGTACTGAAGGACCAGTATAATACATATATTAACATCTAAACATTGTATTTGAATTTGGACAATAAGGTTTATTGGACATGTGGATGAAATGTGTTGTTAAAGTTATGATAGATACAAGTATATAAAGGACATTTCTTTTCAGCATATACAAATATCAGTCTGTGTGTTCTTAAGGCATGTCACTGTGTACTAATGGGCATATGTATATAACTGATCATTGGAAACCATACGTGTAATTTTAAGTAGACAGCTAAAAGTTAGATAAAAAATTACATACTGATACTAAATAAAATTTAACCAGAGTTTTTCTATTTTATTTTAGCCTTTATGAACAGCATTTTTATAATTCTTAAAACATTCATGATTTTTTTTATCCAATTACAGACAGAGGCTTGAGTTGATGCGGGAGATGTACCACAATGAGGCTGAGTTGTCGCCGACGTCTCCGGAGCCTAACCTTGACAGTATGACAGGAGGGGACCCGTTTTATGACCGCTTCCCATGGTTTAGACTCGTTGGCAGGTAAATGAAAACAGGTTCCAAAATAAAGATGGATGCCATAATAATTTCTTTAGTGTTACCATAGTTACTAATCTTTAGGTAAGGGGTCACCTGTCCCATCACATGGGTTTCCATCAGACACTTCGGTTTCCTCCCACACTATGACCCCTTGCGCACTTACATCCGGGCCATCGAGAGTGATTTACATAAGTTGTATACCTTGTTTCATAATCGATGTGAAAGAAATAAAGTTTATTTATTTATACAAATCTGTGCTCTTTCACATTGAGTGCTGTTGGTGCATCTGTCTGTATGTCATCAACTTTGCCATGTGATTGTCCATTTAGTAAAAAATGTTAAGATCCCATAGATGTGTATCAATTAAATATAACTTCTTTGTAGTTTTGTACATGGGGAGTCACTTTGTTATAGTTATCTCCCCTTTACCTTCCCTAAATTACATTGTATTGAAGTTATCTCCCCTCAGATTTAACTTCCCTGTAGTTTTGTACATGGGGAGTTACTCTGTTATAGTTATCTCCCCTTAATTTTAATTGTCACCTAGTGACTGAATTGAAGTTATCTCCCCTAAGATTTAACTTCTGTGTAGTTTTGTACATCAGGAGTTACTCTGTTATAGTTATCTCCCCTTAATTATATTTGTCACCTAGTGACCGTATGGAAGTTATCTCCCCTAAATTTTAACTTCCGTTTAGTTTTGTACATGGGGTGTCACTATGTTACAGTTTTCTCCCCTTAAATTTACCTGTGACTGTATTGAAGTTATCTCCCCTCAATGAAGTTTGGTTTTCACCTTTCAGAGCTTTTGTGTACCTGAGTAACCTGTATTACCCTGTGCCCCTTGTCCACAAAGTCACTATTGTCAGTGAGAAGGGAGAGGTCAAGGGGTCACTTCGTGTAGCAGTCCAGGCCATAACTGGTAAGTAAGGAGTGAGGAGTTTGTTTGGGTCAAGGCCGATTGTTTTTTTTTAATGACTCTAGTATATTTAACCCATGTTAAATATCTTAAACATTTGTCAGGTTCATATGGTTGTGCATAAAAATCAAATAATACAAATATCAAAAGACCAAAAACTTATAGACTGGATTAATTAGAGTTCATGGGACCTGGTGCAAGTAACGATGTGAAATTGTTTAAAAGTGCTATTTCAGTTCCAGTAGCTTACTTGAGTGCTGTTGTAGAAATTCATCAATGCCTTTCTCTAGCTTGATCATTATTTCTTTTTAGTGTATAAGTATAAAATTATTTTCTAAAAGTTCCGATGGTTTTTCAGACAAAGAGGAAACCCCTGATTATACTCCTGGTATCAAACAGTCTGGGAACGCCAAAATAACATTTAATGATAAGGACTACTACCAAACAGTGAGTACAGGATACTGACCTATGTCTGTCAATATCACGGTTAATAAATAATTACATCTACCTCCAGCAAAGGCAATAACTGTACAATACAACACTTAGTGTTACTTCAGCAGTTATATGACTTTGTGTTGTAAGCCAAGCATGAAGAGGAATAATTTGTCTATGATCTGATATTTTTATCTCAAACTACTTAGCAAAGAGTTTGGTTATCTTAAACGTTGGTAACTTCTTTAATTTCAGCTTACATAGGAATGTTTGATAAACATTTGATATAAACACAAAGTTTATACAGAAAAACTGGCATGGAATGAATTATTTGAGATTTGTTAAATTGTGTTATTCTTGTTTTCAACAGAAACAACAACACTTGCCAGACAAGGCCGCTCACTTGCGAGCTCGAATGTCCCCTCAGGGGGCGCCCTCAACGGAGGAGCTGAGATATGTAGAGGGTGAGGGGACAAGGGCTGACATCTGTAATGACATGGATGGTAAAATAACCATAGAAACAAACGATAGAAATAAACAATGTAGAGGGTAAGGGGACAAGGGCTGATACCTGTAATGACATGGATGGTAAAATAACCATAGAAACAAACGATAGAAATAAACAATGTAGAGGGTAAGGGGACAAGGGCTGATACCTGTAATGACATGGATGGTAAAATAACCATAGAAACAAACGATAGAAATAAACAATGTAGAGGGTGAGGGGACAAGGGCTGATACCTGTAATGACATGGATGGTAAAATAACCATAGAAACAAACGATAGAAACAAACAATGTAGAGGGTGAGGGGACAAGGGCTGATACCTGTAATGACATGGATGGTAAAATAACCATAGAAACAAACATAGAAAAAACAATGTAAGGGTAAGGGACAAGGGTGATACTGTAATGACATGGATGGTAAAATAACATAGAAACAAACATAGAATAAACAATGAGAGGTGAGGGGACAAGGGCTGATACCTGTAATGACATGGATGGTAAAATAACCATAGAAACAAACATAGAAATAAACAATGTAGAGGTAGGGACAAGGCTGACCTGTAATGACATGGATGGTAAAATAACCATAGAAAAAACGATAGAAATAAACAATGTAGAGGGTAAGGGGACAAGGGCTGATACCTGTAATGACATGGATGGTAAAATAACCATAGAAACAAACAATAGAAATAAACAATGTAGAGGGTGAGGGGACAAGGGCTGACATCTGTAATGACATGGATGGTAAAATAACCATAGAAACAAACGATAGAAATAAACAATGTAGAGGGTGAGGGGACAAGGGCTGACATCTGTAATGACATGGAGTAAAATAACCATAGAAACAAACGATAGAAATAAACAATGTAGAGGGTGAGGGGACAAGGGCTGATACCTGTAATGACATGGATGGTAAAATAACCATAGAAACAAACGATAGAAATAAACAATGTAGAGGGTAAGGGGACAAGGGCTGATACTGTAATGACATGGATGGTAAAATAACCATAGAAACAAACGATAGAAATAAACAATGTAGAGGGTAAGGGGACAAGGGCTGATACCTGTAATGACATGGATGGTAAAATAACCATAGAAACAAACGATAGAAATAAACAATGTAGAGGGTAAGGGGACAAGGGCTGATACCTGTAATGACATGGATGGTAAAATAACCATAGAAACAAACGATAGAAATAAACAATGTAGAGGGTAAGGGGACAAGGGCTGATACCTGTAATGACATGGATGGTAAAATAACCATAGAAACAAACGATAGAAATAAACAATGTAGAGGGTAAGGGGACAAGGGCTGATACCTGTAATGACATGGATGGTAAAATAACCATAGAAACAAACGATAGAAATAAACAATGTAGAGGGTAAGGGGACAAGGGCTGATACCTGTAATGACATGGATGGTAAAATAACCATAGAAACAAACGATAGAAATAAACAATGTAGAGGGTAAGGGGACAAGGGCTGATACCTGTAATGACATGGATGGTAAAATAACCATAGAAACAAACGATAGAAATAAACAATGTAGAGGGTGAGGGGACAAGGGCTGATACCTGTAATGACATGGATGGTAAAATAACCATAGAAATACACCCATTGTAAAAATAACAATAGAAACGAATAATAAAGATACACCCATAGTAAAATAATTAGAGAAAAAAATATATCCATCATAAAATAATTAGAAAAATACACCATCATAAATAATTAAAGAAAAACACCCATCATAAAATAAAAAGAGAAACAAACAATAAAGATACAGCTGTTGTAATCAAGGTCTCAAGCACAATTCCTTTGTCACTCATTGGCAATTAACTTGACTTAGATCTTGTCTGAAAAACTCACTTTCTTGCCTAAGGGTATAATTTCTAAAATCTTGCAACTTCACTTGCAGTCAGACATTCACCAGATACTAAAACATAATATTACGTGTTTTAGCCCCTTTTCATGTTAGATGTGTATATGTACAGCTGAAATAGTATTGTAATCATTGTATTGATTGTATTTCATTGAATTATCATTTATTCTAAATGGGCAAATTTATCAATGACTTAATCGGTTTAAATAATTGTTGTGCTGAAATTTGATTTCACCAATTTATTTGAAAATAATGCTTATAAAGATGCTCCACCGCTAACAAATGACATTCTTCACTATCAAAAACACGAGCAGGCGATTAGGTATTTTTCTTCAGTTACAAAAGTTACTTACTTCACACCATTACCACCATTGAAAAGTTTGAGCTTCTAATTTCACTTCAAGTTAAAGTTACAAAAAATAATTAATTGCATCCTGAAAAAATTCCGTGGCACTATATCCTATATGGAATTAAGTACTAACTGCGCATGCACCAAAGGCAAAATAAATTATTTTATAATATTTTTTGTGTTAATTAGACATATATATACACGATTAAACACCAATTATTGTTCAAGTGGTTAATATCAGTTATGCTCTGTCGGCGGTGGAACATCTTTAAGAATACTATATACTTGATATGATTTCCGAAAACAATTGTTATAGTGAAGGATTTATATAGCAGACATTATTGAAGAATAATGTCTTGGGCACACATCTGCTGTCAAAACAGTTTTCCTTATCATCATTATCAAAACTAAAAACTTCCAATCATTTTGAAATATCTTTTATAATTATTGATATTCCTAAACGTTCCTTTCACTAGTAGATTCATGTATTGCATATGGCTTTGTTGAGTGACTTCTCATTTGATTTTGATACAAATTTTGTTGTAGAAGCCCACCGTTATGAAGACAATGTTAATCAAGAAGACAAATTCACAGAGATTGATGATCGTGACCTTCCCAAACATCTCAAGGTCGGCAGTCAGTTTATGTTTCGTGTGACCATCTTGGAAGCCTCCGGCATTAGTCCAGAATACGCAGATATCTTCTGCCAGTTCAAGTATGTACAAAATGAGTAAACATGAAAAATGATTACTTTTCTATTTTGGGAAATTTCTTATCAATAATAAAATTATTTATACATTTTCAGGTTTAAATGTTCATGAAAAGCAGCGTAAAAATATAATTTAAATATGAAGAAAAATAATTTTCTTAAAAGAAATAAACCAGTGTCATGAAATGTATTTTTGATGGTTCTAGTTTCCTGTACCGCCACGATGAAGCTTTCTCTACTGAGCCCCTGAAAAATTCCGGAAAGAGTCACCCTCTGGGATTCTACCATGTACAAAATGTAAGTAATATCCTCAGTGTAAAATCATTCTTTACTTGACTTTTAATTCATTTTCCATATATTTAACCTTCTATGAATTTGGCTTTCTTTCCCAATGGTATGTTACTTAGAAATTGACTTACTTTCATATAAATTTCCTATAGGTATAATGTTCTGTGAATACTTACTTTCATTTTCACTATGTTTAGTCTTCTGTGATGTTGACTTACTTTCATTTTCCCTATACTTAGTTTACTGTGAAATTGACTTTCTTTCATTTTCCCTATACTTAGTTTACTGTGAACGTGACCAAGTCCTTCATCGACCACATCAAGTCTCAGCCTTTGGTTTTTGAGGTGTTTGGTCATTACCAGCAACACCCACTGCATGACCAGGCCAGGGACACCGTTCCTTAGTAAGTACACCAAACAAATCTACTCTTAAACCCTTATCATATAAAACCATGATAATATTCATCATATCATCCAATGTGCCCAAAACATTAACCACTTGCTTAAACTCCAGCAAATTTTGAGTTACTGGATTATGATTTTCAGATAATTTGAAGTCTGCGGGGGCCATTTTTGTAACATTAATTTCTTTACAAACTTAAAAGCCAAGCGGACATGGTTTATCCTATTTTTATTGTTATGAATTGAAATAAAAAATCATCTATTTTCATTCCATTTGGTAATTTTTAGTGGTGCATTGTTTTTGAAAATGGAAAACCTGTTTAACTCTGATTATATCTGTTTTTGTATTGTAGTAGTGCGAGACCTCCACCTCGCCGTAGCTTTCCACCGTTGATTCCCGTGTCTAAACCTGTTCCCTCCCCCAAGTTTGGCATCATCACCCCTCCAAGGTAAGGTATCCACGGAGAAATCTTCAGACACAAGTTTATAGATTATCTCCCCTTGTCTGTTTACCCCAGCCATTGTTGTTGTACGATGATTTATGCTTTGTATATGTGTGTACAAACACATGCATAAAACAGGTATAAAGCACAATGAAACGGTTAGGATGACCGATACAAACACCTAAATACATTTAAACTTCAAACCTGAGTCACCTAGGTGAGATGTTGTCGGTGCTAAACATTGGTCACTATGACCTTTATTTTGATCTTTGACCTGCATCATAGAAAGGTTTATCAAGGCACAGCATAGTATCTTATAAGTTTTCTAGCCATAGCTTTCCCTATTTCACAACAAAAAATTTACATCAAAAATATTTTCCCTATTTTCATGAAAATTGTTGTTAATTACAGACAAACAGTGATTTTATAATTACAGACATAAAGTGGTTTTAGCAAAGCACTACCTATGGTACAAACAACAATTATTACATATAGTATAAAAAAAATAGGTAAAATAATATCTCTTGAATTTCAGATATTGAACGGTTTATAAGACAATGAACAAAGTTATCATTTCTTTTCCTTTTGTGTTGATTTTAATTTTATTTTGTGTTTCCTTCTGTTGTAAATCTTAGATTCAAAACTGTCAAAAGAATACTTCTTCGAAAGTTTATGGCTGTAAGATCCAACACACAGGGGTCAAGCCTTATTGACTCAGTTTCAAAACATAACAAAAGTGTTAAGTTTTATCTAAACCAGACTGATTGCATTTTGAGTTTTAGTTTCCATAATTCAACAGCTTCAACAGAGTTTTAAATAATATGTGTATTCGTTGCAACGTTCCAATCTAGATGTACTTCATGGCTAAAGACAATAGCCGTTTATAAATGAATATATCCTGATCATCAAAAACAGTTTTGAATCTGGATGTATGCCTTTATTGTATTATTTTGATTGTTTTCCTAATTTTATTTGTTTTGATGTTTTTGTCCTCACAGATCTGATAAGAAGTCTGGCACAAAGCAGGATTTATTGATAGATGTTTCTAAATTTACAAGTGTGGGGTAAGAACTCACCTGATCTGGACTTGGCGACACTTTCTTGATTTGCTCCTTGTTAAAACTAATATGTATTAATTACCTCAAGTTTAATTGATACACTAATTTGTCTTATTTATAACCCTGATTGATTAAGTCACTAACTGGTTGTACTTGGTTTTGGCTAATTAAGTCACTAACTGGTAATACTTTAGTTTTGGCTAATTCAGTCACTAACTGGTAATACTTTAGTTTTGGCTAATTCAGTCACTAACTGGTTGTACTTGGTTTTGGCTAATTAAGTCACTAACTGGTTGTACTTGGTTTTGGCTAATTAAGTCACTAACTGGTTGTACTTGGTTTTGGCTAATTAAGTCACTAACTGGTTGTACTTGGTTTTGGCTAATTAAGTCACTAACTGGTTGTACTTGGTTTTGGCTAATTAAGTCACTAACTGGTTGCACTTGGTTTTGGCTAATTAGGTCACTAACTAGTTGTACTTGGTTTTGGCTAATTAGGTCACTAACTGGTACTTGGTTTTGGCTAATTAGGTCACTAACTCGTACTTGGTTTTGGCTAATTAAGTCACTAACTCGTACTTGGTTTTGGCTAATTAAGTCACTAACTCGTACTTGGTTTTGGCTAATTAGGTCACTAACTCGTACTTGGTTTTGGCTAATTAACTCACTAACTCGTTGTACTTGGTTTTGGCCTTAACACAGCTTATGGTCCAGCTTACGTTAAACATGCCAATGACTTAACAAATGATTTTACAATTATTAGACAATAAGATTGAAATAGATGCAGTCTTTGTTGGCGGGAAATATTGATTTTTTTTTAAAATACAATTGCCATACTTAATACATTCAGAGAAGTTTGCAACAGGGTCCAGAAACATTGCCTCCTCTGACTTGAATAAACCAATATTTGTAACAGTTGTTTTCAAGCTGATTTTAGACTCTTTTCAGTCTTTTACTTTTTATGGTTTTTATTTTTTTTCAATATTTCCTTTTTTGGCCGAGGTAACTGGCCATTATTCATGTCATTGACAGAAATATGTAGGTGTTGTACATAGAAAAGAAAAGAAAAGAAAAAAGATTTTTACATGTACATGTATTACATTCTACCTATCGAATATTCTTGAAAGAAAAATATTATAATAATTGATCTTTCTATTCCATGATATTTTTTTTTCTTTTCTTTTTCTTTTTTGCATTTATATGTTCTTTTATCCTTAACTTTTCTTACTTTTATTTTAATATTTTATCTTATTTAAGATATTACTGATTATATTTTGAACATTACCATATTATTATCAGTAAATACATAATTATCATATTCTCTTAATATTTTTGATTTTTGTGATATTTCACTGATATCATATTTACCATTTTATTCTGTAAAGTGTTTTGGAGAGCTAAATTATACATTGATATTATATCCGTTATAGCTATTTTTATCTGTAATATTTACAAAGTAAGATTCACCAGCTTCATTAACATTGTTTTATTTTGTTGTGTTTGAAATCCTAGCTGTAGATTGGGGTAACACTCAGTATAGTTCTTCATCCTTAGATAGTGTTCTATCATAAAACTAATATAACAAGTTCTATCATAAAACTAATAAAACAAAGTCATAAAATCAAAAAGGTAAAAATTGAAAAATAGATTGAATTGGACCAATGAAATAATAATTTGAAAGAAGGACAAAAAAAATTGATTTTTTTTTTAAAGAAAAAAAGATGAAAAAAAAAATAGAAATGACAAAATATAAATAATGAAAATATTATTAACAGTAGACAATAGATATAGTATTTACAATACTTTCTAGTAAAGTACTTTTGTATACTAAATCAAAAATCAGACATAAACAAGAAAAACAATACTAATTGAAAATAGAAAAAAAATATTAGATAATGATCGAATTGATAAAAGGAACATATCATATGATTATAAATAGAACTAAATAAAAAGAAAACAATAGCAGAAATTTATTATTAAATTTATTATCATGTATATAGTTCAATATGATGAAATTATATTAGTGTTATAAACATAATTGACTTAGGTAATAACTAAACAGCCTGATACCCCAATCTGCAGTGCCCGGTGTTAACTAGCATGTTGTTTTGCGCTTAGCTTGGCTGTGCGTTGGTGGAGCTTATTGTGACGTCCACCAGCGGCTAGGAATGACCCGTGATTGACCATTTGCTTTGATTGTCCTTTTCTTTACCATAGGTTTTATGACTCAGGTCGAAGTCCAGACATCGAAGTAGCCCCCCTGACACCCTATATACTGTAGGTACCACTACAAATATGTTTGTATTTACACCTGTAACCATAGAGATCTGTCTGTCCTGTAACCATAGCAACTCTTTATTATGTTATCTTAGCAACCAACCTCCACAGTAACTAATAATAATATAGCAACTGTTACTTTGTTTTACCTTTAGTTGGTAACAAATATGTCATATATAGCCGTAGCAATTGTTGATATTATGAAGCAGGCCATAGTGATTGTTTATCCTGTTACCATAGCAACCATTTCCTTTGTTACTTATATCTGTCCTATTACCATATAAAAACTGGTGACTTTGTGCCTACATTTTAACTTAATAAATATACCATATATCTTGCCTGCTATAATAAAGCAATTGTTTGCATTTGCTTTGTTTCCATGCCGAAATGTAATTCAGTTCACTGTGGAATTTAGTTTACAATAGAGCCAGCTGCTATTCATTCTAGTATAAAACTTGTTTCCTGAATATTTACTTAAACCCTTAAAAGACAATGTTTTTTCTCTTTTTCATTGTCTTTTTTTTATTTACTCAAAAGATTTGGATCAGATATAAACCAGAAATACTGTGGAGTGATACTACCTATAATGTTTTATTTTCCCTCCTCACCTTTACCTGTCCTATCTATAGATTCTCAGGATCTTTGTCGTGATATGAGTGCTATAATACTAATTCTACATAATTTGTCTGTGTAAAGTCACATCAATACTGACACCGCTGATTTTACGTGGGTGTCCCTGATGCTGCACCATCACTTAACACGCTCTGTATATTACTTAATCATTAACAAAACAATAACTTCCTTAAAGATGCTCCATCGCTGACAAATGATATTTTTTTCTCTATCCAAAACAGGACCAGACAATTTCGGTTTTTTCTTCAGTTACAAAAGTTACTTATTTACACCATCACCACAATTGAAAAGTCTGAGCTTCTTATTTTACTTCAAGATAAAAATATTAAAAATAATAAATTGCATTCTGAAAAAAATCTGAGGCACTATGTCCTATATGGAATGCAGTAACGATTGTGCATGAACCGAAAACAAAATCAATTATTTTATATTATTTTTTTAGTGAATTAGACATAAATATACATGATTAAACACCAATTATTGTTCAAATGATGGGTACCATTTATGCTCTGTCGGCGGTGGAGCATCTTTAACATTGTACTAAGCTTTGTTTTACTTACTAATTTCCTTCATATTTTCATGTTATGAATCATTCATCAATTGGTGAGAAGTTTTAACCATATACTTGTTCCATTGAATAAAAAAAAGCTATAACTACCAGTACATGTATTACAATTTTTTTTTTTCATTTCATACATTATTTTCATATCTTGAAAACGGTTTCAGTAACATGCATCACAATTTTTTCCTTATTTCTTTTTAATTATTTTGAAGACTGTAAATATGAAAGTTGCAGAATCCTAGAAATGAGGTTTTTGATTTGACAATTTGTCTAACCTGTGTCTGTTTCTGTCCTCAGTGGAAGCCATGTCCACTCACTGTATGACTTACTGGTCTGGTTTGAGATCTGTGAGTTAGCACCAAATGGAGAGTAAGTACCACAAAGATACTTTTAAAAGATATACAGTCAAACCTATACAGTATAAAGGACACCCAGGGGACAATGCTAAAGTGTGCTTTATAGAGAGGTGTCCTTTATATAGAGGTCAGTGTTTTGACGAGTTATGTCCCCTGAGCGGTTCAACCTAAGCAATCTTTCCATACACCAATACATGTATTTGTCTCATTTTCAAAAGCCATAATATCGTCTGTGTTTGTAAAATCCCAAATAAAAAGTGGCACAAAATGAGAAAATTGATGTTTGGGCTCGTTAAAAAATTTTAATTTGGGGTTGACAAGATCTTGGAAGATTGTATTAAAATCAATGGCTGTTCCAAGAAATTGTCCTAAATTGAAAAACAAAAGTCATAGATTTTGACAACAAATTTTCAGTATATATACAACTTCAGTCATGAATGTTCCCTGCCCACGGTTTCTTTCGGAGTGTGTACTATAATTGAATGTGTTCTAGGTGACATGCTTCTGGCCTAGAATGTGTACTATAAATGTATATGTTCCAGGTGACGCTTCTGGCCTCGATTGTGTATTATTAATGTATATGTTCCAGGTGACATGCTTCTGGCCTCGATTGTGTATTATTAATGTATATGTTCCAGGTGACATGCTTCTGGCCTCGAGTGTGTACTATTAATGTATATGTTCCAGGTGACATGCTTCTGGCCTCGAGTGTGTACTATTAATGTATATGTTCCAGGTGACATGCTTCTGGCCTCATACGCTATTTTTGCACATATATAGAAATTTTTTAAAACCTATAAGTTTATTATACTTGTGGTGATAGGTATGTGCCAGCTGTGGTGGACCACAGTGACGACCAGCCCTGCATGGGGACCTACATGTTACACCAGGGCATACAGAGACGGATCGCCATCACCATCATGCAGGACCAAAGTCCAGAAACGGATCTCATCTGGAAGGATGTCAAGGAACTCGTTGTTGGTATGTGTATTGGGTTGATCTGTTAATTTAGCCACACATTTGACATCACACGTGGCACGCTTTCCAGTCATCGCTCATATTTTAGAGTTCTGCCGAACAGCATGGATATATTTTTGTAGCTCCTGCCTTCGGCTGCCACTTGCCGAAGGGTAAATTGCGCTCCATTGTGTTCTATAGTTAAATATTTGTCTACTTTGTCCCGCATTACTGTTCATATCCTATATGTAATCGTGTTCGTTTTGTTTGTCTTGATAAAGGAGCAGATTGCTTTGAAAATTTGACGATTTTGGTTTGTCCACATGGTTGGAATTACTTCCTTGTCCCATATGAAGCAATATATATAGACATATAAGGAGAAATTAGGTTTGGGTTGTGGAGGAAAGGTGAAATATGGTAAGGCTATAAAGAACACTATGATAGCACCGTCCAGATTTGATTTCCAATTTTGTTAAAAAAAATTATCCAAATTTAGACAAAGATGGAAAGTTATGTCATAAAAAAACATTTCTAGTGCAAACTAAAAAGAATATACAGAAATGTTAGATGAACAAAAATGTTGTTGTGAGAAACATTTAGGATGAAGGTGCTATTGATTTTGAATTCTACAGGTCGTATAAGAACAACACCAGAGTACAGAGATTCTGACATGGAGACGACCGTTCTGTCGCTGAGTCTATTCCCCGCCTCCTACATACAGTACCCAGGAGATGATAGGTAATATAGAACAAAAATATCAATTATCGTTGTTACGTTGTTAATAGATTAGCAGTCAAGAAATATTGATTTACTTATTAAGCATTGCTTAATTTATTAATGCATTTTCTGAAGTATACGTCTCAACTTATCAGCCGGAAAATATGGTACTGCTTTATTTTGCAACAGTTTCAAATTGATCTTTTATTTTAATATGTTTTACAAATTTTCAAGGAAGGATTTTAAAGAAAATAAATTAAGATACATTTCAGTCAATATACATAATTATTTTGCAGAATATATTTCCGCTTTGAGGCAGCATGGGATAGCTCTCTCCACAACTCGCACCTTCTGAACCGCATGACGTCGTCGGGAGAGCGTGTGTATATGACGTTGTCTGCCTATATAGAGGTTGAGAACTGTGACCAGCCTGCCTGTATCACCAAGGACCTGTGCGTGATTGTACACTCGAGGGACACAAAGATCTCCACATCAAGGTATGTAGGTCAAGGTCATCCGCATAGAAGGTCACTTGTAAATGTCAAGGCCATTTTTCTTTCAGCTGATAATTTAATTTAAAAGGTCCATTACTATATCTCGCTTTTCAGTACTTTTTAAAATGTCTTGGTGAAGAAATTGTATCAAAATTCCAAAAAATGTTAATAAATATTCGATTAAAGTCTTCTTAACTCTCTATCTGTTACATTGATACACTGCTATTGATAAAAACCTTCATTCTATCACACTGCTAGATATCAATTTAATGGGTTTTTTTGTTATTGTTTGAATATTCACTAGCTTTAAGATATTGCACATGTAATGAAAATTGCATTTGACTTGGTAATTAAAAATATATTTTATATCATTTTGCTTTGGTTAAAACCAGAAACGTTAACCTTCAAAAAGGACTCAATATTCAGTCTTAAATACACATGTCTAAATGAACATGCTTTATGTGTAAGAGATGTCATTCAATGCTTTAGTCTAAATGTTGTGTCTCACATTTGCAGATGTTGATTTGCTGTAAATATTAAAATCCATGGCACGACTGTAACGATGTTTTAAAATGCCTGTATTGTTTTTTGTGAATTCCGTGTGCAGTGCCTTTCTTGTGTGCAACAAACATCATTTATCCTTCCCAGCATGCAATAGATCATTTCATTGATCAATTATAATTAAACAGCAATTAACAATACAATTAAAGCTTTCAAATTAATTAACTGTACCATTATATTTTGTTACTTTATAGGAAATCTGTTATCAAAATTTGTTTAACTTGATTCATTTCATAATTTCTTATGTACTTTTCAAACTTTAGACAAATAGGAGCCCGTTATGTGTAGTCAGGGTTTAATAAGATGGGGAAACAAAAACGTGATGTGCTTATAAAGTAAGATGAATCTGTTTTATAATATCTGACCAAAGTTCTTTATAACTGGCTGATTTTACAATGCTGAGATAGCAGGTCATACTGACATTGATTGTATTTGGTATTGTGTGCTTGCTGGCTGTGTGTTTATCTCCCTTTAAAGGACTTGTGTATAGTCAGGTGGTACCATGGTAATGTCTCCCTTTCTGTGCAGCTGTCAGGGTTCAATTCAAATTAGGAGGTCACCTGTCTGACCACATAGGTGGTCTCCATTGTTTCTCTAGTTTCCATGAAGCCATTCACAATTTCCTACCTTAGTGGTAAATGAGCTAGCTAAATTTCTGGTACTTGATATCCGTTTGTTAGAACAGTATGAAACAAGACATTTTCCTAGATAAAAGGTTCTACTCAGAATTTACTTCCATGCAAGATGGAATATGTTCCACATGTCCATGAATTATATTAAGTCTTGTTGTACCGGCTAATTTTACCATTTTATGGAAAATGTTCCATCAATTCCTGAAATTTAAAACTCTGATTTAGCCTTTTTCTAGTTTATATTTAGCTTTCCTTAGCACGGAGGCTCAGTTTTAACCAAAACAAGACAGCATAGCCACTTCTGTCAATTTAAACAAAACCTTTTCAGTTGAGATGTTTATGCCGTCTGCTATAGAAAGAAATGGAGCACATAGAGTTTTGTAAATGAGTGGTCTTCCTGTCTATGAGTATCTGACAGACTTTTTCAGTGTTAAACAATAATAAAACTTCTGTAGACATCTAAGCCTGAGTAATCTGGAAACCTGCATATTGTGGCTTTGCTTGCTGTGTAATCTCCTGATGCATGCTGGGAAAGATCAATGATGGAGGTTGTAACACTTGACCTGTGCCTCATAGCCTTGATCACCCTACCAGAGTTTGTACTTAACATTCTGTGTCTAACTTAGCCCTCGTTTCAGGACGCTGAGGAACTTGTTTGGTGGCTCAAAGAACCAGGATAGTAACCGCGTGAGCGGGATCTATGAGCTGTATCTGAGGCGGGCGTCCGATTCAGGTAGTCCAGGTATTGTGTTGTGTTTGTGTTGTCTTTACCCAGCACCTTTAGGAATGACCTTTTATCCCTGCACCCTAAGATTGACCTTTTATCCCAGCACCCTTTAGGAATGACCTTTTATCCCAGCACCCTTTAGGAATGACCTTATTTTCTCACTGTACACTAAATGACCTTGTATCCCAGCACCCTAAGAATGACCTTTTATTCTCACTGAACCCTTGAATGACTTTAGAATGACCTTTTATCCCACTGATACTCACCTTAAGCACGCCTGACCTGACTTAGTATCCAGCACCCTTAAATGAATGACCACTAGAATGCTTATCCCAGCACCTTAGAATGACCTTTTTTCTACTGTACCTTTGGAATCGACCCTTGACCTTTTTCCTGGCACCCTTTTTCCTGAATTGTGATATCTGTCCATACCCTACAAATGACTATATTAACACACCTAATAAATAACCTGATATCACTGAATCATACAAATATATCCTTCAGCTCACAACTAATGGTATCCTCTCACTTTACATATAACCCTATCATCCTTCCAACAATCACATTGACACCCTCTTCATCAGATTCAGCTGGAATGGATCAATTTGTGTTTTTTAGACTTGTATGGATGACATTCTGCATGATATATAGCCTGGTCAATCTTTACTGATTTCATAATTTACAAGTGTATCAAGAAATTTTCAGCTTAAACACGACTTCAGAAATGCCTGCTGCTCAATATTTATTTGGAATGACCTCAATTTTCATAATAAGCCAAACAGCCCCCCTGACAAAAATAGGTCCCTATTGTGTCGGCCATCACCCATGCAGCAACTGGCAGGTAGAAATCTTCCGTACCGCGATAGATAAATAACGAATTGATAGACAACTTGTTGCACAAGTAAGACAAAAAAATATATATTTGTGTTGATAGAATTGGTACATTTTATTTGTCGCTGTTTTTTTGATATCCGAGATGATTGATTACCCTGACGAATATTGGTCCTTCAGGTATACAATAATCTTTGACCAGATTGACGGTAGAGTTACTCCCCTCAGAATGCAGCTTCTCTTCCCTCAGAATCATTTGTATTTCAACCCATGAAATCAAATATTTCAACATTCTTTATCCCTCCAACACCGAACCACCACCCCACCCCCCCCCCCCCCCCCATCCCCCCTCATCCCTCCAACACTTAACCACTACCCCACACCTCACCCCACCCTCTCCCAATTCCCATCCACACTCAGCAAATACAATACATTCTTATTAGATATAGCATAAAGCTATAGTATGAATATTGTTATAGTCTAAGATAGATAGTAGAATAGGTAAAATATAAAGTAAAATGCGAATGATGCATTCATGAAAAGTGATCAGTTTCATGCTGCATTGACTTTGATATACAGTGTATAAAGAAATTAATAATATCAATATTTTAAAAGACTTTTTGATGAAACCTTGACTAGTTTGATTGGTTATCTGTAAAGCTAAATTAATTTCATGAGTTATGTTTGGGTAAATATCATTTAAGTTTTGGAGATTATCAAATTATGATTTTTGCATTGATGAGAATAGCTCTAATTCCTTCTTTCTATTTTTAGGTGTACAAAGACGCCAGCGTCGTGTTTTGGATACCTCATCAACGTACGTTCGAGGAGAGGAGAATCTGAACGGATGGCGTCCTCGTGGTGACTCCCTGATCTTTGACCACCAATGGGAGTTAGAGAAACTCACGCGTCTTGAGCTTGTGGAGAAGTCACGCCATGTGTTGTTACTTCGGGAAAAACTTGCTGAACAAAACAAAACGCATGAGTTGAGTAAATTGGACAAGGAAGCGTCGAATAAGTCAGCAAAGGCGAGGCAGCAGGAAGAGATTAAGCTCGACGAAAAGATTCAACCACCGACGCCGGACAAACTCGATAACATGACAGATGAAAAACTCATCGAGAAGTGGGAAAAGGTGGATGAGAGTGAAAAGGGCAAAAAGTTGAGCAAGCGAGAGGCTCTATTTAATTTTGAAACTAATGGGGATCCTGAGAAGGAGCTGATTGCAAAATGTCTGAAGCTAATGATCCACGGACGAGTACCCTTGTCACCACCACCCATTAAGGTATGGAATATTGTAAAGATGAACTATCAGAAATTCTACATGATTACTGGTATTTTACCATTACAATTTGTAAAATGTAAAAGATAAAGTAATGCCAGATTATTATCAAATAAATTAATTTGAATCTGCAACTTGGCAAAGGGGATTTTTTAGGTAGAAAAAAACAAATTGCATCATAATCAAACACTATACTGTGAGAAATTTTGTTTGATTACTTTGTCATATTATATAATGATGAAATATTAAAAAAAATGTCGTGCTAGATAAAGAAATGAATTTATGCTGAAAACATGAGAGTAATAGAACATTTGTTTATAGATATATGATTTGGTATCTGTGATCTTACCAAACCAAGAGGAGATAATCTAGTATTATAATTATTTATATTGAAAACACATTGCTTAAATTCAAAATTCCAATACAGAGAATAAACTTTAATTTTTTTTAAAAATCAAAAGTGTAATCTGTACATACATGTATGTAATATTTTTGCTTCTGGAATGTTTAATTTGTTTTTAATTTCTCTGTAGACATGTAATATGTTTGGTTGTGGAATGTTTAATTTGTTTTTAATTTCTCTGTAGACACCAACTGTGATGTTAGATTCTGTAGCCAGTACAAACACTACCAGTACATCTGAGGATAGTGACGGCATTACAGACTCCATGACAACTAGTATGTCTACGTCATCAGCATCAGAACTGTTCAGGTAAGAAACATCAGAAAAACAGAAGAATTACATTTTTCTAAAGACCACCTTATCTCTATAAAGATATTGAGGTCTAGTATTGGAGCCATGAATAGTTTGACAGGCATCGTAATGTCTTCTAAAAAATAACTGGTTTAGAAATCTGACTATTTCTCCAATATTTATTGTATATCCAATTACATGTATACATTAACACAAAAACAATTGCTACAGAGCTATATGTTTCTTGTTAAAAATAGTTGCAAACAGATATGGCCATTAGTTCTGATAGTAATGTAGAGTTATTCCCCCTGCTTTCCAAATCCACTTTATTGATGTTTACAGACCATAATGATTTATTTTTTCCTTCAGTAAACAATCCACAAACAACAACTCAATCCAATTGTCAAAATCATGCGAAAGTCTGTCTACAAACTCAAGCACTTCCCAGGATTCCACAACAGACAGGAAGTTGTCTCTACCAATCAAATCGATGAGTCTCAATCTCGACAGTAACATTTACATTCCACATATAGAGGAGGTACGCGTCAGTCCCGTCGTGTCTAGGAAGGGCTATCTCAACTTCCTGGAGGAGAAGCACAGTGGCTGGGTCAAACGATGGGTGGTAAGTTTATTTGCAGTTTTGACCACAGTGGCTGGGTCAAACGATGGGTGGTAAGTTTATTTGCAGTTTTGACCACAGTGGCTGGGTCAAACGATGGGTGGTCAGTTTATTTCCAGTGTTGACCACAGTGGCTGGGTCAAACGATGGGTGGTAAGTTTATTTCCAATGTTGACCACAGTGGCTGGGTCAAACGATGGGTGGTAAGTTTATTTGCAGTTTTGACCACAGTGGCTGGGTCAAACGATGGGTGGTAAGTTTATTTCCAGTGTTGACCACAGTGGCTGGGTCAAACGATGGGTGGTAAGTTTATTTCCAGTGTTGACCGTAGTGGAAGTGAGTTGGAGGAAACCGCAAACCCTGAGATAATTCACATTGTTTTATAGAGAACCCTGTATCATTTAAGATAGATCAAAGATAATTATATAATGGGATCATATTTTGGCACTCAACTTCTCAGTGGTGACTAACAAACTTTATGGTGAAATTTTGTTTGTTAGTATGTAGCTAAATTGTGGTAAGCTCTGGTTAATTATGTTACAATTAAAACAGGATTCTATATCAGACCAAATGGATATCATTCTTATTCCTGGGTATTATCACTGATTGTATGAAATTCAGTCTTATTCCTGAAGTTTTCGGGATAATATCACTAATTGTATGAAATTCTGTTTCCAGGTTGTGAGGCGTCCCTATGTGTATATTTATAATTCTGAGAAGGATCCAGTGGAGCGTGGCATTATAAACTTGGCTACGTCACAGATAGACTACAGTGAGGATCAACAAGCTCTGCTCAAGGTAAGGGGACGCTAACATTCACCAAGAAGGTCCATCCTGTGGTGGTGGGATCTTGTTTTTTAATCATCAGTCTTTGTACTTGGTGAAAGTATTTTTATTATAACTATTTGATGTAGGCCTACTGCACTTTTGTTAACTATGAAAGGTTTAATTTAGGCCTACTGCACATTTTGTTAACTAGGAAAGGTTTGATTTAGGCCTACTGCACATTTTGTTAACTAGGAAAGGTTTGATTTAGGCCTACTGCACATTTTGTTAACTATGAAAGGTTTAATTTAGGCCTACTGCACATTTTGTTAACTAGGAAAGGTTTAATTTAGGCCTACTGCACATTTTGTTAACTAGGAAAGGTTTGATTTAGGCCTCCTACACATTTTGTTAACTAGGAAAGGTTTGATTTAGGCCTACTGCACATTTTGTTAACTAGGAAAGGTTTGATTTAGGCCTACTGCACATTTTGTTAACTATGAAAGGTTTGATTTAGGCCTACTGCACATTTTGTTAACTAGGAAAGGTTTGATTTAGGCCTACTGCACATTTTGTTAACTAGGAAAGGTTTGATTTAGGCCTACTGCACATTTTGTTAACTATGAAAGGTTTGATTTAGGCCTACTGCACGTTTTGTTAACTAGAAAAGGTATAGTTTTCAATGTAAGCTCTGCAACTCACCATTTTTATTCTGGTTCTGTTTTAGGCCCGTAACACATTCTCAGTGCTAACAAAGTACCGCGGGTTCCTGATGCAGACTCTGGATGAGAAAGACTTCCATGATTGGCTTTACGCTATCAACCCACTTCTGGCTGGCCAGATCAGGTAATT
Organism: Argopecten irradians; assembly: GCF_041381155.1. Classification (NCBI taxonomy): domain Eukaryota; kingdom Metazoa; phylum Mollusca; class Bivalvia; order Pectinida; family Pectinidae; genus Argopecten; species Argopecten irradians. Next base: position 2,188,597 of record NC_091134.1, on the reverse strand, counting down.
ATCCACGGGCTAGATAGCTTGGAATTTATTTGGCCAATAAATCTGCCCAATTTAATTTTCATGAACTTGTTTTAAAATGGAAATTTAGAATAGAAATTTAGTAGCCATGTAAGGAATTGATTACTGAATGATATGAAATGTTCATAGTGTCAATTTGTCAATTTTTTTGTTGCTTTCACAGTTGATATGGAAGCTTGAAGATAACAACAATGTGTAATGATTTATTCATCAGTATCATATGTATTCTATTTGCTAACCAGGTATATGTCTATCTATGATTTGTTCTGTTTCTTTCCTATTGGATCTATGCTACTTTTTGTATAATTTCTATAAGCTAGGCCCAGTTTCATGAACATTCCTTAACATAAAATTCTCAATAGGAAAGTATTACAGAAGTTAAGGAAAATTCGAAGTTTAGGAATTCAACTGTTTGTGAAACTTAAACTTTTACAAATGGTTTTCATTTTCTTGAAATTTAATGAGGGGAATTTGAGGAAAGTTTTGATTAAAAATTTTCTGTTTTTTTTTTTTTTTTTTTTGCTTTTGATGTTTGTAACTCACAATACATATTATTTGTTGTTTTGTAGGTCTACACTTTCTAGACGTAAACAGCCAGTACAGATATAGTTACATACAGACGGATGAGAGGACGGGAGATTTGAGCGAGTGATCTGATGGCATTTAGCTGAATTTTAAGTGTGATACATGAACTGTAATACTTTGGTAAAATATATAGCTTCTGTATTATTAAAACAAATATTTATGATTTAAAAGTCAAAATATTCAAATTCTGTAAAGAAAGAATTTCAAGTAGCTGTTTGAATTTCTGAACTGGCTGAATTCCTTTTGAAATAAGTTTTGGATACATTGTTTTAACTTTTGATTCGATTCAATCTTTAGTAAACGAATAGTCAACCAATGACTTGAATGAATGTAAATGGCCAATGAGAGAGCTTGTTATATATAATGTATAATTCATGAAATGAATAGGTACTAGATTTAGATTTGTCATTTACATTTACCCATCATGCAAAGTGATTATATTGTGAAATTATGTGATCCTATGTATGTATATTCAAAATATTTTTTGTGGAGTTACCTCCCCTTCTGCTAAATATTGATAATGTGTTCTATCATTTACAAGTGGAAGATAGATATCTCAGCCATTGAGTTTATGGTACAAAATAACGTCTTTTTGTTGTTAAGAGTTATCTCCTCTTGTTAGCGGTTACTAATGGTTACATCATTAGCTATATGGAGGAAGCGAGTTACACAGTTTCTCATAAGATAGTGTTTCTCTTGTAAACAAATGTTAAATGTTAATAACTGCTTACAAGAGTAGGTAAACAAATACCAAAAAGACAAAGAAATGATGTTCCAATCTTTAAGATGATTTCAGAAGCTTTTGTGTGATATGTTGTGACGACTATAAGCACATTAAATGTGATCACCGTCGAGTCATATGTAAACCAGTCTAGTCTGTCTCATTACTGTAGATAGGCATAGTGCATGCCATTTGTGTTCAAATAATATTCTTACAGGATTTGTATAAAACTCAAAACAGGTCACATTTAAAACCTCAGTAGATATTTATTTTGTTTACATACAATTACCAAATAAGTGACAAAGTGTTCTATTGCAAGATTTTATTTTCTTGTCATTGGTAATTAGAGAAAGGTAATTAGACTTCAAGGTGATAGGGGTCAGTTATGATAACAATTTTATTTAGATACAATTCTCAGAATTCAGTGACTCTTCCGACTTTAAGGCCTCGATATATATGACAAAATGTTAATTGAGCGAAAGTATAGCAATACAGACCTTTAATGTAGTTTGTATATACATAAGTTACATCATAAGAATGAATTATATCAAAATTCATCTTCATAATTGATATATGTGCTAATTGATAAATATCCATTACATTATGTGATAAGAACTTATTCGTGAAATTGTGATAGGAACTCATTACTGTTACACACAAAATAAGTTTTACTGCTACATGTATAACCAAAAGAAACATGACTTAAAATTGTTCATTTTATTGAATACTTAGAGTTTCAATCATATTGCTGTGTCTTTGAGGGGAAAATTTAACTTCCGAACAAGTACTACATAGATTAGGTGTTGAAGAAAGTTTTCATGCCCAATCTGTTTTCCAAATAGTTCAATTGACTTTACCGAAATCATAATAATCTGTCTTGAATAGGTATACAGCGTTATTGGGAATATTTGGGGAAAAAAACCGATATAAGATGCTGAGATATGTAAAACATTCCTATGATTGATATTAATTTGAAACTAATTCCAATTTATTGATAAATATTCTGATATACTAGATATGAAATTTTCCCTTATTTTATATTGTGTGGGTATTTGAGAGATTTTGACAATCTCTTTAAGAAATATCTTTATTCCTATCGCTGTAGTATGTGATTGCCTATGTAAGACAAATGTTTAGCTTATGATTAAAATCAATCATGCGTGTTTCTTTGTATATTTTAACATGTTTAATTTGACTCCTAAAAATGAAGGTTCACTCAAAGGGTAAAAAGATGCATGATTTAAAATTTGCCCCCTGTTTAATTCCCTAATAGATAGATGTTTTTTTATTCTCTATATTAGAGAGTTCTGATCCAGTTATTTTCACATCAGATTTTGAAGTTTGACTTGTATAGGATTCTACACTGAATAGTCTGATTACTATTTATATATATTTTGGATTGAAATCAGTGAAATAAATTGTGTAAATTTGTTGTATAAAGTATGTCAATCCAGACTTCAGAAGTTGGAGAGTAGTTAAATGATGTCTTTGATATCAAAGTTAACAAAAGTCTCTACTTCTCATAATGACAGTTATACAGGTATAAGGATTGGTAATCTTATAGAAGGGAGATAATTAATTAAAAAAATACAAAGTACTATGAAGAAATCGTTTTAGGATCACAAGAAAAATGAGAGAGCTCCTTTCAGAAATGTTAAACCAAAGGAAATGTAAATGTTGATCTCTCTGTTTTAATTTTTAAGCGTTTTCCTCTCTTTATCATAGATATTTGATATTTATGAATATGTAATATGAGATATTATTTTAATTCTTTTCAAATTTCATACCGGTTCATCATTTCATATACATTAATTATAAGATTAATGTACATGTACATTAATTATAAAATTAATCTATTGCATCATTTTTGTCGTCAATTCCTCCAGATATTTCACCAAAAATTGTATATAATGAATACTAATTTATCGTTACACAATAGTTTTTTTGTGTTTGTATAATATTTTTGCTACAAAAGTCATAGTGAGCTAGTTGTACATGTTCGTGTGTATATAGCTACAGATTACGCAATGGTAAGCTTAGCCAACATTTTTGTTTCACACTAAAGGGAATGTATCCTTTTGGATTCACTCCATATTCTGATCTACCTGTCATGTCGAAGTGGAACAAAGGGAAGTAACTGATAGATCAGAATGTATTTTACTTATATGTGTTGTGAATACTCAGCTTATTCTTTTTTGCAGAAATATATTATTTTTTATATTTTTCAATGGAATTTTCCATCAAAGTAATAAATGTATCACATTGTATATTTATTCAGCCTTAATGATTTCATGTAAATGTTCTGTATGGTTTTTTCCTGTAAAGATTAACATGAATTGATTTATTCTGAATTGAATGTAAGGTTTCAAATACAATGTACACTCCAATTTATGTTTAGATTATACCTACATTGTATACAGTAATGATAAAACAGACTTTACAGCATCCTTATAAAGTACTCTTAGGAACTTACAAAATATTGGGGTTTGAGAAAATGTGATTAAAAATGCTTAAACAATAAAATCTTATGTAGGGAATCAAAATAAGAAGAAGAAAAAAATGGTTGATTAATTTCAAAAACAAGTCCTTGGTCTTAATGTGTGTATAAGAGTTCGCTGTACACATAACTGACTTATGATCACTAAACAAAATTTCTTTAATGTCATCTTAAATTTGAAGAAAAATTACACAAAACAGACCGTATTTGAATATAGCATTCTCAAATGGTCTCACTATATTTTTAAAAGAACTTTAAAAAATGTAAGTTCACTAAATTGTCCCTCTAATTAGTCAACATCAACAACTTTAGACAAGGAAAAATTTTCATCCCTTAAAAAATGCAGTTTATTTTAATAATTTGAAATCTGTTCACTTAAGACACTGATATATGTAAGTTGGACAGAACTTGTGTAGGCTTTCTACCTGTTGTCTGATTGACTTTCTTTGTGGAAATGACAAAATTTAAATCATCAAATCTGCTGTATCATTATATGCATTCAATTATCGTTGCTTTTAATTACAATTTTGCAGCTAAAATTGAAATCCAAGTGTAGTAGTTTAGAAAACATCGGAGCAATCTTTAAATAATGTTTTGTTTTTAATGATACATTAGTCTTTTTGTACTAAAAGGATATTATTAGTTATACCTTTATCATGGTACATAGTGGTAAGTTTTGGACCACTTTTAACTTCCCTCTAAACTTGACAGGTCAGTGTCCCTGTAATAGATACAGATTAATGTTGACCTTTCAAACATCCTTCATCTTTCTGCTGTGTCGTTCATTCAGTTATTTAAACAATGAGAACCCAGGGGGAAAAAAGGGAGGGGGCTTCATATAAGTTGGAAAACTTGTGCCCAATCCCATTGTATATAAAATTACACAATGAAATATGTTTAAATCAAAAAGGAAAAAATGTAGACTATAACAACAAGGCTACACAAATATATGTCATCTGTATCATAAAATAACATCAGTTATCAAACAGTATTTCATTGTAACAGTTTCTGATACCTTATAACACTGACTGTTGAGATTTTTATGTAAAAGTGCTTTATTTATAATTATTCTATTTATTATGTTGTTAATGGATTCCAGAGTTTATTTATTTCCTTTTTTATCTTTAATATGCCTTTAAGATTTTGTGTTTATGTGACTTGTTTCTCAAAATTGTTGATAAAGGTTGTGCCAAGATAGTGTTTGCTGGTACATTTTTTTTTCATCCTTAAGTTTAAAAGGAAAAATGTTGTATGATTATTTAAACCAATTAAACAACAAACCTTGCATGCTGTACTTTGTATGTAGGTTATGGGAAACATCATGGAAATATGGTTAAATCCTGTTATCATTACATTATTGGCCTGAGTGAGATCAATGATAGTCAAAAATTACACGTAACTCAGTTGTTTATTAAGATTCTGTAGGTGAACTGAAGAAGTTTCATTTGTAGAAACATGAGGTAACATCATGGTTTCTCTGTATTTCAAATAAAAATAAAATTTGTGTGATTTTAAAATATGGAGTTATCTACTCTTAGGTGTTAACAAGGGTAGATAACTCTGAGTAACAAACTAGTATGTCTTTTTGTGTTTTAGTCATATTCCTTCCACTATAAATTTACATGATACTGACTGATGATTTATCACAGTTTACAAATGATAGTGTCAATTGTGCTTTTTGAGAACAAGGAATTACCTGAGATATATGGTTGTATGATGTAGAACTTGATTATGTTATAGATTTTTTTTATTTTTCTATCCTCCTTTTTAGTTTACGTTCAATAATACCTCAATCTTGGATATAGTTTGCTCCTTCTAGTCTTTGTAGAGATAACAATCACACAGTACAGGCGCTGCTTTTTCCTCTAAGACCCTTTATTGGTCTTAAATCATGGCATTTTAAGTACCGTGTACCTGTTATTAAGTTGCCAGCAGGGAATGTAGTTAAGATTATATGAAGATTAGCTTATTTCCCATGTCATGTTGATTTGATGACCATGTAAGTGTGTTTAATGCTTTGCTTGCCACTCAGTATTGTTCAGTAGAATTTGTTTTCCTACAAATCCACAATCGTGATGAGTGTATATGTAGATATATATATATATGCATGTAGTTAATAAAATCCCAAAACACTGTAATCATCATTTGATGATGTAAAATCCAGAGCAAAAATTCTTTTCAAGAAGAAAAAATGCAAATCGCCAGAATATTCAAATAAGAGAAGTTTGGGATTTGGTTTCTTGATTGAAATATCCTGAAGATAAAATGTTGTCTTGAAGAGGACATTAGAATGTCTGCGTGATGAATCTTTACTCATCATGATGTAGGAATTGAGTTTGTAATTCCAAAAATGCAGGGAAATGGCATTAACAGTAACAATAGGTTTTTCTTTTTAAAAAAAAAAATAATTTTCGTAATTTCACATTTTACCTTTTGAATCCTTTTTTCTGTTTCACTGTATAAGAGCTGGTCATCTTTAGAAGCCTGGTTGATTCCTTAATGAAAGAACGTTCCTCTTACTGCTTATAATCCTAAAAGGTCTGTTTTATTTTGGACAACATTGAATTATCTGTATTGCAAGATGTACTGGTGGAGAAGCTGACCATTATGACAGAATCATTGTGGGTAGTTGTCACAGTATGGTTGTTGATCTGTTTCACAATTTTCCTTGTTACCAACCTTTGACCTCTACATGTCATTGAATATAACCTTTGAACCCCACATCTCATTCCACGTTATGTTTGACCCTCACATCTCGTCCAGTGTAACACATCTCATCCTGTGTAACCTTTAACCCCATTTCAAATGATATACTGTAACATTTGACTCCCACATCTCATACCATGTAACCTTTGACCCTTCATTTGAATTGATATAACCTTTGACCCAGAAATGTTGGTCAGTCATTCCATAGACAGCATATCAAAATGTTCTCATCAGTAGAAGGATTCCAAAATATCTCTATCACACACTTGAACTGCTAGCCAGCAGGGATATCTGTACATCTCACAAAATATAGGTCTCTAGGTCTATATATAGATTGTAGCCTGTAGGCCAAAGCCGTTTATAGAATATAATGTTTTGAGATAATGCAAAAAAGAAGGAGCTAAAACTGAAACCTATTTTGATATGTTCAGTGTATAAGATTTGTCAATATGACCGCATAAAAATGTTCCATATAACTAAGAAACGAATAACGGTATTTTACTGTCTAGTGAAACAAGTGTTTGAAGGAGAGACTCAAAACATTTTTCTGTCACTGACTCTCGTGTAAATTAGTAACGGTTCTGTGGCCATGATTTTTCACTTTTGAAACAAAAAGATTCACTGGCAGTATATATGTAAGACGAGGCTACGTGCAATACAACTTTGTTATTATATGTTAAGGTGATGTTTTATGTATCTGATTGTGATATTTAATTATTACTGTCATCATAACTATTATTAGATAGTTCCCAATTGTTGAAACAATTAATATATACTTTCATGTTCGGCTGTTGCCATGGCAACTGAATCATGTGATCTGTATGATGATGTATGTACAGCTTTATCACCGAGTATGTTACATCGTTAAGTGTACCAGCAGGAATAAACTGCAGTTTGGAATATTTTTGTTCTGTTTTATTTTAGTTAACCATGGTAACTTCTGACTTCAACTGTTTGATGACTAAAATACCATTTCATCCTTTTCTTCATAAACCAAAAATGTTGCTTTAGAGCTTCATACAACGAAGAGAGAGCTATATATAGCTAGTAAAAGTTATTTTTAATATAGGTCACAATCACGGTAATAGCATGTGGTTTACCATCTCACCTAGAACAAATGGACACTTACAATATGTGTTGACATCTATATTTTTTAAACACATGGATCTGAGAAGTATATAATTATAGAGCCACCAGAGTGCCCTAAGACCATAGTTAGGTGTTTTAGGGGTCTAGATAAATTATCATATTCTACATACACATAGACTAGTACTATATACGAAAAGGGTGGAAAGCTCTTGGAATCAAAAGTTCTACCCCGCCTAGCTTTAGCGGCTATAAAAACACATTTCTAGCACATCTTCATAAAAACGGTTACCACCACAACCATTGGAATGCGCGATAATTTTCTTTTCAAAACCATCCAAGCGCCGTCACTAAGACGATTGAAGCCTCTTTTGCACACACATTATTCTAGATTCTTGACAATCGTCTAATTAAAATTCATTGTGTCTTTTGTCGATATGATATGCATGAGCGAGGCCTTCGCTGCTATCTCATTGGTAGGCTATAAAAAGTCTCTTCTTGGGACACGAAAGGGATAGTTACCAGAAGAGCTTTCCGTACTGCTGAGATGGTTCAGACATCGCTAGCTATTTGAAATTACGGACAAAATGACATCTATCTCTTAATTTCACCAAGTAATTCCTACAGTTGTATAGATGTTTGAATAGTTACGGCGAAATCTGTGTATAGATGTACACATTTCCCCATTTTAGATGTGTATCTGGTATGTATATACGCATCCTCGATACTCCAGGGGTTCCGATCACTTACGATCTCTACACCCCTGGACTATCTCATAGTAAAAATGGAGGCAACAGAACAGAACAGGTAATTGAGTCGTTTGATGTATATCAAAAGAGCCGTATAACGGTACACTGTGGTTGACTGTGTGGCTTTGAAGTTGGGCGTCGCTCTCTCTGTAGTCTTCAAAGGAAACATTTGCTGGTCTGTGATTGGTCAAATGTTTTCCGCTGAGCTGCCTTCATTTTCACTATGAGATAGTCCAGGGGTGTAGAGATCGTAAGTGATCGGAACCCCTGGAGTATCGAGGATGGTATATACGTAGTTGACGCCAGAGAATGATGCGACCCGTTTAAGATTCAGGGTTTAACCACAGGCGTCTGCTTCTGGTTTGATAAAAATATAATAATTATAACCTACCCTATATACTCGGGGTAGGATATCTTATTTTTCCAAAACCAGATGCAGACGCCTGTGGTTTAAAGTACCTTCACGAATGATATTTTTAACTCCGAGAAAAGAGACTTTTTTATAGCCAGCCAGTGAGATTGTATCAACTACCAGTTAATTGAGCTTATACTTCTGGTGAGTTTCAGAGTACAAGCTATATTTTATATAGAATTAAATGTGTATATATTTTAGGAAGATATCTTATCCTATACAATGGGTCAAGGTGAATATGATTTTCTTCCAACCCTTTTTTATTGTACACGTTTAAGATAAACATACCTTTTATGCATATCATTTGAATTATCTTAGGAAAAAAATCTTAGAAAAAAACATCGTAGATCGTATACTTGAGCTTGTGTTACCAAGTAATAAAGGTATTTAGCCATGCTGAATCATTCCTGCATAGCACGGCGTCATTTTTTCTATATTATTTTTCCGTATGTTATTGATTTCTGTCTTTTAATTTCATTTTACTGACAAATAACAAATAGTTCAGACCCTCCAAAAATATTCATTTATAAAACATGTCTGTTGTAAGTTTGGAGTTGTATTGTTCACTTTATATTATCCTGTAGTTCTGTGTACCTGTCCTGATATATCCTCGATACTCCAGGGGTTACGATCACTTTCGATCTCTACACCCCTGGACTATCTCATAGTGAAATTGAAGGCAGCTCAGCGGAAAACATTTGACCAATCACAGGCTAGCAATGATTTCCTTTGAAGACTACAGAGAGAGATCGACGCCAAACATCAAAGCCACACAGTCAACCACAGTGTACCGTTATACGACTCTTTTGATGTACATCAAATGACTAAATTACCTGTTCTATTCTGTTGCATCCAATTTTACTATGAGATAGTCCAGGAGTGTAGAGATCGTAAGTGATCGGAACCCCTGGAATATCGAGGATGGTCCTGATACAAATGTACATATTGACCGCTGAATACTGAACATTACAATGACATACCATTCGCCTTTTTGTCTTAAATATCATACATATTATCTTCGTTTCAAATCTTTTCCTTTTAATATCGACACAGAAATGTCAGCGTATATTGGAAGACATCATTGGAAAGTGAATAATACCATCTCCATTTTGGTGTACGACATTGAAGGATCGGTTAGAAAATAAGGAAGAAATCATTATTTCACCAGTGGGTGGAGCTTAACTGGCCATTGTGACGTCACTAATTACTACTACATGTATATGAATGGGGTTATAGAGAAAAGTATTTGTTTTGAAAACTTGATGTCTACATCTGAAATTAAGTTACAATATTGATTTAAAAAATGACATTGTGTTTGAGTGTTGGCATGATAAGTTACGTGTCACTCAAACGACATAAATTCGTGAGTTGGCAATACAAAAAGCTTAGCTGTAAATATACGGAACCCCTTTTATAACAAACTCATGAACGACCTACTATTTGTAGATGAATGGTATATTCTACAACACAGGTGCGATTGTGCAGTAATCGGTAACCAATAACAATAATTTTTCTCGTAAACCTACAAACAAACACATGTAAAATGCTTCTCTACAGTTTGTCTGGGTTTAGTAAAACCTCTAAAGTAAAGGGCAATCATTTCAATTTGAACAATGGTCGTCTGGTATGATGTTTGTATCACTATCTTCACGAAAACAATAAAGCCGGTTCCAGTTCATTTTTACCATCGTTTTTTTTTTTTTTTTTTTATAAATTGGTAGAGAATCAATCCATGTTTAACGTAAATGAAATAATATCTGTATATACTAGTACACATTATCCATCCAACCTTAATCTGTATCTACATATCACTGTCTCTAATGTATTATTTGTAGATGTGTAAACACCATCTATATGTTTAGGAAAAAATGTCATTGTCTCCAAACGCCAACTAATTACATAAATACCAATTCTCGACAATTCTCTATCCTCTCCTATGTCACGTACGAAATGTATAAAGAGTGAAAATCAATTCCACATCTTATAGTGACATCACACTGGAATGTGCTTTTTATACCGTTTCCTTTTCGTGTGTGTGTTTTTTTTTTTTTTTTTTTTTTTTTTTTTTGTCGTTTTGTCGTTTTGTCACCACAGCGCGAAGACCAGCTGGTTGACTGTGCGACTTAGCTGAAATCACTCATCAAAATGTATTGGAGTGTGCATGATGTGACGTAAAATGTCACATCTCAACCAAGGGAGATAACTCACCATTTTTCCTCTCAGTCGGCTTCCATAGATATAGATTTAATAACTCTGTAACGCCGTGTCGCTGTTCACTTGGTGCAGCAGGGACGTATCACGTAAGATGGAAGTGTTTTGTAAGGTCGCTATCTTTATCCTTGCTGTTTTTCTTCTATTGGGTAAGCGAAGTTTTGTTGAAACACATCTGTTACCAATGGCACGTCAACAAGAAAATTGCGGAAAAGATATGACAACTAGCCTAGCAACGCACTATACTTTTATAAATGTAGAATTTTCAATATATATACAATAGCAATAGATTTGGTAGATATATCAAAGATGAAATTTATACAGTTTAGTGTTTAAACATATCGCAAGTAATTGCAAAAATTTGTCATTTGAATTTCATTATCAGATCTAAAGTAATTTCTCGATGAAAAACCGAAGCGGGAAGCATTTTTACAATAAATGACGAATAAGGGTTAGGGACTGAATTATAATATCTTATCTAAGCATTGGGCAGGATGGAATAAGACCGTCCATCCGCAATCCTAATCAGAAATCAGTCCCTAATCAGTCCTATTGAGGTTGGTACTGGGACTGCAGGATTCTGTGAGCTTGAGTCTTCAATGTGGGTTTGACAGTAGCCTTTTTCCTCTGACCCAGAACAATTATGTACCTGTGGTCTATATGCATATGAGTTTACTAAATTCTGGTACTAAGGTCAGATGATACTCGAAGTAAATAAGATATATCTATTGAAGGTGGGACTGAGAGTAGTTTATCGTCCTGTCCATCTACCCTGACCAGGAACCAGTACCTTCACGAGTTCAGGGGCTTCTGTTTGGAGTTTATACACGCCGAGAGAACGTGGGATGCTGCCAGAACAGACTGTAACTCACGCGGCGGAGATCTGGTTGAGATCGGTGACCAGGGTACCCAGGACTTTGTCCTGACGACTTTGAGGGCTCTAAACTGGGACAGACATGGGGTGTGGATTGGCGCTACCGACCATGACACAGAACGGAAGTGGATGTGGGTTTCAGGTAAAAATTACTTACGATCCATGGTAGGGTTTCAAAGGTAATCGTTTCTAACTGATTGCAAACTATCAAACTCAACCTGGCACAGAAGCTCTCTGATTGTAAATTGTGATCATTATATGAATTTTTGTTATACAAATTCATTTTATTGACCCATGGAACTTAATTCCAGGTAGGGAGGTGACATGGTCATACTGGCAGCCAGGAGAGGGACCACAACATACCGGGGGATTCTTGTTTGCTCCCAGTAGTGATTCTGAGGATTGTGCTCAAATCCGCCTAGATGATGCTCTGGGAAGGTGGCACGACTACCGCTGTAGTGGAATAGGCATCCACTATTCCTATATCTGCCAATACTGTACGTATATGCACCAACTCATCCGCCAGCCTCGATACTCCAGGGGTTCCCATCACATACGATCTCTACACCCCTGAACTATCTCATAGTAAAACTGAAGGTAGCTCAGGGAAATAAATCTGAACCAATCACAGGCATGCAAACATTTTCTTTGGAAACTACAGAAAGAGCGAAGCTCAACTTGAAAGCCACACAATCAATCACAGTGTACCGTTATACGGCTCTTTTGGTGTACATCATAGGACTGAATTACCTGTTCTGTTGCCTCCCGTTTTACTATAAGATAGTCCAGGGGTGTAGATATCGCAAGGGATCGGAACTCCTGGAGTATCGAGGATGCCAATAAATTAAGATAAGTGTCATTGGTAATACTGCTGTTTATTGTCCTTTTTAAATTTGTTATTCCATCTGTGCAAACAAGGACGTAGATGTTGTTTTCCATCTTCATCGAAACGAAATTTCAGATTCAGATTCAAAATGAACTTGTTCCAATGTTGACATTTTATGCAAATAATACCCTATTATTGATGACTACTAGCTATATAGTTTTATTGAAATTGCAGTCAAGGCAACGACGGAAACAGTGACTGGCCAGATTTTCACAGGCTCATTTCCATCTGCAGCGCCAACTGGCGGTAATGGTCATCAATTCACAGGCTCATTTCCGTCTGCAGCGCCAACTGGCGGTAATGGTCATCAATTCACAGGCTCGCAGAATCCGTCTGCAGCTCCAACTGGCGGTGATGGTCATGAATTCACGGGATCGCACAATCCGTCTGCAGCGCCAACAGATGGTGTGGATAGTACTGTCCAGTTTTCAACGGAATACTACGTCGACGCTCACACTTCTATCTCTCAGTATGATGAAATGTCCGATGATTGAGACAAACTGATTCTTTTTTCCCAAAGAAATATACTGGTCCTTATTATAATTAAAGGTTTGCATAATTACAGGTATTATCTTTTGTTTTATAAATAAAGAAGTGAAACCAGGTACATGTAGTATTAAAAACAACTTGATCAGATAGGCAAAAAGAAATGCCTCTTTAGAAATGATAGCAGATAGATCGTCATCACGAATACAAATTGCGGTACACAAATGTATATTTATATGGATTGCAGCATACTCGATCTTCTTCCGCTCGTAGGCGCATACCTTGTCTCCAAGGACAAAGTCAGTTCCACCATTACCGGTTTCTTCTTGCCAGGAGATGACAACACTATGACTGTTGTACTGTCTTCTCCACCTCTGGAAAGACTATAACTTGTCTCTCCCAGTGCGACAAGTATGCCCCGATTTCCACATCCTAGAATGCCAAGGTTGAACTTGCTAGATGGTCAGGTCTCCATGTGTATCGCCCTTGAGCCAGTACCACTTCACACGAAGAGATGATGTGCTCTAGACTTTCGACCTTGTCACACTGCTGGTATATATTATTTTCCACTAGTCCCCATCTGTGAAAATTTGTTGAAGGATGTCTAATGACTAATGTTCTTGAAAGCGGGCCTCGTGTTTCTCTTTTCCCTGCCCCTTTATAATCATGGTCATAGCCGCAGCTACAGAAATTACCGCCTCCAATTTCTACCATGTCACAAAACCCTTAACAGAAAAAAACCGCTTTGAGTGATATCCTTCACCTTCTGTGGGATATGGTTCTCTCTAATAATGCCGTGTGGGACGGTGCTTTACGCATTCAACACGTCAAGCCATACTACGGTAAAGTATACGCGGTTCACCTTAACTTTCCAGATCAGTTGAAATAACTCACTTGTATCTTCACTTATGTTGAAAAAAGCGTACCCCTTTCTGTGCTGACGAATCAACATACTCCTTGGAAAAGGAATACCATAATTTTCCTGGTCATTACTTATATACATCTTGGATGGTACTGATGCGTCATGGTCCCGTCTTCATGTGAATCCTCCTTGCTTGGTTGTTTCGGCGCTGTTCACTACAACCTCCGGAGGTCCGGCGACTGGGGTGATCAGGTTCCAGCCCGAAACCACTCAGCTTTCCGGAGGTCCGCCGACTTGTGTGATCAGGTTCCAGCCCGAAACCACTCGGCTGTCCGCTAGTATATTGCAACACTGTTACAATACATGTATAACAGTAATATTGATAGTTAAGGTTCATACACAACTTGATGTTACTGGTGGTGCCCCCTCCACTGCTCCTCTCTCTTTTCTTCCATAGCTACATTGACGCTACCTCAGCCTCTCTGCAGAGCTACCTAGCGTGCCATTGGGACCTGGTGATAATGCTGTTCTTACTTTACTGATTACATCTTTTACTTCCTTCAACTTTGTTTCAGGCTCATCAAACAAATGTTCTGGTTCATCTGGCCGAATGAGCTTATCATTGTTCTCAAGCTCCTCGTCAACTTAGGATCGCTATGCGTGTCGTGCAGATGCTTCCCGACATGTTCTCTCTCTGTTTCAATGTTCCGGACCTTTTGCTACCAAGAAGGTGCGATGTAAATATATAGATGAAGACCTTCCCTTCCACGTTATGAAATGATATTATCATGACCTGCCCTAACCTTATTGAATTTACTCCTTTGGAACAAAGCAGCCTTCGGGAGCTTGCCAGCATGATGGTACTCTTCTTTCCTCCGGACCACTTTCATCAGTTTCCATAGCCTGTGTAGAAGCTCGGGGCACTTCTTAAACACCATGTATGGAATCACGGCAGTTTGGTCCTGATGCTGCCGCTCTGGCCTTCTCCACTACTTATGTTACCTCCTTCAATGTTGGTTCCCTTTCATCCATTGGTCTACCTGGAATATTTACGGGCTTAATTCTCTCTTTTGGCCTCAAAACTTCCTCCCTGTTCCCTTTCTCATGCGTTCCTCTTTTCTTCCATTTGACATTGCAGTTTCCTGGCCATTTCCCTTCTTGCACTTCTTGTTCATTGTCTTAACTTGTCGTGTCTTTCGGATTAATTTCGTTGTCCCTAGTTCCATTAGCTGATCTCTTAGGTGGTCCCAGACCATATACTAGTCTTCAGCCGAGGACTTTTAAAATCTTCTTGATAAACTACTACTCCCCGAATGTGTTTCATTTCGTTCTTGTACAGACAATATCCTGGTGGTACTTTTTTCTGATTCGTTGTATCCCAATGGTATAAACTATCTTGTCATTGTCTCTAGCTTCCTCTCCACACTACCAATCAGTTTCTACAGTCTCTAGTATCTTCTCCAGATCCTTATCTAGTGAGCTCCATTACTTACTGTCCTGGCCATATCACCTCTTCTGTCTTTATAGAAGAAAATCTTACAGCGTGGCGTTGCTTCATCCACCGTGGATACAATGCATCAACAAGCTGCTCCTGGTGTATAAAAGGTCCTTAGGGCTCAGTATTTGCATATTGCAGAGTTAGCTCCCTTGCTTGTAGGTATCGATTATTACGTCATTATTTTGTGAGCGCAAAGTAAGAAAAGTAGCCTATATGACCCATATGACCTTGTATGAAGGTCAATGTCATCCATTTGAAACAAGAGATCCCAGAGGGATCTTGGCGCGCACCAATGAATGATCTATGTCTGACAATGGAAAGAGGGATCTTTTCTCTGCTTTTAAAACTTTTGCAAACATACTACATATAAAATTTGAGACAGATCGCTTCAGTACTTTCTAAGAACCAGCAGTAACAAACTTCAACTATCAAAATACAAGATGGCTCCTTGGCGGCCATCTTAATGATCGATCGGTCCCAAATCAAAATATGCACAACTAGGGCCCTAGGGGAACCTATATATGAAATTTGAGACAGATTCATTCAATACTTCCTGAGAAATCGCGATAACAATCTTTAACTATCAAAATCAAAGATGGCAGTCTGGCGGCCATTTTGTTGACCGATCTATCCAAAAACGCAATATGCACAACTAGGGCCCTAGGGGAACCTACATATGAAATTTGAGACAGATCCCTTCAGTACTTTGTGAGAATTAGCGGTAACAATTTTTAACTATCAAAATCCAAGATGGCTGACTGACCGCCATTTTGTTGACCGATCGGTCCCAAAACGCAATATGCACAACTAGAGCCCTAGGGGAACCTACATATGAAATTTGAGAAAGATCCCTTCAGTACTTTGTGAGATATAGCGATAACAATCTTTAACTATCAAAATCCAAGATGGCTGCCTGGAGGCCATCTGGTTGACCGATCGGTCCCAAAACGCAATATGCACAACTAGAGCCCTAAGGACCTACATATGAAATTTGAGAAAGATCCCTTCACTACTTTGTGAGATATAGCGATAACAATCTTTAACTATCAAAATCCAAGATGGCTGCCTGGAGGCCATCTTGTTGACCGATCAGTCGCAAAACGCAATATGCACAACTAGGGCCCTAGGGAAACCTACATATGAAATTTGAGAAAGATCCCTTCAGTACTTTGTGAGAAATAGCGATAACAACTTTTAAGTATCAAAATCCAAGATGGCTGCCTGGCGACCATCTTGTTGACCGATTGGTCCCAAAATGCAATATGCACAACTAGGGCCCTAGGGGAACCTACATATGAAATGTGAGACAGATCCCTTCAGTACTTTCTGAGAAATAGCGATTACAAGAATTGTTAACGGACGGACGGAAGGATGGACCACGGACAAAAAGCGATTTGAAAAGCCCACCATCTGATGATGGTTGGCTAAAAAACTTGTTAGAATTTCGTCCCAGTATGCTACAAGCCCAAATCAGTACACTTGGCTTTTTGGTAATTGAGAACATGTCACAGTTTACACTAAGAATGATGGTTGCTGAACATGTAAACAAACATGTAGACGAACACGTTGTGTTAAGTGTTCTTTTGGACTGAAGAAGGCCCTATAGTGGCCGAATATATATTCCATAGAAATGATTTTTAATTTCACTTTAAATTTATTTTGGCCTATTATTTCGGATAATTAATGTACTAGCTTTATACCGTTTTTACCCAATTAGGTATTCCTGAACCTCATAAGACATACCGAAGGGAATTTAACGGTCACCTGATTCTGATATAGAATGGTACTATAGAATAATGTCCCAGCGCACCCATTAGGCTCTTGATGTTAGTAATTACTAATTACATTATTTTAATTACTAATAACACTATTTTAATTACTAATTACATTATTTTGATTGGCTTTTTGCATAAGGTGGTTAATGCAACATTTCATTCAATTCAGTAGCATTGAAGTTTGAGAAGTAGAAAATGTAAATTGTTTACGGACACACGACGATGGACAAAAGTGAACTAGAATAAGTCACTTTAGCCACATCATCATTTCACTGTTTGATTGTATTGTATTTTAAGTATATATTGTCCAAGCATATATTGTATAAGGCCACACTGCAACAGATGGGTTCATGCCACTCGAAAAAAAACCGAGGGCACCATTAAAACCTCAAGCTGACTCAATGTTATGGATATCAATCATAGTTTATTACCATCTGTCAACAAAAAAGTTACCGATAGAAAATGTAATTCTACCTTCATAACACATGCCATTTCTATTTATCAATCCTGTTCTTTGCCAAGAATTCCACTGTAACACTGATATGCCTAACACAACTGGAATATCTGATAAAAACTAATGTGAAGTGTAAAATGGTAGTTTATTGAATGTGATCCAAGGGAGATAATTCCCAATGAAAATAATTCATACATGAAATGTATTGAATAGTGAATAAAAATTGGTTTCAGTGAGCTAAAGTTCAATTCTTATTTAAATATTGAGTGTGCATGAAATTAAACAATTTTAACAGGTCAAATGCTTGGTTGTTTATCGTTTTACAAAAAAAATGCAAAATGGCAATGATTTCTTCCACATCATTCAGTGTTTGAGGTTTTGATTAATATTAGGATGGAGCTATGGTAAAAGCATGTCCGTTTACAAGAGGTAACGTTGGCCTTTTCAACTCTCACTAAACAGTATTAAAGATAGTAAATCTCAATGAAATTTAAAAGCCATTTTCATGAAAATTGTTTTAAAAAATGCTACAACTGTAACTGACATATAAAGCACCCAAAATCATATACACGATTCATTTATATGTAAAACAGGATGTCGATAAACCAAAATACAACATACCATTACAATGTTTTAGTACAATTTATTATTTTGTTGAAGGAATATCTAGAGACCTACCAAAAAAAGAACATAGATTGCTGCATAACTAGTTAATTTTATCAAGTCATTCATGATTCTGTATCCGTCACATTATAATAAGCAATAATTAACACCAAGAAATGCATATAAAGTATGGCAGTTTTTAGATAATTCATATTTACACTTCTTTACACATTTTATATAAGATCACTGTTCCATTTCACATGATTTAGATTTTTCCTAGTACATTTTCCATCCTTTCTGACCAGATTTACAAGGGCTCCTCTTGTCCTTCAGACCTTACTGGCGTCGGGACACATGTTTCTGTGTTGGTTTCACAGTTGTCCTGTTGTATTCCACTACTGGTAATTTCTTTGCTGGTCTCAAAGTCCTGGTTCAGGCTGCTAGGTGTGGTTTCTATGGTGTTTTCACAATCTTGCTGTTTGGGACTCTCCGCTGCTGATTCCGTGGCAGCATTCTGCTTCAGACTGTTAGTTGTAGTTTCTGTATCGGTTGTACAATCCTCAGGTTTTGGACTGTTATCTGTGGTGTCCTGGCTTGTGGTCATGTCTTGTTTTGGGCTGTTTGCGGCCGTTTCTGCTTTTGTGAAAAGCTGGATAGTCCTCCGGAACCCTGATGAAAATGAAAAAGAGAGTAAGAACACACAATATTAGAATGAATTTGTTTAACTCTTTCTGTATTTTGTATTCTTTCTGGATTCCACAACGGAAGTAGTTATGAGGTCTAGCGCTGGAAGATTTTGAAAAATTGTCAGACATAATGTCCAGTTGCTATGTGCTAATTCATTTAATTTTAATATGCTAAGGTTAGCATAATAATTTAATTTAAAATGATCTTAAACCTTCATCAAGATTTAATTTTGATAATGCAATCTGGAATGAATATAATAGAAATTTTGTTGTGAGGCAAATTATGTCAATACAAGTAGTGTTGGACCGATTCTCGATTTTAATCGATGATCGATCGATTATGATTTTTTCCAAAGACTATCGATTATGAAAGGTAACAATCGATTATTAAAATGGGAGATAACTCATGCTTATCTTATACTGTTCTGAACCTTTATTATGTTATATATGATCAGTGCAAAACCACATATCAAAATATTTTAAACATCATAGATACTCAAGAATTTGAATTAAAAAAAAAAATGGTTCTTCACACTGTTGGTTCAGTGGATATCTTTCTAAAATTCTTCAGAAAAACTAAAAGGTGAAATATATAAATATAGGAGAGCTTTCTATAAATAGTATCCCATTATAAAATTGATAATTAGTAAATTGCCTAAACCGATGATCTATTACCATTTTACAACCGATTCTCAACACTAACTACAAGTGTCGACTATATAGTCGACAACAAGGAAGAAGGAGGGTGAAATTCCTGTCGACTATCGACTATATTCAACAACGGGGAAGAGAAAGAGTACAATATGTTGACAATAGGGAAGAAGGAGGGTGAATTCCTGTCGAGTATAGTCGACAATGGGCAAGAGTCAGACATAGGATATAACCATGTTGACTAGTACGATCGACAAAAGAGAAGAATCTGGAAAAGATAGAATAGTCTACAACAGGGAAGAAGGAGGGTGAAATCTGTTGACTAGTAGACAACGGAATAGTCGACAACAGGGAAGAAGGAGGGTGAAATCTGTTGACTAGTAGACAACGGAATAGTCGACAACAGAGGAGAAAGAGGGTGAAATCTGTTGACTAGTAGACAACGGAATAGTCGACAACAGGGAAGAAGGAGGGTGAAATCTGTTGACTAGTAGACAACGGAATAGTCGACAACAGGGAAGAAGGAGGGTGAAATCTGTTGACTAGTAGACAAGATAGTCGACAACAGGGAAGAAGGAGGGTGAAATCTGTTGACTAGTAGACAACGGAATAGTCGACAACAGGGAAGAAGGAGGGTGAAATCTGTTGACTAGTAGACAACGGAATAGTCGACAACAGGGAAGAAGGAGGGTGAAATCTGTTGACTAGTAGACAACAGGGAAGAAGGAGGGTGAAATCTGTTGATTAGTAGACAACGGAATAGTCGACAACAGGGAAGAAGGAGGGTGAAATCTGTTGACTAGTAGACAACGGAATAGTCGACAACAGGGAAGAAGGAGGGTGAAATCTGTTGACTAGTAGACAACGGAATAGTCGACAACAGGGAAGAAGGAGGGTGAAATCTGTTGACTAGTAGACAACGGAATAGTCGACAACAGGGGAGAAGGAGGGTGAAATCTGTTGACTAGTAGACAACGGAATAGTCGACAACAGGGAAGAAGGAGGGTGAAATCTGTTGACTAGTAGACAACGGAATAGTCGACAACAGGGGAGAAGGAGGGTGAAATCTGTTGACTAGTAGACAACGGAATAGTCGACAACAGGGAAGAAGGAGGGTGAAATCTGTTGACTAGTAGACAACGGAATAGTCGACAACAGGGAAGAAGGAGGGTGAAATCTGTTGACTAGTAGACAACGGAATAGTCGACAACAGGGAAGAAGGAGGGTGAAATCTGTTGACTAGTAGACAACGGAATAGTCGACAACAGGGGAGAAGGAGGGTGAAATCTGTTGACTAGTAGACAACGGAATAGTCGACAACAGGGAAGAAGGAGGGTGAAATCTGTTGATTAGTAGACAACGGAATAGTCGACAACAGGGAAGAAGGAGGGTGAAATCTGTTGACTAGTAGACAACGGAATAGTCGACAACAGGGAAGAAGGAGGGTGAAATCTGTTGACTAGTAGACAACGGAATAGTCGACAACAGGGAAGAAGGAGGGTGAAATCTGTTGACTAGTAGACAACGGAATAGTCGACAACAGGGAAGAAGGAGGGTGAAATCTGTTGACTAGTAGACAACAGGGAAGAAGGAGGGTGAAATCTGTTGACTAGTAGACAACGGAATAGTCGACAACAGGGAAGAAGGAGGGTGAAATCTGTTGACTAGTAGACAACAGGGAAGAAGGAGTGTTGACTAGTAGACAACGGAATAGTCGACAACAGGGGAGAAAGGGGGTGAAATCTGTTGACTAGTAGACAACGGAATAGTCGACAACAGGGAAGAAGGAGGGTGAAATCTGTTGACTAGTAGACAACGGAATAGTCGACAACAGGGGAGAAGGAGGGTGAAATCTGTTGACTAGTAGACAACGGAATAGTCGACAACAGGGAAGAAGGAGGGTGAAATCTGTTGACTAGTAGACAACGGAATAGTCGACAACAGGGAAGAAGGAGGGTGAAATCTGTTGACTAGTAGACAACGGAATAGTCGACAACAGGGAAGAAGGAGGGTGAAATCTGTTGACTAGTAGACAACGGAATAGTCGACAACAGGGGAGAAAGAGGGTAAAATCCTACTGACTATAGTCGACAACAGTACTAGTACTGAAAAGAGTTGAACATACTTTCAATTGATATGGAATGTGCAACATAAAATATTTTGTATTATGCCTAAATTATTGATATCAGGGAAGATTGAGTGGACAGTTACACCCTAGAACTATATGTAATTATTTACTGCAGCTAAAAGTCAAGTCTTAGAGGTGCAAGATCAATTAAGTAGATAACACTTGTAACAGGTACTCTTTATGGTTGTAATGCATTGGATTTTTTATTATTATTATTATTATTTTTGTTTTTTTGTGTGTATTTATAAACAGAGTAATACTATTTAAAATCAATGGATTATAGTGACAGTTAAGATAAATGACATGCTCTATGATTTCAAAATCTGCCATGTGCAAGTGATGTCAATTCTAATTTCTATAGGCCATATTATATCTTGGCCAGAGCATATCCTGTCATTGAAAATAAGTGCAATAAAAAATGTATAATATATACCTTTCGACTTGTTGAAGGGCGTGTCTACAACTTCACAAGTTGAGAATCCAACCTCTTTAGAGAGAAGGTAGTCAGAGAACTGCTCTGGTTTGAAAGAAATTCTTTTGAAGTTCTCAAAAATCTCTGGCTGAAATTATGAAAGAGAAAAATAAAAATCAAAGAGAAAAAGAATATAAAATTCTTAGAACTCAGTTTGGAAAAAAAGTTATTCAGTGTCAGATTGATCACAATTGATGGAAATAGAACCTTTATTATTGAAAAAAAGTTATTCAGTGTCAAATTGATCACAATTTATGGAAATAGAACCTTTATTATTAGGCTGCTTTATTTAGTTACCAACTTTTTTCCTAACAGAACAAATGCTAATTATATATAAATATGCTACTCCTTTTGACATGTTATCATAATTATTATTTGAGAATAAAACACCTACTGTCAGTTTCTTTTTCTTTTTGTACGAGGACCAGGGCTGGGGCTCCAAGATGAGTCGTCCCCCAGGTCGTAGCTGTCTATAGATCCTCTTGAACATCCGCTTTAGACCATCATCACCAAAATTAAGATGGACCCATTTGGTTAGACTTAATGCTAGGATGATATCATAAGCTTCTTTCTGCAGTTCTAACAACTCCTCTCTTTCTAGTACATAATTCCCCTGTGAAAACATAAATAATACATACAGTTGACAATTGCAATCTACAAGCTAATGTGGATGACTGGATATATATATATTACAACCATGTTTCAACAAGTTGAAGCTACGCAGTAACTATTATAGCGGCAAAGATATTACTCTTGTGAAGACTTCCATTTTAACTATATTTAACTTAAATACCTGGTTCATAAAATAAATTATCTCCTATTATCTGCGAAATTAAATTGAAGAACTTTGTAATCTTGGTATTTATAAGTAAATATCTACATCTACAAACAAAGAACTATTTATGTAATATGTTACAGTTTAACTGTTTTATGCAGATGCATTATGAGTTATATATCTAGAATAGATCCAGACCTTACTAAAATATATCTCATTATTGATCAATTTATTTTTGGTGATCTATTTTGGACCACAATAGTCTAGATTCTTTGGGGGCAGGGTCCTTCCAATATTTTGACGGTCTTAGTTTCTCAGACCATTGTACCACCATGGCCACTAATACTAATAGTGATCATTACAGGTCGAGGGGAAATCTAACCACCAAAACTTGTGTACTTATAACTAGCCTAATATAGCCTAGCTAACTGGTGGGGTATGTATTTGTGACTAAAAACAACCCATATTGCTGAAAACTGACCAACTCTTGCTATACTTTTTCAAAAATTTGAATTAATATAGGCCAAGATAAAGTACAATTTACTATAATTTGGGTAACATGTACATATAAGTGTTTGTTACTTAGGCATTTGTTTTTCCTCGCCTTTATAGTTTTAATTTAAAAATCTTGCATTGACAGAGAAATTATGACATTTAAAATGAACCTTACCTGTACAAACAAAACATTGTTTGGAAATTTAGGATTGCTTCCAGCGTCATTTACTGGTGGTGCAGCAATTGGACCGTAACTCAATGTATTTGATATTGGAAAACTGCCATTGCCAATGTTCTCTTTTGAGATGTAATGTCTCACATTTTTTCTAGCTGCAGCTATCAGACTAGAATCAATGTCAATTCCTACAATCTTACGAGGATGCATTTCTTTTGCTATTGCTAATGTCACATGGCCAACATTGCATCCAATGTCAATTGCATCTTTTCCTTCAAACCAATCTTTCTTGAAAGACACAAGTCTCTGATCGTCTTCAGTGTCTGGGTTTCTGTACCCATAATATCTGTTGTAGTTGCCATAAATGAACTTTCCTTTCTTAGGAAATGGTTTAAATGAAGTTGAACATGGGGTGGTTTTTTCAGTAGGTTTTTGACTTAACTGTCTCTTGAACTTTTTTGGTGGTGTCACTTTGTCAAGATCTGAAGGAGCTCTCGGTGGACTTAATGATGTTCTCAAAATGGACCGTGCAACTGATGAAGATGGTTCAGGTCTGGCGTCACTCATGCTTAGTGTGCGCCGCCGCCGTCTGTAAAATGAGTTACTAGGGGACATTTGTGGGATGACGGGAGAAACAATTTTATCTGCATTAGGAACAGTCTTGCATTTTTCAGTCGTCTCTGTTGAAGATGTGGATACATTTCTACTGGTTTCCTGATCATGAGCACCAGGAATGGATTCATCATCCTCATCAATTTCAATCCTTAATGCTTCCAGAAGACCTTTTCGTTTCTCCGAGCAAGGTTCTTTAGACAAAGATGTTGACATGAAAGATGAAGTTGATGTAGTCTGACTCGAGTCACCTTTCTTCTTACTTTTGTGTTGGCGTTTTTTCTTATTGCGACTGCCTCCTTTTGTTAAACTCCAGTCCTCATCAAGATTCAGATTTAAAGGGTCTGTAATGTTTGTGGGAATTTGAACCTCTACCTTTTGTCTGTGAATAGGGGTTGGTAATGGCGAGGATACTGGCGTCTTCTCATTCAACACTTTGTCTATTTCCTCATCATTCATACTATTTAAGTTTAACGGATCGTTGATATTTCCTCCAAGAAGAAACTTTGTAGGAAGCACTATTGTTTCTGATGGCATGGACTTAAGCCTCTTTCGCTTGAAACCAAATGTTTGGTGCTGATTTGAATCGGTACGAAACTGGCTAAATCGGCGTTTGCGAATTGGTTTTCCTTCATTTTGATTCTTGTTGACATTGTCACTGAATGAAAATTTTCTAAGTGGTGGAGAATTTCGTCCAGTTAATTGTTTTTCCCCACAATGGAATTCGGTGTGCTCAAACTGAGTCCGTGTCGGTGTTTTCACTTCAACACTCATCCTGAACGTTGGTTCGACGAAATTTGCTTATGTTGACATCAGCACGTGTACGACATAAATACGATTCCGACCCGCCATCTAGCGGGAAATGGCTGCTCTAACAAAATCGGACATCAAAACAGTAAATTGACCTACATTCAAGCGTCTTTGTATAGCTTACCAGCAAAAAGCATTCTGAAATTATGCAGTTGAAGGAGTCATTTTAACATGAAATGTCATATATACAGGTCCAAAAATGTTTTAAACAGCGTATTGAGGGGAAAATGTCACCTCCTTTCCCAGCTTGCTGCTCCGTGCGCCAGCCCAGCAAGTGCTCGAGATGCGCATGAACATCGCAATGAGGCATGGGAAATGACATTCGGAACATAATCGGACGTAACCACTGCACGTAGTGTAAATCAACGAGTCGGTATTTAGAGACGAAAAGAAGATAGTTGTCGTCTGTTGAGGGTAAACATCATACGCTTAGGACAGACTTTGTGGTTTAAATTCAGCCAAACGTTGGGAACTTGTAACTGCGACATTATCAAATGAATTTGGTGAGAGAATGAAACTGTTTATGGGAGACTAATTACTGTAATGAAGGTCTAATTAATCAATATTACATTTAACGTTTATGCAGAGTAGGAAAGGCGGGAAATACGGTTTTTATGATACACTGTGTACTGTAGATGGATAATTAACGTTATTTACTAGATCTACATGCATGCACTCAAATGTTTATTAATTTTTGAATATTGAAATTCTTTGAATTTAGAGTTTCAGCTTTAAGTATTATTAAAACTTTATTTAGTTTAGGGTATATGTATATGGTGTAAATGTGGCTCCACACAAAAAAACATAGGTCTTATTCTAGGAAACTTCTGCAAGTTTGAATGATTGGATATGTATAGTGCCTATTGGAATTTAATCTTTGGCGACTGTCAATTCAAGATCTTGTGCACTTGTAATTTCAGCTAAATTTCATATAGTAACAAACTTATTAAGACATAGAAAGTACAGAATGGCAATTTAAATTCTGATGCAACCTCAGATTTTAATCTAAGATGCTGATGTACCGAGTTACAATGGGGTGAATAGGCCTACTGGTAGCTACTGTTGTAGCAGAAAAGATATCACCTTCTGACGGACTTTTCCGTCAGAAGGTGATATTTTTTCAGCCTACTGGAAGAATGGCTGAAAGTGCCATCTGATTTAAAAAGACACCAACATTTTTTATTTGACATTTGTAAAAATTGCAAACTTATTCATAATTCATTTATTTTGTTTTTTATTGGAATTTAAATGGTCAGCTAAATTAATTGAATATCATGATATGATTAAGAATAAAATTGGATTATATGTACAGTGTACTGAGCAAGATCATGTGCCAACATGGGGTAAGGTCAATGCTTTTCATTTATTAAAAGGTATACTGAAAAACAAACGTTTTGTCCTTGCTGTGATCATGATATAACAAATAACAATAAATAGCTGATAAAAGAATTAAATATCTATTAGCTATGAAACTTTTTGGTGCGCAAGATCATGTGCTGGCATTGTACATGTACACATAAATATTTAAATGTATTAAGACTTTTGTTTGATTAATTAACATCCTATTAACAGCCAGGGTCATTTAAGAACGGCCTCCCACATATGTGGAGTGTTGTGTGTGTGAAGTGTAGGGGCTTGTTTTGGGAAACTGGTATATTCGTGTTATGTCTTCTTGTATAGTGGAAAGTTCTATTGTCCTTTTTCTAGTGTGCCATTTTACTGAAGCATGATGCCACCGAAGACACCAAGCTACATACCCCTGTCACTTTATACTAACAACGGGAAAACCGGTCTTCAAACTCCCTTTATGCTGAGCAGTTAGGTTAGCTGAAGCAGAAACTACCACTTTTATAGACTTTGTTGTGTCTCGGCCAAGAGACAGCACCCAGAGCCTTTCCAACTGGCAAGTGACCGGTTCTCGCGAAGTACCAATTTTCACCATCACATTGATCTGTATCTGTACGACTACCGTGTAAATTTATCAATATTTTCAGATACAGTATTTTTAATAGTTAAAGTCATCTTCCAATAGAAGACACTATCATGATGATTTTCACACAAAAAATGTCTGAAAATTTGTGTGATAATATAAATACACATGCAATGGCGAGATTGAGTTAACAGCGAGCACTGGTCCCCTGCCAGTATAGCACGCACAGTAGTTACAAAAGAAATTTAGATGAGTTTTAATGTTCTGAATGTTGTTTTTTTTTAAATTATTTTTTTCTCTGTATTTTAAAGCAGAAAAATGGACACTGAGAACCAACTAAATTTACCTGGAGAATCCCCAGATGAAAAAGAGGTTTGTGAATTTCATATTTTCTTGGAGTTCAACATGTGTGCATGGATATAAGTCTATATAAAATGTTTGAAGTTTTATCTGAAAAATAACAACTATACACATAATTTCATAAGCAAAGAACTCTAAAACACGATCAGTGATATTCTTATTGTCTTATTCCAATTATTTTTATACTCTACCATCAGTGATTTTTCTCCTTATATAACTGGGGTCGGTAAATGACCCCATTCCCAATGCCAAACCCCCCAATTTTTTTCCCAATTACAATGAAAATTTCCCAAATCAAATCTCTGAAAGACAAACAAAACCCGAAAATCTCTCCCCTCGTTGTTTAATCTAAAACAACCTAGTCTGAAGCTGTTGAAATGGTCATCATCTTTTGATAAAATGAAACAGTTTAATGTTTTACAATATTTAATTACCTATAATAACATGTTCAGTAATGGGAAGCTTTTTCCCAAAACTGCTCTTTGTGTGATCAAAAATTCCCAATTTGTTACAAAAACTTTTTCCTCAAAAATTAAATACCCTGAAAAATCACTGACTATAAAATGCACTGTTAAGGTGTCTGAAATGAGTTTGATCTGTTAACTATAATATACCGTATTTTCCCTAATGAGGGCGCCGGGCGCGGGTAAATGGCTGAGGGGGGCTGTTATTTGAGACCATTTTTGGATGTGTTTTTTTTTCTGAAACAGACTATAGTCATCTTGCTTTTAGTTTCGTATTTTTCTGAAACATATGGTATTGATAACCAACTTACGTTTTGAAGTCAAGTAAGTATTGAAATTACATAATAATGAATAAATGTATACACCAGAAGTATTAAACATTGATTAAATATGTCTGTTTCACACACGGTGCTTTCAATCGCTACTTTCGTTTTGTGGCAGATAAATACCGACAAGAGCACACAATAAAATGCTTAGAAATCATGATATTCCTGTTAGTTAGGAACCTTTATTATAGATATACAGTAAGTATTCATAAAACCTGTATAGACATCGCTGAAATCTTGTTGCCAGTTAGTCTTCATCCACACACGTGTGTGGGGCATTCAAGTGACTCGTTTTATTTTGAACATGGCATTCTCGCTATTTCTATGTGTAAATTATACTTGGCAAAGATGTCGTAAGTTGTTCAGTGCAATAAATTTAGTGTTTATACAAGCTGATTGGATATCTGTTAGGCATCAGATTGATGTAAAACTGTATTTCATGGGATATATTTTGAACATGGCATTCTCGCTATTTCTATGTGTAAATTATACTTGGCAAAGATGTCGTAAGTTGTTCAGTGCAATAAATTTAGTGTTTATACAAGCTGATTGGATATCTGTTAGGCGTCAGATTGATGTAAAACTGTATTTCATTAGCGTCTGCAGAGACAAATTGTCACAATCTGGCACAAAAATTGCATTGTATGAAATAAGTTGGATTTTTTTCAGCAAAAAAGTGGGGGCGCCCTTATTAGAGGAGGCGCTCTTAATGGGGAAAATACTGTATTAATTTCAAATCATAGGAGTTTGGCATTTCGTCAATAATAATACAGATATCAGTGTTTTAATAGAATAGAAATCAAAAGAACCCAAATTTCTTATTTAAATTCCAATTTGATTAAACTATTAGGGATCCATGTTAATGCCATTTTAACTGAGGAAGACCCCAATTAATGGAACACCCAATGCAAATACTGGATTTGTATCATAAATACTCACTATACACTAATCAGTTTTTGTAGTTGTAATATATGATAAATTAATTCATGCTATATATTATTGACAAGTGACTGATGATAGACTAATGATTGATTATGAGCTGAAGTTTACTTCACGCAAATTATAGATTTTATTTTATTTACTTTTCTTCCAAATTATCAATCTACTTTTACTTTTGTTTAACTTTCCTGGAAAATCCATATCTCTTTATGTTGGAGCGGGGATCATCTTTCACACATTTACATCGGAAAATGAAGATGTGTTATTGTCTATGAGCTACATTTTATTGAAATTGTTTTCCCGAAAAAACGCTAGCTTCCTCAGCGAGAAACACCAAGTAATATAACCCACAAAATTCTTACCATTATATATTGTAAATGTAAGTTAGTCAAATTGGGATCAATCATGATAAAGGTTGATTAATTGATCTCCGGGTAGAATTGACAATAAACATCGACTAAATCAATTGATTGGAACAACATTATACTATTATTGACAGAACATCAAAGTCCTGTGATTTAAAACTGAGACAAATTTTAAGTGCAGTAATCATAACTTTTGAAGACAATATCAAAATGATCATCCTATATATATATACAGTTTAAAGTCTTTCTTTAACAAAAACAATTTAAAAATATACTTTTGTAAAGTAAAGTTATTCCTGTTAATCTTCTTTAATTTAGGAATTGGAATCAAATACTTTTGTAAAGTAAAGTTAATTGATCTTCTTTAATTTAGAAATTGGAATCAACTCAGGACCTTGGAGGAGATAAAGGAAATCCAGAAGCAGGAAAAGACAACTCAGTAACAGCAACTTCTAATGTCAAAGCTGTTAAGAAGAAAAAAATAGCATTTCAAGCTCCTAATACAGTTTCGACAACAACGGTATATAATCCAAAATAAAATCTGATTTCAAGATAAAACTTTCTTTATATTGGTTCAACTACATATAAAAAAAGTTCTATTTGATAAGGGTGTTTCGGGATCCTAAAACAATATGGGTAAAGTACACACACTACTTGATTAATTACAGTCTTCATTATTGGTAATCGTTAAAGTGAAAAGTAAAGATTTTCTATCTAAAACCTCATAGAAGTTGATATTTTGGGATATTGATAAGATGTGTCTGATTGTAGGGTTACATTTAGTTGATCATGACCTGGATGATTCATGTTGATATTTACTTGTAATGATAAATTTCCTGCTGATATCTATTTAATTTTTCTTTTTAATTCTGATCAGAATAATGTTGATGTAGTTGACAAATCCGAGAAGATCAAGGAAAAGAAACCTAAGAAAAGCAAACAACCAGCACAGGAAAAGGTAATGTAGCTGATAACATTAATTGAATGTTATGATAAAATATGAAATGGAAACTGATAGAATTGTGCATTGGCGCTATGAATATTGTTGATGTCAAATAATGTCAACCATTTAGAAGTACTGTAGGTCAAAATCTGTGAAGAAGATTAGGAGGACCTACGCTTCTTCTAAAAGGTTGACATTATACTACAGATGAAACTGTGCTTATGTATGCATGCAGGGTCCATTGATTGAACCCCAAAGTTTAAACAGCAGTCTTACACTATTTAAAAACTGTGGTATTAAATTGATCAAGTATCCATCTTAATTAATTACCTGATCTTGTTCTATATCTGACTCGATTTATCTACCAAAACCGAAAATGTCCATTTTCATTACCAACATTCAGTCAGGTGATGTTGCCAAAATAAAGTTGAGGATTCTTTAAAGTGACATTGAGGCTATCTACTGAGTGTCAAAAACGATAATAGATTACATAAAACGATATAAATTTGCATAATAATAAGCGCTTATTGGGTCGAATACGGTAATATGTTGAAAAACAATGCAATATAACTGTCAAAACTCAAACTCTAGACATGAGGCTCACAAGGTGAAAACACTATGAATATACACTATGAATACAACGATTCTCATGCATCAATCAGCTGATTTCAAACAATACGCCAGTCTCTTATATTATCAATAAAAAGAGTTCCCCACAATATTTCAATGTATAATTTCTAATGTGTTGTTTCTTGATATAGAATCAAACTATAGTTTACTGTAATAAGTCAATCAAATTTTATTTTAACTATATTTCTTGTTTATCTAAGCAGCTATTTCTAATAACATAGTGATTTAGCAGTTTGTTATTATTGATCCTTTTGTTTAGCAGAATGCTGATTCAGTGGAAAAACCTAAAGATGAGAAGATTAAAGAAAAGAAACCTAAGAAAAATAAGGAACAAAAGGTAATATTGACTATGTAATAAAAATACAATCAAACCTGTCTATAAAGAAAGCCCCCCAAAGGGACAAGGAAAAAGTGGTCTACCGCTAACCTTTTGGGAACTATAAGAAATGGTCTTGATAAGTAGGTGGTCTTTATACAGAGTTGGACGCTAATATAAGGCAGGTTTTATTGTAAATAGAAGGCTTTAATGTATTAAAGTGAAGATATATTAACATGTTTTTAGATGTTGATGGTTTAAAGCTTTATGACATTAAATTAAAGGTGTCAATTAGAGAAAAAAAAACCAATTATTGAATTTGACATATTTAGAGTTATTTCCCATTCATAGTAAAATTACATAGCATGGTATTTATTTTTAGACTATATTCAATATTCAATAATAGTGAACTTAAAAAAACTATGTAACATTACAATTCAGAACTAAGCAGTAGTATATAGACATACTGCCTAAACTGTACAGAAATGAAAACTGTCTATAACTAAGACCACCAAGGACCAACACTTTGACAGGACTCGGTCTTCTACATGAAAGGGGGTCTCTCAGTGATTTTTCAAGGTATTTTGGGAAAAACATTTTTGATACATATTGTGAATTTTTAATCGCGAAAAGAGGGGTTTTAGGAAAAGTTACCCATTACTGAACATAGGTAATTAAATATTGTATAACTGTGTTATTTGATGTAACATGCTGTTTTTACATGAACCTGAATTGTATCAAAAAAACAATCTTTTATCAGGACAGGGTTTTTTTTTGTCTCAGCAGTTTGATTTGGGAATTTTTCATTGTAATTGGGAAAAATATAGGGGGGTTTGACATTGGGAATGGGGTTGGGGTCGTTTATCGACCCCAGTTATATAAAGAGAAAAATCACTGTCTCTAATTAAGAAAGACAGGTTTTATTGTGTGATTTGAAATGATTCTGCTAAATCATGCATACCATGCAGACTTGACCCAATAAATGGCCAGGGTGGTTAAAATGAAAAGTGAAAGAGTTCTTAATAGTAATTAATTTGGGCTAATCTTTCAGAAAAATATTGCATAAAGCAAGTCATTAAATAATAAAGTTACAAAAGAAATGAAATAAAGAAATCTCCATAGTTTTCATTGTTTTATTCTGTAAGTAAGTCATGGTAAGTGAAATTGAGGCCTCACAAAGTGGGAAGGGCACTTACAGGACAGGGGTGCTTACCTGTACGAAATAATCTGGTTGGACTGAAATCGGAATCGGATCGGATTTCAAAATTTCAAAAATATGCACGGATTAATATCTTCTCCTTACAGTATATCACAATCTGATCATAATTTTCTGAATCGGATCGGGAAAACTATTTTCCAATATGGAAAATCCTTGCAGAAAAAAATCCAGTTGTATTAAAATCTCAGCAGATAAAATCTGACTCAAAATTCTGACTGAAAAAAAATAAGGTAGTATATAATATATTGACTTAATAATTAATCTAATTGTTACAAATAATTTTTTTGATTTTTCAATAAACCTGCTAAGTTGCGAAAGAATATGTATGTTACACAATGAGAAAAGACCTGTCATTTTTGTTAGATTAGGGTTAGTAAAATAATATTTTGATATATATTATGTATTTGCCAAACTTGATGAACTGATATGTGAGTTCAGGTAAATAAATTATGAAATTGGTCACCAATAACGTCTGAACATAAGAGACAAACTCTGTCATTGCCTGGTATATTAGCCCATCGCCCTGTTTCTATGGGCAAATGTAAATAAGATGTACAAAATTTAAAACATTTTTTCTATCTTTTTCGTTCAATTTCAATAGGTAATTCTCCATTTGAAAATAAATTTTTAAAAACTGTATACATTTTTCCTTTAGATGACTAATTCATATCATTAAACCATTATTCAATAAATTGATCCTGAAGTATTTGTTTAATGTAAAATTTTAAATTTATATATTTTGTTCAATGTACAAGATTCCTGTAGATTCCATACAAAATTTTTTTGTTCAATGTACAAGATTCCTGTAGATTCCATACAAAATTTAAGCCTGTCTCATAAAAAATATTTCGCACAAAAGAATCCCTTTAAAACTTATGTTTCCATTTACATGCAACTGGTACATTCCATTATATATATTTCACTTTTTATTTATCACAGGATATTAAATTATACCAAAACATGGCCATTCTACATTTTAATTCAATACTCAATGGATAGCTACCCAATTTACCATAGACCATAAAGTTTCTTTGGTGTACATTTGTACTATGTCTCAAACCTAAATACAAATATGATAGTTTAACTAAGTTAATTTAATCTGATATTTGTGTAAATTTGTTTTGATAGGAAAATCTGGATGGTGGTAAGGATGAAAAACCAGCAAAGAAAAAGAAGCCTAAGCAACCTGGAGAGAAACAGGTTTGGAAAAAATTCTTTCTAATTATTTTCATTTCATGAGTTTTGATTGTTTTGATGACTATCCACTTTGGTTCTGATATCATTGGTGTAACAATTTTTAACTTTTAACACCTTTAAATTGTTACGAGTCATAGAGTTCTGCAAGGACTGTAACCAAATTTGGCCACAAACATCCTTTGGGGAAGGGGAACAAAACTTGTATAAATTTTGGCTCTGATCCTCCAGGGGCAGGAGAGACAGTGCCCAATAGGGGAAATGGAGGTAAATCCTATTAATCGCTTCTTGACTTGGGGGCAGAACTTGTACAAGTTTTGGCTCTGACCCAATGGGGCTAGGATGGGCGCGGCTCAAAGGGGAATTAGAGGAAAGTATTCAAATTCCTTCAGAAAAGAAACAATGAACCTGTGTCCAGAACATTACTTGGCATTACAAACCAGGTGAGCGATACAGGCCCTCTGGGCCTCTTGTTTTTTATATGGCTTGACACCTGCTATTTTCATTGTCGGAAGGACACATATTATTTTGTTTGAAAAGATTAAAGGTTAAAGTTACAATGTTGTAGTCATATTTGTGTAAACTAATTTTTTATGTTTCCTCATTGATAGAAAGATGCTGAATCAAAAGAATTGAAGCCTAAAAAGATCAAGAAATCAATTACAAAAAAGACAGAAAGTGAAGCAAAGGAGTTTGATTCAAATTTGAAAGATCTTGAAAATGTGGAAAAAGATTCAATGAAGGAATGTAATGATGCTTCTGATTCTCAAGCTCTTGAAATTGTAAGTTACCTGTTAACCTCTTCTTAGAGTAGACACCGTAGTTAGCTGGTTCCAGCTAGTTGTGGCGCGGTTTGTTCATTTACTAGATTGTTGTTGTCTGGTTGTGCCATATAAAAACTGGGGTAAAACTTGCATGGTACTGAATTCCAGTGAGTGTTCAGTCGGTTTTTAAACAAGTTTAGAATAGGGGCTTAGTAGGGGTTTAGAGTAGTAGAGTAGAAGAGAGTTCCACGAATCTACCACTCGTCGACTAAATATACTTTGTGTGACTTTAGTCCTGCTTTGTTTCTTAAAGAGTTTAAAACTATTACCTCTAGTACTAGCTGTAGATATTGTAAATAACTTGTCTTTATCTAGTTTATCTATTCCATTCAGAATTTTATAGACTTCGATCACATTGTTCCTTTTACATCTGTATTCTAAGGTGGGAAGTCCCAACTTTTTAAGTCTTGAATGGTGTGGTAGATTTTCAATAGAGTGAACTCTTTTATTGGCTCTTCGTTGGATGTTTTCAAGAGCGATCTGATCTTTTTTTAGCAGTGGAGTCTCACCATACCTAGGTTGCATATTCTAAGTTGGGTCTATTTAGGCTTTTGTAAGTACATGTAGATTGATGTAAAACCCAAAAAGTTTAGGGACCCAGTGGTGAAAATGTCCTGACATATTACCACCTCTACCTTCACCTCTGGGATGTGAGTTCAAATCCCATCTGGGACAGTTGCCAGGTACTGGCCGCAGGTCGGTGGTTTTTCTCCTGGTACTTCAGTATTCCTCAACCATCAAACCTGGGATGTTCTTACATGACCCTGGCTGTTAATAGGTTGTAAAACTAAACTAACCAAAATCAACAAATCAAAAGTCAGGCAGTAGGCTCCTTATCCAGTACAATAAGTTTACAGACTTTACCAATAATATATTTGTAGGGATTGGTTTAATTTTACTTTATTACACAGTTTATGATCTTGATTTTTAATTTCATTTAGGAACCAGTTTCAACTATCTGCAATAAAAATGACATTGCTAAAGATAGTGAAGAGCAAGAACAAAAGGAAGTACAGGTAAATTGTGATTTACATTGGTAAAACCAAAAAGATATTTGATCTGGGTTTTATGAATAGATTAGTAAATGTCGGTTAAATAGCACCATTTCCTTTATTTTTTTATTTTATTATTTGTTTTTGTTTTTTTTTTAGAAAAAAGAAAATGTCAAGGAACCAGCGAAATCATTGACAGACGAAGAATGGGAACACATATTTCAATCTGCTATTGACCATGTCATGAATACTCCTCTGGACCAGTGTAAGTCATGTTTTTCCTATCAAAGCCGGGACACGTATATATGTATTGAGTATTTTTCATCTCTGTAATTGCACAGTTAGTTTGATTTGATTTTGTTTACAGCAGTAAAGCAAGAAGATGAAGAAATGGTAGTAAGTGAAACCACTGCAATGGAGGATGAGGTTCCGGAGGAGGAATGTGACACTATGGATGTAGAGGATGGTCCTCCAGTAGTCCGGGATGTCACAGTCAGTAATGATAAACCTAGCGTTAGTCCAGTACTGATCCTGGAGAACTCACTGGACCATAATGTTCCTATTGTGGATCAACAGATACGGTGAGAATATTGATGGATTATCTAGCTGTCATAAAATCTATCCTTATTGTTATCTTCTTATCCTTGTTGTTAACCTTTAGCTTGTCTTAAACATCAATGATATTTAATTGTTATGAGAGGTACATGGGAGGCACATCTGTCAAGACCCAAACACCCATGAAATGATAAAACATATATAGTTTAAGGAATACAGGGATTTACCCTGACCACCTATCTAATGTTAATACCACTGCCTCGCACTCACCCACATCAATAATTCTGGAACAGCCCTGTTATTTGTTACTAGCATCACATTACTAATATTCAAATTAATACCTCCATCAGCTGCTAGAAAGAGAATGCATCTTGAAAATGAAAAAAAAAAATATTGAAAAAAGTTTAGGAAGTTTGCATGCATGATCTGACCAAATACGGAGTGATGATAAAATGACAGATGAACATTACAAGTTTTGATTGAATAAAGTATTGATGAAAATTAAAGATGCTCCACCGCTGACAAATGTTTTTTTTTCCACTATCAAAAACAGGAGCAGACGATTTAGTATTTTTCTTCAGTTACGAAAGTAACTTAATTTACACCATTACCACCATTGAAAAGTTTGAGCTTCTAATTTTACTTCTAATGAAAATATAAAAAATAATTAATTGCATCCCGAAAAAATGAAGTGGCGCTATATTCTATATGGAATGAAGTACTGATTGCTCATGCACCAAAGGCAATACAAATAATTTTGTATTATTTTTTGTGTTAAATAAACTTATATATACACGATAAAACACCAATTATTGTTCAAATTATGAATATCATTTATGCTCTTTCGGTGGTGGAGCATCTTTAAAATTCTATTTGTGTTGCAGAATGTTGGAGTGTGCAGAAGTACAGGAACTGAATGAGAATACCCCAGAGGGAAGTGAATTAGAGTTTAATGGTGAGGAGGAAAAGAAACACCAGCGCACACCAGTTGTCCAAATAAAGAAAGCTGTAAAGAAAGCTGATAGGAGCAGTGCTGCCAAAGTTCTAGCACCAAGACAACTACAGTTTCCAAAGCCAATAAGTAAG
The DNA here is from genome assembly GCF_041381155.1 of Argopecten irradians. Taxonomy (NCBI): domain Eukaryota; kingdom Metazoa; phylum Mollusca; class Bivalvia; order Pectinida; family Pectinidae; genus Argopecten; species Argopecten irradians. The sequence goes on along the minus strand of NC_091134.1, from coordinate 2,151,227 downwards.
ACATCTTATTTTATGATATTTTTTCTTTTTATTTAGATTCTTTGGTATTTTAAAGCTTTATTTTAAAGTTTTATCAGTATAAAGCCAGTGTACATTGTTCATTCTGAATATCAAATGTCAACCAAGTGCAACATTTTATACTTTTATCAACTACATACTATATATCTAACTTATTCAAAGAAGTATAAAAAAATGAATAAATTGATGTATTCGCCTAAGGTGAAGAATTGATTTTTACTATTATTTGATCATTCAGCCATTTTCTTCAAAAGTTCAGCTGTTTTTCTCTTATGTGAAATCATGCTTATTGCAGATCTTACAATATGCCTTATGATTTGATGTCAAATATTGTGTATTTTGTCAACATAATATCCAGGCTTCCAATGCTTTAAAACGGTTACTGGGGAAGAAAAGAACCAAGAGAAAAAATTTGTTTTTAGGGCTGGTTTTGATATTCAGCTGTTCCCAGAAATCCCTCTAACTTTAAAGATGCTCCACCGCTGACAAATCGCTTTTTTATCTCTATCAAACAGGAGCAGACTATTAAGTATTTTTCTTCAGTAACAAAAGTTACTTTCTTTACACCATTACCACCATTGAAAGGGCTGAGCTTCTACCGGTAATATAAGTTTACTTTAAGATATAAATATCTAAAATAATTAATTACATTCTGAAAAATTCTGTAGTGCTATGTCCTCTATGGAATAAAGTACTTATAGTGCATGCGCCAAAAGCAAAACAAATTTTATATAACTTTTTGTGTTAATAAGAAATGCGTTTATGTTCTGTTGGCGGTGGAGCATCTTTAACATTTCAATTATATTTTCATTAGAACTGTTCATATGTAAATTGATGTATCATACATGCATTTTTATTCAGTGAAATGTATGGGGTTTTTTTTTCCAGAAAATACTGAAACACAAAGAAAAAAGAAGGAAAAGAAGAATGACAAAACAGAAAAAAGTAAGACTGTTGATGTAGTAAAGAAAAAAGAAAAGAAAAAAGGTTTTCCGGAGAATAATCAAAAGATTACAGACTATCTTCCAAAGAGTAAAAAACAGTTGCTCATGGAAAGAGAAATTGAAGAAACAGGTAACTTTTAAATCTTACCTTACCTACGATTTATGCATAAATTCCACAATATTTCCACTTTTAGTAGCTGGTATTCATTTAAACAGAAATATGGGTGAATAGACATGAATCATTATATTATTATTAGAACCCTGACATGTATGAACATTGTGGAGAAATTATTAGTGTGATAGTTTTTTCCACAATATTTATACCCATATACCAATCTTATTATGGCTAAAATGTTTTATATTTTTTACAGGAACTTGGGTACAATGTTCGAATACTACCTGCCAAAAATGGAGATTTCTAGGAGACATCAATGACCCAACCGAAATTGATGAAAAGTGGACATGTAAAATGAACACTGGTTAGTTTGATAATTTGATTTAAATGTTGAAATTGTAATTGATGTGAATATAGGATATAAAGTTAAGACCAGTAGTTATATGTGACTCAAAGACGGAGCATCAGAAACTCACCTAAATGTTCCTGGTGTTTGGTGTCGGGTTGAATCCATCCTGTTCAGCATAATGTTTCATACTGTGCTATTTCATATATTACAGAAATATAGACTACTAAACTTATATAAAATGTAGAGCTGAAACAAACTGAAAATGACTATTGCTTCATCAGTTGAACGATTCAGTCATGGATCTTTTTTGTTTGGACAAGTATCTGACAGTTTAATATATCAATGGTATTGTGACTATTGCTTTAATGTGATTTTTAGTTTATTGCTTTAGCATTGTGGTATTCTTGTAAATTTATAGACGCAACTTACAACAGCTGTGATAAGAAAGAACAGGATTATGATGAATCGGAACATTTCTACAACCAAATAATTCTGAGGGCAGTATTGTTTGGGCCAGGATGGTCGGCTATCCTTGGTAAATCTTAAATATCTCTTAAACATTGTTGTTCCAATATTGAGGCAATATGTATTATTTTCAAATATACATGTTAAGACTTTTGTTTTAAAACAAAATAAATCAAGAAATTAAAATATAGAGAAAACATTTAATATCTCGTGTCAGCTATTCATTGCATAGTGTGACATCGCTCATTTCATATAGATATAAATAATCATTTGTACCATTTCTAGAATATTCCTGAAATAGGAAAATCACATGGACTTTTTGAAAATGTTATATGTTAACGTTTACTGTAGGATGCATCATTGCATCAGAATCATTTATAACATTCTAAAGTATTTTGAATAAATGATATCTCATTAGATTGCTTTACTTGATGTAAGGTGGCCAGCAATGGTTGAGATCGATCCAGACACATCCTATTTCGAGCAGTATCAGAAAACCATGTTTCCTAGTAAGTATAAAATTCTGATTTCTTTATCATAGCCAGATAATTGTCATGATCTTACCATGCTTTTGAATAAAATGTGGTATATCAATCACCACAACATAGTCAATTTTACCATACCACGTAAGGTATATCTATCATTGCTTGTAGTCATTACCAGAATGCTGAACATGTATATCAATTTTTGATATCATTAAGCCACTGGTAGGGTCTAATTTTACTTACTCCCAGAAACCATGTGAGTATATCTTGATCATTCTCAGAGTCACTACCATGTGGTATAAATTTATCTATCATTCTCAGAGTCACTACCATGTGGTATATCTATCATTCTCAGAGTCACTACCATGTGGTATATCTATCATTCTCAGAGTCACTACCATGTGGTATATCTATCATTCTCAGAGTCACACTACCATGTGGTATATCTATCATTCTCAGTGTCACTACCATGTGGTATATCTATCATTCTCAGAGTCACTACCATGTGGTATATCTATCATTCTCAGAGTCACTACCATGTGGTATATCTATCATTCTCAGAGTCACTACCATGTGGTATATCTATCATTCTCAGAGTCACTACCATGTGGTATATCTATCATTCTCAGAGTCACTACCATGTGGTATATCTATCATTCTCAGAGTCACTACCATGTGGTATATCTATCATTCATTCACTACCATGTGGTATATCTATCATTCTCAGAGTCACTACCATGTGGTATATCTATCATTCTCAGTCACTACCATGTGGTATATCTATCATTCTCAGAGTCACTACCATGTGGTATATCTATCATTCTCAGAGTCACTACCATGTGGTATATCTCTATCATTCTCAGAGTCACTACCATGTGGTATATCTATCATTCTCAGTCACTACCATGTGGTATATCTATCATTCTCAGAGTCACTACCATGTGTATATCTACATTCTCAGAGTCACTACCATGTGGTATATCTATCATTCTCAGAGTCACTACCATGTGGTATATCTATCATTCTCAGAGTCACTACCATGTGGTATATCTATCATTCTCAGGTCACTACCATGTGGTATATCTATCATTCTCAGAGTCACTACCATGTGGTATATCTATCATTCTCAGAGTCACTACCATGTGGTATATCTATCATTCTCAGAGTCACTACCATGTGGTATATCTATCATTCTCTCACTACCATGTGGTATATCTATCATTCTCAGTCACTACCATGTGGTATATCTATCATTCTCAGTGTCACTACCATGTGGTATATCTATCATTCTCAGTCACTACCATGTGGTATATCTATCATTCTCAGAGTCACTACCATGTGGTATATCTATCATTCTCAGAGTCACTACCATGTGGTATATCTATCATTCTCAAAGTCACTACCATGTGGTATATCTATCATTCTCAGTCACTACCATGTGGTATATCTATCATTCTCAGAGTCACTACCATGTGGTATATCTATCATTCTCAGAGTCACTACCATGTGGTATATCTATCATTCTCAGAGTCACTACCATGTGGTATATCTATCATTCTCAGAGTCACTACCATGTGGTATATCTATCATTCTCAGAGTCACTACCATGTGGTATATCTATCATTCTCAGAGTCACTACCATGTGGTATATCTATCATTCTCAGAGTCACTACCATGTGGTATATCTATCATTCCAGTCACTACCATGTGGTATATCTATCATTCTCAGAGTCACTACCATGTGGTATATCTATCATTCTCAGAGTCACTACCATGTGGTATATCTATCATTCTCAGAGTCACTACCATGTGGTATATCTATCATTCTCAGAGTCACTACCATGTGGTATATCTATCATTCTCAGAGTCACTACCATGTGGTATATCTATCATTCTCAGAGTCACTACCATGTGGTATATCTATCATTCTCAGAGTCACTACCATGTGGTATATCTATCATTCTCAGAGTCACTACCATGTGGTATATCTATCATTCTCAGAGTCACTACCATGTGGTATATCTATCATTCTCAGAGTCACTACCATGTGGTATATCTATCATTCTCAGTCACTACCATGTGGTATATCTATCATTCTCAGAGTCACTACCATGTGGTATATCTATCATTCTCAGTTCACTACCATGTGGTATATCTATCATTCAGTCACTACCATGTGGTATATCTATCATTCACAGTCACTACCATGTGGTATATCTATCATTCTCAGTCACTACCATGTGGTATATCTATCATTCTCAGAGTCACTACCATGTGGTATATCTATCATTCTCAGAGTCACTACCATGTGGTATATCTATCATTCTCAGAGTCACTACCATGTGGTATATCTATCATTCTCAGAGTCACTACCATGTGGTATATCTATCATTCAGAGTCACTACCATGTGGTATATCTATCATTCTCAGAGTCACTACCATGTGGTATATCTATCATTCTCAGAGTCACTACCATGTGGTATATCTATCATTCTCAGAGTCACTACCATGTGGTATATCTATCATTCTCAGAGTCACTACCATGTGGTATATCTATCATTCTCAGAGTCACTACCATGTGGTATATCTATCATTCTCAGAGTCACTACCATGTGGTATATCTATCATTCTCAGAGTCACTACCATGTGGTATATCTATCATTCTCAGTCACTACCATGTGGTATATCTATCATTCTCAGAGTCACTACCACATGGTATCTCTATCATTCTCAGAGTCACTACCATGTGGTATATCTATCATTCTCAGTCACTACCATGTGGTATATCTATCATTCTCAGAGTCACTACCATGTGGTATATCTATCATTCTCAGAGTCACTACCATGTGGTATATCTATCATTCTCAGAGTCACTACCATGTGGTATATCTATCATTCTCAAGTCACTACCATGTGGTATATCTATCATTCTCAGAGTCACTACCATGTGGTATATCTATCATTCTCAGAGTCACTACCATGTGGTATATCTATCATTCTCAGAGTCACTACCATGTGGTATATCTATCATTCTCAGAGTCACTACCATGTGGTATATCTATCATTCTCAGAGTCACTACCATGTGGTATATCTATCATTCTCAGAGTCACTACCATGTGGTATATCTATCATTATCAGAGTCACTACCATGTGGTATATCTATCATTCTCAGAGTCACTACCATGTGGTATATCTATCATTCTCAGAGTCACTACCATGTGGTATATCTATCATTCTCAGAGTCACTACCATGTGGTATATCTATCATTCTCAGTCACTACCATGTGGTATATCTATCATTCTCAGAGTCACTACCATGTGGTATATCTATCATTCTCAGAGTCACTACCATGTGGTATATCTATCATTCTCAGAGTCACTACCATGTGGTATATCTATATATCTATCATTCTCAGAGTCACTACCATGTGGTATATCTATCATTCTCAGAGTCACTACCATGTGGTATATCTATCACTTTCAGAGTCACTACCATGTGGTATATCTATCATTCTCAGAGTCACTACCATGTGGTATATCTACCATTCTCAGAGTCACTACCATGTGGTATATCTATTATTTTCAGAGTCACTACCATGTGGTATATCTATCATTCTCAGAGTCACTACCATGTGGTATATCTATCATTCTCAGAGTCACTACCATGTGGTATATCTATCATTCTCAAAGTCACTACCATGTGGTATATCTATCATTCTCAGAGTCACTACCATGTGGTATATCTATCATTCTCAGAGTCACTACCATGTGGTATATCTATCATTCTCAGTCACTACCATGTGGTATATCTATCATGCTCAGTCACTACCATGTGGTATATCTATCATTCTCAGAGTCACTACCATGTGGTATATCTATCATTCTCAGAGTCACTACCATGTGGTATATCTATCATTCTCAGAGTCACTACCATGTGGTATATCTATCATTCTCAGAGTCACTACCATGTGGTATATCTATCATTCTCAGAGTCACTACCATGTGGTATATCTATCATTCTCAGAGTCACTACCATGTGGTATATCTATCATTCTCAGAGTCACTACCATGTGGTATATATCTATCATTGGGTATACTATCATTCTCAGAGTCACTACCATGTGGTATATATCTATCATTCTCAGAGTCACTACCATGTGGTATATCTATCATTCTCAGAGTCACTACCATGTGGTATATCTATCATTCTCAGTCACTACCATGTGGTATATCTATCATTCTCAGAGTCACTACCATGTGGTATATCTACCATTCTCAGAGTCACTATCACATGTGGTATCTCTATCATTCTCAGAGTCACTACCATGTGGTATATCTATCATTCTCAGAGTCACTACCATGTGGTATATCTATCATTCTCAGAGTCACTTACCATGTGGTATATCTACCATTCTCAGAGTCACTACCATGTGGTATATCTATCACTTTCAGAGTCACTACCATGTGGTATATCTATCATTCTCAGAGTCACTACCCTGCAGTATATCTATCATTCTCAGAGTCACTACCATGTGGTAAATCTATCATTCTCAGAGTCACTACCATGTGGTATATCTATCATTCTCAGAGTCACTACCATGTAGTTATCTATCATTCTCAAAGTCACTACCATGTGGTATATCTATCATTCTCAGAGTCACTACCATGTGGTATATCTATCATTTTCAGAGTCACTACCATGTGGTATATTTAGACAACAAAGTATCCCGAGCCTGGGTGAAAGCCTCAGCCATTCTTCCTTTCCATCGAGGAGGCGAGGACCTAAACAAAAACCTCTTCTTGACAAAGGTATACTATAAAGTAATTACGGTTGCTGAAATTTGTGATTTAAATCACTTCATGGCCACTTGTTTTAAATACATTTTTGCACTTAGTTATAAGTAAATACCTCAATACCTACATGTATCTGTTACTGTTCAGAAATAATTGTTTCAACATCTTTTGACAAAAAGATAAACCTACAAAAAATACCAAATTTAGTTTGAATTCAAATTATAAAAAAAAGTCATTTCAATGTAAGTACGTACATTTTACCTTTTAGTTATTGTATGTATAGAGGTTACACAATGAATGGTTGTTGAACATTGAATTTATTCCACACGATTAAGTTATTTTTTAAAAGCTTCAATATTCAGCCACCACGAGTTGTGTGACCTGTTTCTACCACAATCATATTCGTTTTTAGCCGATAGAAATACGGCGGGGATACAATAACGTGTATTTACCGAAATATGCAAAAAAGTGTAGTAATATTTTGATCAGCAAAAAGACACTAATTGTATTCAAAAGTCATCGTTTGATAAAGAATCCATCGATATTAAATTCTTTTAATTGGGAACATATTTAGGGTTAAATAATACTCATTTAACGTCTTATTGAGTTCAAATCTTCATAGTTGCTTCCAGAAGAAAAAAAACTCAATTTCGGACTAAGATGTATACATGTAAAAGCATTCGCACGACACGGCATCATCTATTTGCCGCCAGATATACATCAAGTCATTACCATCAAGGTCAAGTTCATTTCATGCACGTTCAATCTACGAATCTCAGTGAAATTTTTGTCCGTCAAGATGTATTAGTACTTAAGGTCAATTTAACATGTATGAAAACGTAATGTATTTTGACACATCGACCATAAGCTTTCCAACAGCGGTTTTGGACATCAAGCTGCCAAAGTTCACCGTGTCAGCCAATCAGAATGCGTAGAGTTTATAGCACGTGTGGTATAAACAAATTGTTAATGAACAGCTGCAGTATTTATTTAATGTCCTGAGAGTTGAATAACACCGCCAATTGTGGTAGGAAATGATATAAACCACTGAACTCACTGAAAATGGTGACCTACAAAGTGCAATGAAATTCAATGTTGTATTAATAGCATTTTGATGTATGCGTTTATGCATAAGTGTTAATTTGTGATTTCTATTTTTTAGAAATCTAAAGGACCAAATTTCAAGAAAGAAGTTGATGCTGCAAGAGTAAATGCATTGACAGCCCTTGAGCTTCCGACAAAGGTTAAGCAAGACTTATTTTTTTCACATTCACAGGGATTTACCAGATCTTGTTAAACTTATTTTTACGATTAGTTTTTATTTGTTTTTATACTTAGTCTAGTAAATATGACTTTCTGTTTTGCCAATGACTGAATGTTTTTTAACCTCGATGGGAAAAAATCTCAGAATGATATAAAAACTATCATGACTCGCATCACAAAGAGAAATTGAATTGACATTGTTTATTTGTTTGGCAGATCAATCCCTTGAAAAATCAATTAGATCGTACATTAGCATTGAAACATATTCTATTTTATCAATTAGTCTGATTATGAAGAAAAAGGTGTAAACTTTTGTGAGAATTGTTGTAAGTAGTGTTTTATTTCAATTGTTGTGATATGATACAATGTATTTCAAATGTCAATGCAATACAAAAATAGATCATTTTGATTAATATAAATGTATTGTGATAAACCTACAAATATCATGGTTAATTAATCTACAATTTAAAAAGTTGACATATAACATCTAAACAGTATGATAAACTGATGTTTTTACTGTTGACAGGAGAGACTGAAGCAGTTCAGTTTTAGTGCTCGCTATAAAGGCAAATGGGCAGAGGAGGAGTCTTCAATCAGTAAAGGTAGAACTCTTACCTTATTTTGATATAAATAACCTCATGGTTGCTACACACTTTACCTTTCAGGTATTAATAATTTCATACATTTTGCAACTTGATTCCTCTGAAATGGTATTTAAGCAGAAAATGAGCAAAATAGGAGCATAATGAAGCCAAAACTGTATCAATACCAATAAGAAACAGGAACAAATTAAACTAGTTCGTGAAAAGTCTTCTTTTTTTTTTTCCTTTTTTTTTTGAGGAGACTTTAATAAGTTAAGGTGAGGATTCTTATTTTTAAAATTATCTCTCTTCTCATGGATATGCAGCGCAAAGATATACAGGCTTTACCTTTTGATTACCAACTGATTCCTATGCAATGGTATGTTAAAAAATGAAAGAAACAGATATATAATTTCAACTCTGTTTAGAAGTATAAAAAAGGAACAAATATGTTTTGATATCAAATTATCTTCTTGTTTTTAGATGTAGTGTATTGAAAAAAGGGACAATAGTGCAGTTTATGCTATGAGCAACATATCCACAACTTGCGTCTGCTGGTTTTGTTTGCCTGACTGAGATAAACCGATTTCAAATCTTGCATAACTTTATTAATTCTGACAGTTATGCTGAATTTACTTTGATATGAATTTAATGTTATTGTTTTTCAGTGAAAAAACATTACAGAGTGAAATTGACTCCAAAGAAAAGCAAGAACAAACCAAAGAAACCTAAAGAGTGTTCAGTTGGAAAATCTGTGGAAAATCAAGACCTGGAAATGTACATGTTGGACTCAACAATGGTAGATGAAATGCTATCGGAGGAGCCTGACTCTATCCTGAAGGGAATAGAAGATGTATTAGACTCCCTCGGCAGTGACGTGTTAAGTGATGATAATGGTCAGTATCTTTCATCTGATTTTATTTTTGGAAATCGTTTGGAACTTTACTCTATAAAATTTTGTCAATCACTTGAACATTAAAATCAGAAATATTTAAGCATTGATTTAATGTCTAAAATTTAGCGTATACAGGATACAGATTTCTATATTAAAAATATGAACAGGTTTTCAACAAATGTACATGCTTGATAGATTTGTCACTAAATAAAATACACTTCGCCTTTGATGATAGTTTTTTATATTTTTTAAATGCTGAAATTTTATTGTTCTATGACCCAATTAGGAATGTCTTGTGTTTTAGAACGACCTTGCACACTAACATTTTGCGTATCTGTTAAAGTTTGATTTCTGGTTCCAATCTGTGCCATTTTTGTCAGCCTTGTTCTGATATTAAGATTAGTAAATATTTTTGTCAACTCGCTTTTTGCATTTCACTCCATTTAAATCAATAACTTGTGGTTAATAATTCAATATGAATAATGAAATTTTGAAGTTGTTTTGCTGAAGTTCAAAATATCTTTGATATACGTTTCATTGAATAGGCCTTGGTGCCCTGGCAAGTTCGATCTTCGGTTATATCAAAGTCAAAAATTGAATAAAGACCAATGGCTTATTCTAGCTAGTTTCTAACCCATATAAAATTTATAATATAATTTCTAAAATGATTTGATTTCACATATGTGTACATAAATGATCTATCATACCATTTTATTATGGTTATTTTCAGATGGAGATTATGTCCCTACAAACTCTGAACGTGAAGTGTTTACAGAATCTACAGAGACAAAGACGGAAGCTTCTCCATCAAAGAAATCTAAAGGTAGGATAATCTAGCCATACAGACTCTGGAATACTGGTAATGAAAAGATAAGAACAAATAAAGACATACCAGTCTGTTACTGTTACAGTGTAATATTTACAATAGAAAAGAAAAAAATACACCTGCTATTACGATAAATGTAGGTAAAAGAATATTTACGTAATATAGTCATCGAGACACGGAAACTTTATTACTCTGACATTGAAATAATGGGATTAAAATGAATAAGATAAATAAAAACAATCTAGGAATGGCTGTTCTGTTACTCTGGCAGTGGATAGAGGCCATAGAAATAAAATAAGGTAGAAAAAAAAAGGGGAAATGAAAACTATTGGCTGTAAATATGTTAAGTGGAAAAAGGTAACAATTAATAAAACTATCTCACCATAGGAATTTTGTCACTGGTAGAGCATCATTGGAATGACAAGATCAAGAATATGATTAAAAATGGAAATAAAAAGAAAATATTTCGTCCTTCTCTCTTACAGCTAGTTCGTTCATTAATGATGTAGTTGGATATTTTGTTCTGATATAGGAACGAGAAATACAGAGATATGATGCTGTTATGGAGGGCGGCTTCATTCAGCAGTACTAAAAAAGTACAAATAAAGTAGAAAAAAAGTAGGAAAAAAAATACAAAAGTAGGAAAAAAGTACAGTCTACCAACCATGTGTACTTTTTTCGTACTTTTTTTTGTGGTGCTTTATTGGATAGACATCTAGAGTATAAAAAAGTACAAAAAAAGTACAGAAAAAGTACAAAAAAGTACACAGGCATGTTGTATACTAAAATCTACTTTTATTGTGCTTTTTTTGGAACTTTTTTTGTGATTTTTTCGGGTGGGGTAGACATCTACAGTACTAAAAAAAGTACTTAAAAAAAGTACAGAAAAAGTACGGAAAAAAGTACACAGGCATGTTGTAAACTAAAATATACTTTTATTGTGCTTTTTTTTGTACTTTTTTTGTGTTTTTCGGGTTAGACAATCTACAGTACTAAAAAAAGTACTAAAAAAGTACAGAAAAAGTACGAAAAAAAGTACACAGGCATGTTGTAAACTAAAAATGTGTTCTGTTACTCTGGCAGTGGATAGAGGCCATAGAAATAAAATAAGGTTTAGAAAAAAGGGGAATCGAAGCTATTGGCTGTAAATATGTTAAGTGGAAAAAGGTAACAATTAATAAAACTATCTCACCATAGGAATTTTGTCACTGGTAGAGCATCATTGGAACGACAAGATCAAGAATATGATTGGAAATGGAAATAAAAAGAAAATATTTCGTCCTTCTCTCTTACAGCTAGTTCGTTCATTAATGATGTAGTTGGATATTTTGTTCTGATGTAGGAACGAGAAATATAGAGATATGATGCTGTTATGGAGGGCGGCTTCATTCAGCAGTGTTTAGTTTTCTTTAACTATATAAAGTAGCTTGTACAATTTTGAATTAAATAATTTATAAAACTGGCTCTATAGAAAAATCATTATTACTTTGCAGTTGTGAAGTTTTGCAATCATAATTTTAAAAAATTTCCATGGTATACATCAACCAGGTAAATAATTTACTCAACATTTATCCTAACACTTATCAAATTACTACTTTCATCAGACATATCTCATGTTTGATTTCGTGTTAGTCTACATTTTGACCAAGTTAGGGAAAAGTATTTGTCATGTTCGACTGTGTTCGCCTTTTGTCAAATTGATTTTCACATTATAAAATTTGCAAAACATGATAGTTAAAACAAACAATTGCGCTTAATTCTTGTATTTGACATTTTTTCACGCCAACAGATATGAAAAGGCAAAACACAAGCAAGCATGAAGAAAAACCAGTTTTAAAGAAACCAAAAAAACATAAGTCTGCAGATGAAACCAAGAAAGGTTCTGGGGACAAGAAAGAAAAGGTAAAGAAAAGCAAGAGAAAAGATGGGAATTCAAATGATTCTCTCGTGAAAAAGTCACTAGAATCATTAGAAATAAAAACCGAAGTTTGTAATGTTTCAGGCACAGTTACATGTGACAAAAACGACAAAGAAGAAAATATGACAAATTCTACCACTATCACAACAATTGAATTTGACAGTGATATTTTTACAATGGAGCTAGACGAAGGAGAGTCGGATGGTAATGCTAAGGAAGCAAAGAAAAGTAAATCAAGTGCAAAAGGTAGTGTACCTGTCACGCCAGATAGAAAAGAATTACAAGAAGCAAAACCATACAAAAAGAAATCAAAGAAAAGTCTTTTTGCCGTTCCAGAGGTGATTCCAACTAATATCACACCCGAGGAAAATTCTAAAAACAGTTCTGATGAAAAACTTGCTCAAAAGGATAATTTCCCAGCAAAGCATGATGTGTTAGAAAACACACTATTAGCTACTTCAGAAACATCAGAGGAAATTCCAAAAGAGGAAAATGAAAATTGTGTGAAAATTGATGACACAAAAATTTCAGAACAAACCGTGAATAAGTCCTCAAAAAAGAAAGCGTGTTCCAAAAAGGTATCTTTTTCAGCACCTGCTACGGTGCCAGCAGAACCAAAGGTGATGCCTGTTCAAAATAAAGCTCACCACATGTCATGTAGTGACGAACAGACCGTGCCTGATGTGCAGACTCAAGAATCAGAGCATGAAGATGAATTCTCGTTAGATTTACCTGTATGTGAGCAAAAGCATGAGGTACAAGAAATCAATGTCATGGCAGTATCAACACTACCTGTGGCAGTAGATATAGAGGACGCTTATGATTCTGACCCGTTTGATTTGATGGAAGAATAAAGAATATCATAACATATTGCGGACTGTGTTTGGATACAGCAAATTAGAAACAGTTGAAATGAAAATATCAGTTTAACTACCGTAGTATCTTGTTTGGTTCCTTTTGGGTCTTTGTCTGATTCATTTTGCAGAATATAAAACTTACTTGAAAAAGATGAAAAAAATACTAACGGAAGTAATTTATTCTTGACACATTTAGCAAAGTTCTTTTTAATTTGAAAGGTCTAGAATACATTTTGAATTCATTTTGATATATTTTGAAATTCTGAAACCAACTTATGCTTAAAATGTTATATTAAGAAAATATGGGGAAAACAGAAATAAAAAACAATATCATTTAATTTCGCTGAATTTGTGCGTACTATTGGAATAAAATTCCTGTAAATTGAAGACCACTTTACATTAAATTTTCACTTCAAATTTAAATGAAATGTTATGCATGTACATGTATCCTATTTCTAACTGAATACTCTTGAAATGATATTAACAAACATGTTAAATCTAAACATATACGTGTACAGAAATAATAATATTTGGACGATCTCTCCAAAAAAATTTTTTAGAATGGATTCAAGTAAGCTTAATTTAATAACTGAAATAACGGGAAGTTTCGCCAACTATATTAATGAGATCTGACTATAATTTATTTTCCATTTTTAGGAAAATTCTTTGAAATCAGTAGCAATTGATGATTCACAATAACCAGCTATCTTTAAATGAAAAATATACAATAGCTTAGATATACAATGTTGATTTATAGAGAGAGAAAAGGATATAGTATTTAATATTGATATACATTCACATTGTTTGAAGTGTTTCAATTATGTTTTAAAAAGAGAGATTGTTGGTTATAATGGGGGGAATTTTTTTTCTTTTTTACAGAAGTAGCTCTGAAATTCCGTTTGTCTAGTCATTAAAATATTCACTCTACAGTTAAATACTACGCTTTGTTTTGTTATATTTTATTATTGTTACTTAATTCATTTTGTTACGCAATGTTCCTAGTCGAACATTACCGGATTTGTGTTTAAACAATCATATCTTGATATTGGTGTTGTTGACTATACATGACATGTATTTTAATTAATATTATAAAAAAGGCATATGGCATTAAACGCTCTTGCGTTTTAGTTTCTTCCATAAAATTAAGTTTGAAAATAAATAGATACATATTTTATGTAAAGTAAAGAGTATTTAAGAAAAATATCACAAGTTGTATGTGAAGAAGCCATTTTTAAAACGGTACTGCAACACATTTTCCTCTTGAATTGTATGGGTTTTTTTATATTTTCAAATTTTGTTCCGTAGTTTCCTTATCTTAAATGGATAAGAAAAGTAGTAATTAAAAACTAAAAGAAATAATGGTTGCTAGATTGACATAACACGTATGACTAATTTGAGGATGATTAAATTCTATTAAACAATTCTACTTGCTTTTTTCATTAAATGCTTCATGACCTTCAAAAAAAAATTGCGATAGAAAAACTTTGATGTTTAGGTTATTTTCAAAACTTTCATATCATATTTATGCCATAAGCTATTAAATATGTGCTTTGTCATTACCTATTTTAAGTTAAAAAGGTATTGTTGATTGTACGTTAAAGTCATGATTTATCAGACCTACTGTTACAAGTTAAAATGTTTATTTTATTATTTATTACATTCCATGTACTGTAATTGTTGCCTCCTGAATATTTACAGATGAAGTTTGTTAAAAGATACTGAATGGCATATTGTTATATTAAGTTTTTGTTTTAAAAAACGCTGCATATAATGATTGTTATTGATTATTTATTATGTTGCTAATTTATTATGTTATTGATAATTAGTTATGTTTTTGATAATAGATGCAAAACGTATATGTTTATGTATTTTACATATAATGATGCTTTCCTCTTTTAAGTTATTAATGCTGTTTGTAGGGAGTGATTAACACACAATAACAAAAAAATAAGATTTCTAAAAACAGACTTCATAAAAATTCTATAAAGCAGGATCACATGTGATGCATTTTTAATTATCAAATACAAGAATTTTATGTTCGCATTCGAGAGATTTAAAAGAAATTCTAGGTTCGCATTCGAAAAATTAAAAGAAATAATTTAAAAAACAAACTGTATACACTTTAATGACCTATAAGTTTTGATCAGCGATATGAGATTATGAATGATTAAACAATAAAGAAAATGTAAATTTATTAAAGTAGCGCATATATCACCTAACAGCAACGTATTCTGAACTTGTCGGACGATTGATATATTCATGTACGTATCAATGTAGGTAAAGTAAATTGATATTTTAGAATATAATGAGAAACTTGTTTGTATTTATAATTGTTCTTCTATGTTAACAGCTGTTTGTTTATCAAAAGTTTAAGAATAAATTGTTTTTGACACCAGTATGTATCTTGAGTTTGTTTGAATTATAAAACTTGAACGTTTTCTACGCCTGCACATTAGTAAGAACGTTAAATATTTAATACAAATTTGGATACATCTTATTAGTAAACATTTCCATATAATATTGACCTTTAATAACCCTAATGAGTTATAGGTCAGTATTGATTTGATCTTATTAACGTTTTAATTACCTTGTGTATTTTCGTGAAGTCCAACTTTTTGCTTTTCACCGTCTTTATACCATCGAGGTTTTTTTTAATATGCATCAGCAATCAATCTCAGCATAAATACACTGCAGATATCAAATAGAAAAAAATAACATATGTACTTTTTTTGTAAACTCAAATTAAAAGTCAAATATAAAATAAAGAGAGGTTCACATATTAACTTATGTATTAATTAAGCCCACACAATTTAATAAAGGGTCCAAATAAAACAAAGCGTTAAGAAACATCTGATGCTTCGTTGAAAGAAATCATTGAAGAAAGATTGATTTATTTATGTCAATAAAAATATGCTGAGGCTGTATTAAATGTCTTGATTGAATTACAATTTTCCCCAAGAATTATTACCAAAGTTATTCACCGAAGAGAACTTATTGGTTTCCTGATAAAGTCTTAGCTGAGTCTAGTTATCTGCTTATACGTAAATGGAAACGAAACCTTAAAGATGCTCCACCGCTGACAATTGGTATTTTTTCACTATCAAAAACAGGAGCAGACGATTTCATATTTTTCTTAGTGACAAAAGTTACTTACTTTACACCATTACCACCATTGAAAAGTTTGAGCTTCTAATTTTACTTCAAGTTGAAAATGTAAAAAAATAATAAATTGCATCCCGAAAAAAATCCGTGGCACTATATCCTATATGAAATGAAGTACTGATTGCTCATGCACCAAAGGCAAAAGACATATATATACAAGATTAATGCACCAAAGGCAAAAGACATATATATACAAGATTAAACGCCAATTATTCTTCTAATGATGAATGCCATTTTTGCTCTGTCGGCGATGGAGCATCTTTAAATATACCTTAACAACCGAAAGCTATGATCGAAAGAAAGTTTAGAGAGGTTATTGTATTTTATTGGGAAGTTAATATTTTGATTACTCAAAAAGTTTGGACGTTGTGTCTAAAACATATATTGATTTGATAATTAATTGCACCCCTAAGAACTATGATCGTACTCCAATTTGAAAATAAATAGTTTTCAGCTTGAAGTGTTATCAATCTCAAGTAGTAGTTGACCTAGGGGAGATCATTTAAAAATGCTCCACCGCTGACAAATGGTATTTTTTCACTATCAAAAATATGAGCAAACGATTTAGTATTTTTCTTCAGTTACAAAAGTTACTTACTTTACACCATTACCACCATTGAAAATTTTGAGCTTCTAATTTTACTTTAAGTTAAAAATGTAAAGAAATAATTAATTGCGTCCCGAAAAAATTCCGTGTCACTATACCCTATATGGAATGAAATACTGATTGCGCATGCACCAAAGGCAAAATAAATTATTTTATTGTAGTTTTTGTGTTAATTAGACATATATATATACACGATTAAACACCAATTATTGTTCAAATGATGAATGTCATTTATGCTCTGTCGGCGGTGGAGCATCTTTAAAAGGAAGGTGATATAGGATTGTTACTCTCATACTCACCATATGTAAATTTTGGAATAACAATAACCATATTAGGAATTATACAGAAAACACAAAATCAGTATACATGATGTTTTAGAAAGGTTAATGTTCTAGGCATTGTGTAACTTTCGACATCAATGACCATCTCTGACATCTATAACACGTGTACCTGTCATGACATCGTACCAGGGATCAAATGATTGTTAAGGGTCAACGGCTTGTATTGGTGTAGCTAAGACTGGATAGTACAATACACTACAACACTTAACTATAGTATTGAGTAAAAGTATCATTTACATTCTATCTCAAAATTTCATTTACTTCATGGTAAACATTTTAAAGATGCTCCACGGGCGACAGAGCATAAATGATATTCATCAATTTAATAATAATTGGTGTTTAATCATGTATAAACACACAAAAAAATAATGTGAACTCATTTATTTTGCTTTTAGTGCATGCGCAATCAACACTTCGTTCCATATAGGACATAGTGCCATGGATTTTTTTCGGGATGCAGTTAATTATTTTCAATATTTTTGTCTTGAAATAAAATTAGAGGCTCAAACTTTACAATGGTGGTAATGGTGGAAAGACAGTAACTTTTGTAACTAAAGAAAAATACTAAATCGTCTGCTCTGGTTTTTGAAAAAAATGCCATTTGTCAGCGGTGGAACATCTTTAATCTTTCTAAATCTGTATTATCGTTCAATCAGGTACCAGAAAGTTTTCTTGCACCTCTTCACCTCATATGAAGTGTGAAAAAATCATGAAAGTATTTGTTTATTTAAAATATCGACAGCAAATAAATTGTTCATAAATGTTATGAGCATTAAATATTCTATGAAGGATGCCGTTTAGATTGGGTTAATGGTGTCAAAATATGCACTGAAATAAGTTTTTTCTCGCACAACCGTTTTGGTATTGGCATTACTTAAATAGCATTATGTAATCATTGTGTTTCATCTTACATCAGTATATATACTAATGTTGTTTTTTTTATATTATAGTTATGCCATTAACACTTTTTTTAATCTGAGTTCATAACATTTGCTATCACATCTAGACGTTCCTATTGATGATGTGTGTACTTTTATTGTGATATACACTTGTGAATGATACAACGTAAACAATTGTTATCTCTACAATACATGTACATGCGTTGTATAAGTCATATCAGAAGAGGTGATCGGGTATAGGTCGATGGCCATTGGCTGATATTATCACACCACTTATGGGTAGGTGAGTATATAAATCGTATCCTCATTTACTATCGAAGTTTAGGAGAGAAGAAAAAATGGTGAAAAATACAGCCGTAAAGGTCTTACTAGTGACTATAGTGGTCTTAGTGACCCTAGCAGGTAAGGGTTATAAGTCAATCTATATATACACTTATCAATTGTTATTTACATAAATTTAATTTAAGTTATTGATACCATGGCGAAAACATCTAACCCAACATATCTTACCGTAAACGTCTTCTTTTTCTTCTGAATGTCATAGGCGCGAGAATCGTAATATCTCATTGAAAGTAATTTTATTAACAATGATCAGTATTCAAAATTTCGTATATCATTTTTGTACAAAAATGATTTTTTTAACAATTAAAGGATGTTAGATTGCATTAATTGGAGATATAAATGCAATTTGATAAAAAATAGTCCCTACAAAAATTTGAAAAGATAACAATATTTCAAGGTTTGTTGGTGGAGGAAAGCCGGATTACCCGGAGAAAAACCACCCATCAGCGGTCAGCCCCACTTGGAATTCGAATTTACGACCCAGAGGTGGAGTGTCTGTGGTCATAGGTCGAGACATCCTATTATCAATTAATCTATTACAAAGATATGTTAATTTGTTATACAATATTTTAGGTCGCTCCAATGCCAATCTAGCCGACGAGCTTGGAGACTGTCCACCATCACTTCCACGGAATCAGAATGTGAAGTCCTATAATGATGTTTGTCTCTACCTCATCACGGGGAAAATGTCGTGGAACGGTGCCAATTCGAATTGTCACCAACACGGAGGTCGTCTAGTCCAGATCCAGGACCAAGACAAACAGGACTTTATCTACCACACACTGAAGGCCATGCACTGGGGAGACTGGGGTGTATGGATAGGAGCTACGGATCACCACAGTGAGGGAACATGGAAATGGACGGACGGTATAAAAAACTTATTTCAATTTGAAACTTATTAAAACCTGTGAAGCTACGGAGCGCCATTCCATGCAACTTAAGTGTTATGGATTTTTTTTATTTATTGTGAATTTTGATTTAAAAATATATTTATAGGTTTATATTAAATATTTTGCTTGCCTTTGGTTTGAAAATCGAATGCTTTTAGTCAGAAATGTAGCCCCGAACATACTCAGATTTCTTGACCTAAGCATTTCATGTCTTGTGTGCTTGAATATATAAAATTGTTGTTTTGTAAAATGCTCACCGTAATTTTAACTATATCTGCTTTATATTTCAGGAACAAAATTGTCCTATGGCTATTGGCACCCCGGTGAGGGTCCCACTCACGGATTCCTCTTTTCGAAGGCTGGCTACGAGGACTGTGCTCTGATGCGACTTAATGATGGAGGGAGATGGCACGACTACGACTGTGGCACTATTCTGTATCATCATACATCTATATGTGAATATCGTAAGTATATTGTACTTTGTTTTGTAAGTAGACCTAAAAGACTAAATATGTTTGGTTCACACGTTAAGTACTGTACATGTATTAACCTTAAGAAATGAGTCACATGCTTGCTATTAGAGACTTAAGGAAGTAGCAAATATTTGCATAATAGATATAAGAAACACAATAATAGATCATATCCGATTGAACTGAAAGTTGGTCAGGTCAGAACACATGGGCAAAAGCTGAGAAAAATATCTAAACAATTCTAGTATTTTTTGTTTAAGAACCCAGAAATTCTCAGCAAAATTATCTAAATCAGATCTTAATGAGTTCTTATGACTGTCATAACTTACGACGGTCAATCCTGCGGACAAAAATTTTCTTTAAGTTTTTCTTCATATGGACTTTGTGTAAAGCGGTAAAGGCGACATAAATAATTTTGTGAAATTCTTGTTTTGAAAATAATATGAACTTACCATATAGGTATGGTAATGGACATGTATCTTGCTTTAACCTGCAGTATTTAAACGGAACAATGATTACGACAGTATATATACATTTGTATATATTATGGACAGGTTATACCAACACGCTAAAGATAATCACAAGTCTTGTTTGACCATTTGTCTTTAACAACAATGATATCGAAATATTCGATTTCTTGCTCTTATTGGATTTAAAAGGAAAACGTTTGTTACAGAAAAACTTGTTCGTCCAACAACACCGTTACCGACAACCAAAACAACAACTAGATCAACAACATCAGCGACAACCGAACTCATCCCTCCCGTTACGCCAATGCCTACAACAATGCCGAAAACGACGGTTTTACCGACAACTATACCAGCTACAACATTTATGCCAACTACAACGACCACTACTATGCCAACTACAACAACTATGCCAACCACAACTACAACAACTTTGCCAACAACAACTAATCAAATTATCTAAATCAGATCTTAATGAGTTCTTATGACTGTCATAACTTACGACGGTCAATCCTGCGGAGAAATATATTCTATAAGTTTTTCTTCATATGGACTTTGTGTAAAGCGGTAAAGGTTGACATAAATAATTTAGTGAAATTCTTGTTTTGAAATAATATGAACTTACCATATAAGTATGGTAATGGACATGTATCTTGCTTTAACCTGCAGTATTTAAACGGAACAATGATTACGACAGTATATATATACATTTGTATATATTATGGAAAGGTTATACCAACACGCTTAAGATAATCACAAGTCTTGTTTGCCATTTGTCTTTAGCAACAATGATAACGAAATATTCGATTTCTTGCTCTTATTGGATTTTAAAAAAAAACGTCTGTTACAGAAAAACTTGTTCGTCCAACAACACCGTTACCGACAACCAAAACAACAACTAGATCCACAACATCAGCGACAACCAAACTCATCCCTCCGGTTACGCCAATGCCTACAACAATGCCGAAAACGACGGTTTTACCGACAACTATACCAACTACAACATTTATGCCAACTACAACGACCACTACTATGCCAACTACAACAACTATGCCAACCACAACTACAACAACTTTGCCAACAACAACTACAACAACTTTGCCAACAACAACTACAACAACTATGCCAACCACAACTACAACAACTTTGCCAACTACAACTACAACAACTATGCCAACCACAACTACAACAACTTTGCCAACTACAACTACAACAACTTTGCCAACCACAACTACAACAACTATGCCAACCACAACTACAACAACTATGCCAACCACAACTACAACAACTATGCCAACCACAACTACAACAACTTTGCCAACTACAGCAAAACCTATTGTTACAACAACGTTCGGTGGTATCAAAATAGAATTTGGCACAACACCTCAAGGTTAGTATAGCAATACACAATTATGATGTGAATTTTAACCTAAGTATCCATTCTTTTCCCATTTTCTTTTTGCGTTATCCATTCGCTCATGCCTATATGATCTCAACTTTGGTTAGAAAGTTAAACCTTACCAACCATTGAAAATTCAAATTATTAATTTGTCTTCCTTCGCCACCAATGTTTATTGACAGATTTATCTTTCATGAAAGTAAATTTTCTTTACTTGTGCATTCTATAGCACATGCACTGTATTGTGTATTATTATAGATCAACAAGTATACACTGTACAGAAAAGTACAGAACCCCCCCCCCCCCAACCCCCCCAAAAAAAAAATCCGTGGTAAGTAACAAAATGATCAAAATAATATAAATATATATATATATATATACTGAAACAGTGGAAGGACTTAGTTTCCGATTTTGTTCACTTTTATATATAATTTTTTTAGCCAACAACAGATATGTATTACTATTTCTTTCCTTCACAGCCAAGAGAAGAGTAGCAGAAATAGACAATATTGACACTGCCGTGCTTGGGAAACACGACAATACAAACAAAAGTGGTTCTGGTAAGTAAAGAATCAAAGTACTGAAAGTACTGCTGCGGTAAAACTTCTGGATGATAGGAGTTGATTCGAGTGTTAAAGATTGATAAGTCAATGGTTATATTATCAGTATAACTGCAAATTGGAAAACGATCCAAAGGAAACAGGACTCAAACTAAGGCTGAAAAACTAATACAAATAATTGTTTTTTTTATTTGGTCGTAATAATTTATCACATTGATTTATTTTCTCACATTTTGCACAGGTCAAGTTATTCTAAATACACATAATGCATTTCAGTGCAGAACCTTCAATCAAAGAGGAAGTATTTATGTTGTTGAGTTTATATAAAGAAAAGTTTCAGCATTATGGTGACTTGTAATGTCAAATTAAATTGATTTTTTTTGTTAAAAACTAAACAGGCATTCTTCAGATATCAAGAAAAAACTTACTGGTTATATTATATAAAAATCTCATATAATGTTTAAGCAATACCATACACGTATTTGACCTTTAATGACTAATATGAATGACATCAAGGATTTCCTGTTTAACAAAAATGTATCTAGCAAGTTTAAGAACACCATACTATCTATAACTACAAAAATTAATGGTTGTCAGACCGTGTAACATATATAACTAACGTATATTGTCATAAAGGATGACTTTCGTGCTTCATAACTTCACTAATACTACTTTGGCAACATATCAGGGAGAAAGAGGGGAAAGAGAGGGAAAGAGAGAAAAAAAATCTCTGTCAGCTATCAGCTGTTTACCGGTATATGCTTTATCAAGTTTCAAGTACATCAATGTATATATATTAACTATAAAACTAAATAACCTGAGTTAACTAAACGACATGTAAATGGCAGGAAGGATGTTTTTTGTCAAAACATGTTAATATTTTTCTCTATGTCTATCAAGTTTGTAGTACATTACAACATATATTCTAACAAACGGTAACGGCACGAGTTACCTAAATGACAGATATTGTCATCAGTGTCCTTTTCTAACTACAATTTGTAAATATCTTCTTATTAAACATTATGGAAAGTTGTTCAGCAAAATTTGGAGCAAGGATAGGTCCAACATTCGGATCGCAAATTCACTCAGAAATTTTACTTTGACATGATAATTTACTTTGAAATTTGACTATTGGTTCCAAAACTGTTTTCATAAGGCTTGAACATGATAATTTACTTTGAAATATGAATATTGGTAGAAAAACAGTTCTTATAAGGCTTGGTTCAAGAAAAACATAATTGTAGTATATGATTTAATGAAGTATAGTGACACGCTTACTTTTTACTGTTTTGATGAATTGATACAAATCTATCAGATTAGTACTAATTTTGTGGAATATCACGGTTTTATTATCTGCTATCAGAGAATACCTGAATTCGACTGACTCTGAAATATGTCAAATTTGTTTCCTACTTACAATAAATATTTCATATTGATCTGTACAATGTAATGAAAAAATAACATACTCCTACCGGGAGGAGAAGATGGGGAGACTTAATTAGTTCAGTCGAATCATTTGAAATGGGTTGATATTTCTAAAATTTCCTTTACAGTAACGAAAATTATAAGCTTCAGTGGTTTCAATATATATTATAGCAGATTCACTCAGCAATTTTACTTTGACATGATAATCTACTCTGAAAAAAACCCATTGTGTTACAAATTATATTAGTACATTTGCCTAGTACAGAATAGTACGTACATGTATTACAATTTCATTTATATTTTAAACACCTCCGAATTTTTTCATTTAATTTGCATAAACAACCAAACGATAAGATTTCGTTATAAAATGACACTTAACCTTGTGAGTGTGTATATCCAGAGTTAGATGTAGATTTTAGTATTGAGGAAATAGCTGAAGTAATTAAGGCTCTGCCTAAGGGCAAAGCTGCTGGCATCGATATGGTTCTTAACGAATACTTCATTGAATATAAAAATATGTTTTTACCAGTTTTGTTAAAATTATTTAATACCATGTTACAAATTGGTTATTTTCCAGAGTCATGGGCCCAATGTGTCATAATTCCTCTGCATAAAAAGGGGGATATTAATAATGTTAACAATTATAGAGGTATAACGTTAATTAGTCATTTAGCTAAATTATTTACGTCCTTGTTAAATAAGCGCTTGTTAAAGTGGAGTGCTCGTGAAGATATTGTCACCGATGCACAATTTGGTTTTAAGCCTGGGTTTGGTACTAGTGATGCTATCTTTGCGTTGCAAAGTTTAATTATTAATTCTATAGAGCAAAACAAACGACTATATTGTGCTTTTATTGATTACAGTAAGGCTTTTGATAGTATTAATCATCGATATTTATGGCATAAACTTTGGAAAAGTGGTAGTAGAGGGCGATTACTTAATGTAATTTCATCAATTTATGATAATGTACGTTAATGCGTGAAACTAAATGGTAAACTATCCGCCATGTTCGATTTGCATGTCGGTTTATTACAAGGGGAATCTTTGTCTCCCATGCTATATTCTTTATTTGTAAATGATATGGAAAGTGAATTTATAAACTCGGATTGTCAAAGTTACCCTTACAGTTACTTAACCTTTTTATGCTAATGTATGCAGATGATACAGTCTTATTTTCCGAAGACGCTACTGACCTCTAGCATATGCTCAACTGTCTACAGACTTATACGGTTAAATAGAATTTAAAAGTAAACACAGATAAAACAAAAATTGTTATATTTAGGAAAAGGAGAAGAATATTACCTGGTGAAAAATGGACTTTCAATGATAAATCTATAGAAATTGTTGATAAGTTTTGTTACCTGGGTTTGGTTTTTAATTTTAATGGAAGATTTGCTGTAGCACAAGATACATTAGCGTCTCAAGGCAGGAAAGCATACTTTCAATTAAAAAGAAAAATGAAAAACTTTAGCCTTAACACAGAAACAAAATTATCCTTATTTGTTACATATGTTACATGCATATTAAATTATGGTTGTGAAGTGTGGGGGCTAGATGTTTCGCCCCAAGTTGAAAAAATTCACCTCCTTTTCCTTAAAGACATACTTAATGTTAGAAAAACAGTCAATACATCTATGGTGTTTTTCGAAACGGGTAGATATTCATTGTATGTTCAACGTAAGACAGCTGTTATGAAATATTGGTTAAAACTATTGAAAACAAACAATTGCATTCTGAAATCTTGTTATGATGCACTAGTCGAATTGAATAGCAGAAAACCTAATTGTAAAACGAATTGGGTCTATCATATTAAGCACGAACTTTGTAGTTTGGGATTTGGATATGTTTGGAAAAATCAATGTGTTTTAAATGAAAATCATTTTTTGCAAATATACCACCAACGTATTAATGATGTTCTTGTTCAAGAATTATATAGTGCGTTTGATGTATCTCCTAAATGTTATTTGTATAAACATATTGTTCATAATTTTTGTACACAGTTCTATTTAATTAAGCCTGTAAATCATAAATTCAAGAAGTTTTTAAGCCAATTCCGTATGCAATGTCATAGTCTTAATATCGAATCCGGACGTTATAATAATATTCCTTGAAATCAAAGGACTTGTTCATTATGTGATAAAAAATGACGTCGAAGATGAAGTACATTTTGTTCTTCTCTGTCCGGCATATTCTGAATTAAGAGAAAAATACATTAACAGATATTTTTATCATAGACCAAGCGTGCATAAGTTTATAGAATTATTCTCTAGTAAAGATGTTAAAATTTTGAATATGTTGGGTAACTTTTTGTTTCGTGCAACAGAGAAAAGAAAAACTCTGCTCACAATTAATTAAATGATAAAATTGCTTTGTATTTGCCGTCAGCATCAACGTAGGTTCTGTTGTGATCACGTCTTTTATACATATGTAGCTTATTAGTATATTGAAATACTGAAATATTGTCCTCCGCCATCTTATACTTGTATACATTGTATGTCATATTATAATGATAATAATTGTACTGTTCCCTATATGCTTGTTATGCATTTGGATGAAATAAAAACTTGAAACACTTGAATCCTCTAAACAATAGAACAGCCATCTCTAGATCACTGCTTATTGTTTTGATGTGGTCATGATCAATGTATCACACCTTCACGCTTGGCTGCGCACTGCTACAGATACGAAGAGATGTATATATGGGGTGGTTATCTATCCTTTAATCTTTGAAATATTTTCTCGAAAACCCAGCTCCCTACCGCTCCGAACCGCTGTAAATGAAAATTAATGTGTATGAGCAAGGGACGTCAGAAACATTATATAACATGTGTTGAGAATATGTATAACAGTATTTACATTAAAACCTATCTTTTAAAACCACCCAGTGGTCTGAGTAAAAGTGGTCTTAATAGCGAGGTGGTCTTAATTCTGAGGTGGACCAGGTTTCTTCTATGATCATGACGATCAAGAACAGAAACTCTGTATCCTAGCTGACCGGTACATAATATATGTACTGTATTTTTGTTTCAAAATTGAAATTTTATGAAAAATGCAATATACATGTATATATAAATGTATATTATATATATATATATATATTTTTATTTTTCTTTTGTTTCAATTTTTTTGCATTTAACACATTTACAAATACATGGGACATCAACATAAACTTGACATGACATATACATTACATTTATATAAAAAAAACCATAAGAAACATAACATAGCATGCTGAGTATGTACATGTACGTGTGGGGGAAAAACAATTTGATATATTTTGGTTAAGATAAATTTGCAAATTACTATATTTGATCAATTAGTTTTGTCGGCCATTAGAATCTTAATCATATCATATTTTAATGCATGCGTATCTAATCAAAACCAATAATTTACAAATATTTTTTAAAGTTTGATGAATTATGGACATATAATGACTACCATTTATTTCTAGAGCATAGACATATTTTTTTCATTAAATAAAGTTAATGGTGTGTGCTTATTTAAATCTTAAACTGAATTTCACTGAAGTAATTGTTGACAATCTAAATGAAAATACTTTTTCTAGACATTACTTTCTATTATGTTTTAATTATAATTCAAATACATATCGTTAGTTTAATCAGAGATTTAGATAGTAATTAAATTATCTATGTCTCTGGTTTAATTATCACATAGTATCACCTGAGGTAAATGAGAATCTATGTGTTTTAAAATTGGTATTGATCTGTGTAAATTATTATTAATATTTACGGAAATCGATTTTAATTATCCCGCCATGTGCAATGATTGGTCAAATAATAACTTACGATCACAATCGGTAAAGTGTTTGAAAGACTACTGTGCAATAGTCAAGCGTACTTTTAACTAATGCAAAACACCGATTGTTTACCGCAACAAAATAGATGACACATCTATTGAAATAAGATGATTGACGTACGGTACTTCATAAATATCTGAAATAAGATCAATATATCTCATACATTAAAGAATTTTAATTCCATTGGCGTTACACGTATGAGAAAGAACTGCCTAAATCGTTCGATCTCGCCACCAGGGCTATCGAAAGAACGTTGCATTACTTGTGGTTTCGATCACGTCAACTGCCAGCCTCCAGCGTCACAAGTATGCAAATGATGGCGATTAACACTCTCCTAGTACAGGTAGATAATCTGATAATTAGGTCGACGGAAACAAAAGACTGACTGATGTACCTGCGGGTAGTTGGTCACGGGTTGCTGCGTGCGGGAAGGTGAGGCACAGCGAGGTGTGAAGTCACATGTGCCTGTGGTCATAATCAAAGGGTCAATTAGTGTTAATTTAGTGGTCGTTGGGACTATGAAAATTGGTCGTAAAACGGAATAGCGGTGTGATTGTATTTCTGAAGAGAAAAAAAATCGGAACTGAAAATAAGTGGCCGTAATAGTGGGATGTTCGTAATTTAGTGTATATGCTATACAGTACATGTCTATGTTTGGAATAAACTTTTGGAAAACAAAAATAAAATAAAACAAAAATAAATATAAAGACAAAATAAAAGAATATTTTCAAGCATGGTGAATTAACAACAAATAAAAATATGAAATAAAAAAAAATAAAAGTAAGCTGCCGACGACAAGGGTTGAACCCCGAACGTCAGCAAAGAAAGCTCAGGACTTACCACGACACCACTTGTGTATGTTGAATGCCTAATGAATATTATTAACTTCATGATGAAATGCAGTTCACTAAATTTTCTTATTTTCTTCGCAATCCACTTAAATTGATATTGATGCTGCTGAATAAGTTTACAGAATGATTCTAAACTAGTTTATATTGTATCTGGGTGCAAATTACAACTACATATACCACAAATGTGTGGTTATTCAGTTTATTCTTCACGACACCAGCCGGGGGGGTAAAAAGCTAGGTCTGGAATTGCGATCCCAATACTGGTAAAACCAAGTTTTACCGTAAAAATGAAATATGGTATGATATAATGTTGTTTTAATGCAAAATATATAAATGAGTTATATATATATGTGAAAATGGCATCACATAAAAGTAATAAAAACTCTATTTCAATTTTTTTTCCTGCGATTTGTAATGTACATATAAATTAGTAGTTAACGTGTTACGGTCTGAGGTAATAGGATCCAGTTTTGCTTTTTTGTTTGTTTTCATTGCTGAGGAAATTCCCGCTTTGTTGAAAATATTTTGTCATAAAATTCCTGTTTATCAGCTAACATCATTTGTATTTGCTGTAGAAACCTACATTGCCATTGGAGCCAGTAGTGTTGGATTGGTGGTACTGGTGGTCGCTATTGTAGCAATAATACTAAGGTATGGTTTCATTCATCAAAATATAAATAATATTGTAGCGTACATAGGTATTACTTCCTCATACAAAAACATCTAAACACAAATGGTATATATTGGTGTGTATGTACAATCCTCGTGGACAAGAATATAATCAATATTTTGGGAATTTTAGACCGTGAAAAAATAAATCCCCTGATACGTTTCCATAAAAAAATTATCATTTTCATATTAGTTTTGTTTCGTTTCAAATGCTTCGATCATATTTGATATATTTCACTTTTCACATGTTATTTTTCTTTATTCATTTGAATTTTTTTTTTAATTTCTTTTGTCAATTCTAGAAGACGAAAACGCCAGTCAAATACGGAAATATATACGATATAATGCATCGAGATGGACCAATGCCAGGAAATAGCTTCGCTTGAGTAAATCTGGGTTTACGTCTGATCGTTTGAGGCTGAAGCTAGTGTTTGGGTGTGCTGTGCAATAAAGCTTGTTGTTCAGACCTTAAAACCTCTGATCTGAATAGTAATGATATGGCAAGGATATCAATTTAATCATACATTATTTCGCTATTTAGGTTATCAGGGTTCTACAATCTACAGTACCAGGTCGTTTGGATAACACTAACTATATCATATTGATATCGTAAACATCAGACAGAGAACAAGCAAATACTCATATCATGTCAACTCATAAACAGTATTTTTTAATTTACGAGAGATGTGACAGACTGTGAAAAATTTAAACAAAGTAAAGAACAGGTCTAGAATGAGCAAACGTAAAAGAAGACGAGAGATAAAGAAAATGAATGTTGTGTTGAAGTGAGGATTTAGTGTGTAGGATAAAAGAAATACAAATGTATCAAAGTAGAAGTGTAGTGGTCGAAAGTTAGTCTGACAAGGACATGACCGTGATGGATGTGTGTTGTAGAAGAGGATTAATGCATTGGCGAGTGGAAGAAACTGCGCGTAGTGTTCATTGTACCCTGCACTAATGCGTTATGATGGGAAGAATGATGGCGTCTGTGATGTTTTGTATATAATAAATATCTTAAATACAAATGTTGTAGTAATGTTTTTAATAAAAGAACAAACTAATGGCAAGTTATGCATGGTTATTATTTACAGTCCCATGAGATTTAATCCATTCAATGCAGCATTTAGCTCACCTGGGCCAAAGAGCCGGTGAATGTATGCGGCGTCCGTTGTCTGTCCGTCCGTCCGTCCGTCCGTCAATATTTACTTTTAAATAATCATTGTGTTCTACATGGATTGTAACCACAATTCACCAGAAACATCCTTGGGGAAAGAGAACAGAGATTGTATAAATTTTGGATCTGACCTCGAGTTGGCGCTCAGTAGGGAAATTAGAGGCAAATCTTAAAAACCCTCGAGAAAAGAAATAATGGACCTGTATTCAGAAACTTACTTTGCATTACAAGCCAGATGACCTATAGAGACCCTCTGGGTTTTTGTTTGTTTTGTTTTTGCACTTGTTATGAATAATACAATCAAGATGACCCGTTTTGTGTCAGATCTTTTAGAACTTGTGAAGTTTTCGACGGGTAGAAGAGAATTGGAAACTATCTGCCATATAATACATATTAGATATTTAGCTTCAAAATTATTTCGTTCCCTCTAACATTTACGTTGTCCACCTTCCTCTCTTAGCGCATTCGCATTTACACATTTTCATATACAGGAAAAATGAAATGACATCAACATATGCCACACTCACTACTTGAATGACATTTCAGGCCAGATCTTGACAAATGATATAATTATGGGGATCACTTTTGTACAGTTTTGTACGAATGTTTCCCTGAAAAACCGAGCATTTATGTTTTTCTCCTTCCTCTAAATGGAAAATAAAGAATATATTTGCCATAAGATTCACACTGACAAAATTTCATGTGTTATTCAAAATCATAAATATCAACATTTAGTTTTTTTATGATGTATAGGTTTTATTTTTACAAAACCAAATAAGAGACCTAAATAATAAATGCACACGATGAAGCCAGGCAGTTGTCAACAACTTCGTTTCATATTTTATGTTGGTACAAGTAAGTGTAAAGTGACCTCATATCAATGACTAGTTTTAATATGCATGAAGTATCATATATTTCTTTATTTGGTTTTTTTAGGCCCTATTATCAGTCAGTAATTTTAATCTGCAAAGGTGTTGAATTACAATTCCAAACATACGCAGCCAACCTGGATATTTGAAAAATGGCAATACTTTGAAAAATATGAAATATACGGTAGTTCAACACCGATCATCTGAAGACGGTTGGACAAACACATTTAAGAAGTAGAAAAATTCTGACTTTTCACATACAAAATGTAGTTGAGTTACGAATTATACTCTTTCAAAAGGATACCGTGTAGCTGGTTCTCTTCACGGGTCAAAATTCGCGCGATTTTTGGTAAAAACGGGAAAATTAAATTTTAGCTGCTTTCTTGATTTGTCTAAAATAAAAGAATATATAACTCACTAATGTCTCATTATTTCATAGATAAAGAAAATTCATAAATACACATTTTTATAAATAATCTGTTTAAGGGATTACACATAATTCAATGTCCGAGCGGTCATCCCATATCTGTGTAGCATGTTGTCTAGCCTATCTGTCGTGATGCCGAGGATGATTAACGTACAACGAACCTGGCCTTCAGTCACAGGGAGACTTGTCACACCACTTTCTGGTTGGATGAATATATAACGATTTACTAGATAAGAAATTAACCCGTGATCTTCAAATGGTAATCGCACAGTATCAGGTAAATAAGAAAATCGAATCCATTTAATAATACAATAATAAAATCTTAATGAGAGTATGATAAATCTGTATATCCGGTAGTTATTCCCAAAATATTTCATACAATTTCCAAAATTACAAATTTACAAAGAGGTTTAATTAGAAATACTATACGAAATACATTTGTTATGTCTTATTAATTAAGTAGCTGTTAAATGTTTATATTAACTGCCAATGTGTCAAATGAAATAAAATGAGAAAATATTTTTCCGAACAGTTTTCATCAACATTTGTGGTTTACATCGGTAGATTTGGAGTTTTCATAACTTGTTCGTTGCCTCCGTTGCATGAACTTAGTAAACGAAAACTTGAACAGATGATTTTAATCAGAATGGGTACATTTTTGAGGGATGGTTGTGATATTCCTTCAGGATAAAAATCCGCACGAAGTACAAACGAGGAGATTCCAGCTCATGGGTTCCTCTTCTCTAAGGCATGGTCTGAGAAATGCGCTCTAATGCAACTCAAAAGCAGGTCCAGAGGGAGATTACACGACAACGACGGTGGGAACAGTCCCTATGATCTGCTAGGTGAATACCGTATTTAATCTTCTCAATAAACAACTGACAGTGTTTTGCAACTAATAGATATTTAGATGAAGATTATAAAAAGTACCTACCACAAACCTATTTGTTGGCATGTTCACATTCACAAAATTGCTAGTTGTTAGACAATGATGAATGTTTGTAGTCATCCGAAAATAATAAAGAAACTTAAATAATAAAGCAACTTCAAATAACTTTGCATACCAGGACAAAAATCAGGAACATGGAATGTACATAAATGTATACGAGGTGGCATATTAAATGTTATTATTCCTAGTATTCTAGTGAATTTAATGGCTTCTATCACAAAATGGATTTGCTATCTCTCAAATTCCAGCTACAACTACCATATTTATGCTAAATATAACCACAACAATTATACCAACCACACATTTGCCAACGACATCTGCAATGTCATCAAGAACAACACTACAACTATTCCTCCTACAGCCATTAATAAGTATCTTTTTTTTCAATATGAAAATGAAATAATAAAATAAATGTATTTTTCGTATTATTACAGAACCAAAATTAAGTTGATTGTTTTCATTTTGTTCTTGGTTGTTGACGTGTAGGAGCCTACACTGCACCTCCTCAGAGCAAATTCTGTTGATATGTTCTCAAGTTATCATCTGGAAACTAATACTTTGTGAAACAATCTATATCTAGTCGCAGTGAGTTTTGTAGTTGTTCTTTTCACCCCAAATTTAATTCCCAGCTATGTCACCCCATATGCTATCATTGTATGAAGTTTGAACAAATTCTGATGATGTGTACTCAAGTCATCGTCTTGAAACTCAAATTTGTGAAACAATCTATTTTTAGTAACAGTGACCTTTGTAGTTGACATTTTGACCCCAAATTCAATCCCAAGCTGTATCTGATCATAATTCGTCAATTCGTTCTCTGGAAACCAAATCTGGACAGACAGACAGACAGATGGGAACAAACACTACTATAGTTCCCTCCGGTTTCACCAACAGGGGACCAATATTCTTCCTTATATTAATAATAGTAATATTACCCCCTCTCCAGGGAAAAATCCTAGACCTAAGGACCATGAAATTCACCTTTTTTTGTAAATGGCATAAGACCTTTTTGGCAATAGTTTTAAAATACTATTCCACACTAAAAATCGAATAAATTAACATATATTTCATATTAAATGAAACAAACTATGTTCCAAAATATGTTTCCCTATGTAAACTCTTGAAAATTTGACTCCCTCCTCAGGTCAAAATCTGAAACCTCAGGGTCATGAAATTCACAAGATTTTGTAGAGACGTTTCAAAATATGAAGAGTATATTTGATTCGACCACATCTGCGATTTGAGAATATTTTTGAGAATTTTTGGTCCCTCTCACAGACCCCCATATAACATAGTGGGGTCATATGTTTGTGCAAAAATGTTATTGAAATTGCTTCAGTCATTTTAGAGAAGTCAAGTTCCGTTTTATCATTGATTCTTATAGCTTTCCAGTTTCTTGGTTTGGTATGATGAATCCTGGATCATAATATTCTATAAATTTGACATTTATATTGTATTTATGACTAAATTTTCAAGGGGCATAAATTGATAATTTTCCAGTATGTTGGAAATAAAATACAAGTTAAAGTATTTTCTCTCAACAGCTTGTTAGTGGTATAATAACTAAGTTAACAACGAAAGCCTAAAATGAACAGTGAGTATCAAGAGTTACATCCCTTACTACCTTGGTTGTAGACTGACAGAATTTCGATCACTCTATCAGCCTTCTTCATAAGTTTCAAACTTGGAGAGATAATTCACCTGATTTATTAGTATTGTGTTATATAGATTTGTGTTAATTTTAGCAAGCAATATTTTTTTTAAATAAAGATAGAAAGGCTGAACTTAATAATGATGAATAGATAGAGGTATATACAACAGTGACAATGTAATGAATATCTAGCAATAGGAGGCGTTAAATACAATATATACCAGTAAACCATTTATATACACTGACAAAACTCTGGTCAGGGATTTATAAAATGTAAATTTTAGAGTTTGGTTTCTTTACAGGGAATGAAGCGGTTTGGCTTGTTTCCCTCCCCAGAAGCTGAAAATAATGTCCTGCTGGAAAGAGATTTCATTCCTCTTTCGGATAGACATCCAGCAAATATAAACTTAATGGCAGTTTTATCCTCAAGGTTTGTAGTAACTGTGAATTTGTATGTAGCGGATTGCCAGAATCTTTAAAAACTAATGGAAAAGCTGAGTTTTTTCATACTGGCTAAGAGTAAATTAGACCTCTATAAGAAAAGCAGGAAACGGTAACGTTGGTGCTCCATCTATTAATCGTGAATTAATGTTTATAAGGCACCATACATTTATTTGTCTGTCCATATGAATAATTTCCGCACCTTAAGTAATCAAACATAATGTTTATATTACTGAAGAAATATAACATGTCATAAATTTCCTATAAGTTTTGGTATAATTGGTTACTTGACCATTTTGAAGATCATCAACATTCCGAATACCATACACCTTCCGGTAGAGACTGAGACTGCAGAAGATTCAGTGATATAACCATGCTCCACGTCTATCGTACCGCCGTCGTAACTGTCGGGCTATAGCTCTACTGATTACCTGTTATTTGTGTTGCTCTTCACATAGGCCTCCGAAAAAATAAGATGATTAACCATTGTAGACCGATAAATGGAGAAAACAATGCTAACTCACTTTCCTGTCAGTGGGCATCTTTGTAGAATTCAGAATGAGGTTTTAGACACATATATAATGAGTATTTACTATCCTATTGTACGGTTCAAGTTAACATCATATTAAACAAACTCGACTGTCATATTCAATTTATAGCATGCATGATTATATTTTCTTTACAAAAGGGACACGATTAATGTATGTTACTTTTTTTTAATTCATTCCACTTCACATATCTCAGTGGCCAAATGACAGTTATCTATGGCAGGCCATCATAATAATTATTCAAGGCGCAATGCCTATCCTAAACTCCAATGCATTTACATAAGATATTTCATACAGTATAAGAGATATCTTATATAATGTATTAAGATTTATCTTATTATATGTAATATATCTTATATACTATATGAAATATCATATTTAATTTATTGATATAAGATATCTTATATGATAAAATTAAAATCGCTCTTGTTGTTATATAACATATCTTTAATAAGAACGAAATTTCATCAAAAGGCTAAAAGGTGTAAAATTCAACGAAATCTCATTCTATGTAAGACATCTAATATAAAAACGAAATTACAATTACACTTATGTATATAAGAAATCTTGTAGGATATCTTGCATACTATATTAAGATATCACGTCACGCTATTGATTGTTATTGATTTGTTCTTTAAAAAAAATAAACATTTGAAGAGCCATCAAGAAATGGTGAAAGTACTATGGGAAGATCGTCGAGTTTTAATTTTCATAAGATATTTTATATAGTTATATAGATATAAGATATATCATTTAGAAATAAGATGTCTTCATTTTATATGAGATATCTTATATAATAAATAAAAATGTAAGATTCCTTATATAATTCGATTAAGTATGGGATAGACCTTGCTCCTTTAATAAATGTTAAATTGGCTTGCAATAGTTAACCATGATATATGTTCTTATGCCACAGATTCAGTAGACTATCTAGTTGACATACAATGTAGTACTAATTTAAAGATGCTCCACCGCCAACAGAGCATAAATGATA
Source organism: Argopecten irradians (assembly GCF_041381155.1). Taxonomy (NCBI): domain Eukaryota; kingdom Metazoa; phylum Mollusca; class Bivalvia; order Pectinida; family Pectinidae; genus Argopecten; species Argopecten irradians. The sequence continues at coordinate 2,114,764 of NC_091134.1, read as the reverse complement.
TTAATCATTTGAACAATAATTGGTGTTTAATCGTGTATATATATGTCCAATTAACACAAAAAATAATATAAAATAACTTATTTTGCCTTTGGTGCATGCGCAATCAGTACTTCATTCCATATAGGATATAGTGCAACGGAATTATTCGATATTTAAAACTTGAAGTAAAATTAGATGTTCAAACTTTTCAACGATTGTAATGGTGTTAAGTAAGCAACTTTTGTAACTGAAGAAAAATATTAAATCGTCTGCTGCTGTTTTTGATAGTGAAAAAATACCATTTGGAGCATTTTAAACAACGCCACAGCAAAAAAAAAAGCAAGGGATATGTAACAAAAGTTTCCAGACCGAGTTGTAACTATGATCGTTACAACATAGTTTTCAAACTTGTGAGAAATGATGTAGCACTGGTATTGAGCTGAGTCTGAGAGAGTAATATAATAAAATAGGTCAGCCTATTAATAAGGTCAATAATAAACAATAGCAATGCCTGCTGATTAATTGACCCGAATTAACGATAATGACCTCGGTCTTAACTGTACAGTATCAGTGCTCATCTCCCCTGGTTGTTGATATTTGCATTAGGTAAATATATCAGCATAGCATGTTATCTTCAATGTGCCAGTCATCTGATCATTGTGTTTGTTTACACTCTGTATCTGTATTATCCTCTTCCAGCTCATCCGGGTTGTAGAGAAATAATCGAATTTTACGGCGAATAATTAAAGTTTATATACATATTATGGTTATTGTGCTTTGTTCTATAGCTGTACAGTGAGAAATCTTATTTGAAAGCTACCTTCTATGACCTCATAATTTTATATTGCTATTTCACCTTGGACACCTCATAATGTTTTCTTTCTTAAGTATACTATTGAATATATTTTATGGACTATAGTGTATTGGACAGGGAACAATCTAAATGGGTTTTTTTAAAACGAGCGTTCTGCAGAGAACAACCAATTAAGATATTGCTAAAACATAACATGTAGTGCGCATGTCAAATATTTCAATGAATTGATGAAATGCATTGTAATTCGTATATTTAGATTCAGGGCATCTGTATGGATACTGACGAGCAAATTAATAGTAAATACTATCTCCGTGATATCCTTCTATATTTTCAATTTGAGATCATAGCGAAGCTAAGGTTTGATCAGGTTAAGAGACGCTTAAGATTTAGAAACACCTGCTCTTTATGATATACATACAGCCATTTTCTACTAAAGTTTGATGTTCATGGTTTTTATTTTGGCAGGTTTTATATTGGAATCATTTTAGATCGTCTGACCCGAATACCTGCTATTTGGCCTGCTGAGATCAACTTTTTAAAAGTTTGCAAAATAAATAAAACAAGAATGATCTTGATCATCATTGAAGGTCACATGAATCAAATAGGCTAAAATATCTTAAACCACTTTTTGACAATAACTAAGAGGTCTAGGGACAGTATATTGCATGCTGGGATGAAGGGTAACTAGGTTTGTAATTTATCCAATTCTTGTTTTTCGTTGTTGTGTACTTCTACTATATGTTATATTGTATTAATAGTACTAACAGCCAGATGACTGTTAACGCCCATTGGGCCTCTTGTTTATAATATCGTTTGGCTTAAACGACTTGAATTGGCGACGCGCTGTTAAACAAAGTTACAATAACAAATACCTACTGTGTAAAATTACATAGGTATCTCAGTGAATGGAGGATTACTTATCAAGATTAAGTCAAGCACAATTGATAATGTGATATATATCCATACACAGTATACAGTTTGTGGTGCAGTTAATTTTATTATTTAGTTTTAGTTCATTTTTCTTTAGCCTCAGAAGCAGGTATGAAGCAGGTATCTCCTGCCGAGGTTAACTGATTTTAAGGTCATCCAGTTGATGACCCCCAAACATTGACTTCTAAATTGAGATAAAATTTCCTATTTACATAAGTAACGTTAGATAAAAAGTACGAAACGTGAGTTAACCGTCACATCGATAACTGAAAGGAACGATACATAAATACATCAATGAAAACTAATATTAATACTCATGATAAAACACACGATTGAAACTGAGATATTACGTTCTGATAAGATGTAGATACTCCATCTAGTGTTTTTGCTACTACATATAATGTTAATGTTACTACAGCTAGTGTTTTTGTCACACTACAGCTAGTGTTTTTGTCACACTACAGCTAGTGTTTTTGTCACACTACAGCTAGTGTTTTTGATATACTACACATATTGTTGTTGTTACAGCGGTCAGTGTTTTTGTCACTACAGTTATTGTTTTGTCACTACAGTAAGTGAGTTTTGTCACTACAGTTAGTGTTTTGTCACTACAGTTAGTGTTTTTGATACTACAGTAAGTAGTGTGTTTTGTCACTACAGTAAGTGTGTTTTGTCACTACAGTTAGTGTGTTTTGTCACTACAGTGTGTTTTGTCACTACAGTAGTGTTTTGTCACTACAGTATGTGTTTTGTCACTACAGTAAGTGTGTTTTGTCACTACAGTTAGTGTTTTGTCACACTTTGTTAGTGTTTTGTCACTACAGTTATTGTTTTGTCACTACAGTAGTGTTTTGTCACTACAGTTAGTTTTTTTGTCACTACAGTAGTGTTTTGTCACCACAGCTAGTGTTTTGTCACTACAGCTAGTGTTTTTTCACTACAGTTAGTGTTTTTGATCACTACAGTAAGTGTTTTGTCACTACAGAGTGTGTTTGTCACTACAGTTAGTGTTTTGTACTACAGTTAGTGTTTTGTCACTACAGTTGTGTGTTTTGTCACTACAGTTAGTGTTTTGTCACTACAGTTAGTGTTTTTGTCACTACAGCTAGTGTTTTTGTCACCACAACTAGTGTTTTTGATACTACAGTAAGTGTGTTTTGTCACTACAGTTAGTGTTTTGATACTACAGTAAGTGTGTTTTGTCACTACAGTTAGTGTTTTTGTCACTACAGTTAGTGTTTTTATCACTACAGCTAGTATTTTTGTCACCACAGCTAGTGTTTTTGATACTACAGTAAGTGTGTTTTGTCACTACAGTTAGTGTTTTGATACTACATTAGTGTGTTTGTCACTACAGTTAGGTTTTGTCACTACAGTTAGTTTTTGTTCACTACAGTTAGTGTTTTTTGTCACTACAGCTAGTGTTTTTGTCACTACAGCTAGTGTTTTTGTCACCATTATGTTTGTTTTGTTTTGATACTAAGTAAGTGTGTTTTGTCATTAACGTCCTATAGTTAGTAACAGCTATGGTCATGTAAGTTAGACGGCCTCCCAAGTATGCGGTTGTGTCCTGCGTGTATGTTGTGCGAGGTGCGGTATGTTGTGCGTGTGTTTCGGGAGACTGCGGTATATTCATGTTGTGTCTTCTTGTATAGTGGAACTTTTGCCCTTTTTATAGTGCTATATCACTGGAGCATGCCGCCGAAGACACCAAGCAACACCCCCACCCGGTCACATTATACTGACAACGGGCGAACCAGTCGTCCCACTCCCTTTTTGCTGAGCGCTAAGCAGGAGCAGAAACTACCACTTTTATAGACTTTGGTGTGTCTCGGCCAGGGGACAGAACCAGAGCCTTCCTCACAGGGGCGAACGCTCAACTCAAGGCCAAAAGTGAGGCGGTGCCAAGGGAGGCATTAGGAAGGATAAAGTCAGTTAGGAAGAATAGAAAAGATAAGATCCTAAATTTAGTCGCCTTTTACGATCATGCAATAGGGGCAGCAGGTACAATTCTAACGCCCTACCTGCAGGGCCTTTTTGTCACCACAGCTAGTGTTTTTTATACTACATTTTTCGTTGTTGTTATAAACGGGTAGTGTTTTTGTTACTACAGCTAGTGTTTTTGTTGTTACATTTTTTGTTTTTGCTTCTAAATATATTCCATTTCAACTTGCATTTAACCTCGATTTGTATAGGAGATGTCGTAATGGAAACGGGGATACGCTTATTTATTCCAAAACATTCAATTCCACTTCCATATTTGCGATCATCGCCTCCTTTTTGTGTCGCCTGCAACGCAAGTGCGACACATAGGTATTCACTATGTCGGTGTTGTCGGCGTCGGCGTCGATGTCGGCGTTGTCGGCGTCGGCGTTCGGAAAACGGTTTCCGTGCGATTGCCCGATTTCAACCACACTTAGTATATAGGAATCGTCAAAACATATATAAAATCCTTCGTTTTCGCTCGATAACTTTAATATTATTTGTCTGATTTCAATTAAATTTGGTACATTTCTTGATAACAACGAGATCTAGGATGTGTTTGATACTGGTCAAAATCGGTCAATATTTGCAATTATCAGAACAGACAATTTCTTGGTTACTGCTCATTAACTTCTGTATAAATTTATGATGCTATTTCAACCAAATTATTTATGTTGCTTTACATAAAAAAAATCTCAGATGGGTTTGATACTGGTCTAAATCCGTCAACATTTGCAAGAGTAACGGGACTTGATAACTTCACTTAGTTATTAACAATATTTTTGACTGTAAATAGCTATTTTTTGTGATGTTTAAACTACTGTGCAGGCGACACATCCACTTTCGTTGAATTCTTGTTGATATTTAATATTTATGATTCCGTTTCATTTGCAGTATTTTCTTTGCTGTGTGGATTTTCTTTGTAACGAGTTTTACTTTATTTTTAGTTCTTCCGTTGTCAATCTTTTAGATCAAAATATAGATAACGTGTGATTGTCACAAAGCGACATGAAATTCATGAATAGATATACACACCAAGTATTATATAAACTTTTATGTAGAATGCAAAATCAATACCACAATAATGCGATATATATCGGCCAGTGATACAAATATGAAATCGATATTGAAATGAGTAGATATCACTTTATCTTGTATATACATGTCTATCTTTTGTTGATATAGACCTAACCTTCCTTGAATACTTATAAACCCGATTAAATATGTATTACCAGTCACAGAAAAGATAACATATCAACGATGTCGTTACAAGTTCATGGCAAGTTTTGCTTAAGTTCACGAATGGTTATATTCGTCAAAACCGCTAGTAAACACATATGATTGGTTGGTATATCAATCGATGCAATCTGATTGGTCGAATTGCTCATACGAGAAAGAAGATCAAAGAGCGTAAACGAACGACTTATAGAGACTTCATAACACTTTACTAAATAAATGACAACATTCAAGTGAAGCAGGCACTACTATCTACAATATGATCATATATAGCTTAGTATTCATCGGCTTTTTTGGCATTGTATTTTGTAAGTATTTTTATTTATTTGAAATAAGCAGAGTATTTGTAATATACATGTATGTTAATATAATCAATACATTGTTGTTGTTTTTGTTTTTTGTTATCATCATTGGTATCAAAAGGTTTCTGGAATTAATGCATATAATTGTCAAAGTAATATAATATCAGAAACCTCGTCGATAAAAGTTTATAATAATAGTGACATTGTCTTCACTTCGGAGACAGACTAGATGCCGCTGGTGGTAACATTGGTATATTTATTGTTGGAAAATGACTTTTTAACTGTTGTTTTCTCTCTCTTATATCTCATAGTTTTCGTATCAAAGGAATTTAAATATTAGCAATGTATTTCTTCCATAGTTCATTTTCCTTTGATATGTTCTACACCACTGCATTTAAGTTGTTTTATACCAAATATTCTTTACTGAATGTTCACAGGTCAAAGCAGCACCGATGTAAGCCATTGCCCAGCCTCAGTACCCCGGAACACCTATCTGAAGGTTTACGGCGGGAAATGTCTACAGTTCGTGCTAACTGAGCGTGGTTGGACCAACGCAAGGTCGGACTGTCAGAGGAGGGGAGGGGACCTGATGATGATTAAGGACTCTGCGAAGCAGTCTTACGTTTATACCACCCTGCACAGTCTTCACTGGCCGCATAAGGGTCTTTGGCTTGGAGGATCAGACAGACAAAAAGAGGGCACCTGGCTATGGGTTGATGGTAAGTCTTCAGTTACAGTCATACACAAATTTATGGAAGCCATTGGTTTCGCATGTAACGGAAGAAAACAATCCATTTGCCCAACCACATTTGCAGTCTTTGTCTTTTATTTAAAGGAAACATGTATTGAGGCCATTTGCTGCTATATGTGTCTTTTCATGTTAATTTACCTAGGTTCCCGGATGTCGTATGGTAACTGGGCTCGAGGACAAGGTCCTTCCACGCACCACGGGTTCTTCTTCTCTCCACATCCAGTTTTGAGGACTGTGCCTTACTGCGACTCAATGACAGAGGTAGATGGCACGACTATCCTTGCGGAGGACTACGATACTCCTACTCTTACGTCTGTGAATATGGTACGGATGGTTGTAACAGAACAACGCCTTAGTTATTATTTGATTTCCTGTTATTTTCATATCATAACGGTTTTAGAGTACTCCTCTTACATACAGCGCTTATTATCATATCATCAACACAAAAGGTTGCATCATACTTGTACCTTGAGTAACAATAACATTATGGTAGCATATGCGCTGAACTAATGTAACGAGTCCAACTGTAAACTTGAAAAGAGTTGTAGAGTAACTCTCGATATCATTCAAAAGGAAGAGAGACCACGTGGTATGGAAGAGAAAGACTTCACATCCATACATAACAAATCTACATCCAATCCGTTCCAGTTAAATTCTCGAATTAAAATGAGGTCACAAAAATGAGGCTCTTGGAAATTGCTTTTACCTTTTTCTTTTACATGTGGACTTTTCATTTCTAATTTGAAAACCTCTATAAGGTATTCAGATCTGTGATGTGTTTTTTTATACATTTGTAGTTCTGATGTTGTTTGCTGCTAAGCGATAAAAAACTAGTAATCGGTACTCACTTATGTGCTAAAACAAGCATTCTTTATCAAATAAATGGCTATCATGAAGTGACATCTATGCACTGAAAAATATTCATTTGTGTTCATGTTATAAAGAATACGTTGACTTTTCCACCAATAGCTCTATATCAGCTACTGTCCAAAACAACACCAGCTCCCACCCACAGAACACCACAACCTGCTGTAAAGACAACACCTCGTCCTCGAACAACTCAACCCCCGACAGCAACTCCTAGACCACAGACAACGCCACGCCCACAGACGACGCCACGCCCACAGACCACCAACAGACCACAAACAACAGCTAGACCTAAACCAAGCATTACTCCCAGACCGACAGTTAAACGCCAGACTTCATCGCCAGCAACGGCCAGACCATCCAGTTCCAGACCCGTCATTAATCAAAAGTCCACTGCTCGTCCAGTCATGACACCAAGACAGACACTGAAACCCAGACCACAAACAACAAACAGACCCCGTTCTACACAGACGCCATATGTTTCTCCTTCAAAGCTGTCTCCCGTATATGTACGACCATCTGGTGTAAAGGAAGTACGTATCATAAGTTAAAAAGATGATTATGATGAAATCATTACGTTAATCAGAAGAAAACCCAATGAATATGTTTGCTGGTACAACCTTACATTATTGAACTGCTTTAGAATGGAAACCATTAAAATGTCAGTTAATGTTACTGTCAAATGTTCACATATGCAATAGTAAACATAATTTGATCATTTTTTGAAAATCACACAATATTGTTGTTTTCACCTTATTAATGCATGTATTCCTAACTTACTTTCAATTAATTTTTGAAGGAAATTCAATGCAATCTGCACAAACAAGGAACTCAAACGACGGCGAATACGACAAATGGAACAGGTAAAGTTATTCCTGGCAGTAAAATTATGGTTTTAGAGGAAAAGTATGGTGTCCATGTGGAGTTATAAATATATAGAAACAATAACTAGACAACAAACTTTAGGAGACAGCGAAATGATTTTAGAAGTTTTTTTTTCATGATATTCAGTATAAGGTAGCCACCAGTATCTACATGTTACACACTGAACGTTCTTTTATTTTTACACAGGAGTTTATTGTCGGTGTTAGTGTCGTCGGGAGTGTGTAATGGTCGCATTATTGGCAGTCATATTTGGTGTCCTTCTTCGCAGGTAATTCAATTTAGATTTAGAAATTTTTTTACATTTTTTGTATAGATAAAGATATATGATCGTCCGAATTTGTTTGAAATTAAAAACTTTCAAATATATGATGGACATTGTATAGATGTTCTTAAATGTCGTTGTATTCTAATCAGTAATCCGTTTGTTAATCCTCTAATTAATATCCATTATACATATATAATTCAATTTTGCTTGAAAGGAGCGTTTTCATTGGCTTAAGCATTTACTTTATCAGCCCATAAAGGAAAAAAATGGCGTTGCCGTTTGTAACGTCGCTTCTGATTGGCTGAGATAAGGTTGTATTCAACTTAATTCTGAAAAATGATAGATCTTGTTTATCTATTGTGCAACTTATCTTTTATCTTAATTTTTCACCTATTTATTAAATGAATTTCTTTCTTCAGGAAACGTGCTGCTGCCGCAAACGCCATGATGTCTATAGACAATAAAGCTTATGATCGTTATTGAAGGTCTTCAACAAAACACTTATAGTCTACCAGAACAGCTACTATCAGTGTATCATTAGCGTTTATGTACAAGAATTGTCATTGGCAAAAATATGCTATCGTCCCGTGACATTAGACAACGATGTATGCAACACGGTATTTGATTGCATTACAAGACCGCACAATTGGATTTTAGAAAACAGATATAATAATGCTCAATAAATTGTAAGTACAATAACGATACAGATACAGGCGGATTTTAAAACGGTTTATGGAATCACAATACAAAAAATATATTTTCAATTAATAATGCCCACTTTTTACATTTCTCAATTAAAGTTAATCCTTAGCGATATGAAAATCTAAAAGAAAGGTAAACGTTTTGAGAAAATCTACAAGGCCATACTCTACAATTACCACTTATCACATGTACTCTGTCATTGTACACAACATACGGCTATAATGTATATATTGATAGACGAGGTAAATGAATGCCTGTGACTCTACAGGTTTTGTGGTAATATGATCTTCTCATAGTTATATCATGCCGTTAATAGAATGACTATACATTCAGGAAATGTGCAATATTGACAAGAAGTACAAATTACTCTAGGATTTGTTTTATAGATTTGATACTTTTAAAATACAAGTATATCTATAGTAAAGTTGAAAACCTTATACTGCAGTCTATTCAAATAATCGTTTTGTACTAACCACATTTTAATCTTGTCATTAGATAGGGTACTTTTAAAATAGTACAGTATGGTAATACGTACGCCAATACCTGCATTGATATAGGTATATGGAACGTATTTACCCATGTCAAGGTAAGATAACGTTCAGATATAAGTTGTATATATATGTATCACTTGTTACATTATGGACAGCTGATTTTACTGTCAAAACTTCCTGATTTTCACCTCAATGTAGAATAGAAATTTACGGAAAGAAAACGATGACATTTCGAGTAAAATTATTTCACGGCATTTGTGGCAATGTCGATATCTCGAGAGTTCTCGAAATTATCATTAATTAAATATATGTATTAACATATCCATTTTCGGCCAAAATAACAAAGAAATAAAAATCCAATATGTTTTACCGTGACGCATTTTATTTTCTCCGTTTAAAAAGGTGTGGTGATTCAATAGTGCAAACACTTCAATTAGTCTTTCCTAAATTTTTATTTATTTTTTATTTCAACATTCCTTTTGGCTGTGTTGTCTACTACTGTCATCAAAACTTTTCGCTCTTTTTAAAGACAAACATCTATATATATCTAGTGCCGATTTCAATTTTGTCATAGTGTATTGAATTGTGTTGTATCAATACAATCTAACGAAATACATAATATAGTATAATTTAAGATGGTTTGAGTCGTGGTTAAGAGCTTGCATTTGTCGACAAATACAAACATTGGTCAAAATGGTCAGATTTTTCCTCCTTGATTCAATACAATTTACGAATATAGTAGAAATATTTACTCAATGAACATTTTATGTAATACTGTACATCATTTCACAAGAAGCATATATTAGGTATATATGTTTCTGATTTTACGTATAGACGGCATATTTATTTATGTTTCCACATTCTTATGTAAATACACTAATGGTAAACGTGAGTATGAATGGCAGGGGCGGAGGAAAGTTTGAGTGTCAATCGTCATATTTTGTTTTTTGTGTTTCACAAATATATTGTTTTACCTTGTTGTTCGTTTATGTAGTTTTCTAACGAATGTCGCACATTGCATTTTTTTTTGTCCTAAATAGCATAATACAATCATGTATATGAATAAAACCAATTGGTGTATTTAAAATAATGTATATTTTGTTTTGTTTGTGTCACTCTAGTTAACGTGCGGCCTATTAAAATGTTGAAACTGCAAACCCCAATATTCGACATCCACATTGATAATTATTTAATTGGGTTGTATTTTATTTTTATTTAACATATATACGATACAATTTCGTGATAACATGTAAGAACTTGTATCCAGTGGCGAGATAGTATAATCGTTATCAGCTTATTCACAAAAACGATATATTGTTTACATAAAGATTGATAAGTCAATGGTTATATTATCAGTATAACTGCAAATTGGAAAACGATCCAAAGGAAACAGGACTCAAACTAAGGCTGAAAAACTAATACAAATAATTGTTTTTTTTATTTGGTCGTAATAATTTATCACATTGATTTATTTTCTCACATTTTGTACAGGTCAAGTTATTCTAAATACACATAATGCATTTCAGTGCAGAACCTTCAATCAAAGAGGAAGTATTTATGTTGTTGAGTTTATATAAAGAAAAGTTTCAGCATTATGGTGACTTGTAATGTCAAATTAAATTGATTTTTTTTGTTAAAAACTAAACAGGCATTCTTCAGATATCAAGAAAAAACTTACAGGTTATATTATATAAAATCTCATATAATGTATAGCAATACATACACGTGTTGACCTTTAATGACTAATATCGAAATGACCTCAGGATTTCCTGTTTAACAAAAAATGTATGCTCCAAGTTTAAGAACACCATACTATCTATAACTACAAAAATTAATGGTTTGTCATAACCCGTGAACATATATAACTCACGTATATTGTCATAAAGGATGACTTTCGTGCTTCATAACTTCACAAATACTACTTTTGCAACAATATTCAGGGAGCAAAGAGGAGAAAAGAGAGGGACAGACGAGAGAAAAATCTCTGTCAGCTTTCAGGACTGTTTACGGTTATACCTCTATTAGCAAGTTACAAGTACATCAATGTATATAAATATTAACTTATACAACTTAAAAATAACCTGGGTTATAACTAAACGGACATGTATAATGGCAGGAAGTGATGTTCTTTTGTCAAAACATGTTAATATTATTTCTCTATGTCTATGCAAGTTTAGTAGTACATTACAAAATATAATTCTAACACAAACGGTAACGGCCACTGGAGTTTACCTAAATGACAGGATACTTGTCATCAGTGTCCTTATTCTAACTACAATTTGTACAAAAATATCCTTTCTTATATTACAACCATTAAGGAAAGTTGTACAGCAAATGTTTGGAGCAAGTAGATTAGGTCCACCAAATCCGCGCTCGCACGCAATTTCACTCAGAAATTTTACTTTGACATTGATAATTACTTTGAAATTTGACTATTGGTTCCAAAAACTGTTTTCATAAGGCTTGAACATGATAATTTACTTTGAAATATGAATATGGTAGAAAAAACAGTTCTTATAAGGCTTGGTTCAAGAAAAACATTAATTTGTAGTATATGATTTAATGAAGTATAGTGACCACGCTTACTTTTTACTGTTTTGAATGAATTGATACAAATCTATCAGATTAGTACTAATTTTGTGGAATATCACGGTTTTATTATCTGCTATCAGAGAAATACCTGAATTCGACTGACTCTGAAATATGTCAAATTTGTTTCCTACTTACAATAAATATTTCATATTGATCTGTACAATGTAATGAAAAAGATAAACATACTACCTACCGGTGAGGAGAAGATGGGGAGACTTAATTAGTTATCAGTCGAATCATTTGAAATGGGTTGATATTTCTAAAAATTTCCTTTACAGTCAACGAAAATTATAAGCTTCAGTTGGTTTCAATATTATATTATTAGCAGATTCAGCTCAGCAATTTTACTTTGACATGATAATCTACTCTGAAAAAAAAAACATTGTGTTACAAATTATATTAGTACATTTGACCTAGTACAGAATAGTACGTACATGTATTACAATTTCATTTATATTTTAAACCCTCCGAATTTTTTCATTTAATTTGCATAAAACAACCAACGATAAGATTTCGTTATAAAATGAACTTAACCTTGTGAGTGTTATATCCAGTAGTTAGATGTAGATTTTTAGTATTGAGGAAATAGCTGAAGTAATTAAGGCTCTGCCCTAAGGGCAAAGCTGCTGGCATCGATATGGTTCTTAACGAATACTTCATAGAATATAAAAATTGTTTTTTACCAGTTTTGTCAAAATTATTTAATACCATGTTACAAATTGGTTATTTTTCCAGAGTCATGGGCCCAAGTGTGTCATAATTCCTCTGCATAAAAAGGGGTGATATTATGTAATGTTAAACTAATTATAGAGGTATAACGTTAATTAGTCATTTTAGCTAAATTATTTACGTCCTTGTTAAATAAAGCGCTTGTTAACAGTGGGAGTGCTTCGTAGAAAAGATATTGTCACGATGCACAATTTGGTTTTAAGCCTGGGTTTGGTACTAGTGATAGCTATAGTTTGCGTTGCAAAGTTTAATTATTAATTCTATAGAGCAAAACAAACGACTATATTGTGCTTTTATTGATTACAGTAAGGCTTTTGATAGTATTTATGCATCGATATTTATGGCATAAACTTTGGAAAAGTGGTTAGTATAGGGGCGATTACTTAATGTAATTTCATCAATTTATGATAATGTACGTTCATGCGTGAAACTAAATGGTAAACTATCCGCCATGTTCGATTTTGCATGTCGGTTTATTACCAAGGGAATCTTTGTCTCCCCATGCTATATTCTTTATTTGTAAATGATATGGAAAGTGAATTATAAACTCGGATTGTCAAAGTTAACCCTTACAGTTTACTTAAAACTTTTTATGCTTAATGTATGCAGATGATACAGTCTTATTTTCCGAAGACGCTACTGACCTCTAGCATATGCTCAACTGTCTACAGACTTATACGGTTAAAAGGAATTTAAAAGTAAACAATAGATAAAAACAAAAATTGGTATATATTTGTTGGAAAAGGAGAAGAATATTACCTGGTGGAAAAATGGACTTTTCAATTGTTTAATTCTATTGACAAAATAAATTTTAAGCGTCCTCAAGGCAGAAATCTCGCATACTTTCAATTAAAAAGAAAAATGAAAAACTTTAGCCTTAACACAGAAACAAAAATTATCCTTATTTGTTACATATGTTACATGCATATTAAATTATGGTTGTGAAGTGTGGGGGCTAGATGTTTCGCCCCAAGTTGAAAAAATTCACCTCCTTTTTCCTTAAAGACATACTTAATGTTAGAAAAACAGTCAATACATCTATGGTGTTTTTCGAAACGGGTAGATATTCATTGTATGTTCAAAACGTTAAGACAGCTGTTATGAAATATTGGTTTAAAAACTATTGGAAAACAAAACAATTGCATTCTGAAATGTTAGCTTGTTATGATGCACTAGTCGAATTGAATAGCAGAAAACCTAATTGTAAAACGAATTGGGTCTATCATATTAAGCACGAACTTTGTAGTTTGGGATTTGGATATGTTTGGAAAAATCAATGTGTTTTAAATGAAAATCATTTTTTGCAAATATACCACCAACGTATTAATGATGTTCTTGTTCAAGAATTATATAGTGCGTTTGATGTATCTCCTAAATGTTATTTGTATACTATAAACATATTGTTCATAATTTTTGTACACAGTTCTATTTAATTAAGCCTGTAAATCATAAATTCAAGAAGTTTTTAGCCAATTCCGTATGCAATGTCATAGTCTTAATATCGAAATCCGGACGTTTATAATAATATTCCTTAGAAATGTCAAAGGGACTTGTTCATTATGTGATAAAAAATGACGTCGAAGATGAAGTACATTTGTTCTTCTCTGTCCGGCATATTCTGAATTAAGAGAAAAATACATTAACAGATATATTTTGATCATAGACCAAGCGTGCATAAGTTTTATAGAATTTATTCTCTAGTAAAGATGTTTAAAATTTTGAATATGTTTGGGTAACTTTTTGTTTTCGTGCAACAGAGAAAAGAAAAACTCTGCTCACAAAATTAATTAAATGATAAAAATGCTTTGTATTTGCCGTCAGCATCAACGTAGGTTATGTTGTGATCACGTCTTTTATATACATATGTAGCTTATTAGTATATTGAAATACTGAAATATTGTCTCTCCGCCATCTTATACTTGTATACATTGTATGTCATGATTATAATGATGAATAATTGTACTGTTCCCTATATGCTTGTTATGCATTTGGATGAAATAAAAACTTGAAACACTTGAATCCTCTAAAACAATAGAACAGCCATCTCTAGATCACTGCTTATTGTTTTGTTGTGGTCATGATCAATGTATCACACCTTCACGCTTGGCTGCGCACTGCTACAGATACGAAGAGATTGTATATATGGGGTGGTTATCTATCACTTTAATCTTTGAAATATTTTTCTCGAAAACCCAGCTCCCTACCGCTCCGAACCGCTGTAAATGAAAATTAATGTGTATGAGACAAGGGACGTCAGAAAACATTATATAACATGTGTTGAGAAATATGTATAACAGTATTTACAGTTAAAACCTATCTTTTAAAAAACCACCCAGTGGTCTGAGTAAAAGTGGTTCTTAATAGCGAGGTGGTCTTAATTCTGAGGTGGACCAGGTTTCTTCTATGATCAAGACGATCAAGAAACAGATAAACTCTGTATCCTAGCTGACCGGTACATAATATATGTACTGTATTTTTGTTTCAAAAATTGAAATTTTATGAAAAATGCAATATACATGTATATATAAATGTATATTATATATATATATATATTTTTTTATTTTTTTTTTGTTCAATTTTTTGCCATTTAACACATTTACAAAATACATGGGACATCAACATAAACTTGACATGACATATACATTACATTTATATAAAAAAAACCATAAGAAACATAACATAGCATGCTGAGTATGTACATGTTACGTGTGGGAAAAAAAACCAGTTTGATATATTTTGGTTAAGATAAATTTGCAAAAATTACTATATTTGATCAATTAGTTTTGTCGGCCATTAGAATCTTAATCATATCATATTTTAATGCATGCGTATCTAATCAAAACCAATAATTTACAAATATTTTTTAAAGTTTGATGATTTGAATTATGGAACAGTATAATGACTATACCATTTATTTCTAGAGCACATAGACATATTTTTTTCATTAAATAAAGTTTAATGGTGTGTGCTTATTTAAATCTTAAACTGAAAAGTTCACTGAAGTAATTGTTGACAATCTAAATGAATGAATACTATTTTCTAGACATTACTTTTCTATTATGTTTTAATTATAATTCAAACATACATATCGTTAGTTTAATCAGAGATTTAGATAGTAATTAAATTATCTATGTCTCTGGTTTAATTATCACATAGTATCACCTGAGGTAAATGAGAATCTATGTGTTTTAAAATTGGTATGTGATTCTGTGTAAAATTATTTATTAATTATTTTACGGAAATCGATTTTAATTATCCCGCATGTGCAAAGTGATTGGTCAAATAATAACTAGTTACGTACGATCACAATCGGTAAAGTGTTTGAAAGACTACTGTGCAATAGTCAAGCGTACTTTTAACTTAATGCAAAACACCGATTGTTTACCGCAACATAAATAGATGATGACACATCTATTGAAAATAAGATGACTTTGACGTACGGTACTTCATAAAATATCTGAAATAAGATCAATATATTCTCATACATTAAAGAATTTTAATTCCATTGGCACCGTTACACGTATGAGAAAGAACTGCCTAAATCGTTCGATCTCGCCACCAGGGCTATCGAAAGAAACGTTGCAACTTGTTGCATTTACTTGTGGTTTTCGATCACGTCAACTGCCAGCCTCCAGCGTCACAAGTATGCAAATGATGGCGATTAACACTCTCCTAGTACAGGTAGATAATCTGATAATTAGGTCGACGGAAACAAAAGACTGACTGATGTACCTGCGGGTAGTTGGTCACGGGTTGCTGCGTGCGGGAAGGTGAGGCACAGCGAAGGTGTGAAGTCACATGTGCCTGTGGTCATAATCAAAGGGTCAATTAGTGTTAATTTGAGTGGTCGTTTGGTCAGTTGGGACTATGAAAATTGGTCGTAAATAACGGAATAGCGGTGTGATTGTATTTCTGAAGAGAAAAAAAAATCGGAACTGAAAATAAGTGGCCGTAAATAGTGGGATGTTCGTAATTTAGTGTATATGCTATACAGTACATGTCCTATGTTGTGGAATATAAACTTTTGGGAAATAAAAAATAAAATAAAAACAAAAATAAATATAAAGACAAAATAAAAGAATATTTTCAAGCATGGTGAATTAACAACAAATAAAAAATATGAAATAAAAAAAAAATAAAAGTAAGCTGCCGACGACAAGGGTTGAACCCCGGACGTCAGCGCAGAAAGCTCAGGACTTACCACGACACCACTTGTATATGTTGATTGCCTATGTGAATATTATTAACTTCATAATGAAATGCAGTTCACTAAATTTTCTTATTTTCTTCGCAATCCACTTAAATTGATATTGATGCTGCTGAATATGTTTACAGAATGATTCTAAACTAGTTTATATTGTATCTGGGTGCAAATTACAACTACATATACCACAAATGTGTGGTTATTCAGTTTATTCTTCACGACACCAGCCGGGGGGGTAAAAAGCTAGGTCTGGAATTGCGATCCCAATACTGGTAAAACCAAGTTTTACCGTAAAAATGAAATATGGTATGATATAATGTTGTTTTAATGCAAAATATATAAATGAGTTATATATATGTGAAAATGGCATCACATAAAAGTAATAAAAACTCTATTTCAATTTTTTTTCCTGCGATTTGTAATGTACATATAAATTAGTAGTTAACGTGTTACGGTCTGAGGTAATAGGATCCAGTTTTGCTTTTTTGTTTGTTTTCATTGCTGAGGAAATTCCAGCTTTGTTAAAAATATTTTGTCATAAAATTCCTGTTTATCAGCTAACATCTTTTGTATTTGCTGTAGAAACCTACATTGCCATTGGAGCCAGTAGTGTTGGATTGGTGGTACTGGTGGTCGCTATTGTAGCAATAATACTAAGGTATGGTTTCATTCATCAAAATATAAATAATATTGTAGCGTACATAGGTATTACTTCCTCATACAAAAACATCTAAACACAAATGGTATATATTGGTGTGTATGTACAATCCTCGTGGACAAGAATATAATCAATATTTTGGGAATTTAGACCGTGAAAAAATAAATCCTCTGATACGTTTCCATAAAAAAATTATCATTTTCATATTAGTTTTGTTTCGTTTCAAATGCTTCGATCATATTTGATATATTTCACTTTTCACATGTTATTTTTCTTTATTCATTTGAAATTTTTTTTAAATTTCTTTTGTCAATTCTAGAAGACGAAAACGCCAGTCAAATACGGAAACATACAACCCTTCTGTCAATTCACGTGAAAATCCAATATACGATATAATGCATCGAGATGGACCAATGCCAGGAAATAGCTTCGCTTGAGTAAATCTGGGTTTACGTCTGATCGTTTGAGGCTGAATCTAGTGTTTGGGTGTGCTGTGCAATAAAGCTTGTTGTTCAGACCTTAAAACCTCTGATCTGAATAGTAATGATATGGCAAGGATATCAATTTAATCATACGTTATTTCGCTATTTAGGTTATCAGGGTTCTACAATCTACAGTACCAGGTCGTTTGGATAACACTAACTATATCATATTGATATCGTAAACATCAGACAGAGAACAAGCAAATACTCATATCATGTCAACTCATAAACAGTATTTTTTAATTTACGAGAGATGTGATAGACTGTGAAAAATTTAAACAAAGTAAAGAACAGGTCTAGAATGAGCAAACGTAAAAGAAGACGAGAGATAAAGAAAATGAATGTTGTGTTGAAGTGAGGATTTAGTGTGTAGGATAAAAGAAATACAAATGTATCAAAGTAGAAGTGTAGTGGTCGAAAGTTAGTCTGACAAGGACATGACCGTGATGGATGTGTGTTGTAGAAGAGGATTAATGCATCGGCGAGTGGAAGAAACTGCGCGTAGTGTCATTGTACCCTGCACTAATGCGTTATGATTGGAAGAATGATGGCGTCTGTGATGTTTTGTATGTCATAAATATCTTAAAAAAACAAATGCTGAGGTAATATTTTTAATAAAAGAACAAACTAATGGCAAGTTATGCATGGTTATTATTTACAGTCCCATGAGGTTTAATCCATTCAAATAGTGACATGCAGCATTTAGCTCACCTAGGCCTGTAAATGTATGCGGCGTCCGTTAACTGTCCGTCCATCCGTCAAAATTTACTTTTAAATAGTCATAGAGCTCTACATGGATTATAACCACAATTCACCATAAACATCCTTGGGGAAAGACAACAGAGATAGTATAAATTGTGGATCTGACCTCGAGTCGGCGCTCAATAGGGAAATTAAAGGTAAAAAAAAAAAATGGACCTGTATTCAGAAACTTACTTTGCATTACAAGCCAGATGACCTGGGGTTTTTGTTTGTTTTGTTTTTGCACTTGTTACCTGAATAATACAATCAAGATGACCCGTTTTGTGTCAGAGCTTTTAAAACTTGCGAAGTTTCCGACGGGTAGAATGGAGTTGGAAACTATCTGCCATATAATGCATATTAGCTATTCAACTTCAAAATTATTTCGTTCCCTCTAACATTTACGTTGCCATCTTCCTTTTAAGCGCATTCGCATTTACACATTTTCATATACGGGGAAAATGAAATAACATTAACATACGCCACACTCACTACTTGAATGACATTTCAGGCCAGATCTCGACAACTGATATAATTATGGGGATCACTTTTGTACAGTTTTGTACGAATGTTTCCCTGAAATACCGAGCATTTCATGTTTTTCTCCTTCCTCTAAATGGAAAATAAAGAATATATTTGCCATAAGATTCACACTGACAAAATTTCATGTGTTATTCAAAATCATAAATATCAACATTTAGATTTTTTTATGATGTATAGGTTTTGTTTTTACAAAATCAAATAAGAGACCTAAATAATAAATACACCCATGATGAAGCCAGGCAGTTGTCAACAACTTCGTTTCATATTTTATGTTGGTACAAGTAAGTGTAAAGTGACCTCATATCAATGACCCGTTTTAATATGCATGAAGTATAATATATTTCTTTATTTGGTTTTTTTAGACCCCATTATCAGTCAGTAATTTTAATCTGCAAAGGTGTTGAATTACAATTCCAAACATACGCAGCCAACCTGGATATTTGATAAATGGCAATACTTTGAAAAATATGAAATATACGGTAGTTCAACACCGATCATCTGAAGACGGTTGGACAAACACAATTAGGAAGTAGAAAAATTCTGACTTTTCACATACAAAATGTAGTTGAGTTACGAATTACACTCTTTCAAAAGGATACCGTGTAGCTGGTTCTCTTCACGGGTCAAAATTCGCGCGATTTTAGGTAAAAAACGGGAAAATTAAACTTTAGCTGCTTTCTTGATTTGTCTAAGATAAAAGAATATATTATTCACTAATGTCTCATTATTTCATAGATAAAGAAAATTCATAAATACACATTTTTATAAATAATCTGTTTAAGGGATTACACATAATTCAATGTCCGAGCGGTCATCCCATATCTGAGTAGCATGTTGTCTAGTCTATCTGTCGTGATGCCGAGGATGATTAACGTACAACGAACCTGGCTTTCAGTCACAGGGAGACTTGTCACACCACTTTCTGGTTGGATGAAAATATAACGATTTACTAGATAAGAAATTAACCCGTGATCTTCAAATGGTAATCGCACAGTATCAGGTAAATAAGAAAATCGAATCCATTTAATAATACAATAATAAAATCTTAATGAGAGTATGATAAATCTGTAAATCCGGTAGTTATTCCCAAAATGTTTCATTTAATTACCCAAATTACAAATTTACAGAGAAGTTCCATTAGAAATACTATAGGAAATACATCAGATATGTAATGTCTTATCAATTAAAGTAGCTGATAATTGTTTTATATTGACTGCCAATGTGTCAAATGAAATAAAATGAGAAAATATTTTTCCGAACAGTTTTCATCAACATTTGTGGTTTACATCGGTAGATTTGGAGTTGTCATAACTTGTTCGTTGCCTCCGTTGCATGGACTTAGTAAACGAAAACTTGAGCAGATGATTTCAATCAGGATGGGTGCATTTTTGAGGGATGGTTGTGATATTCCTTTAGGATAAAAATCCGCACGAAGTACAAACGAGGAGATTCCAGCTCATGGGTTCCTTTTCTCTAAGGCAGGGTTTGAGAACTGCGCTCTAATGCAACTCAAAAGCAGGTTCAGAGGGAGATTACACGACAACGACGGTGGGAACAGTCCCTATGATCAAACGTCTGCTAGGTGAATACCGTATTTAATCTTCTCAATAAACAACTGACAGTGATTTGCAGCTAATAGATATTTAGATAAAGATTATAAAAAGTACCTACCACGAACCTATTTGTTGGCATGTTCACATTCACAAAATTGCTAGTTGTTAGACAATGATGAATGTTTGTAGTCATCCGAAAATAATAAAGAAACTTAAATAATAAAGCAACTTCAAATAACTTTGCATACCAGGACAAAAATCAGGAACATGGAATGTACATAAATAAATACGAGGTGGCATATTAAATGTTATTATTCCTAGTATTCTAGTGAATTTAATGGCTTCTATCACAAAAATGGATTTGCTATCTCTCAAATTCCAGCTACAACTACCATATTTATGCTAAATATAACCACAACAATTATACCAACCACACATTTGCCAACGACATCTGCAATGTCATCAAGAACAACACTACAACTATTCCTCCTACAGCCATTAATAAGTATCTTTTTTTCAATATGAAAATGAAATAATAAAATAAATGTATTTTTCGTATTATTACAGAACAAAAATTAAGTTGATTGTTTTCATTTTGTTCTTGGTTGTTGACGTGTAGGAGCCTACACTGCACCTCCTCAGAGCAAATTCTGTTGATATGTTCTCAAGTTATCATCTGGAAACTAATATTTTGTGAAACAATCTATATCTAGTCGCAGTGACTTTTGTAGTTCTTTTCACCCCAAATTTAATTCCCAGCTATGTCACCCCATATGCTATCATTGTATGAAGTTTGAACAAATTCTGATGATGTGTACTCAAGTCATCGTCTGGAAACTCAAATTTGTGAAACAATCTATTTTTAGTAACAGTGACCTTTGTAGTTGACATTTTGACCCCAAATTCAATCCCAAGCTGTATCTGATCATAATTCGTCAATTCGTTCTCTGGAAACCAAATCTGGACAGACAGACAGACAGATGGGAACAAACACTACTATAGTTCCCTCCGGTTTCACCAACAGGGGACCAATATTCTTCCTTATATTAACAATAGTAATATTACCCCCTCCCCAGGGAAAAATCCTTGACCTAAGGACCATGAAATTCACCTTTTTTGTAAATGGCATAAGACCTTTTTGGCAATAGTTTTAAAATACTATTCCACACTAAAAATCGAATAAATTAACATATATTTCATATTAAATGAAACAAACTATGTTCCAAAATATGTTTCCCTATGTAAACTGTTGAAAATTTGACTCCCTCCTCAGGTCAAAATCTGAA
Source organism: Argopecten irradians (assembly GCF_041381155.1). Lineage (NCBI taxonomy): Eukaryota > Metazoa > Mollusca > Bivalvia > Pectinida > Pectinidae > Argopecten > Argopecten irradians. The sequence continues at coordinate 2,092,771 of NC_091134.1, read as the reverse complement.
ACCTCAGGGCCATGAAATTCACAAGATTTTGTAGAGACGTTTCAAAATATGAAGAGTATATTTGATTCGACCACATCTGCGATTTGAGAATATTTTTGAGAATTTTTGGTCCCTCTCAAAGACCCCCATATAACATAGTGGGGTCATATGTTTGTGCAAAAATGTCATTGAAATTGCTTCAGTCGTTTTAGAGAAGTCAAGTTCCGTTTTATCATTGATTCTTATAGCTTTCCAGTTTCTTGGTTTGGTATGATGAATCCTGGATCATAATATTCTATAAATTTGACATTTATATTGTATTTATGACTAAATTTTCAAGGGGCATAAATTGATAATTTTCCAGTATGTTGGAAATAAAATACAAGTTAAAGTATTTTTTCTCAACAGCTTGTTAGTGGTATAATAACTAAGTTAACAACGAAAGCCAAAAATGAACAGACAGTGAGTATCAAGAGTTACATCTCTTACTACCTTGGTTGTAGACTGACAGAATTTCGATAATTCTATCAGTCTTCTTCATAAGTTTCAAACTTGGAGAGATAATTCACCTGATTTATTAGTATTGTGTTATATAGATTTGTGTTAATTTTAGCAAGCAATATTTTTTTTTAAATAAAGATAGAAAGGCTGAACTTAATAATGATGAATAGATAGAGGTATATACAACAGTGACAATGTAATGAATATCTGGCAATGGGAGGAGTTAAATACAATATATACCAGTAAACCATTTATATACACTGATAAAACAGTGGTCAGGGATTTATAAAATGTAAAGTTTGGGGTTTGGTTTCTTCACAGGAAATGAAGCGGTTTGGCTTGTTTCCCTCCCCAGAAGCTGAAAATAATGTCCTGCTGGAAAGTGATTTCATTCCTCTTCCGGATAGATATCCAGCAAATATAAACTTAATGGCAGTTTTATCCTCAAGGTTTGTAGTAACTGTGAATTTGTATGTAGCGGATTGCCAGAATCTTTAAAAACTAATGGAAAAGCTGAGTTTTTTCATACTGGCTAAGAGTAAATTAGACCTCTATAAGAAAAACAGGAAACGGTAACGTTGGTGCTCCATCTATCATCGTGCATTAATGTTTATAAGGCACCATACATTTATTTGTCTGTCCATATGAATAATTTCCGCATCTTAAGTAATCATAATGATGTTTCTATTACTGAAGAAAGATAACATGTCATAAATTTCCTATAAGTTTTGGTATAATTGGTTGCTTGACCATTTTGAAGATCATCAATCTTCCGAATACCATACACCTTCCGGTAGAGACTGAGACTGCAGAAGATTCAGTGATATAACCATGCTCCACGTCTATCGTACCGCCGTCGTAACTGTCGGGCTATAGCTCTACTGATTACCTGTTATTTGTGTTGTTTTTTACATAGGCCTCCGACAAAATAAGATGATTAACCATTGTAGACCGATAAATGGAGAAAACAATGCTAACTCACTTTCCTGTCAGTGGGCATCTTTGTAGAATTCAGAATGAGGTTTTAGACACATATATAATGAGTATTTACTATCCTATTTTACGGTTCAAGTTAACATCATATTAAACAAATTCGACTGTCATATTCAATTTATAGCATGCATGATTATATTTTCTTTACAAAAGGGACACGATTAATGTATGTTACTTTTTTTTAATTCACGGGTCAATTGTGTGAATTTTTATTTCCACTTTACATATCTCAGTGGCCAAATGACAGTTAACTATGGCAGGCCATCATAATATTTATTCAAGGTGCAATGCCTATCCTAAACTCCAATGCATTTACATAAGATATTTCATACAGTATAAGAGATATCTTATATAATGTATTAAGATTTATCTTATTATATGTAATATATCTTATATACTATATGAAATATCATATTTAATTTATTGATATAAGATATCTTATATGATAAAATTAAAATCGCTCTTGTTGTTATATAACATATCTTTAATAAGAACGAAATTTCATCAAAAGGCTAAAAGGTGTAAAATTCAACGAAATCTCATTCTATGTAAGACATCTAATATAAAAACGAAATTACAATTACACTTATGTATATAAGAAATCTTGTAGGATATCTTGCATACTATATAAGATATCACGTCACGCTATTGATTGTTATTGATTTGTTCTTTAAAAAAATAAACATTTGAAGAGCCATCAAGAAATGGTGAAAGTACTATGGGAAGATCGTCGAGTTTTATTTTTTATAAGATATTTTATATAGTTATATAGATATAAGATATATCATTTAGAAATAAGATATCTTCATTTTATATGAGATATCTTATATAATAAATCAAAAATATAAGATTTCTTATATATTTCGATTAAGTACGGGATAGACCTTGCTCCTTTAATAAATGTTAAATTGGCTTGCCATAGTTAACCATGATATATGTTCTTACGCCACAGATTCAGTAGACTATCTAGCTGACATAGTACTAATTTAAAGATGCTCCACCGCCAACAGAGCATAAATGATATTAATCATTTGAACAATAATTGGTGTTTAATCGTGTATATATATGTCCAATTAACACAAAAAATGATATAAAATAACTTATTTTGCCTTTTGTGCATGCGCAATCAGTACTTCATTCCATATAGGATATAGTGCAACGGAATATTTTCGGGATGCAATTAATTATTTTCGATATTTTAAACTTGAAGTAAAATTAGATGTTCAAACTTTTCAACGATTGTAATGGTGTTAAGTAAGCAACTTTTGTAACTGAAGAAAAATATTAAATCGTCTGGTGCTGTTTTTGATAGTGAAAAATACCGTTTGTCAGCGGTGGAGCATATTTAAACAAACGCCACAGCAAAAAAGCAAGGGATATGTAACACTTGTTTCCAGACCGAGTTGTAACTGTGATTGTTACAACATAGTTTTCAAACTAGTGAGAAATCATGTAGCACTGGTATTGAGCTGAGGCTGAGAAAGTAATATAATAAAAATAGGTCAGCCTGTTAATAAGGTCAATAATAAACAATAGCAATGCCTGCTGATTAATTGACCCGAATTAACGATAATGACCTCGGTCTTAACTGTACAGTATCAGTGCTCATCTCCCCTGGTTGTTGATATTTGCATTAGGTAAATATATCAGTATAGCATGTTATCTTCAATGTGCCAGTCATCTGATCATTGTGTTTGTTTACACTCTGTATCTGTATTATCCTCTTCCAGCTCATCCGGGTTGTAGAGAAATAATCGAATTTTACGGCGAATAATTAAAGTTTATATACATATTATGGTTATTGTGCTTTGTTCTATAGCTGTACAGTGAGAAATCTTATTTGAAAGCTACCTTCTATGACCTCATAATTTTATATTGCTATTTCACCTTGGACACCTCATAATGTTTTCTTTCTTAAGTATACTATTGAATATATTTTATGGACTATAGTGTATTGGACAGGGAACAATCTAAATGGGTTTTTTTAAAACGAGCGTTCTGCAGAGAACAACCAATTAAGATATTGCTAAAACATAACATGTAGTGCGCATGTCAAATATTTCAATGAATTGATGAAATGCATTGTAATTCGTATATTTAGATTCAGGGCATCTGTATGGATACTGACGAGCAAATTAATAGTAAATACTATCTCCGTGATATCCTTCTATATTTTCAATTTGAGATCATAGCGAAGCTAAGGTTTGATCAGGTTAAGAGACGCTTAAGATTTAGAAACACCTGCTCTTTATGATATACATACAGCCATTTTCTACTAAAGTTTGATGTTCATGGTTTTTATTTTGGCAGGTTTTATATTGGAATCATTTTAGATCGTCTGACCCGAATACCTGCTATTTGGCCTGCTGAGATCAACTTTTTAAAAGTTTGCAAAATAAATAAAACAAGAATGATCTTGATCATCATTGAAGGTCACATGAATCAAATAGGCTAAAATATCTTAAACCACTTTTTGACAATAACTAAGAGGTCTAGGGACAGTATATTGCATGCTGGGATGAAGGGTAACTAGGTTTGTAATTTATCCAATTCTTGTTTTTCGTTGTTGTGTACTTCTACTATATGTTATATTGTATTAATAGTACTAACAGCCAGATGACTGTTAACGCCCATTGGGCCTCTTGTTTATAATATCGTTTGGCTTAAACGACTTGAATTGGCGACGCGCTGTTAAACAAAGTTACAATAACAAATACCTACTGTGTAAAATTACATAGGTATCTCAGTGAATGGAGGATTACTTATCAAGATTAAGTCAAGCACAATTGATAATGTGATATATATCCATATACAGTATACAGTTTGTGGTGCAGTTAATTTTATTATTTAGTTTTAGTTCATTTTTCTTTAGCCTCAGAAGCAGGTATGAAGCAGGTATCTCCTGCCGAGGTTAACTGATTTTAAGGTCATCCAGTTGATGACCCCCAAACATTGACTTCTAAATTGAGATAAAATTTCCTATTTACATAAGTAACGTTAGATAAAAAGTACGAAACGTGAGTTAACCGTCACATCGATAACTGAAAGGAACGATACATAAATACATCAATGAAAACTAATATTAATACTCATGATAAAACACACGATTGAAACTGAGATATTACGTTCTGATAAGATGTAGATACTCCATCTAGTGTTTTTGCTACTACATATAATGTTGTTGTTACTCAGCTAGTGTTTTGTCACACTACAGCTAGTGTTTTGTCACACTACAGCTATGTTTTTGTCACACTACAGCTAGTGTTTTTGACACTACAGTATGTGTTTGTTACAGCTAGTGTTTGTCACTACAGTATTTTTGTCACTACAGTACAGTTAGTGTTTTTGTCACTACACTAATAGTTTTGCACTACAGCTAGTGTTTTTTCACTACAGTAAGTGTGTTTGTCACACTACAGTTAGTGTTTTGTCACTACAGTTAGTGTTTTGTCACTACAGTATAGTTGTGTTTTGTCACACTACAGCTAGTGTTTTTGTCACACTACAGTTAGTGTTTTGTCACACTACAGCTGTGTTTGTCATAAGTAGTGTTTTTGTCACACTACAGTGTGTTTTGTCACACTACAGCTAGTGTTTTTGTCACACTACAGCTAGTGTTTTTGTCACACTACAGCTAGTGTTTTGTCACTACAGTAGTGTTTTGTCACACTACAGTAGTGTTTTTGTCACACTACAGATTGTGTTTTTGTCACACTACAGCTAGTGTTTTTGTCACACTACAGTTAGTGTTTTTGTCACACTACAGTTTTTTTGTCACACTACAGCTAGTGTTTTTGTCACTACAGCTAGTGTTTTTGTCACACTACAGCTAGTGTGTTTGTCACACTACAGTTAGTGTTTTTGACACTACGTTAGTTTGTTTGTCACATCTACAGCTAGTGTTTTTGTCACACTACAGCTAGTGTGTTTTGTCACACTACAGCTAGTGTTTTTGTCACACTACAGCTAGTGTTTTTGTCACACTACAGCTAGTGTGTTTGTCACACTACAGCTAGTGTTTTTGTCACTACAGTAGTTTTTGTCACACAGCTAGTGTTTTTGTCACACTACAGTTGTTACACTACAGTCTAGTGTTTTTGTCACACTACAGTTAGTGTTTTGTCACACTAAGCAGTGTACAGTGAGTGTTTTTGTCACACTACAGTTAGTGTTTTTGTCACTACAGTTAGTGTTTTTGTCACACTACAGTAGTGTTTTTGTTTTTTGTCACACTACAGTTAGTGTTGTCACACTACAGTAGTGTTTTGTCACTACAGTAGTGTTTTTGTCACACTACAGTTAGTGTTTTGTGTCACTACAGCTAGTGTGTTTGTCACTACAGCTAGTGTGTTTTGTCACACTACAGTTAGTGTTTTTGTCACTACAGTTAGTGTTTTGTCACTACGTACAGTTAGTGTTTTGTCACTACAGTAAGTGTTTTTGTCACTACAGTTAGTTTTTTGTCACTACAGTTAGTGTTTTTTGTCACTACACAGCTAGTGTTTTTATCACCACAGCTAGTGTTTTTTGATACTACAGTAAGTGTGTTTTGTCACTACAGTTAGTGTTTTGATACTACAGTGTGTTTTGTCACTACAGTTAGTGTTTTGTCACTACAGTTAGTTTTTTGTCACTACAGTTAGTGTTTTTGTCACTACAGCTAGTGTTTTTGTCACCACAACTAGTGTTTTTGATACTACAGTAAGTGTGTTTTGTCACTACAGTTAGTGTTTTGATACTACAGTAAGTGTGTTTTGTCACTACAGTTAGTGTTTTGTCACTACAGTTAGTGTTTTTTCACTACAGCTAGTGTTTTTGTCACCACAGCTAGTGTTTTTTATACTACATTTTTCGTTGTTGTTATAACGGGTAGTGTTTTTGTTACTACAGTTAGTGTTTTTGTTGTTACATTTTTTGTTTTTGCTTCTAAATATATTCCATTTCAACTTGCATTTAACCTCGATTTGTATAGGAGATGTCGTAATGGAAACGGGATACGCTTATTTATTCCAAAACATTCAATTCCACTTCCATATTTGCGATCATCGCCTCCTTTTTGTGTCGCCTGCAACGCAAGTGCGACACATAGGTATCACTATGTCGGTGTTGTCGGCGTCGGCGTCGATGTCGGCGTTGTCGGCGTTGTCGGCGTCGGCGTTCGGAAAACGGTTTCCGTGCGATTGCCCGATTTCAACCACACTTAGTATATAGGAATCGTCAAAACATATAAATCCTTCGTTTTCGCTCGATAACTTTAATATTATTTGTCTGATTTCAATTAAATTTGGTACATTTCTTGATAACAACGAGATCTAGGATGTGTTTGATACTGGTCAAAATCGGTCAATATTTGCAATTATCAGAACAGACAATTTCTTGGTTACTGCTCATTAACTTTTGTATAAATTTATGATGCGATTTCAACCAAATTATTTATGTTGCTTTACATAAAAAAAATCTCAGATGGGTTTGATACTGGTCTAAATCCGTCAACATTTGCAAGAGTAACGGGACTTGATAACTTCACTTAGTTATTAACAATATTTTTGACTGTAAATAGCTATTTTTTGTGATGTTTAAACTACTGTGCAGGCGACACATCCACTTTCGTTGAATTCTTGTTGATATTTAATATTTATGATTCCGTTTCATTTGCAGTATTTTCTTTGCTGTGTGGATTTTCTTTGTAACGAGTTTTACTTTATTTTTAGTTCTTCCGTTGTCAATCTTTTGGGATAAATTACGCATTACGGTTACTGAAATAAAGATAACGTGTGAATTTCGTACTTGTCACAAAGCGACATGAAATTCATGAATAGATATACACACCAAGTATTATATAAACTTTTATGTAGAATGCAAAATCAATACCACAATAATGCGATATATATCGGCCAGTGATACAAATATGAAATCGATATTGAAATGAGTAGATATCACTTTATCTTGTATATACATGTCTATCTTTTGTTGATATAGACCTAACCTTCCTTGAATACTTACAAGTCCGATTAAATATGTATTACCAGTCACAGAAAAGATAACATATCAACGATGTCGTTACAAGTTCATGGCAAGTTTTGCTTAAGTTCACGAAGGTTATTTTCGTCAAAACCGCTAGTAAACACATATGATTGGTTGGTATTTCAATCGATGCAATCTGATTGGTCGAATTGCTCATACGAGAAAGAAGATCAAAGAGCGTAAACGAACGACTTATAGAGACTTCATAACACTTTACTAAATAAATGACAACATTCAAGTGAAGCAGGCACTACTATCTACAATATGATCATATATAGCTTAGTATTCATCGGCTTTTTTGGCATTGTATTTTGTAAGTATTTTTATTTATTTGAAATAAGCAGAGTATTTGTAATATACATGTATGTTAATATAATCAATACATTGTTGTTGTTTTTGTTTTTTGTTATCATCATTGGTATCAAAAGGTTTCTGGAATTAATGCATATAATTGTCAAAGTAATATAATATCAGAAACCTCGTCGATAAAAGTTTATAATAATAGTGACATTGTCTTCACTTCGGAGACAGACTAGATGCCGCTGGTGGTAACATTGGTATAATTATTGTTGGAAAATGATTTTTTAACTGTTGTTTTCTCTCTCTTATATCTCATAGTTTTCGTATCAAAGGAATTTAAATATTAGCAATGTATTTCTTCCATAGTTCATTTTCCTTTGATATGTTCTACACCACTGCATTTAAGTTGTTTTATACCAAATATTCTATACTGAATGTTCACAGGTCAAAGCAGCACCGATGTAAGCCATTGCCCAGCCTCAGTACCCCGGAACACCTATCTGAAGGTTTACGGCGGGAAATGTCTACAGTTCGTGCTAACTGAGCGTGGTTGGACCAACGCAAGGTCGGACTGTCAGAGGAGGGGAGGGGACCTGATGATGATTAAGGACTCTGCGAAGCAGTCTTACGTTTATACCACCCTGCACAGTCTTCACTGGCCGCATAAGGGTCTTTGGCTTGGAGGATCAGACAGACAAAAAGAGGGCACCTGGCTATGGGTTGATGGTAAGTCTTCAGTTACAGTCATACACAAATTTATGGAAGCCATTGGTTTCGCATGTAACGGAAGAAAACAATCCATTTGCCCAACCACATTTGCAGTCTTTGTCTTTTATTTAAAGGAAACATGTATTGAGGCCATTTGCTGCTATATGTGTCTTTTCATGTTAATTTACCTAGGTTCCCGGATGTCGTATGGTAACTGGGCTCGAGGACAAGGTCCTTCCACGCACCACGGGTTCTTCTTCTCCACATCCAGTTTTGAGGACTGTGCCTTACTGCGACTCAATGACAGAGGTAGATGGCACGACTATCCTTGCGGAGGACTACGATACTCCTACTCTTACGTCTGTGAATATGGTACGGATGGTTGTAACAGAACAACGCCTTAGTTATTATTTGATTTCCTGTTATTTTCATATCATAGCGGTTTAGAGTACTCCTCTTACATACAGCGCTTATTATCATATCATCAACACAAAAGGTTGCATCATACTTGTACCTTGAGTAACAATAACATTATGGTAGCATATGCGCTGAACTAATGTAACGAGTCCAACTGTAAACTTGAAAAGAGTTGTAGAGTAACTCTCGATATCATTCAAAAGGAAGAGAACCACGTGGTATGGAAGAGAAAGACTTCACATCCATACATAACAAATCTACATCCAATCCGTTCCCAGTTAAATTCTCGAATTAAAATGAGGTCACAAAAATGAGGCTCTTGGAAATTTCTTTTACCTTTTTTTTACATGTGGACTTTTCATTTCTAATTTGAAAACCTCTATAAGGTACTCAAATCTTAGATGTGTTTTTTTTTATACATTTGTAGTTCTGATGTTGTATGCTGCTAAACGATAAAAACTAGTAATCGGTATACACTTATGTGCTAAAACAAGCATTCTTTATCAAATAAATGGCTATCATGAAGTGACATCTATGCACTGAAAATATTCATTTGTGTTCATGTTATAAAGAATACGTTGACTTTTCCACCAATAGCTCTATCAGCTACTGTCCAAACAACACCAGCTCCCACCCACAGAACACCACAACCTGCTGTGAAGACAACACCTCGTCCTCGAACAACTCAACCCCCGACAGCAACTCCTAGACCACAGACGACGCCACGCCCACAGACCACCAACAGACCACAAACAACAGCTAGACCTAAAGCAAGCGTCACTCCCAGACCGACAGTTAAACGCCAGACTTCATCGCCAGCAACGGCCAGACCATCCAGTTCCAGACCCGTCATTAATCAAAAGTCCACTGCTCGTCCAGTCATGACACCAAGACAGACACCGAAACCCAGACCACAAACAACAAACAGACCCCGTTCTACACAGACGCCATATGTTTCTCCTTCAAAGCTGTCTCCCGTATATGTACGACCATCTGGTGTAAAGAGTACGTATCATAAGTTAAAAAGATGATTATGATGAAATCATTACGTTAATCAGAAGAAACCCAATGAATATGTTCTGGTACAACCTTACATTATTGAACTGCTTTTAGAATGGAAACCATTAAAATGAGTTAATGTTACTGTCAAATGTTCACATATGCAATAGTACATAATTGATCATTTTTTGAAAATCACAATATTGTTGTTTTCACCTTATTAATGCATGTATTCCTAACTTACTTTCAATTAATTTTTGAAGGAAATTCAATGCAATCTGCACAACAAGGAACTCAAACGACGAATACGACAAATGGAACAGGTAAAGTTATTCCTGGCAGTAAAATTATGGTTTTAGAGGAAAAGTATGTGTCCATGTGGAGTTAATAAATATATAGAAACAATAACTAGACAACAAACTTTAGGAGACAGCGAAATGATTTTGAAGTTTTTTTTCATGATATTCAGTATAAGGTAGCCACCAGTATCTACATGTTACACACTGAACGTTCTTTATTTTTACACAGGAGTTATTGTCGGTGTTAGTGTCGTCGGGTGTGTAATGGTCGCATTATTGGCAGTCATATTTGGTGTCCTTCTTCGCAGGTAATTCAATTTAGATTTAGAAATTTTTTTACATTTTTGTATAGATAAAGATATATGATCGTCCGAATTTGTTTGTAATTAAAAACTTTCAAATATATGATGGACATTGTATAGATGTTCTTAAATGTCGTTGTATCCTAATCAGTAATCCGTTTGTAAATCCTCTAATTAATATCCATTATACATATATAATTCAATTTTGCTTGAAAGGAGCGTTTTCATTGGCTTAAGCATTTACTTTATCCACCCATAAAGGAAAAAATGGCGTTGCCGTTTGTAACGTCGCTTCTGATTGGCTGAGATAAGGTTGTATTCAACTTAATTCTGAAAAATGATAGATCTTGTTTATCTATTGTGCAACTTATCTTTTATCTTAATTTTTCACCTATTTATTAAATGAATTTCTTTCTTCAGGAAACGTGCTGCTGCCGCAAACGCCATGATGTCTATAGACAATAAAGCTTATGGACTACCACAGGGCCCGACAGATCGTTATTGAAGGTCTTCAACAAAACACTTATAGTCTACCAGAACAGCTACTATCAGTGTATCATTAGCGTTTATGTACAAGAATTGTCATTGGCAAAAATATGCTATCGTCCCGTGACATTAGACAACGATGTATGCAACACGGTATTTGATTGCATTACAAGACCGCACAATTGGATTTTAGAAAACAGATATAATAATGCTCAATAAATTGTAAGTACAATAACGATACAGATACAGGCGGATTTTAAAACGGTTATGGAATCACAATACAAAAAATATATTTTCAATTAATAATGCCCACTTTTTACATTTCTCAATTAAAGTTAATCCTTAGCGATATGAAAATCTAAAAGAAAGGTAAACGTTTTGAGAAAATCTACAAGGCCATACTCTACAATTACCACTTATCACATGTACTCTGTCATTGTACACAACATACGGCTATAATGTATATATTGATAGACGAGGTAAATGAATGCCTGTGACTCTACAGGTTTTGTGGTAATATGATCTTCTCATAGTTATATCATGCCGTTAATAGAATGACTATACATTCAGGAAATGTGCAATATTGACAAGAAGTACAAATTACTCTAGGATTTGTTTTATAGATTTGATACTTTTAAAATACAAGTATATCTATAGTAAAGTTGAAAACCTTATACTGCAGTCTATTCAAATAATCGTTTTGTACTAACCACATTTTAATCTTGTCATTAGATAGGGTACTTTTAAAATAGTACAGTATGGTAATACGTACGCCAATACCTGCATTGATATAGGTATATGGAACGTATTTACCCATGTCAAGGTAAGATAACGTTCAGATATAAGTTGTATATATATGTATCACTTGTTACATTATGGACAGCTGATTTTACTGTCAAAACTTCCTGAATTTTCACCTCAATGTAGAAATTTACGGAAAGAAAACGATGACATTTCGAGTAAAATTATTTCACGGCATTTGTGGCAATGTCGATATCTCGAGAGTTCTCGAAATTATCATTAATTAAATATATGTATTAACATATCCATTTTCGGCCAAAATAACAAAGAAATAAAAATCCAAATATGTTTTACCGTGACGCATTTTATTTTCTCCGTTAAAAAGGTGTGGTGATTCAATAGTGCAAACACTTCAATTAGTCTTTCCTAAATTTTTATTTATTTTTTATTTCAACATTCCTTTTGGCTGTGTTGTCTACTACTGTCATCAAAACTTTTCGCTCTTTTTAAAGACAAACATCTATATATATCTAGTGCCGATTTCAATTTTGTCATAGTGTATTGAATTGTGTTGTATCAATACAATCTAACGAAATACATAATATAGTATAATATAGGATGGTTTGTGTCGTGGTTAAGAGCTTGCATTTGGTCGACAAATACAAACATTGGTCAAAATGGTCAGATTTTTCCTCCTTGATTCAATACAATTACGAATATAGTAGAAATATTTACTCAATGAACATTTTATGTAATACTGTACATCATTTCACAAGAAGCATATATTAGGTATATGTTTCTGATTTTACGTATAGACGGCATATTTATTTATGTTTCCACATTCTTATGTAAATACACTAATGGTAACGTGAGAATGAATGGCAGGGGCGGAGGAAAGTTTGAGTGTCAATCGTCATATTTTGTTTTTGTGTTTCACAAATATATTGTTTTACCTTGTTGTTCGTTTATGTAGTTTTCTAACGAAATGTCGCACATTGCATTTTGTTTGTCCTAAATAGCATAATACAATCATGTATATGAATAAAACCAATTGGTGTATTTAAAATAATGTATATTTTGTTTTGTTTGTGTCACTCTAGTTAACGTGCGGCCTATTAAAATGTTGAAACTGCAAACCCCAATGTTCGACATCCACATTGATAATTATTAATTGTATTTTATTTTTATTTAACCTAATACGATACAATTTCGTGATAACATGTAAGAACTTGTATCCAGTGGCGAGATAGTGTAATCGTTATCAGCTTATTCACAAAACGATATATTGTTTACATACAGTATTTATATACACATACATGTGTATTACATAAGATAATTTTATTTCTTATCTATAAAATAGAAACTTGCATTAAATCTTTTTTTATCTTCTGTGGTTCATTTGGATTTAATACTTTCATGTCGATGCGTTACAATCAGAGAATTCGAAAATAATAATACATAATACTGATATAATATGACCAGGTCGACTGTAAACTCGAAATCTATTCAAACAAATTATATTGGTAATATTTTTAACATTTCGATGATATGTCCGATGTGTACACTGTCATCTTCATCAGACACTTTCCTAATCATTTTTCTAATGAAATTGACAGTGTGCACATTGTACTAATCATCGAAAGGTCACGCATAAAATGGTCACTGTTTGTGCTGGCGATTCTTTTTTATTTTAAAGCTATTTACATTTAAGGAAATGGAAAAATATCAATGTAAGCCAGAGTATCCGTAGATAACCCGTCTGCCTACAATGAACATACATTAACTGGCAACGCAATTAAGTGAACAAGGTCAGTGGCTAAATATAAGATGTCAGAGATCCTATTACCTTTTTTGGAAACGAAGCTTCAGACTTGCTTATACGCAGTCCTTGGTAAAAACGTGTACATTTTTATCTAATACTTAGAAATATAACCAATATATAAATTAAAAATAAAACAAAATTCAAAATAAATAATAAACCTGTATCGAAGAATAGTTTATTGAACATGTAACACAAAATATACACATATTCAACTCGACTCTCGCAGTACAAAATCAAAATATTTAATAAACTTAAGAACCTTATATATAATATCGTTGTTTATAAATAAAGTGTTATAATTTCACATACATCAAAATTCTGTTTTAAATGTCTACAATCAATACGCTGTTCTCGCTTATTTAAGAAATATTAGAACTACATAATTGACTTTGTGTTATTCACTGTAGCACCAAAGGGGCATAACTATTACGCTGTGATATCAGATAAACGCAATATGAATTAGTTTTACATAACAAATACTAGCAGATATTGTTTAGCGAGGATAGAAATTTAAAGAAAAGAAAAAAATGTGTAATACATAGGAAGTTCTAAACAACATGTAATTAAAACTAAATGGAATAAATTTGTTCCCACTAACAAGCGCAAAGATTGATAAGAAACACGATGGCATGACATTTTGGTGGATGTTAATGTAAAACGAAGTGAAATAAAATTTGATATACAACAAAGGAGTTTGGTCTACTAGAGTAAGATATGTGCAAGTCGTGTATCTCTATTGTGAGCACTTCCGATGCTTGAATAACTATAGATCACTTAGTATTTATATTCTTTCAGCTTAATTAACAAAAACAATTATAACGTGATCAATATAACTACAACACTTTGATCAGTTATGGTCATTGCTAAGTCATTTTAGTGTTTACACTTATAATTAAAATCATCAACATTATCATTTTTACAAAACTTTTAACAGAAAAGTAAGCATTTTAGAGTAAAATTGTGTTTACTGGTGACAAAGGTGCTAATTACATTTTACGAAAATAATATTTAAAACAAAATACATTTTCAGTACATCAAGCAGTACAAAATTCAATTGTGCGCTAAACTTGAATGCGCCACAAATATATTTGTTGATGGTATGTGAGTTTGCTTTAAATCATCTTCATATTTCGACAAGACTTATTACACATTCACACTTTCTCACTTAGTACTTCCATAGACATCATATTAACATTGGAACATGCCAATATGGCATGGTTGTGACTTTCCCGGCCAAACGCATTCTTCTTATGTCACTAGCCAGTCAATCTCGAAACTGCAACAAAGGCGATGAAAATTAAACATAATAATTAATACACGTATAAAAATGATTGTTGGTTTGACTTAGACAAGTAGTATTACAAGGACGCTTACACTTGTAGAGTGTCAGGTCTCTGTCCTCTTCATAGACCAAAACTAGTGAAATATTCTGAACATAGAATACCAGCTTATTTTATACTTTATTTTGTTTAATTTAGCATCCCTTGTCCTCTATTTACAAAGTCATGCAGTGACTTTTATTATTAGTTTGGTCGAATAAGACACAAATATAGAGTACCAGTTTAATTAACTGTATCTGGTTTAGCGTCCTAACATCAATTGCATTGTACATGTATATGCATTGTCATTTTAGGTCCTCGCTGTAAGCGTTTTGTTTGTTTGTGAAATTTATAAATGATTAAAGAAAATACGGGATGACAGCTGGAATCATTATAAAGGACTAGATATGGTAATGGCTCTTTTTGGCCCCTAAATCTACCAAATTTCAAATTAAGTTTTTAGAAATTAATTTGCTGCGTTTGGAATATTGAATATGCCCCTGATAAAAACTTAATGATATTTTTTGTTGACAGAAAGTATGTTTTTGCTATATAACCATGGTAACTTTGCATAAATTATGCAAATTTGAAAATTTGGTCAATTTTGGCATATTTTTGATAGCTTTTCCTTTAAAATCAATAGAGCGCAACCTAGAACACACTTTATATTTTAAGTGAATTAGCAGACACGAAGAATACATCATTTTGAGATATATAAAGTTTGTTCTAGAATGCGCTCTATTTTAACTAGATGAAAAACTGCATAAAAAGGTCAATTTTGATGAAATTTTCACATTTTGCTTAATTTATGTACAATAAAAATGGTTGCCATGGCAACTAGAACTGCTATATTACCTAATAGCACTATCAAATATGTCAGGCATGTAGTTAATATTTGAAATGCAAGATTAACATTTTAAATAACAAATTTTGAAAAATAGCGGATTTGGGGGCCACATAATACCCTTACCATACCTAGTCCTTTGATATAGTATTACCATGGTATGATATAATCATAGTATTTAGTGTCTCGTCCGATCACAGAATAGTTGATTATATACCATGGTAATGATAGCATTAAGTCTCCGCCCAAAGAACTTTGTATATTGATCGATATTTTTGGCTACGACCAAATGTTATTAATGAATTTTTGATTTCTACTTGCATAAAAACACTGAAGAAATTGTGTACTTTTATTAGAATAATTAACAATATCATTTGTTCTCCTTAACTCATATTATTCATATAAACAACTACTGTATACTTTTTTCGAATACTAATGATTGTATATAATATTGTAAATATGTTTTCTCTGTGCATTCATAATGAAAAAGAGAAATAAAATGAATTTGAAATTTGATCACAGAATAGCTTATTTGTATACCATGGTATAGCATAATCATAGTATAATTTATAGTGTCTCGTCCAATCACAGAATAGCTGATATACAATTATCGACCTATTTTCAGGTGGATACGGTGAGTTATCAACCCGAGTAAGTGATATATCCCGAGGCCGAGGGTTATATAATTTACGAGGATGTTACGCTTTTTACTGAATACTGACCGCGTCTACCAGTCTTGTTCAGGTTAAAGAAACCAAATAATCCGCATAATACGGACTAATGCTTATATTTTGCTTTTAATTTGACGTAACAAGGTAAAAAAATTATCCTCGGAAATAAATTTTATAATTTACAAATGAACAAAATCATATTTTCTTACATCATTAGATTTCTCAGAAGAATTACCAACTTGTGGTACTTTGGAGTAGATCTGAACGCAATCGCATATACGGTGATCATATAGAAATAAAAGAAAAAACGTAATTACCAAATACACCTATCATCCTTGTTGAGGATACACAAGGCGCGCCTGGAAATGGCTTACATGAAAAGGCGACAAGAAACTCCGTTGTTTTAAAATAATAAAAGATGAAATGAAAATATACGTACAAAATGTTCAGGTATCACTTGAGGCGGAGAAACTCTAGCAAACAGCCATCCTCTAATGCGTCGTCAAACTGCTCAAAACACTGGAAAATAATAATTGTTATTTAAAACATTTCGTTTATTTACGTAGTACCTTATCAAATTGTCATCACGATTCTCCCCAAATTTTACAACCGCAAAAAGAAACGTTATATTTACGATTTTTATTATCATAAATAAAGGTTTTCCAAACCAAATCAAAAAAAGGTAACATGTAGCATTGTTGAAATGAGCAGTGTGCATAATTCGTTATAACTCATTTCTAAAAAAATAAATAAAAGTAGTATTCAATATGATATTGGGTTTAAGATTAATGTGTCACAATTCAGGAGACGCCTGGTGTACTCAAACCACGCTGAACTCACGAAACTCAGATAAGATATACTGTATAATGAAAAGTTATGGTACAAAGCATATAAAATGTTTTCTCTTATCATGTCAAGGATCAACATTTCTCAACGAATAAATAAAGGTTTGCTTTGACATAACACCCAATTTGTTTGTTCCATATTGGAAAAGATAGGTATATATATAACATTTGTAGTGAAGGATCCAATGAGATGGGTGGAGTATTTTGTAGTATTTAACTATTTTTTGTTCACTCCAAATCACTGTTAATTAACAATTAAAGGATTGCTAGATTGCATTTATTGGAGATATAGTTACATTTTGCCACAGTGACTCCCATTACTCTAATGATAATCGTGATCTGCATAATGAGCCAATAAATGCAGTCTAGACTTGGTGTAGTAATATCTACATAAATGGATGCGAGTCTTGTTTACTGACACCACGTTAGTCCGCGCGGGAAAATTGACATTGTAGCTGAATGAACCAGTTTGGTAATGGAACTTATAAAAAATAATTAAAATGTCTGGATAATAATTGAAAGTTAACTAATAGCTATTGAAAAACATTGAAATTTTGTTATCTTTTCAATTTTTATAGGGAATACTTTTTATCACATTGAACTTGTTTGTTGAGGTTAAATGGCTGAAGCGGGAAATTCAAATGTTCACTTGCAATTAAATTATGTTTTACTTTGAACTAGAAAGTAAAATGTAAATATAGTTATATAAAACCAAAACTTACTCCACAGTATGTATCTCCATTAAAAAGTTGAGGAGGTAAAATTTCTGGATTTCCACTTTTCTCCACCATTTCGTTTCGACAGTCTGGATTCTTGTACAAATCTATTTCCTCAAATGGAATCTTCTTACTGCCAAGGACTTGCTTAATTCTGTTTGTGTTCTGTGAAATCTGTGTAAAACAAATGTCAGCATTTTGACTTTTTCTATATTTTCTCGTCTAGATGGGTCAAATATTTATCAACGTCCGTCACTTAGAGTAAATTTTTATAACCGTACAACTCATCCTCGATACTCCAGGGGTTCCGATCATTACGATCTCTACACCCCTGGACTATCTCATAGCAAAACTGGAGGCAAAAGAACAGAACAGGTAATTTAGTCCTTTGATGTACATCAAAAGAGCCGTATAACGGTACACTGTGGTTGACTGTGTGTCTTTGAAGTTGGACGTCGCTCTCTCTGTAGTCTTCAAAGGAAATCTTTGCTAGTCTGTGATTGGTCAAATGTTTTCTGCTGAACTGCCTTCAAATTCACTATGAGATAGTCCAGGGGTGTAGAGTTCGAAAGTGATCGGAACCCCTAGAGTATCGAGGATGCGTACAACTAGGATTCATAACTTTTTATCTAATTAATGCTGAATTGGTAATAATATATGTCGTCTAATGTGTTGAGCAATTCACATTTACGTAACCGTTGACTTTGGGGTCAATGTGTGTCATGTAAATGTAACCACTACAAATCGTTGCAAGTATACTGCAAATTTCGTCAAGATATCGTCAGTGCTTAAAGCCATAATTAAAAACGAGACACTTACTGGACCAAAATGTTGTATTTCTGTTCTTATGATTACTTCATAGTGCAAAGTAGAGGACCAATAATACATGTATATCAATGTTAAATAATTTGAAAATTGTGTTCAGCAGGGCGTCGTTTTGAGCCCTATCTTGTATGTTGATCGTGATACGAGTAACACAAAAAACGCCAGTCAGAGTATCAGATGAGATGATATTTTACTTTAGCTTTCGTGTTGTTAGATAACTCAAAACTGGCCTCCAGGAAACTTTAACGCAATCCTCACTTGTCTAATTGGAATTGCGATACACTTCAAGGAGCTGTGCCGATGGCATCCTCGATACTCCAGGGGTTCCGATCACTTACGATCTCTACACCCCTGGACTATCTCATAGCAAAACTGGAGGCAAAAGAACAGAACAGGTAATTTAGTCCTTTGATGTACATCAAAAGAGCCGTATAACGGTACATTATGGTTGACTGTGTGTCTTTGAAGTTGGACGTCGCTCTCTCTGTAGTCTTCAAGGAAATCTTTGCTGGTCTGTGATTGGTCAAATGTTTTCTGCTGAACTGCCTTCAATTTCACTATGAGATAGTCCAGGGGTGTAGAGTTCGAAAGTGATCGGAACCCCTGGAGTATCGAGGATGTTCCGATGGATGTGCATACACAAACAATTAGTTCAAATAAAAGTACAAAATGTCTATGGATATGCATAGTGATCGAATCCATAGATATTTGTCTTTCAAATGTAATGGTCTACATATATGTAACCCTCCCCCCCCCTATTCACCTCATGTCAACGTCCTTTGGACTTCATTGTTACGTAACGGCACGCTATGTGAACCAGAAATCCAGAAGACCCTTTTATGTACACAGGAAGCTTGGTTTATATTATTATAACATGCACGTGTATTTGCGTGCGTTTTACGTTTTATAATGAATATTTCATAACCTTAGAAAGCCAGTCATAACTGTACTTTCAATTTTGAAAAAAAATGTCTATAGAATTGATCAAAAACAAATGATATGTAAAATTGTGGTATTTAAAGTCAATAATAGATTATCAATAGGCATGACATTAATTGATATAAATTAACAACACCTCAACATAGATATTACCTGTTAAGCTAACCATGAGTGCAGTGTGTGTTGGCCATGAACAGCTGTGTGTGTGTATCATCGGTTGGTGGGTAGGTATGATTCACACAAAGAACACGTTTTCTTTTAACACACAAGTTTTATCTTCTGCCAAAAAAAACTGACTAATAAGTTCGATATTTCGTACTCGCTAAAAATACCATTTTGCGAATGGTTGATAACCTTCATAATCATCTATGGTGATTTTTTTTTTTTTTTTTTTTTGCAAAATTTTGACTACTTTATTTTTTCGCTGAAGAAAGTTTTATTAAACCTCCGCATTTCAGCACGGGCAATGATTATCATCCATGTATTTCATCATAGTTGTGCATTAATTTAAGCAGTGTGGCAATAAAATAATAATACAAAATAAAAGATCAGAAACTGCATGGACACAGTATATTTACATGTTTCGCGGGCTTATTACATTTCTTCATGTGTATAGATCTTAGTCATGCTGGGCCTGAAGACTCCCTCCCTGTGGCCACACCCGGTCACTACAGATCTCACTTCGGCCAGTATCAGATTTCACTAACGTATGGTCAACCGCTTCTATTATCTAGCTGTGTATCATTCGTGAAAGTTTTATGAAATACAATTATCTACACCTGTGTACATGTATATGCACGTGAATGCGTTTCACACTATGAAAACTGTTTTCTTCTGCTATCTCATCATGACTGGTCCAGAATATACCGGAAGTGTTTACAGACATAAACTTAACTGTATATGTATTAACAAAAGTTTCATTTCTTTCTTTTCACATCAGCGCACGTACGCTCGTACAACACAAAACAAAGTGATAATAACCCACTCACCTTTCTGTTGGGCGAAACCGACGTCATGTACAGTTTAACAGACATCTTAGAAATACAAAATTATCCGAAGGAGTGAAAAAAATGTCTGCACTGGTGTCTTGCAAACTTCGTACCAGTCAGCAGCAGAATCAACTCTAGTAATAAGATATGTCTGTTGCCATGGTAGCACCATGTAGCTACCCCCAGACAGGCTAATGGAATCGCCCGTCTGTCGGGAAATCCATCCGTGAACATCACATGTTAACAGACAGCGGGGGAGTAGTATGTATGAGTACCCTCGGTGAATCACTTTATAACAAGATCAGATGCGTAGATTTGTACAAAGACGTCCAGATTTATTTTGCAAATAAGATATCTAGTAAACTTGCGCCCTGTCTAAAGACTATTGAAATAATAAAAGGAATATGGCTCTCCATTAGCGTGATAATTCTGCCCCCACACAAAAGGAATTCGTGGGCTTAAAAAACAATGGATGTATTTTGTATATACATTGTAGTATAAAACATTTAATTAAATTTTCCTTATTGGAATAAAAAATATGTATTCAATGAAGATTTACCCATTTTGACATGGCACATACACCTCACAAGCGCACGAATATCTATATCTGTTTCGAAACGTATTTAGCATGCGTTACTCTAAAAATGTAATATTTTCTGCTTATGTTTCATGTTTAGCGTTTCACAGGTTGAAATTTTACCTTTTATTGTACATGTATTTAATTGAAGAGGTGTTTATTTCCTAAATGCAGAGGATAAATTCTGTCATCGTTGTTTAAAGTCCTTCATCCTCTTCCTTTGTGTGGATCGCCTCACTTGTACATCAGGTTTTAATTCCTCTTTGACGATATTAACCAAACAAAATCAGCCTGCACGTGTCTTTTACACATGTTAAAGATGCTCCACCGCTGACAAATGGTATGTTTTCACTATCAAAAACAGGAGCAGACGATTTAGTATTTTTCTTCAGTTACAAAAGTTACTTACTTTACACCATTACCACCATTGAAAAGTTTGAGCTTCTAATTTTACTTCAAGTTAAAAATATGAAAAATAATTAATTGCATCCCGAAAAAAATCCGTGTCACTATATCCTATATGGAATATGTACTGATTGCGCATGCACCAAAGACTAAATAAATTATGTTATATTATTTTTTGTGTTAATTAGACATAGCTCCACCGCCGACAGAGCATATATGGCATTCATCATTTGAACAATAATTGGTGTTTAATCTTGCATATATATGTCTAATTAACACAGAAAATGATATAAAATAATTTATTTTGCCTTTGGTGCATGCGCAATCAGTACTTCATTTCATATAGGATATAGTGCCACGGATTTTTTTCGGGATGCAATATAATTATTTTTCATATGTTTAACTTGAAGTAAAATTAGAAGCTCGACCTTTTCAATGGTGATAATGATGTAAAGTAAGTATTTTTTGTAACCGAAGAAAATTACTAAATCGTCTGCTCCTGTTTTAGATAGTGAAAAAACACCATTTGTCAGCGGTGGAGCATCTTTAATTAGACATATATATATATACACGATTTAACACCAATTATTGTTCAAATGATGAATATCATTTATGCTCTCTCGGCGGTGGAGCATCTTTAACCTAATACAATTTCTCGTTCAACGTTCGACTTCAAAATTTTATAGAATATGTACATACACTGCGACAATATTTTCCATGTCACTTTTAAAATTCTTTCACGATATTCTAGATTTGAACGATAAAAAACCAATTTGAATGACTATCATTTCGTGTTAAACTACCGTGATGTCAACTGGTAAAACTAGATATTTCTTTTACTGAATTTTGTAGACCTAGAAATACATATCTGAATTAGATAACTATACAAATACATTATAAGATACTGCCCTAGGAATATTATATACTTTTTTTTATTTCAAAACAAGGACGTATATGAGAAGGATAAGTCACACTGGGTTTTGGGGGAGTACAAAAGGAGCTTTTGTGTTTGTGCACTGACCAAGACCGTGGGCGACGGATGATTTTCCTTTGATAATCCGCCGGCGCAGCCTTTTGGTAGCATTTGCTTTCCTTATGCCGGCGCGAACCGTCTTACTTTCTGAAGCGGGCCGTCATTTCATGAGCTGTCGTAATTTTTAACGAAAATTTAAGACATATCCTCTAAATCTTCTGTCCTTAAATCAAGTTATAAACGTTGTGATATTTAATAAACTTTACATTGGTGTTTCGTTTGACTCGATAAGACAAGTATTTGTTGAGAAAAACGGTTTTTATTCCCGGTTCATAGGCGTCTCGCGTCGTGTTTAGTAATGTAAAGAGACAGTCACGAATCCTTCTCGCTTATAAATCCTTGTTCAAAATTAACAGAAACTCTGCAACATTATCAAATAATTTACCAGTCCACGGAAAGTGTCGAAGCTTCCCGATAGCAGACGCCACCGTCAAATCACGTGTACATCGCTCCGTACATTGCGACCTCCTAAGGTGAAGGTCACCAATCCAAGATGTCGGCCTCCAGTGGAAAGTCACCTCCACAGCAAATCCCCAAAGCCCTCAAATTCGTTTTTGGGGGCTCGGCTGGGTAAGACAGTTCAATTATGTACAAACGCACTGTTAATGATCATTCAAGTTATTTATACCGTAACTGTATTGCATTATGTGTTACGGAACGTTGTAATGTCATGCTCAGCATCGCATGATCGTGATTCGTGAACCGCCGTACGCGTGTACACCGGTGTTTGAATGATAAAAAACATGCCTTAGTTTTAGACTACATACGCTTATTTATCACTGCTTTCATAAATGTTTGCACTGTTTAAAACATTTTATTTTTACTGTTCCATGAAATGTTTGTCAAATCACCTTTTGATAACATCACTGGCCTATTTTAAAATGTAGAACGAAATTAAACAGGTTCTTACCTCTGTAATGTACAGTAACGTGCCAAAAGTCTTCGTAATTTTTAATTTTTATTTTTCCTCTATATATTCTATGTATTTTTACATCTTTCTTTGATTTTTCCTGATCTCATCTATTGGCGGATTTTACTCAATTTTGGCATACTTGTAGAGAATTATTCTACTCTTTCAGCTCATAATATTTGAATAATTTTCCGATATTTTGTTTTCAAAATATATATTTTTTGTGCACCACTTAAACTTATGACGTCATTTCCTTCTTTGTTCTTACCAAAATGGCAACGAAAAAGTTTTGCCTGGTAATGAAATACGGTTTTCTCAAAAGTGCATAAGGAAAATTATGTTAATATTATGAGCTGAAAGTTTAGATAATTTTCTACAAGTATACCAAATTTGATTAAAATCCGTGACTAGATGAGATCAGGAAAAATCTAAGAAAATATATAGGGAAAAATAAAATATATAGGGAAAAATAAAAATAACGAAGACTTTTTGCACACGATTGTATATGTAAAAGTGTACGGCTATGTGCTTCCTACTAGAAACCGTTAGAACCGTTTAACATATGATATTATGCAAAGCAAGTGCAAATGATGACTAGGCTTTGTAGGCTAATATTTTTTTTTCGTATTTTGTACTCCAGGATGGCTGCCACCTTGTTTGTACAGCCACTGGATCTGGTAAAAAACCGAATGCAGTTGAGTGGTAAGTGTGATTAAATAAAGACAATTATGGAACAACAATTTGGTTGAATTAAAAGTAAATTAGATTTCAAATGAATTGCTAAATAATAGTTTTTTCCTCATTTCTTGAATTGTGTGTTAATAATCAATGTAACAATGTAAAATAATGTTTTGAAATATGTATCATCAATTGAACTTTGTGCTTACAAAGTGTTATCGCTTAACTTGTGATTGTGTCAATGAAACCGTAACAGGAGCGAAGAAAATGTAGTGGCCACACCGGGATTCAAACCCAGAACCTCCGAACACTAGCCAAATGCTCTACCGTTGAGCTACTGTATTGAACCAAATAAGCACCCAGGGCGCTTGAAAAATTGAAAGCAACTCAGGGGCCACTTAAGAAAAACAATTTTGGACTTGCATTTCATAAAATCATTCTACAAAGTAAGCCATAAATCAATTTGCCAAAGAAATCAGTGAGAAAAGTTTTCATATTTTCAGTCTGCATTTGATTATAAATGAAGTTGAAGCCTTAAAAAAGCAGGAGGTGCGTTGATAGGGATAGGGGTTCTTATTGGGTCAAATACAGTACTTGGTCACCAAAGATTGATCCAAACCAAACCTGCTACACTCTTCCCTCCTTTTTCAAAGTCTTCCCTCTCGTAGTTATACAAGGCCCTGATACCATAACCGTGAGTATTTAAGTTAGGTGCTAATTTTGTAACAGGTAAGAAGAAAATGTAGCGGCAGAGACTGTGATTCAAACCCAGGACCTCCAAACATTAGCCGAATGCTCTACCGCAGAGCTACCCAGTCACTGATGATCTACCCAGTCCAGTCCCACTAGAGAAACAATTAAGAGGCCAGGGAATGCTCTTGAATTTACTTTAAGCTTGCAATTGTCCAGCTTCATTGATATTTAGGCAAGCTATAAAGAATCTTCCTATTATATTATTATTATTATTAAGAAGTTTTATTTGACAGTGTCATGGTTTTGAAGTCTTTTTTAGAGCCAATTTTTCTTGGTTTACAAATCAACACTCTCTTTCCTCAGTGCTTCAAGGTCTGGTTTGTATTTCTTTGAAGGTGAGGGGGGGCCAAGGACCAGAGGTGCTGAGGCGGCAAGGCCAAGCCAGGGAACATAAAAAAACAGTCTACAAGCCCTTCGTAGTATTTTTAAGAATGAAGGTGTAACAGGCATCTACACAGGGTAAGTCAAGTGACCGATCATGATAGAGGTTCATCATACTTTCACCTGAACAATTTAAAACAATCAAAATAAGATATGTTTAAAACATAATATAATGTGAAAAATGTATCCCATGGAAAACCTAAATGGAAAAAAAAGATCGTGAAAGACTGAGTAACAAAACTGTAAAGTTAAAGTATGCATTGGCATTTTTAGTTGTTTTTTCGCCTATAAAACTGTTCAAAATAACTCTGATTTGAAAACTTTATTTTGTTTCAGGATATAAGAAATAAATGTGTGATATGGATGCCTTGTTTTATTCAGGTTATCAGCCGGCCTCCTGCGACAAGCCACCTACACTACAACACGATTGGGAATATATACAACATTATTCGGATACTTTTCAAAGTAAGTGGGGGCAAACTTAAAGTTATGTTATACAAATAGAAATAAGAGACTTAGCAACCACCGTGACAGAAATGAGAGACTAAACTGCAACCATGACCACTCCCAAATATCAAAATCAAATAAAGCCCCACTATCTTTCCGAAATGGCTTTTAATTTTTAAAATAGGAATGTGAAACGAGATCGATAATTTTGAGGAGTCTCAAAAGTTATTAACTAACCATTAATACTACATGTATCGCCACCTGAACAATTTCATTAAAATAAATAAAATGTTAATTTTCATAACACAGGTCGTCTTATGTTTCTCTCTGTCATCCTAAACCACTCGGTAGTTGACTAGCGCCAGATGGGAAAAACAGGGAAATGACCTTCCACTGTTATCATATTCTGTCTTTGCATATTACAGAGTTAGCTCCCTTTAGGGTAGATATCGATTGTTACGTCATTATTTTGTGAGCGCAATTCATGTCGTTTTTCTCCGAAACGTATGATGTTACGCTCCCAAACACATGAAGTCACAATCGATACCTCCCTGCAAGTGCAGATAACTCTGTAATATGCAAATTCTGAATATTACGGAGCAAAATCTTGAATATGTTTGGTATTGTAAGCTCATCTTAGGCCATCGGTATATATTTTCTGATGTTTTTAATGTTTTTAAGAAATCTTTATGTGTTACCCCGGAAAGGTAGTAGATAAAGAAATAATAAAAAGTAATAAATTATCAATTCTTCCCTTTTCATCTAAAATTAAAAATCTGATTACTTCTATTACTATTACTAATTGGGTATAAAATTTTGAATTCTATATTTCATGGTACCTTAATCACAGTAAATTCTAATGTGAGATCCTGGTTGTTATCTTTTTATTGAAGACAAAAATTTTACTTTGGATTTAACTTATCTGCAAATATTTCACGAATGAAAAATAGATAAATCATCTCACTTTCTGGAGTAGATTGATGGTAGATACACAGTATTGTTTCCTAATTACACCTTGTCTTTAATGATAATGTAAATTAACTTTGTAATTTGAACATGTTATTTTACAGAGATGGCCAGAACCCATCCTTTTTTATGAAGGCAGGGATTGGTATTACTGCCGGTGGCATTGGTGCCTTTGTGGGGACACCTGCTGAAATTTCTCTCATCAGAATGACGGCCGACGGCAGGTATGAATTTATCATGATAAAGCTGTACGTTTCACAATGGACTGTTGACCTTTAATAAGAGGAGTTCCAATGGGTCTTAAGGGGTGCATACATTGAAATGATAATTATTGCTATTAAATTTCATTGATTTAGATTTAGTAGAAGAGAATGTGCTTGAGGAAGATGTGTAATTTCAATTTATGAAGCGTTTTTATTGGGATTTTCATCTGTTTTCAGGTTACCCGTAGACCAGCGAAGAGGATACTCGAGTGTATTCAATGCCTTGTATCGTATCTCTACTGAGGAGGGCGTCTTAACTATGTGGAGGGTAAGAGTTGTATTGTTCACCACACAAAAGTCATTAATGCACATTGATGCTTTTCAAAATGTAGAGTTATCACAGAGGGAGGACGAATATATTACTTTGTAATTTTCTCAGAAATTATTGAAGTTCTAGTTTCAAGCATAGTCAGTCACTAACTGGTACAAGAAAAGAGAACTCTGTTCAACATAAAACTTAATTTTTTACTCCAACATAATCTAAAGGGCTCCAAAAGTTTCAAAAAGATATTTAATATTTTCTCTTAAAGCATTAACTTTACAAATAGATTTGGTTTGCTTTTATTGGTAAAAAGATGTTCCCACTCTGACTATTTCATTTAATACTAAATATTTATAAAAAGAAACCGTTTACATGTAAGGAAATGTTTTCAGGGTTGTATGCCAACAGTTGGTCGTGCTATGGTAGTGAACGCTGTACAGCTGGCTGTATACTCACAAACCAAGGAGATTCTGCTCAACTCAGGTCTGTACAATTCATAGTTTTCATTTCTCTCGCGAAAACATGTACAGACAGTTTTAAATCTAATGCTAGGACAGTTCATTATGAAATTAAGGGGAATGATTGAGTTTGATTTCAATAACATCATAGATACATGATTCAGAGGATTTCAATTATGTTGATTATTTCAAGCTTATCTCTTGACTTTGATAAAGAGAACACAATTCAAGAGATGAAATTGGGGACATCTTGTGTTCTGATTGGGAAGGAATGCATGTTTTGAACATATAATTTGAACATCTATATATAATAGTCTACTATTCTGAAGTGCTAGATTTACAGCAGTTAACAAAAAGTATATTTTCATTGGTGCTCATGGCCAGATATTTCAAATATAATTGCTAAAACATGTAAATTTACTTATGAATATAATGTCTACATGGATCATGCCTCCTAGATTTTGATACATGGTGTGAGAGGTATTCCTGGAAACTGAAATTAAAATAAAGTTCTTGATTTCTATGATTAAGATACTAGCTACTATTGAGGAAATAATGTTAAATAAGGTCTCTGTTGTTTTGAGGAAAGGATATGCTGGATTTTCAAAACAGTCGCTCATTTTGTTGTCATGGTTTCAAATAGGGGTGGTTTTAATTAGCCATTATCTTAAAGCTCTTGTTCAATAACAAAGCATTTAATTTAGTATAGTAACTATTCAAGTCCAGTTATATATATGTTGAGTATTTTATTATAGTTTTAGCAGAAACATATATACACAGAGATTGGCAACTCCTCCATTTTTTACGATCGGCAAATGTACCTCTGTATGTGCTTAGGGGTTTTTAACTCTTAAATAGTTGAATATATAAGAATAACTTTGATACGTTGTAAAAGTTCAGTAATTTTCAGATGGTTTGAGTACGATTTTGGATAGAAAAATAATATTTCAAGTTATTTATTAATAAAACAAAACGCACTTCCGGTTTTGAATGCCTGATTTTCGAAAAACCAGGTAAAATTGCTTATTTTCTTGCTTTCAAAAATAATATTAAATAACATCAATCGGGAAAACTGATCACATCAGACCATGATATAATGTTTAAACTTTGTGTTGATGCAAAAATATCATGTTTAAAAGAAATACACTTAAAAGTTGTTAGCCAAGGCAAAATGCCTATAAACAGGGGGTCCCTCTGACTGTCAACAAAGACAAAGAAGGAGTTTCCAATCTCTATGTATATATGTTTCTGGTTTTAGTATCATTTGAATTTTTTTTCAGGATATTTCGGAGATAATTTATTCCTGCATTTCACCGCTAGTATGATCAGTGGGTTAGCGACGACTACCGCCTCCATGCCTGTCGACATAGCAAAGACCAGGTAAATAGCAGCTGAAATTTTCATGAGAATGTTTCTGCGATAAATAAAAAATATCTAAATATTTTTTTTCTAGAATCATTTCCATTTAGGATTATAATTCTTCATTTTCATTGTCAGTATCACATGTGCTCTCAATACCTATTAGTCAATTCTACAATATATCGAAAATAGTTAAATGCGAGTCAGAAATCATTTTGATGATGATTTGTTTAAACATACCTTATCAAAATTGTAAGGCTAACCTCGTACTTCCAACTCAAAATATCTTAAGGAATACATGTAGATGAATTGAAAAAAAAAACAAAAACATGCAAGGAAAACCTATCACAAAATTTTGTTTATTTTAACAAGAATCTTCTGGGGTGGAGCAACATTAAGGCATATTGAAGAAAAACATCATACAAGCCTCATCATCAAATCATTCTCAAAGTTTTAAGGGTACCATTAGAATGTTATGTAACAAACTCACAGGGATAAAAATTCAGCTATGGTTAAAAGTTAACGAAAATCCTGAGAAAAAAAGTTGAAAAAATTTGCCTGATGAGAACATAATTAATGTTTGCCAGGTATATCTTTGTACTAAATAACGTTGATATTGTTATTTCATACAGAATTCAAAACATGAAGACCATTGATGGAAAACCAGAATACAAGGGTGCATTTGTAAGTACATAATGATTTTGTTATTGTGTCACCTGCAACGCAAGTGCGACACATAGGTATCACTATGTCGGTGTCTGCGGCAGTGTCAGGGGCGGCGACCGGAAAGCGGTTTCTGTGCAATAACTTAAGTACTTATTTTCAGATTTTAACTAAACATCGTTTATTACTTTATATCAATGAGATCCTGAATGAGTTCAGTTAAAATCCATTAAAATTTCCAAGAGTTATGGGACTTTGAAATCGTCAAAATAGATAAATCTATGGTTTTAGCTTGATAACTTCAGTATGTATTGTCTGATTGCAACTAAATTTGGTTTATTGCTTTATATTAATGAGATCTGGGATGGGATTAATACTAGTCAAAATCCATCAATACTAACAAAAGTTACGGGACTTTAAACTTGTCAAAACAGATAATTCCATGGTTTCCGCTTGATATTATTTAATAGTATTTATTGTCCAATTCCAACAAAATTTGGTATATTGCTTTACATCAATGACATCTCGGATTGGTTTGATACTGGTAAAAATCCATTAATATTTACAAGAGTTAAGGGACTTTGAATTAATTAAAACAGACAATGTTGTGGTTTCCATGCGATATCTTTTGTATTTATTATCCGATTTTAACCAAATGTTGTATATTGCTTTATATCAATGAGATCTCAGATGAGTTTGATACTGGTCAAAATCCATCAATATTTACAAGAGTTACGTAACTTGATAACTTCACTTAGTTATTAACAATATTTTCAACTGTAAATAACTATATATTTTTTATGTTAAAACTGCTCTGCAGGCAACACGTCCACCTACGTGGAATTCTTGTCTTTGACTAAAGATCTTTAGTCGAAGATAATTTCCAACAGATTTTTTCCTTGCCATCTGTTGATTATCAATAATTAGAAGTTTATCAAAATGATATAATTTCTTCGTGTTACTGTATAGTTCTTGAATATAAGGACAATTTTGTGATTATAGTGATTATTTTTAAAGGTTTATTTTCACAAATCATCTTAGTAACCTTTGAAAATATTATCCACGTCACAGGGTATGATAAAAAAAACCTGTGACTTTTGAACTTTAATGCAAGGCAAATAATTTTGAGAATTTGGGAGAATCTGCGAATCAAGTGAAATTAACAGCCCCCTACCTCCCTCTCACCCCACCCCTGCGAATATTATGTACTATACAGTACTCCCCCCACCCCTGTGAATATCATGTACTATACAGTACTCACCCCACCCCTGTGAATATTATGTACTATACAGTACTCACCCCACCCCTGTGAATATTATGTACTATACAGTACTCACCCCACCCCTGTGAATATTATGTACTATACAGTATACATCAGTGAATGCATTTTAACCTGTATTGCATTTCATATTTGATTTTGATAGTTGATACTACATGTAGTTCTACTTTAAATATAGATGAGAAACAGGTTATTATACTTGTTCAGTGAAATAAATAGTTGATACTACATGTAGTTCTATTTTAGATATAGGTGAGAAACAGGTTGCTATACTTGTTCTGTGAAATCAATAGTTGATACTAAATATAGTTCTACTTTAAATATAGGTGAGAAACAGGTTGCTATACTTGTTCAGTGAAATCAATCCTTTGTATAATCTCTGTTTATAGGACGTATGGGCCAAGACAATCCGACAGGAAGGATTCTTCAGTCTTTGGAAAGGATTCACTCCTTACTATTTCCGTCTCGGACCACATACAGTGCTGACTTTCATCTTCCTTGAACAAATGAACAAAATGTATGCAAAATATGTGATGGGGGACTCATCAGCAGGGGGAGGACTATAATGTGTGATTTGTATTTATAGATAGAACTGATTGAATCATATTTTATCAAAGATCTGTTGTTTTTTATAGAATTTCTGTGCCATTCTCTGTACTAGTTTTCCTTTTGTTTTCAAAACTGCCATCATATTGAATACAAAAATTACATACACTTTCATGATATTCCTTATCTTAAGTTTACATCCATTCCTCATGTCAATGGAATTTGAAATTGTTTTATAATTGGAGATGAATTCATTTCCATCTTGTGGAAAAAGGAAAAAGGGCCTATATCAATCACAGTTATTGACCTGTTTGCCTGTAAATCATATGTATGGTTTTTTTCCACATGCGATATAGAAAGCTGTGTATCCCATTGTTTTACCCTGACATATATTCAGTTTGCAAAGAGAGAGAAAGAGAGAGGGAGATAAAGAAAGATCGAATGTGAACCTTTGACTTACAGGATTGTTATTAGGCCTAATTACACACAAACCAGTTGATAAGCAGTTTTAAGGATGTTTTACATGTAAAAGAGGGCATTCTGTAATTGTTATAATGGCAAAGATACCTATTGAGA
This sequence comes from Argopecten irradians, assembly GCF_041381155.1. Lineage (NCBI taxonomy): Eukaryota > Metazoa > Mollusca > Bivalvia > Pectinida > Pectinidae > Argopecten > Argopecten irradians. The sequence continues at coordinate 2,060,496 of NC_091134.1, read as the reverse complement.
GCATTCTTTGTGGCTGTCTGAAAATATCATGATTTTTTTATGGAGTATGATGAACTGATATACTCATGAATGTAAGTTACACTCCACAAGTCTACCAGACTACCTTTGTCCGGGGCCTTTATCTTAATACTCAGTATGTACAGGTGTGAATTACTCCCAAAGCTAACAATACCGCATGCAACATTGATTTCTCCATAAGCTTTAAGTTAAGTTCTATTATTTATCCCAAATGTTTGTCTCTAGATGTTATAAAACTTTTAATTTGTTAAATTTGTTATTTTCCTAATTTCACAGACAGAAGTTTCTCTGAGAAATGCATTGCATTGTTTAAATGTTACTGTTAATTTTAATTTAATAGAATATTTAATTGTCTGTTTAAGTTATCTCACTCAGACTTTTATATATATATAGCATGGTACATGACAATTAATTATAGAAAAACTTGGATATAAGATGTATTACAGTCTGGTTTTACATATGAACTAGCTTGTTTTGGTGATGAAGTAACAGAGAGTTGAAGAGACACATAATTAATGTATAGTTCTTTTAAGAGTTGTGAATATTATCTGCTAAGGGACATATCATGAATACCATTTGTGCTCAATTTTTTTTATACAAGTGCTCTATATGGTGTACTTCTTACAGAAATTGAAGTCTGAACAGTTCTCCTTATATGTGTTGTTATGAAAAATATCATTATATAAAATCATGAGAAATGAAAAAACCTACACATATTTGATTGTATGCCATTCAACAGTACCATAAAAAGAAATTAGTTCGAGTATATATAATGGAGTGTACGGTCAAGTGAATTGAGTTGTCGAGATCATGATTTATTTGAATAAGAATTTCTGTTTATAAATATTTCCTTATCAGAAAAAAAAGACATAAGCAGATATATGTACTTTAGAATACTTATATAGCCATAATTATAAGTTCAATCATGCAAAAGTGTGACATTGTAAATGAGTTTTATAGATATTTTATATCTATAACTAGAATGTTTAATCTTTAAAAAGGATTGCTCATTTATAGTGATTGAATGGTTTATTCATTGACACATTTAAATAATTATTTGTTATTATTTTATCAAACATGAGTGGTAATTCCTAATTATTGATTCTCGAGTGACACGAAACTGGGTTGTAAATGCCCATATTTAGTTAACAGAGAAATTTTGATTTTGTTTCTTTACCAGCAGACAACAGTATTTACTGTTATTTGTTTTGTTTACAGTTACCGGTATTACACAATAGGGATAGTATGGTATTGTGTTTTTATACATACATTAGGAGTGTTCTAAACATGAGATTTAATAGCTACATAGAACTGTTGGTTCGAAGAATGGAATTTGTTTTGATCAAAACTGAAAATTGTACATATTATAATGTGATAATAAAAGTGCTAACTGAAATATGTATCTCTTATAAGATGATTTGATGTGTGAAATAGAAATAACACAGAAACTCTGGCATTAGCAGGCCAGAGTGTATAAGGTTATAGTGTATAACAGTGTCTATGATATTGTTAGAACGGGTCACGTGTAGGTCAAATCATCCTCGATACTCTAGGGGTTCCGATCACATACAATCTGTACACCTCTAGTAAAACTGGAGGCAACAGAACAGAAAAAAAACAGGTAATTTAGTCATTTGATGTACATGATTGGCTAATAACTGCTATATTAAGAGCAAACATACGTAGCTTAGTCAAGGCAATTCTATGTTGTTTGTACGATTTAGCTGGTAAGTGATATTGTGTGTAGATGTAACATTAACACAATTATCTGCAATGATCAGCGCCATAAATACGTCAATTGATGAAAAAAAACCTCCCATTATGCCCAAACCACTGGTACATTTGTAGCTTATTGACGCAGGATCTATGTAATTTTTGTGTGCATAAAAACTTTGCCGGATAGGCAGATTTTAACCAATATATTGAAATAATGAACCAGAGTAAGTATAGAATAGGATATATGATCACATGAAAGCGTTATGCCTAGACACTAAAAAACATAGGTAATAAAACGTGTTCGCTATTGCTTGAAATTGAGTCATGTTTGTAAGTGAAATTGAGTTAAAGCATTGTTACAAGACTGTAGAGACAACTGCTATTTCAACAGAATGTTTTACATATTGAAATACACTGTTCATGTAACTTGTAGAACGCTTTAACTTTGTTCCAGAAACGTAATGGGCCTTTAATTTATTCCATAGTTGAAAATGAGTGACAAACAAATATGTAAAGTATGCTGCTGTTATTAGTAAACAGATATATCAGTTTGACATTATGTGTAACTTTACTGGGATGTCACCTTGGTAATATACATGGCAACTAAAGGAAATACCTTCTAAGCAAGTTGTCTGGTAGTATTCAGTAATTCCGATTAACAATTCTTAGTGTGTGAAGTATACAGAAATGTAAGCATGCCTCTTGTCGGTAAAATGTGACCTTGTGCTTGATGCAATGTATAGTAGGTCATAGTTTCCAGTAGCACAATGACCGTCAATGAGACAAACTTTACCATACCACAGTCCCCCAAAACACAACCACCACCACAGGCATGCATTAGGCATATAGAGAACATCATACAAAGGGTGGAATAAAACCGTTATAGGTCGAGATTACGTTGACACGTAGACCCCCCAATAATGTTATGATTGTGAATAATGTTTGTTCAGATAATGATATCAAGTACCCATGTATCTGATCATGGGTTCATTATCGCAAGAATATATCAATGTTGCTTAATATCATTAACGTTGCTAAAGATACTTCTTTTGTTAAATATCTATATTAGATATTCTCTGATTTTGCGCAACTCTCGTTGGCTGATACACTGTCACGTTGAGGGCGATATCTGCACATCGACTCGGTATTTTCCATTTTTAGAAAGCATATTGACTCGATGTTTTCCATTTATAGAAAGCATATTGACTCGATGTTTTCCATTTATAGAAATCATATTGACTCGATGTTTTCCATTTATAGAAAGCATATTGACTCGATATTTTCCAATTTTAGAAACACCGAGTCAATATTATACAATTATCAACCTATTTTCAGGCGGATACGGCGAGTTATTAAACCGAGCAAGTGATATATCCCGAGGCCGGAGGCCGAGGGTAATTTTATTTTCGAGGGTTGATAACTCACCATATTTATTTTTATATGACTCTTATATGATATTAACCCGACTCTTCAAAAAGACTTAACTATAAAAAACTGGATGATATTTGCAAACTTTCTGTTTACAAAAGTAGTTACATGTAGTATATGGTAAATATCCAAATGCTTCTTCCTTGCGGTGTTGACTGGTAGAACCGGAATACTGTACCAACTGCAGCCCGTCTGGCATTCTTGAACGTTTTCCATAAATTGAAGTTTGTAGTTGTCACCGTTGTTCGCAGTAAACTTGCTGCCTTCCGCCATATATGTTACCGACTTTAATAATAACGTCACAATAGATTACCCCGACGTCATTGAATGAGGGAAACTCCTGTTTCGCTATATTTGGGTACGACTCGACGTTAAAAGTGATAGTGACGTCACATCTCAAGGGAGTTTTCCTCGATCTATTTTTTGACACAGGTTATTGGACTCGCAAGAGGTATCTGGACTGAGTCCTCGTGCTTTTCGCCGTCGATTTCGGGGTTGATATCGCAGTTGATGAATACTTCTGAGAAACGTATTGGCCAATCAAAATACAGCAAAAGCACCAGTCATATTGTGACTTCACGCCCTAGTCGATATTCCTATTGTGATGTCACTCGTAAGTCGGTATTGCGATTATGACGTCACAATACCCCGATGTCGAGTTCTTTGGGAAGATATAGCCGAGCCATTCTCCATGTTGTGCTATATTACTTAGCACGAAGCAAACATTTAAAATAATTATCATATCTAATATAAAAATTATGGACCTTTGTTTCGGTCCAAACGGTGTTATATCGCCTTGTAGATTTTCAAATTAATGACCTCGGGCTACGCCCTTGGTCATTATTTATTCTACTCGGGCAATATAACACCTTATTGACATCAGCAAAGGTCCAAAATGGATATTAATTTCCCATTGTTTCTTTACATTTCTTCATTTCATTGTTCCTCGAAATATTTTAAAACTACAATTTGTAAAGATAATGTAGCTCGTTATGTTGTAACCTTTCATCCACACATAATTACATAAATAGTATGTATTAATAACTTATGATAAATATGTAAATATGATATACCATTGAATAGAAGTAAACGTAAAACGTGTTAACTCATAGTACGGAATGTTGTACCTTAGATATTTAACATCTATGAAAAAAGTGTAGCTAGTGGAAATGTTTTGTTTTGCGTTTTACCATTCGTCAGTGAGAGCAAGTTTCTTCTCGATATCAATTCAGAGCACGAGTGTCTTGACAATTCACAACACACAAAGAGACGTGTATAATGTTTTATTCATCGTTCTTACAATTACATCATTATATGAATACCAGTTATCATGGTTTCCTCGTGTATTGGGCTGGATCAGAGCACCCTCAGAATGAAACAGTTCCAAATGGTAATGATTGAAAATAATAAAGATTCACGGAAATTCCTTATTAGGCAGAATATTTCATAGAGACGTTAATGCTTCCGAGTATACTGGATGGGCAATGAGTCAAAAAATTTATAAAGTTTAATAATACATGTACATATAAAATTTACAAAAATATTCTAAAATTGTTTGCAGCTCATCAAGATGATAAATGATTACTGGAAATCCCCTATGAACCTGGACAGCAGCAAACGTCTATTAAAATCATTAGTTTATACGGTCTCTGTACTTTGTATTTTCATGAACGTGCTTGAAGTCATTTTAGTTTTCTTATTATTATCAGCCTACTCGTTCAAGATTGTTCCATTATATTTTGACCTTTACTCCATTAGTTTAGGGTTGTTTTCTGCGTGACGGTTTAAGATTCAGGGATCTGCCATTTGGCTTTCCACGGTCCACTGTCTATATTCACATCGAACTCGTCCTTAGGTTCATCTTCCTGTAAAACACACACAACTATTGTTATACGGAGTGACGAAATCATACGTCTTTATATTGTAGCTTATTATATTTAAAGTTATATTTCACGCTATTTTCACTGTAACGATATTCATGTGCGCTTATGTTAGTTACAGGTCGTGTCGACGTCAGTCACGTGATACCATTCGGAATTCCGAGAAAACTCGAAGGTACTGAACATGGCGATGATTGAAGGCGCTTCAAAACCAAGAATATATGATCCCTAGATTTCGGCTCAGTATATAGGTCTACATATCCTTTTGGGGAGCTAAATCATTAAGTTAATAATATATGTCTATGTTCAAATATCAAATTTTTAATTTTTGCTCGCAAAATCTTCTTAGAACTATTTAATAAAATCTCACACAATGTATGGAATGGACACTCATTTAAGATCTATATATTTGCAATCATACCGAGTCGGCCTATTACGCAGAGATGAAGTCATACCAATAGGGTATGACTGGGTGACAGACACTAATCAAGCTGAATGAAATAATGGAATATAGTTGGTATGACTCTTACGTTTCTAAGTCTGCCAATCACTCCAATACTACAGGTGACTTTGCATTTTACTCTTTCAATGATCGATAGGCATGGAAGTGCAGGCGTGCTAATACATGTATAATATATATTCATATCGACTTGCAATAAGGCACTTTACTTGGGTATACATCTGCGGATAATGGGGTGTTAGGAGATTCAACACAAGGTATATAGACTTTTTTATGCCTATAATAATGCCATGTGATATAGGATGGAATTACTGTGATGTCAATCGAACTGTAGAATATCTTATAATAATGAAATTAATAATGAGGATAAATGAGAGTAATGAAGATCATTTAGGTAATAGGATAAATAACTGTATGGTCTCCTAAAATTAGGAAATCCAGGGACTCTTAAGAGTTGCAACTAGTAAAAGAGATAATGGCCTTTATCTACAACCAATTACAGAATATCAGTAAGGAGACACCAAAGAAGTATAGCTAAGTCTTCTTTGAAATGATAGAAATATAGCTGTAAATGGCAATAAGCTTAAATCTATCGTACTTTTAAATCTGATTAGCAAACGTGTCACTATGTCAAGGCAAAATACAACACAAAATTTATTTTAGTACTAGGATTTCTATTCTTTCACTTCAATGGTGTCCTGGGTCACATATGATGTGTTCTGTTAAGAGTTTTGATGTGATGAACAAAATATTTCGATTGAATCTTTGTGCTACACCAACTCTGCAACATGCACTTTACCTCGCACTGTTTTTCAAGATGAAACCGATCAGCTTTGTCATACTCGTCCCAGTCAGGCTTCATGTCTGGATCTGCTTCTGATCTTAATGGCATCCCTTTCTTCAGTCCGAAATATCCCCAGGGCTTCCCACTATCCTGCCATCGAAAGTCAATGCTCCAGCGGATTGAATCGGTCATGTTTGGAATGCTTTTGGTAGAAAAAGTTATACAGTAAGTAAATATTTATTACTTTAAAGACAAAGATACACATTAAGCTGTAACCTCATTTAAATTATTTTCGACATAGTGCTTGCAGTAACATTAATGCACTAATTGCATGAAAACATGTCGTTAATATAATTGTTGAATATTTGCGACATTATACTTCACTAATGTCTTTAAATTAGGTCTAAATTTTCATCCTGTTAAAATTAGCATATTCATATTTATTACAAGACATGTGGTACCTTCTATGTGGGATGATGTTGCTAAACAGAACAATACTTCCCAATGGTGCCTCGACTATCACATTCTTAGACATGTCTAGGCCTGAAACGAATAAAACACAACGCTTCGTCGTTAGACCATTTTTACCGTGTATATATATGTTTGAAAATATAAAAGGATGAGGACTGTTTCACCACTAACAAATGGTATATTTTTTCTCAATCAAAATCAGGAGCAGGTGAATAAGTATTTTTTTAGTTAAAATTACTTACTTTACACCATTACCATCATTAAAAGGTTTGAGCTTCTTATTTTACTAAAGATAAATATATCGAAACAATCCAAAAATATGATTAATTTTGTTTGGAAAAAATTCCATGGCCTATATGGAATGAGGTACTGATTGCGCATGTATTAAACGCAAAATAAATTATTTTATGTTATATAATTTTTTCACAGTACAAATATGTTATAACCCCCAGCTGTTTATGATGTGTATATATGTTTGTGGCATTGCATCAAATATATATATATATACACATCAGTGTTTTGGTGAGAGCTGCCAGGGTTGGGGTGCCCTGGGGTCAACTCTCCGAACAATATTGTCATCGCACAGGAGGGCTCTCGCACAGCATGCAACAAATTAAATAATAAATGCAATTTATCTATAGCCATTGTAGTTAAAGGGACATAACTTTATGAAATTTTGAAAAAAAAAAAAATTTGTAAAGAAAATTGCATGTGTATTGTTTTTTGTATGATATAATATTGCATTCTCCTGTTAATTAGACACATATATTCACAATTAAACATCAGCTATTGTTTAAATGAGAATTATCGTTTATGCTATATCGCTGCGGATCATTTTTAAGATTGATATTTTCGTAGAATGTCAGCGTTGGTTATTTTCTGGAAACTTTGAAAACTGGTGAATTCAAAGTTATTTACGTCAAAATAGGAATATGAACATATTTGAGCAAAATACCTAGCATCAAACTGAAACTTTGACTTCATGATATAGATTTGTATGGGAATGAATACTCTTGTTTTAGACTGTGGGTCAAAATTATTGAAATATTTTTTTTTGTATTTATTTTATTTTTCCAAATTTTTATCAGACAGTTATACAACATATAAACAAGATACAACTTTCATTCCTAACACATATTATGCATGTAATTTGTTTAACATTGAGACATATAAATTTGAAATTAACTATATTACCAAAAAAGGAATTTTGTATTCATGAAACGTAGCTAAAACTTTTTTTCGTTTTTTTGTTTTTTTACAAAGATTATGAAAATAAACAATAACTATACCAAGTCGTGTTACCAGCTCCTTCTCGTCCAGTGTTATATAGAAATTTTCAGTCAATTTGTGGACCGCAGTTAGACCTTTCTTATGCCCTCCTGGCGTAAACTGATCAAATAAACATTCATGTTGCACAAACCAACTGACGAAGAAATATATAGTTCATCTAAGATCTTAACATTTAAAAAAATGGCAGTGATTTATAGACTTTGGTTTCATGAATGCTTCGTGTGCATAATGCTATTTATTTTCAAAAGTGTAATTTAAATAGTTATTCATTCTGATATGCACTTCGTCAGTGCACTCATTGTAAATTTCTTTATTTATATTTTTACCGATATTGTAATATAATGTTTGTCACCACATTAAATTAACTTTATCAAATGTATAGATTTTAAATAAGTGACACTGTTGAATTTGGGTTCATTGATTACAATAATTATTAGATATTGGTAAAACTACCTCCAAGCAACCGTTTTCTTTTGTTGCATTCACAAACGGAATCCAGGCTGTGACGATGTGCGTACTGTAAGTATCCGAGTCAAAATAGCCCGAATCTACAAGGAAAAGGAATCAGCATTATACCATCATACAGAGCAAAGAATTTGAATAATCATTGGCTGAACAATCTAAACATAACCCTAAATTAATGTGGAAATATATTAACTCAAGATCAAAATCTAAACAAGAAATAATAGTGTTATATGAAAATTCTGAAGATAACAAATCTAGAAAGGTCTTATTGGATAAAGAAAAAGCGGACATTCTACAAAAATTCTTCCAAAGTGTAGAAGGGAGAAAACAGCATGTAACAATGAATGCTAAAAAATCTGATTAGAAAGATCGGGTATCCATCAAGGATCAGTCCTGGGACCATTATTATTTGCAATATTTGTAAATGATCTACCAGTCAATGTACAATCTGATATGTATCTTTTGTGGATGATAGAATTATTTTAGAATAATTAAAAAAGAAGACAAAATTATATTTCAGGATGATCTGAATAGGATTGTACCATGGGAAATTGGAGAGAAAAATGGTTATTGAAGATGCACCCAGAGAAATGTGAATATATGTCCATTGGTCGAAACACAAAACAAGGCAGCATATCATCTACTTGGAAATGAATTACAACTCACAAAAAAGGGAAAAGATAAACTTTTGAAAGCGAAAAAATAAGCAGAGCAAATCATATTTTTGGACTTTAAAGGAAAACATTTCATTTCATGAACTATAAAACTTTACTTCCATTATATAAAAGCCTAGTAAGAACACATCTTGATTATGCAAGCTCTATGTGGGCATTATTACACAAAATAAAGGATATAGCCAAAATTGAATCTGTATAGAGAAGAGCCACAAAAAATCTACCAGCCATGAAAGAACTAACATACCAAGTAGGACGAACGAAGCTGAAACTACCTACTTTAACATATAGGAGGATTCGAGAAGACATGCTAGATCTGTTTAAAATCACAAACAGCCGCTATGACAAGGATTCATGCAATTTTTTGAAACTTTGGAAATATTTTGGATGCAGACAGGGCGGTCGAGGTCGCACCAAAATAACCTTCCCAAATCACTATGACCAACAGAAGAGGAAACAGCTTTACAATACGAACTGTCAAATAATGTGGAATAGCTTAGATAACATTGTATCTGCTCCAAACATTTAACTACAGACTTGGTAAATTCTTGTGTAGATATATTTTGTACGAGGGGTGTTCCAAAATTATTGTTACTTTGGTGATTTCTCTTTGATATAAGTAATTCTAATCATTTTACTTTGCCCTGTCCCTCGAAGTACCCCCCCCCTCTGTATTTATGCATCGTTTCAACCGATCGATCCACTTTTGGAAACAGTTTTCGCACTCTTTAATTGGTATACTCATAAGATACTGGTAAATGGCAGAGCCAAGGGCCTTTCTTGATTTTTTGTTCCAGATAGGTGAAATTTTAGTTTGGGGAACAAGAAAAAGTCACAGGGGGCCAAGTCTGGTGAATATGGAGGGTGGGGGAGGACAGTGACCCCTTTTCTGCCTTCTGCGTTACAATGCGCGCTTTGTGTGCTGGCGCATTATCATGTAAGAGCCTGAGGTACTTCAAACCTGTCTGTGGGCGGCGGCGTTTGTAGACTTTCTTAAGTTTTCGAAGTACAACGTCTCTATAATACTTCGCTGTGACAGTTTTGCCTTTTGGAACAGGGATTTGAATGATTGGACCCTTGTTATCAAAGAATATGACATACAAAACCTTCCTCACGGTGCGTATTCTTTTAGCAATGCTAGGGCGCCTGGCGTTTTTGTTTGCCCAGATTCGATTAGAACATTTTCTTTTGGGTTCGAAAAAATACACCCATGTTTCATCACCTGTGACCAAATTTTCAAAAGCCTTTTTGCTGTATTTTGGGTATTTCTTCAATAAGCATTTGGCCTTGTCAACCCGGGACCTCTTTTGGTTGTCAGTTAGTACATGGGGTATCCACCTGGCATTGATCTTGCTGTTTCTTTAAAATGCAATGAATACGTGCTAAAGACAAGCCTGTCATTTTAGCTAACTGCCGGACAGTGTACCTTGCATCTTTTTCAAGGATTTGCCGAATCAGTTATATGTTATGCTTTGTTGTTGTTGTTGCAGGGCGACCTGTGTGGGCAGCATCTTTAAGTTGCTGGTGTCCCGACTTAAATCGAGCAACCCACCTACAAATAGTCATATATGACATTTGACCCTTCACATATATATCACACACCTCATGATGAATATCCACCGGCTTTAAGCCAAGTAGAGACCTACCTTTGATATAGGCCCTAATTTCAATTACGTTTTCAACTCTCTTGCCAACCATATTTGTATAGAGTGTAACGAGTGCGCTACAAAACAATGTACACAGCACCAAGGTCAGTGTAATTGTGAGCGAGATATTTACCTATATCACGCTTCAGATATCACGCTTTCACCACGAGGTAGTTTTAAGCCCATTTAGCACGATTTCCACGAGATATTGCGCAAGTAACACTAATTTCGGAACATCCCTCGTATAAGAAAACTGTCGGACACAACATAAGTGCCCTTTAGATATCCATCATAAATTGGTGCGTCTTCGGTACATATAGTATGCACCATTAGAAACATTTCTTTTTACTGATAAAATTGATATATCATCTTCAACGGGTGAAATAGTAGTTTTCAACAACCTATGCAGGCATTGCAATACAAAGTAATATAAAAATTGTATACCTTGATGCCATGGAACCAGAGTTTCCGCGTGTCCGGGAGCTTTTGGGCGCAATGTCCAAACAGCATGAGCAGATACTTCGGGTCCCACGAGTTGTTCAACAACGTTCAGCAGGCGTTCATGTGACCAGAGATCCCGGAAAGCCTGTAGTAATATACGACGTCAATTTTACAAAACTTTTTGGTAAACTTGTATATCTGATGACATTGTAGGACATAGAAGGATACCCTGGTACCGTACCAAGTACAGGTGATGGTGTATGACATAAAAGGATACCCTGGTACCATACCTAGTACAAGTGATACCGATTACACATCAGGATTCAACTTTACAATTAAAACCATTAATGGATGATCAAGTACAAATGGAAACGGTGAACCGGTTTTTCATTATATGAAGGAAAGGTGTTACAGTTAGGTTGTTTAATATATAAAGAATGAAGTGATCTTAACTGTTCCTACGTTTAGGATATTTTTCATGCGTTGACATTAATCTATGACATTTGTTTTACCTGTGGTAATTTCCCTTGTTTCAGTAGAAGCATTACAGCCCCGGGCCATGCCTTTTCGAGTTCAATCAGTCGTTTCTCGAAACCGAAGTCTTCGTACAGACCTGCAATATTCAGCAAAAAACAATCGCCCCTAATGTTGATTTATTAACAGGTTACGAAAAAACACAAAAGACAAATGATTACCCTGGGATAAATTTTAATTGTGAATTTGATGGGTCTCAGGTTTTCCTCCGGGGGCCAATTTGACTATACATGTATTTCATTATTAGTATCTGATAGCAGTTGAACTTAATGGACAGAACAGCTCTGACACTTCAAATTAAGGAACCTGAGGAGCGGCGCAGATAAGGGTTAAAATGACAAAGAAAATATTTAAAAATCTTCTTTTTGACTCCCAGAAATGGCGCAGAATCAATAATTATAGCTGGAAGGGTCTAAAGGTTCTTTAAAAACACAATGTGAATTTCATGACCCATGGATCTTGTGTTCTCCTGGGAGGAGTCAATTTTACAATCGTTTATAAACCCCCCACATTTTTGTTCATTATTCAATAACTCCTATAGAAAACGGGGTAAGCTTGGTAAGAACTATTAGTATAAGGTAGCAGTGTATTAGTACGGACAATTTGACCCCGGCTGACCTCCAGAGTACTTTAAGGTAAGAAGCTGGAGACATTTGGATCTGTGTAACTGTTTGGTATTGATACCATGTATATATTGGTCCTTACTAACATTCAGGGGACATAAAAAAAACCAACAGGTGACCTCTAGGCCTCTCGGTTTTCTTATTTCTAAAACAGTTGACGTGGTCGGTACCAACATCGAGGGAATACAATTTTTATTCTAATAAGGCGCAGAATAACTGTCGCAATCAAAAGGTTTATATCTCCTTAGAATTAAACTGGTATTGTTTGATATTGACCCAAAAATTAATGTTTAATTTCAAATAGCAGATTCCATAACAATAACCTATCCAGATGGCTTCCTTCTTTTTTTATAATGTTGGACTATTCAAAAGGCCCCATCCACAAGTTATATTTAATCTTTATTTGTCGGCTAGTTTTATTACATTATCAAAAGCACTGTAAGTAGTCTTGTATTGTCTTCGTTGAAATTAAATATGCAAAAATGTATATTAAACAAACTGTTTCTATCGTATTTTGATGGAAAAAGTGATATGAAATCCGAAAAGCGACGGGGTTTTTTTTTTGGTGACGTCTCAAAAAGACGTCGATGTTTTATCCGTTTAAGAAGTCTCAGAAAAAAGTAAGATATGCAAATTATCTCCCTTGGCTGAATATTTTACATATACTGCAAACCAAATTAGTTTCGCGTACGATTGAATTTCGCGAGCGATTCAATATAGCAAACAATTTTCGTCGTGAAATTGTTTGTTCATTCATTTAATTTCAAAATATTTTGTCGTCAGATCTTAAAAACAATGACATGAAATTTTGGCAATATGCCGATACACGCAATCTCCAAAAAGTATATATCCTATTTTATATAATATATGAAAAATGATTTTACAATATTTTCAATGAAGTTCAACGTAATTTATTACGTATGTATCCCTAACAAAGCACTGAACTTTTATATTATATATTGAATATATCTTAATTGATATTAATATAGTGTCTTTAACAACCATGTAAAATGTATTGTCAGTAGTATATCATTACTAAGTTCCAAAATGGAATTAAAAAGGAGCCGTCTTAGGTTGACGTAAAAGGACTGTATAAAAAAGGTGTTCACAGCCCACGTTTTGTTCTGAAATTAAAACACATTGAAGAAGCGTTACGCATGAAAACGCAAAATTTATTCACCTGGAAAATAGGTCTCATTTGACCCCTTTAGAGAACTCTTGCCTCTGTCATAGTTTCTGACGATATGAAATGAGAAATAGGTGCAGTATCACGATCTTCCAGAATAACTAAATGTGGACGATGTACAGCGTACGGTTATGAAGTTAAAAAACGTTTAAAATTCGTTCGAAAATTGTTTGTGTGGTTTTTTTTTAAAATCTGTGACCATGACCTTGAATGTTATCATAGTCGCGTTCGTTTCTCGGATTGTAACATTCGCTATCGCCATACTCAGAAGGTCTTTATTACTATGGTGTCTTTATCTCCTTTGAAATTAAGCGTTATGACGCCTTCGCAGAGTTAAGTTCTTTTTGCGGATTTGAACTAAAAAATGCGGAACAACATCAATACACTATTTCTAAGCTCTTATAGCGACATTAGTTGCCATAGAGCTCAATAATAAATAATAACAGTATTCTTTTACAGTTGAGACAGGAAATATAATGAATTTCAGCAATAAATGTTTATTTTCTTGATTTTGATTCCCAATTCTAAATTAAAAAATGACCCCAAATTTTAAATGCCCAGTGACGTTACTCTTTAGCAGGCGTGAATATAACGTCATTTAGACCCGCTAAAAAGAGACGTCAAGTTCACCGAAATAACGTCATGTCTTTTTCCTGGCTCGCGGCAAAGGTATTATTCTAAATTTTTCATTATTTCCTTATCGTTTCAGTGATATTACACACTGAACAGAATTCCTGGAATTGTTTATGAATATGTTTATACATTATCCATTCGGTTTCGTGAATGAATCTTTTCTTGTTCATCAAATATGCATTTTATTTAAATAAAAATAAATAATTCATTATGAAATATCGATTAGATTGCAATAACAATAAGAAGAAGATAAAAAAAAACCAGAGCAAAAACAATAGGAATTTCCATCCGAAGTGAACATCCCAAATTATTCAGATATCTATCTTTATATCTATAAGAAGTTATGACCCGGAACTGGTTGAAAAAAACAACAAAAAAAAAAAAAACAAAAAAAAAAAAGCACAAACTCTGTTCCATAAAGTCTGTTTATGGGCTCAGATATATTTTTGTTGATTGCTTGTGTTACAAGCCAGAAATAATAATCATGTATTACAGTGGGTAATATTTGACATACTAACTTGATATTTTGCCGGCTTTGTAAAGCTTTGAAGCCACGTCGCTCACCAAATCATTGATCGCCGCTCTACTAGGCTCAAGTTCAGCAGAGTCGAAAAAGTTTTCTACCAACAGAAATCCCTGAAACATTTCCAGATCAACATAAATCAAGTTACTTTCGTTTTCAAGTTTAAGTTCTTTTATCGAAAACCATATAGGTCTATTTCAAAACATTTCTTTTTGTAAGCTTACTCGTATAATGAATTTATAAGGGAAGATTTACATTTTAATTGCAGTCCAATAATGCAACTTTACGAAGCGCAGTTGGCATTCATTAGTCTATGAACTGCCATCCGCTTACAATGACAGCATTATCATTGTGACGTCACAATCGTCGAACCAGCGATAACGGAAGCTGGCTGTTCAATTACTGTTCCATTTTTGATGATAACGAATCCTTTAGTCATTACAAAAAAATTCAGTTAGCATTCATAATAAATATGAATGCCAAGCAGATAGACCAGGTTTACCTCTGTCCAGTTGGCATTCATATTGGCTATGAATGCCAACTAAAACATGTTCAATGCTGCAATAAATTCATGCTCCTTTAACTCAGGTATTAAATTGATTATTTTTAAATGTGATGAAATCAAACATAGCATGTGTGATGACATCTGCAATCATAATCTCGATGCCAAGATGATATTCATGCTTTTGTACAGCTAAATCTGGTCTAACAAATGTTAAGAGTACCTGGAATATAAACTAGTTTATTTAGTACTAAATGGTAGGAGTACCTGGAATATAAACTAGTTTATTTAGTACTAAATGGTAGGAGTACCTGGAATATAAACTAGTTTATTTAGTACTAAATGGTAGGAGTACCTGGAATATAAACTAGTTTATTTAGTACTAAATGGTAGGAGTACCTGGAATATAAACTAGTTTATTTGGTAAATGGTAGGAGTACCTGGAATATAAACTAGTTTATTTAGTACTAAATGGTAGGAGTACCTGGAATATAAACTAGTTTATTTAGTACTAAATGGTAGGAGTACCTGGAATATAAACTAGTTTATTTGGTACTAAATGGTAGGAGTACCTGGAATATAAACTAGTTTATTTAGTACTAAATGGTAGGAGTACCTGGAATATAAACTAGTTTATTTGGTATTAAATGGTAGGAGTACCTGGAATATAAACTAGTTATATTTCGTACTAAATGGTAGGAGTACCTGGAATATAAACTAGTTTATTTGGTAAATGGTAGGAGTACCTGGAATATAAACTAGTTCATTTAGTACTAATGGTAGGATACCTGGAATATAAACTAGTTTATTTAGTACTAAATGGTAGGAGTACCTGGAATATAAAACTAGTTTATTTAGTACTAAATGGAGGAGTACCTGGATATATTATAAAAGTTTTTTTTTACTTTCATACTTCAATGACGTTTATTGCAACTAATATAACCCGCCATTTTTGTACTAAATTCGAAGAAATCCATGGAATATAAGAGTAAATTTTTACTAAATGCATGGAAAATTACGTGATATTTTTCAACAAAAAATCCGTTGTTTGCATCTTTTATAGTAAAACCAGTCAAGTTTGTGAAAAAAAAAAGTTAAAATTTTACCGAGGAAATAGAAATTTTTTTGACAGCGTGACGTCACGAGGCTTTATTGCATGGGTAGCCATGCAATACAGCCTCAGGCGGCATGAGTATATTGCCCTAGACCAGGCAGTATTACACCCATAGGTATGAAAGAAAATTATTTTATTTAGTTAATGATAGGAGTAACTGGGATACATTTTTGTTTACTTAATTAATTTTGATACGCATAAGATGCAATATGTCTCCTGAAGCATATTTGTATCGTACATCCGAGTAACACAATACATGGCCTGTTATCAGTAAGGAATTAAGTAAAATATGATGCGTACTTGATCCTATGTATTAGAGTAGTAATTTATTAGCATAAAAAATAGAACAAAGTAAACTTTGATGCATACCTGATCCTCTGTATTAGAGTAGTAATTTATTAGCATACAAAATAGAACAAAGTAAACTTTGATGCGTACCTGATCCTCTGTATTAGAGTAGTAATTTATTAGCATACAAAATGGAACAAAGTAAACTTTGATGCATACCTGATCCTCTGTATTAGAATAGTAATTTATTAGCATACACAAAATAGAACAAAGTAAACTTTGATGCATACCTGATCCTCTGTATTAGAGTAGTAATTTATTAGCATACAAAATAGAACAAAGTAAACATTGATGCATACCTGATCCTCTGTACAAAATAGAACAAAGTAAACTTTGATACCTGATCCTCTGTATTACATACAAAATGAACAAAGTCTTTGATGCATACCTGATCCTCTGTATTAGAGTAGTAATTTATTAGCATACAAAATAGAACAAAGTAAACTTTGATGCATACCTGATCCTCTGTATTAGAGTAGTAATTTATTAGCATACAAAATAGAACAAAGTAAACTTTGATGCATACCTGATCCTCTGTATTAGAGTAGTAATTTATTAGCATACAAAATAGAACAAAGTAAACTTTGATGCATACCTGATCCTCTGTATTAGAGTAGTAATTTATTAGCATACAAAATAGAACAAAGTAAACTTTGATGCATACCTGATCCTCTGTATTAGAGTAGTAATTTATTAGCATACAAAATAGAACAAAGTAAACTTTGATGCATACCTGATCCACTGTGTTAGAGTAGTAATTTGTTAGCATACAAAATAGAAAAAAGTAAACTTTGATGCGTACCTGATCCTCTGTATTAGAGTAGTAATTTATCAGCATACAAAATAGAACAAAGTAAACTTTGATGCATACCTGATCCTCTGTATTAGAGTAGTAATTTATTAGCATACAAAATAGAACAAAGTAAACTTTGATGCATACCTGATCCTCTGTATTAGAGTAGTAATTTATTAGCATACAAAATAGAACAAAGTAAACTTTGATGCATACCTGATCCTCTGTATTAGAGTAGTAATTAATTAGCATACAAAATAGAACAAAGTAAATTTTGATGCGTACTTGATCCTCCGTATTAGAGTTGTTATTTATTAGCATGCAAAATATTAATAGACTAGTATACTGTACATGAACCTTGTCCTAGTGATAAAAACGGCACATAAGTTGTTGATACTTTCAAACATGGTTTTAAAAACGTCCTTAATACCTTATCAAAGTATTCATCTATCTGTGCTTTCGTTAGTTGGCCCGCCTTTTTTACTTTCGGTTGTTCTGGTGGTTTTGTGAACACCTCGGGAAACGCCTCTCCGGTGAATCCGGGTGGTAGTACGTCTGTAGTCATGGCTGGATCGTATAGTAGTCAGAGTATTGGTGTGTAGCTTGATAGTTATAAAGAATGACATTTTAACCACCGGTTATCTGTAAAATTCAAATCATATCTCAACATATATCAGATAATATTTGTTGTAGTCTGTTAATGTCACCTCTGTGTCTATAATTCGGTAGAGTCCACTTAATGTTTGTTTTAGGGTAGTCTAAGCCTGTTAATGTCATCTCTGTATCTATAATTCGGTACAGTCCACTTAAAGCTAACAATTGAGGTCAAGTTCACATGAAAAAAATGTCATGCCAACTCGAAGTGAATTGCAGACCATATCAACTCAAAGTATAGCTATTTCAAAGAAGCATGTATTACTAGATGTCTTCAAAATTGTATCACAAAACTTTCTAATACAGGTCAATCAAGTACAGATATACGTGTATCAGACGATTCATTTCCAACCTTTTTTTGTTTTTGTTTTAAACTACATTTGTAACTATGTTTAAACAGTTAAAGGCATTTATGTATGATACAAACTATCTGAATGTTGTTTATAGATGTATTTTGCCACTGAACTTTTTGTCTCCGTTTGTATACTAACACCAATCTATCGAACATTCTCGATAATGACTTACAGTTTATCATACTTTCATTTTCTACTTTACACACATTACAGGCAAAACAATATCTTACTCCACTTGTATCAAAAATAACAAAAGTGGATTGGAAATGATTTTTAAAAAGTTTATGAGGCACAACAAAAAATGTATTCAGATTTGTTGGATACTAAAGAGATCTAGAAAAATGTCACAGAATAGAGAATGGATGGCTGCATAACAAGATCAAGAGCCAAATTGATTGAAGAATGTCGGAAAACAATAGGAGTTCAGGTATTTGTGACTTTACAGCTGTATTTTTGAATGTGTATATAAACTATTAAATAAGGCTTAAAACGTGAACAGTTCGTTCCCCAACAGTTTGGTGTATTAGAGTTACTTCCCTTTGTTTCATTCCGTCAATACTGATGGAGTGAAAGGAAGGAATTGTGGTAAAATAACATAGTTTCTGATCAACGTCATGAAAGTTGTACACCAAAGGAAGACAAACCTAGGAATATTATTTTATTGGAAAAGGAAACTAAGCCCACTTCTTACTGATGTATCTCGAACCATTACCTTTTTATTTAATTTCTTGAAATTCCATCGAAGAGGACTCATTGGATTTGGATTTGATATACCCTGTGCAAAAATTGTGGCTATGAATTTGCAAAACAGTAAAAGTCTTAAAGTTATTGTTATGTAGTGAAAAATAATTGTCCAGTCCTACCGTCATAATACGTGGACAATTTGTGTTTAGTGTATCGTATCTGATAATGGCTTCATAATAACAAGGTTATAAAAATAATTCAGTTGTTTAATATCATTGTTTGTTTATATTTCTTTGTTTCCTTATTCTTCAAATTTTCGTAAAAAATCGTAAAGATAATGTAGCTCGTAACGTTGTAATCTTCATCCACACATAATTATATACCCAGTATGTATGTATAACTTTTTTTTTTAATTTAAAATGACTATTGAATAGAATTGAATTTAAAAAAGGGGTTTATTCAATAACTCATAGTACTACGGAATGTTATACTGTACCTTTAATACTTAACATCTATGAAGAAAAGTGTAGCAAGTAATGATGGAAATATTTTGCTTTTCGTTTTACCATTCGTCAGGGAGAGCGAGTTTCACCTTCCAAATCTTATCAGGTCCCGATTTCTCGAAACAAACTTAAGTCAAAAACGAATGGAAGTCTAAAAGTATTAACATAGATTACATAGTAGAAATAGCTTAAGTTTTGACTGTTAAAAGTCGTGACTTTTTTTTCGAGAAATCGAGATCTGGAGTATAAGAATTAAAAATCATATACCAGCGTTGCGACAATTCAAAACACAAAGAGACATTAATATTCTTATTCAACTTTCTTACAAATACATTATTATATGAATAGCAGTTGTTAGTATTTTCCCTCATGTATTGAGCTTGTCCAGTGCACAAGTAGAATGAAACAGATCCATATGCTTATGATTCTGCAGTCTCTATATACATGTAATTTGTATTTTTATAAACCTGCGATTCGTAAGGAATTTTAGCTTTCATTTCATCATTTATGCTTAATTTTCTCATTAAAAAACTAATCAGATTGATCTTTTTTGATGTCACATTCATATGTCATATACATTTTAGATTACAATAAAAAGAAAGAGCTTTATCTATAAAGAGAGAGCGTATTTGTACACAAGAAGTCTACATCATCTACATGACATAGCAGTGTAAGTGATTTTGGTTAAAAAACAAACACGGACTTATTTAGCAATATGGTTAAAGGAGAACACTTATATATACGGTAATTTATTGACACTATTTGCTAAGTGAATCTAAAATGTGAAAAAAATGACAAAAAATGTTATATACTGTAGTACCAAAGTTTTTAATGTAATTCCATCCATGCATAACTAGCTATAATATATTGTAATATTGGAGTTTAATAGAAAAACAATGAAGAACAACTTTATTTCAATGTCATTGCCTTATCAGCTATGACATCATAGACTAATGCCAAATTCATTACTTTAATAATTGTTCTAAAAGTCTATCGACTTAGAATTTAAAAATTCTTGAATTACAATATGTTTTATCTTTTTAAGAAGTCACAGAAAATATAGAGATCCCTATTATCTCCCTTGGCTGAACATTTTATATGTACTGTAAACTGAGTAAGTTTCGTGGGCGATATCGTCGTGGAATTGTTTGGTCAAAGGTATCAAGTAGAAGCAAAGGACTTTAAACCACAAAATTAACTCGGATGGAAAATGCGTTACGCATGAAAACGTAAAATTAAGTCACCAAGAAATTAAGTCATTTTATTATATGTTTTCATAGTTTTCCCCATGTGTTGCATATAACACATTTACGAACTTATGGATTGCTTATAATCGACAGTGACACAAAAATAAATACATAAAAAATATAACATACCATAGCATAATGCATAGTTCTATTCTAGTAAGGCTGGAGAGGTGTCTGTGCTCAGATATGATATTTTTGGATGATTGGTTGTGCTAAAAGCCAGAAATAATAATAATGTTTTACAGTAGGTAATATTTGACATACTAACTTGATATTTTGCCGGCTTTGTAAAGCCTTGAAGCCACCTCGCTCACCAAATCATTGATCGACGCTCTACTAGGCTCAAGTTCAGCAGGGTCGAAAAAGTTTTCTACCAAAATAAACCCCTGAAACATTTCTTGTTTTAGTCATTTGTCTATGAAATCAGAAAAGATATGATAAGTAGCCGGGGTTACATAATTCACACGTGCTCCATTATCATTATACCCTCATAACATCAACAAAATAAAAATCTTGTCCTTATATTTACATTTTTGCGCGTAAATGAATATCATTTATTCTCGCGACAGTTGCATATTTTTTATTAAAATACCCATATTTGTTTCTCTCCCGTCATCGTCAACAAATTCGATTGAACAGCTGATTGGAATCGAGACATTATGTTCCAACAAGACTATATGTTCCCACCAAAAGTGAGGTCATGACCCCACGTTGCTACGCCAGCGACTATGCCCGTAACAATAGAATCGACGCACGTGTTGAACTAGCATTATACACTGATAATGATAATACTAGAAAGCATGGTTATTGAGTCCATGTCAGTGCAAACTGTAAATATAACGAAAGAATTCATGCTTTTTTAAAAACTTAACTTGTATTGAATTATCTTCATGCAGTAATAGTACATTCTATGTTAGTTCACTCATCATATGTACGTATATGAGAAGGATAAGTCACACTGGGTTTTGGGGAAGTCCGAGGCAGGCGCTTTTGTGTTTGTGCACTGACCGTGACGTTGGGCGACGACTGATTTTCCTTTGATATCCGCCGGCGCAGCCTTTGATGTAGCTTGCGGGTGCGAGGGTTACCGTCTTACTTTCTGAAGCGGTGCTGTCATTTCATGAGCTGTCAATTTTTTAACGAAAATTTAAGACATATCCCCTAAATATTCCGTCTTTAAAGCAAGTAATAAAACGTTGTGAAATTTAATAAACTTTACATCGGTGTTTCGTTTGACTCGATAAGACGAGTATTTGTTGAGAAAAAACGGTTTTTATTCCCGGTTCATAGGCGTCTCGCGTGGTGTTTAGTAATGTAAAGAGACAGACACGAATCCTTCTCACTTATAAATCCTTGGTTCACTCATCATATGTACATCATGTGATGGACATGTACATACATAATGGACATCAAACAAAGCAGGTGTGATAACGTCTACAGCTGTTATCTCAATGCCAAAAGGACAGCCGTACTTTTACACAGCTGGTCTAACAAATGTAGGAGTACCTGGAATATATGCTACTTTATTTGGTATTAAGTGTGCGATATGTTGGGGTATTTTTTAAAGTTAGAATGTATGAAACGGTTTTGTCTCCCTTCTGACTATCTTATACTGTATAAAAGGTGTCTCCCTTGATATAATACATTTGTTGAAATTACTATATTGATTCAGATTATATAATTATTTTAATGGATACAAATGATTAACATGAATGCAAGAGCAAATTTATATACTTCTGTAGTAAAGTAAGAGGGGTGTAAGTTTTGTGAATTTAAAGGGGAATTTAACAAAAAGATTTGTGATGTCTATGATATGCAATATTTCTTCTGAAGCATACTTTTTTCGTGAAGGCAGGAACAAAGTAAACTATGATGTATAGTAACACACTACGGTACGTTTAATCATCTGTATCAGAGTAGTAATTCATCAGCATGCAAAATATTAATAGACTATACTGTACATGAACCTTACCAAAGTCCTAGTGATAAAAGCGGCACATACACTTATCTTGTTAATACCAGTACGTCCAAACATAATATTAGAAAACGTCATTAATATCTTCTCGAAGTATTCATCTATCTGTGCTTTCGTTAGTTGTCCTGCCTTCTTTACTTTCGGTTGTACTGGTGGTTTTGTGAACACCTCGGGGAACGCCTCTCCGGTGAATCCGGGTGGTAGTATACCGGTCAGAGAATGTTATATCGCTAAGTACCAAGAAAGACTCGTTGACCACAGGTTATCGAATCGTATGTAACCAATCAGATCTGTATATAGTTAGCCATATAATACATTGTGTTCAATTATATGGCTAGCATAAATACATAAAATACATCAACTGAAACCCAACCACTAAATTTCGTGATTTCAATTTCAAACAAATTCGCGAAATCAAAAAAAAAAAAAACTCGCGAAAAACAGTTGTGCCAGCTGTATAAGGTTAGATAATAATTTCTGTCAAAACCACAGTATTGTGTCAGCTATATAAGGTAAGATATAATTTATATCAATACCACAGTATTGTGTCAGCTGTATAAGGTTAGATATAATTTCTGTCAATACCACAGTATTGTGTCAGCTGTATAAGGTAAGATATAATTTCTGTCATTACCACAGTATTGTGTCAGCTGTATAAGGTAAGATATATTTTTGTCAATATCACACGTTGTGTCAGCTGTATAAGGTTAGATATAATTTCAGTCAATACCACAGTATTGTGTCAGCTGTATAAGGTTAGATATAATTTCTGTCAATACCACAGTATTGTGTCAGCTGTATAAGGTAAGATATAATTTCAGTCAAAACCACAGTATTGTTTCAGCTGTATAAGGTAAGGTATAATTTCAATCAAAACCACAGTATTGTGTCAGCTGTATAAGGTGAGATACAATTTCAGTCAAAACCACAGTATTGTGTCAGCTGTATAAGGTAAGATATAATTTCTGTCAATACCACAGTATTGTGTCAGCTGTATAAAGTAAGATATGTTTTTGTCAATATCACACGTTGTGTCAGCTGTATAAGGTTAGATATAATTTCAGTCAATACCACAGTATTGTGTCAGCTGTATAAGGTTAGATATAATTTCTGTCAATACCACAGTATTGTGTCAGCTGTATAAGGTTAGATATAATTTCTGTCAATACCACAGTATTGTGTCAGCTGTATAAAGTAAGATATGTTTTGTCAATATCACACGTTGTGTCAGCTGTATAAGGTAAGATATAATTTCAGTCAATACCACAGTATTGTGTCAGCTGTATAAGGTAAGATATAATTTCAGTCAAAACCACAGTATTGTGTCAGCTGTATAAGGTAAGATATAATTTCAGTCAAAACCACAGTATTGTGTCAGCTGTATAAGGTAAGATATAATTTCAGTCAAAACCACAGTATTGTGTCAGCTGTATAAGGTAAGATATAATTTCAGTCAAAACCACAGTATTGTGTCAGCTGTATAAGGTAAGATATAATTTCAGTCAAAACCACAGTATTGTGTCAGCTGTATAAGGTAAGATATAATGTCTTTCTTTCATCACTACTTTAAAAGCATTTCCTCCCTTTTTGTAAATATCAGCGGAGAAGTACAACATTTGCTAGAAAGCCTTTGAATTTTATTATATTTTCTTTTTATTCCATTTGCTTTCAATAAGCAACATCCTTTGTATTTGATTTGGTATCTAAAAATATGGAAACCTCCTAAAACTGACAATGGAATTATTTTCGTTACAAAAAATATCAGTGCATTAGAAATATGGATTGAATAAGCAAAGCTGCACTGCAAGTACAATGTGATAAAGGTGAAATAACAACAATTGATTAAAAGAATATGAAAGCTCTGTCCTGTATATGCTTTCCAAGTCTCCTGGTGTTGTTGTTCCTACAGATGTATCTTTTAGTTTTTATATGACAGTCCCATACCTCTTGGTCCTTTTCTTTCCTCTTTCAAGCTTACCATCATATAATACCTTCCCAAAGTCTCTTTCTTTTTAAACCCGCCCCTACACACCATTTTTCTTCTCTGACATGCACAAAAAAATGAAAATTATCATTTCTGAAAGTAGAGTTACAAATCACCTCTTAAAGTGGGAAGAGGAAAGCACTAGGTTACAATGTAGTTTAACAATGTCGTGATTTAAGAATAGGCCTTGGATTACATTGTAACTAAGTCAAATGATGTCATATGTGAACTGTCTGGGCCTTAGTAATACATAATAGATTTTAGTAAATAGATTATGAAAATGTTGTCATGTCGAATGAATCCCCTCAGATTATCGTAGTTTGAAAAGGGGTAGATGACTGCGAAAGGACTAGGTATGGTAAGGTTTTTTGTGGCCCCTAAATCCGCTATTTTTTTTAACTACATACCTGACATATTTGATAGTGCTATTGGGTAATATAGCAGTTCTAGTTGCCATGGCAACCATTTTTACTCTACATTAATTATGCAAAATGTGAAATATTCATCAAAATTGGTCTTTTTTACACAGTTTTTCACCTAGTTAACATAGAGCGCATTCTAGAACAAACTTTATATTTCTCAAAATGACGTATTCTTCGTTACTTCTAATTCCGTTAAAATATAAAGTTTTTTTCTAGGTTGTGCTCTTTTGCTTTTAAAAGAAAAACAAACTATAAAAAATATGCCAAAATTGACCGAATTTTGAAATTTGCATAATTTATGCAAAGCTACCATAATTATATAGCAAAAACATACTTTCTGGTAATAAAAATATCATTAAAATTTTATCGGGAGCGTATTCAATATTTCAAACGGGAGCGTATTCAATATTTCAAACGCAGCAACTTAATTTCTAAACACTTAATTTGAAATTTGGTAGACTTAGGGGCCAAAAAGAGTCATTACCATATTTAGTCCTTTGTATTTATTGTACATCTGCAGTTTAGTATTGTGGGGGCAAACTGTTCGACGGTATATGAAATAAAACACTATACAATTAAATTCATTTCCTGGGGCCCAAATTAATTGCAGTGATATATTGGCTATCCAAATGATTGTATAATGATAGTCCATCGATGGTTTCTTATCATAAGAATACGAATGTGGCTAGTTTTCTTTTGGAGTTTCCCAGGGGGTGGTGCTGAGACCAACATTGTTCGCAGTACATGTATTTTGCATTGAATAATGCAAATTGAAAACTTGATACAAAAGTAAATATATTGAATATTACGATGTAAAATAGAAAATATAACAAAAATCCTACTATTTTTATACAAATGTAAACTAAACAAAAATGAATGATTATATAATATATATGTACATAGTGCCGTGAAATAAAAATATAGCACAATAGTTGTGAAATAGTTATAGACAGGAAGTGAGAGGGAATCTGGGTAATAAAAATGTCAAGGCAGCATGTATATTTATAAATAATGTAAACAAATAAATATCAAGTGATTGAATAAACATTAGCAGTACTCTCAGGGCGTAATCCAATTAGTGCCCCACTGTTTGTATCTCCATGAAAAGAGAGTTCCATGAGAAAATTAGCCAGTGGCTAATTAAGCGTATCGTATATCAGATCCAACAAGTTAGGGATACATGGTAAAGTGGGTTTATTGCGGACTGTGGGCGATAGTAGACACGATTTATGATCATCAAAACCTGGACATGAGAATAAAACATCGCATCATTCACGACTAAATGGATTTTCTCATCTTCCGTGCACACATTATTTTTTATTCATAAAAATGTTAATACAAATCAATTATCTTATTTCAAAAAGGACCCCCAAAACAAAATCTCTCGCCTTCGGTGCTCGCAAATTCATCAAAATTCTAATTCGCATACTTTTTTCCCTTACTCGCCAATACAGTCAATAGCTTCTCGTGACTCATAAAGATCACAAAAACATCAAAGTGTTTTTGTATAAGTCTATAACCATTAAACTTACATCTTAACTAAAACAGTTGTTAAGCAAAACGTATCAGCTTATTATTAATGCTTCACGTATGATCACTTCATTTACATTCAGATAAAAATAAATCTAATATTCTAATACGCTTCCATGCGTCGTACGTGTCTTTATTACCGTGCAATGCTAACAACAAAATGAACCTTTTGTTTGTAAGCTTATTGTTGCCACTGATAAGCCCAAAGTAATAAAAGAATTAAAAAAAGAAAGATTATTTACATCATTAGGAAATAATGTATTAGCTTGGTTTTATATCTTCATCTTAGTCCACGAATATAGGTGTTCTAACATTGTAATCTTATTAGTATACAATGTACTTTAGGTTTTTGTTTCGGAAACGTACTAGACTTCAAAGTAATTTCTATATTCGACGAAGACACCCTGATTGTTTTGCTATCATACATGCAACCGTGAATATTATTACATTACATGTATTTCTTGCATCATTAACATATTTGTGACACGTTTAATTATGAAGCATTTTCTGTGTTTAATGGTATACGCTCCCTCTGTATATTAGAATAAAATCATAACCTCTTTGTTTCTGCATGTATCAAACTTATGTATATCATGATCAAGGATTTATAAGTCTCATATACGTCCTTGATCATGATCAATAAACATTAGGTCTATCATATATAGCTACTTGAATCGTCAAGCTTTCTTATCAACTGACCACCACAGTGACCCATGCTGACACTAATTGGTACCCCATGGTGGTCAATTTCACTGGCTAGTTATACCATTCGGGCGCTAATTGACGTAAACTATCGGTGTGGTTTACTCAAACCGGTATAGAAAATGAATGAGTGGTGATTCTAATATGTCAATTTTATTGGTTTATAAAGAGGATTTATTACAGTGTTGACAACACGTGCTTGTGGTTTTCGAACCAATATCAATGTGTTTAGTGTCAGAACGGATAGTGGTACAAACATCTATAAATTTAATTCGTACGATATACAACGTACAAACTTTAAGCACATGTACATGGTCCATGTGAAACGTCAATCGTCAGTAAGCGTAGATACGATTAATATTTTTATATAAAGGTGAAATTATAATGTATGTATAGCTGGAACTGAATTCCTGGTGTAGTTTCCAATTACATGTATATTCACTTTAGTTGGATCATAAGGCTATGAAACAAGCTGTTTTATAAAAATGTTTTCATCAAAGTTTGGGGTTTATTGTTCTGGAATTTCCTAATAACAATACTGTTTTATCTTTTAATTAAACAAATTATTACAAAAATCAATGTAAAATTTGCGACTGAAGAATGTGCCTATTTTATCCACCTCTTTATATAATATATTCTACAAGTATTAAAGCGGGATTTATTTATCCATTATGCGTTACCTTGAAAGTTATTGTGCGAAAGCTAGACTGTTTAATTCAAATACAGAGGGTAAATGCATTTGAATTTACGTAAATTTACGTAAAATTATGCTATCAATATTTTTAACGCATTTTCATCGAAAATTTAAACAAAAAGAACCGAACACATAAAATAAATTAAAATGGCACCCTTTATTATTATCACAGTCAAGCACATTGAGAATGAAGCAATCTGCAACCAGATCTTCAATCATTAGTTCATTGAAAAATATGTTGAATTCACTCAACTTCGTATTATCATTTTCATCATTTTACACAAAAGTTCAAGAAAAGTCTCTTTGCATTTTCGTCACCATGGACGCCAAACAGCCTCGTTATTGTTGAGCTGATCCAAATTATCGTTTCCTATCGGTGATCTTCGATGAAGAAAACCGTTCATATGTCTCGGATGATGCTGTTGTTGCTGACCGGAAATGACGTTCAAGTCTTGTTGCGATTGTCTTACTGGTGAAACGTTCATGGTTGAATTGTCTAAAGCGATCTGATACTTTGACGTATCATGAGTCCTATGTCGACTTGTGTACATGGTCTGCTGATATTGATACGACATAGTTGCATTCACGTTTTGGGTTTTCAGCAAATAAACGCCATTACTGTTTTGATTCGGAACTGATCCAAAATTCGATCCAGACACCGGAATGTCAATGGATAAACCATCTCCGTATGTCCGGGAGGAAAAGTCATTACCGTCAGGTCGTGATTCAGCAAGGCGACTGTTCATCACTCGAACGCACCTGGTCAAGTGATCACTTAGCCTCGTTTTGACATCAGGTGTAACTCTTTCGTCGTTTCCAAGGTAACGCATCACCTCGGTGGCGCACTCGTTGAAGCCCGTTCTGTATTTGTTCCTCCTCATATCGGTGGACGAGTCGACACATTGTTGTTGCTGTTGTTGTGTGTTTCGTAAATAATTCACGGTCATTTCCAAGATGTCCGCCTTCTCTAGTTTAGAAACTTGTGCGCTCTGAAAATAGAATTTAAATTCATTAGTTTGCACACATTACTGTCAACATTTTCTTGTTTTATATGATAAAAAAATATTCCATTCGTCTTTTACGATAATGGGAATATTGAGGTGATGCTTTTCGGTACCATTGTATTATATTTTGACCCCTGAATTACATGATAACGAATGTCCACAAACTGATTTAAAAGTAAAAAGCTAAAGTTCTATAGAAACCACATGGCATAATAAATTGTCAGGGATAGCTGTGGATCGTACTGGGATAGGATAATCCAGAGAAACATGTCAAACAAAAATAATGTAATTCTATATAATCTATGTACTTATGACTACTTACATCACGTTTCATTGCCTCCAACACGAGACTCTTGAGTTGCGTGAGACACTGGTTAATCCTGGCCCTTCTCTTTTTCTCCATCATTGGTTTGTTTATCTAAAAAAATCACAGTAATGTTCAAAGATACATCCACTTATAAAACTAAACAAATCAATTTCAAAGTTTTTAGCTGAAAAGCTCTCCTAACAGAGATTCATACACGACTCGTGACATGCAGAAAACAGCCTTTTCAGAGTCACTTTTTCTTATTCGATATACATTGTATTCATAAATATGAAGCATTAAACGAATTTCACGGTACAAAATTTGTCGTGCAATATAAAGCTGTGGCTTACATAAAGACATCGATATTAGATAAATTATTGTTAAACAAATGTGTAAGGGAAATGATACTTTGTAACACAAAGAAATTTAAATGAAAAAACAAGTGCAATGGAAATCATAAGGAAGAGCGCCCTGTGTTTTTTTTAAATACTAAATCATACAAAATCGATATCTCCTTTATTTAATATACTGTAAATAATCTATATTTTTCACCTCAGAGTCTTGGTTAGTTCAGAAACATCAAGTAACACAAACAGATATACGTAAGATTGGAAACACCTTTTTAGTCGACCTCTGTTATATAGCCATTTGTCTTTCTCTTACTACTTTAAATTATTATTTTTAGATAAATATAAATTGTGGCAATATGTTTCTGATGGTAGTGTAACTATACTTCCATCAGTGGAAAACTAGGATTTTTAGATGGTTTGTTTTTATAATCAATATCATGGATTTCATCTAAGTCCCTGTCACTATCAATGTAAATTATGAAAAAGTTTGTTGATAAGACTAACGAAGACCTGTACATAACTTAGCGCTGTTCTTGAAAATTGCTTGAAATTTAAAACTATCTGTCAATATCTAATCATGTGATGACTGTCACAGACATAACTGTGTCCCTGACTCAAAAAATGCATAATTACCTTTCGAAGAGAGTCATCCTTCTTCGGAGTATACATTTCAGAATCTGACGACATATTTCAAAACTCTCCAAAGATGAAATTAAATTCCAATATGTGTATGTTCCAGGGTAAAGACACAACGTGTTCTGATCACAACATTGAATCACCCGCAATAAATAAGCCAGGAATCGGCAGAGCATTCCCACACAACCGACCAATCAGGAGCGAGCTTACATAGCCCACCTGTGGCGGAGTATTGTTACCTCATTGGTCGAACAAAGGGAATCCCCGTGACGAGCGTGTAGAATGTTTTCCCAGAGTTTACGCTGTCAAAGCCACGCGACCGATGTCAACAGTTAACCCCGCCCCCTTTGATTACTTACGACGGGTAGCCTTGAAATTACACTCGCAAGACCTCTACATTGAATTGTGACGTTTACCACACAATCAAAATGCCATCACACGTAATTAATCGCAAGATTAGCACCCAGCGAGCGGCCCCATCAAACGGGGGTTTTATAGAGCACGCGAATAGGACCTACCGTGTACGATGTCTCTTAAAATAACACTATGTATCTAACTAAAGGGTAACAATTAGCGCTGAATTAAATTATTAAAATCGAAAATCTTCCATTTGTAATTTGCTTATATTTCTTGTTGAATGTAAAAGTAAAATTGCCTTCGTGACCACAAAATCATTTTATGCCTGGACTGCGTGCAATTTGTGAAAAAAACTCAACTAATCTTCCAAAACAAAACTGTGATAAATTTAAAAAAATCCTTCTAAACCAGTCTGAAATATTTCATGTGTGGCGTGAACGTATATTACTATGTTTGTATAACATAAGTATTTGAAATACATTGAGGAATCATGTGTTATTTTTGAAAGAATTTAATTCCAACGAAGAAAAATTAGAGAATTTAATAACAAAAATATAAGCCAAAACGTCACTTTAACATAAAAAAAAATGAAGAAAAAAACCCACTTCATGTTAAAATGTTCCTCGTGTATACGTTTGTTACATAATATTTTAAATAAAAGAACATTTTAAGGACGGACAGTGTTTTTTCAGACTTTCTTTGTAAAAGCTACATAAATGTACAAAGCAGAAAATTGACACCGGCCTAATATGTTCCCGTTATCTAATAACTATAAAAAGTTAAAAATGGAAATAGGTTTAAACAAGGATTAAAATGTCCTTGCTTAAAATCATGAATTTTGTTAAAAGAATTACGATTAGATGGATTTTAATTTGAAATAAGGTACATAAAAACAACAAATAAAGTTGATCATTATACAGGGAGTTGTACAGGGAGTTAATACAGTTTTGCTACATCTAGGTCAAAACAAAGTGCCATGGTATCCAATTACGAATTAATACAATTAGCCGTGGCAAATTTCCTCGTGTCTGTGTCCAGTTATCGTTCATAATTTATGTATATATTTACATGTTTACAACTTGTCAAAGTCAAGTGCATGTTAATTCATAATTATCTTCCCCGTTACTAAGCAACTCACGTGAAAGATTTCCGTTTGCATGTACACGCGCCCATATTATGTTACACGTGGAATAATTGCACGTGCTACATTATGCTAATAACACTCGTCAGTGTCCAGTTTTGACCACTGCTGACGGCGGCCTGACAGTAAACAGATGCTAATTAACGGTTGTCTATGTCCGAATGTCCAGCCTCCACGATCAAGATACGGCGGCCAGACGTTGTCAAACACTGGTCTGAGCCTCACTGACCGGTGTCATACACCAGTTGTGAATATACAGACCCAGAAATCTGTCCAAATGACACTTGATGATAACAATATACTATTAGACATTTGAACAATTCAAGACAATTGTTTACATCGTAAGAAATTAAAACTATTATAATTTTTAACATTTCAGACTCTTCAGCGCCATTTTTCCTTTTTCGATACAGTATGTTTATTTATGGACATGAATCTACAAATGAAATTCATTACACAAACGTTGCAATGGTTCATCTTGAACTATGTTTTTTCTCGAGAAAAAAAAACGGACATAGGAACTACATTTGTATATAATTATTAATTGTAAAAATCGAGAAAATATCTGCTAATAATGGAAGATTAAACTATGTATAATAAAGTGTAATCTACATTACTCACGAATAGCTGTAAATGGTTACCATGCATCAAAGAAATATATCAAGCTCTGGCTTAACGGCATGCATGTATTGTATAATAATAATAAATGTTACAAGATCAACATATTCAAAAATGGTTTTATGGAATATATCATTCCTCTAGAGGTAAAAAGAAAAAAAAAGTTTCTAGATTCATATCTGATAATCTAATAATAATCAAAATATGCATGAATATTCTTCCGAAAAAAAAAGATCGAGATTGCAACACTTGATTTTATGTAACTAACATCTCTCCTTTTCCAGTGAACTAGAATAGATTCTCACTTATAAATCCTTGATTGACATATTATGCAAAATTCAGGACCAATACTCTCTTGTTTCATTGCATATGTACGTGATATATAACTTTATGTGTGCGCACATGTAAAATTTATCTGTATTAATAATATGTTTATAACAGTTTCCGTAAGGTATTTGTACTGTTGTTGGCCGAAACGTACATTGTTTTGATAGGAATTTGTCGCCACACCATACAGGCACACTTCAAAATAGCCATACTAAGATTCCGGTAAATTGTTCGTTGCAAAAGCTGAGAAAAGTCAACAAACTTAGAAAACAATTCAATTGGCGCGTGCTTCAATAACGTCTTAACATCTAAAAGATACAGGAAATAGCCGACAAAGGCAATCCTAGATACGCCGTACCCATAAATAACCCATATTGTATAGCGGCGATTACATGTGGATAAGTAAATAGATGCTTATCAGCGATTGGCGTTCCGCCCCTCTTCTTCCTCACATGAACAAGAAAACACGTGGGTAATAGGTCAATATTTATCTTAGACTTATCAGGAGTGTTAATCACAAAAATATTGCTCCAATTTTCTAGAAAATCCACTTTTTACAAGTGATTAACACGTGTGTCCAAGGCGATCAATAAATCGATAATATCACAGGTAAGTCTGGCGGCCCTTTTTGATCCCTTTGTCACACCTGATCGGGCGTACAGGTAGATTTCGTAAGTAGGGGTTTCAGAAAACAATTAGCCTCTACCTATTATCGCTACAGTGTCCTCTTTACGTGGCCGCGGTCCCTTTGAGGGCTTGCTACAAGTGCCGTTATAGATAAGCCGTTAACACGTCCGCGTGAAGGAGGTGTGAGGACCCCGGACGGATCCTTTGGGATCCGCTGGCCATTGTCACGTGTATAATACCTATAGTTGACGGCTCGTTTAACTACCAAGATACAATAGGGAATCGGATCTGTGGGAAAACTCTACTACTGCACGTACATGTTACACCCCTGAATGGTTGTTTGTTGTCATGGGTGTGTAAACAGGATTTTTACAATTTGTGATGTACATGTATGTACAGTATACACATTTGTGATGTTGTTCGCTCAGTTTCATTGCCTTTATATCACAAAGGTTCCCGTACACACATTTTTGATCAATCATATATATACTGATTTCCGAGACTTTACCAGGAGGTGCTTATAAACACTATAACCATATGCATCTACTCATTTTATCGAATAATGAAATAGAAGGAAAGAACCCCGAAAAATATATAAATAATTCATGTCAGCTTTATGAAGCGATTTTCATTTCAGGAACATAGTTATTATCGAGGGGAAGCCTTTTATTCCAAAAGCCCAATAGTCCTCTCCATTTGTCTTGTTGTGTTGAAAATGAATAAAAAATAAATTATGAAAAATAGTCTTGGTGTGATATGATAGGAAAGTGAATGGGGACTTCAGTATTTTTGAAAAACTGACGAAATCCTTTGTTTAATAATCCGTTTGGTGATTGTGTAATGTGTTCTTATACAGGTAAGTAGATAACGCTTATAAATCCTTGCCTTATATATTAGATAAATCAAAGAGCTGTTCAATTATCCTGCGATACCGCGAATAATTGTCCAAATCGTTACTAATCGCAAGAAAATCCCACATCAAGTTATAAAACGACATGTTGAATGCAAAACTCAAACCGCTTGTTGAAAGTACGTAGATTAATGTGATAGCAATATTATTATATACATGTATATATGTAATTCTCTTGTCTTCTTCAACAAATAACTTTCTCAAAAATAACATCATACTGAGAAGAATCATGTATTACCTACTATTACATAACATTTTACAGAGTTCCTTTGATTATGTTACATAGAACTATATATACACTGTCTCCTTTACCTAGATTATTGTACGTTTAGTTAATAGTTATGGTACATGTTTTGTATCTAAAATAATCACTTCAATTTGGAGGTAAAAAGGTAATGATATATGTATACCATACGGTAATTTATTTAACGAAAAAGGTACTTGACATTTTACATTATATATTTCCCCAGAAAGAACCGAAAGAGAATAACAAAGTAGTTTTGAAATTTTAATGTTATAAATAGATAAGGTCGAAAACAGCACCCTGTTGAACTCAGTGATATTTCAAATACTTCTTAATTTGAAACTTGTGTTCTGACTCCTGATTTGTTTGTTTGTTTGTCAATAATGATAACCTGGTAAACAACGTTCAATTTATCAATAATCTCTATTCTCTAAAAGACTCTTTTATATGTATATAAAAGATAGGGATATTCTACCCGAGGTCATAAAATGTTGTAAAACTCGACGCTTACTTCACATATAGACGTTTTATTGCAATTTTACTACCACGATTTTCCGCCATTTTAATAATAATAATAAAAAAAAAAAATACAAAAAAAATGAAAAAACAGCGAGTGCAAGTCAATTCTCCATATATGAAAATTGCGCGATATTTTCAACTCAAATCCCGTTGTTTGTATCTTTTAAGTAAACCCAGTTTAGTTTCTGAAAAAATGTACCTAGAAAATAGCGATTTTATTGACGCTGAGGCTTTATTGCATGGTTTTTCTCAGGCGACAGGAGTGTATTTGCCATTTTCGAAATTAACTAATGAAAAACGTTAAATAATTTTGTTATTTGATTGAATGTGGTGACTGTATATTTGACTTGTCAATATTTGCTGCCTGAAATCACGTTACTTCTCATTATGACAAGCATAAAGGAAAAATGGCGTCGCCGTAACATCGCTTCTGATAGGCGGAGATAACGGCGTAGTTATCTAAAAGAAAAAAAGGCGCAAATTGAATTTGCAATTTTGAGAGATTTTCTTCAGTATTTTTTGTCATAAGGATAAATTTCAATAGACTTTCTTTATGTTATGGAGATATAACACAAACATCTGAGTGTACTCTCATCATAAGATGGCTTCGCGGTTTATTTAGAATACACTCAGACTTTGTCCTATATCTCCAAAGCAAACAACTATTTTCAAATAAGTCCTGAAATACATGTAATATCAATTAGTATACATGTATATGATAAAATGCATAGCGAGGGAGTAGGCCTATAAGATGTCTATGAGACCGTATTGTGGTACAATCAGCACTGGATTACATTAGGAGTTACCTCCCTTCGCTTTACTCAGTGAAATGATATTGGTTATAAATTATATCATGCAATATATTTTTTTTAAGAAATGAAGGATTTTCAAAGGCATTTGTTTTCCATCCTCCAGGCAGTTTGTAGTATTTGATTATTACATTATATTCCAATTTATAAAATGTAGGAAGCTTAAACTCTCCATTTCTCTCAATACCCATGTCCGCACAAATATTATACCGTGTTTTATGAAAAACATTTATTAAAAAAATATTTGTAGATTTCACGGCGGTTGACTTCTGGCATTTTGCCTTTTCACTTTGTTCCTTACGCGACAACCTGGCATTCGGCACGGGTTTATTTTAAACATATTTTATTGTCATATTTCATCAAATTATAATACATGTATTTCACTTAAAAGGATACTTATAATATCGATGTACTAATTAAGATAGAAATCACTCTGGAAGCCAGTAACACCTTACACTTTCTTTATCCTAATAACATTAAAGTTATATGTGTCATATTTTTCATACTCACGAATCAAGATGAGCTTTTGATATAGTATTCATCACCAAAAGTTACTTACCTTTGAAAATTACAGTACTTTAAATGCATTGGTTTTAATTTTAAGAGCAGAAAATGATTTTTAGCAGTACTGCCAAAATCATTCTAAGTAAATCTATACTGAAACTAAATAAGTGCCAACGGCCAGACCATGAAACCAAATTGTGGTGTACAATTTCATGTTACATTTTTACAGTGTTATTTGTAAATTTAAAGTGATTTCTGCAGGTATGTTTCCATTTAAACATACAAAAGGCAAAAAAACCCAATAATTTTACAGTACATACTTTCTGTGTTGTAACTAACATTTATAAGGCATCTGAGACCATGTGAATAATTTTCACAGCTTAATTCATTAAACCTTATGTTTTTAATAGATTAATGAAGACAAGCTAAAATGCCAGAATTTTCGCCCAGTTACGGCACATATAACTTTAAGGGTTACATTGCAATAGCGGGAAATATCCTTAAATATATTTTACACTTGTTGCCACATACACAGGACAATCAATAATAAGCATATGCACTATTAACAAATAATATTTTAAGCTACCACAAGAATGTCATAATCTTGTGCGCAAAACATTTAAATAGGCAATGAATGATGATTGTTGGTAATTTCATATTTAAAACTGTTGATGAATGGCTGTTCTCTGACATCTAAAGATAAACTGTTCCATAATCTAATAATTTATTTTCATTTGTTTTCATACGAAATCCAACATTCTGATTGGCAGATACTTTTTCTTCATATAGGCCTACTACGAAGAAAAAAATCCGAGAATGGCGCGAAAACCCGACGTTATCATGACGTCACAATAGAGACGTCGATGTTGCGTATTGATTTGGAAAAAATAATCCATTGGAAAGTCAATTGAATAATACGTTTAAACGGGTTTTATGTTATCAAGTAGCCTGAAAAATTAATCATAAGCATTGATGTTACTATTTTTTAACTTCATCGGGTAATGAAATAAATTTTGTTTGCAAACTTTTGTGAGAATCCGCTACGCGGATTCACACAGTTTGCAATCAAAATTTCTTTCATACCCCGATGAAGTTAAAAAAACAGTGACATCAATGCTAAATGGAAGATGGAACTAAGGACGCATAAGAAATAGATAATGGAAAATGTGGTACTGTATAATATTCGTTGTTTCTAAAATTGTAATGATGACGTTTTTCTACTCTTGGGGGAAGAAGATTAGTGAAATAAGAAGGAGTTAAGTTATTGTAGAGTTTATACATCATTGAGAGTTTTTGAGATTTCCTTCTCTCGGATAATGGTTGTAACTGTGATTCTTTATAAAGAGATATTTTTTTTGTAGAGACCATTTAGCATTTAAACTTAAAACCATGCCTAAATGTCTAATGTATCTAATATTTTTTTTTATGTCCAAATGTAAGGTCTAAAAAATAACACCTTCACAGCTATTTGAGGTTTTTGCGGTATCTTCCCAATACACGAAAAGTCGAGCAAATTAACACAAAAAGGCGCCGTTTTAGACGTTTTTAAAATCTCGCCTTTTCGTGTTTTATATGCCTTTCAATTGACCCTTTTATGCAAATAATAGGTTGGCGTTATATATCACATAGAGAGGACATTGACATGGCTAATTTTGGTCTATATTCTTTTGAACAATACGTGTTCAAACTAAAAAAAACCCAAAAACAACAACAACATTCTTTTAGCAAACCAAATGAGACCAATTTTTGTAACAAACACGATGAGTAGAGCAAATCGTTTTGGTTGTGATACAAAGCAAAAACATTGGACAAATGCAGTTCTGGGAGTGCTACAGACAATAAACACAATCAATAAGAAAAACAGAGGTAAAAAAACCGACCCCCATACAGGAAAAAAAAACAATGAAAAAAAACCCCCAAACAAACAAACAAAAAAAAACCCAAAGAAAATAACATAAGAAACATAAACAAAACAAAAGCAGATAAGGAAAAAGGTAAAGACGACATCAAAACATTGGAAGGAAAACGGATCTCCATTTTTGCAATGTCCATGGTAATGTTAATGAAAGTTTTTTCTTAAGAATGTTTTCCTCTGATCATACAGAGAACAACAACAACCAGATTTCTGTTACAGTGTATAGACTCTGCGCTATTAATGTTCCGTGCTTCACAGTTTCATTGATCAAAACTCGAGGATTTCAATTGACTATTGAAGAGAAAGTAAGAGGTCAAATTGTCGCAAAGTTATGTCACATATATCTTTAACATTTACCTTTTAAACAAAGAATTGCTATCAAATGCTAATGGATAAAGTCAGTAACCCACACAATTGTGAAAGCATACACCGCTTCTTATGAAAATTTAAATTTGAACCATGTGAAGTCAAAATGGAAAATAGGAGATTTTTACAACAAAACTACTTCTGATCGAAAGTCCGCTATAGAAGTGGCGTTTGCTGCTTGCGTGTGACGATTGATCCGTCCAATTTTCGCCAAGAGGATGCCAAAGGGAATGTGCAAACATGACCGTACGTCACGCAAGCCTTCTAAGAAATCGGTACAATACGAGATACATTATGTAAACACGGTATCAAAGGAATTACCGTCCCCGCCGACCTTCGGTAGTATAACGTTCTCTCGTGTGGTCACGTAAACATCCCACCGTCAAAACAAACATTATTTATCTTCTAATCCTTTATAGGTAGCGACTATTTATCAGATAATGGATGTTTATTTGTTAGCCTCGATTAAGTGACAATAAATTGTTGACAAAATTAGGACGGCGGTCCAATATATGTACCAGCATTCCAGAGTTTTAAATCAATATGCGTTATGACTTATTGGAATTATATTATATGTGTTTAATTCTAGGATTTATTGGGACTTATAAATCCTTGAATCATATGTTATCAGCCTGAAAAAATGAATAGATTATAAATATACAATACGTACCGTTCAATGTGAATAATGAGTACAACAGTTACAAAAACATAATGTTAGGTAAAACGATTCTTACAGTGGACGTATTAACGTTAGTCGACAGTTTTTCAAAGGGAACTGTATACCGGTATTCGGAATTGGGAGGGATCGGTTTTGGGAAGTTTTATATACTATTAATAATATTAGGAATTCATTCCGTACATGACATCCATGTTCGGTTTCTAGAGGTGATCGGTTTTGAGAAGGTTCGGTTTCGGGAAGTTACACTGTATATAGTTTTTACATAAATCATCGATGTTGTGGTGAATATTGGCAAGTATCTGTGTAGAGTGAATGTCGGTTTAGGCTAGACATGGATGTTTATCTGATCGAAACTTGTCATTACTACGAACAGTAGACTGCAAAATCTGCTTGTGCTATTTAACAAAGTCATTCACCAAGATGTGAACATAGACTAAAATAAAAATCGAGAATGTGGCAAACACATCCTCATATATCAACACAAAGCGTTGCTACTAAAACACATATATCTTTCTCATACAGCTACCAGTGGATCTCATGTCAGTAGCAGCATTGCTAGAGAACAACCAATTAAATGAAATGGCCCCTGTGTATGGAAGATTGAATCATAGATAAAATTTTGACCCGATCGCTGGTTGAATGTTTTCTAAATTATTCCTTGGCAGCTATGATATGAATTTGGAAATTCAGATTGAGTTTAAAAATATGAATTTTGAGAATTAATAGATTAAAAAAACATTAGAGTTTAAGGATTTTTTCATTGCAAAATACTGAAATGACTGCCCTTATATCAGTTTGGGTTGAAGGGACACATCTCTTTCTATCAAATGGTATATACGAACCTAAAATTTAGTAAGAACATATAATAACAAAATACTAATAATTATCTATGTAGTAATACTGACCAATTAGCATCTGACACAAAACACGCTATCATCAATGGAAACTGATAGAGTAAACATCTAGAGTAAACAATCTGTCTGCATTATAGCAATAACGATTCATGTTGATGGAAGTGGTTGATTTTTCTCCGGGACGCCCGACTTTATTACCGTAGCTGTCGATAAAATGGAAAGCACAAACAAATGTACAATTTACAACCGGAAGTATTGTCTCCATAGCCTTGCATATAAAACAAAACGTTTATTTTTGGAACCGAAAATAGTGCCAATGTCACCATGCTTCTATGAACGGTTATGAACCGACGTTAAAAAACACCACGCTACATAAAATGTTTACCGAAATACGCAAACCCTGTCCCGATATAATAATAGGTGTTACATATTTTACGACATTCGTTACGTGGGCCGGCGTCGATGGTAGGCGTCTCCAATACGACATACATTGATATACATAGAAGGTGTATGTATATAGCGTGTATGTGTATATATAACATGTTTTATGTGACAAATAATGTGATAATAAACAGATCTATGGAGATAGACAATTGTCTTTAGTACGACTACCTCGTCACTAGGTACTCAGTTGTTGTTTAATTGCGAGACACATTTTAATGTACTATCAAAAATAATCAACATTACAAAAGTGATAAAAACAATTATTGTACGTTTAAGAATTTGTGCCAAACCGCTCACTAAATAAATTAAGCATAATTTGCTTTCTATGATATGTGACCGTTTTGTATCATAGAAAATTGTTAAATTGTGACAGTGGCCGATACATACAATGTACATACAAACATTAAAAAAATGCTAATAATATGACTCTGATAGAGGCTAGGATGACAATGGGATGTTTACAAACAATGTATAACATATATTCTAAATTAAGTAAAAAAAGTCAAATATTGATCTAACTTAATTCTTAAATTTACAGTAATATTTCTGATTTACATGTACTACAATAGGTCACTCCTTTGCGATAAGGTCATGTTTATGTATCACATTAAATATGTAACATTTATTAAGCCCTCACCTACAACGGCTAAGAATGGTAGTATAATAAATAAATAATTATATAGTAAATCAAATATGTCAAACTCTTAAACAACAATGTCTTACAACAATAATAATAGAAAAGCAATGTTAATCACATTCTTTCAAAAACATCGTAATCAGATCTAAATATTCATAACATAAACCGAGAAGTCTAAATATCTTATAATTATTTCCTACACAAGAAGAAGAATAAAGCACACGAAATTCACATTTATAAATTTTAAATCAGTTTTCATCAGGTATGAATTACACAATAAAACGTAAACTCTATGATTAGCAAAATACCAGGTATCATAATAAAAAGAAGATTGGCAATAATTTACACCTAACCGTCAATTTATACATCAGTTACGACGTCGATTTAAAATATCGTATATATCGTATTTTGATAAGTTAAAAAAATTACTACAAAACAATTACTTAGAATCCCAACTTAATGTCGCTCTTCTAGTGCTAGACGGTGATACAAAGGGTCACATGTATGTGTATTGGAGGACACTAAAACATAAAC
Organism: Argopecten irradians; assembly: GCF_041381155.1. Lineage (NCBI taxonomy): Eukaryota > Metazoa > Mollusca > Bivalvia > Pectinida > Pectinidae > Argopecten > Argopecten irradians. The sequence goes on along the minus strand of NC_091134.1, from coordinate 2,018,437 downwards.
ATAAATAAACAGCAGATTGAAAAAAGTATTGTTTAAAGAATTAGAAATGATACTAAAATAAAATGTATATTTCAAACAAAGTGAAAAGTACAATCTTTATATGAATACTAAGTGGACCAAAAAATTGATCATTTTGGGTGATTAAATATGAAAAATAAAAAAAATGTTTTGATCTAAACATAAATTATGCACCATATGGATTCTCGAGAGTTTACTTACACATGATTAAACAATTTATTGAAATACATTCCTCAGGCAATAGAAAAAGTGAGATCTGTAGTATCCAATGCAGAAATACATTTATAACCTAAATCAATAAATATAAATGCCTAGAAACTGCTCATTCGTTTGATTAACTGACCAATGCAACGCCATGACCGAAATATTTACTTATATAGCTGCGTGTAAATGTCAATCAAAATTCAGATCTTGAATAGCGAACTTGTATGAACCGAGAAAAATATGTATCCCTGTCCGGTGGTGTTGATAAAAACCCCTTGGTTATACAGACAGACAAGGTTAGTGGTATTAACCTATTTAGGTAGGGCCACTCCCGTTATCTTCATTAACGCAATCAACCAAAAAGACATTGGCTTGTTTGTTGTTCGCAATTAATGTCCACTTTGGTTTTTTTTTCCTGTGTCCACTACCTCATGGTCACTATCAATGATGACCGATTGATAGCTGATATGACCACTCTTTTACAATAGAAATACATAACAAGTGAGAGGCTCCAATCAGGGTAAACCTACTACAATATACAATAACAAACAAAACTTACACATTCATACAACGTTCTAAAATTAAATACAAAATATTAAAATCTTTCTTACAATTTTGCAAAAAAGTTAAAGCAATACTTTTCAATAGTTTTCAAAAAGAAGAAGAAGAAAAAAAAATTTTAGCACGAAGAATTAGAATTTCCCCTGTTTGGAACCCTTATTATGGAAAGTATTTTTGTGTGATTTTTTCAGAAGCTATAATAAGAGGGTGATTTGGTGTTTTGTCGACATTTGAACACCAGGACGGCGATATGAAACACTTGCTGGCGTGCAGCTTGCTGTTGGTGACAGTTCTGTCCCTAGCCACAGCTAGACTTGTACACATGAGTGAAGTATTCGTTCTCATGTCCATCATGGACCCTGACTGGGGTAAGTCTTGTCAACTTTATTGTTATATTGCCTACACATATTATATATGTATTCAGGAGCAACATAACAATACTTAATACATTGTCATTGATGAGCTAAAACTGTCTTTTCAAACGCAGCATAATCTGCCGCTAGTAGTAACTTTGTATTAGTCTATTTTCTGAGTAGCTTCATATACAAAGGAGAAAACGACGTCATTTTCTCAAAGAATGTAATGATGCTATAGTAGATACTTATGTATCTCTTTTGTCAAAAACCATAGCTAAAGAAACGCATCCTAGAAGTCATTTTCTGCTCGTTTCCTTTAAAGATGCTCCACCGTTGACAAACGGTATTTATTCCTATCAAAAACAGGAGTAGAAGAATTAGTATTTTTCTTCAGTTACAAAAGTTACTTACTTTATACCATTACCACCATTGGAAAGTTTGAGCATATTATTTTACTTCAAGTTAAAATTACAAAAAATGATTATTTGCATCCCGACCAAATTCAGTGGCACTATATTCTAAATGGAATGAATTACTGACTGCGCATGCACTTAAGGCAAAATAAATTACTTTATATTATTTTTTGTGCTAATTAGACACATATATACACGATTAAACACCAATTGTTCAAGTGATTGATATAATTTATGCTCTGTCGGCGGTGGAGCATCTTCAACATTTCCACATACCTGTGCTCACAAAATTTGACTTTAGAATTAAACGATGTCGTTAATGGATGTAACAACACGTAGAAAGTCATGTGCCACTAAGGGAAAGGAACTAGCTTCAAAATAAGTAAAGAAGGAATCTTGTATTTTTTCTTTGCTATTAAATATTTGGAGTATGATAATCCTTCTACAGTTGTATATCCGTTTTCGTTAATAAATGACCAATTAGTCAAATACTTGTAGAAGATTAGTTACATTCCTCATACTAAAGTCAGATCAGAATGTAAAGGCATGGATTCAGTCCGCCTTAAAAATAGAAGATTTACCTATCTGGATTTAAACATTTCTCAAAATGTTCCTAAAAAATCTATATGTATTTTAAATATTTGCATATTCCTGTCTGTCTTTCTCTATAAGAGTATAAAATCACCAGTAAACAATTTCACATTTAAACAAAACTTTTCACTAATATCGTTATACACAATATAAAGACACCCACCATTGAACCTTGCGGTACACCTGCCTGAATGGTTATCCATGGAGATCTAAACCCACCGATAACCACTCGGTATCCTATCCTGTTAAAAATTTTTGTTTCCCGCTAATACCACACCCATGTTTACCAGTAAATTATTTGTTTTCTGTTATCCTACTGCCAATGGTTTTCTACGTGAACACATTTACCAATAACTTCTTCATTCGTTGTTCTGTATTCTATAATGTGATGTAGTTGATATACGCTTAGTATATACTACCGCGTATTTAAGTTCATCTTGAGTTCTTTTATTGTACACAATTTTTTGTTTTTATAATTTTTTTTCTGTGTTGTATAAGTCTTGTTCTGTTTATGAAAAATGTTTGCTGTTTAGAGACCACCATCTAACATATAGTAAAACATGAAATGGTCGTGTATAATTTTTTGCGTGGTTCGGAGCTTTGAAAATATTTCTTGCTTAGAACTATTTGTGGTCAGCTGATGAAGCAAATTAAATTGACTATAATGTATAAAACAAAATTCGTTTCCACGAAAGAACGAAAATTGACGTTACCTAATAATACTAACACAAAACTCTTCTTTACACAACACTAGCAAGATACAAAAATAAAACGTGTTTGCGAAGAATGAAAATAGATTCGCTCTATATTCATTCTTCGCAAATATTTTTTATTTTTGTATCTTGCTAGTGTTGTGTAAAGTATGAGTTTACATTAATTTACGTTATTAAGATCTTTTATTTATTAAGATCTTTTATTTATTAATAATCGCTCTATTTTTTTTTATTTGTATTCACTCTTTATAATATCCGACATCAAAGTTATGAATGAAAACGCGTTTACTACTTGAAGTCTATCACGCCTTACCCGATCCTGCCATTCTAATTTCCTGTAGTTGTAATGGGAAATACCTTACCTAATCTTTCTATTAATTGACCTGATTTCAAGGTAGAAAATGTTTCAAAATCGAATGACAAAATTACGTCTGTTCCTATCGGTACACAGGCAATATTTTTTCACATGAATTTCACGTGAACCGGGGCAAAAAAGTGAATTTTACGTCAAAAATGTGAAGAAATATTGTCTGTGTAATACATAAACTTCTAGCCCGAAAGGAGCAATGCAATAGTTGTTGTTTAATACCATTAAATACGTAGCTGTTTTTACAGTCTATTGGTCTTTATTATTCTCTTCATTGGACCCTATGTGTGCTAGGACATGGCTTTGCAAAGGTGAAGTGTTGATGATTTCTCATGTTCCATTTTTTTATCATCTTACGCGTGACTGATTGAAGGTGTGGCTCGTTTACTTGTCAGCCTAGCATTGTGACGGTTCGATGACCACCAAGGAATAACACCACGATGCTAGTGATATGTATTTTTATTCTGGCTATATCAAGGATTTATAAGTGATATATACGTCCTTGGGCTATATCTATGAATTCAATATTTTGATACGCTTGTTCTGTAGAGTTTGATCCATGACATAAGGTTTTGTATCCACTATTTAATTGCTGACATGAATGTAACTGGTACATATAAGGATATAATTTATGGCAGCTGGAAGTTGCTGTTGTTGCTGTTTTTGTTGTATTAATTAACTGATAGTCAGATAGCTGTACCACACCACCGTGCTCGGCTATAATGACAATTATAATTACATACGACAATATCATAATTATAATTAAATACGACAAAACGTTGACTTTAATCATTATATACATGTACAATATCATAATTATAATTACATACGACAAAACGTTGACTTTAATCATTATATACATGTACAATATCATAATTATAATTAAATACGACAAAACGTTGACTTTAATCATTATATACATGTACAATATCATAATTATAATTACATACGACAAAACGTTGACTTTAATCATTATATACATGTACAATATCATAATTATAATTAAATACGACAAAACGTTGACTTTAATCATTATATACATGTACAATATCATAATTATAATTACATACGACAAAACGTTGACTTTAATCATTATATACATGTACAATATCATAATTATAATTAAATACGACAAAACGTTGACTTTAATCATTATATACATGTACAATATCATAATTATAATTACATACGACAAAACGTTGACTTTAATTACCATATACATGTACAATATCATGAAGATGAAGCAATGTTGAAAAAGACGTTTCTGGAACTCAGCCACAGTATACTACCTATAAAATAACTCACTAATGAGCACGCCGCAGCATTGCTGTTTATAGGAAATCGTAGGGGAACTGTGCAAATGATAACGTTGGAAATTCAATATTTTTTCTCTTCAGGTAATCGGACCAATTCTAACGAGGTGGCCTGTAAGGTGTGTCTAGAGGAGGATAACTTTATGTGTTTCAACCAATACTGTTTCCAAGGCAACAACTGACCGACTACACCCTGAACGAACCAACGATTCAAACCACTCATATATTTCTATTTAGTCTGTGGTGGGAATCTCATGCCGATTTAATGCAACTACGAAGAACAACGAGAAACTACGTACAGATTATTGTTGTTTAATACCAAATGAAACAATTGAACCGGTTTCGGGAAAATCTCGATTAATTGGTTGAAATTTCTTTGTCTATAATTGTTTGAAATATAATTTCATTTGAATAAATGTTTTGTTTATTACTGTTTGTTTTAGACATGTGTCAAATTGGTAACGATTATAAGGCCATTCTTCACCCTAAACATTCCTATGGTTCATTTGTTACTGTCTTGTGACATACAATAAAATGCGTCGAAATAAGAGAAGTGATCATGTGTGTGATTCCAATTGGAAAAATACAATCTATGTGTAAAAGTATTAACAAGACATCTTAAAAGTACACAGTTGATGAGACAATATGTTGCGGAAGAGCAAGCGCGCTCTGCCTCATCGACGATAACTCCGATCAAAGTTCGGTGAAATCTAGATTATCATTTGTCACCAATGAACCAAGAAGTAATTAATCGTCAAGGATTGTTTTTTTATCGCGTACAATATTTATCAAAATATGTCACATGCTGAATTTTATTTTTTGTTCAGGCACCGCAAAGGTTATTTAATATTGTAATACCTATATACTTGATGATATACTGAATCAAAGATTCGTCTCCCATTTGGTTAAGTAAAATATACAGCATTTACAATTATAGGGTGGAAAAAGGATAACGTAGAAACTTTATGATAAAATATGTTAGATGAAGGATTGCAATTAATAGCCTATCACAGTTCATGGGCTGATGGGCTTTGTTGAGTCGTCACAAAACATAAAGATATCCTTCAGCGTAAGAAATAGATAAAGCGAGCTAACTCTAAGGGCTATTCACAGTTGCATATTTCTATAACATGTAATTTAATCCATGGATACTTCAATATTACCGATACTTTCTACAGTTCATTTATAAAAAAAACATTTATTATAAAAGTGATAGTTAACTTAAATAATCAAGCTCCAATAAGTAAATAAATAGAAGATCTAAAATATCAATACATTTTGACTACATTTAATGGCAATGAACGGGAATAAGCCGCACATGCAGTGCACCCTTTCCATTTTTTTTGTTTCAGTAAACGCTTGAAGAATGATTTCCTTTGTATGACTAATGCACATTGCTCGACAGTGAGAAAGAACGAAAGAAAAAACCCGACAGCTTGTCGGATGATATTTTGATCAATTGCATCAAGCTACCTAAAAGCAGACAGATAATAATATACTTATAAAACTGCGATATTGAGTGACCATAAAATAGAGAAAGCTGCCAACGTTTCATGTTATTCCGTAAAGGACAAGCTGTAACTAGTACACACTAACCTACGCCTTAGTCACCTAACCTCAGGCATGCGCGCCAAACTGATAACAATTTGTTAGATGACTAAACGAAAGCCGTCAGATATATATATTATTGTCAACTAAAATAATAATTAGAAATGTACACCTCCCAGTGGACAGCACCATGTAACGCTTGATCCAGATGACTAGATTAATGAATAAAATAGGTTTTGTTTATTATAATAAGATCATATTAAGTCACATTGGTCATTTAAGGACGGTCTCCAATATGCATGTATATGGTGTCTTGCGTATGTGTGAAGTGCGAAGTGCGTATTTTGGGGGACTGTGATATATTTAATTCATGCTGTGTCGTCTTGTATAATGGAGCTCTTGCCCTTTTTATAGTGGTATATCACTGAAGCTCCTTTGATGCCTATGTAGGAGCAGAAACTGCCACTTTTTAAGACTATGGTGTGTCTCGGCCAGGGGTCAGAACCTAGAGCATACTCACAGGGGTGAACGCTCAACCGAAGGCCAAACGTGAGGCGGTGTTACGGGATACGGAGGGGAATAATAATGTAAGTTAGGAAGAAGAGAAACGCACTACCTACAGGGCCATATGTTAAATAGAGATTCTGTATATATATGTATTGTTAATGACATCCAATATCAATATGAACTTTTGAATGTTAATGTGCAAGCACATATCAAATACAGATATATAACATTATACGGTAGTATTGCTATGCGCGGTATTTAAGGATTAACTTGAATATATTTTTTATGTTATGGAGATATAACACAAAATCTGAGTGTACTCTAAATAAACCGCGAAGCGGTTTATGATGAGAGTACACTCAGAGTTTTGTGTTATATCTCCATAACATAAAAATATATTCAAATTAATCCTTATAATTCAATTTATCAAAGATAATCTCTTCAATATTCAAAATTCCTTTTAGGACTATTTTGTCTATCGAATCATTAAGTCGTCATCTCAGCCAATCAGAAGCAACGTTACAAATGGCGACGCCATTTTTTCCTTTATGGGCTGATAAAGTAAATTTTTAAGCCAATGAAAATGCTCGTAACAAGCAAAATTGAATTATAAATTGATCATCACAAATAATCAAACTTCGAGTTATTTGAAATCATGGACGAGTTGAATTTAAAGGATGGTTTCAAGTTATAGGTTATGCCCATTTTGATTATTTATAGGAATATAAAGAAGGCATTGTATCAATCCAACATAAAAAAATAAAATAATGAAAATAATGATAATAAAAAAATATATAAACATGTACATTGCATATTGATGTGACATTCGGAATACTACGCATAATATAATTACACAATAGATATCTATAATCTTGACAAACGGACCTATATTGTAAAATAAGCTTACTTTTATCAAGTATTTTGACATGCCTTCAATTAATGGACCCGACTTTAGTATTCAATCAGTATTATAAAAAATCACAAGCTTGTATACAGTCTTATTGCATCTTATCAACATGCAATAATGAAAATATGACATAAAAACACATTCTGCATGCCTATAGATAAATCCATTGGAAAATGAATCACTTGAAAACATAAAATTTGAGTTTTTTTGTAAGAATAAGATATTTGGAACACGATTTCAGTTTCCTATTTGATATATTTGTATGATCAAATTCTAACTTTTCTTAACCCCCAACCTCCGACTTACGTAATTTAAGTGCTTTAGATTTGGTTGTTTAATCGTTAATCGTTATCTCACACATTCTATTTCAAGTCAAGGGTGATAATTTATTACTCTAAAATCTAAACCCAACCGTTGCCCAAAAGATGTTTGTTTTACAAAAATCTTCAAGACAATATGTAAGTATAGAAATCAAATTACCATGACTAGTTAATTGTACTTGGGATTGTAATGTTACATACACGCAATATGTCGCGTATTATAACAAAATCACTAGAAATATAACAAATGGAATATTTAATATTTTTCATTAATTATACGTTGCGTTAAGAATCTGATTTATATAAGTTGACTGCACTATAGATCCAGGGTATCAGTAGGTCGTATACATGTCAGGCATCATAAACAATGTATATCTTTTTTTATTTATAAAACAGCGTTTAAATCAATCACAAATGGAGTATAGTTTCCCTGGATTGCCGTGAGTTTTCATGTCTTGTTCTTACGCTTTGTGCAAATAAAACGTCTCAATGATATATGGATGCTTACAATGAAGTGAATCTGCGTGCTGTCATTTTGAACTATTGCATTACTGTCTTATAAACAACATGTTATTTACAAAGGAAAGTGCGAAATGTCTTTTAATTCAGTATTGGTATATTTATTTAACTTTTTCGAACCTTTGTGATATCCACTTGTAAGACAAATATCATCTATTGGTATTATCGGTATTGAAGTATCATGAGTAACCTGGCACACACCCTCTCTCATTCTACTGGGATTACTGACGAAAACACTCATAGAGAAAAGGAATAGTCATTGCTATCATTAAGCTATACATACATTTATATATATATTACTTTGAATAGGCGAATATTGCGATTGATTTGGCTAGACTCTGGGGGGGGGACTCTTTTTAAGCATTTTGAAATAATGAGCTAGATATGGATAGTATAATTAAGACGCGGTAAAACCATTACATTATTACACTATGATTCGTTTTCCTACAAAGATGAATAACTATTTTTCTAATATTGATTTTTTAATAGGATTTCATTGTAATGTTGAAAATGGAATAAAAATAATATTTTGGTGTGCATTGATTTTTTGGGTTATTGTGACCCAATGATAACTATTTGTGATGTTACCCGAATTTCATTGACTTGAACATCCACACGACAAACTAAAGCAATAAATATGAAATTCGCAGAATTGCCAAAACAATATTTTCTTTTCTTAAATTATCACTCAACCAACATATTATTTATGCTCAGAATAGCAATAAATGATACCCTACCCACTGCATTTTGAAGAAAAAAACCCACCTTTTTTTTTAAATTTTCACATAAGTCCCCATTACTAACTTTTTCAAATATTTTGAAGTTCAAGAGAAAAAAAGGTTGTTGTTTGTAAAACTGTCGTAAAATAGGGTGTCGGTGTGCTTATTTTTTGTCCTGTTACAAAATGTGTTATTTTTCAGCATTTCTTGCTAAAATTTCCAATAACTTTAATTTTACTGAATCGTAAAATAAAGATAAAAGGCTATAATTTCACACTTAAATGCTTAATATTTTCATCAGAGTGAACCTTGAAAAAAAGATCTACAGAAAACAAAAAACCTAATATAGCTTAAATTTCGTCACACGGACAATCTAAGTGAAAATTATGAAGTTAAAAAGGCAAAATTTTGCCTCTCAACTTGTTATAAATAGAAAAAAAAATTCTTTGAAAATCACGAAAACTCATAGACATCTGAGAGTGTAATATGACCAGAGCACACCATTAACTAACTCTATAAATAAATATCAGTTCCATAGAAATAGAAAAAGATAATTACTGCTGTCGAAAGATAGGTTCAATAATACAAAAAATGTATAACATAGCAGGACAGAAATACAAAATACTTCCGTCACTGCAAAATATATTGTTTGTTTCCAATAAATTGTGCTTGCATTTTCATTGGCTTATAATCACTTCAATCAGTATATGAAGGAAATCTAACGTTGGCGTTTTTCATTGATAGATCAATTTGGTCAGAATTTTATTTTATGGGGGCAGCGCACAAGAATCTGTGTGTACTCTATTGTAAATGGGGTTATAAATCCATTCACCCACATTTACCCACACAACCATAAGTCAATCCATCGATATTCATCGTGATATATGCAGACATAGTGGGTATAATGTGACCAGGAGTGGAAAAAAAATACAAATTCCCCTTTGTCATTCTTGTTAACGTAGAAAAATTACAAAAGACGAAAGTTTACGCTAATTACGCGGAAACTATTCCAAATACTGCGAAAAATTTAACTACAGGTAAATATAAGGTGCAAGTATCTTAAAAAGAAGGAAGGGATATACTTTTATAAATTGTAAATAAGCCGGTGTCCCTGAGGTAAGACGTTAGATTTGTACCTGATTCCCCTATTTTGTATGGTCGTTAAAGGCAACCGACAGATTGCACTGCCCCCAACATTCTACTCATGGCATATTAATTTGTGTTACATATAACATTACATTGTATGTACATAAACTGTATGTATCAAGACCTGATGCAGGTAGAAGTTAGAGGGTCACATGTCCCCAATCATATGTATATATAGTTACAATGTTCTCTAATAAATTAATATAACTAAATCCTTACTCTTAATCTCAAGATAAATTATTTAAGCAGTCCGTTCCATGCGATGTTTTTTGTATGACTTAAGATCCTTAGTTCGTTATCAAATATTGTTTTTGCATTAATATTTTTACGTTTTTGATCACTGGTATGAAATGCCTTATAAATTGAGTATCCTATTAAGGTTAATAATAAATTGGTTTCGTAGTGTGCTGATTAGTTAATTTTATATTCAGTTATGATGTATTTAAATTTCTTCCAATTTACTGTGTATCCAAATCCGATTGTTTTAATTGTGTTTTAGATGGTATTATGTTATGATATAGTTTCCATCTAAATATTTTATGTTGATTATCTTTTAATTGACTGAAAACAAATTTCATAAGATCTATACATTGTTGTGTATATTCAATATCAAAGTCCCTTTTCTATAATTCATTAGTTATAGGGAGGATGAATTTGTTTGAAATTCCTATTTCATGTATTTCTTTATTTTTTTAGAAATGAAATTTCGAAGAGGCATGGATATTTTTTTTGAAACAAGGAATATTTTGCTTGATGATTTACCGCTGTTTTTACTGGGTTTTTACTAATTAATTTTCTTTTCCATTTTGTTTGAATTGCTGTTTTTATTTGTGTTATTTCACTAATGCAGTTTCGTTTATCCAATAATTTAGTGTTTAAATAATAACTTTATCTATCTTCATTTCTTCATTAATGACGTCGTCAACTGTTTTATCTGCCCAAAATTTGTTAATTAGTACTTTATTATTTATTTTGATATTTTTGTTCCCCCAAATAATCTCTGTTCGAATATCTGTATAGTTTAAGCACTGTTTTTTACTACCTCCTCCTAATTTCAACCACGAATACAAAATTGATAGAAGTCAGGAATATTATTCATATGTTTAGGAATAATACCTATGTTTCCTATATTCATTTTAAATATGAGTAAATTTTGTTCGAATGTGTTATCGAATGTGTTATAAATTGCTTTGGGTTTCCAGTTCTCGTTAGAATCACTTGTTAATCGTTTAACACAAATGTTTTGTTGTAAAATTTTAACATATCTATGGTATTATTTAGACGTAAATTTTAACAGTTCTCACATGTTAGTATTTTTTTTGCCCGCCTCTTGGCGCCAATTGGGTTTTCTGTGCAAGTGAACTTAACTCTCAATAGACATGCGCGAATTCATCACTACTCTAATCTGTTCAAAAACTTGTTCAGATGTGATTTTGTAAATTTAAAAATATATATTTTTTTCAACATTTTAGACTGTGGACTTTTGAAAAATGATTTATGATCAGAGATAAATCTGCCGAAGAATGATTTTGTAAATATTGTGCAAACTCTTTTGACTGGTTCGCCCGTTGTTGATATAATGTAACTGGATGGGGTGTAATCGGTTAATTATATCTAACACATACTCTAAAAGGTATCGTCTCCGATTTTACTGAATAAAAACGAGTTTTTAGGATCATTTATATTGATGTCACTACACATCCAAATGCTAGTAACATGTTTTATGTTTAACTCCTAGACACAAGCAGGGAGTAAATCAATCGACACAATGTTCAAAAACATTGACAATGTATCGAAACATGATCTACTTCAGATGATATTTCCATCTATAAATTTTGAATTGTCTAGGTGATACTTGTGTTGAATACCCTCCATACGATCATTAATCAAACACCTGTATTGACTCGGCACCTTTTTTCCAAAAAACATGTTAAACATATCCAGAATTTGATTTAGTAGAGTCTTACGTTAAGTATACCGCACAGGAAGGTGTAAAATACCCATAATTCAAAATCAAAAGATAAGTTGTATACAATAAAATGTGGCTTTAAGGTTTTCGTTTAAGAGACGACCGGAGTTCTGAAATAAAAAAAAAAATATCATAAGCACAGGTGGCTACAAGAAATGTAATGAATGCTTTCCGACCGTTTGTCTTTCTTTTTTTTTAATTTGGAAAAATGTATATTTCTATTTCATCAAGAAGATCGCCGGAAAAAGTTGTTTGTGAGCACAAAGCTAAAGCTCATCAATTATTACAAAAGTACGATTCCAAAAAGAAAGAAATTCTTGCATTTACTAGAGGATGCCAATGATACCATTTCAGTGACATAATTCTTCTAACCTACTACAAATGTATCTGGGATACCAAGTAGCGATTTATGAATAAAAATACTTGCATCTTCACGATTCTTAAAAGTCCCTATTTGAAAGACGATTTGTTGAAGTTATTTCTACGGTATTAGGCTGATGACGGGTTGGTTATATTAAAATATCTGTTGAATTTTTATTCCGATTATAAGAACATTTACGTTATTCATATATTCTTCATTATGTCTTCAAACATTTTGACAGTTATCTTTAAATCAAACATCGTATAGAATATCACCTCGAATCGCATTGTGTGAATTGACTTAAATTGACATGTACGATATGTATTATGCCCTGTTAAATGAGGATAAAGTCACAGGATGAATAATACTTGAATCAGCCTATCCTTGTAAACGTCTCTTCTACCTTTGTCTGTATTGTAACATGATATGATGCCACAGAGAAAACGTACAGGTCTTAAACAAGAATTACGTACTATTGATCTCAATCGTCTTTTTAATAATGACATAAAAAAGAAACAAATATCAAAATTTGTTTTCCATAACGAGGAAGATGACTGCAGACAGTCATAAACACTCAAATTTTTGTTATCTAATTTGTCTGCAAATCACAACACAGACCAGACTTGTATTCAATACTTACACACTTACGAAATGTAGTTATTTCATACATTATTGTTTTGTTATCTAGATATAGGAAAGCATTTTTGATCTTTATAAATATATTGTGTGCTGGTGAAAATATTTTTTCATTTAAAAATAAAAACATTTTCAACGGCGTTTACACATTTTATATTACTATTACAATTTGAACCAAGTAATCTAGTTCATTCGTATAGAGTCCTTTAGCGCTTCAAACCCAAATGATTTTTATATAAAAAAAATAACAATATATTATATGAATTTCTTTGGTGTGGCAAAACAGACAAAATTAGACGTGATGTTATCATTAAGTCATATTAAAGAAGGTGGGTTAATAATGATAAATTAAAATCATTTATAACAGGTCTCAAAGGCAACATGGGTAAGGCTGATTTATAAAGATGATGCTAGTTGGATGCACATTGCAGATAAATATATGGATAAATTGTCATTAACGAATTGTGGACTTCAAAAACTCAAAATCAGTTTGAAAAAATGTACAAAATTGTTTCGGAAAGATGTTCTTGAAGCATGGTATAATGCAATAGATAGGTCTAATACTTACAATGATAAAATATGTGAAAATCCTTTGTAGTATAATAATAACATCAAAACAAACAACAAACCTGTTTTTTTTTTACAAAGAATGGTCCAGGAAAGGAGTAATGTATATGTATGATATTGTCAAAAAAGATGGAACTTTTTATAGTTTTGAAGAAATTTCAACAAAAATATGATAAAAGATCCAACTTTTTTTACATTTCATGGTATTATTAGAGCAGTAAAACACTTTATAAATAGTAAACATGAAACTTTCTCTTCAGTAATCTGTTGACCAAACATACCATTAAGTTTGAAAGTTATATCAAGAAATACAAACGGGACGCAGGACATTTACAGAATCTTGTGTATAATCACACAAAACCCACATCACAAAGAAAATGGTCTTTAACTTTTAATATCCAGGAAAATCAATGGAAAAAATGTATGTAAATGTCTTTAAAACCACTAATTGTACAAAGCTAAGATGGCTCCAATACAGAATCAACCATAGAATTTTAACTACAAATACGATATTACATAAAATGGGAATTAAACCAGACAATAGATGTATATTCTGTAGAAATTTTCCAGAAACATTTGACTATTTGTTTTGGGATTGTGACAAAGTTACTAATCTTTATAGTGATTTAAAACATTTAATTAATGCTAATAACATTTTTGTTGATTTTATTAAACAGGAATTTATATTTGGAAAATTCTGTTTTTTTATGCAGACTTAATAGTAGATAACCTTATTTTACTATTGATCAAGTAATATTTGTTTAAAATGAAATGTTTAGAAAAAGATATCAATTTAATAAGTTTAAAAAATCATATACAATTTGAACATAAAGCTCATAAGCAGATGATAGTTAAGCATAAGGCTTACCATAACAACATTGAGCTACAAAATAATCTTGAAAACTGGCTTAACATATGGTCTTAATATCTCTATGATGTTGTTTTGTTTTACTAATTTGAATTGGCCAATGTTCAAGTAAACTCTGTTATAATTAGCCCGTGTTGAAGTTTTCGCGTAACTCCATATTGAAGTGAATTTCTTTTGAACTATCAAAATTCAGTTCTCATGATGCTGATTTGATAGTAGATAACCTTATTTTACTATTAATTAAACAGTACTTGTTTAAACCTACAACCATTGTAACATTAATGACGAGTGAAACTTGGGATAAACTTGTGTCAAAATAAAACTTGGGATATATATACTTGCATCTATATTTGAGACATATATATATGCATGTACATAATTACACGGAATATAAAATGAAACCTTTGTGTGCTGCTAAATAAACTCCATGTTCAAACTGTTAACTATTTAACCATGTGACAGAACAGTGAAATATATAGCCCCCTCCCCATTGTGGATGTGTTGTCCTTATAAATGTGTTTGAGAGCGAGTAAGTAAAGGCATATAAAAAAGCCAACCCAATACTAATGTTGAGTTGTCAAATTCTATACAAATGGATATGGTTGCATGCTTATAAGTTTGAATGTACATGCATTGTACATGTAATGTGTTGTTGATAAAATTGAAATTGAATAAAAAATTGTTAAAAAAATATGTCCTTTAGGATATCGAATATTTATATGAAAACCGCTGAAGAGTGTTATGCCAATGGTTTGTTAAAGTATAATCATAAACACAGAAGCAAGCATGGTTACTACGACATGGAATGTAAACGTGTTAAATCTGAATCTTACAATACCATTGTAAAACACGTGGTACTATAAAAGTGCGTCTTCAAGTGCACAAAGCCTGGCTACAATAAATTCATTTCTGTCACGTGGATGCGTCGCTATAGGTACAATAAACACAACTTTCGTCAAAAACCCTATAAAACGTCCCTTACCAACCTCCAGGACAGAGCGTAGGAACCATTCGTTCGACAACATACAACCGCTCCCAGAAAGAGGTAAGTCTAGCAGCATTTTTGCACTTTGAAAAAAAAAGTTGAAAAAAGTAAAGTACAACATTGTACCTTATTAAATAACTTTGATTTTACATGCGCATGAGTTGTAACATAGGACTACTGAATTTTTAATACGAGTGTTTCTGAGCAAAGATGAAATCTCGAAACACATCCATTGTCATACAAAAATAATAAAACAAGTTTTGGATCCATTACATTAAACATTGGAATAAGAATTAATATAAAAAGCAAGAAAAATGTTTTAGTATCAGTTTTGTTATCTATATAATTACATATTCAAAATGATACAATAATATTTATATGAATTTTTTTTATCAGGATGAAGATTATTCCTTCGGTTTTGTTGGTGGCGTTAACCTATGGCCATGGTTCGTATACATTTTAATAATCATCAATAAAATAATTAGTGTTATTTATCTAGTGCATTACGTGATTTTCTCATTTGTTCGGGACGAGGATAATTGATAAATTATTACTTTTCCTAAAAAAATCACTTAATTCTTTTATTAGATTTGTTCATTTTCGGTGACGTGAACTATATCGCATGTTGATCTACTGATTGTATAACAATAAATCATTGATTTTACATTATTACTTGAAAATAAAACTTTCTGATTGTTTGATCGAGTTAGAGTTAAATTGCCACTGCTTGAATATCCAAGCCGTAAAATGGCATTTCATGCAAATTTAATAAAATTATTCTACTCTCTGTTTCTGTAAGGAATCGTATCAATCTTCCTTTAAATTGTAACGTATGTTGTAATGAAAAGACTGTGCTGATTCATACATTGTTTTTATATTTGACATATTTATCAAGATAGTATTTTTCATAGTCAATGGATACATCTGCTTAACCAGCAAGGACTGCCAAAACGGTCAAACATGTCAACGCGGATGTATCAAAGGCACAGGTAAGATTATATTACATCATGAAACAAAGGCGTACACATTTTGTCAGTGCAGATATTATATATCATCAACATATACATTGTACATGCTTTTTGAGAATTTTGAAATTTATAGTTCTTTTAAAGGCCCATTACCTTTCCGGAGCAAAATATAAAGATTTCTTAAAAAACATTAATAACATCAGAAAAATGCGTTACTGATGACCTAAAATAAGGTTACGACACCAAACATATGCAAGATTTCCTGCGTAATATATGAAAACAGTGGAGAGTCAATATGCTGTTTTGCCGTCTGGCGCAGTGATAGTCAACTACCGCGCGGTATTTAGGACGACGGCGGGAAACATAAGACGACCCGCGTTATGAAAATAAACATTTTATTTATTTTGATAAAATCGTTCACAAGATAATGATAAAAGTGGTGTTAACGGTAAGTTAATAATTTATAAGACTCTACTAAATTATCGATCTTGTTTTACATTCCCATTTTAAAAAATTAAAAGCCGTTTCGGAAAGGTAGTGGGCCTTTAATCAATTGATTTTAATTTTACAAGTACAAATAAGAGCTGAAAATGATTTTTCGCAGTACTGCCTAAAATCATTATACTAACACATATAGTGAAGTGAAATGAGTACATACGGTGAGACCATGAAAACAAATTGTGGTCTACAAATTCACTTTACATTTTTAAAGTCTTATTAGTAATTGTAAAGTGATTTCTGATTATATATTTCCATCTTAACATATATATAAGTCATAAAAAAAGCAACAATTTCATAGTACATGATAAGGCATTTGAAGACATTTGAATGAATTTCACGGCTTACTTCATCAAACCTTATTGTTTTCAATAGATTAATGAAGAAAACTATACAGGCATATATAACTTAAACGTCAATTCGTGATATTAACATACTTTGGTATTAACATAAGTATGCAACAATAAACGTAATCTGTAAATACATTTTGAGTATGAAAGTAAATGATTATCAGAGAAGGAACGGTTTACCTTTTAATAATGATACTCACTTGGAGCTACATGAATGTAGTTTATAACTCATAAGTGCACATATGCAAATAACCATTTACAAATTAAGTGTGATTTAAGATTTTATTTTTTCCTATAAACCTGCTAAATATATCAGTTTTTAAATCTAATATTTACATTGCAAAATTCACTTCACAATCCCCAGAGTGTGAATCTATTCGACGATACATGGTACTTAACCAACGTCATTTTTGTGTTCTCGAAATCGACGTATTATAACCCTCTTGATTTAGGTCATTACATGATTATATCGACAACGAAAAACATCGTATCGTCCTCTTATTGGTATAACCATGTATTGCATCATAAAAATACATTGAATAGAAGTATAGATTTTTACTCTCTTGTGTTGCATTTTGAGCACCTGACAACCGACAACGTGCACTGGTAATTGCCCAGATCCAGGGAAAGAGTGTGGCTGGTCATGCAAAGGTAAGCTGTGTTTCCAAGCAATTGTTTGATCCTCCCTTATAGTTCAAAGGGGTAAAAAGTCTATTTGATACTTTTAACCGGAGAAATTATTGTTTTAGTCCCCCATCGATTTTTAAAATTTTGTATCGGTGAAATATTTTATCCTGCACCATAATATTATTCAAAAGCATAGTGTTCTAAACAGAGTGCAGGCAATTTAAAATCATACTGGTAATTATTCATCACAGTTTTTTTCCAATGGTTCACTTGAACTTTTTAATTCAGAATTCAAATGAACATGCTTTTAGATAGATCACTTTTAGTTAACCTTCATAATGTCAACATTTATGTATTTCATGTACATGTATTTCATTTGTGACATTTCCACATTATTTAACATATTTGTACATGTACATTGATATATAAGCAATTTGCATATTAATTTTAATTACTGTGATATTTATATGTTGAAATGTTAATTTAAATTTCATTGATTCGATCAAGCCTGTAAGTGGACCCATTGGTCTACTGAATTAAAAACAAATAAATTAAAAGTACAAGAAGGTTTTCAGTACATAGGCAAAATTTACCAGAAATTGACCTCAAAACGAGCAGAATAGTCAATTACAGATTAAAAACTAATCTGAATTTCACCATAAATTGACCTGAATATCACATTCGCTGTGATTTAACTATGGTCAATTTGTGGTCAATTTCTATCTATATATTTACATAAATGGTGTTCTTTTGCATTTCCGTTGTCAAATTAAAAAAAACAGTGTTGGTTGCTTAGTTTTGTAACTACGGTAGTCAAAAGGACCTAAAATACAGTTCAAATTATTGCGATTGATTAGAAATATGCCAACGACATCTTTGAAATATGTTAAAATAAGTTTTGGTAATTTCAAATTTGATCATATATCAATAGCTAAGGTGGAGCGACTCAGTATCGTTGAGTGAGTAATAAAAATAATATAACAGTCGCGGATTCGAAATTGGAGTTATTGCCATTTGCAATAATAACACTATTGGACCTTGTGACCATATTTGAGTAAATATTGCAAATGAAACTTTGTATGGCTTATATGGTTCCCATACAACTTTAATAGAAACTTATTTGAAACTTAAGTATGCAAAAATGGGTGTAAACAGACTTTATAATAAATAACTATAGTAAATATTTTCTAAATATTTGAAACTTTGTATACAACCTATTTTTAGTAAGATTACAGACAAGAAGATCAGAACTATTGGACAGTAGTGTAAGAGTTATTGCCTTTTCCAAAAATAGACAATATTTACCGAACTAATGAAACTTTCATTAGCAGTCTAATGTCTTATATTAATATGGAAATTATCTGATATTAACCTACATGGGTATTGCCCTTTGTAATGATGTTCTAAGTTGTCAACAAAATAGCTTGTGTAGACATTCACTGATGCTGGACGGGACTGTGTGCCCCCAACACCTATAATGTCATAGAAGAGTTTGAAATTGGTGAGGGTTTGGCAGTATCCCATAAAAAATTGAGGAAACAATTTTGATGACAGTATTGTATAATATGTCAAGATATGAGGTCACCGTGAAGACCCATAGATCTCTTGTTATCCCCCCATAGATCCATTAGATTGTCAGTTGCATTCGTATTGAGAAGAGACCAACTTGATAATGTTAATAAGGGCATCAAGGTTTAAAGAATTGTACGTATTTTGGCAGATTGTTTGTATTGATGCAGAAAGATGTTATGCGCACTCATGGCTGTTTAATATTTAAACTGATTTATAGATGCAAAAGACATTTGCCAAAGCTTGTTTGTTTGTTTGTTTGTTTGAGTTTTACGACCCATCGACAACTAAGGTCATTTAGGGCCAAACTACAAGTCAGACATTAATATCAGGATAAAAGATCAGGGTAAGAAAAGGCAAGTAAGGATTAAAACACAGACTGTAAACGTTTATTTGATAAAAAAAGGTTTGCATGGGATAAAATAGTTTTGGCTAAAACACACGAGATAACTCATGCACAATGTTGATGAAACGATGAAATGTTAAGTTGATACGATGACATGATGAGAAAACGTTCATATTTTATCTAAAATACCGATTTCTTCGAGTTAATTAAAATACGATTATGTCTCACGACATTGAACAAAGTGTACATGTCGGAGACATCGTAGTACTTATCTCGTATGTGCTTAAAATTAAATACAGTGCACTAAAATATGCTCCACTGTGAGAGGAGAATCACATGCATTGCATGTGGGAGGATTCTCCCCTCTCAATAGATAGGAATGTGTAAAATATGTGTGTTCAGTTCGGAGCCGAGAGAGAACAACTTCCTCTCTGCGGTCTCTCCGACTGAACAGTTTAGGATTAAGTGTAGGTTGAATTTAAACAGTTTATTGTTTGTTTTGGTAGACCACCTTTGTTTGCCAATGGTGCTTGATGGCTAACTGAATTGAAGGTTTGATGTCGGTGTATGGTAGTTTCAAATCTGTTTGTGCTAGGCGAAGAGCAGTCCTTAGCTGCTTTAATCAGGCCTGTTCATTCCCCTTTATATACCCATATGACTGGGAATCCAGAGATAAGTAATTTGAGTTTTAGAAGATAATCGAAATGTTCGGATTAAAAATTTTTGAATTAGAGTATTTCTAGGGTTTCTTGATTTCAAAGCCTGAAGAACCGAAAGAGAGTCTCGTGTTCTTCGATGTGGTCAAAGAGCCAGACCGATAGCACAAGCTTCCGCAGAGAAAAATGGAGGCAACATCCGGGAGTCGGATAGAGGAGCAGTGATTAGATGTACAGCATGCTGCCGCAACATTATCACCATCTTTTGATCCGTCAGTGTAGATCTGAACATGGTCAGGGAAAGCCCTAATGCACTCCCGAAAAGCACATGTCTTGATATTTTTAAAACAATTCACTCGAGTGAAAATAAATTCCATATCCAACGAACATTCGTTATTTAACATCCATACCCATCCTTCAGAATTACATATATTTGTTTACAGCCACTACAGACAATCAAGCTATTGCCGGTGAGTACGACGATTTATCAACAAGCATAGGACAAACTAGTTATGTATGTGATGCTATTTTTTGTTTTTTATGACCGAGCTTCATATATATGCAATTGCTGTCGTATAGTCTGCAGATTCTATGGAGTTTGGAAAACATTGAGTTAGATAGCTCGCTTCTGTTTAGATTTTTTAGATCAATTAGCCTGCGGGAAATATACAAAGATAGTTCCTTTTCACGTTATGTGATATTTACATTTTATATGGAAATATTGATATCACACACTTACTGTCAGATAAAAAAATGAACGACCTTGTTTTTCATTCTGTCTTTCAATATCTAAAATCATTTTCTCTCTCTTTCTCTCTGAACAAAGTGTTATCATTGATATTTTATCACAATGGTTGTACTAATATCTAAATACTAAATTAACTTAGCGATAAAATATGTTTGAATCAGGGAATGGCAATCGATGTTAGTCTAAAACATATGTATGTTTTACATTTAATGTCTTTTTCTTCATCACAAACAAATTATGTCCAATAATGTTTAATACAATGTAAATTGATTTGAATGTACACCCAGGTGGTACAGCAACTTGTACTGATGTTAATGATGATTGTGGAACGGGAGGAAAGTGTCAAGCAGAATGTGTCACAGGTATGTACACTTCTGAGGCTGAAACGAAATATATGTAATAAATTGTAAAATGATATGCATGTTTATATAAGATGATCCCGGTTTGACACGTGAACAGTAATTAACTGTACTTTAGCTTTCGAGTTTAATTATTCGACATCTAACCAATGCTATAGAACCATCAACTTAATATGTTTAAAATGTTTGGACATATGTGTAACACAGGTAGCAAGGGATATATTGCACGTAGTGAATAAAAGTAACGCAATAAGAGACTAAATGCACGCTTCTTAACCTCGACCAAATGGACAAAACGTAAAAATCAACAACAATACCCACTTTCCAATTGTTTTTTTTTCATTTGTCTGAACCTATAACTTAGCTGTTAAATAGAGCCTGTTATTTCCCATCGTGATTACCACATGGACTATTTCTTTGACTGTGGGTTATCAGGTTGCAATACTAATGCAGATATAGTTAGTGCCTATTTTTCGACAGTAAGACAGTGTATAAAACAAATTGAAGATGCTCCATTGCTGACGAATGTTATTTTTTCTCTATCAAAAATAAGAGCAAACGAATAAGTAATTTTCTTCAGTTATAAAAGTTACTTACTTTACACCAACACCACCTTTGAAAAGGTTGAGCTTCTAATTTTACTTCAAAATAAAAATACAACAATAATTAATTGCATTCTGAAAAAATTCTGCGGCACTTTGTCCTATATAGAATGAAGCACTGATTGCGCATGCACCAAAATCAAAATAAAATATTTGATATTATTTTTTGTGTTAATTAGACATATATATACACAATTAAACACCAATTACTGTTGAAATGATGAGTGTCGTTTATGCTCTGTCGGCGGTGGAGCATCTTTAATATAAAGAAAACTGTAAATATAATGAATCGTCTAATTATTTGAGTTACGGCAAAGGTAATTTCTGAATAAATTTAAATGTAATTTTATTGAAGAATTGTTTAAAATAAATGAAGTTTTTGATTAAAAAAGGACAATTTAGATTAAAGGTGTTTTGAAATTAGGGTTTATAACGAAATTAAACTGGTTCTTATGAAAGTGAAAGTGATTGATACCGCTTTTTCTAGCACCCAAACGTTCACTGCAGTCAGCTTGTGCAATATTAATAATGACCCATCTCCGTCCTACACGTGGTTGGTTGCTATTTGTAGTATGAACCCAAACTCGCATCTGTAATCAAGTAATTTTGTTGTTCCATTATTCAATATTCCAGAGTGTAGTTCACACTCACTGAGATTTTCAATCAAGTATAGTATATTGATCTTCCAGAATGTGAACAAAGTTGTAATACTGGTGAAATTTGCGGGAAGACATGTCAAGGTAAGATGAGTAGGAATATAGAAATAATAGTAGAAAAATATTAGAGCATTTTTTCGAGATCACAGTATGGAATGTCATTATCGAAACGAATTCGTATTTATTAGGCTTAATGCTGTAATATTAAACATACATATTAATTAATCAACATGTGGCTTGTTTGTCAAAATGCATAGGTCCAGTAAATGCAAATTTTGTTAAAATATTTTTTTCAATCTTAATACTAAATATGTTTTAACCGCGTTTAAGAAAAATGGGAACTATTTTGTATGTCCACCGAGTATAAGTGTGCATTAGCTTATCTCCAGCAAGAAATTTCACCAACCAGATTTGGGTCTATCCGTGATGTTGCTTATAGTTTCTAAGTGCTATAGTTGTATGTGATGAAATAAGTTACCGATCTGTAATGGTCCCACCCATTAGTCGTCGCGATCTTAATTTCAACATCGGGCATTTGCAGTTATTTATTAGACATAAATGTACACGAGTATGCATAAAGTATTGTTTAAATGAAGAATATCTTTTATGCTCTGTCTGATGGAGCATATTTTAAGAGTACAACATTCTTCTTAATATTTTCACAAATCTATTTAATTAATATAATTAACCGTATATTTAAACAGTGCAATATCATTTTAGTTTTGCGAATAGAACTGATTTACTTGCGACATGTTTCTTTCAGATAATGTTTTCCAATAGTTTTAATTATTTTAATAACCAATATTTTGATATAGATCCCCCTGAAGGAAACACTCCCGGTAAGAATTTTTTTATTACCCTCTCCTATAATTTTCCGCCGAATTGCCAAATTTGCTTACTCTTATAAAGATTTAAAAAAAAAATAAAAAAATGCTTGGTGATGATAAAGTCGTATGTTTGTTGTTAGAATTTAATTTCTCTCTTGAAAACATGAATATTTTCTCATTTAAGTATAATATATAGATTTCATTGAAAGTGGTCTCTCGCGTTAATGTATAATCATGATTAATGAGCAAATTATATAGAGGAACTTTGACATTTAAAAGTAAAAATTTTCAGTACTAATGATTTAATCTCTGGTTTGACTGCAGATATTTCTTTTTCAAAGCAAAAATGACAAAACTATTCTTAGATTGTAAATTTGCAGAACTGAAATTTAGATTTTTTTTAGACATAAGTGAAAACATTTTCAAACTAGAATTTAATACTAAGCCTTACCAGGTCGTGAATATATCCTATTTTGCTTGCGTCCATAGCTTACAGAAAAAAAACCCTGCCTCCAAATTCTAAGAATCAAGTATTGTGACTTTATGACTGGAATATTAAAGTTGATAATACAAATTAAAAACATTCGTTCTGAGTTTATAAAAAAAAAACATTCTAATGCACAGTGATGAAGCAAAAAATGTTTAGCAAGACTGCTCCATTACATATCTATAAATAATATCCATATATACCGACAGGAGAAAAATGTCTATCAACTTCCTTAGAAACCAAGGCTGATATATAGGGATCAGTTATATACAAACCAGTTAAATTTTTTTTTTTATCTAAACACGAATGTTTTTAACTTGCATTGACATCTTTCATGATTTATTACAGAACCCGAAACTACAACGGCTACACCACCTGGTGGTTTGTATCTTTTACATATTCGTGACTTTATCGTTTATTCTAGATTAACATCTTTGAAATCTGAATGATTTTTTTCTTTCTCTTTTCAATAGTTTCAAAGTAGTTGTAATGAAATAAATTACATAGTAAAGTACCTTTTGTTTATTAACTTAAGATACATATTTTTAATAACGTTGCACTTGCCGATGAATACAACCATGCTAACCATGAAATAAATAAATTATGATCTACTTTCAGATAATGGATCAACAAAGATTGGATTGTTTTCACCACTTGTGCTTCTCTCGGGACTGTAGCCATGATATCTTTCCGCCTCTGATCGAAATGCCTATGGACAATGAACTTTGACAACCGGAAAAAATATCGTGAATTGTAACGAAACAAATGATGGATGTCATTTTGTTGTATTATGCAAGCATTGATTCACTTTATCGTGAGGAGCTGCATCTACTTGTGTGAAGTATTATATTTATTGCTTTTTAGTATTACCAGATACATTACAATTGATAGATGACTAAACTACTTTAGTATGTTTTACCCGGCAATGCAGGCGTTGAATCACATTCAATGTGAGGAGCTGCACTGGTAAAATAAATGAGTGTCTATGACATAATTTATTATTTTAATGTTCAATAATTCATCAATATTTATAATTATTGTTATTGAAAGTAAAAGGCTTAAATTTAAAAAAATGCGTTTTTATTGACTTTTAGAAATACAACAAATAGCGTTAAAAGGGAAGAAACTCAAATATTTGGATCAGTGCTATAAAGGGAACAACCATCTAAATGAAAAATAGGCTTTGGATATGGCCCCTATTTATAGAAAATTGAGTCCAGGATAGAATTTTGACTCGGCCTCTGATTGGCTGGTTAATTGGGAATTTCAAAAGTGAAATGTTTTCTGACAATCAGATAGTCAGATGGTCTCTATGAAAGCAGTGCGAGTAACACTGACACTCCAATAGAGAAAACTCATTTGCTGTCAAATACAAAACTCCATACCTATTTCCTAAGAGGAAATAACCGCTACCTGGAATTTGCGTTTGAATAATATTATATAGATTTAAATGTTTGAGATAATTCACTTGCAAAACCGTTGTGTAATTTTACTTATTTCAACGAATTGTTTTGGGATGTGTAAATGGATCGAATAGCAGAAAGGCTTTTATATTTGTTGACATTGGTAGTTGAATTTTTGACAGAATACTATGATAAGCTAAGTACGTGTGACATGTTGACAAGACATCTCTACAAATACAAAGTAATGGGCGGTAACTCCTGATGACATCAAAAAAGAAAATACAATATATATAAATATAGTGTGTAAATAACAGCAACAATCTAAAAAAAAAAATGGAATTACATTTTTGGAGTTAGATAATAAAATTTGGTAAAAAATTTTCTTTTTTCCCTTTATCTTCGTGCATTAAAATAAAAAAATACGTTATATTATGATTGCATTATCGTGTAAATATTTATAAGATAAATAAAGAGTAACTTGTCCATAAATGAAAGCAATTCAAATGGTCATATTACATGGCTAGATAATAATGATAATGTTTATAGGTAAACATTGATCTTCCTCAACAACGCCGTTTCTATGAATAATCATTACTCTATTGTTCAAATGTGAAACTGCAACTGTGACATTATTCTATGAACACAGTTTTGATTAAATAACAAGTTGACAATTTTCATGACTACAGAACGTTCAACAGAACTCTGCCTAAGCTACTTGTTAGAAAATCATATCATTCATTTGACATAAGACCCCCCAAAAAAAATCCTGCATTTATCGTTGATGAATATTTTCTCCTTTGATTTTTTTTTCATTTAAAATATGCGGACTTTACACACAATCACTTAACTTCTTTTTCAAAATTTAAGGAGCATGCATTTTGTATTTCTGCTTTTCCAACACAAAACTAAAAAGTTATACACGTGAAATATCATGCTTTTTTAGTCTCATTGTTTTCAGTTATTTCCAAAATGGAGTATCCACAGCAATGGTAAATAAGAAACCACCCATTTTTTAAGATCCCGGAGTTTTTTGAAATATAGAAATATAAATATCAAAGATGGCCCCACTATCATCAGATTTTATAAAACGACGCATAATGCAAACTTCAAGTAAGTCACTGATAAAAAGTTGTTCCATGAACTTCAGAGATCATGATGGTGACATGTATGTGGTGAGTGCATACTCTGTGATTATATTCTAATTTCGATAACCTTGATACGAGGGTTCTTCGCGTGAAAGCTGAAATCTTAATGATAGGCCATGTTTGATATATATATTTATTCAAGGCAATGGCTTTCGTTCTTCTTTTGTCTTATGAATATTTATAGTTTCGTTACAAACGATTCAACATGTTTCGCTACATATTGATTATTATACACAAAGTCACATCCCTGTGTGTTTGTAATATTTATAGACAAGTATTAAGTATCTAAAAATTTCGTAACTAATTGACTGAATAAAACTGAAATATACATATGACAATCAATCATTACAAATTGAAAGATCTATTTTTACAGATAAAATATCTGTGATGTTTAAAATTATATCTTTCATTTAATGTCAGGGGAGAGTAGTCTTGTTATACTTAAAAGCAAGTTAATAAAATTCTTGAGAGTTATCTCCTTTATGCAGCAAAGTTATGAAATAATTTTTAAAATAACATTTCTTTCACACTTTTACAGTTCCGTCATGGCTATCTTCGAGTATCATAATACTTAAGATATGTATTAATCATCAAAATGAAAAACAGACGAAATGTTGTTGCACATAACAATTACATCTTTGTAAATAAAACATGAAAACTCTCGATTAAAACATTCAACATGTAACGGGGTGCAGGATTGACAATACATTTAATACCCGCCTCTGCCAGGGATCGATCTCGGGACCTATTATGGATTACCAGTCTGACGCTCAACCGAACGAGCTAAATAGAAGTTCTCCTAAGCCGAGCGTTATATTGCGGCTAGTATTGACCAGGGTTACATTCTTCCGCTCAAGGAGTCACCTTATCATCAAGTTTTCAGAGGTCACAACGATTCCTTTACAGGTATTGTTCAGTATTATTCCCGAGTCCCGACGTGGGCGCCAACGTAACAGGGTGCAGGATTCACAATATATTTAATACCTTCTTCTGTCAGGGATCGAACTCGGGACCTCTGGGTTACTAATCTGACGCTCAACTGATCGAGCTGAAGAGGAGTTCTCTCTAGCCGAACGTTATATTGTGGCTAGTATTGAACAGGGTTACAAACATATCATCAAAGAACAGAACATCAGTTGTTTCTCTAGAATATTTATTTCACAATTCATTTATTGACATTTACAGGTTTCGTAAAACAACATGCTTTAACTATAAAATTATCTCTGATTTAATTCATTTTCTTTGGCGAGGTCAAATGTATTAACAGTGGTCATTTTCGGGCTTTTGATTACTCAAGCACAAACTATATTGCTTGATTTACTCTCAACCACTACTAATTATGAAGTTATAAAGTAGCTCATAGTTAAAAAGCTTATATCCTTATCAAACTAAATTAATTTTCTCTTCAGGTTCTTCAAATACATCATCTGTGTTAATCGCCAGTACGTTCTTGTCCTGTGATAACACTGGGTAAGTCAGGTGATGAATAATGCCAGCTCCGAAGGAGTCACCCGACACGTTGATCATTGTCCGGAATTGTGCACTGTGTAGAGAATAATTTAAATCTCTTTTACTATTGAGCTATGCATTGGTATCATTAATTCTAAATACACTTTACATTCAGTGTTTCTAATCCATCTGGATGCTTGCAATGGCACGCTTTAGTAATGTAGTATTATAAAAAGGGTAAGACTTCCACTATACAAGAAGACACAAACGAATATATTGCAGTCTCACAAAAAACACTATACACTCTACACACCTTCATGCTACATACATAGAAGGCCGTCCTTACATGTGTCTGTTAAAGGGACAATTTACTCAGGCTAATTCTTTTACATAACCAAGAAGCAAAATATGGCATAAATGTATTGTTCTACATTTCTTATGAAACATATAACATGAAATATTGACAAATTCCACGTTATTGTTTAGTATTTTAATTAATATCGTTGAAATATCAAATAGTTGATCAATACGATTAAGCAGGTACACTATGGACGCTGTACCCATACCCGAGTCAAAGTCACGCACTTTAAACAAATAAACTACATAACCACTGAGAAGGTGATAAAATGATTTTTAGGCAAGACAATTCACCTAATAAGGTAAACATACTACTGCCAGAGCGATTTGAGCAGTTCTAGACAAAAGTTTCATTACTCTACGAGCAAGGGACAGGGTTCGGCATACAAGAAGTTCGACCACAATGTGAAATGGCGGACAGCGAGCGAGTTTGAACATCTACACACATGTCAGAACCATGGGCTTTTCAGCAATGAAACCGACTGATCTAATTTCCATTTGAACTGGGTTTTTTCCCGATATATGTACAAATTTTAATGTTCTCTTGGACTGAATTGTCCCTTTAATAGGATGTAATTTTAATCAACAAATAAACAAACGAACAACCGGAAAAAAAAATAATTTGACGCCATGTATTGAATGACGGTAAAAGTTCATGGTCAAGTTAGAAAAAAAGTTCCGTCAGATGTGGAACAAATTCACGTGAATCGAATTGATGAATGAAGAATTTAGCATAGGTTTATATAAGGCAATAGTTATCGGTCAGTATGTGCGCCAGTGGCATTAATGTGAATATTTTGCTAGATGACGGAAGTTAGGAGGCGATTTTGACCTTGGCGTCATATCATTGTGAAGAATGGCTGAGACTTTAGCTAATGAACGACTTACAAAATCCAATCGAAAGGAGCAGTGATGAGAACCTGATCTGGAGGTAGACCGACCGCCACAGCAGCCACTGACATATACATCAGACCAGCACCAGGGATACCTGCCGCCCCAATAGACACACCAATAGCCGACAATCTAAAAAAATCGACAAACAGTTAGCTAATTATAGTTTCATATGATGAAGGCTACTTACCTAAGAAGTTTCAAAACACATCTACCGACTCAAACATTGATATCGTTTCCAATGTATACTATATCTGACTTTCAGTGTAACGGATGAGGTTGATTAACGAGTAGATGCTGTAAGTTGGCGATATGATTTATTCTATGGCGTATTAATTGATGATATTAACCTAATGTATTTTACGTCCTAATAGGATTTATTATTATACGTACCCAATTATAACATAGCGTGTAAAATCTAACGTCAACCCTAAGCGATGAGATATAAAGATGATCATCATAGGGATGTATAGAGCGACCCCGTCCATGTTGATGGTCGCCCCTATCGGAGCGATGAAGTTCACCACACGTTTGTCGATCTTGTTTTTCCTTATAAGACATTCCATTGTAAAGGGGAGAGCAGAAGCACTGCAGTAAAACATTATTACTTTGATAATGGCCATTCACCAATGTTCAACTGAAGTTGTTGTAAGAAATATATAGCAATACTTAATAACTGTGAAAATGGTCATTCAACAATTTTCAACTGATTTGACATTGTTGTTGTAAGAAATATAAAACAATTCTTTGTTACTTTGGTAATGTCCATTCAATAATGTTCAACTGAAGTTGTTGTAAGAAATATAAAGCAATTCTTTTAGAGGAAACAATATTGTAACGGTTTTTTCATTTTTTATTTTTCACAATAATTTAACCGAAAATTTGATTGGACCAGGTTGTAAGTTCCCGCCACTTTTCAAAGGGTCAGAATAACAAAGACCCTTATTAAGGGTGTTTTCATTATCAAACAACTCATTAAGATATTATGTCTTTAATTCATTGGTATGTGGTCAAAATGACAAAACCGCCATTAAATCCAATCGTTTGTTGAATAGGTATCATTAAGTGGCAAAAGCTCAACAACGAGCACATGAGCACATGTTTATAGTCCATTTCATTCTATGGTATAAACTCTTATTTCTAAAACCAAGTTCAAAACAGGGAAGTTTTGACTTACCAGAGGTGAACAACCTTAAGATCAAAGAAATCGTATAAATCATGCCTACTAGCAAATAATTACCTTAGCATGTAAATCAATAATGTAATTTTATATGGCCTCAGATGGATACTTTAAAAGATAAAATATAAAATATTCAAAGTAGTAAGGTCTTGGTTACCTTGAAGTTGATCCAAAAGCTGTCAATAATGCTTTCGACATGTTTCTTAGAAATGAATAAGGATTTTTCCTTGTCACAATAAAATACATTATAGGAACGGTGCCAAAGCCGTGTAGAAGAAAACAAAATATAACAGTTGATATAAAAACAGCAAACTCTTTCAAGGCTTCGGATGGCTTTTCTACTTGTACTATCGCTGTGGCTACCAGGAATGTCAGCCCGACTGGGGTAAACCTGTAAAAACGATAAGGATCATTGGACTTGATAATGTCAGTTGAATAAGGGTGTGTATGCAGAATAGCTGGAACGAGAATTTTAACTGAGGAATTCGAGCAATAATATTATTTTTATATACTAGACTAAAAACGCATTTTCAACACACCACACAATCATAGCCTGTGTTACACACTAGGTGATGTCAATAACGCAACAGTCACATCTACAAAAGTGATAGTATCTGCAACTGTTTACGCTCTGTATTAAGGGAGTGGGACGACTGGTTCGTCCGATGTCAGTATAATGTGACCGGGTGAGGTGTGTTGCTTGGTGTCTTCGGCGGCATGCTTCAGTGATATAGTACGATAAAAAGGGCAAGAGTTGAACTATACAAGAAGACATAACGCATACATCAGTCTCCCAAAACACGCACCACGCATTTCACACATGCATCCTTATACATGGGAGGCCATCCTAATGGCTATTAATAGTAAGTTAATATATAGTTAACCTAACAAAACAAACCAAAAGGGTAAAACAATTGTTATGTCTTTTTATTTTTTTAAATTAATTATTATCAAAAATCAATATAGTCATGGTGGTAAGGAAAAGACAATGTTTACCAAATAAATATTAAAACCAGTTTCATCATCGTATGATACAGGCTCTGAAAAAAGTCAATAAGTGGCCTGGTCTTGTCCCCCGAACTGGACAGTATACAGCCGATGAAAATTGAAGCTACAATTAATCCGAGCATATTGGTCCCGGGTATTGATATAACCGTAGGTACGACGCCAAAGGATGTTAGACTACCTGAAATGTAATCAAGTGCAGTTATTATATATGCGACCTTTAAAAGCAGAAAGTTAATATGACATGAACATAATTTTGATACCTTTTAATCTAGTAACAACAAAAGTCTACATTCTGGAGAATTTCAAAGTATTGCAAATATTACCAGTAACGTTTCGTGACGTTATCCTCGAATTAATTTTTATATATTTAGTAACGATGTTTAAAGTCAATGTAGAAATAGATAACAAAAAGATTATATGGTAAAGAGATACATAAAATACTTTACTTGTCGACATATTTCCTCCAGTAACATCGTTCATTTGGTTTGCATCTTCTACTGTATTTAACACCGATTGTTTCTGAAACAATGGTAAAACTCCCGTTAGTCTTCGTTTGTAATAACTAATTGTAGAATTTTACACATTATCGCTTTGTAAACATCTAAAATTGCATTCAATTTAAAACAAGTGTTAACTTTGTGATTAACGAAACATCTAAAAAGGGATAAAACCTAATGAATCTTTTGTGATTGAAGAATATTACGGTGACAAATGGAACACACGTCTTTCAATGTGCTTTGATCCTGGTCATATATCAATCTATCTACATAATTATGGTAAGGAGCAGTAAGCGCCTTGTGTTATATGTATTTTTGAAATATCTTACATAGAATATTTATATTTGGTATTACCTTCGAAAGAGTCGCTTTAACAAGGTTAGCGGGAAAAGCATTTCTGAAAGGGAAAAAAATATGCAAGGTTATTTTGCCAACATGAGGAACCAGTTTCATCTTCTATCAGTTTTATTTTGTAATCTTACATACACATCATTATATTAATCAATTCCAATTGCGAAGGTTGCTTCAGAACATTGTAATTGCAACATGTAACCATTATTTTCAGTTAAGAATCATACGGCATCGCGCACTCTACCTTATCATATCCAAAAGTGAATCTAGCTGACTTGTCCCTGCTGAGGTTGTTTCTCTTTGTTCTGTTGTTTCCTTGGAAGAAGAAATAATAACGATCGCCACAGTGCCGGTAATGACCCCACATACAGTAGTGGATATGTAGTAGATCAGTGCCTTCAGCCCTATACTACCGGAAGTCTTCATCGGCAACGAGGCTAGGGAAGAAATGATACTCGAAACCACGAGAGGTACAGACACCATCTGTAGGGTGCTCAGCATAATTTCCCCTGGGAACTTTAAGTAGAAAATGTTCCGTTTATCTGAGGTGGACCATGATTTTCTTACCACGCACCCTAGTCCGACTCCAATGAATATTGACAACATCATTAGCAACACAAGCATGTTTCGTCGTAGGAAGGTAACCAAATCGTGCATTCTTGAATCCTTTGAGGCCATCTGAAATAGATGATAGATCTGTGTAAATCCACCTACTTATTTTGCATGTGAAATTCAATAACAAATAATAGCACTTATGGCAATAAACCACATAGTGCGGTTATCGGAGGGTACCTATTGATTTGGTAACGCGATACCTTAAAAAGTTGTGTCAGAATTGCTGACGAGTTATTCCCCCTTTTTAAATGAAGACATCTTGGTAAAACGACAGCTTTGATAGAGGCTAAGTTTATGTGAAAAAATATTAGTTTGAACCCTCAACTTCTTCACTTTCGATGCATTTTTTTGTTTAATATCTGAGTTATATTTTTAATCTGAATTTGGATTGATTTCTCAAATGTATTCTGTTAGATGGGAATGGATTTATTTTCCTGTCGCTGACTTCATAATCCGGCATGGCGAGGGCGTGGTCGATAGTTTGGCAAAGTATTAAAAGTAAAGTCATTCTTTTTGTGATACATAATGAATTCATTGAAATTAATAATTTGTATATTTCATTTTTTGAATTCGTTTCACTATAGGATATATCCTATGATATTCGACTAGGAATACATTTCACAATCGTGAATATACTTGGGCCGAGTTTTACTTTGTTGTCGAGATCGCACATAAATGTAGGCTATCATGAAAGTGATCGATCATTTAAATATTAAACAATTAATTGTAACCGTTAAACATTTCATTGGAGACGATTGCGATCGTATTGATTCACTTTACCCATTCGGAGCGAGATTCCCTTTTAGGTCTGTATACAAGTAGTGTAGGGAATTGCAAATTAGGTTGTGGTACCTGTTGGGGAAGTAATTTAATAGCTTTCAGGTGGCCAAGTGATTGGTAGGATAAATCCATCATGAGAGACTTTCTTAGAATTGGTGCCAATAGTTTGAATTGGTGCCAATAAATTTTGGCAGTCCAAGTTTGGTCTTATGAGTTTGGTCTTAAAAGAGCATATTTTTTATGTAGACAATATTAGCTCAGTAACTATAGTTTACTATACTGAATAACAAAACACCAAAGACACATCAAGTAATGCGATATATTGCATATATATGTCTGTTAAAAGCTACTCGCACTCTACAGTTCAAACTTTTATTGGTTTGAGTTTTAATTGCACAAAAGGATCGACAATGAATAGGCTATTTCAAGGATTTTGAAATAATGATTTTTTTTTAAAATCTACACTTATACTGTAATTTAAAACATATATCAGAAATATCATTGACGTATTTCTGCTTTTTAGTATACGTTATAGTATCCAATATCACATAACTGAAAAATTGCAACCGTCCACATTTTATTTTTACTCAAAACTGTGCCGTGTTTGCATCGTTATGACAGAAGTTGAAATAAAAACACACATTCTAGATATATTCATGCTTATTTTTGTGATTTTACTCGTAACAAGATAGTGTTACATTATAATGTTTTTTTTATTACACAGAGATTTACATAAAATGCTATCTAAATCTCAGTACAGACTGATCCGAACATCACTTTGATATCGCTATCAAATTGGACTGATTATCTAAATCTAAAGTTAGATATAAAGTAAGATATATGCTTGTTTGAATGTTTGAAATGGTGTAAATGGAACGTTTTGAAACTGAAAATATCTACATCATAAAGCTAGAATAACCGTTCTAACGTATCTGTATATGTGCTGTATAGATGTATAGTACTAGGCTTACCGTGTGTAGCCACGGACTACTGTGACATCACAAGACCACGTGACCGCCTAGCTCATTATCCTTTAAGTCAGCTATGCATATTATACATTCTTGTACTTGTAAGGTCTTTACAATACAATTTTTACAACTGTACAGAAATGATACGGGATGTGAGACTTTTGTATGCCTTAAATATTTCATACATATTCTCATAAACTGGCCTTGCTTGAACAAGATAATCATGTATATAATCATATAATCTAAACGTTTTCCTCCATCATTTAAATAATTCTATTTTAGTATTTTTATTTCTACTAAACCAAATATTCGCTGGGAAGGTATAATGTACTACGCCAAACCGACACCTTCTGCATCCTAGAAAATGCAACCATTTTCGGGAGGCTGAAGTTGGTTCCGAGTTCCGAGTTCCGTTTAAGCTAAACGGAACTGGGAAATGGGAGTTGACCGAAAACTAAATTAAAGTGGATTGAACAATATTAATCCATTAAAAAAGCCAACAGGCAACATTTCTCATATGTGCAAAGCACATTGACAACTTTTATCTAAAATGATAGAGAATTTCCTTAAACGGAACTCGGAACTGGTTCCGAGTTCCGTTTTACTTAAACGGAACTGGGAAATGGGAGTTGATCGAAAACTAAATTAAAGTGGATTTACCAATATTAATCCATTTAAAAAGCCAACAGGCAACATTTCTAATATGTGCAAAGCACATTGACAACTTTTATCTAAAATGATAGAGAACTTCCTTAAACGGAACTCGGAACTGGTTCCGAGTTCCGTTTAGCTTAAACGGAACTCGGAACTCGGAACTCGGAACCAACTTCAGCCTCCCACCATTTTCACGTTGTTTTATCAGAAACTAGAATAGAAAAAATGTGAATCTTTGTGTCATGCTACAGGGTCAATTTCATTCTAACATGGTAAAAGACCCAGCGTGAACTACAGAAAACCTTTGAATCTAACTATAAATTATTAAGAAGAGGCGGTACGACGTTTTCTTCTAGATCGGTTTCTTTGTGTGGTATTTGTTTTGAATCATCGCCCTATCAATAGCCACAGAAAACAATGATACAGAAAATAGTCATTATGTTAATTGGTGTAAAGTATAGCAAATTATTTTACTTTGACATATATCTATCCTTGTAAATATGAAAGAATGAATACAAATAAAACTGTTTCAGGTTAAGAATAAAGACAAACTTACTCTGCCAACGAGAAGTGTTGCGGATCCTATTCAGCGACAAACTGCGAAAGAGCCAAATCATGGGTATTTATGCGATCAATATGTTTGAAGCGATAAGATCATCCATTCTAGAGAAACCAATGGTAATATAATATTAGCGCCTGTGTAGTATCTAAAATTGAAATTCATACACATATCAATATTCATGACGTAACATATGCATACATTGGATCAATCAGAGCTAATGTTTATCCAAATATGTCAAGAGGCAAAGAATCTGTTCGGAAATACCCCAATTAAGCCTAAATGCAAAAACGTTTTGTGGATTCAAAGTTACATCGACACATAAACTTCGGCCTAAGGGCATTTTTAGCTCTTCAGGTTCAAAACGTAAATAATGTTTGTCATCTGAAAGGCCGCGATTAAAATAGTAAAATTGTGATATTTAAATATTTGGATCTTTTTACTGGAGAAATATGCCAGAGCTGTGTCCCCATTTTACTTTCATTAATAGAAGTATCTATCAGATATTGTATGATCGTTGTGTATTTTGTCACACTGCACTCACGCGTGTAGGAATTACACGTAGACCATCTATTTCTGTGATTGCACACTAAAAGGGAAATAACAAGAAATTACATCATGGAAACATGTTTGCATTATAAAATTACAGAATAGGTATTGCTATGAAATTATATGATGGTGTTACATAACACGATAATATTCGTTATTTAGCTGTGTGTTCATGACCCCCCCCTATATTTAAAATGGCGGTACTTAACCCTACATTTCTGCTTGCTTTGGTTTAATATGTTAACGTTCTGTTAGCATCAAGGGTCATTCAAGGACCCAATGAGTGTACTGTGTACCTGTGTGTAACTGTAAGTTTTGGAAGACTGCAGTTTTTATAGTACTATCCCACTGTAATATGCCACTGATGACAACGAACAAGCGCATCAAATCCTCTCGTATTATACTGAAACGGGCAAACCAGTCATCCGATTAAGCTCATTATACTGAACGCTAAGCAGGACCAGAAACTAACACATTTTAAACAATGGTGTGTCTTTGCCATAGGACAGAGCCTCGATCTTTCCTCAAACGGTCAAACGCTCACTTTCAGATCAAAAGTAAGACGGTGGCAAGGGAGACGTTATGAAGAATAAAATAAATTAGGATGAAGCGAAAATATAATATTCTAAATTTAGTAGACTTTTACAATCATGCAATAGGGATAGCAGGTACAATTCTAACATCAGCTTAGCAGGAGCAGGGCTGATATTTAAACTGCGTGTTGAATTGTGATCGTTTTTTTACAATGGTCAACTAACGCTTTTTTTCCTTTTCAACAGTTTTCTTATCTCTGAACTTTGTAAAACAATAAAATCAGGAAGTTGACCAGCAGCCTATCCTGTACTATATTGGATCAAAACCACTTAATAGTGTGACTGGGTTGCAGAGATTACCTAATTCAAAGATTAAACTGTTAAACATTAGCTATGTATTGATAGATCAATTTTGACATTCTTAATGTTCCAACAGTTTTGACAAAGATTTGAATATGTACCAAGTAAGGTAAACATACCATTTTCTCCTAAGCAATCATTTACCTGGATATGCAATCTTGCATCCTCTATAGACAAAGGTAGATAGCGTTTTGCAATTTAGAACACAAATGCATCATACGGTATTACATTTGTTGATATCAAAGGGGAAATAAAAGGTCTATATGACTTTACATAATGATAACTCCAGCCTTGTTTTCTATGGGCCTTATCAAATTTGTATTTTTGTTTGATTCCCCTTATGTGACAATGACATCGTCTTTCATCGCTTGTTTAAGTTTACATAATAACGAGAATCGTCAGCTTGTGGCGACATGCTATAATAAAACTTCAAACAATTCATTCATAAAATAATTTTTGTATTCTGCTATTATGATACAATCTTCCGATGACAACACATTGATTTTAGAGATTACTTTTACTTGTGACATAAAACTGTAATTTCGAAAAAACTGATGACGTGAACGTTATCAATGAATAAAGAATACTACAGGTAAATTCAAATAAAGAATACTACAGGTAAATTCAAGTAAAGAATACTACAGGTAAATTCAAATAAAGAATACTACGGGTAATTTCAAATACAGAATACTACAGGTAAATTCAAATAAAGAATACTACAGGTAAATTCAAATAAAGAATACTAAAAGTAAATTCAAATAAAAAATACTACAGGTAAATTCAAATAAAGAATACTACAGGTAAATTCAAATAAAGAATACTACAGGTAAATTCAAATAAAGAATACTAAAAGTAAATTCAAATAAAAAATACTACAGGTAAATTCAAATAAAGAATACTACAGGTAAATTCAAATACAGAATACTACAGGTAAATTCAAATACAGAATACTACAGGTAAATTCAAATAAAGAATATTACAGGTAAATTCAAATAAAGAATACTACAGGTAAATTCACACATGAGCTCGACGTTGCAACGGATGTTCTACACGACGTCCAACACGCAGGTAGTGCCTTAGAATGGTATCTCTGTTCTCCTGTAAATACTATTGTTAAAAGTGAATACATTATTTTGTTCAATGTGGATTTACTTTTATGAGTGACGATACTTGCATGCTTAATCCATTACACACCGAGTATCTGCGAAACATATCCTTAACGGCCTTCTATATCAAACAAATATGTAATTTCTTTTCATAATTATGAGAATAACGTTCTAATTTATTTGATATTTCTTTTGTTGGGAAATTTGATGCTCCCCTTTTCCGCAACTTTTGATCATAGACTTTTAGTGATAAGTTATATTTGTATTTCAAAGCAATTGTTATAATCTAAACAAATGCTACCAGTGTTTAGACACAAAGGTATCATGCTCACTTTATAACGTTAACGTCCTATTACCAGCCAGGGTAAGGATGGCCTCTCATGTATGTGGTGTCTTGTGTGTGTGGAGTGCGAGGTGTGGTTTTGGAATATTTGTCTTTTTGAATAGTGCTATAAAGTGCTAGTACTGAAGCATGCTTCCGAAAACACCAAGCAACACACCCCGCCCGGTCACATTATACCAACAAGGAGACACAACATAAATAAACCGCAGTCCCTCAAAACATACCGACATCTACGAAGGCGTTCTTAAAGATGCTCCACCGCTGACAAATGGTATTTTTCACTATTAAAAACAGGAGCAGACGATTTAGTATTTTTCTTCAGTTACAAAATTTTCTTACTTTAGACCATTACCACCATTGAAAAGTTTGAGATTCTAATTTTACTTCAAGTTGAAAATATAAAAAACAATTAATTGCATTCCGATAAAAATCCGTGGTACTATATCCCATATTGAATGATGTACTGATTGCTCATGCACCAAAGGCAAAATAAATTATCTTATATTATTTTTTGTGCTAATTAGACATATATATATACACGATTAATCACCAAATATTGTTCAATTGATGAATATCATTTATGCTCTGTCGGCGGTGGAGCATCTTCATTAAAATTCAAATTCAAATTAAAAAATACAAATTCATTAATGCTACAATCCGAAAATTGCATAATGAATTCAATTTCTTGAATCTTTATTATAGTATTACATTAATGTTACATATGATTTGATCCGTAAAATTACCGTTCACTGCAAATGATTTCTTTCAGATTCCTTTACGTAATTCCACAGCTTCATTTTGTACGGATGACATCTATTACCTCTAGTTACGTACAGCCATAACCCCTAGTTACGTACAGCCATTATCCGTAGTTACGCACAGCCATTACTCCTAGTAACGTACATCTATTACCCCTAGTTACGCACAGGCATTATCCCAAATTACGTACAGTCATTATCCCAAATTACGTACAGTCATTCCCCCTAGTTACGTACAGCCATTAACCCTAGTTACGAACAACCATTACCCCTTGTTACGTACAGCCATTACCCCTAGTTACATAAACCATTACCCCTAATTACGTACAGTCATTACCACTATTATGTACAGCCATTACCCTTTGTTACGTACAACCATTACCCCTAGTTACGTAGAGCCATTACCCCTAGTTACGTAGAGCCATTACCACTAGTTACGTACAGCCATTATCTATAGTTACGCACAGCCATTATCCCTAGTTACGTACAGCCATTATCCCTGGTTACGTACAGCCATTATCCCTGGTTACGTACAGCCATTATCCCTGGTTACGTACAGTCATTATCCCTGGTTACGTACAGCCATTATCCCTGGTTACGTACAGCCATTACCCCTAGTTACGTGCAGCCATTACCCCTAGTTACGTACAGTCTTTCCCCCTAGTAACGTACAGCCATTGGAATTTCTCTAACCGTTAGTTGTGGGCATACAGTCAGATTCTCACTAGTGTTAACCTCTGGTGGTGTCTGAAAAGTTATATACAGAATAGAAACTGATTTAAAAATGATTTAAGTAAGATTTGAACAGCTAAACATCAAACATCAAAGATCGGTGATGTTGTGTCGATTTCATTACACTCTTTAAACGGTAATGAAAAAACAAGCTAAACCGCATTATATCCTTCATTGCTCCTTAGGCGAACTGGTCGTTTGTTGCAATGTCATAACGGCCTCATGCCTAATGCCTTCTGCTGTCCTATACCATGTAAACACTCATCAAATCTGGTCATAAAAGAAGAAACTGCAGTAATTGACAGGAAACACCAGGTGATTAACATGTTTGACCTCTGACACAGGGTTTTCCTGCCATGTTAGCTTAACGTATCGCGAGGGAATGTGTATCGATGACCGTGCGATGACTAGGAGCATTATTTCTTAGATTATAAAGTCGTATATCATGTTAATTGCTAGATAATCCATTGTCCCATTCCAATGTTTCATTCCAATGTTTCATATCATTATGCAATGTAAATCATCGTCTTTGGATTTTATAGTAAGCGTGTTATACACTATGTCAACAGTAGCCTTCCCATTAGAGTGGTCGATGCTTATACAATGGAATCCTATAAAATAGGTGACGTGTGCATTTTCACTTTTGGACTTTAAACATCAGGACAAAGGTAAGCAAGATTAGAATCACACGCTCATGACTTATATATGAAAGTTTTACTTTAAATAATACTAGCTGATGAAGTGACATTCAGATTTTTTTATGTATTTGTTTTTCATTTGTGCTCTCACAGAAATGGCTATTTGCATAACAATAACCATCGACGTTTAAAATACTTTTGCAAATGCATCACTGTTCTTGCAACGAAAAAATTATCATATATTTGCATTAAACGTCTGAATGTAAATGTTTGGTGATGTATAAGTCTTATTATTATCAAAATCTGAAATATCACTGTCGGGTCCAACCATACAAACGCGAGTAGTCCACATCATGACACAGGCAAAAAACAAGTAAAAGAAGCATATTTCCTTATTTTGTGGTGATGTATAAGTCTTATTATTATCAAAATCTGAAATATCACTGTCGGGTCCAACCATACAAACGCGAGTAGTCCACATCATGACACAGGCAAAAAACAAGTAAAAGAAGCATATTTCCTTATGCTGGAAGTCAAAACGACATATTGTATGGATTTGAAATCTACTGCAGATAAACCCATGACAATGATGATATTGGTATACCGGTAATACGGTTTCCATTATTTATCTAGCCTTTCAAGGCTGATGTTTTGTGGTTTTAGAGATTCGTGTTGACTTCAAGCCTGGCAGGAACAAATTTTGCAAAATGGATGCTATATCACATCTGATGCTAGCAGTATGTTGCTGCCTGTTTGTCTTATCCGTTGAGGAAGTGGACGCTCTCAAATTCAGACCAAAATTAACAGGTAAATGTTTGATGATTTTTGTTAAATGTTAACATTTACCTTTTGATAAAACGCAAGATTCTATCAAGATTACAATGTTTTGTATTATAATTTTACATTTATATATATTCTTGATCATTTGATGTAACTTGTTTGGTTTCTTATGCTAAATACCGGTATTTCTCCTAAACTTAAAATACAGTAGTTAATTATATATTTTTCAATAAATTCTTTTGCTTTCTTTTGAATTCAAGACTTTAGTGTCGATTCATGCAAAGACCATAGGCATACAAACATTGTAAAATTGATAAATAATAAAAAATTCATATGAAATTGTTGTCATATATTCATCATTTAAGTCATATTTATACTTTTGTTACCCCGTATCACTGTGACAAAGGTGGCGAACATATTAATGATTATTCATTTTTATAATTATGTTTTGTTTCTTTACGAGAAAATGTGAAAACACAGAGCAACAGTAATGTGTGAAGAACATTGTGAAATTGAACTTAGCATTAGCGGAAGCCTTTGAAATAGTTTGTGAATATTTCCTTTTGTGTAGATTATTCAGTTGGGAGGTTTATACATCTGAACTTGGAATTGGATGTTTTGGAGCAAGATGTTTCCAAACTATTATGGTAATGTGATTAGTAATGAACGGCTGCAAATGGGTTGGAACAAGTGTGATAATAAACGCACTCTTGATTTATTTTATTGTTTTTGTCATGATATGATTTTTCACTTATAATATTTATACATCTTCTAATATTCAGCAGGTGCATCAAGGCCCAATGGATTGTCCTTCACTCCTACAAGAGAAAGGATGGGTGGCTTCGGAGGATTTGGGATGGACGCCATGTGTGCTTTGTGTATACGGTTGGGTGACTATCAGTGCTATCTGAGATACTGTACCGGCGGTAGCTTCAGAGGCATGGGTGGTTTTGCCGGGCGGGGTGGTATTGCCGGGAGGGGTGGCTTCGCCGGACGGGGCGGTGTCCCTTTGCCCGCACCTTTTGTGCCATGGAATCCATCCTGTGCCGCGTGCCAGACAGACTCTTGCAGAAGACTGTGGTGTGCAAGTGGATTAGGAGGATTTACCGCAGGAGCAGCTGGCAGGGGTGGAGCTTTTGGACCTTATTCATATTATAGGACACCTAGTGTATATAATACCGCAAATAGGTACACTGCCTCCATATCGTATAACAAACCATTCAATTATGGTAGAAGTTATAAAAAGTGAATTTTGAAATAAAAGTTTGATTCTAAACCATCTGGTTGTCTTTCTATATGGAAAATATCTAAACCATATATAGTTTTTAACAACAGCTCTCCGATTTCTTCCAACGCCTTCATGTGTTAAAGATCCCTTCCCTCACTCATCTACGCCTTCACGTGTGTTTCAAGTCCCTACCTTCACTCATCGACGCTTCATTACTACATGTGTATTGCCCTCATTCACCTGCATTCAATTAGAAGCCTGTTAAGGTGGCCTTCAGGGTTCTCCTTTAAAATCATAACTTTCACATTCTAGAACGTTGATTGTAGATGCTCGAAATTTTCTACAGATTTTGTATATTACTTGTAGTAATTGCGCTTGTCTTGAGTCAGTTCTTGACTAGTTTCGAAAGAGATAACCTGCGTGGTCTGGAATAAATAGTTCTCCATATCTGGTGTACGAATACGCATTAAACAGCGGGCACAACATTCACTCAAACGTTCCCTTTGTAAGTACATGTCAGGTAACATACTGGGTAAAATGATATCCAGTATAAAATGGAGAAAGAAATTTTTTTTGCATACAGTGAGAGTTACAAAAAACAAATTCTCTCTTATTTTAGAATTTTTTGTATTTTGACAAACACTGATATGCCTTGAAGTTTGAAATGGAAAAACCCGTTTTTTTCATTGTTTTAACAAATACATAAACGTTAAATCATGATAAAATAGTTGTGACAGTTATTTCCCTTTTGTCGTTACAATATTACGAATATCTTTATCATATATATCTGTGTGACATGTGGGTAAAATGTTGAGACACTTGAGAAACATTCATTGAAATACTATAACACGCGAA
The DNA here is from genome assembly GCF_041381155.1 of Argopecten irradians. Taxonomy (NCBI): domain Eukaryota; kingdom Metazoa; phylum Mollusca; class Bivalvia; order Pectinida; family Pectinidae; genus Argopecten; species Argopecten irradians. The sequence goes on along the minus strand of NC_091134.1, from coordinate 1,974,417 downwards.
ATGGAGTAAAATGTTAGAAGGCAAAGGTCTCTAGACATTTATATCGAGTTAATTCATGTTGAATGGGAAGGAAATAAGATGCCATTTTTCTTTAAAAAAAGCGAGAATAACTTATTATGTTGTTAATTTACTTGATAGCTGACATCGAACTTTGTCTGACACAACTTTTATCGTTAAGAACGTAACGCGAAATATACTGTTGCAAAACTGGTTTTGGCTAACAGAAAACTAAAACTATTATTTTATTTGAGATCGATAGCCATATTTTCTCACAGACCGTGGTCACGCTTACACACTGTAAGCCGACTTGTACCCCGACTTTGTATTTTCATGCGAAGTTGGATAGATATAAGCGATGCTTATGCAATAAGACAAACAATCAATAAGTTTAACAAAGTTGTCTTTATCAATGTCTTGTTTAAAAAATTGAAGTAAAGAATGCTGCAAATGCTATCAATGTGAAATTCGGTATTATTGATATTTAGATATCGACTCTGGAAAAATTGGGCCCGAGAGATATAGCAATTTTGAAGCGTCTCTTATAATATTGCACTTTAAAAATCCTACGAGAGGATTTTTTATTTATCAATAAAATATTCAGTAACATATATCCGTCCAAGTGATGTCAGATTATCTTCATAAGTAATTGTTGAAGGTTTTTAATAGTTTTATCCTTGAAATACATAAGTATGGTGCAAATCTTGGCTTGTTTATCAGGTATGGGCATCGACGAGATGTAACCGCTCTGAAACAGACGTATTGATTATAATGTACAACGGTTATCTTTGAGTAAGAGAGGTGAACTTTTTTAATACAAAAACCTGATAACTGAACCCATACCTATGAAAACACCTTTAAATTAACATGAAAGACGTGTAAAATTGTTTTAGTGAAAATTGCAACAAAATAATTATTACACGTTTTCTGATTGAAACTGTTTCAAATAGGAATTGACAACAACATATTCATGGCATTGTTTTTCTGGCTTGATTAAGAAATGCACTCTGAAGCACTATAGTAAATATTGTATATAATTTATGATAATTAATGTGGAAAGGAATAAAATGTCGTAGCCAAATTTTCGATCAGTGAAATCTATATAAAACCAAAACTATCTTAATGAATCTAAATGCATATGTAGTGGACATATAAAATGTGCCATGTGGCGAATAATAATAACACATGTACATTTTAAATGCTTGAAAGATTTTATTCAATTCAAATAGACAATATAAAATTGATATTGCAAACATACAATCAAACAAATATGTGCTTAAAACTTCACATTAGCACGTAAATAAAGATGTGATGCATTTACATATTTAAATTGTTAGCACTATATTCACTTTTCATTAATTAAGTTTTGAGAAAATAGAAATGAAGTTTGTCCCCCATCAAATTTTTTTTGGCTAAAAGCAGCCTTTTGTGATTGCAGTTAATATTACATTTGCTTGATCTGAATCAAAAATTCAATTTTACCCATTTCTTCATAATGTTCAAGACATTTGCTTTTAATATATTAAAATTTTTTAGACACAATTTATAATAGATGAATACCAAGAAATTTTGATTGAACATTGATTGACTATCTATGTGAAATCTAATACAATAGTTTGATACTTGTGAAAAAAGGCAGAGTTTTGTATCACAACTAGACATTTAAACAGGTCTATGATACAGAACAAACTTAATGAGCAATTATATACTGGGTCTCGGTACCAACAACCTTCAAATGTGCCTTAGTTTATTTCGTTGACGTGTCCTTTTTGACGTTCAAAAATACAAATATTTAGAAAATAAAGCATTTTGTATTATTAGAAATAAATAATTCGTAAAAACAACATTAGGGATGATAATCCCAATGAAAACAAGGCTTTGATACAAGACCCACTATGATATGACATAACCAGAATTTGACAGTAGGTTTATTTTCAATAAGACCTCTACTGCGATTTAAAACAATAAAAATAACGCACACACAAGTAATATACATATATAATGGAAATATATTATGATATATAATAAATTTATGTACAAATAAGGCACAATTTAATTTCAAGCAGAAACATATATTCTTAAAAATATCGTGATATGATAATTTGAATTTGATAAAACTTTAGAAAAAAATCTTAATTTGTATATATTGCATTTGTTATCTTATACTTTATAAAATTATGTGTGGTTTTTATTTACCACAAAATGTTTTTAGAAAAAGGATTAAAAAAGTGATTTCTTGAAAAATTCGATAAAAAATTCCTAACCATTTTGAATTAGTAATTTTCATGCCGTCTTCATCTTTATTTGATCGTATTTGGTATTACGTAGAAATTACAAAAAAGATAAATTAAATAACTGATACTGAGATATGGGACTTGAATCAAAATACTGTTTTAAACCTGTAGATATAATACCGTTTTAACACTGGGGAGTGCAGGTGTGTTGTGGCAATCATACAATACTAAAGGAAGGTAATATATATATATATATAATTATCGCCATTTTCTTGTTCATTAACCTGGTTCTGTCAAGGTATGAGTAAAATAAATGACACCTGCATTGACGTTACAATAGGTTCATTACAAATATATATACAATTTCAATAATGAGACAACTTATAAATACATGTGTATATAACATGTGATGTTTTTCTCGCAGTCAAATGAGATATTTTGTATAGACTACGTATTTGGCATGTGGTATTATTTCAAATCATTTTAATTTGGCTAGTATTGTGAAAAGAAAGCATTTAATTTAAAATCATTTTTCCGATAAAGATATTGCAATTTTAACGGATATATAAACACATTTATCTCAGAATATGGCTTATATGATATTATAAAGTTAGTATTAGTTTAAACATGAAAATAAAAGCTATTTTTATCATAAACATACTATGTACAAATATAAATGCACAGTTACATAAAAAACGCAAAGTTATGCTTATTAAAATCAAATGCTGGCAAAAGTATTAGTGACCATACTGTACAGTTTGCACCATATACATCATCATCATGTTTATATCTATTTTGCAAACTTAGTATATCAGCTTATTGAGCTTCGCTCGCAAATTAAGAGACAATGCCATTTTGGTAGAACAATAGCAAAAATGCTGAATTTATGTTCTGCAGATCTAGTCATAAGAAAAAAAGCAATATGATGATTCATGTATGACCATTGCCTTGTAATGTACGCTGAACACAATTTATGAAGCTTTTAATTATTCTAAACTAAACATGTCAATCGAGAACAACAATCTCTTATGCACATTTTGTGCAGAACTAAACATTTAACAATACAAGGAATTTTAAAATATACATGCAAAACATACAATTTAGAATTAAAAAAAAACACTGAGCACACAATTGCTACTAAAACAGCACATTGTTTTTTTTCAAATAATGATATTATGTCATCACATCTAACAACAAATGTTCGACAGTAAAGCTTTCATCGTTTCATTGGTCACCGTATCGTCTGTTCGCTTCTCGCTTCCAGGCACGGTCTATGTTTTAGTAGGTGGTAAAACAGAGTTACCTCGCTTGATATGCTTGTATCCGTTACAGATGGCGTTGTTCTCACGAAAAAGACCATTCCTCCCGACACAGACCCTCTTTACAGGCCTGGCACAGCTCCGCATTGTGTTGGTTCCTTGGCTTCCCCGCTCGTCGGTCTATCCGTAGGGGTGGTCGTATAAATCCATAATATATCTGACCCACTCGGTTATACACGTTGCCGAGGACCTAAAAGTATACACAGACAATGTAGGGACACAATTAGAAGATAAAAAAACACAAAATATAAATCATCGACACCTGTTTATTTCACTAACTTGTAGCTTAAAACAAACTGTTTTAACTTGTTTACACATTTGTTCATTCAAACTGTAATAAGACGATTAAAAGTCTAGATGCATCGACATCTATAAAACAAATGAACTAGCCCCGATTTCTCGAAACACGTGTGCAGACCTAAATTAAATTTTTTTTGTCCTTACGTAACTTATATGAAATTTTATGACTAATGTCAGTTTTTGACTTAGGTTTGTTTCGAGTAATCAGGGCCTGATTTCGTAAGAATGCATGCGCGACTATCGTTACCTTGACAACCTCCTCCGGGTACCACATCGCGTGTTCATATGTTCCATTTTTACACCTCTGGCATTGCTGACCGTACAACTTAAACATGACGTAACCCGTGTTTGTAACGTAGTTAAGTTGGAACCAAAATATCACTCGGCCCTTCATCGAGGTCCATCCATGTCCGCAACTCTGTAGGATAAAACAAAACATAAAAATCATTGAGCTCCATCCGTGTACATGCCTTTTAAGACGGGAACAAAACAAATTGTTAAAGTCTATGGTTGTTAAAAGTTTAGCCAAATGAAATATTTATCAATTTGGAATCCATCCATGCCTCTTATTCTCTGGCATGAAATATAGTCCGTTTGAGTGTCCTTCATGACTGTCGATACATTTAAATTGGACCATAATCGAAAATAAGAAATAAAGTTATCAATTCGTTTGAATGTCTTTCATGACTGTTGATACATTTAAATTGGACCATAATCGGAAATAAGAATTGAATGTTATCAATGATACAAAGATACTTTTACGAGAAGATATGTATTATTGCTCTAAACAATGTCCCAATATATCAGTGTCAGATTTTATCTTAAGCGCACAACATACGGCAACATAGACAACTAAATGGATCTCTTTATTTAAAATGGTGAATATATATTACGCCATGTAAACAAACTTTCCGTTTCAAAGTGAGAATATATGGGTGACATTCTCTTCAAGCGCTCGATATCCATTCGGTACAGACATTTCAAGTACGCAGTAAATGAAATGAATCAGTGATATTAGGTGCATAACTAAGGCGAGGTAGACCAATCTCCTGTGATCAGAATCAAAGGGAACTCGCTGTAAGTATACACTTCTTCTAATCATTCAGCGATTCCATACCTTTGTTCCTGCATGCCCTTGTCATCTTTGACATTCACGTTTTTCCTCACGTGATAGGGCAGCATGTGCTTTTTGTGGGACATCGAACTGAGCAAGTGTTTACACAAGCTTTACGACCCCTTATCCAGGCTATCTAAGGTGCCCCTTCTGTCTTAAATATCCCAGCTTTACAAATATTTCAGAGTTTGTCACTTGTCATCAGTGTACCGACTATCATAGTGTATTTTCCTTTCCTTGATACCTTACATTGATCTAATAAATATAACATGCCTAATCGTCATTTTAAGGAAGGTTATTGGTGTTTTTTTCATCTATTATATGTTACTAGAAGTGTAAATTTCACATGTTTGAAATTTGACATGTTTATGCATGAAAAAAACGCAGGTTGAACAACTATCTGTAGTAGTATAAAATATGACCATGTTGACCCTTATTTTCACGTGCGCCGTCATGTCTCATTGTGGCAACAGTTATGTCGGTATGAACAAGATTTTCCATAGGACTGTTGTCAGGATGAATTGGTCGCTTCTACTTAAAGTAAAAGTAAAATGTTAAAGGCAAATGGCAATTTTTTAAATCATGGCGATGATTTTTGTAACTTATCAAAATTAATCGAGATAAAGTTGGTCTCGATGAACCTTATCATATCACCGTGTGACATTATGCCCAGAAGTCTCCATGAATTATATCAATGATGATGGAGACTGCTTGAGACTCTGTGAAACACTGTAGACTGAAAGTCCGTGCCAGGTGACTACGCAACCTTAGCTCCGAAATTGCAATCGACAGTTTAAGATTTAGTGACGCTAAGCAATGCTTGAGTAGACAGTCCCATTTAGGCCATGAATACAACTAAAGTCATACATATAATATCTTAATTAAGGTAAGCGAACAACTATGGGTCATTTAAGGACGACTGCCCCTATATGTGGTGTCTTAAGTGTGTGAGGTGCGTGTTTTGGAAGGCTGTGGCATATTTGTGTCGTGTGTTTTATAGTCGAAGCTATGCCACTGAAATATGCCGCCGAAGACACCAAGCAAAACATTCCACGCGATAACATTATACTGACAACGGGCGAACCAGTCGTTCTTAGGAACATAAACTACCACTTTCATAGACTTTGGTGTGTCTCGGCCATGGGACAGAATCCAGAGCCTGCATGAGAGGAGCGAGCCCTCAACAGAAGGCGAAAAGTGAGGCGATGTCAAGGAAGACGTAAAGAAGAATAAACTCAACTAGGAAGAAGGGAAAGGAAAATATACTAAACTTAGTCGTCTTTTTCGATCATTCAATAGGGATAGTAGGTGTAATTATTATGTCCTACCTACAAGTAGAAAGTTGTTTTCGTACGAGTATTTTTCGAAATGGTTGTCATTTGTTAATACAACAGTATCACATCACTTCTTCTATCACTCTCAGCACGATTAAAATATATATACCAAAAGTATGGCATATGTACATTCAACAGAAATCTTTATTTCTAGATGCTAGTCAAAACATGTTTCAAGCACCTGTGGCGATCATTTCTTAGCTAAACTCAATTAAAAATTCAATTAACTCAGGTTAATTAACATTAATGATACGGAAATCTTAAAATGTTTGCTAGTTTAATTAAAAAATTGCTATTTTCACCATTTGTTTACATTTAAATGAAAAACTTTAAAATATTGATTCATCTGATAAATGTGTTTTTACAACCGAAGGCTATCCTAAACTACTGTCGGGTACCCGGTGATGTTCAAGTATTGAGATAGCATGATAGTTTCCTTCATACTTAGGTAATAAAGCAACGCACTACGACTGTTTTCAATCCAAGAAAAAACTCCTCTACATAATGGATGTCCATTACACCGAGTAAATGCTTCGATCTCCATTGCACATTGCACAGATACGATATATGTCGTATTTATCTTACTTTTTATTTCATATATGTTATTGCTGCCTGTATATACTTTTATCTGAATTGGTTTAGTTTATTAGGCTAAATTTCCTATTAAGAGATAGGGTTCATTTAAGGGTAGCCTTGTGCAATGCGTTGTGTGTGTGAATGTTTACATGTTTTGGGAAACTGTGGCATATTCGAGTTGTGGTTTGTGAACGCTAACATGCTTTAAAATCAAAATTATTCAGTCAACCGTAAAAGGATTAGGGTCATTATTCAGTCAACCGTAAAAGGATTAGGGTCATGTATATAAAAAAATAAATGTTTTCATGTTAGGTACTAGAAATTCCGACTTAACAACTCGAAATTTCGAAATAAGTCGAATTTCGAGTTAATATCTCGAAATGTCAAGTTACTAACATGAAAAAAACGAATTTAGTTTTTTATACATGTGGTACTAATCCTCTTCCTTATATATCATATAAATCATAACGGAACAAATAATTGCTGTTTCTCACACAAGATATACTACTATTAGGACTACTGGGCATCATATGGTACAAAAGTATTTAATCTTATGCTAACAATAATAATTTTAAGGCCGAAAAGAAGCCAACTTAAATTATCTGCTTAAAGATAAATATCGATACTTGACATTTCGCAATTTAATTAAAATTCAATTTGTGATGAGCTTAGAAGAAAGTATAAAAGATCGCAATGGATAAACTTTGGGGACGTTTTTTATCATTAATGGGCGATGTAATGATGCGGTGATTTTCTGATGGTATTTAGAGATACCGGACAGTAAAATGTAATAGGAGCTCAAACCACATATCACCGTATCGCAAACAAGCCCTGGCTGTCGACACAGAACACCCATGTGTCCCCGACACACGTGGGATGTAACAAGGGTTGAGAGATGTTACATGACGGCGCTACCAGGTGAGGCTTGAGTAGGCCTCCGAACATTCCTCAGTATGCCACAGTTCAGGCATGTCGTGTGCCGGTTAGTCGACACACGCACTTTGTATGCTAAACAATTTCCCATTGACCATTTTCATTAAATATTGTTTACACTACATATTTTATACAAATACGGATAGCTTTGTTTCCAAAACCTGTTGTTCCATTTCTAAAAGTACTATTTTACCTGTAACTATCACCTTGCCTATTGCAGATATGATTGCATTTTAATAAGAATTAAACACTGCCTAAACCAGCGATACTTTTGTGACGAAAATGTTTTGTATTTCCTGACGGAGGCACTAGGGCTTATATACATTTATCGCTATGACAAAAGACTTTTTATCTGTGATATTATAAATTATTATGAATGAAACCTTGTCTACTTGTTTCGCGACATCGTCAGACTCCCAGTCAGGTCATTGTCTTTTACGAGTTGGTGGCAATTTGAGTAATTTACGCGAGACAGACGTGCTACTTGACACACGTAATGGATTAAGTAGAGGCAGCACACATGTATTCACATGTACTGTAATTTCCTGCTATATATTAGACTAATTGTATAATTTGTTCGCTGTAACCTGGTGTGTCTGAGATATATAAACTTTACAATTAACAGATATGTGTCCGCAAGTTCCTGCTTTATGTTAAAACGTATAATAACCTGCAATGCTACATGTACATTATATACTGTATCATGTATGTATTTATTGTACGAGTCCAGTGTAGAGGACCTCAATCCTGTACTGGAAAATAAACTTAACTTAAACTTAACTTATAATGTAATATTACGTTCATAAACAGCTATGAACGTCGGAGTTTCGAGAGAAATTCCATCGACCTACGCCATGGAGATTGCGATAATCAAAAAAACACATGAAGTCCACGAATCAGAAGATAGGAAAAGTGGCCATAGCAGATCCTATAGCACTTAGTTTATTATTATCTAATATAATTAATTAAAAGATATTTCGCATGGTATTCAATTAGGAATTGGTATCACTAGTTTTAATTCCATAGTAGTTTTGAAATATTTTTGCTTGCTAATTGTGTGAAAGGTAGCGGATTCTCACGAAAAAATGTAACTGAACTGTTCAAATGTCATCATGACATGAAGGGAACGGACAGGTTTAATAATGAGCAAGTGGTGTATCATTAGAATACATGTACTGGCAATTTGTACGAGTGTAAGATATATTAACGAGTCATTCCATCAAACTTTTGAAGAGGATATTCTAAAGTTTTACGCTGAGAATGTTTTGATATTTTTAAATGTAATTAGAAAACACGTTTATGGCCTATTTCACACTAAAACACATTGCTAACCTTTATCACGAATAAGATGTTCAAGGTTGACTAGCTATGTAAAAAACAGCCCGGTACCAATGGTCCCCACTTCTAGAAGAAACACGATACAAAAGACTACCGATTTAATATGCACTCATGCATGTCGTGTAAGTAATGTCTGACCCCATTGCTGACTTTGCTAATTTTAGAATGTATCTTTTACAATAAGTATTATTTTCAACGTTTAATACCATTTCTAAGTAGAAACAGTGCAGACAGTCAACAGAATGTGCAGACAGTCAACAGAATCACCGACCAAAATTAGTGATTATAGAATTCCGAAGATTTAAGGGTTTTGTACGCTTCACGATAACAATGGCGACTCGTGCTCATTACTGAAGATAACAAAAATCACCACTCTTTAATGACAACAAACAATACATAGCGGTGTGTCCAACACAATCTCATCTTTGAGGTAAAACTTAGACCTGTCTTTTTGTGCAATTACTCACAAATCGACATCCAATGATGGTTTTGTTCTAGTTAGCACACGTTAATATTTTTGCCCATTTGACTCTGTGACCTTGAACCTCGGGAGGCAAGAGAGTGGCTACAGTATATAATCAAGCAGCAAGTCAAAATTATGTTGACAACAAGTCAACCAGTTGTTCTGCTCCCGTTATAACGAGTGCTAAATTTATATAGACTATTGTGTGTCACAGCCAGGGGACATAACCAATACCTTTCCTCCCAAATTTATTCCCCTTTGGTGCCAAATTCCATGGAGGACAGCTCTTGAAAAACCTAACAAGTATATATAATGACTTTCACCTGAAACAATCGGTGTCTCTGTATTCTGTTCCCAATTCAGTTATTGCTGTGTGAATCAGTGTCGCCTTGTAATTTACAACATCACATTTTATACACCGGCTGTTGTTACTAGATCGTAAAACCCCGTCCAGATACAGGGTGATATGGTGATATGGAAATCAACATTTAATTAGTTGTATTATACATTTATGAATACACAGTTGAAGTAAACGTTGTTTCGAAATAGCAGACATTTCATTCGCTAGGTGTTAAAATATCACAGATTTATCATGTACTGCTTGGCACAATAGTGTGAGCGTGCGTGATTTGACTATATGATGTACCCGTTTCACGTTACCATGGGAACAAAACAGAAGCTACGTCATGCGATCCTATCTTTATCTTCTGTGGGGTCACAGGTCAAGGCCAGTACTTATGCTTGATAGGCGTAACGTGTAATCCGTGTTTATTGTCATACTATAACACAAGAAATGGATGAAGTACTTATTTATCTTTTTTCTTTAGCACTCAGAAATAATTTACGATCAGCTTAGTTTTGACTGCGACATGGAACATTTTCGGACATTTTTTTTATTCTAATTTTCTAAAAAACGAAATTATATAAATATCAATGAGAGGTAGTGTCAAAGTAATTGTAATTACCAATTAGACATGGCAGGAGAGAAAGAGAGAAAGTAAGAACAGAGAGGCTGAGTTTGTTATAGGGACCGCAGAATCAAACCAAAAATAGATTCCTGGAAATCCCCTTTTGCGTACAAGATTTCATAGAGAGGTGAATGTTTCGGAGCCTGCTGATTGGGTATCAGGCGCATTAGTTTCAAATGTTTAATGTGTGGGTTGGGCAATACATGTAGATGTAAAGTATATAAAGAAGTTTTAAAATTCTGTCAAGTGTGTGTCTGACAGGGGGAGGTAATCAACATTGGAAATTCATGAATATTTTGTTGAATTCCGTATTGTAGCAGTAAAGATGACAGCGAGAAGGGGAGGATATAATTTAGGGTACTTGTTGATTGCATTAAAGAAATAGAGATTCAATAAAATGAAAAAAACCAACCTTACTCTATGTATTAATGGATTGATTAACTTTGTATAAAGAAATAAACTTTTTTATCAACAAAATTTCAAAACTAGAAACTAAAGACATATGAAACATCAATAACCTGTTTTTCATAATGTTATATAAATTCTTAACTGTTGTGTGATTTCTTGAAATTATTTTTCGTATAAGTGTATATGACCGGTATAAATCTACATTGAGATTATGTTTACATAAAACTACGCATTCTTATCATGTTGAATGTATATACAGTTAGTGGCAGGAAGCTAGAACTCTGGAGAAAAAAAATCGGCGACCTTCGGAAAGTAGTTTGCGGCACACTGTTCATTTATTTGTACAATTTTTATGAACAAGCGACATTAAGTTTAATTTTTTTTAACTTTTCGTATGTTGTCTGAATATCTTTCCTAAAGTCTTTCGAAAGTTATAAACAGTAGGTTATGTAAATACCTTTATGAGTAGGACACAGTGATAAATTAACAAATCAAGCATGGATAGATATTTTGGTTAACAACTGCCTGAAAATATCATAAAATCACGATATACTTAAGTAATATCACTCATTTTATTCGGTCCATTCATTCAGAAAAGTCGTTCTTCAGTAACGACTATCTAAATGCATTATCTTCGTGTAATCTTAACGATGAAAAACTTGTTTTGTATATTTTCAAGGTCATTGTGCAAGCCTTATCTAACATTGGCCTAGTTAATCCTGTACCTCTGAGCTTAGGTCATTTTCTAGGACGATTAATTATTTTTTTCCTTTAGCATTAAGTCCCATAAACAGGTCGTTCGGTTTTGTTCGCTTCGTCTTTTGTTCGATTTGTTAGTACGCTTAACAGCCCTAACGATGTCCATTTTTAGGTTCATTGCCATTTTGCCAACATACATTTAATTGACTTCTAACTAAACTATATCATATTTCCCGTCAATAAATAGAAAGATCAACAATCAACATAGTTAAGCTGACCTAGCATAGAAAACATGTCACTTTTACCAGAATTGTGATTGATCTCTCTTAGTATTGTCATCTTCGTCTGTCAGGTTGTCATCCGTAACCCTTATTTTAAACATGTATTAGATGACGTCCATCAAAGAAAATCACTAATGCCGGTAGAGTTAAGTCATATGTGGTATGACCGAGTTCTATGTATCTTTGTGAAAGGCTTTGAAATACATGTACATTTATTATCTTATTTTGATGTTCCGTTGTTTACATGGGTAGTTTCGTAAAACCAGTTTCTTCAATTATTAATCATTAAAAGCCTTTGTCTTCTAATCTTACCTGACACGAAAATCGAACTTTGGCACTGTCTTTGAATGTCCTCCATCTATCATTGGGCGGGTTGAAGGTGGGCACAAGGTACCACATGTGAGGGAAATATTGACTAAAAAGACGATCGAATTCCCCATGCCATACCAACTCCATCCTGGAAAAAATAAAATACGTTTGTTTTACTTCTAAATAATCACATGTATTTATTTCTTAAGATTGAACATAATATAAAAAATCAACAGGAAAAAGCATCATTTGTTATTGGTCAGTTTTAATAACTACATAAATATTAACTGCTTGTTATGATAAGATTTTTATTTTATAATTTGCCCTTTGCATGATTTTTATTTTCACTGCCTTACGGTATTTTGTGGATTTTTAACGTTCAAATGGGTTAATCACAAACTTATCATAAATTAACGATTGTGCCTGATTTATCTTTTGTGCAGGAGATACCATCAAAACTCATCACATTTGCCACTCTGACACTGCATCTCTAATTAGTTTATTATCATAAAACTGATAAGCGAGCAAAGAAATTATTAAAAATAAAATTAATCTACTTGCATATATTTACTTGCGGCTATATTTTCCTGATACATCATCTTGTGTTATGGAACATGTAATAGGACAGAGGGCCTATTATGTGGTACTGTACGATACAAAACAGTTCTTCACCATTAAAAAGCACACAATTAACAGCGCAAATTCTGTAACTATTATAAATGGCTTGTTATACATACATTCAAATTTAATTTTCGTAAGTCGCATCTACAGTCAAATTGAAGTGAAGCATATATCATACAAAATAATCGGGCTGAACTATTTAGGTGTCATATATCATAATGCGGAAATATCCATAGGAATGATCTCGGCCTTATATCAATATCAGATCAAACTTAAATGGTCTGTCCTGGACATTGACATAACCTGACCACTTTAGAAATTTACTAACGTAAAGGCATTGGATTAGGTTCGTTATAAGGGTTATCAAACACATATAACGTAGTGAGATCCATCTCCGTTGTAAATAAATTGATAACGTTAAATATTTGCCTAATTAATTATTAAAAAGCGAATAATATCATCTAATATCGTCGTAATACCAAAAATCTAATTTAGTTTGATTAAAATTGATCTACATGTAACGAAAACACTGGCGCCATGCAATGTTATAAATACCACAATACATTTTAGGATTTGTTGTGTAAGACATTCTGTTAATACACTCTAAGTCTCTGCCATAAACTATTCTATCTAGCTACACTTTATACGAAAGACAATTCAATGCCTTCTAAGTAGAATGTAAAACTGTATATGATTAACATAACACTCCGCTCTATTGTGTTTGATGAAGAGTTTTCCCCATCGAAATATCAAGAGCAGCATTTATAACCTGTTACACACATAAATATCAAGTAATAAAACACAAATTTATATGTATTTGTGATACCAAACATCTGCTTCATCTAGGATAATTATGCTGGCCAACGCAGGGAGTGTCACAATGTTGATTTCATAACGATTAGTATCGATTTTTCAAGTGAAAATATGTTACTTTCCTTCCGAATGGCGTTTATGATGGAGTGACAGCCAGGTAAATTAAAATATCCTCTGTCGTTTAAAGAGGTCTTATTTTAACTTGTTCATTTTTGCTCCAGACTAAACGTTCTATATGCTATTTCGTAGACGGATGTTACCTATGTGGTAAAACCACTGTTTAATGTGGGATTCGTAGGTTGTTATGGTAACCATGAAGTGACATAAGGAAAGCCTTTGACTGTGACGTTGAAATTCCTCTAAGTATAGGTCTTGAAAGTCGTGTGATGAAAATCATTTCATATTTATTTTTAATGAGTTCCTATGACTCATTTTGAAAAAAATGCTTATAATTGATTTTCATTGTGCTACTATATAATACGCCTAGCTACTACAGTAATATCGGTCCAGCAATACCATACATTATAAAAATATACAGTAGGTACAATTTGATCAGAAATATCATTCTATCGGTTTCTATCTTTCCACTTTGTATACGGCGTGTTATGTGCTACAGTATACCTGTTTACAGCACTTTGGTAAAGGGTTGTACATATGTCGTTTGTTTTTTGCTAAATTGATGCTGGGATGCTCGACAGTCAATGGCGATATTCGCAAATACAATGTAGATACATCTACAATAGATAAATTCACAAGAAAATGACGGGTATGGCTAATTGTGCTGACGACAACGTGTGTAATCACATTAATAATGACACTCGAGGGCTTTTAATTACTCACGGTGTAAATGACGCCAAAACATGACGACAACAGAAGCTTCCAAAGCTCTGAGTGGATGGTTACTATATGACGACGAATCAGTATTTATTTATCACTAATTCAAGCATTTAATTCGTCATGTCGCCGAGTTGATTTTGTTTGTTTTATTAATTAACGTCCTATAAACAGCTATGGTCATGTAAGGACGGCCTCCCGTGTATGCGATGTGTTGCATGTATGTTGTACGAGGTGCGTGTTTTGGGAGACTGCGATATATTCATGTTGTGTATTCTTATATAGTGGAACTGTTGCCTAGTCAGTGCTATATCAGGGGACAAAACCAAGAGACTTCCGAATAGTCCAGTTGATTAAATCACCTAAACAGAACAGTCGCAAAGTTCGGTTTGATCCGTACTTTAGAGGTGAAAAAGTACTCATATACCAGTATATCTCTATATTTAGGTCACAATTTCCTTGTCATAAGGGTCCTGCAATTGTTTTAATATGTTACGTGTTAAACTTCTTGTGCCGCAGTTCTCTCCGGATCAGGTTGTCATTTACTTGCTTATAGTAAGGTTATTTTTTTCAACCGTAGTTGACTTTGAAATAGGGATCAGTGCATTGTGTTGATGATATACGATAAGGTGTGACGAGCCCGAAATCCACATATAAAAGAGAAATACATGCAAATATTTGTACAATTATATTGTTATGCGTTACATCATTCTTTTAAGTCTTTTGGAAGAAGCCAAGCGCGCTTAGATCATACTTAGGTTTCAGTAACTACAACCGAATACTACAGTAACATTATACATGATTGTCAAATATCATAGTTGTTTTAACTTTTGATTGGGGTTTTTCTTACGTCAGATTTATAATTTTCAAATTAAATAACATCTGATATTCACATATTTATGCAGATTTAGAGCATCCCAGCTGTGTACGACAATAGATGTATAAATCACAGGCATACGAAACATAAAGCTTCTATAGAACGGATATAAGGATCGGAAAACACTCATTTGAATCTCTCTAAATCTACTCAACTGCTTCATCACTCGAGCTGGACGCGCGTAATCTTTTTGTAATCATGAATGCATTCTTAAATTATGCTTATTTCGGAATCAGATTTGTTACTTTGTGAACAGATACGAAATACCGACATGTCATAGATGATTAACTGGAGTAAACCTTATATAATACTTTTTACTTCAACGTCTGCCACATTGTAATCAAATGTTAACGACATGAATGGATACATCGATAAGAATCATAGGGTTTGCTGCACTGAAAACAATCTTTTTATGTCGCTTTCTTTTTAATTCTAAACTAATTTTTTTAGTTATTATGAACTTTTATTATAGTAAAAAGAAAATCTGACAAAAGAAATCAATGAATAGTTTACCTATACCAGGTAAAGATTAAAGAAAATCCTTGCGTATTGCAAATAGAGTCGACACATATTTTGAATAATCGAATATCGGAATCAGTCATCGATATTTATATGTTATTTCAAGTGTGATGAGAATATTGTTACTTCCAAAATAACTAAGATATATAATATGCCTGGAAATATAGATATAAGATACCTGCAATATACTAAGTTACGACGAAAAGCGTTTATGACTCCATTCAAGAGCGTTAAATACCGTAAGTGAAATTCTATTGAATTATTGCCAAGGTTAATATGCTCAGAAGACATACTGTTTAACTATAGTAAGGCAGGTCGGCATTGAACCGTAGTATACGATCATGACTCCGTCACGAAGTAAAGTTAACATGTATCTAAAACTCACATACATTAAACCTGACTAAACACCCCTAGGTCGGCTGTAAATTGGTGTGATGGACGTTTGATATGCATTAAGGAATTTCTAGTGTACAACAGACTATCGACATGTACAGGAGTCCATTTCGTTGGTGGTAATGGCCATAAAAACCCTGAGTTTTGGTCTCTTTATCTGGTTCGATTGGGAGGTGTTGAAGCGCATCTAAATAATGTTCTACCCGGAGATACACAGTTAACCATGAAATGTCAATACACCCTAAGGCTAAAGATGTTATAACTATCTTCAGGTATAGTTTGTATTATAAACAAACTTTGCATCTTCAAGAGGCGATTTCTTGCAACATATCAAACCCTGAAATGTTTATTTTGTATTCGTATGGGTATTTGCTTTTTGATGGTTATGTCACATATGATGCATATGATACTTTGATTAAGAGTACCGATCGAAAGCTAAGCCGATAATTTTCAGCAAGAGCCAAACTTTCCACTGCAATTGTGGGGCTTTCCAGTTTGTTATTTTGTCGTGTTGCTTAATTTCATAAACACAATTTTTAGTAGATCAATAGCATAGTAAGTTAAATATATTGATCAAGTCCTGTTCAACCATTTTTATTGTTTCAATATTGTCCCCCGGAACACCTAAACTGACTCTAAAATCCATGTTTTTATTCTCATCAGGACCGTCATGATTGCTTCCTGGGTTAAGGGACACTTCTGCTGACCCAGAAACCCCTTTCGAACCTCGCAGCTCCTGTGAGAACAATCACGCCCCACAAGTGGATGTCTGCTTACAATAAGTCAATAAAACCGAAGGGAAATTGTCAGTTAACATGTTAATATTTAGTTAGTCACTGGAGATGCAAACTCGTGACACGAATTGAAATTAGAAAATAAGCAGGGTTACAAGAGACATCCCTGCAGCCTCTATTGAACAATATCCAATTAGTTTCAGCATATATTACTCAGGCTTTGCGTTCAAAGTTTCTTGTCTGTTCGACGTACGTATATGTATGTATTTTTTTCTGAGGAATTGAATTTGTGTAAGAAACAAAAACCATAGTAACTACCGTTGAATGTTTTTATTAAAAATCAAGTACATTTTAAGAACCTTTTTTGAACTATAATAATAATCATATTTCAAAGTAGTCACAACGTGATTATCTATAATAACAAATCACAAAGTTGTTTATGGGCTTATCTCGGCGACATATATACATATGTGAATACCGGTGTTAACAAATTAGGCATTATTTTACTACGCCTGGTCAGAAAGGATAACTGTATTAAAATTATAATTGAGCATGAGACCGTCAAATCCATAGCTCTACGTGTAATCACTTAACTAGTGTTTATAACACTTCTTTTTGTAGCTAGTGTCTCTAGGAGGCGGTACTAAACAGTGCGAGGTAGATATTACATTTCAAGGTAGATATGAAATGTTAAATGTATCATTAGACGGGTGACCAGTAACCATAACCTATGGTAAGTCGATAGACACTTCAAACGTCTGTACAGACTGAATACGTCACGGGTATTGTTCCTTTAGATAGGCTATATCAATTTGTGTCACATTAATCTGTAGACACAACCTGTCCCTGTATACATTCCCACATGTAGAACAGGGATGGAATACCTTCTTTGCATACTTAAGTTTTATTTTCAGCTTCATTAGTTGTATGCATACTTAAGGTTTATTTTCAGCTTCATTAGTTGTATTAAAAATTCTAATATATATATGGTTAAGAAATTAAACCCCGTGCGATTAATCTTTCTTCTCACGTAATTTAGTCTTTTGGAATCCGACCTTGAAACGGGATAATGTTTTTGGTTTTTTCACCTGAGTATTATATAATGATAATTGTATTTATGTTTGTATTGTTATATTGACGAAACATACTTTATCGGTGGTGACCTGCTCTGGTGATATACTAAGTATAATAGTTGTATACGGTGCCTCAATTGCATGCTAGGAGGAAACGACTAACATACATTTCCTCCTTGGTTTTTATTTACTAACTGGTATACGTGATGTTTTCATCTGAATAGAGTATTCGTTCTTGATGGGTGTTTATTAGTCTCCCTGTTTGAGACATATTGAAGCCAGGAGATATTAACCACACACACATGGAAAAATGGCAGAGAGAGTAAAGATGTGCATGAAAGATAATTTTATATTTATTCATATCTCATTATTATGTGATTCAAAATAAATGTAAAACTGATGCATTTTTGTTTATTGTTTGATATAATAAAAATGACATTTATAAAGCCGCACACAGCATATTACATAATGGAAATGCTATCCTGTTTTTTTGACGGTAACTGTTAATATAACAATATGAAAACCAAGAACTATTTTAGTTATCGATAGTAGTTTTGACCTTTGACGTTCTGAGCTGTATCAATCACTATGTGATCTGAGTTTTATCTCCGATTAACTAAAGGGAATTCAAGTAATTGTACGTAATCATATATGAGAATAACGCTGACTATTGACTCATGAGGATGCATTATTTGTATATTACATTGGAAAAAATATCTTTAAATAAATTCAAATCATCTTCGTTTCTAAATACAATAAATTTAATTTTACTGAAGTTTCGCAAATTCATAAGTTCCCTAATGTTGGCCTCCTAGATGTCGTGCATGTAATGAGAGCCGTTTGGTATTTATGTTTTTTGCAAACTTTTGTGAATTCATTATCAAAGCAGGTCGTTGATGAAGCGATATCATCCTTTGTGAGTATAGGAGTTAGTAGGAGATATCATCAGTGTTAGAGAATAGCTAGCATATTTATAAATGTATGAAGAATATTTATGTTATAAATGACAAGAGATCAGATTCACTCTACAAAAGGTCTTCTTGGGAAAATCGACGACGATGAATTTGTTCTGTCGCAGTTAAGTTCAGGAACACGAACACAAAATAGCGCGTGGAGGGATATCACTTCTTTAAGTAACCATAGCAGGTACTATATTTTCGCTTTCACTTGATCAGCTGTGCGTTTCACTAAGAAAACGGTTCCGGTTTACGAAGAAATATGTCACGCCACATTATTTAATCGAACTCAAATATGCCCTTAAATTGGTTGCATGAAGTGATTATTATATCAATAATATTAATATAATATTTATGATATAAAATTGTAAAGTATTGTAATTTATGGTCGCCATTCTAGCTATGCCTGTGTATTCAGGAGCTGCTTATTGGTGTTGTGTTTGTGTTACAGTGCTAGCCCAATGAAAACACCCTATTGAAGGAAAACAATAAGCAGATAAATAAATCCTGTTATCAGTATCCCTTTGTGTCAATCACTAGGCAGAAACTACCGTTTTACTGCAATTCAGCATGTTTCCCTGGTTACGTAATCAAGCGTCTTCGTGACGAGGACGAACATTTAACTAATTAAAGGTAAATGCGATTCTATTTGAAGAAGTGATCTCTCACGATTTTACTGGAAATTCAGTAAACCTACAATTTTCCATAGAAAATAGAAGTCTATTGCAATAATTGAAAAACATGCCGATACAAAACAAGGTCACACGTAAGATGATACAGATTTCTGTCTGTTGGAAATGCCTATCAGAATCACAAAGAATGAGGCATTCGATGACTTTACAATCCTGTTGCTATTTTTTTATCATATGTATTCTATTTTATCTTGTCTGTTCTATGCTTTAGATATGTATCACATGACTTCAACGTGTTCGCTGATAATGTGTAAATAACGGTTTATCAGATTTCAAAAACAAGGCATAAGATATGAATGATTATCTCCGATGAATGAACTTAACTTAAAGTGTATTCAGAATATCAAATAGACAATGGTGGTAACATCAACACGTCTTGTGGTTCAAGGTTCGGTTTCCTAGATTTATTAATTCAGTATGACAGAAACCTACATTTATGTATTGAAATATGTGTATGGTGTATAAATGAATGAGGCACGCACCATTGAGTCAAACATAAATTCAATGTTTGGTTCACTAATTGTTATACACTGTCTCATTAATAATTGTGTTGGACTTAAGTTTTTTTGGTCATGAAACATCATCTTTTTTAAATGGTTTATTTCGTGAATGATGGTTTAACAAACAACAAAGCATTATATACACAACTTTAAATAGTTTGGAAGAAGCTGTTATTCAATATTATATAAGTTTATGTATCTTACCATAAAAGAGAGGGACATAAAACTAAGCGGAGAAGATTTATGTTTAGACTAAGCCGTATAACTAGCTAGATGTGTGTACATATGTAAACTGGGTACATATTCAGAAATACCTAGCAACTACTCGGGTGTGCGAGTCGTGATGGTAAAGTACACTATTCCGGGTAGTGACAGCTATTTTTAAACATTGCTTTTTGTTGACAATCAGGATTATTTAAACATCATGATGATCTCACTTTATGATTAGACGTCGGTTTCGAAATACACTTAAATTTGACTAATGCCTTCACAAATATCAAGATTGAGGGAGCAATTTGGTTCGTGGCTTTCAATAGGATGAGAATACGTCAACTATAAAGATTTTAATATCGATAGTAATTACAAAAATATAAAGAAATAGGTTAACAGCAGGCTGTGAACGTTTTATAATAGGTTATAAATTGATAAAAGTAAACAAGATATATATTTCAGTTCAAGTAAGCATTTATAATTGGTTGCAAATGTATCTTTTAAGAAAAATCCTTGACTTTGTCATCTAAAACAAAGTCAAAATCCTGATGTCAGAGGGCAGAATTAAAAATATATATGCAAAATACCGTTATTAAAAGACTCCTAAACATACTTTACCCAAAAATATAAGTATCTTGTTCCATAAGACTAAGCATTTATCCTTTGGAATCTGAATCAATACCTGAAGTTGCAATATAATTCAAGGTATAACAATCCTATTGTCTAAGTATTAAATGAAATAGTAGAGAGATTAGTATTTTCAGGTAAAGGACAATTACATTTTGTATGGATTAAGATTATCAATTAAAGGTGTATATTTAGCTAGGATAAGATAATTCCTCTTTATTTAACCTATATGTATACTATATATTGCAACTGTCTTCGATATGGTCAGGACGATATACATCTTATAAAGCGTTGTCTCCCTCGTTTACGAAGACTTATCAATTTATTTTCTAATGAAAGTCTACGTCAACTAAACATCACCTTGAATGAAAGAGATTAAATTATTGTATTTCTCAGTTTTGTATAATCTCGAAACTATGGCCATGTTAAATCTGATAATTAGGAATCTTTTATCTCTTGCCTCATTTTGGAAGAACATGAATTTAATTGCACCAGTAATTTAAATAAACTTAATTAAATTGTAACAGTCATATCATGTGTCAAATTAAGATAGAGCAACACTGATTTTGTATTTGTTATGTAAATCTAGGAGAGAAAGTGTCAGACATTGTGCACCTCTCCCTTACCAAACAGTAGTTTCCTCCGACAACCAAAATTAAATAAAAATAATGGATAAGTTATCCTTTTTTCTCTCCTTGAATGTCCTATATCCTGACCTTGAAATAGGTCTATTTATAGCTGGTTTTCCTTAAATATTACGGCTGTCAGTGAATCATAAGTCACGTGCATATCTACATCTCTAATTAATTGAAATACGTTTTTATCAGACAGTGCACTTCCTTACTGAGCATTAAATTCATAGATCAGAGATAAGAAATCAGACTGATTGTCAATGTGTTCACTTAGCATGCGAGGTCATACTACTGCAGTTAGTCATTGCATCACCTAAATAATTATTTTTCACCTTTTTGAGTGACGTGCTGACGTTTCATTTACATAAGTTTTTGACGATACGTTGTCATGTTATAAAGAAACATATATTGTCATGTAAGAAAGAAATATACAAGCTAGGACAGCCGAGATATTTTATCCTTCCCAAAATTATCAATGATGGTTCCTGAAACAGCTTTTACTCCTGGATCAATCCCAATCAGTCATCTGGTACAATTCAAAATAAGTTCATTGATACATATTTTTATGCGACTAGTATATAATTTTTAAAATTATTAAGGCACCAAAATGATGTTTATGTGTCCATCAAAGTTTGCATAAGCCTTCCAAGACATATATATATCCCCACGTCGGAACACGTGGTACACAAGGGATGTCGTCCTTAAATGACCCTGGATGTTAAAAGTGCGTTAAACTTGTTTGTTTGTTTGATTCATTAACGTCCTATTAACAGCTATGGTCATGTAAGGACGGCCTCCCATGTATGCGGAGTGTTGCGTGTATGTTGTGCGAATTGCGTGTTTTTGGGGACTGCGGTATGTTCGTGTTGTGTCTTCTTGTATAGTGGAACTGTTGCCCTTTTTATAATGCTATATCACTGAAGCCTGCCGCCGAAGACACCATGCAACACACCCCACCCGGTCGCATTATACTGACAACGGGCGAACCAGTCGTCCCACTCCCTGTAGGCTGAGCACTAAGCAGGGGCAGAAACTACCACTTTTATAGACTTTGGTGTGTCTCGGCCAGGGGACAGGACCCAGAGTCTTCCTCACAGGGGCGAACGCTCAACCCAAGGCCAAAAGTGAGGCGGTGCCAAGGGAGGCATTAGGAGTGATAAAGTCAGTTAGGAAAACGAGAAAAGATAAGATCCTCAATTTAGTCGCCTTTTACATGTACGAGGAGCAATAGGGGCAGAAGGAACAATTCTAACGTTCGTGCTGCAGGGTCTGTGCGTTAAACCTAATTAATCAAACGTTTACTCAATTATATACATTACAAACGATTTTCAAATGTTTAAGTTTCACAGGAATATCAATTGTAATTCAATAATAACAATTCATGTGTATCATTCTCTCATTGCTAATGACAGATATAAACAGTTTTGTCATGAACTATTCGTTAGAATCAAGGACTACTACGTAGAAACAGCACCATCATGTCGACAGTATACGACGGCGATGCCTCGTCTTACACACAGTCATGTAAATATGAATTTGTAAGTGTTGCTTAGGTACAGCACACAGGGGACGACTTGAGGTCGACAAACGGCTCGACTACTGAATTTCAAACGTAAGGCGACACCTAGGCTTTTTAACGAAGGACAAAGTACGTTACTGGCAGAGGTCAAAGGACAAGCGATGCTGTTTTCACCTTGAATGACTTTGCAAGTGATAGATAAAGCATTAGTTTGGTACAATGACCTTAGTCTGACTTCAAACTTAATCATTGAACTTCACGTTACTTTAACAATAACGATTTATTTCTTTTATATCATACCAATATATGTTAATGTATAATTAATATAAGATAAATCTTTATTTTAAAAGATATTAAAATCAATTGCTGACTTGCCGTAGGCGTCAGTGAAAGTAAGTTGTTTTTTTATAGCGATACATGGCTATTTTCCATCCACATGTAGATATGTATCACTGTATGTCAGGCCCAGCGAAGACATGCAGTTGACGTTACAGCATACGTATTATGCGCCGCGTTAATAATTAGAAAATGACACATACTTTATAATCTGCCTGTAGATTCATTAAGGACGAACCGACAGGGAAATATCATAAATTTACGTTTCTGAATTAATGTTATGCAGCATGTCAAAATGACGACTACGGTGTCCTCCGACTTGTAATGTATTTTTGTTTCGTCGTTTTCATCGTCTTGCCAAGTGTCGGAATGCATGTTTTTGACAGCCAGACAGTAGCATGGCGTAACCCCGGAACTTGCTTAGACAGCGAATTTTGAAACAATGAATTTCGGTCCTATATTTCTTTTAGCCGTTTTTTTTTAATTATTTTCATCCTACTATACTTAAAGGTGAACTTAAATAAACTAAACTTAAAAAAAAAAAAAACAAAAAAAACCCACAAATCTTCACGTACTTGGGATATGAATGGAAAGTCTTGAGTAAAAAAAAAGTTCATTTATAGTTTTGTGTTAAAGTGTTACACCTGACCTGTTCTAGTATAGCTGTATATAGGCTTTATAGCGTATAGTGCTACCTTGTCAGGGTCGTAGATGTGTATAATAACCCTTAAGTGGAATACTCTTGACAGCGAAATAACAGTGTTAGATTAATTAAGTTTTCGTCAAGGCCTGTTGGACATTGATGTAGGGGTTAGTTTGGGTGAGTTTTATCAGTCGTGATGTGTTTGCCACGTGTACAGGACAAAACGATATGCATATTTTATTTTGGTAAAGTAACCTAAATGTCTTACAAGTTTACACATGCATGTGTTATTAATGTGATTTATATAACTATGTGCTATGTCTGCTTTTAACATTAATTGATATGTTTAAATTAACTCGCCTGATTAAAATACATTTTAATTCATTACCTCTTTCTTAAATTAAAACCTTAGACCAGATATTCTGTTAATATTTGTTACAATTATCATAAATATCTGGTAATGCACGGATGGATAGTTTCAAAGTGATTTTTTTCACTAGGTACATTTAAAATAGGAAAAATTAGTTAACTTTGGTTTTAACGTAATTTTAAATAACATGTAATAATATCGTCCACATTTTGTAACGTACCATGGCATCAATCGAAGCTAATTGACGAATGATTTGTTTTTGAGATGTACATAGGTACAATATACATCGGTTTTCCTCATGAAAATAATTTCTATAAAGTCTAGAATATTTGTATTGCCTTCATATATATGCATTATATCCCTTCTGTGTAATAGACAAAAAGAAGAGAATAACGAAGAAAACGTTTGTTTCAGAAGTGCACCCTATCTTAAACCATTGTTTGTGTGAATATCAACACATGATTTCAGAGTGGAGTGCCCTGTCTGTTTCAGCACCTATAGTTAACCTTTATTATGCAGAATCTTAAAAAACATATTTATCTTAATAAATTTGGTAATTTGAAGTTATTGTTGGCCAGTATTTAAAACCAAACACTATAAAGATAAAACAGGTGAAGGCATTGCAGTAGACACCAAATAAGTTATATCAAAATCCTTTGATTTGGTAAATAGAACTGCATAAACTTATAGCTCCATGTAATTTCAGAAGTCGACTGGAGACTACATTGTATTTGTTTTTCAATACGGAGTTATCGCCCTTTGCGTGGTTAAGTGGAGCTAATCCGTATTTCATGTCCATAAATGAGGAAGTAAGTTGAAAAATTACGTTTTGCTATGTACTTGTAAAGAAAATACACAGGTAGTTCCTAGGTACTCAAATGTTACTAAAGGTAAGCGTAACGATGACATACGGGAGCAATAAAGATATTGTACGAGTGCAGACGAATTAGGGCCTTGTCATATATCAGCCCCGTTATCTGTGTGTGCCTACCCTGTGTCAATACCCCTCAAGTAGGGGAGGCTACTTATCCTGGTGATAACATGGACACCCTAAACATGATACCCTTACACGGCAAGCGGGCATGGAGGGAGCACCGAGCAACATCAGTCCTCCAGAAATTAAATTGTATACATGTCTATCTTTTCATACAGTTTTCACACTTGTTGATTGTGTCAGTTGACGCGTATTCGTGTGTCGTCCTTTCTCATGTTAATGCGTACATTTGTACCAACGTGAATAACGTAATAGACAAGTTCAAAAGATTTAAAAGCCACTTAATGCGGATACGTGTTATAAAGGATTAGCAGTTTAAAAAACGTTATTGTCATGCGTTTTGCAATAAACTTTCCTTTTTTTATTTAGATTGAACGTCTGATACACACTGAATTATTGTTTAAACCAAATTAAGTTAATTCAAAACCCGAAAACCAGTAGTGTCAATATTAGCTTGACTAGCTGTTTGCCATAACGGTACATCGTCTGCTGATCGAGTTTAAATATTTGATCATCTCATTATGGGTCCTGTGTTGAAGAAATGTTTACCTGGGTGTAGAATGAGATAAGCATTGTCATCTTTCAACCTGTCATTGCAATGTCAATATTGGTTTAACAAATCCGTCATCGCGAGATAATTATGAGAAATTCTGTTGAGATTTCGGTTCTCGAATCTCAAACAAGGGAATAATCTTGTCATATTTGGTCTAATCACCAAAGAACATCAGCTGATATATGGATAGTGAGTTTTAGAACCTGCTCATGCAAGTCAGAAATACTCGCTTGCAAATGTCGTTATTTTTTCAAACATTAAATTTGAGCATGAACTTATAACATAAATAAACATTTCTAATAATTTTTTAGATTCTTTTGAAGAATTTTAAAAAGTTTACCTTTGAGAAAGTAGAAGTCCAAGGTCTTTGTCCCCATAGTTTATAAGATGCATTATCCCGGGTTGTAATGACATTGGTGCCACAGGGGTTATTGGACTGACCCCCGGGCTACCGGCACTGACCAACTGTCCATTAGTACCATTTAGACCTGGGCTAAGACCCGGGGGTGTCACAACGGGGCTGAGACCGGAGGGACTGACTCCCGGGCTGAGCCCGGGACTGACGGGCTGTTGTGAAAGTTGCGTTGTAATATGTTGTGTAACGCCCTGCGATAGGGGCTGTGTGATCCCTTGACTGAATACCGGGGCCAGGGGCTGTGTCAGCCCCGGATTGATAGGCTGCTGGGTGAGCGTGTAAATCATCGTCTCTGCTAAAGTCGCCGCCAGTTGGACAGTGAAGTTCAATCCACCTCACGGTGAATTGAGTCTGAAAGTATTACGTAACCTTATCCAGGATGTCCCTTACTCCATCAAATACACCTCCTCCAAAAATGCTTTCTCAGAATCCGTCAGTCCAATCGTATAATTCGTTAGTGGAGTATCTCACAAGAATATATTTATAACCTTATCATAAATGTCTTCGTTGTCCTCGATGGAACTGAATTCTGATGGATTTGATCACGAGTGATTTTGGATATAGTATAAATCCTGCCTTGGTTTACCACGTCCACTTCTTATTGATATGACGTAGCTGATGTGTACATGGGTGACAATTTTTTTAAGTAAAGTTTTTATGACTTTCTGTGGTAAACCAAACACGGATATATTGCACAATAGTAGACTCCACGTGTTGACGAATGCAAGGTCCACTTTCTGTTACTGTAGTTTACAGGTAATGCCCTTGTAAACACGTTAACCAGGTAAAACAAAATCTCACAAAAGCTTGAATACAGGCACAGGTATCTTCTGTCTCCTCTGATACCCTTATATTACCTGTGCCGATTTCTCAGGTACGCTTAGGTATATTCGTTCAGGTGAGTTCATTTACTCCAGGTAGGTATATCAAGCCACTGATGCGGTTCCCCGAAGACCTAGCTAGTCGTAGATAAATAAAGTGATGAGTGGCGTATATCGCGACATATAAAGTGGACTCGCTAATTTAAGTACGGCCTGCAAATATTATACGCTGTATTTGCATTCATATTAATTCTTAAATATGATAATTTAGGATTCAGATAATGAATATTCCTCCTGCTTACTCTGCATGCTATTTATAAGCTGTATGCGACATTGCATGGCAGCTGTAACACGTGGCTTGATACGGGCCTAGCTAAATCAGATTTTATTTCAATGAAAATTCAACTATAAATGACTTTAATGATGCAAATTAAAAGAGAAAAAAAAACTCTCATGCTCCCGGGGTTTCCCTTAAACAAATTAACATTGCACTGAAAACAGTAGACAACATGAGATTTAAATCAACATTGTAATGTGATTCAGATGAAGGGGCTGTTAACGGTTAACATGTAGTTTATGTTAGTGGTATGTTTCCTGGAACTATCAAATCTTATATAATATTATTATTGCAGTTCTATAATCAGTAGTACAGGTAGGTGATAATCTTTGCATGTTTCTTGTCCTGATACAAGGCGATGTCGACTGGGGAATATAAAACATTTACTTTGTAACCGACAGAAATTATCCTGCATTAATTTACTGCAATCCAAAAAATACAAAAAAAGATTGTTTCAAAGGTTTAATACATAAATAACAGAGAAGTATACTTCCATGGAAACACCAAACATTTTATTGAGAATTGTCTTAATTAAATGGGCGTCCTGTGAAAACTTTCTCCGGAGCACACCTTCGGTCGTTTGTCGTCGACGTTTTATTATAATTACTTGTTCTAATTCTTGAATGTATATTTCAATTGTTCTGGTTCAGATTATGTCATTGCCTCTTAACCATAGAAGATATCTGAATGATAATACGCATCCTATGTTTGTTTGTTTGTTTGTTTGAACAAATTTAAGTCCTATCAACAGCCGGGGTCATGTAAGAACGGCCTCCAATGTATGCGGTGTGTAGCGTGTATGAAATGCGCGGTGCGTATTTTGGGAGACTGCAGTATATTCCTGTTGTGTCTTCTGTTATAGTGGAACTGTTGCCCCTTTTAAAGCGCTATATCACTGAAGCATGCCACCGAAGGCATCGACCACCGCATCCTGCCTGTCGCATTATACTGCATCGGGCTTCTTCCTTTATGCCGAGCGCTAAGCAGAAACTTTCCACTTTTATAGACTTTGGTGTGACACCTAAAGCTGATATAAAATGGCCTGTCGTCAGGCCCATTGGGCTTTTTAATGGTTATTTTTTATTTTTAAAATTTTGATTCTGATGACAGAAAAAAAAGGAACTTAACAAGTTCAGCTTGGCTTGGATGCAAAAACCAGAAATTGTTTTAAAATATACTAAGGCGTAGTCCAGGGTGATAGATTCGTGTCCCTACTCATTAACAAAAAATACGTTTTAAGGGATAATGATTTGATTAATGTGCAAGGTAGACATCATATTAAAGTTTGGATGTGTATTTGGATTTTATAAGAAAAAGCAAAGGTCACAAAATAAAAACTCGGCGAAACATTTACTTTGGATTGCAGATATTATAAACATTATGTATCAATGTTTGGTTGATTGAAGTTGGCTATCAGAGTTCAGAAACGAGTACACTGTGTCTTGTAGTGAGGTGGCGTATTTTGATAACTAATACAGTGACATTATTGTTGAGGATGACAGCTTTATCTCGTACGTTTACATCTCCACCCGCTGTAGCATTTTACTACAGACGGTCTTACTGATTGTAATACACATGGCTCTGATATAAAATGCATTTGTTAGAAATCGATATTCTCACACGTGTATATATTATAATGAATAGTAATGAATACAGTTATTATTCCCGAGATCCATATTGTTTTCTATTATAAAAATGAAATGTAAACCAATACCAGATTGGGAGTACAAAACATTGTTACATAGAAGCGTTAAATAATGAATACCAATTTAGGATTTAAAACATATTAATATCTATAAAACGCATGCTAACCCTTGTTGTATTATCAATCACCATGCAACGTTTCTGCTGACGCACAGGATCTTAAGATAAATGTTAATTTCATGAGATTTTACAAAACGAGTCTTATTAAAATTTCGAAAAGAGCTTTATAAAATCACATATGAAATTAGCAGAAATTTAATATACTGTTCACCAAATACCTTCAACAACCTACATTTCGAAGAATCACAACGTCAAAACATATTGCAAATAATCCGCGGAGGCTGACATTTGTCATAAATGCTCATTGTTTCTTAGTCTTTATATGACATAAGTAACATAGGTAAATATATTGGATGGACGAATTCATTGGGTGTGAAGTAAATTATGTGATAAAATATCTTTTTTAGTTAAAAGTGTCGTGAACAAACGCTAACCAGACATGTCTGACCGCAATAAACAACTCATTCACTTACAGGTATCGCTATCGATTATAACACAATATAAGGACACAACACGAACATACTACAGTCTTCCAAACCACACTTGCCCTGCGGGTAGGCTATTCGAACGGTACATACAGATCGTCAACGGCAACTCAATTAAGGATCATAACTTTTCTTGAAGGACAAGATATATCAGAAGACACAATTCGCGTATACCGCAGTCTCCTAGAACTCGCACTTCACACACATTAGGACACCATATACACGGGAGGCGAGCATTAACTGACACTGGCTGTTAATAGAAGGCAAATGAACCAAATCCAACTCACACAGAGAAGCACCTAACGCAACTGGTTACATTGATGGGGGGCCATACTTAAATTATTTAATCATAATAAACAAAAAAGTCGTTAAAAAAGAACAGTATTTCATCAAACACCGATGGCATAGCTGATCAACAAGTCCATTCACTATGTAAGATAGCAAAAACGACGGGTCAAACGACACCAATTGTGTCAATTAGTTCAGAAAGCGAAAACCATGGTATTTCTGTTTTAGCTGAATGGCATTGGTTATAGTTAAAACAAAACTGAGACTAATCTTGGATCTGTATGAAGTTTGAGACAAATTTATGTGTGGATGAATATGAATAGTAATTTTTTACAGCGTTGTGAATTAGCATTGCAGCTAAATGAATGTGAATGCTGTTCAACATTCAAATAATATCAATGTACCGTATTACGACTCCTTAAGTCACTCGTTGACTACAAGTGTTACTGTGTTAGATGCATTAATGACAGAATGGACTGCTCTATACAGGGCTGTTGGAATCAAGACCGAACATGGCACTGAAGGGTTTACCGTAATAACAACATGTGATTAGTGGTCGATCGCCTTGTCTGTGCGGAGATGGCAAATATTTGCGCATCAATCAAAAACCCCTGGGAGAAGAACCATGGTATATTTAAGGCTTGTTCTTGACAGGGAACTACACATCGAATATTGAATCATCGTAAATCAAAGATTTCAATGAATCTGATATATTTGTACGGATTACTTAATCCTTATTAGGATGTGTTCAGGCGTGAACCGCAATGAAAGATCAATGTCTGGCATTCTTGTAATGCGATAGGTTCATTATGTTTATTATATAAGGTGAGGAATATTATCCTTAGCTATTTAAAAACATAATTTTGTTCTTTTGTAAGCCAAAAAATGATTCAGTAGTAATAAAGTTTTGATCATCATAACATTATTACGAATATGATGAACAATTTTCCTTTTTATCAAACAAAATTAATTACTTATTTATTTAATTGACGATTTGTTCGAGTAACCAGGATGTTCGACACAAGTTACTAGCATTGGCCTGTAGGTAGGGCGATAGAAATGTACCTGCTGCCCGCCCCTATTACATAATCGTAAAACGCGACTAAATTTAGGATATTATTTTTTCTTTCTTCCTAACTTCTTTTCTCCTTCCTAATGTCTCCCCTGACACCATAATATATAACAGTGGTAATTTCTGCTCCTGCTTAGGTCTCAGCATACAGGGAGTGGGACGACTGGTTCGTCCGTTGTCAGTATATTGTTACCGGGTGGGGTATGTTGCTTTGCGTCTTCGGCGGCATGCTTCAGTGATATAGCACTATAAGAAGTACATGTGTGCCAATATACAAGAAGCCAACACAAATATACTGCAGTCTCCGAAACGACACACCGCACTTCATACATGCAACACACCGCATACACGTGGGCCGTCCTTAATTCAAACAAACAAATAAACAAACAACTGTAAGTTATCGATGAGCTTTTATTTTTTTTCTGGATTACAGGCTTTGCTCGTGCACCTAAATCTTAACACATTCTTAAATGACATCATTAAATTCCATTAATCTATCATATTTGTTTAAGTTAAAAAAGAATAGATAAAACTGCCGCATCGTAGACAATGAATGCCAGATACATATGACCTTAAATGATCTTAAGTGAATGTATATAATCTTATATACACTCATTGCCATGGAAACATTACGACAGTATAACCATCCAGAAGAGCACACATCTAGTAATGATGTTTATGGAGTTATCTAACCCATTGTTTCTTGAGATAACTGGTCTTGGTTAGATAGACAAAATTAAACTCAATTATCTCATCGTTATTGATCAATTAATTAATAATTGTAAGGCCAGAAAGGACAGAAAGTATTAGATATTAAAGACGATTAAAGAAGGTACACACCAGTGTCCTATGTAGCTTGTTCTGTAGTGGTTAACCGAGGAAAAGCGACGATTGAGTTATGCATACGCATGTTATTAAGCCAGTAAGGCTATATAACTCTGCATTATCTATTACTGTCAATAAATTGGGTATCGTAACATTGACTTTGTATACCGATGTATTGGTCTCATTGGCTAATTGGTGAAAGTGTTTGCTATTTTGCCTGTATATAGTATTGTGATATGCCGTATTAAAATTTTGGCCCTGCAGGTAGGGCGTTAGAATTGTACCTGCTGCCTTTATTGCATGATCGTAAAAGGCGACTAAATTAAGGATATTATTTTTTTCTTTCTTCCTAACTTACTTTGTTCTTCCTATCGTCTCTCTTGAGCGCTCGCTACATTACCCTGGTGGTTAATAGGACGTTAATTTTATTAAAAAGAGTATAAGAATGTGTGCTTACATACAATACGAAACCTTATAGCTTGCCATATTGATTAAAATGTGTTTATCTAACATAATTACTAAAATTAATTGATTTGTTTTATTTTAAATGGATATCTACCCTGATCCACTCCCGTTTAAAGAGAGCGGGAAGACTGGTTAGCCCGTAGTCGATACAACGTTAAGTGTGCTGTTTCATTAACAGTATGATTTAGTGAAATAACACTTTAAGATTGGCAAGAATTACACCAATAAATAGAGGCACATCACAAAACTATCACAAAAGCGACATAAGTACTCTCCACACGTATCCCAAAACAGACCGTCGTTACAAGAGTGTTGGTGATGACCTACAAGCATGCAGTATAGGTGTATCTGCCTGTCGCATACAGGTTATAATCTTTTTATCCGGGAGATTAAGCCAAAACTTGTTCTTATACAATCTCTAAAAGAGCGCTAAAACAGTACAAAAAAATTACTGGTCAATTCATCGATACTAAAATGTGATACAAAAATGAAATGTGCTGCAAACACAAATCAAAACAAATTTCCTTGGGGTTAGATGTTTTTGTGATATCACGAAATTTGATCTCTTCCTGGTTTCCTATCGCGAACCGGTTTTTCCACCAGTATTTTGTACGACCAAAAACATTTTTTTAAATTACGAGTTTAAATATTCTAATGCTTGATATGAAGTTGTTATTTTGCTCTTAATGTACTATTCCCAGCAACTGGTAAAATTGTTGAAATGATTTCTGACATCATTTTACAAAAAAATATATTTTAACCGAATTTGTCGTTTCGGAAATTTAGATAATGAAATAGATCTCATTAAGGCAGTGGCAATGGTATTTTGATCATTGTTTATTGTTAAAGTGAGTAAAGGTCAAAACTGAGGACGATTGTGAAATTTTAGTCAACACTTATGCAATATCAATATATGATTTAGGTATCTCTGTGTGTATTGTAAATCTTAACGAACGATGAACAGATTACACCACACCCTCTTCTTGGCTGGAGAAATCGAGAAACTCTACACTTAGCATTCATTGGTAGTAGTTGGGATGTTTCACCCATCATACTGACTTCCCACTATTATACTTAACTAGGCCCTGCAAGTTTACCTGCTGTCCCTATTGCATGATCGTAAAAGGCGAATGAATTTGTTTTTTCTGTTCTATTTTCTTGTTCCAAAGTCTCTGGGTTCTGTCCCCTGGGTAAGACACACCTAAGTCTTTAAAAGTGGAAATTTCTACTCGTGCTTAGCCAAGCGCTCAGCATTACGGGAGTGGGACGACTGGTTAGCCCGTTGTCAGTATATTGTGACCGGGTGGGGTGTATTGCTTGGTGTCCCCGGCAGCATTCTTCAGTGATATAGCAATATAAAAGGAAAAAGAGTTCCACTATACAAGAAAACTCAATACGAATATACCACAGTCTCCCAGAGCACGCACCACACACTATATACAAGCTACACACCGCATACATGGGAGGCCGTCCTTACATGACTGTAGCTGTTAATAGGACGTTAATTTAATCAAAGAAACAAAAATAAACATCTAAAGAAACTTAATAAGTCCTGGAGAAAACCCTTGAATATGCTCATAAATATTATGTACAGCAACAAAGTTTGCACAACCCATCTATAGAAAAAGCAGTCATCCTCAAGTTTTAAATCATATGATGGTTCAAGTCGATATCATAATCGCAGTCGAACCTGTCATAAGTGACTTAACACTGATCACATAAGACACTCAAACTGACTTAACATATACATTAAGATTTCTTATCATAAACATTACATTTAAGACAATTTCGATTCAATTGATGCAAGCCACTATATTGACTGTATTAACCATTGCATATGATGCTGTTAATGGATGTCTTATGCGGTGCGCCTATAACCTATTAGAACAGGAAATCATGAGAACTCATTTCCACTCTTATAGGTAGATACAAAATGATTGTTCTACAGTCTTCCAAAACATAAAGACATTTACACACACAGATCTTTGTATACAGGGGATAGGTCGTCCATAAATGACCTTAGCTTATAATAGGGCCTTAAGCCTAACCAATCATTTTACTTTAGGACGAATTTTATTTTTGTGAAAAAAAGATTGACAAACGTATAAACATCAGGTGTAATAGGTTTTATTAGTAAATCAGTTATTTTTTGTTTTATTGAAAATAAAGAATTTATATAACATTGATTGTGGCATTATACCATGGCGTGACCCGGGAACTGAGTACAGGGGGAGCTAAGATGAAGGTGATGATACGTTACTGTAAGGTGAACCAGGGTGTAGGACATATGATGTTGAGATTTGCGCCGTCACCTTGACGAAGGTCATTGTAATACTACACCCTTATCATCACCCGAGTTAGTATCACCTTCAAACTGCATCTTCACGCCATAGACTTTTATAGCAACACTTTAAACATTAATTAGGATATACTTATTTGCATCTATATGTATTTTTGTTTTAAATATAAAACATTAAAAATGGAATTGACTGCAAAAGTAATTATATTCATTCGTCCATTCAATCAATCAATCATTCATTAATTCACCAGTTTATTCAATCACTCATTCATTTGTTTAATCATCAACATCGCCAAATCCCATATGTTTCATAATTTATTGATTTGCTATCTATTTCATGCGTTATCTTTCCTTTTACATCAGTAATTCCATCACTAATAACATTTCACCCTTACATTCATTCATCAATTTATGTAATTCATTCGTTCAGTCGTTTATTTGCATTATATTTTGTTTACGGATATAATGACACCCAATCAAAGCGTTTGCCTGGTGAACAGCTGTACACGGATATACCTCAGCAATATCTACTCGATATACCTCGTGAACGTTCAGATCCCGGATGTACATAATTATTTACCTTTTATCTACAGTCCTATGGATGAACCTATATTTACATTCCCATTACAACGTTGCCAAGATGAGAAATTCATCGTAGTCTAGGAATACAATAAATCTCATATACATGTATCTGTTACTGGATTTACAGATTTGTAAAGTGATCTTGGAATTTGGGTCATTTGATTTAAGGTTTATGCCAACATGTATATACAAAACTATCATAATTTTACAGCAATTGATTCTTATAAGCCGCTTATTGGCTACTGAGATTGGTACCTGATGATTTTATGACCTAGACATTTCTAGACAATATCACGTGGAAGGACGATACCAACAGATAGACCAGATCGATGCTCCTCTAACTTATTGAATATCAATACAACAGTAGAAAGATACAAAAATGATTTTGGATGTTTAAAAACATAATCCATCTTTGCTATATACGATTAGATAGATCTGGAGACGGAATAATGTCAAATTCAGTAGTATTTTAAAAGGTTCAAGGTAAAAAATCAAGATGCGATCGTTTCGCCTTACATAGGTGAGATAAATGTGCTGGATCAGTGTCTGGAACATATTGCAATCTATGGTGCGATGCTGATTTCATACAGATGCTGTAAACTTGTTGGTTGGTTCTTTGCTTGATTAATAACCTATAAACAGCCAGGGTCCTTTCAGGACGTCCTCTCGTTGACGTGGTTTATTTGAAAACTCTATTTTCCCTTTATGGTTATTATTTGTAAAAGTGGAATTTTTGCCTTTTGTATAGTGCTAATATACTGCAACTTGTTGCTAGAGATACAGACAAGCACACCCCGACCGGTAACAATTAACTGACAACGGGCAAACCAGTCGTCCCACTCCCTTTATGCTGAGCGTTAAAGTTTATTAAGAGGGATAGCGTATTTAAATGATTGTGGTTGCTAGCAGGACGATTAGACAACTTTATAGCAGGATATGTCATTTAACAGCACACAAAGAAAGTTAACACGGAGAAAAGCTAAAAATAACTTCAGTCTTGTGCTGGACATCCAAAATAGAACGTGTTTCACAACCCCGTTTTAAAAATCAATATTTACCCCAGTTCATTAAAGATCTTTTATCAAAAGCCTTCTTTCCCTCCGAAACAAAACCCGCCTTTGTTTAAGCTCCACATCGAGACTACCTTTTTACTGAGTTTGAATTAACCTGTCAGGTCATTATGTTTGTTTTTGATTTTTCAATGTTTGCCAAACCATAGACCACGACACGAGGTGGGACCAAAGCGAGCAATTCAATGAACCTTAAATGTACAAGATGATCGTTATAAATGGTTAAGTATGTAGTAGGTATATATATACGAGGTAAAACTCCAGTCATTTGACTATATATGATGTTCTATGATGAACTCGAATATTCATCAGAGGGTTCTACTTTCGACCTTGGGGTGTTTTGAAGGGCACACACCTTAGTATCATGTATCCGATTAACACTTTATTTCATGACAATGTTATACGGTCAGTAATTTGCTTAATAATATATTCTTTACTAATTTTTTGGTTCATTTCGTCTTTTTTGTACATTTATACCTTGCTTCAAATACAATTAGTAATATTTCTACATTTTTAAATTTAATTTGCCTTTTGGTGCATTCATGCCAAAACTTTAAAGAATGTAATCATGACGTAACCGGTTACCAAAGTATGAATTAAGATAATACAAAATAATGTACGTAGAAAATACATCATTATCAATGAAAAAAAATATCCTGAAAACAGAAATAAGTTCATCGTTTATATCTTTGTCAGAAAATGTTATTTCTAAATCATTAGAATTTCTCATTAAATAGCTGCAGGAATTTTTTTCATGGGAGACCAGAAAATGTTTATTTATCCGTATTAGACGGTAAAATGTAGATATTGATTTACTTCATTGTGTTGTATGTGTGGAATTGTTTTTTATTTCTGATAAGGAGTATATGTAAATAGAAATGTTTGAGTTAAGTATATCACTGAAGAATTAGTACATTACATTGACAATATTCAAAAGCAAAAATTGTTAATCAACTCACTGGAAGATGATTTGCTAATATAGAGTAGTATTTCGGTAGTCAAGATTTACATCATCCGACCTTTATCATCAATAAAAAAACAGTATCTGAAGGTCAATGACATAAGGGGATCACCATACCGGTAACACGCTGAAACATGACCCCTTTTGTCTGATGCAAGATTATTTCTCTTGAGGAGCAAACACTATCTTAGCACGTGTCCAGATGTTTTAGTTGTTCATCTGCTATTTCTTAACATTATTGTTATTGTCATGAATACGTTTCTGTAATATCGATTATTTTAACCTTCTAATCTGTTCCTTCTTTTGATTTTTCAAATTACTTGTTTACTGATTTCAATGGTGGCTGTCTTTTGTATATGTTTGACGTCCTGCTTTCCATTTATTAATGAAATATCGAATAGTAATGTTGTTATACCTGGGTCGATTGTTTCCCCTTTACTCTGGACATTCTCTCCAATAAACAGTTCTACAAACCTTAAACTATTTTTGAACTTTCAAATAACAGCTGTAGCAAGTCAAATTTGTTGACACTCGAGTCACTGTGCAAGGAAAGGAAATATTAATTATCGTTGAATCATTGACGGAACAAATTAATATGACACTTAAAGAGCATGCGCGTTTTCCATCTCGTTTTTAAAATAATTTAAAACTATCAATTATTCAATAAAGAGATGAGAGCATATTAATTTAAGTTTAAATAATGACTTCATCACCATATCTTTGTACATAAACTAAAGCCACAATGATAGCGTCACCATGTTCGGGATATTGACACTGGTGTTGGATTTCACAATTCTTTCTTGACCCTGAGTCAGAAAGTAGAATCGACATCCCCTATACCGATAACGCCTGTGCGTGCATTAATTAGGTTACATGCAAATAGATGTAAACGCGTGAACCTTATCAGGTTAATGCTTTAGTCATGCTCCCGAATCTAGATATCTACTCTAGAGGACACTAGTCGGGGCTTGCTTCCTATCAAATACCAGATCACTTTTAATTAACGACACATCGGTAGACCTTCCTTCTGTTTCAATATCTAATTACCATACCAAACCGCACAGATCTATGTGCTCTCGTCAAAAGGAGTTTTGTGTATAAGTAGGTATGGTTTCTATATGTACGGAATTATTTTTGGTCTTTATGAAAATAAAACTGTAAAATATCGTTAAACAAATGTTATGATGATTTTAAAGAAACACTTTCATGACATTTATTTCTTGGCCTTTGGAACATTTTACAGCATCGAATTAAATTCTACTCATTATATCACAACAATATATGTATAAAATATAAAATATCTATATAATTTTTTACTTATTATGAAAATATGAGTTGTGAGTGTATATTTAAAGGTTGATTTCTTCTTAAAGGTGATTTCTTCTTGATTATCAGATCGGAGGGTTTAAAATTATCTTTATATACATTACTGGAAATATGTCTTAACGGTTAGAGTGAAATAAGCCTATATGTGTAGGATTATAGCTAATATGTTATAGCTGCTAGATTATAAAATCAAAGTTCCAAGATGTGAGTAATTAATTTTACTTATAGCGGTGATTTATGTGGATACTAGTTACATTACATAGTTACAATTGCTAGTGCACCAAAAAGCCACATCCATCACAATAGGAGAAACAAGATTGTTAGGAGAAAGGAAATACGATATTCTGTATATTAAACACGACTAAAAATATTGTCATATGCTGGTATCATTAGAATAAATTTGGAAACACAGCCGTCATAATCTGTATTGATATGTTAAAAAAAAATATGTTTTATTTACAAATTTTGTTGTTATTGATAAGTTAAATTTAACAAATATGACGGAGTTTTTTTTTAATTTCAGGATAACGTCTTATATTATTTTCAACACATGAGAGTTTATGTTGCTTAATCTACTCGGTACGAATTGCTGAAGTACCGATCAGACATGGATGACCTAGCCAGGAGATACTTTATGATAACTTATACGCCTTGTATACCAAGGTCGTTCCTCCTTTATAATGTAAGTAAGCTCGGGTAGCATGGCAGGTAGGTTTGACTTTGACATGACCTTGTAGACGTACCATAGTGGCTGTAAATATGGCCGTGGTATGAACTGCGCAGATGTACTAAGTGTTTGTTATAGTACAGACTAGTGCATTAAGCACATTTTTCTTTTCAAAATATAAGAATATATCTATTGCAATTTTTTGTATATTACCCGTGGGTTATACGACTTTTCACATCAGAAGGGGTATACGTAGCTTAACGTAAGGCATAACTATAAGTTAATTCAAATTAACAGAAAACAGCAGATGATGACTGAAGTACCATTTCGTATGTCAAAGTATTTTAATCAGCAAATTTTTATACATTTGAATTCCATTTCCAAAAAAAACAAAAACAAATTGCAATTGCGAACTTTACACATGTTTAAATATTGCCCTTTCCAGGTTTATATCGACGTGTAAACCACGGAATTTTTGCTGTTCCGCGGGC
Source organism: Argopecten irradians (assembly GCF_041381155.1). NCBI lineage: Eukaryota > Metazoa > Mollusca > Bivalvia > Pectinida > Pectinidae > Argopecten > Argopecten irradians. Next base: position 1,934,380 of record NC_091134.1, on the reverse strand, counting down.
AATACTCAGAAGCTGGTAATACGTAGGGAGAAAGGTACAGTATTTAACGAAGAGATATTGATATAAAGTGATATTTCCCATTATTATAATGTAATGTGGATTTTAATCGATAAATTAAGAATCCTTATTCATCATTAAATGATTTTCTCAGATGGTTTTTTTGTAGATTATTTCATTTTCTAAATAGCGTTATTTTACAAACACAACCTACGACATGGATCTATGTCTTATGTTTTAAATTGTATATGTTTATTTAGATATTCAATATGTAAACAAACTTGCTTGTGTAATTATGTTTACTTATGTCTATCTATGTATGCGTTGATATTTACTTTTATTATTGACAAGGCTCTTTCGGCCACTCCGGAGCAAAATTCATCAACGCACATCAAGCCTATTATGCCCAGTAAAACTTTCCGATATAGTCCCATATTTTGACCTTATTATGACTATGAATATTGAACCTATGTAGATACGATGTACGACAAGTATATAGGTTATGTCCAAGCATATACATATTGTAGATAGATAGATATGTAATGTGTCCAGAATCACTTAAACCCATCCCATTAATTATTAGCTATTGCTAGTCATGTTTCAACTGACTTCTCTCAGTTCACTTATCTACCATATACTTCCAAACCAGGTCGAGACTTCGCGAAGAGAAGCACTGATCCAGCATGTTTAAATGATAAATTGACGTTGCATGTTTCAACACAAATGAAAACAATGTATGTCCATTCATAAATTACACTTGATAACACTGAATGAGAAAGGCAATAGTTTCTAGCCGGCAGTTAGTTACAATGTACATGATTGTAAATGTAATACACGCTTTGTGCTTGACAATTCAAACGTTTTGTGTCATTCTGTTGCCTCTTCGTAAATATTGCTATGCATTTAGCACTGAAATACCTTTCAAGAAATCCGCATTAACATAAAATCAAAACGATAAATTTGCATTAAATCATTAAATGGTAAGGAAACAATCATAATAATTATTATCTGTACATTTGACTCTAAAATCCTTGAGAATATTACAGTTGTATCTTTATCTCCTTTTTAATATCGCCGTAATTTCTGACTCGTATTTACAATTTTTCGCAATACCTAATTCCATAGAAATTATTACATATACTGTCTACAGATTGATTACATTGTCAGCAATATCTTTTCGATCGTTAGTTTTATTGAACTAAGCATGGGTATCTCTATACAATAGTATTAACGGTTATGCTCTCTTGGCCTATAGCAACAGCGAAAAAAAACCAACAACGGTAAAGTGTATTGCATCTAACGAAAGAACAGTTTCTATCGAAGTGAACCATTGTCCTCAGAACAAAGTTAATCAAAGATCTTTTTGCATTGACACCAAGGACGACTTGACTAAAGGACACTGACAATTTATTTATTAAAAAGGATGCATCGAACGAATTATCTACTAATGCAGTATGACCGATATAAGTATTTTGCAGACTTTACAATTACATGTAATTCCCTATAGTCAACTTGTTTCTATTTTCCATGTTATTTTCTTACTTTCTATGATAATTGTATATCTGAAGTAGAGACGTATATATAGATTATATTAAACGAGAAACGAGTAACACTAAATATCTAATTCCTTTATTGTAGTTTATTTTAATATCAACGCTAGTTCGATCCTTTAGCCAATTGTATCTAATACACGAAAACACCGATAGACATATTACAGATTCTGTCAACAGTTTAATGATTTTTAATGATGAAGTTTTTAAGTCAGACTTGTGCTGCTAGATAATGAATTAAAATATAACATTTTATCGACGTAACTAGAATATTCTCTGTTAAAAAAATCATCATATATCATTTTTAAGATAAATATTGTACTAAAAGACAAATAAGTTAAATATATCACTTCCGTTATCATCTTGCTGAGATAATGACATAGACTCAAATACGGAATTTCTGAACATGTTTCCCCTCTCGATATTTCTTTAAATGTAGTACAAACAATCACATTGACAAAGACTATGTGTTTTAACCAAATGAACAGTTAGTTAAATACACTGAATAACAAGTGTGTAGACGTTACACGATCTGATGGTGGTTAAACAAATATGTTGTATTGTCCACATAAAAGCAATATGGTACATTTAAATAAATGTCGTGATGAGGTTTGCTCTCTGTTAAGTATTTATAACACCGTTACACACTTGTCACGTGATTTAGTTGTATATTGTTGAACGTACTTTCACCATCCGAGGATATTTGTTATCTTGATATAGTCCTTGTCAAACAATATATCTTACACATAATTCTATGTCATAGCCGTACGGTGTCCAAGATACGAAACAGTACACAACGCCGATTTATGTTGAAAGTCAATAAGCAGGAGCAGAAAGTACCATTTCATAGACTTTAGTGTGATTTGGCTATGAAGGCAACACATCCTAAATATTTCGGGGTGGGAACCGTCGTCGATAGAGCGATGACTCGTAGGTTTCCGACGATAGGTGGGGGTACGTTTGTATAGATTAAGCATGATGATAATATGAAAAATATTTCTGCATTTAGAATTTACACATATGTTTGCAAACAATTTTTATAACCATGTGAAATTCAAAAGTTAGCAACATTAAAACATGGTTAAATGTACGATTATATTGATTTTTCAAGGATTTTTTCTTCTTCGCAACGTCGATGTCTCTTTTATGTGGTCACGATTTATGCGCTATTCTCGGTTTCCCCCATAAAGACATAAACAATATATAGAAAAGATCAAACAGAAAGTTAGATCAAATAAAGAAAAAATATAATTATATCAACAAGAATGAAATATTTCAAATTCAGTTGCCTTTTACGATCATGCAATGGGACGGGAGAGCAGGTAGAATATTAACTTCCTACCTATATTTACAATATGGCAGAAAAAGTGAAAATGGTCACTCTGAATTTTCATACTATGTCGGTTTTGTTATCATATCTAGACTATTTCTAATTTTTCGCCATTTTCTTTTTCGTCTTATAAATCAAATAACTGCATTATATATGAAAACTAAATGAAATACATTACATTTCATATATCTATTTAGTACAAATGTATTCAGTTGTTCTACAAACTGACTATGATACTTTAGTGAAATTGTTGGATGGGCCTTTTTGTCTTGTTTTTCATGTCATAACTGTTGTTTGTTCTAAGAAAACATCATAATGTTGGTCAAATATAACCTACATTGTATTCTGGTGATTTAGTCAGCGTGATAAAAATTGTGTAATGGAGAAAGTTTATGTGATTCTATTCAAATATTTCACTATATACTGATATCTTCTTTTTAAAATCGATACCAGCACACGCTTCAGTATTCTGTATGTTAAATACGAATAGATATTGTCATATGCTGGTATCATTAGAATAAATTTGGAATAAATATTTTTACTTAAACTGTTTAAATAGACAATGAATCTTATGAATGTATTGTTTAAAATGGAAATTAGCATTTGAATATGCTAATAAAGCCCGATCAGATTATATCCATTGATATGTATCGATATATCCCCAGCTGGTTCGATATACACGAGAGTATGACCATTAATATTGATAAAGGAAACAGCTTGTTCGGAAGTGGTCGTGAAAAGACATATAAATTTTTTAAAGTTAGAAATTCTCATTTCGAAATAATCATCACAAACTCCATGTTACTAAAATATATATTTTCACACTACAAAATCGATCAAACCATTTTTGTGTGTACAGATCTCTCTTTTTTGATATTTATTCTATTTCCATAGTCATTTGTTCTTGTGGATATTGATATTGCATTTTTGGCTTTCCATCAAACAATGTGTATCTGCAACAGTATTTGCTCGAAAAGAAAAAGGTGAAAAGATATTAATCTGTATGATTAATTTCGACATACATTTTGCCGGAATGTTAATGTTACTACGGTAAAATCGACTTGCTTTAACATAAAAAACAAAAAGTTGTGCTTGTGTCATGAAAATGGATGCAGTTTCATATTTAGTTTCATTTGGAATATTCCTAGACTAGGAGTCTTCTACATTAATGGCGTATAAGACATTAAAACAAAAGGAAATAATGTGTTTGTAGAATAGTTATGACCTGTAGGTATTAGTTTTATAAATAATTTGATTTGTAACCATTATGTCGAACTTTGCACACAATGAAATATAAAAAATAAGTCCCGGTGACATCCTACACATACAAATAAGGAAATATTGTCAATGTACTAATCATTGGAATAATGACTTGTCCTGGAACCTACTTAATCACGCGCATAAACGAATTGTACTCTCAAAAGTTTTTAAGAACGTGTAACATTCATTTAGTTTTCAATATTGCAAGGGAGAACACTCTAGCTATCGTGTTAAAATTAACGAGACACTATAAGCATTGCTTAGTGTTGCTTACAAATCTGTCAAGTTCCCTAATAATGACGAAATTAAATTGTAATACGGATGTCTGTTTTTGTTTCAAATGTATTTTATATTCATTTTGAGAGTAATACTATCATCATCCATAATCCCATTAGGTAAGGATTAAATATATGCTGATGGTACAATAAGTAGTCCTATGTTCAAACCAAGTTTTTCTTAGAAGCGGAAATCAGGTTCTGAAAAACCACATCGAATCCTGAATATGAAAATAGTTTTTTTTCTGTATTTCCTTATAGGAACAAAACCTTTTTTATGTCTCAATTAAGTTGTGGCAAAACATCAATACATCCACGACATATATTAATTCATGTTTTTTATTCGTAATTTTAATGATATAATTTGAAAATAACTACGACAATGATATTATAAAATCTACTGTCATTATACAAGCTATCATTATTTGATTGTTAATCGAATAAAATTAATATTAAAAACACATCCTTTTTTGGATATACAATTTTATACTGTCTTGAATCACCTAAATTTAGATGCAAAAAATAATATTATAATCAGGAATTAGTCATCATTGAACATGGCGTTAAATGAAATCATTTGAAATAATAGTCAAATTATGACAACTACGTTGTTAAGTGGAAATTATATTACACAAGTGTACGTAATAGACAAGTCTGAACTAATTTACACTACAATATTAACATTTGTTATCACTGTCTGACATATGTAAATTCACCAACTGCAAATGTCATGCATTTTAAATCAACCTTTTGAGGTAAGTGAGGGCAGCAAAACTTTACAGGTGCATTGTCACATAAAATGATAATTTCCATGTTGGCTCACATTCAAATTGGTTTAATTATTAAAATTGAGTGATTTATTCTTATAATTGATCCTAATGTCAGTAAAAGCTTCAAATGCTACAATGTACTAAATATAATAACCTGACATTGCTAATGATTATGCTTAATGCGTCTAGATGTATATAACATCAATGTAATAATATTTTGCTTTCTCTATAATTTTTGTGGGGTATGACATATTTAGGATCTAATGGAATAAAATTAGCACCCATGTTTGAAAGAGATCTATATCATATTTTTTTTTATTTATTATTTGTCTGAAACTTTTAAACTGTGTTTTACAGATAGGGCTGACGGTTCTTAGTTATGCTACCGGGCCGGGACACAACTTAAACTATAAAAGTGGTAGATTCTGGTCGTATAAAGCGTTCAGCACAACGAGAGTGGGACGACTGTATTTCCCGCTTTTAGTATAATGTGACCGGGTGGGATGTGTTGTTCGGTTTCCTACGTAGCATGCTTGTGTGAGATATCACCATAAAAAGTACAAGATCAAGCATAGTTATCATTTTTAATTGAATATTTCGTATTTTCGCAGTTAAATACCAGATCAAGCATAGTTATCATTCACTAACGCGGTAATTGAATGTCCTTAAATAGCTGTTGATAGAACGTTAATCCTCATAGAACTCTTCTATTTCCTAATATTATCATACTAATCCTTAAAACATCTAGCATATGCGATTGATTATAGTTTATATTATTGAAATAAATCATTCTCTGAACTAAAGTAATTCTACGTTAAAGTAAGTCTCTTTCCAATGACAAGGTACGTGTTCGGACAGCTGATTCAATAGCTATTATCGACGTCTGGTTACATAAGTGAACTTAACGAGATCCCAATAAAACTTATTGATCACTACTGCACACGTTTATGATGGTATAGCGAAGAAAGGGAGATAAATCTATCCATTATATAATCTTTTACAGGCATCATTTGGCGTATGTACTAGCACTGTAGTTGACGTTCATATGGTAGAAACAAAGAAAGCTATGATATAGCCAACATAGTGGACAGAGCAAGGCCAGATGTGCTAGAAAATACGAAATTTCATGTATTTTCGTCAATATTCAATTGAAAAACGATGACAAATACAATATCAAAGAAATTACATTTACTCACTTTAGCATTTTAGTATTGCTCTCTATACAATACTCTTGATGTTAATATTTTCCAATGATAATTAAACTATGTAACTTTGGACATATCCTGTGTCAGACAGGATGGCATCAATGTTATGTGGAAGTCGGAGAAATGTCGTGTACCACACAAAGAACAGGTCACTGTGCCCCACTGTAAGGCAATACTTTGTGAGACGGAATGTCGTGTACCACACAAAGAACAGGTCACTGTGCCCTATACTGTAAGGCAATGCTTGATGTAACGGGATGTCTTGTAACACACAAAGAACAGGTCACTGTGCCCTATACTGTAAGGCAATGCTTGGTGAGACGGTATGTCGTGTACAACACAAAGAACAGGTCACTGTGCCCCACTGTAAGGCAACTTTGTGAGACGGCGTGTAAGAACAGTCACTGTGAGTACAATCTTTGTATGTCGTGTACCACACAAAGAACAGGTGCCCACTGTAAGCAATCTTTGAGACGGTATGTCGTGTACGAACAGTCACTGTGCCCCACTGTAAGAAATTTGTGAGACGGTATGTCGTGTACCACACAAGAACAGGTCACTTGCCCACTGTAAGGCAAGCTTGTGAACGGATGTCGTGTACCACACAAAGAACAGGTCACTGTGCCCTTTACTGTAAGGCAATTCCTTATGAGACGATATGTACCAAACCAAGAACAGGTCACTGTGCTCTATGGTATTGTTTTTCGATAAGACTGAAGAATGTTGCTAAAGTTTCATGTAAAACATTCTGTTGATATAAAGATTAAAATTGACATGCTCAGCGTATCTGGTCTGCTTCAAAAGTTGCTCAAGACGTGTTTTTATTTTGAATTCTAAGTGCAAACACACTGAAAATTCTGTTCTAATTAATTAAAGACAAAATGATTTTAATTTAATTATTCAGCATTCATTTTGCTTAGTTTAAACTAGAAATATAATAATATATCTTGTTTTCTCTTCGTATTATAACGTAGTTTTTCTTAAAATATAATTAATGCAAAAAACATTAGATGATATACCCATGATTTACCTGCAAATTTTGCTAATTAAATTACATTGTATCTCCGTTTTTACTCTCCAAAATACTTTCTTTTTTATTTAGACATCAAATTAAATGATATGTCAATATTTGCCACTAATAATTTTGAGGTGATACTTATTAAATAACATCATCAGGAAATCAGACTGCCTCCATCATTTGATGTATGGTCTATGCTAAAAAGTATGCAAATACATTTTGTATATATTACAAGTCTCTTTGCATGTCAACAAGAGCTTGAAGGTTGAGGGATGTTAAGTATATTACATGTTAAATGAGTACACGAATCAGTTTCAATTACTTTTTTGCAATCATTTTGAAAAGAGAGTTTGAATCACAATACATGTATGCGCAAGAACTTTAAATGATAAATTTAGCTGTCGTTTCATCTACAAAAATGATTTTCCAAATTTATATCAACGCAATGTTCACTTATGTCGGTTTGAGTCTGCAAGATACTACGGACCACGGCATGGCAAGTGCCGGCTCGAACTATTGTCTTTCGTGGTAAATAGAATGTACAAAGTACGACAACTCTTCCTTATCAATTGGTAATCCACTCAGAAACATCAGCTACCATTTTTGTGTTTGCTTTCATGTGGTTTCTTTTTGCTGAAATAATCAGCAAAAAGCAAATCAATCAAGAAATATTCAACACCTGTTATGGTTCGGGAAATGGATTAGGTGACATATTGTAGTATTTTTCATTGCAATTATACAAGATTTAATGACTCTTTAAATAACCTTGGCATTATTTGATAAATAATATTTTTAAATTGAGAAAATATGTATTTAATTTTCTTGTTTCCCTGACAATACACATTTATTGCTAATGTATTGGCTTAATTCCTTTATCATGCTTTTCTTAGTAATTTTCATGATTTTCTTCAGCATTAAACTGTTTTCCTATGGAATCTATGGTCTATATAGATGCCAGCGCTTTACAGACAATCTTCATAATGCGCGCTAGTTTAATATTCATATTTACATTATTTAAAGATTAACTTGAATATTTTTTATGTTATGGAGATATAACACAAAAGTCTTGAGTGTATTCTGAATAAACCGCGAAGCGGGTTATTATGAGTACACACTCAGATTTTTGTGTTATATCTCCATAACATAAAAATATATTTAGATTAATCCTTAAAATTCAATTAACTAACGATATTCAAACTTCCGAATTCTTTATGGGATTTTTTTCTTCTATGAAATCATTACGCCGTTATATCAGCCAATCGGAAGCGGTGTTACAAACGGCAACGCCATTTTTTTCCCTTTATGGGCTGATAAAGTAAAATTTCAAGCCAATAAAAATGCTTGTAACAAGCAAAATTGAATTATCAACTCATTTTGTGGGTTAATGCAATAACATTGTTAAGTTATACTAGGAAAACAGTTTATTAACAGCCATTTTGACGGTGATTAGATGACGTTACCACGTCCACATTGGTGACGTCATAATGATCACGTTTTGGGTGTCCGTTATACTCCCATGAACTTAACTTTGCCTTGATGAATTGATATAGTAGAAATGACAAGTGAATGTATTTAAGGAATATATTTTTATTTTGTCGAGGTTATGAGGGTATAATGATAATGGAGCAAGTGTTAATTATGTAACCCCTGCGAAGCCGGGTTACATAACATTTATAAAAGTCACACGGGCTCAGTACCATTATACCCTCATAACCCTCATAAAAATAATCTATTCCTTATATTTTCAGTTTATCTCGCAAATGAATATTATTTATTATCGCGACACGTGTTGTTCTATCATTATACACTGATACTGATAATACTAGAAAGCATGGTTAGTAAGTCAATGTCAGTGCAAACTGTGAATATACATATGTTAATGGATTGTCTCCTGCCAATGAAAATGTTTGTGTTATTAACAATAAAATACATGTCTACTCTCATTTCCTTTGAACATTCATTTTATATTTCGATATCATCAGAAAATGAAATCTATATTCAGTTGAAATTTGTAAAACAGTAATTTGATTTTGGTATTCAATTGCAATATAAGGTATATCGAAATAACACGCAAAAAATGTTATTTGAGTATTCCGTATGTTGATTCGTAATTTTTGGTATGTTTGCCTAGACACATTAAAGTACGAGACAAACCATAACCTATGACAAATACAATGATTATCATGTAGTCTGCATATATTTCATGCCCTTGGTTTTACTTGATTCAAAGTCACCTTCTAATGCTAAATGATATTTAAGTTATTCAGAAGTGTTTTGATCATTTGCATATATGAATATAAAACACAGCGGACTAATCTACAATATTAAATCAAGTTTGTATATTTTTCAGTCGCAAGAAGGAAACTGATCTTAAAATTATTCGACTTAAATGGTTATAGGTACAGATGCAATTGTATTAATATATATACATCTGAACTATGATGTCTAACAATTTTTGATGAATAAGCTTTAAATTGAATGCCAAGTCAATCTCTCCACCGTGTCCACAATCAATGTGGACTAATTATGCTTTTAATCTACATATTTCAAAAGGGTTACCGATTACCATCTCTTTATTTTAAAACAAGGTGTACGTACATGGAAATTATTTTATATTTTACACAATATAATGATTTTACTGGCTGTTTAGTTTGTTCGCTGACAGAAGTTTAGATGATTAACGTGTAATTAAAACACTCGATTTGCCATTTCAAGCATATCTAATACTACTTGAATATGCTAATGATACTATACTAAAATTAATACATAAAAAATAGTATATCATTTTACATGGTATCCAGTACGTTAAACTAAGCATAATATGATGTGTAGACACTGCCCTTATTTTGAAGTGATATTGTATCACTGCCCTTATTTTGAAGTGATATTGCATCATACCACGCATTTATCTCAGCTGCTCAAAGATACGGTACAACATATGTACCAAAATAAACTCCATACGTCGCTGTTTTAGAATGACGAACTAAAGAACTAGGTCTTTTGCAACATGAAATATTTCGTATTACATTATGAAGAAAAACTATGAAGTCAACTTAATAAATCACTATTTACATGAGACACTAGGCTTCAAAATTTTCGATAATAAAAAAAACACCAAAAAACAGGTGAAATAAATCTACATTAAGGATAATTGAGAAGGGTAAAACCTAAAACGTAAGACCATTACTCTTCTAAAAATCCAACTGACACTAGATTGATATGATTTTAATAACCTTAACATAAGGTATTACAAATGCATTTATATAAGCACTGGTAATATGTATTCGACTATCAAAATTGATAGGAAGACAGATTATATAATATTACATATGCGTAATTAAACGAATATCCATATTTTGACTCATTTGTCCGAAAACATTAATTATATTTTCTATGTAAGTATAATGTATTCCATTTAATTAACGACTGGTGAAAGATAATAATTTTAACTTACTTTTACTCCAAGATTGTCATGATAATTATCAGTAACAATTACTTGGGTTAATTGAAATTGATATCAAATATTTTATCAAATAATAACATATTCCTGCTTTACGATGTTTGTTTGTTTGATTAATTTAACGTCGTCTTGACAGCCAGGGTCATATAAGGATGTCCTTCCATATATACGGTGAGTGGTGTGAATGAAGTGCGCGGTACGTGGTTTGGGAGACTGCGGTATATTCGAGTTGTACCATTTTGCGGAACTCTTGCCCTTTTTATAGTGATATATCAGTGTTACATCGATAAAATAGCTTGATAAGTGTATACGGGTACTTTTATCCTGCATAAAATGTGCCGTGAATATATTTTCAAAAGATAAATTTACACTGTAGTGCTTTTATGTATATGAGAAAATGCCGAAATACCAGCTCCAGTTACATGTATGTCCCTTGAAGTTTTATGGAAAACATGTTCCGAAATACCATAAATACAAATGTTAAACACCTGATTGTTAGCTACAAAAGTGTAAATGTGGACTTCGCTACTTCATAAAATATCTAAAATCTAAAACCATCGTTGAGTAATTCGAGCTCAAAATATTAATTATGGTTTCATTTATATGACACAAAAGGATTTTGTCATTTGCATATCAATTTAATAAACTATAGAGTAATTAAAGACTTGTCCTGATGGCTGTGTTGGGTCTTATCGGTTTTTGTGTTTTAATTTGTGATGATTTCAGCATATTTTACTTGTGTTTTTATCCATTATTCTATTCTTTTGATAATATAGACTGTAAATCATTTTACTGCAATATTATTCAGAAATATGATTATGTCCAACGTTAGGACATTTATCACTTTCTCGATTACACAATAAATTAGCATTTCAACATCCGTCATACGTCGGGACATTTACAACTGGGCTGTTTAATGGCTGTTCTTTGTTTATTTATAGCTTTCTTTAAACAATAAAATTCTATTTAGGTTAGCAAAGCATTGTAAGGCGATATATTACCATTAGATCTATCTACATACAGAACACAACTCTTATTCAATTCACATCCAAGTAAACATTGTCCTAAAAATGTTGGGAACAATTTTTTTATTTTTTATTACTTCTTCCATATTGCAATGCTAATATCGATGATTGTATGTTTGTTTGATTATTTAACGTCATATTAAGAGCCAGGGTCATGTAAGGACGGCCTCCCATGTATGCAGTGTGTAGCGTGTGTGAAGTGCGAGGTGTGTGTTTTGGGAGACTGCGGTATGTTCCTGTTGTGTCATTTTGTATAGTGGAGTTATCGAATATATTTTGAGTTACATTTCCTGCCAAGACACATCAAATTATATTGGTGTCTGCTCCTGCTTAACCTGCAGTATAAAGAGAATTGTCAAATATCAATAAAATTTGACCGAAGGGTCCGGCAGGTAGCGCGTTAGAATTGTACCTGCTGCCCCTATTGGATTATTGTAATAGGTTATGTTTTCCTTGCTTACTTTCTTCTTCCTTACGCCCCCTTTACAGCTGACACTGTCTTACTTTTCTGTCCTTCAGTTTACAGCTAGCCTCTTTAAGAGTGGGTTTGTTTTATTTGTTTGATTAATTAAACGTCGTATATAATTAACAGCCATGGTTATGTAATGACGGACTCACATGTATGCAGAGCGTGTGTGAAGTGCGAGGTGCGTGTTTTGAGTGACTGCGGTATGTTCGTGTTGTGTCTTCCTGTATAGTTTAACTCTTGCCCTTTTTATATTGTTATTTCACTGAAGCATGCCGTCGAAGACACCAAGCAACATACCCCACCCGGTCACATTATACTGACAACGAGTGAACCGGCCAGGAGACAGAACCCAAAGCCTACCTCACATGGCTGAGCGCTCAACAACAGGTCAAAGTGATATCCTAAATTTAGCCGCCCTTTACGATCATGCATTAGGGGCAGCAGATACAATTGAATGTGGGTCTTTAGGTTCTGTCCCCTGACCGATACACATTTAAAGGGATTGGGGCGACTTGCAAGCTCGTTGTCAATACAATTTGACCAGATGGGATGGGTTTGTTTGGTGTGCTTCAGTAAGGTTGCACTATAAAAGTGTTCCACTTTCACAAGGAGACACAATAGAATATATCATAGCCTCTCAAAAACACGCCTGCACCTCAGACACGCGACGCACAGTATACTTAGGACACCTTATCCCGAAACCTACGGCATGCAGCCTACACATCGCATACAGAGAAGGTCGTGCTGTTTATTGGACGTTTAGTTCAACAAGCCAACCCCGCGATACTATCTACATATTGATCGTATTTGAAATATAAATCCTGGAGATCCTCTTGACCAAATCTTGCAAAAATGTAGTATTTTTTTTTTCGATTTTCGTAACAAGCATAGTAGTCTCGCGTGTTTTAGCGATATGTGTCATAATGACTTACTTACGCGCAAGGTAAATAATATTCAGTGTGAACATTTGTTGTGGAATGAGTTTTGCTGTGACATTCTCCAAATTCATATGATCACATTTTATGATGGTTTTAAAAACGATATGAATAAGTATCACAATCCTATTTTGATAATTTGTCAATGTTAAATATTGACATCCTGTCCAAAACTTCTGTCGAAATTTCAAAGAAGCAATGCTGAACGTCTACTGAGATAGGTAGTTTGCCTGTAGGCATTAACGCACGAGATGATTCTCTTGCATAGCAGGAACGATGGGTCAACAGACACAAGAAGCCAAGTTCCTCGCTATGGTATACTTGATTTCTACATCCTGCACCGTTCTATGTTCGCAGTATATCAACTGTTACGATAGATAATAACCGACATTAGAGAGTCTATGATGCCCATACAACTCGTTATCAGATATAATTAATCACCTGTGACCCACATTTGACCTGACTTCCTATAACATCAGTGTGTCACCCGTCAAGTTGATTTAACATTTGTATTTACACTTCAGTTAGTAGAGTAGATCCGTTATATAATACCAGTTGTCTCTTACCACACTTCTGCTTTAACACACTATTTACAATAATCAGAAGAAGTAACTTGTTACAATTACTCCGTCTCATAGAGCATCTGAAACCATCACATTCGGAACGACGTTCTGGTGACAATTTTGTTGCTTTATTTCAAAATGTGTATGCTTTATCTGGTCTGCTGAAAAATGTAATTTCTTCAAACGCATCAAATATGTTTCGTTTGTTTTTGGTCACCAGAATATTGGTCCTGATGCGATCATCTTATCCTGTGAATAAGGATATGATATTTAACTATATAATTATCATAATCAGAGAGTTAGTAGATGAGATGCTATGATACATGTGTATACTACCTAGCATGGGTCAGAGGTGCAGGGATAATATCGGAATTACAGTTACCTTAACCACCTCTTCATCCAAACCCATCAGTGTACTTAGAAAGACCATACTCGTTCCCAGTTGTCAGGATCAAATTAATTATTTCAGTTTTATTATACTTCAAAGTAGACTTATCACATTCGTGCACATTTGACCTTTTTTCATTCAAATTCACTTTCAAAATGACATTTCAAGCTGATGACTTTACAACCATATACGTACGGGAGTCTGTTCGATAGGAAGACACATGCAATGATTTCCTCCCCCTTCGATAGTAAGGGATCAAGTTGAATTAGTATGTAATCATATGCATTGCGTGCGTATATCAATGATGATCATTGAAATTTGTGATCAACTATTCCTTACGTCATGTTTATATATGCCTTAATAACTTCATTTATAAAAGCCTTATGCAACAGATTTCTGCATTTGACGAGAATACATTATCAATGTTTGTCTATTAGCAAAAGGATTATGAATTTTAGAGTCACTGAAAAAAGTTTTAAATCACTACTATTATTAACATATTTGTTTCTGATCGTCTGGAGTTTTTATCTCTTCTGGAAACTAAACGGAAACTATATTGTAATCAAAACTCAAACCCTATATGAAAATCAAAGAGAGAAGTCACACCTTCACATATGACTGGTGTTGGTTGAAAAGCTTTGAAGATAGGTACGTTTTAGTGGTAACATGAACCACGATCTGGTGTCGCGGCATTTTCTGTCAACACGAGTGTAAGTTTGCTCAGAGGGACTATAATCAGGATGTTTTGACCTCCTCTCATCGCGCTGTCTTAGCCTGTTTTAGATAACTTCGGATCTGATTTTACCTGATGACCTTGAAGTGTATCTGAGACAAATATAGCAACATGATTGCCTAAAAGCCGCAAACTAACCCCTGAAGATATACGACAGATATAACTTCACTGCCGGGGTAAAACTACATACGTTTTTTTTTTTTTTTGCATTTTTCTTTGATCTTGTATTTGCAAACTTGTTCCATAGCATTTTCACTTATGAAATTGAAATCGGTCAAAGTTTAAATCGAAATGTTACCATATCAATCAATATTCCCTCAGAATGACTTGCAAAATTTAACACCTAGGATGTATTAATAAACTGTTTTATTCAGTGAAGCTGCAGTGAGTTTCACATATGCATATCACACAAATATACTATATAAATGCTGAATAACATTTTCCATATGCTTTTGATCATATTAATTAATACTAACTAGTGTAATTAGTGTAATTAATATAACCTTGATTCTTCGAGGATCCATATTACCTATTGCGAACATTTTAACTGTCCAATAATATATTTGATATTACGGTTTGAACATGACATGTATTATCCTAATCACCTCGTGTTCATTGACTTCATTCATTAGTTTACTTCCATCAAATGTATGGCCAATACATGTACCGCCATCAAATGTATGACCATTACATGTACCGCCATCAAATGTATGACCATTACATGTACCGCCATCAAATGTACGACCATTACATGTACCGCCATCAAATGTATGGCCATTACATGTACCGCCATCAAATGTATGGCCATTACATACACACACATCAAATGTACGGCCAATACATGTACCGCCATCAAATGTATGACCATTACATGTACCGCCATCAAATGTACGACCATTACATGTACCGCCATCAAATGTACGACCATTACATGTACCGCCATCAAATGTACGACCATTACATGTACCGCCATCAAATGTATGGCCATTACATGTACCGCCATCAAATGTATGGCCATTACATACACCGCCATCAAATGTATGACCATTACATGTACCGCCATCAAATGTACGACCAATACATGTACCGCCATCAAATGTATGACCATTACATGTACCGCCATCAAATGTATGGCCAATACATGTACCGCCATCAAATGTATGACCATTACATGTACCGCCATCAAATGTACGACCATTACATGTACTGCCATCAAATGTATGACCATTACATGTACCGCCATCAAATGTATGACCATTACATGTACCGCCATCAAATGTACGACCATTACATGTACCGCCATCAAATGTATGGCCATTACATACACCACCATCAAATGTACGACCATTACATGTACCGCCATCAAATGTACGACCGTTACATGTACTGCCATCAAATGTATGGCCATTATATGTACCACCATCACATGTATGGTCATTACATGTACCGCCATCTAATGCACGGCCATTACATGTACCACCATCAAATGTACGGCCATTACATGTACCACCATCAAATGTACGGCCATTACATGTACCACCATCAAATGTATGTTCATTATATGTACCGCCATTAAATGTACGGCCATTATATGTACCACTATAAAATGTATGGCCATTACATGTACCACCATCAAATGAACAGCCATTACATGTACCACCATCAAATGTATGTACCGCCATCAAATGTACGGCCATTATATGTACCGCCATTAAATGTATGGTCATTATATGTACCGCCATTAAATGTACGGCCATTATATGTACCACTATAAAATGTATGGCCATTACATGTACAACCATCAAATGTACGGCCATTATATGTACCGCCATCAAATGTATGGCCATTATATGTATCGCCCCCCCCCCCCCCCAATGTACGACCGTTGTTTGTACTCCCTCCAAATGTACGGTCATTATATGCACCGCCACCAGATGTACAACCATTATATGTACCGCCATCAAATGCATCATTATCAAATGTACTGTTATCAAATATACGGCATCAAATGTACCGCCATCAAATACCATTATGTAACTGCGGCTAAAAGTGAGAATATTAACTAAAATTACCAGTTGCAATAGAATTAGCAGTTGCGGTGGTTTGATCAAGATTGATGGGATCCAGAGCACGTGTACCACTTTCGATACCCTATTCATGAACTCGGTAGTATATCGTCAACCGAGCAGGGAACAATTCACCAATTAACAAACACAAAGTACAATTTATCAACACATGTGTCCCTATAAATACGTACTAGTTTGTATACCTAACATATCGGACCAATACCACCCCAGTGATAGGCGCAATGCATGTCCTTATGAACGCCCTTAGTGACCCTGCCTGGTCTGATTTAAATATGCAGTTATAGTATTATGACAGGCTATGTAGCGAGAAGCAATTCACACAGGATGTATTGTACTAACCTTTATGTCAATGAACCTAAGTCTTACCTGTTGTTGATGTAATGTATTATATGTGACACGTATTCCAATTTATTCGTTAGAAATGAGCAACAGAATATTGTTATTCAGCATTACAGGTAAATATGAGTGAAAGCATGGCAAGCTTACAAAATTTATTCTTTCATTTTTCATTTCTTGTTTTCCCTTTGTCTTTTGTGTTGTCATCATAGGATTTGATTCAGTTTAGGTAAGATATTAGTGTTTTGTGCTACTTTTGGAAATGTTTTTTTCTAAAGACAAATCCCGATTTATGGATCATCAAATTCATCTATACATCATTAAAGGTACTTTGGGATTCTTAAAAGCTTAACCTTTTTAAACATATACGTTGTATGATATATTCCAGTTACATAATAGATATTATCTGACAATCCATACCATACATGTAGTTCTTATTGAGTCAGTGGTCATTAACTTGGGCATGCTTTAATATGTATGTATTAAAAATAACGCTGTTTCATTGTTTACAAGAAACGCAAATCCATTAAAAATTAAAAGTAAGAACAAAAAACAATACTTATTGGCATGTAAAGGAAACACTATTGTACGCAGTGCCCGTGTCTTTACATTCGTATATGATTATATTTATACGCTATGTGATGTAATAACCTTGTCATCCATTACATAACAACTACTCAACAGATCAAATGTAACCTTATCTCAAACCAAACATTAACATAAAGTTACTTACGATGTGGTTGTTGACTTTGGGGGCGGGATAGGTGTCGGAAGGGGGACCGGCGGCGAAATCCCTCCCTGATTCGACCCGGGAATATAGGTTATCATTTCGTTCAGAAGATGCATGATGTTCGATAAGGATCACGTGCACACGTGCGTTGATTCCTTATTTGGTATTCCCTCGTCTACACGTGCAGTAAAACCTTCAATAGTTATCCTCGAAAATACACGTGGTACGTCCCGTCTGTAGTCAACGACTTAGATGTCATCTACATACGCCATGTGACAAACTTGACGTGACCTTTAACCTTCAAGGAAACACCGTATACCATATATTGTTGTTCATTAATCAACGTCATTTAGTCGGGAAACACCTCTAGTTTGATGTCATTTTATAGTTAAGGTTATTTAATGCATTTCGTTCAAGCCGGTCGTGGCGTACTATCATTATCAGTGTCCCCCTGTTTATTTGCGGAGATACTGTGATATGTAGGGTACTTGACAGGAATAGCCACTAAGTCAACACGAAAACAATTGCAATGTAAATAGATACCCCCTTATGCTTACGAATTTCCATCTTATTGTTGCAAAACATGAAACAAAAGTTAATTGAGAAAGGAATCAGCTGTCAACTATGAAACCTTTTTTTAACAATTCTGTAGAGAAGTATGTTTAGATCTGAATGTGGATGTTGACACATGTATTGGTCACGTGCATAGAATTAGGTCATATGGTATTGTGTAAGTAATACTACACTGGATATGTCTGTAATCAACTGCGTTCATACCACCTTTAACGCCGTGACACACCAAAGATTTGGGAGTGGGTCGACTGGGTTCGCCCGTTGTCAGTAAACTTTGAACGGCTGTAATGTGCTGCTTGGTCTTTGCCTATAGCATGCACTGTGATATAGAACTTTGAAAATGGCAAAAGTACCATTACATAATGTACAACACGAATTTCCAAAAAACAAGCACATCGCACTTTTACACACGCTAGACACCACATACACGAGAGGCCGTCCGTAAATTACCCTGACTGTTAATAGGACGTTACACACACAACATGGCCCTGTAGGTAGGGCGCTAGAAATGTACCTGCTGCCCCTATTGCATGATCGTAAAAGGCGACTAAATTTAGGACCTGATCTTTTCTCTTCTTTCTTCCTGACTATGTTTCCTAATTACTTGCTTGGTCCTGCCTCACTTTTGGCCTTGAGTTGAGCGTTCGCCCCTGTGAGGAAGGCTTTGGGCTCTGTTACCTGGCCGAGACACATCAAAGTCTATAAAAGTGATAGTTTCTCCTCCTGCAAGCGCTGAGCATACAGGGAGTGGGATGACTGGTTCGCCAGTTGTCAGTATAATGTGACCGAGTGGGGTGTGTTGCTTGGTGTCTTTAGCAGCATACTTCAGCACTATAAAAAAGCAACAGTTCCACCATACCATACAAGAAGACACAACATGAATACACCACAGTCTCCCAAAACACGCACCCCGCACAACATACACGCGACACACCACATACATGGAAGGCCGTCCTTACATGACCATAACTGTTAATAGGACGTTAATTAATCAAACAAACAAACAAACAAGAATGATTATCGTTTACTATTTATAACTACGGAATAGTACACTTACCTAGTGACATCGTCCGTACGACTTTCCAAAACAGCTACTGTGCGATATTTAGTGGTTATTTTTCCTTACATTTTTAACACCATAGAAGTGCCTCTGGAAAGACAACTCGTACATTTATCACCAGGGCGCGCTAGATAACGATCCGTATATGGAATCAATTTTTCCACTCAGCAATGATACAGGAACCATTCAAACTATAACCAAAACAAAAACTATCACTATTCTAATCAGGTTTTAGAGCAATTGTAGCTGGAAATACGTAATTTTGTTGTTTCACTTCAAATACAAATTCCAATTATAATGCAATGACTTTTTACAGCAATACTGTAAGGCAAATAAATCTTAATTATATAAAATATAAAAACAGACGTTATAATGATGAATAATTTTAATTAACGTGTAAAATTATACAAAATATTTCAGTGGTATGGTTAAAGCAGAAAAAAGGTGATGATATATACGACGATTTGGAAGACGAAGTGTGTTAGATAAAACAAAGAAACAAACTTCACCTCACACTTTGTCGAAGTTTATTCAGAACATTGACTGAGAAGTTATCTCAGTGAAATTACTGAAAAGTACCAAACTATTTAAAATGCCGTAAAAACATATTGTTACATGTATTAGAAAGTAAATATGGAAAAAATCTAAAGTCACTAGGCCTATATGGACTAAACTGGAATAATTTTATCTATGCTTGGTTTCATCATTATGGGTATTTTCTCTATAACAGGTATTTCCATCACTACAATATATTAGTCTAGTAACTCATGGTAGTTATGCATTACATATTGTTATCTATTCGATTTGTTTTTTAATTTCCATTTAGTCTTGGGTATTTAAACTTAAAATTATAAACTTTTTTTCATCCTTTAATCCTTTATTAGTTATATTGTCTTCAACCAAACGCTTTCAGTTTCATCAATCATTCTCGGTTTAGAAAGCGCCTCTACCTTTATAGAAATATATGTCAACAACAATAGTATTTATTAGATTGCGTGTACCTAAGGCAAATAGAATATTTCCTGCTTGCAATCAATGCAAAGGGAACAAACTTGAATTGTTCAAGTCGATATAGCGCATGGTTTTTACTTCAAATTCTAAACACGCGACTACATTGAATACAAACAAATATTTGTAAATATATTTCGTAGAGTCTATGCTTGTTAAACTCTTATTTTGATACCGAATAATATAATTTAATATCGAGATACAAAATTGTTAACAAGTGGAAATCATTTCCTTGTGTTATATCTGTTTACTGTTGGATAAGATGTTTTTTGTTTTATTAATTTTTATAGTCTTTATGTTACATGTATTCGAGCTTAATATATCGTTAACAAGTTGATATAATTATGATTCGATTATTCCCCTTGGATATTCATTATCAAAATAATTAAACTTCAATAATTATTATTTTTTTTATTTCATACTAAAAATAACTTTTTGACTGTCATTTTCTTTTTATACCTCAACGTTATTTATTATTTAGATCCAAGGATGCATTGAAATTTTGACGTTATCGTGACATCACTATAGAGTATATCGACGTTGCATATTAAGTTTATTTTATTTATCAAAGAAATGATGTTCATACCTCTATGAAGTTCAAAGATAGTGATATCAACAATGCACATGACATCAACTTAGTAAACACAGCGATCCTACATTGCCATTTATGAAATTTTCAACTCGACCATTAAACTTTGTCATATTACTCTGTATATACATTGCTGATGGCATTAAGGAAGGACAAACTGTATCAATTGAACAGACATCAGAAAATGCAAAATTCAAAATGCATTTGCTTTTGCAAATGTTGACATAATTAAGCATTACAAGCACACCACATGAAATGCCATCTTTGTAAATCGGATTGATAAGAGAAGGCGTTAGTTTTTTGTTAAAATAATACTCAAAGCTATAGAATCTAATTTTGAATGTCTACCGTGACATATAATGTCGTACAAAAGTAAAAAATAAGAAAAACAAAATCTCTTTTATTTATATTTTGTCAAGATTGAAAACTAATATGACATTGACTATTAAGAACATAAAATGAATGAGTTAAATTGTCGATTTTGTTTTTTTTAAACCTTTATGCCAAGGACAGCTTGTTTTTGCGTAATATATGAAATAACGCTAATTTAGTTTATAAAAAAATATCAAACTAGAGTGAGCTTTAATCACCGAAATGTCAGTCATGCATTGAATTATGTATTATTATTATATATGTTTGATTTTAATGCATGCAAAATATAATAAACTGTGTATAACAACTAAAGAAGTATACACTCCCTTCTATTACAATTACTGTATCTTACACATGATTCGTTGCATATTTGGAATAGTATCCTTCGAAAACAATGATATTTTTTTTCTAAATCATCAATCTCAAATAATGTAATGCCTGCTGGTATCATGTCTGGCATCAAATATGACCCTAATACAATACAATGGATAGACACTAAAACAATAATTGAGTTTTATTTCAGATTTAATAACACGATTGAGCATAATCAATAATTTCCTTTTATATGTTATTGAGCTTTTCAGTCTATTTTCTAATCATCAAGATTATATATTTCGATGCAGTAATTCTAGTTTAGGCTTATTTTTAGGTAATCTATGTTTTTGAGCTAAATTTACTATTTTAAAAAGATGTAGTTATCTATTTAGCAGTTAGAGGTTTAAGTTTACGCCATGTACAATTTAAATGAATTCTGATCAGTTGTGTATCACAAAAAAGGCAGAAAATTAAACGGTTTAATTTACGCTATGTACAATTTCAAACGAATTCTGATCAGTTGTGTATCACAAAAGAAAAACAAAAACAGAAAATTGAACGTCGAAATTCAGTACCTTATTAATATCTTAATACAGTGTAAACTTTTTGTTTGTATTTGCTCTGTTGAAACGTTGTACGATATCGGTTGCTTTCTTCGATGCTTAAGTTATTATGTATGATATTTCCGTATAAAGGGACATAACTGCGGTGACACTACTTAGCCCATGACTATAAGTCAAACATTTTATTTAGAGTTTCTGTCAACACAGGATATGGCAGATGTTGGTTATGAGAACAATTTATTGAAAGACCATCGTGCCAAGATCAATGAAAGGCTTAGTTTGGCCAACGATGTTCTCGGATACGTGATAGATAAGGGACATAATAGAAAACTTTATCAAAATGGCTTATTGTAATAATGAACACAATCCAGATATACAAATCGAAAATCGACTTCCACTATAATGTGTATTATGTTTGTAGCGAAATTTTCTGCTCTCAAAGTTCTGATGAGAATTTAAGTTACATTTACATGTTTGATAAAGTATTCGTTAACATTGAATGTGTATGCTAATGTTGCTAAACTCTACCAGTTCAGACTTAAAATATTTCACTTATTTTATTTGGCATTATTATCATCCGTGTTGTTTGTTAAAAGAATATTATTTATATATGAAATTTATGAAAATTATGAAAGCAATAAAGCACAATAGCGTTACCTTTCTATGTTGAAATATAATGTATAACGTTTGGCATTATAATAACAGCAGTAATCCTAATGAAATGTACAGTAGTATGTGCTATCTATTGTAGTGCAAACTATTTTGAATGACATTAAAAAGAGTTTTTAGTTACTAAAGTGTATACAGTGGCAGAATTTGTTTTAAGAACAACAAAACAGAATTTATACAGCACATAAGGTGTATATACACGTCATTTTATTAAGTTTTAAAATTGGATTTTGAAAGGCAAATGTCTAATTAGTAATATGATAATAAAGATGTAGCTGATAAAAGTTTTATTTATCTGGAATTTAAAACATAACCACAGCGTCCAAATGATAACATGGTTTGTATTATCTTAGATGTACATGGTGTATATAATATTGTATGTCAAAAATGTCAATTGAACCCGTCTCAGGCAAGCATTTGACAACGCAAAGCAGAAGTAAGATAATCATTCGATCAATAATCAACGCAATATTTTGATTTTTCAAAATTTATAAAAGAACCTATATACATATGAAATCACGAAAGCTTATACTTTTTCAAGGCATTGGAATTATTAAATTGTAGAGGAAAAGCACAACCAATGTCAAATTCGTGACAATCCCTTTCAAACACATCCACACACAGCGTAACATTCATACTTACAATTGTAAATAATTCAAGGTAACATTATATTATACTCTGAAAAGATAACAAATTAATAGTTAACAAATACAACCGTGATAACAAAGTATTGATAGTATTTTGGATTTGTGATAAAACCCTAGTCTTATTTAAAAATGAAGTAAAAAAACAATCTAGATTATCATAAAACCAATTATAGGTAGACAATAAAGAAGTTTGTTTAATTCGTATCACATTGACTTTAATACAAAAAAAAAACATCAGGTGATATTATATTTTCATCGAAGTCAAACCAGTGGTCAAATGAATTTCAGAAAATAAACAGCGAACTAAACTATGAAATCACAGTCAGTTACACAGTCAATGATATCCACTTTTAATCATCAGAATGTTACCCGTTTGATTCATTCGTGGGTTTAAAGGTAAGGATGGAATGGTTTCCATTAAGACCTTGAAATGGAATTTTGATTTGGCGATGATCTACCAGTGATGTGGTAAATAGTTTAAGCCTATCCACCGGTGATGTGGTAAATAGTTTAAGCCTATCCACCGGTGATGTGGTAAATAGTTTAAGCCTGTCCATGAATGAAAGCAACTTCTGTTACGTTTGGTAAGAATATGGCTGACAACGATTTGAATAAAAAAAAAACCTGATTTGAATATCTGGTTTTTAAAGTATTTCATATTTACAATTACAGTCATTTTCAAAAACGAATAAACTGTAAAGTGAAACCGTCTAGAAATGACGAAGCAATTTAATTTGACACGTTATATTACAAACCATCGTTCCATCCAAATGATCATGAGATGACTATGTTGGCAGGTTAATGTATAAAACACATTCACAACCATTCATAAAAGCAACGTGCAAAAAGTAAGAGCTTGCTTGCGTTCAACGCATCAAATCGTCTAAGAAATATGTATACTCTCATTTAATAATTCAAACAAACTTACTTAGAAATGGTAAAAAATAAGTACAAGTATGAGCATGAGGATTTTCTTCCGTCGCTGTCTTTATCAAACAAAACATGCCGTAAAATATTTGTAACTAATTACAATTTCCGGTATATTTTGAATACTCACAGAGTAGACTTTCATAAATGAATGTTGAATAGCGATTCTTATTCGTCTGTTCACATTTATATCTGACTACAACAAACATCAAATGTTCCAAATAATATCTACACGAATAATGTTTGACATCAATAATCAGAAAAAAAGTCTTAAAGAAAATGTTCGTTCAGAATAAAACACAAGACCAGGTATCGTATACCGTTAAAACCGACTGCCCGATCTTTCATTTTGATCAAAGAGTGACGGTTCTTCATGCGTATATGTTTAATTCTCATCAAATATTTCTTTAGAAAGAACTTTAGTATATCCGTGTGTCCCTGACATTCATAGTACTTGTGTAGTACAAATCGTCCTTCAGAAAATATCATACTCTTTGTAGCTCTGACCGTTCCCGCTGTCTAGATTTGAAACAAAATCGACAACACTTAGCTCTGGAAGATTCGCGCACTAATTCGTCCAAAGTCATACAAAGAGCTGCCACAAGGAAAAAGAAGGCACCTCCCCACCCCAGTCCATAGCCTGGTCCGTAGAGATGGACCTGTATGGACGGGTCGAGCTCCATTACGGTAGGGTAAATGATTAAGGCTATGCCCACACTTAGTGCTGTGGAGAGAAAAAGATATATACATATGTAGCATCAGTGTTTAAAATAAAATAAAAGCATTTATAAATTAAAATAAATTGCGATTTACATTTCTAAACATACAGTAAAACCTGTCTATATAAACCACTTAATGCGCAAAGATAAATATCGTATTATTTAACAGTGGTTATTTATTTTATTTGGTTCCTTGTCATAACATACATGATTAATGTTCAATTGGCATATTTCCTGTCCTCATTATTTATTAAAATTGATAAAAATATGCTTGTCTCTTAATATGTCACTCGGTTTCATGCACAATTGGAACTATGTTCACGATCCCAAAACGACGTGGGTAAAGTCCAATTTACCGTTGATTAGTCCCACCATCCGGTGATTATGACGTCATCATTTGACGTGAGTTTCGTGAAATCGTTATCACCGGATGGTGGGACTAATCGACGGTAAATTGTACTTTACCCACGTCGTTTTGGGATCTCGAAACTCCCGTATTGGAACTATGTTCACGTTCATTTATATGTTCAATACAAGTCATATTACTAACGAACCGAAAGTGCGCACACTTATGTCACTATAAAACATACTCTGTATAGCACCTTACACTTATGTCACTATAAAACATACTCTGTATAGCACCTTACACTTATGTCACTATAAAACATATACTGTATAGCGCCTTACACTTATGTCACTATAAAAATTATACTGTATAGTTCTTTACACTTATGTAACTACATGTATAAACCATATCCTGTATAGCTCTTTACATTTATGTCACTATAAAACATATACTGTATAGCGCTCTACACTTATGTCACTATAAAACATATACTGTATAGCGCCTTACACTTATGTCACTATAAAACATATACTGTATAGCGCCTTACATTTATGTCACTATAAAACATATACTGTATAGCGCCTTACATTTATGTCACTATAAAACATATACTGTATAGCGCTCTACACTTATGTCACTATAAAACATATACTGTATAGCGCCTTACATTTATGTCACTATAAAACATATACTGTATAGCGCTCTACACTTATGTCACTATAAAACATATACTGTATAGCGCCTTACACTTATGTCACTATAAAACATATACTGTATAGCGCCTTACACTTATGTCACTATAAAACATATACTGTATAGCGCCTTACATTTATGTCACTATAAAACATATACTGTATAGCGCTCTACACTTATGTCACTATAAAACATATACTGTATAGCGCTTTCAATCCGTGGTGTCAATATTTCGCGGTTTCATATATGGAAAATATTCGCAGAGGCTAACTTTCGCGGTATTCTGATCCCTACAATGCGTGAATCTATACAATACTGTTGTTCTAAGGTAATTTAATGGTTTTCTGGCTGGTGTTTAGCATGTGTGTATTTCTATGAAAGGACCATGATACTCATAGCAGTAACATCAATACGTGGTGTACAGTTGTACACTTAAATTGACTTGTACTTACCACATACAAGGAATATCTCCCCTGCAGAGTGAAAGTAGTAAATCTTCCTGGGGAGGGGGGAAGTACAGACGCCTAGGATAGCAAGGATAGTGGCAACAAACCCGAAAGATGCAGAAAATATCATCAGACCAATGACCGCTGTCTGCCAGTCTGTAAAATGAAAAAAAATATATATATAATGTCTGATAGCATTAGTCTTATTATAAACATTTGTTTGTTTGTTTGATAAACGTCCTTTTAACAGCCAGGTCATGTAAGGGCGACCTCCCTTCCATCCGTTGTGTTGCGTGTATGAAGTACGGGTGCGTTTTTCTTTGGGAGATCGTGGTGTATTGTGTCGTCGTTGTGTCTTCTTGTAAAGAGAATCTCTTTTCCCCTTTTTATAGTGCTATATCACTGAAGCATGCCGCCGAAAAGACCAAGCAACACGCCCCACCTAATCACATTATACTGACAACGGGACAAACCAGTGGTCCCACTACCTTTGCTGAGCACTAAGCAGGAGCGGAAACTTTATAGAATATGGTGTGTCGCGGCCAGAGGACAGAACCAAGAGCTTTCCTCACAGGGGCGAGCGCTCAGCCGAAGGTAATAAGTGAGGAGGTGTTAGGGAGGTAAAAAAGTAAGGTAGGAAGAAAGGAAAGAATAAAACATAAATTTAGTCGCATTTAACGATCATGCATTAGGGGTAGCAGGTACAAACAAGTAATAAAACATAGTTCTGCTGGCTAGAATTACACACATGTATATATAGATGGAGTAATGACGAGAGAGAAAAACAATATGAAAGTTTGCTTAAGTTTAACGACTGGTATCAACGACCCATCCACAGCTATGGTCATTCAGAGCCAATCCGTAAGGAAAGACTTACGAATTTAGACATACACAGCGATTTAATTAATTCTATCTGTAAAGACATATTCAACGAGATAACAAATCGGCAACCTATAATTTTGCTACAGGCACCAAATTTCTGATACTTTGCTGGACTGGCAACTCGAAGGAATTTATCGTTTACATGTAGCTTAGCT
Source organism: Argopecten irradians (assembly GCF_041381155.1). Taxonomy (NCBI): domain Eukaryota; kingdom Metazoa; phylum Mollusca; class Bivalvia; order Pectinida; family Pectinidae; genus Argopecten; species Argopecten irradians. The sequence continues at coordinate 1,906,285 of NC_091134.1, read as the reverse complement.
TTTTTATTTATATACTATAAAAAGTAGTATTTGTTATTGAATGTATCGTACGATGTGACGGAAATATAACACAAACAGTACAACTGAAGGTTTCCCTGAACACGTAAAACCACTTACTGAAATACGTTATTATGATAAACAGTAACTATATTGATTCATTGATTGATCTTCCATTTCTATTTTTGTTAGTGTATGACCTTTGGCGCTGGAGATAGTCATGGTCACACAACTGTAACATACATACGTAATTATATATTTTTATTCTTCCAGTATATTGGTTGGGCCCAAGGACAACAGTTACAAGCCGACATCACCCCAGGTCCAAACACGTTATAGAAACAAGCTGTTAAAACCATAAGTCTAAACCCTCATGGTGTCTAAACCTATGTCTACAAATATTTTGTTATGACTTCTTTCGTGAAATTTAATAAAAATATTTGTTTGTCAAAATATTGCATTGCAGAACGGGTCCAACTGTGTAGGAATAACCGAGACTGATCAAAAGTTGGGATTATGTATAGTAAAAAAACCTGTTAATATTTTGATAACGGATGAAAAGAACTGTTTACTTTAGAAAGTGTTGCGAATATCAAGCATATATGAACAATAATTACAGCATCATTATAAGGCGTCAACTGGACTATAAGTGCTGATAACATCTTGTAGGACACTCGCATCAGTTCTTTAGGTGAAGAAGTGAAGTTTTACATCATATCTGAGCATGATAAATAATTAATCAGGTCATGTTAAAATTAATGGAACGATTAGTGAGGCAAACTGGCTGTCAAATGTCCCAAGGAATATCGCAAGGTGATGCCATTGATGCATCACTTTTAATTTATACAAAAGTTTGGAAACAGTATATTTCAGCGGGGATCACATTCAAGAGGATATACAATTTTTAAATAATTACACAATAATTACAGCATTACAGCAAACCATTTTATCAACCCTTTTACATTCAGTATGTTTAACCAAACCCTTATCGGTCTTTTAATTTAGACAATTTAACATCCACTACTTCTCCTTATGGTCCAAATCCCCAGTCCCATCCAATTCAATACATTCTTTACAAATTCGCCATAATAGCATGATATATATATTTTATTTTACTGGCCTATGTTTTGACAGTTGGTTATTCAGTTCTCTTTTTTTCCATTTCATTATATCAATGCATAAAACTTAAGAAAAATGAATTAAAATGCCGTTTCCTTTCTTCAAAATTGAACCAAGAGAAAATTCATATCCCTAGTTAACCAATTATAACTCGAATAAGGGAATTATATATCATGTCATGGCCATCTAATCTAGGTATCTGCAAACCTTATCGGTCATGGCCATTAGGGGATACAAATTGACATCCGTTCTGTCGCGAAACCCCGAACTTCCATCCAAACCCCGCCCTACTGCCGTCCCAACTTCTTCCCTAAAAGCGTGCAGAATTGTTAATGCTATGAAATGGACAGAATGGGCCTAATGTCTAACGGTCTATTAGGTCTAATGGCTCACCACGGTTTCAAAGGCCTGACTTTTCCCTGTAATAAGCACCATAGAAGCACAAAAAGCCTTGCAAGCGAAAGGACAATATTGGAGAAATAATCAATAGAAGTTGAATCAACATATATGCTAGCAACATCAGGTTCCTAACATCTTCAAAGTGTTTTATTGGATAGGTAAAGGGAATTAGAGAGAAGTATGTGGTATCGATTGGGATTGGTTTAAATATCATGTTCGTCGATGGATTGAACGAGAAATAGATCCCTCCGTATGGTCAAAGATGATATACGCAATACATACCGAATGACCAGCTATCATCTAAGTTACTAGAGTCATGAACAAATTAAGAATCAAATAAATGAACATTTTACAAACAAACTGTATTTGAAGATAATGATATAAAAACATCCGTCGGAGATATAAGGACCTTCCTTTATCAACATAGCATATAAATCCGAAATTAAGATCTCATATGAGAGTCGACTATCAACTGCGGAACAACATGGAATATCAAGGAGTATCCAAAAACGTGCAATATTTCACAACAACGAAGGCCTCATGATCGACTTGTAGAAAATGTGATGAAATCAGGACAATAATAGAACAAGACGTTTTTAATTTAACAGTATGTGGGCACCCTTTTTCTAAAAACGTTATCAACAAATGATATTCTAAAACACGATTTTAATACTAAGTAATGCCTTGCTACTGTGTTTCATGTTGGGACTACATGCTATTTTCGTATGTTGGCTCGGTTAAGACATATGCGCAAGACAAGACAGAAAACAAATATGGACAGCAAAATGCTTAAGGACCCACGTCACCACGGCAAGTAACAGTAATGGATAAAAGAGCCTGATGATAGACGATATCACCATGACAACATACGTTTGTAAACACGGGACGTTTACGGACAGGAAATTGTCATGACGACGATTCATTACGAATTCATTTCGATAAAACGAGGGTTTCTCAAACGCCTGTGATCATCAAAAATTGAATATTCACATAACGGTTTACCGCCCCAGATACAAACATATGCGTGACTTTGTCACCAGCCATACGATTCATCATACGGTTATGAATTATGAATTTCTCTCTGAGCTTCCGCTGTATAGCTCATTAACTTACCCTAAAAATCAATAACCCTCAATGCTAATTCTGATTGAGCAGAACGAGGTGGATTGCAATGTCTACCTCCGATACATAGCCGAGAAGAGCCAGGATAATTAAAATCCTGACCTGATTGTAGCCGTTAATGTCGGACTGCAAATCGCGTGCGAAAGTGATTTGATTAGTAACTCGGTATACAGCACGAGTTGGAATCTAGTACGGTTTTACATGAATACTCTTACAGTGTAACAGTTTCGGTATCTCGAAAGAAACATTTGTTAAATGTTCTCTTTAATTCATGAACTCATATGCAATCATGAATATTCATATGGTTATGTGTTACCATCAATCCTATTGACGTAATTCAACGCATCTTTAAAGTGATAGATAATTACGGCGGATGATGATCTGTTGCATGCATATCACCAAAAGCCGTTGAAATACCATCACAAACTGTTAAAATACCATCACAAACTGTTAAAATACCATCAGACCATTAAATTACTACCGCAAAAACCGTCAAAAATACCATCACAGACCGTAAAATCACCATCGCAAACCGTATAATGAATTGATCAGAAGCAGATACATGTACCATATTGTCCTAAACAGGAACCTGAAATATAACGATGGCCGTTAATAGGCGTATATTTTGACCATAAAAAAAGAAACAAAATATAAATAACATTTTCCCTGCAACTTCATTATCTGGCGGCAATAGAAACAAAAGTAAAACCAAAAAAAATCTGTACAAAACAAACGCATATTCAGAATTAAAAAGTATTTTTTATGGAATTTAGAGATTTTTAGATATCGTATGACCAAAAATGGAAAAGAAAGTGCCCCATGAAAATACCAGAATATTTTGTTTATGCTATTTACGGTAACTGTAGAATGTAATTATCTGGAATTACATTGGCACTCGCATGTGAAGACCATGTACGCCAGAGTTAGAATGGAGACTTTTTGTCTCCACCTATGTACTACTCACAACACCGGGCCATTCGTTTCTGTACTAACTCCTGCATAATTCAGTACTGTCGCGCGGGCAGGCTGCCTAGATGTGTAATTCCCGCAATTGTGTTATTGATGGGCCTTTACTCATGCAGGTGATACGGGATGCAGATGTTGCCATCCAAATCTATTTACAATAATATAATAATATTTGCGACTTAAGACATAAAAGAACATTTTCGTAAAGGTGCAATATATAAACCTAAAGTGCATTTGTAAGGTTAAGGTTTATGAAAGGTAGTTTGTATGACTACCACCAGTGATCTACAATGTTGTTTGAGACTCTCACAATAAATGGCCTAATGTCTTACGGTTTCCAACTAGGTCCACCCTATCGTGATTTCATATTTGTATCCGCTTTCTTTTTCTCGCCCCGCGAGTCATGGTCGCGTTGACCGAGCCTTTTAGGTGTCTGGCATCTTATTTACTCTGAACTATTAAAGCGGAAAGGTCGTCTTTATCATCTACACCTCGCCCAAACTTCTCTGGGTCGCGTTGGCTAGACTAAGGTGTCTGACCACATATCCCTTTACCTCACTTTCACTTGTGGTTCGCGATACTTTAACTGTTGAGGGGTGTGATATATAATTTTCTCCATCGCGCCCTACAGAACGGCCAAGTTGTATGTTGTCTGACATATCCTCTTCACATCTCCATACATCCATTGGTGACATTAGCTTACAGAATGAAGTGTCTGACATATTGTCCTCTCTACCTCTGTCTTCATCTATCGGTCGAGATAGCAAGATAGTTATGGTGTTTTCACCCCGTCCTTTACCCTTTTGTTTAAATTGCTTGAATTACGGTTTGAATGTTGTACATTCTACTATTGCCATCACCCTCTTGGTAACAGGTTCGAAGTGTATCGGAGGTCTGCGTTTGACCACGAGCTCTGACTTTCTTCCGGCACTTCAATATCATATGTAGTTTATCTAATGTAATGTAAATGTAGATTTGTTTTCACATTGTCGATGATATAAAATCAAAACTTATTTTTCATTTAAAGTATTTTCTCAAAGTAATGATTTGTAAAAGCGAAATTACAACTTTCTAACCAAATTCCGGTATACTCCTATAATTCGAAACCGTTTTGACTCGAAGTATCTGGTTGATCCATGGCAAACTTATAACAATTTAAGTTATATTGATTGAGCTCGATTATTAGGGACATAGATTTAACGACCGTACTTACATTGAATTAACGAAGCTTTACCGTAAATAAATAATATGAAATATGAGTGTATAACTGTAGTTTAATGCATTGTTTAAAATGGAATCAATGATGATTATATATATCTCTTCACCATAGTTGAATGTAGAACAGTCGATGAAGGTGTGATTCCTCAGATGAACACAATCCCGTTCCCATAGGCCAACGTTAAAGTCTGAAAAGAAAAAGAAAATTAATATTAGCATCACAGTATTTAGTTTTTTGCAAGTAAAGTGACTTTTTGTATTTGATTTGGGTTCCATTTTCCCCAACAGTATTGTATTATCAAGATATGAGGGTTAAAATATTGTTTTTGTTTATGGAGACTTCCGAACAACTGATAATAATCTAAATAATTCTTCCATTTTTTTCCATTAAAGTGATATTTTGAAACGGAAGAAAGTCTTTGAAACTGATTTGTGTCCTTCAAAATTTCAAATCAATAATGATAATAATAAATGGCCATTTTATTGAGCACTGTTACAGTAAACCAACTGTCTTTCGCGTGCGATTTACTTTCGAAATCCAAGTACATTCGTGAACGTTTATCTACGCGTATTAGTATCTAAAACAATTATACTGATATGCAGGTGCAATCAATTTGAAATCCGTGAATGTTAATTTTCGCTACATTGTTTTTTAATAGAAGTCGCGAAATTTAGTAACCGCGAAAGAAAGTTGATTTAAAACTTCCGTTCCCGTAATAAAATTGTATACACTACTCTAATATCATATCGCAAGAATTGTCTTCAATCTGTCATACAAAATGTGAATGCTATGAAGACAATTAATGGCATTTTTAGCTATAGGTTTACTTTCACATTTATTTTCGACCCCTAATCACTAAAACATCAATTACTCGCTGACAATTATTTATTTTTCAATTGTAGCATATAAAATTCTAACTTAATTTGATCATCAAAATATTATTCTATAACTTTCTTGATACCAGTAATAAAACCAGTCTGATACCCATTATCATATCTCATTTTCTTTCATACCTACACGTGTAATACTGGCTGGTCTAGGGCAATACACTCATGTCGCCTGAGGCTGTATTGCATGGCTACCCATGCAATAAAGCCTCGTGATGTCACGGCGTCAACAAAATCTCTATTTCCTCGGTAAAATTTTATTTTTTTCCACAAAATTGACTGGTTTTACTATAAAAGATGCAAGCAATGGAATTTGTGTTGAAAATATCACGTAATTTTTCATGTATGGAAATTGACTTCCAGTCGTGGATTTCTTCGAATTTATTTCAAAATGGCGGGATGTTATAGTTGTAAAATTGCAGTAAAACGTCGTGGTATGAAAGAAAAATACTCTTTCATAAGTGGATATGAAGGATAGGGATATTCTACCCTCAGGATCACAAAATGTAGAATATCCCTATCCTTCATATCCACATATGAAAGAGTCTTATAATCCTTCCCTATCCTATTGTCTAAGATTTTGAAAAACAAATTATATTCTAGCCAATGCAATCAAATATGCAAAAGTTTTACAATATCCAAACGAGCCTCCCGTGACTGATGAGGCTATTTGATGTCTGGTTGTTAAAGACAATTAGTCAACAGTTATTTTCGATTTAACAGATCGCCTACGCCATCTTGTAATTACACCATAACGTCGTCTGGTTTATAGCAATCTTAACAGTGTTTTACAATTTACAGAATAGCATTGTAAAACAAAGCTTATTCTTCACGCAGATTCAATCAATATTGCTGAGGTTGAAGAAAAGCATGATTTGCATTAAACTATAATGTACAAGACAGATATTAATATATACGGCAAAGTACATCTTTAATACTATCATAAAAATGAGCATCTCGACTAGTGTCTGGTCAATGTTTCAGATCTCAGTGTAGATACATTCTTAATATATAGAGCATTGTTGCCTTAACATTGTAACCTTGTTCAAAAGTATATATTCCCTACCTTCAAGTTAAATATCATACATTTTTTTTCACATTTGGTAGTTAACTATGGAAAGAAACTTAGTTTTTTTGCTTGACATTTTGTTTTTTAAGTCTTATTATCGAAATGAATTTAAAGCCAAGTACTACTCTGCCATAGAAATAAGTACTACTCTGCTATAGACATGATAGTATTTACATTCGTTATGGGTCCCCGGTGAGGTCTGTCTTGTCTACTGATGGTAATGTAAATCTATCGGGACTTCTGATTACCACTGTTTTACATTCTCTGTAACACAAACACGTACTCCATACCGGACTTTAATTCACGTGATACTTTATAGTATGTGTTATTTATTTAATTAAGTCTTCAAAAGAAAATAGTCTACGTGGCTTCAATGCCCAGAAATAGTTTCATTTTCTTTCAACTTACGATTACTTATTCTCTCGTGAAACATAAATAAGGTGTCCCAGTCTTCTTGTATCTAATACAACAATGGACCCATTCAAAATGTAAGCACAATCTAGTTCATACAATAGATTTCATTCGGGCCAACCAGGTATAGAATACTATTTGTTGTGATTGTACAAATTTGGTGTATACAAAATGGCAAGCTACAAGACACTTCTACTGTAGTTGATCTTGAGTTGGTGGTTTCTCTTTTTTTTCTTGGCTAGGGAATACTAAAATTACTGGGATGCATTATCAAAGCAATACCTGTACTTTTACGAGTTCCATTAAACTTACGATTTCATACTATTATCAGTGTTAATACGCATAACGTTAGCTACACGCGGTGTAATCACATTTACCTAACGATATCACATTATAAACACTTTAAATACATACATATATGTATAACGTTAGCTTCAAGAGGTGTAATTACATTATCCTGATGATGTCACATTATATTTATTGTAAATACGTATAACGTTAGCTACACGCGGTGTAATTACATTAACCTGACGATATCACATTATATCCAGTGTAAATACGTGTAACGGAATCTACACGCGGTGTAATTACATTTACCTGATAACACATTACGAACAGTGTAAATACATATAAAGTTAGCTACAGGCGGTGCAATTACATTAACCTGACGATATCACCTTAAATCCAGTGTAAATACGTATAACGTTATCTACACGCAGTGTAATTATATTAACCTGACGATATCAACTTATATCCAGTGTAAATACATGTAACGCTAGCTACACGCGGTGTAATTACATTAACCTGACGATATCACATTATAACCAGTGTAAATACTATAACGTTAGCTACACGCGGTGTAATTACATTAACCTGACGATATCACATTATAACCAGTGTAAATACTATAACGTTAGCTACACGCGGTGTAATTACATTAACCTGACGATATCACATTATAACCAGTGTAAATACTATAACGTTAGCTACACGCGGTGTAATTACATTAACCTGACGATATCACATTATATCCAGTGTAAATACGTATAACGTTAGCTACACGCGGTGTAATTACATTAACCTGACGATATCACATTATATCCAGTGTAAATACGTATAACGTTAGCTACACGCGGTGTAATTACATTAACCTGACGATATCACATTATAACCAGTGTAAATACTATAACGTTAGCTACACGCGGTGTAATTACATTACCTGACGATATCACATTATAACCAGTGTAAATACGTATAACGTTAGTTACACGCGGTGTAATTACATTGACCTGACGATATCACATTATATCCAGTGTAAATACGTGTAACGTTATCTACACGCGGTGTAATTATATTAACCTGATATCACATTACGAACAGTGTAAATACAAATAACGTTAGCTACACGCGGTGTAATTACATTAACCTGACGATGTCACTGTGGTGCCATGCCTGTATAACACAGCATCAGCATCTGTGTTTATCGATCTATCGATTTTTTATCCACCATTCTCGGAATAAAATATGCACTGAAATCAGCAGAACACACACGATATGGCCTACCTCATACGCCCATGTTCTCAATTCTTGTAATTTAACCGGCGAGACCAAAAAAATAATGTCTCCGTAAATTCCGGTTCGTTATTCAAACATAACAACATTGATATAAATGTGTGTATATGAACCACTTACCTTCTCCATAAATCCAAGTGTTGTTCAATATGGCTGTCACTGTCAGCGGTAGAGCTAATGCGATGGCTACTAACCCGGCGATACGAAAAGGGCGCCATAACTTGGCTTCACGTAGATAATATTCCTCGCCAAACTTCCTTAAATCCCTGTTCTCTCCTGTTTTAAATTTGAGAAAATTCTTCATATCCATCAATGGTAGCTTGACATTATTTTCAACTTGTTATTCCACAAAAATGGAATCAGCTTCCTGGTCGCATGTCACCAGTGATTGTATAATAATGGTGGGTATTTGTTGTTAGAGAATACACTTTGTTATTCACTTTGTACACATGTGACATTCGCCAGGAGATCACAAAACTGTTGCAAATAATCAGTTAGTTAAATGTCCTCATATAGTATTCTGTTTGTGTCCGTTTCCCATGTGTCCACCGATAGAATGCACACCACGGTTCATGAGAGACAGTGTTCAATGAGAACAGTGGTAAGGAGAGCGATCCGTGATACCTGATCGGTGTTGTCAGAAAGCCTTCAAATGTATGATCGGTCTTTTGAAAATACAGTTATTATATCCTTTATGACAACATAGATAGCGCGTCTTTTAAATTGTGGGTAGGACCAGACGTTAAAGGGCTATTTATAAATCACTACTTCACACAGGAGACACTTTCGGTGTGTATTGTAGATGGTTCGGTACACCGCTAGCTTAGTAAACTCTGAAGTTTCCTTCTTCCATAGAGCACGCTGGATGTTATCACGCGAAGGTTCGGGACGTTTGTATTCAGGGAAACAGTCACTTTACCCGCTAAAGTACTAACTTGATAGTCACATGAACGGATTAGTGTTGACAGGATTAAGTGCGCTGGTGCGTTTAGCGTTTAGCGATACACCACAGAACATGATCTGCTTTCACAGCCCATGTCTATTTCACAACCAATGTCGGTTTCGACTAAGCTCAGGAAATGTGAAATGTGCATGGACATGACATAAAATCAATCACCACAAATTTATAATGAATTTTCTGATTATCACGTTTCTCTGTTACCAAGCAACCTAAATCCGGTCAACGCAGCCACTCTACCGAAAGACAACTGAGCGAGAAACTGTATACATGTATTTCGACCTGGCATCACATAACGCAATTAAGATTACAGAACACGGCGACTGACATCCAGACCACTTACTCAACATTACAACACTGATGTGCTTAATTCTTCACGCTAAATGTTTCTCTCTGGCGCCAAATCGCACTTCTTTTAGCACATCAGAAAATGTACTTTGGTTTATTGGTGACCTGCAACGCGATTTTCTCCGAAAACGGTGCTACAAAGGATCTTACTATAAAAATTGACGGTATTGAGGTAGTAATTATCTCTGAAATGTGATGACACCAGCGTTGGTGGTGTTTTCATCTCCCATAAGTTTAAGGTCAACATTCTCCTTGATTTTAATTTTCATCTTTTTCTCGCTCTTTCTGGAAACTGAGCATGTGTTGGAAATGACGGTACTTCAGCATTGCTTTATTCCAATCAACTCATATTCAAATAACTGAACATCATGATTTATGAGGCGTTTATCAGGCAGAAAGTAGTGTTACCAATGATCTGTAAGGATCTGCCAGTAGGAGGTTCCACTCGCATTATGTTCCATTCCAAATGAAATAATTGAAATGCTATATTGAGACGTAAAATTTCTTTACTGAAGAAAACCATCTACATCTGATATGTGGAGAGAGAGATTAATAAATATAATTGTAACTAACGTCAGTTAATGAGACTAAGTAATATAAATGACCCGTATATTATATCAGTAATGACATGAACAAATCTTAAAACTTAAGTAAAAAAAAGTCGATGTGCGTAGAATTCTGTGTTTGGATAACGTTTGTTTTTATTTTGAGTAGAAAAATGAATCACTTCATCAACGATAGCTCAAAAACGATCTAGGAATATTATTTAGTCGTTTTCAACTTATAACGTTGAAAACGATCAACTTAATCAAGTATAACGTACCAATTGGTAAAGGAAGTCTTCAATTCGTATACTAGATTTGTTTTGACCAGTCTTTGTTTTATTTGTTACATATATGTATTAGCTTTGAGTATGGTTTGATAATATTGATTAAAATTTGCGTTATGCTACTCGACACGGAAGCGTTTGATGCTTGTGCTTTTTTGGTAGTATTACGGGTTTACTTTTACAACTTTTGGTTTTGATGGAAGGAATACAGACAGGTTTACAACCGTTAGGTAATTTACTATAAAATTCAGATGGATGTATATTGCAAAACTGCTATCGTCAGACCAGAATAATTTCATAAATAACACAAAAAAAACTTTAAAATATTAGATGTTCCCACTGATGGAATATTACAAATACAATTCAACACGAAATGCAATATTCCACTTTAAAAGAATGTTAACTTAATAATCCAAATATTTAAAATGCAATTATTTTTTTAGCGCAAGATGAAGTTTTTTGAGTGTGGATGCCGTAAAATATTTATAATATTTTAAGTTCGGTTATTAAAGGCAAAATTGCTAAAAAAAAGTCCTCTGAAATCCTATTGCTGCCGGCACCATACTTCATCGAACTAGTTAAGCATTGATAATATTTTGCTGTTATAAAAATAAATCAAATGCATTCTACCCATAGTGAGTGAAAAATCGCCTTGTCGGTAGGGCGTTAGAATTGTACATGCTGTCTATATTGCATTATCATAAAAGGCGACTAAATTTTGAATCTTACCATTCTTCTTCTTCCGAACGTCTCCCTTGACACGTCGCACTTTTGGTCTTCTGTTGAGCATACCAAACAAGAGTGCGAGCGCTCAACTGAAGGCCAAAAGTTAGGTGGTGTCAAGGAAGACGTTAGAAGGAAGAGAAAAGATAAGATCGTAAATTTAGTCGCCTTTAACGATATTGTGTAATAATAGAGGCAGCTGGAACAAATATAACACCCTCTTGCAGGTTTTTTTTAACAAGATAAAATTATTTCTTTTGATATTTGAGTATTGTGGCTACATCCTTGAGTCGACGTACTGTGTTTGTTTTATGACATATTTCATGTCACTAGCTCAGGAAGATATAGCTCACTGTTTATTTGAATAAAACATTTCCTCCTCCACTACATATAACCAAACTTAAAATAGATTTAAACGTTTATATAATTTAGATTTAAATTGTGACTTATGTGAATTTTTACCTGTAGTCATGGCATTAGTATAAGGCGACCAAATTTTTGAAATTTTCTGTTCCTTTCTTCCTAACTGACTTTCCCCTTCCTATCAATTTGTCAATATTTCTTGAAATATATTTAATATTTCTTGTAATATATTTCATGAGGAACATAGAACAATACATTTATGTCGTATTTTGCTTCGTGGTTATGTAACAGAATTAGACTCATTGAATTGTCCCTTAAAAAAGTCAAGCTCAATGAATAAAATATCTAATTAAAGGGCAACAGTTCCACTCAACACGGAAATATATTTTCTTAAATGAGAGACCATCCTTAAATGAGCCTAATCAACTAACCAATCAATTTCGTTTCTGAAAACTTATTCTTCCTGATTAACTATGGATTTGACATATCTAAGTAGAAGATCACAATTATACGTTATGCTGTTGGAGAATTCCTATTTAATTCTGTTGACGTTCTCATTTCAGATTTTAACGAAATTTTGAACAGGTCGACGAAATTATTGGAACAGTGTTGCTGTGTTAAAGACATACCGTTTAAATGAATGAGCGCAATTAATTTCTACACAAAATCTCCGGCTTAATATAGAATGACTCTTGAAAACTATTTGCGTTTGTTGTATGTTTTAACTACAGATTGAGGTAATAAAATTCTAAATTGGAATTGGGACATAATTATTCGTGCGTGCAAAATAATAAAAGGCGACTTAATATGGGATTTAAAAATTCCCTGTTTTCTTGACATCTAAAAGCATGTAATTCAATTTTGCTTGTTACGAGCATTTTCATTGGCTTACAAAATTACTTTATCAGCCCATAAAGGAAAAAATGGCGTCGCCGTTTGTGACGTTGCTTCTGATTGGCTGAGATGACGGCGTAATGATTTCATAGACAAAAGAGTCCCAAAATGAATTTTGAATATTGAAGATATTATTTTTTGTAAATTGAATTATAAGGATTAATTTGAATATATTTTTTTATATTATGGAGATATAACACAAAAATCTTAGTGTACTCTCATCATAAGCCGCTTCGAGGTTTATTTAGAGCACACTCAATTTTTTGTTTTGGAGAGATAAACCTAGCAGTCAGGTGTGACATAGAGACAAACCTGCCAGCCAGGTGCGGCATGAAGACAAATCTGCCAGCCAACTAACTTGCCCGTTAAGTGCGATATGAGGCCTTGGTGGCCGACTGGTTAAGCTGTCCCGACATATTAACACAAGCCCTTCACCTCTGTCTCACAAGTTCGAATCCAATGTGGGACAGTTGCCAGGAACTGACCACTGGCATGTGTTTTTTCACCGGGTACTCCAGCTTTCCTCAACCATCGAACCTGGCACGTCCTTAAATGACTCTGTCGTTAGGGCGTAAAATCACAACAAACAAGGTGTAACATGGAGACAAACTTTCTGATACAACGGTCTATCGGATCATCAGAACTATATCAATGTTGTCCCCAGTGCATACAAGTGTCTTTAACAGTATACAGTATCTGTATTCCTCTTAACGCTTTGCGTATACGAGAAAGTGAGAGAAACAATCCCCGTATCGTCGAGAAATCAAACCAAATTCTGTGTATTGCTGAGCTAGCAATTCAAAGTCATAAACAACTCCCTACAGTATTAAAGAAAACGAACACAATTATTTTTAGAGTTCCATCTTGTATCTAAACAGTGATATTTGATAAGAAAAACCATACATGTACTGAGTCTAGAGTTCCGTCTTGATACATGCACTGAGTCTAGAGTTTCGTCTTGTATCTAAACAGTGATATTTGGTAGGTAGAACCATACATATACTGAGTCTGTAGGTCCGTCTTGTATCTAAACAATATTTGGTAGGTAGAACCATACATGTACTGAGTCTGTAGTTCCGTCTTGTATCTAAACAGTGATATTTGGTAGGTAGAACCATACATGTACTGAGTCTAGAGTTCCGTCTTGTATCTAAACAGTGATATTTGGTAGGTAGAACTATACATGTACTGAGTCTAGAGTTCCGTCTTGTATCTAAACAGTGATATTTGGTAGGTAGAACTATACTTGTGGTGGTTCTAGAGTTCGGTCTGTAGGAGTCAGGAATGTTACATCAATCATAGAAGTTTCCCGATTGTCTGGAAACTTGACTTGTCCGTCTGTTTAGTGGACGCCAAGGCACCAAAGTATATTAACCCGCGAAGACGGCTATCCCACACAACCATTGATTTCTACTCCATCAAACTTGCACATATTTCTTGTGTTTACTACAAAACTATACCAACGGCAGTTCAATCTTAAACTTGAATGGAAGAATTAAAAAAAGAACAAATATTGAAAAAAAAAATCATATAGATAATGCGTTTTATAAGATTTACATCAGTCTTCTGGTAAAGGTAATAAATTAGCAATTTTGACTCGATATCAAAATTACTCGAATTTGTACAGGGACGGCAAACGGTACTTGTGGTAATTTAAACTGATGATGCTAGAGAGAAAGCACGCTTTTTAATTTTCCAACGATATCCGTCATATAAATCAAGGTCCTTGTCATTTTATACTCTGATTTTCAGAAAATCAAAGAAAGGTTTATTTGAATTCTTGGAAAATGTCGACCCCACTAATAGTATCCCTACGATGACGATAGTGACGCAAATAACTAGATTAAATTGATCAAGAGGACAAAATGCCACTATGCTAGAAGATACAACACGAGTATACCGCAGACTCCCAAAACACTCACCCCGCACTTCACACACACAAGACACCACATACACGGAAGGTCGTCCTTAAATGACCTTGGCCGTAAATAATATGACGTAAATATGATAAACCACATCTCACTTAACTAAACTATAGATCTGTAGATTACGATGTTATCATGGTAGCTTAACCAAACGATAAGATATAGAAAAGATTCGTTTGTTACAACATTTTCAAGGAAAATTCTGAAATTTGCAAGGTGCCATCGGATTTATTTTACCATGAAAGAACCTCACTTTGAAAGTCTAATAATATCTGGAATGAAATCAATACGTTTGATTAAAATGCGAATTCAGTACTCGGAGCCTGCGGGAACGCAATATGCCAGACACGGAATATCTGGTCCAAACACCAGATTTAATTTCAAGAGAAGTCAGGGAAAAATTCAAATTAAATGAAACGGTCGATTGCCATGGTAACTGAACAGCTGCATGTGAGACGGACGGCTCTCGGCTAAAGTAATGTATGAACTCGATCGTGTTTTAGTATATGTTTACAGCTGTATGGGCGTGAAAAACACGATTGTCTACACCTATAGCATGCGTCATTTAACTGTCGTACAATGCACAGTCCAGGAACATACAGCCAATTTCGAGGTGTTTAAAATAGACTGTCAGTATTTACAGGCAACGTTAGTTATCATCGAAAAACAATCAATACATAAATAAATATTGTAACAGGTACAATTATAAGAAAACATACACAGTAAAACAAGAAATATCGTCTGGACAATCATGGAACAAAAGTAAAGAACTTACGAAAAAAAAGAAAACAAAATAAGACAGGAAACTAAACCCTCGAATAAGAGGGAAAGGAGAAGATTGGTTAGTTGGTCGATAAAATGAATGTCCAGTCATTCAACGACGGCTTTCCGCCGGTGTATGCAGCGTATTGCATGTGAGTTTTGAGAGACTGCAGTGTATTTGTGTATTTATGTGACTTCTCACTAAAGCATACCGTCCAAGACACCGAGCAAGCACACCCAACCTGGTCATTTTAAATTGACAACGGGCAAACCAGTCGTCCCAATCCTTTAATGCTGATCGCTAAGCACTAGCAGAAACTACCACTTTTATAGACTATGGCATGTCTCGTTCAATGGATAGAAAAAGGGCATGAACGCTCAGCTGAAGACCCTTTATAGGTATGTCAAAGCAGATGTTAGGAAGACGAAAGTCGATTAGGAAGAACAAAAAAATAATATCCTAAAAGAGAACATAACAATTATCAAATCACGAAATTAATCTAAGCAAAACAGTCGCATCATGTCAAAACAAAACAAAAGGTAACAGTCGAAAAATAATAATATAAAAAAAAAATAAAAAACGGAAAACGAACGAACTTCACAACAAAAGAGTGGTGCAAGAAAACGTATAAGTTTTTTGTGTATTTAACAAACAAACGCTCCTTGTACCCACTATAGGCACAAATAAACTTAGTAACATGGTTATTTGGCGACAGTGCCCTTGCAGGTAGGGCGTTAGAATTGTACCAGCTGCCCCTATTGCATGATCGTAAGAGGCGACTAAATTTAGGATCTTATCTTTTCTTTCTTCCTAAATTACTTTATTCTTCCTAACGTCTCCCTTGACACCACCTCACTTTTGGCCTTTAGTTGAACGCTCGCCCCTGTGAGGAAGGCTCTGGGTATGTCCCCTGGCCGAGACACACCAAAGTCTATAAAAGTGGTAGTTTCTGCTCCTGCTTAGCGCTCAGCATAACGGGAGTGGGACGACTGGTTCGCCCGTTGTCAGTATAATGTGACCGGGAGGGGTGTGTTGCTTGGTGTCTTCGGCGGCATGTTTCAGTGATATAGCACTATAAAAAGGGCAACAGTTCCACTATACAAGAAGACATAACACGAATATACCGCAGTCTCCCAAAACACGCACCTCGCACAACATACACACAAGCACTGCATACATGGGAGGCCGTCCTTACATGACCATAGCTGTTAATAGGACGTTAATTAATCAAACAAACAAACAAAAAAGTATTGGCGACAGAAGAAGACATAACACGAATATACCGCAGAATTGAAATGTATAATATTTTGCACAATTTACAAGCAACACAACAATTTACACATTAACAGTAATACCTAAGGTTAGGGCCGATGTATACACACTTTTTATCAACTTAGTTATGTTCTGGCATACATCAGAAATGGTATATAGGCATACAACATATCAGTTGTGTAAACAGGCTCTAAAACCATAACAAACAAACCGCACGATACATTTTGTACATACTAATAAATAGCGATAAAGATTTAGTTTTAATAAACCGACGGAAGCGTTAATTAGCAGTCAAAGATGGCAACACAAATAAAAAAAATGTTTCCCGATAAATCTTCCCGGGGCGGAGTGATGAAGTGTACCACGGATTGACCCTGCGACCTTTTATTCACCTAAACATGTACTTATTAATTCCCAATAGGATTGGTGTTTCACATAGGCCACATGGAGTCAAGTCGGCATAAAATGTCGGCATGTTATACAGAACAACAAATGGGTTTCTCGAAATGTGCGGAAATAAAACGGCTTCAATTGATTCACAATACATCATTTGTCTATAAGAAAACGGATTGTTATTCATAGGTAGAATGAAAAATATATCCATCAGTATTTCTTATTCACGTTGTGAATTAGTTTAGATATTGGTTATGCGCAGGGATGAATCTATATCGGACAATTTGCAGAACAGCAGTTTCAACGTACTACGGCATAGGAGAACCAACGACTGTTGTCAACACTGTTTTCGTCGCTTAGGCTACGATAGATATCTAAATTTAGCATTCCCTTGGCAGTGATCGAACTTATGAATCTGTTTTGTTATGTATCTGTAAGAGCCACACAGTAATATATTTCCTTGATTAATATCATGTCGCTATGGTAACCAGCATCATTACGTCACCATCAAGATTAGGTAATGTGACAGCAGGGACGGACATTAACTAGAAAATATATTAATCATTTATCATCATAATGTCTGGAGAATTGTCGCTAGTTGAAATCGGTAAACAACATTAAGTCATGTGTGATGAGGTTATGTAACATTAATCAGCAAAAATTAATTACTGAACATTATATTAAGAATGCATCATTATATTATTTTGCATACACGTGCATTTAACAGTAGATCATTTATAAGTCCAGTTATAACAGATTTAGAAAAATCCAACATAATACTTTGTAGGTGGTCGATTGAGAATTGAGACGGATTTTGGCCAATCAACACCACCGAGCTTCATAAAAGGACGGTATCCACTGTAAGCAATAAGTAAATCTAAGGTAACCGTGTTGTTTGGGGAGACTGGTATGTTGTCCTGAATGTAGGGTGTTAGAATTGTACGCCGTCCCTATTGCGTGATCGTAAAAGGCGACTAAATTAAGGATCTTATCTTTTCTCTTCTTTCAAACTGACTTTATCTTTCCTAATGCCTCCATTGGCACCGCCTCACTTTTGACCTTTGATTGAGCACTCGCCCCTGTGAAGAAGGCTCTGAGTTCTGACCCCTGGCCGAGACACACCATAGTCTATAAACGCGGTAGTTTCTGCTCCCACTTAGCGCTCAGCATTAAGGGAGTGGGGCGACTGGTTCGCCTGTTGTCAATATAGTGTGAACGGGTGGTTGTGTTGTATGCTTTAATGATATAGCACTATACAAAGGGTTCTACAATACAAGAAGACAGTCACACAATACGAATATAACACAGTCTCCCAAAACACGCACCACGCACTTCATACACACTACACCTACTAACATGGGAGGCCGTCCTTACATGACCTTAGCTGTTTATAGGACGTTAATTAATCAAACAAACAAAGCTATTGTCCCCTTGTGATAGATGGAACTAGTGTACGCGAACTTTCTGCAGAATGTCGCCGGGGATACCAAGTCGCTAGCATTCTTTTGACATGAGGTGAAGCAGTAGTCACATTACCAAAACGATATATGCCTTTCCATTGTATAACCTCTGTAGCAGCTCAGTGGAAAGGCATGACATTAAATTACTTAAATGATACACTAGAAGAATTACACGGGACCATATCTGAAATGGTTTAGGGATGCGGAAAAGAAAGGGGAGAAATGACAGAAGGGTATCGTAATATTAATTTTATCCAAGCGTTTTATGTAATAACATGCCTTACGCAACTATAAATGAAATCTAATATCCAGATAGTTTTTGTGACGGAAGGTCAGCGTTTCAGGAGTAAAATCACAGTTTTACACATCGACTTGCCAGCATAGGCATGGATCATGAAAATAGTGACAGACTGCCATATACCTTAACCGCCTTGACACTTCTGACCGTTATCTTACAAACAGTGTGTTGGAAGCTGAGAAGTCTCTGGATACGACGTGATGGTATTAGATACAGAGTCTGCATTATGAGATAGTGACATAAACAGATTAGAACACCCACAACCTGTGCAGGCACGCGCGGACGATCGATATTTGTCGTGGGCGGGAACGTTTTTGTCTATTACAATCAGATGGCTGGTGACGCAACACCGTCACATAACTATGAAGATAAATAACTGGTGATTTGTGTTTCCCCCTCAATTACGGTGTTATCTCAAAATCCCAGCAAATCACTTTCTTATAAGCGTGGTGATGTGATGGTATCCTATATTGACATGATCGTCATCGTCATGTAAATCATTTGGAAATTGTAAAGCCAAAAAAAAACTTTAATTTAAAATTCTGCGTACTACGAGTACACCAGTTATAAGACCGAAAGCAGTAGTCTCCCTTTTACCTATTTTATTCATATAAGAGTTG
Organism: Argopecten irradians; assembly: GCF_041381155.1. Taxonomy (NCBI): domain Eukaryota; kingdom Metazoa; phylum Mollusca; class Bivalvia; order Pectinida; family Pectinidae; genus Argopecten; species Argopecten irradians. The sequence continues at coordinate 1,886,678 of NC_091134.1, read as the reverse complement.
TCTCCCCTGACATATTTGATAGTAGGGGTCTTTTTTGAAAGGAAACTATTGTCATTTATTTAAGTCAATTGATTAATTTTTTTTTTTTGGGGGGGGGGGGGGGTCGTAATGAAAGCGTTTAATTTCTTAAGAAACCGGATTTATTTTAACTGCAAGAAAACCTGATAAGCTTTTTTTAAAAAAAAAAAAAAAAAAACCATTAACACATGGCATAAAATGTTCTGAACTGCCTTTTTGTATTGTTAATATCATAAAGTGTTTTACATAGTGGTCTTAGGTGTTCAACCGAATATATATTTTGTCAAACTTGACCTAAAAATGTATGAAACTGGTTATATCTATAATATGGCTTTAGGACGTTTGCATCATCTGAGTACACTATCGTTTGATCAAACCAAGGATGTTCGCAGTGTTCATTTTGAACTGTGTGTTTCTATTGCATGATCGTAAAAGGCGACTAAATTTAGGATCTTATCTTTTCTCTTCTTCCTGCCCGAGACACACCAAAGTCTATAAAAGTGGTAGTTTCTGCAACTGTTTAGCGCTCAGCATACAGGGATTTAGCTACTGTTGTAGCGGAAAAGATATCACCTTCTGACTGACTTTTCCGCTACTGCAAGGTCCCTCTATATAGGTGTGGGAAACCAAATCAGGTACGACCGACCATCGATTATGTCTTGTCAAAAAATATTCCGTTCAAACACGGCTTTGACACATACCTGGATGTTAGTTGAGGACGTTTTTCTAGCTGTAGACGTCGAGTTTTTAACTTTATCACCATTATTTAATCAGATAGATGCATTTGAATCCAATGTTGACAATTTCTAGGCTAAAATCGACCGACATTTTGTAAACTACCGCCGCGCATGCGCCAAACTCCGAGAACATTACTTGTGAGGCCCATTAGAGGTGAGGATATTTCCATTATGTCTTGCAGGGCTACAAATGTTCATGAAACACATGCAATTGATAGACAGACATTTAGATTATAAACATACATAAAAACATGATCAACGGGAATAGAAAATGTGTTTTTCTTTTTTATTCTTTAAGTTAAAAAAAAATTTAACAAAGTAAAAAAATCACAGTTTGTTTGAAAAATTGTTCAATTCATGATCTGTATTTTTTAATTTTTTTTTTTTCAGAATGATTAATTATAATCTTTTATGTCAAACTTGTTGAGTTTTTTTTTTTTTTTTTGAAAGTGCATTCATGTGTTTCCATTTTTTTTAACTCAACTGCAGGACTTTTCTGTTGTTTGTTTCCATGTACATAAGCCTTACAACATTAAACATAATAAACCAAAGTAATTATAAAGTTTAATCTTGAATTGTTGGTGATTTTCTTGGATGTCAAATTAAATTCTGATTGAAAATTAAATCTATTATTGATGTTTTCATCAACACACATTGACATGGTAAAGTTATTTGGATATGCAGGATATAATTTATATAAAATGTGGCTTGTGTATCGATGGAAATGTACGTGTATGAAATTTTATTGATATTGATTATAATTATCATAATTATAGCTGGTACATTAATTTATGAATTATAAAAGAATATGAAAACAGAGATAATCACGAATAGTTTTTGATGCTAGAATTTATTACAATATTTGCAACAAATTTTCATTCCTAAATGATAATGTCAATCAGAGTAAAAATTGTATTACCCATGTGATCTACAATTTATAAATATACATGTACCGTGTGCATTGTTAAAAAAATGCAAAAAAAACCAAAAAAACAAAAAAAAACAGATAAATAAAAAAATCATGGAAATATGTCAAGACATATTGGAAACAGACAAGATAAGAGTCATTTACTTCAGAAATGTATATTTGATTATGAAAAGAAATCTGATACAAATTATTTTTATTGTTTTGTGTGGGTTTTTTTATTTATTTATAATAGGCCTATATTTGTTTGTTAATTTTAACATGAATTTCTTACTAACAATTTCATTTCTCAGAATGCTTACAGAAACTTTAATAGTGTGTACATGTATTTGTTTTAGTGATTTCACTTTTAAATTTTATTTAAATAATTTTTAGGCCTACTCCTTTCATATGACTCATATGTGCGTGTCCCCCAATGGGCCTCACAAGTAATGTTCTCGGAGGTTGGCGCATGCGCGGCGGTAGTTTACAAAATGTCGGTCGATTTTAGCCTAGAAATTGTCAACATTGGATTCAAATGCATCTATCTGATTAAATAATGGTGATAAAGTTAAAAACTCGACGTCTACAGCTAGAATAACATCCCCTACTAACATCCAGGTATGTGTCAAAGCCGTGTTTGAACGGAATATTTTTTGACAAGACATAATCGATGGTCGGTCGTACCTGATTTGGTTTCCCACACCTTTATAGAGGGACCTTGCAGTAGCGGAAAAGTCAGTCAGAAGGTGATATCTTTTCCGCTACAACAGTAGCTAACAGGGATTGTGACCGGGTGGGGTGTGTTGCTTGGTGTCTTCGGCAGCATGCTTCAGTTATATAGCACTATAAAAAAGGCAACAGTTCCACTATACAAGAAGACACAACATGAATACACCGCTGTCTCCTAATACACGCACCTCGCACATTATACACGCAACACCACATACATGGGAGGCCGTCCTTACATGACCATAGCTGTTAATAGGACGTTAATTAATCAAACAAAGAAACAAACAAAATTATTTTTTCTCAGATATCTTCGTTCAACTTTACCCTTGTCCTGTGTATAAATGGAAATAGAGTGTTATTTGAGAGAATTATTCTAATGTACTCAACAAAAATTACCCGAACTAATATAAAACGTCGTCTCAATTAGAATGAGTGACATTGACCCTAGTTTTGGTATTGATAATCATTGATATCGATATATCATGGCGTTAAAAACTTTTTTCAACACTTCGTGAAAACGGACAATGAAAATTGAAAATGTGGATGTTGACTGGAAAAGTTGTTCTTTAGCATTTCTATGTAAAAGCGGTAGCCTCCCTTTAGTCGAACGTTTGCCGTCTGATAGAAAACTGGATGTAAATGACACATTGGGCTTCATATATACATACACCTATGGTAGATTGGTAATAGAGAAAACATTACCATTAATATCAGTCAGAGCTGTAGGCTTCCCCATTACGTTCATTTTAGCTCTGTCAGTTTGTACTGAACCATATCAGTGATTTCTATCACACGTGATCTGGTGTAGAAGGTGCATGTTTTTTTAGAAAGGATAATTTAGATGTAAAAATCCGCTTTCACCACGGGTATTATCATTATGTCATAGTATGCTGAAATGTTATAAGGGGAATAACTCTAACGCTTTTGTTGACAACTGACACACCTTATCATGTCAAACAAGACAGTAAGCATCACTTTTCAAATTATCAGAACATTCTAGAGACAACCACGGTAGAATTTTATCTTCGAAAGTATCAGCAAATAATAAGTTTTTCAAAACAATAAACATCAAAACCAAATGAAGGTGACGATATGGTTTTTTCTTCTATACAATGGATAGATTTATCATATCTTATTGTACCACAGTTGATTAGTGTTTATTAACTGTGTTGTTTTTCAAAATACATAAAAAATCTGCTTGAAGTGTTCGATAAAAGATATAAAAACACATGATTCAATTTTAGAATGGTGGGATCTTGTAAAAATAAAGGTAAAAAAGTTAGCAATAGAAATTGGTTTACAGATAAAAATCACCAACGCTAAGAAAATAAAACGCATGGAAGAACAGTTAGATTTTTTAAAAGACTCTTATTATCCAGTAAATCTTAATACATGATAAAAATTAATAATTAAAATACAGTATCATAATAATAAAGCTGATGCTGCTTAAATGAGATCAATGGTCCAAGATTTTGAAAATGAAGAACATTTAACAGAGGTTTTTTTTTTTTTTTTTTTTTTTTTAATGTAAAGAAAAATGATATAGAATTTAAAAAAAATGAGGAAGGAAATAATGTAAGTGGGATCGATAATGTTCTGCTTGAGAAGACAAAGTTTTAAGACAGATGGATGAAGTAATGATAAAGTTGAACACAAATGTGGGGATCAGCCAGGACCAATATGGATATGGTGTTAAAATGCTATTTCAGGCTAATAATTCTAACCCAGTTTGACTCATTTCCTATTAAAACTAAGCAAATAATGTTCATAAATGTGTTTTTCCTATATAGACTATAGTAAATCTGACCCCCTCCCAAGGGGAAAATCTGAGATCCCAGGGAGATGAAATTCACAATTTTTGTAAAGGGCTTTAAGAAGATTATTTGGTTCCATCAAATCTAAAGAAGATTTTTAGCCTATTTGACCCTTTTTGGCCCCGCCCCTAAGGCCCCTGAGTGTCGGCCAGGACCAATATGGATAGGACGATAAAATGCTATCTAATAATTCTAACCCAGTTCGACTAATTTCCTATGAAAAATAAGCAGATAACATTCATGAATGTGTTTTTCCTATATAAACTATAGTAAACTTGACCCCCTCCCCAGGGGGAAACATGAGACCCCAGGGTCATATTATTCACAATTTTTGTAAAGGACCTTAAGACCTTTCCATCTATGAAGAGTATTTGATTCTACCAGTTCCAGAGTTTCAGAAGAAGAATTTTGAAGTTTTAGCTCATTTGACCCCTTTTAGCCCCACCCCTAAGGCCCCTGGGAGTCAGTCATGGAAAAGTTATTAATAGGATTCAATGGCCATTTCATAGGGATAATTCTGACAACATTTTCATGGGGATCAGCCAGGACCAATATGGATATGGTGTTAAAATGCTATTTCAGGCTAATAATTCTAACCCAGTTTGACTCATTTCCTATTAAAACTAAGCAAATAATGTTCATAAATGTGTTTTTCCTATATAGACTATAGTAAATCTGACCCCCTCCCCAGGGGAAAATCTGAGATCCCAGGGAGATGAAATTCACAATTTTTGTAAAGGGCTTTAAGACCTTCCAATCTATGAAGATTATTTGGTTCCATCAAATCTGAAGAAGATTTTTAGCCTGTTTGGCCCTTTTTGGCCCCGCCCCTAAGGCCCCTGAGTGTCGGCCAGGACCAATATGGATAGGACGATAAAATGCTATCTAATAATTCTAACCCAGTTCGACTAATTTCCTATGAAAAATAAGCAGATAACATTCATGAATGTGTTTTTCCTATATAAACTATAGTAAACTTGACCCCCTCCCCAGGGGGAAACATGAGACCCCAGGGTCATATTATTCACAATTTTTGTAAAGGACCTTAAGACCTTTCCATCTATGAAGAGTATTTGATTCTACCAGTTCCAGAGTTTCAGAAGAAGAATTTTGAAGTTTTAGCTCATTTGAACCCTTTTGGCCCCACCCCTAAGGCCCCTGGGAGTCAGTCATGGAAAAGTTATTAATAGGATTCAATGGCCATTTCATAGGGATAATTCTGACAACATTTGACTCATTTCCTTTTACAAATGACCAAATAATGCTCAAAGATGTGTTTTCCCTATATAAACTATGGTAAACTTAACCCCCTCCCCAAGGGGAAACCTTAGACCCCAGGGTCATATAACTCACAATTTTTGTAAAGGACCTTTAGACCTTTCTATTTGTGAAGAGTATTTGATTCCATCACACTTGTGAGTGGAGAGGATTTTTTGAAATTTTAGTCAATTTTACCCCCTTTTGGCCCCTCCCACAGCCCCCAGGGGGGTGGGGACCATATAATTCACAATTTTGATTGACCTTATGCCTTAGAAGGTTTGTGCAAAATTTCATTGAATTTGCTTCAGCGGTTTTTGAGAAGAAGTCGAAAATGTAAATTAATTACGGACATATGACGCACGACGACGGACAAAAGGCGATTAGAATAGGTCACTTGAGACTTCTTCTCAGGTGACCTAAAAAACTTGCTAATATATAGATACATGTATATAACAACCAAATTCCTAACCAGATGTTCAGACTTGAATGGATTAAACATTAGCAATCGAATTAAATTTTATTGCGGTATTACTACCATTATACCATTCCTTTTCAAAAAAAAATAATAATAAACTAAAGTATCTGACATATGGGACGAGAACAGGAAAAATCAAGAACTTATAAGAAAAATGATCTTTAAAAACGCAATTGATTGTAGAGATCGACAAAATACAGATAGCTATACCTAGAAAATATATTGATTAAACAACATATGTATATACATTAACAATGAATCAGCGTAATTTGATTTTACTGTAAATCATTTTAAAATTGTAAAGCCAAATTAATTTAAATTGCATAACCTATGTACAAGTACAAAGCCAATTATAAAACAGAATACACAAGATGGGAATAGCTTGCGGACAATTGTTCTAAAGTACTGACATTGCAATAATAGATAAAATGTAATACTTTTAATGGAGAAAGTAACGAGCTTATTCCGTATTTGCATATTACAGAGTTATCTGCCCTTGCGGGTAGGTATTAATTGTGACGTCATGTGTTTTCGAGCGTAACGTCATACTTTTCGGAGAAAATGACGTGAATTGCGCTCACAAAGTAATGACGTCACAATCGATACTCACCCGCAAGGGAGCTAACTCTGTAATATACAAAGACGGAATATCTACTGAATAACAATTTCAGTCTAATGAGTAAATGAGATAGAATTATGTCACGTGTAGAACTAAAACCGAAAGTTTAAATCACTTGTTCTTAACTGTGTATTTTTACACAATTGTTAAACATAACACATAATAATCTTTTACCTTTTTATATGATAACTTCAAATTAACTTTGGAATTATTTAATCCTATAAATGTTATGTATCAAATTTGTAATTGCCGCCGAAGACACCCAACAACTCACCCCACTCGGTCACATATACTGACAACAGCAACCTCGTCATCCCACTCACTTTATGCTGAACACTAAAGGTACAAAAACTACCACGTTCAACACAATATAGAATCACAGTGAGGCAATGGCACAGAAGAAGAGAACATATACGATTTCAAAGTTAGTCGTATTTTACACCATACAATGGAGGCAGCAAGAACAATTTAAACGCCCTAGATGCAGAGCAGAGTGCCATGCAGAAATGGAAAAAACTACACTCGGGTCATTGAGGATATCATTCACGTAAAAGTCCAAAAAGTGAGACGATAAGATAAAAAATGGACACTCATCATTCGATCACATTATACTGACAACGGGCAAACCAGTCGCCCTAGCCTACTCCCTTTATGCTGAGCGATAAGCAGGAGCAAAAACTACAAGGGGACAGAACCATAGCCTTTCTCACATGGATAAACGATCAATTTAAGGCCAAAGGTGAGGCGGTGTCAAGGGAGAGGACATTCATTAGAAAGAGAAAATAATAGCCTTTAAAGACTATGCAATAGGGGCAGCAGATACAATTCTAACACCCTACCGGCATAAGCATTGGAATAAACGTTAAGTATACATTAATGAAATACTTCAATTAAAATGAAGCAGTTGTTGGGTGATATATAAAGCTGCATGTATGTATGTGGTTTAGCTTGTTTGAACAAATCATAAACTAGCTTCTCGGAATTTAAATTTATCTTCTGGTTCCACCAAGTGCTTCGCCATCACTTTCTGTAACACGGAATCTAAATGTAAATATATGACGTGATGTTTACATACCGGCCACGAGGGTATCACAGGAGTTGAGTTGAGCATACATAGGGAGTTTGCTTGTAACGCACGTCGTCCAGAGTCCGTCTCTAACGTCCACCGCCACCATCGTGACATTATCTAAAAATAAACAAAGATACATTACTCTGAAGTGTAACAATCACTCGGCAAATACATTAAATAAATGGCCCGCCGGGTGATGGACATTATTACGTCAATATAAAGGCGATGACAGATTGTAAAGTTTTAGGAAAAAATTACACTCGGAATATAATATCATATGTACCAAGTGAGCAGATGGCAAATTCAAGGGAGATTACTCCGGTTACATTAGACGTGTGTTTGATAATTTTACTCTCACCAAAATAAAAGAATTAAAACATTTACAAGTAAACCACAGAGAGTATCCCAAACACATAGGTATTGGTTTCATTGGAATTGAAAGATCATTTGAGATTATTCTCTGGAATATGCGTCATTTATTGAAATACAATGCCTCGATTTCATTCCTCATACAAAGGAAAACGAGTTTCTTTATGTTTTTTTTTTTTTTTTTTTTTTTAGATCCAAATTTTAATCATGCATAAAAGATATTCATGGGTATGTTATTTCGCTATCATTATATTTTTTTTATCTGCTTTGATATCGGGACCACCTCAATGACATACCTTCCCCGAAGCTTAACTTAAAAGGGTTCAAAATAAATAACACATGAATGATTGTATCAGATGATATTATACCAAAACTGAAAAATACGTATGCATCTTCAATATGCGGATGTGTGAAAAAACATCAACGCGACCTTCGAGCATTTGATTGTTTTCATCCTGTTTGTTAAAAAGATTTCTCTGAAAATTGAGAAATTCCAAACAATTGTGTGTGCGAAAGGTGTTGACGTGCTATAGCTAGGGACACACAAAAGAATTATTATCACACAGGAAGAATATAGAAACAAATTAAAAATAAATACAGTTTGAAATAAGCAACACGTCAAGTTTAATTCAAGGACCTAAGATTCCTCTACATTTCAGATATAAATGAGATATGTTATAGATTTGCAATCTCCTGAATGGATTTTGTTCTTTGCAATAAAGTGTTGAATAATTCAATAAATGTAAATAAAAAACAAGTAAGCACCCAAGAGCCATATACATGTACAAATATACGCTAACAACGGCGGTTATATGCTTTCAAAAAGAAGTGCTCATGATACTGTTATACGAATAAACACATTCATCACTCAAAGATAATTCATGACTTGAACAGTTTCGGAATAAATTATTTTTAGAAAATTACTACCAGTATAAGTATACATAGTAGACTAATAAATTTATTCTAAATCAGGTTTTTACTTACTTCACTTTGCATGGGAAACATAACGCAGTCTCACTTGTAGTACAAACAATGCATGCCTGATAGATAGGAGATATATGAATTATAATTATACTGTAAAATACGGAAAATAATAAAAATTATCTTTTTTTTCTTGAACCTAATTCAATTGTCAGTTTAATTAAAACAAGATATTAGATAAAAATGCGAAAAAATCCTCACATAAACCAATACATTTTGATTTCTGTATTACAATATAGCGGGTCACTGTACTCAATGGTTATGGAACAAAAACTCATTTATATAATGCATATCAAAATCACAAAATTTTAAAATTTATTATATCATTTTTTACAACTTGTCAAGAAAAAATATAACCCTTAATTATCTAACAGTGAGTTAATGTTTAACCGCTACTATCTGTAAAATCAAAATAATTTTATAATTCAAGATGTAAGTGACGAAAATACCACAGAAAAATTACAAGGAAAAGAAAGAATATTTTGTCAATACGTTGTACAAGATGTCTTAGAAGTTAGTCAATCTCCGCCTTCATTCATATTTTATACAGTCTTCCTACACACATTGTAATATGCCAGTAAATCAGATTAAAAACAAATTCAAGGCCGAATCTCGCGATCATTGTCAATAAATGACAGGGATAGTCACCTCCGAGTACCTGATTTAGACAAGTCACGCTGCTGACATTGAGGGTTGGTGTAAATCCAAGACATGTCGATCAAATATGAATGAATAGCTGGGACGTTATCTTTATGCTGCGTGTTTTTGGTTCTAGATTTTTTTTGTTCTGGTGGTTAACGCCATATCAATGGTTAGGGCCATTTACGCACAACCTCTCTTGACGGCTGATACTCAGAGTTGTTCTGTCGTTCTCTAGCAGGAACATAAGCTCCCGATCTGTATAAAGAACTAGAGAATGACAAAATGATAATTAAAGTTCTTGCTTATGTATCATCAAAGATTTTTATTTGATCAATTGACGTCCTATTAACAGCCAGGGCCATGTTAGGACGGCCTCTCATATATTGGGTGTGTAGCGTGCATGAAGTGCGTGGTGCGTATTTTGGGAGACTGCGGTATATTCGTGTTGTGTCTTCTTCTGAAAGTTTGGAACTTTTTCCCTGTTGATAGTGCTATATCCCTCTAATATGCCGCCAAAGACACCAGCAACACATCCCACCCGGCCACATTATACTGACAACGTGCGAACCAGTCGTACAACTCCGTTAATGCTGAACCCTAAGCAGGAGCATAAACTAACACTTTTATAGACTATGGTGTGTCTCGGCCACTGGACAGAACCAAAAGCCATCCTCATAAGGATAACGTCAGTTAGAAAGAAGAGAAAATCCTTAATGTATAAATCTCCTGTCTTTGTTCATTTTTTTAAAGTTATTTTCTGAAATCTTACACTAATATTGTTTGTTAAAGATGTAGTTTCTAAATTTCTTATTGATACGGCATTTTCACCCCTTCTACAAGGTTTGTCCGGTTTCTAGCAGCGATTTCCCTGTTATGGCAAGGTTTCAATTTCACTTGATAAAGAATTTGATTTTACTTCGAGAGATTATTAATGATAATATTGGAGACCTATGCGTTTAAGTCATTATGGAGCTTCCCTTTCGAATTAACACTATACCAAGTCAGACTTGTCAGCTTAATACAGATATAGTGAATGTCATAATAGGATTTCTTCAACGATATGAAATAAAATAAGACATTGAGACAATCGAACTCGCGCCACATAAAATAGCGTTCTAATACGTTGCATTTACTGGAGACCAAATCTTTGCTTATTAACGAATGTAAAAATATTTTATTTATTGACATTGTATTTATTAAAACCATGACAGCTGTGCATGTCCTATTTTAATTTTCTTTTGTGTTATATCACGGCTGCGATGAACATGTTTGATTATCAAATGTCCTTAAAGAAAGTCACGCATACGATTTTATGACAGAACTTGCAGAAATGAAATCAACATCTAGTATTTTTTGTATGTTCAAATGAAAACATGTGTGCCTCATCTCGTGCCATTCCGTTTGTCAGTGGTATCAATCAATCCGCTAGTTTACGTCAACATGCCGTAAATTGAAGAAATCGATACTAGAAGGCTAGGCGCACTCGCGCGAACGCTCGTCTGATAAACTCTGCGTTTCTCTGTCAGCTAATCCGAACTAATGCAGATCTATATGGAAAAGAGATTATCAAAGTGTGGAATGGCATTTTCGAGCCATTTTGTATCCATGTCGAAGTCGGAAAACCATGTTATCTCGTAAAGAAGGAAACGTTTAGCGTTCATCATTCACGGTGAAGCGAAATCAGCCAATCATTTAGGGTAATGTTTTCCCTTTTCAGAAAATCTTTATCTTACATGTGGTCTCTTTATCAATATTTCTGTTTATTTTCGAAAACTCTGTATTCTCCAGTCACTTCAATAATTAGTACTTTTTGTCATTATTGTTGGAAATATCAATAAACAGTATAAAAAAAACCACCACCTATAAAAAAAACCACCACCTAATGTATTAAAATTGTGGAAAAAAACCATAGAAATCATGGTGACATATCTGTGGCTAATTCGTCATGTTTCTACCTTGTGCAAACTATTAGCTTGATTGGAAAAAAACCTCAGATTTTTAGCGGATAAAATACATTGTGACGAGTTGATTGATTTGTAAGGCTGAACCAAAAAATATAATAAGTCCTTATTTATTCGTGTAAAAAATAAAACCAATGCATTTCAAGTAGACTCTATTGTAATTCTGAAAATGTTGGTAATGTTTGGTGGCGAGCAGCATATTACTAGCTTTTCTTGGTTCATGACACACGACATAAAACTAACATTGTGCGATAACTAGATGACGAAATACACAAATAACTACAAAACAAATCTTTTGTCTATATCACAAAAGACTCAATAGAAAATTGACACGTGGTGTTTAAAATTATGTTTTAGACAAAACGTTTCAAACTTTGCTAAAAGAAAACGTATTGCCATGTACAATCGAAATAGGAAGGGGTTAATCTGAGTAATAAAGTCTTGTAATGTTTTATAAAAAGTAGAATGTTTACCAGGATTAACTGTAATTGACAGTTCAATACTTTTGTTGTATGTGTACGATCGTCGCAAATTGGAATGTTTTACCCTACAACAGCGACACAGAAATTAAATATTAAAATGCCATTAATGCTATTGGATTATGTTATTGCCTTGTGTTGCCTATCTACAAGTGGCATGTGCGCTTGTTAGCGTGTAGCTGAACGGTCTCAGGAAATCGTGACTCGATTCGCCCACTGTGGTAAAAACAATAACTCAAGAGTAAGCTAAGTCTCATCCCCAATGTAACAATGTTACAAAACAGATATTTCGCACAGTAAAAATCAACCATAACGAGGTCGCCCTTTGTCAGTATAATGTGACCGGGTGGGGTGTGTTTGGTGTCTTCTGCAACATGCTTCAGTGATATAGCACTATAAAAAGGGCAAGAGCACTAGACAAGAAGATACGACACGAATATACCGCAGTCTCCCAAAAACACACGGAAACACGCAAGTCACCGCATCCACAGGAGGCCGTCCTTATTTGACCCTGACTGTTAATAGGACGTTGACATAATGAGCGGAACCGAAATTCTTGACTTTGACTTAGTTTAAGCATTGAATTATATTCAGTTGTCAAAGTTGACTAATTGCAGCACGCTAACGCTTCATGTTGAATTTGCCCTTCCTGTCCTGTTGACATTAATGCTCCCATAACTAATTGCAGTTTAATGCTTATATTTACATAAAAAAATAATCAATATTTACCTATTGCGTCTAAGTTCTTACTTGCTTTTTTCTTGTGTTATTTCGGACTGAAGAAGTGCCTATAGTGGCTGAATATATATTCCATAGAAATGATTTTGATTTTACTTTGAATTTATTTTGGCCTTTTATTTCGGATTATTAATATACTAGCTTTATACCGCTTTTCCTCATTATGCTTTTTTCTTATCCTGATCTTTTAGATACATTCATTGCTTATATCCTGATATTAATGCTTACCTTGCAGTTTGGCCCTAAATGACATTATTCATCGATAGGCCGTAAAACTCAAACAAACAAAAATAAAAATTTAATGATAAAATCCGAAGAGGACTTGTATGTACAAGAAATAAATGATTTCAATCATCAAGGACGGAATTGTCATTTAAACAGCAATTTCCCATGATCATGGCCCGGCAATTGTGACATTACAAGGATAATGGCGTCAAAATAAGTGGATGGCAGTTCATGCACTGGTGGACGCCAATTGCGTTTGGTAAGGTTACATATCGGGGTTGTAGTGAAAATGTAAACCTATGGTGACAGTGACAGGTGAATGTCGATATGTAACTATATATACTGCGCTACCTCCGCGAAACTCAATAACTGGAATGAAACAATGTGCGGCCATTGAATAGACAAGATACTGAGAAGTCTGAAATGAAACGGGCGTTACGACACAGAAAACATCAAATATATGGGTGGCCATAACTGTTAAGAGGACGTTAAGGCTTATCATCCAACCAACTACTGTAGTAAAATACGTAATGTATAGTTTATTACGATCAGTTCTGGTCTTATTTTGTGATTCAAACGAACCATTATTGATAGAGCGGCCTATCTACTATCGCCTCATCTTTATGAGGCTATGAATGTGATATTATACAGACCATTTATGGCGGAAGTTTGAAGTTAAATGCAAACTTCACGCATTTATAGCATCCCAATATGACGCTTGTCACGAACACAAAGAAGAATCTACGCACAAATAAAGTTTTTTTGTTACTATCGTTGCTCTTTTTTTGATACAATTTTCGCAAACAACTAGATGCTAGGCGTATACAATGGCACTGAGAGCGGCACTTCACGTGGCTTCTGCCTTCAGGGATTAAGACGTTATTGATCGCAGACAATTCGGATCCTTACTTTGACGTGGAGTTCTAGAAAATTCATGGTCCAGATATGCCTTATGTAATAACTGAATATGTATATTACCAATTGAAATATTGTTTTTGTGGTTTCCTTTTATTTATTTTTAAGCGCTTGTTTTGACTTAATATCGGAGTCGGTAGCTGGAGTAATGAATACGGGACAAAATATGAATTATTTAAATAGTCATGGCAGTTTAGTTCATCATATCGCCGTGTGGAAAATAAATGACACAGGTTGTCACTAAGGATGCATCACAGTACATGTGATGTCTACATCAGATTTATCAAATAAAAACATCCCTTTGAACGTTACATGTTGGAGCCGAACCTTTAGGCAGGTTTTCAGTCTAGGCGACAGATATTTCAATGTTTAGGGTTTTTTTTATTATCTCTACGTCCAGAATCATTAAAGGACGGCCTCATACTAACAACAGGCGAATTGGTCGTCTCAATCCCTTAATGCGCGCTAAGCAGAAGAAACTTATACTTTTATAGACTATAATTAATACCCAAGTGGCCTTTACTACATATAAATCTTACCATGGTAAGGCCAAGATACCAGGTAGTCTATACTATATCCATGTTGTATCTATTACTGCTTGGCACCCCGTATAAAAGGAGTGGGATGACTGGTTTGCTCGTTGTTAGTGTAATGTGACCAGATGTGGTTTGTTTGTGAGGGGTCTTTGGCAGCATGCTTCTTTATTCATTTATTCATTAATTCATATCCAATTCAACAGACCAGAACGTCCACTTACAGAATGGTTAACAAATTAATAATTCAACATAAATATAAAATATCGCAGGTAATACTAGTTAAAAGAGAAACAGAAGCAAACATCTAGTTACAAACTACTGTAAGATTGTCATTGTTCGAGTTTTAAATGGTGCAATGGATAAACAGAACATATCACTGTAAGACTAATAGTCAATACCATTAAAAATAGATTGCGTTCGATTTAAACTACTTTACTTTCTCACGTAAATAACTTTGAGATAACACTATAAAAATGCAAGAGTTCAACTATCGCAAAGAGACACAACAAAAATATTTTATATACAATAGCCCCCAAAACATACCATTGTACACGGGGGAATGGTCCTGGCGGTTAAATGAACGTTTAACAAAAATACATCAAATGCCTGTCGTTATTTAGTTAGGCTTGTATTATGCTTCTTTGGAGTGTTATCTTTACTGTTATAGACACGAGTATAGCGAAATTAATCTACTGCACATACCATTTCATGCTTATAATTCTATTTGCTATGAGATGAATGCATCGAAGTACAGATAGACTGGCCAACTAAAGCACAGATCGTATGACCCGGACTATTACATATTGACCGGCAGTATTTATATGACTCTGTACCTATCATTACAAACCCAATGGGTAAAATTTCCCAAATGTAATAAAACTTGTGCTATATACATATGGCTGTGTAGGACCATCACCTTACCGTCCCAGTAGACCCCATCGACATCTTGGTAATGGCGAGAGAAGGCGCGTGCTTTCCGACTACAGCGCTCCAGACACTGTTTATCGGAGCATATGTTTAAAGCATTCTAGACAATGGGCTGTGTCTCGGACTGTAAGAATATGTTTTTTAAAACAAAGCAAAGTGTTTTTTCCTAAGGTGAAGCCCATGTTTTGTGGATGGTATATTGATTTGCTAGGACGAAAACTGAAATAGGACCATGCACATTTGTTCCACGTTAAATTGTAGCAATGATCAGTCCGGCGTTAGCATGCTGTTGAATGAATATAAAAGGCGATTACACTTGATATATTTTTTCATTTCATTCATTCCACGCAGGTGGGGCGTTGGAATTGTTTACTACTGTCCCTGTTGCACGGGATCGTAAAAGCGACTAGATCTGGGATATATTATTTTTTCTCTATTTCATAATGCCTCCTTTTATACCGGCATACTTTGTTGAGCACGCGACACTGTTAGGAAGATTATGGGTTCTGTCATCTAGATGAGACACAAGTCTATATGCTTAGTGCTCAATGTAAATGGGATGGGACGACTGGTATGCCCATTGAATAAGCACAACAACAATGCTAAGAGTTCCACTACTACAAGGAAATAACTTATGTACCATAGCCTCCTAAAACATACAAATAGATTCAAATATTGCTTTAATATATCACTTTCGAGGGTTAATAAATCAACGTGCCAAAATAAGTGGATAACTGCATGTACCGGGTTTTTTTTCTAATTGACATTTATATTAGCCCTTTCAAAGAAATCATTTCAATAGAACGTCAAGCCAATCAATGCACAATTAGAATATATCCATTATTTCTTTTCTTTTGCTCTCGTGTTTATTTCACCAATTCATTATCAAATATGTTCCTGTGATATCCGGCGTATCTCAAGAAAAGGTTATCAGTGAGAGTGCAGACGGTAGACAGCGACAGTGGGCTTTTTAAGGTCAGTAGGTTTTACAAAATCAATATTTAATAAAACTTTTGTTTGTTTGTTTGTTTGATTAATTAATGTCCTATTAACAGCTATGGTTATGTAAGGACGGCCTCCCATGTATGCGATGTGTTGCGTGTATGTTGTGCGAGGTGCGTGTTTTAGGAGACTGCGGTATATTCATGTTGTAAAACACAGACAAGAATAACAAAAAAAACTACTTTAATTCCCTATATTGAATATTTGATGATGTTAGTAATTGATGTTTTATATTCATTAAAATTATCATTAAGTTGAATTAGATTACTTTCATATCACACTCGAATCATATTTTCATATTGACGCAGCCTGTCGCCTTTGCCTTATTAATATTTACATTATATACCCCCATTCTCCGCTTTTCACGATCGAACAACCTTTTGATTAAATGCTGAAAATTCAGAATGTTGTTTTTCGTCGTCAACTCTGATTTTACTCTACTACAAAAATATGTCAACTCCTAGGGTAGCCATTCTTTTTAAGGAAGCTTAACCAAGCCTTGAATGCTGCGTCGCCAAGCCAACTTCAAAATAATGGATAATGTACGTGTCGCATTCCGCCTTACTGGCGTCCTTCATCATTGCCCTATAGCCCAGGGGAGGATGTATGCTATCGTCATACAGGTTTGAGACAGATCTACAGCTTAACTCTTAATATCAGAAGTCGTTTTCATTACCAATATGCATTTATAGATTGGGTATGATGCTGCTTCTGTCCGATATCAGTTGCTAAATAAAATGATCAAGTCTTTTAAATATCAATAAAATGGTATATTTGTGATAAAAAAAAACAACGTATCGTTTCACATACACTATCCATGTTAAAAAAATCAAAATTTATGTGATTATATAATGCGTCAGTATTGTAAAGATCATTATGTATTATTATTTGAGCTAGAATGACTATTGGATTAATCTTGCACTATCTCGTACACGCACTTGGTAATACCTTAGCCATCATCACCCCCCAGAGTGAACATGACTGAGCGGCTAGTCGTGACAGGGATGGGAACACAGTCTACCTACTTGTATCTTTTAATCGAGTCATTTACTCAGCATCAGAACGTTTTATGACACATTACGTTTGTTTCTCCAGGCAGCTGAAAAAATCTGACTAGTCAAATGTTGAAAATTAATCTGGTCACAAATACACTTGGTGAACCCTGGAAATCAATAGGAATCTTTCTTTATTGTGAAACTTAGTCATTAAACCTTATATGTTTTACCTCATTTACCTCATGGGTCGGTCTGTGGTTGTTGGCTTCGAATGCCACGTAAATCACAAACAGGAACGAAACGGCTTAATATAAATGTCAATCAAAAGTAAGAAAGTAAGAATCTATCACTAGATAACAAATACGTGTGACTTAGAATTATACGTGAATTCAACAGATTTTCTCTTCAAAATTAAGTATATTCTTTGAAGCATAGATCAGGAACAAAGCTTGATCTGAATGATGGTTTAAACATTGGTTAGAAGACGGCGGATGAAATCAAAAATTAAAATATGAATAAAAGGATCGAAAATAAAGCAGAATTAAATTCCAAAACAATGTGTCGGAATAGTTGCGTGTTTTAGAAAACTGTGGAAGATTTTTTATTTAAACTACTTTTAATAGTGGAAACTAACGAAAGATGTTAGTATTGTTGTCGTCTGTTCCTTTATTTTATTGAATATGACGACGTATAAAACTTTTTTCTGATCGAAAGAAATAACTTGCTATTTAGTATTTATCTAATTACATAAAAAAATAATGATGTCAACAAACACTAATCTTTTCTGTATTTCTAATTTTGTATCTTTATGTGTTTTCATTTGAAACATAAAAAAAACAATAAAAAACAACGTAACAATGTTCTAAAAACAGACAATGAGCTAATTCACCAATAACGAACGATTTAAATGGGATGGAAGGGTGTCAATATGCTCTGACCGAAATAATTCTGCTGGTTGATTGGATGCCTCCAAATACAGGGGAAATCTCCTGATATAACACAGCGGACACTTACAGAAATTGATTTACCGCTTTCATGATGATTGCTTGGACTTGGTATTCCAGATAAACGTCACCCTTTACCCTTGTGGGTGACAGTCGGCATCACGAAGTCCCAAATAGCTCCGTAGGAAGGAAGCAAATTCTATATGAACCTCCTTTCGCATGACCAGGAAAGACAACACGATGTTTAATGTCTTTTATTTCTTTTTCACGATATTCATCTGAAATGTTTTTGTGTATTTTTTTTAAATACTTTTATTATTGCCTTTAACATAAACTTCGGCATTTAAACGTTCAAACTCGCGTTGTAATTGTTTGAGTTCTCTAAATTAAACAACAGTTCCTCGAGGTTTGAGGAAGGTTTCGAGTTCTCCAAATTAAACTACAGTTCCTCGAGGTTTGAGGAAGGTTTCGAGTTCTCTAAATTAAACTACAGTTCCTCGAGGTTTGAGGAAGGTTTCGAGTTCTCTAAATTAAACTACAGTTCCTCGAGGTTTGAGGAAGGTTTCGAGTTCTCTAAATTAAACTACAGTTCCTCGAGGTTTGAGGAAGGTTTCGAGTTCTCTAAATTAAACTACAGTTCCTCGAGGTTTGAGGAAGGTTTCGAGTTCTCTAAATTAAACTACAGTTCCTCGAGGTTTGAGGAAGGTTTCGAGTTCTCTAAATTAAACTACAGTTCCTCGAGGTTTGAGGAAGGTTTCGAGTTCTCTAAATTAAACTACAGTTCCTCGAGGTTTGAGGAAGGTTTCGAGTTCTCTAAATTAAACTACAGTTCCTCGAGGTTTGAGGAAGGTTTCGAGTTCTCTAAATTAAACTACAGTTCCTCGAGGTTTGAGGAAGGTTTCGAGTTCTCCAAATTAAACTACAGTTCCTCGAGGTTTGAGGAAGGTTTCGAGTTCTCTAAATTAAACAACAGTTCCTCGAGGTTTGAGGAAGGTTTCGAGTTCTCTAAATTAAACTACAGTTCCTCGAGGTTTGAGGAAGGTTTCGAGTTCTCTAAATTAAACTACAGTTCCTCGAGGTTTGAGGAAGGTTTCGAGTTCTCCAAATTAAGCTACAGTTCCTCGAGGTTTGAGGAAGGTTTCGAGTTCACTAAATTAAACTACAGTTCCTCGAGGTTTGAGGAAGGTTTCGAGTTCTCTAAATTAAACTACAGTTCCTCGAGGTTTGAGGAAGGTTTCGAGTTCTCTAAATTAAACTACAGTTCCTCGAGGTTTGAGGAAGGTTTCGAGTTCTCTAAATTAAACTACAGTTCCTCGAGGTTTGAGGAAGGTTTCGAGTTCTCTAAATTAAACTACAGTTCCTCGAGGTTTGAGGAAGGTTTCGAGTTCTCTAAATTAAACTACAGTTCCTCGAGGTTTGAGGAAGGTTTCGAGTTCTCTAAATTAAGCGACGGTTCCTCGAGGTTTGAGGAAGGTTTCGAGTTCTCTAAATTAAACTGCAGTTCCTCGAGGTTTGAGGAAGGTTTCGAGTTCTCTAAATTAAACTGCAGTTCCTCGAGGTTTGAGGAAGGTTTCGAGTTCTCTAAATTAAACTACAGTTCCTCGAGGTTTGAGGAAGGCCCCGAGTTCTCTAAATTAAACTACAGTTCCTCGAGGTTTGAGGAAGGTTTCGAGTTCTCTAAATTAAACTACAGTTCCTCGAGGTTTGAGGAAGGTTTCGAGTTCTCTAAATTAAACTACAGTTCCTCGAGGTTTGAGGAAGGTTTCGAGTTCTCTAAATTAAACTACAGTTCCTCGAGGTTTGAGGAAGGTTTCGAGTTCTCTAAATTAAACTACAGTTCCTCGAGGTTTGAGGAAGGTTTCGAGTTCTCTAAATTAAACTACAGTTCCTCGAGGTTTGAGGAAGGTTTCGAGTTCTCTAAATTAAACTACAGTTCCTCGAGGTTTGAGGAAGGCCCCGAGTTCTCTAAATTAAACTACAGTTCCTCGAGGTTTGAGGAAGGTTTCGAGTTCTCTAAATTAAACTACAGTTCCTCGAGGTTTGAGGAAGGTTTCGAGTTCTCTGAATTAAACTACAGTTCCTCGAGGTTTGAGGAAGGTTTCGAGTTCTCTAAATTAAACTACAGTTCCTCGAGGTTTGAGGAAGGTTTCGAGTTCTCTAAATTAAACTACAGTTCCTCGAGGTTTGAGGAAGGTTTCGAGTTCTCTAAATTAAACTACAGTTCCTCGAGGTTTGAGGAAGGTTTCGAGTTCTCTAAATTAAACTACAGTTCCTCGAGGTTTGAGGAAGGTTTCGAGTTCTCTAAATTAAACTACAGTTCCTCGAGGTTTGAGGAAGGTTTCGAGTTCTCTAAATTAAACTACAGTTCCTCGAGGTTTGAGGAAGGTTTCGAGTTCTCTAAATTAAACTACAGTTCCTCGAGGTTTGAGGAAGGTTTCGAGTTCTCTAAATTAAGCGACAGTTCCTCGAGATGTGAGGAAGGTTTCGAGTTTTCTATATTAAGCCATAGATCCTTGAGATGTGAGGAAGGTTTCGAGTTCTCTAAATTAATCAACAGTTACTCGAGATTTGAGGAGAGTTTCGAGTTCTTTAAATCAAGCAACAGTTCCCGGCGATGTGAGGAAGATTTCGAGTTCTCTAAATTAAGCAATAGTTCCTCGAGATGTGAGGAAGGTTTCGAGTTCTCTAAATTAAACAACAGTTCCTCGAGGTTTGAGGAAGGTTTCGAGTTCTCTAAATTAAACTACAGTTCCTCGAGGTTTGAGGAAGGTTTCGAGTTCTCTAAATTAAACTACAGTTCCTCGAGGTTTGAGGAAGGTTTCGAGTTCTCTAAATTAAACTACAGTTCCTCGAGGTTTGAGGAAGGTTTCGAGTTCTCTAAATTAAACTACAGTTCCTCGAGGTTTGAGGAAGGTTTCGAGTTCTCTAAATTAAACTACAGTTCCTCGAGGTTCGAGGAAGGTTTCGAGTTCTCTAAATTAAACTACAGTTCCTCGAGGTTTGAGGAAGGTTTCGAGTTCTCTAAATTAAACTACAGTTCCTCGAGGTTTGAGGAAGGTTTCGAGTTCTCTAAATTAAACTACAGTTCCTCGAGGTTTGAGGAAGGTTTCGAGTTCTCTAAATTAAACTACAGTTCCTCGAGGTTTGAGGAAGGTTTCGAGTTCTCTAAATTAAACTACAGTTCCTCGAGGTTTGAGGAAGGTTTCGAGTTCTCTAAATTAAACTACAGTTCCTCGAGGTTTGAGGAAGGTTTCGAGTTCTCTAAATTAAACTACAGTTCCTCGAGGTTTGAGGAAGGTTTCGAGTTCTCTAAATTAAACTACAGTTCCTCGAGGTTTGAGGAAGGTTTCGAGTTCTCTAAATTAAACTACAGTTCCTCGAGGTTTGAGGAAGGTTTCGAGTTCTCTAAATTAAACTACAGTTCCTCGAGGTTTGAGGAAGGTTTCGAGTTCTCTAAATTAAGCGACAGTTCCTCTTGATGTGAGGAAGGTTTCGAGTTTTCTATATTAAGCCATGGATCCTTGAGATGTGAGGAAGGTTTCGAGTTCTCTAAATTAATCAACAGTTACTCGAGATTTGAGGAGAGTTTCGAGTTCTTTAAATCAAGCAACAGTTCCCGGCGATGTGAGGAAGATTTCGAGTTCTCTAAATTAAGCAATAGTTCCTCGAGATGTGAGGAAGGTTTCGAGTTCTCTAAATTAAGCAACAGTTCCTAAAGATGTGAGGAGAGTTTCGAGTTCTTTAAATTAAGCAACAGTTCCTAAAGATGTGAGGAGAGTTTCGAGTTCTTTAAATCAAACAGCAGTTTCCGGCGATGTGAGGAAGGTTTCGAGTTCTCTAAATTAAGCAACAGTTCCTTGCGATGTGAGGAAGGTTCCGAGTTTTTCAAATGATGCAACAGGCCCTGGCGATCAGGGGACATAGACTGTATTTACTCTAAAATACATTCTACACACTCTTCTAGCGAAAACGCCATGATATAAAAATGATAATCCTAATTCGAAAGTAATTTAGTTATGCCCTTGTAAGGATATAATTTACCGTGTATCCTTACGCGAGAAGATATACGGAAAGGGTAGTGATTCGGTGAAGAGATATCTTAGTAAGTGATATCTGTTGTAGAAATATTGGTGAATTCTGCTAATAGGAAACACATCATTTTGTTACAACTTCTATATATGTAACATAGACAGTCGCTGAAAATCGACTGCATGCTTAATTTTGCTGATCTCGCATACTGAACATGCAACTATCTTAATAGTAATGAAATTGTTTGATTTTAGTGCTCTGTCTTAATTAGTAATGAAATTGTTTGATTTTAGTGCTCTGTCTTAATTAGTAATGGAATTGTTTGATTTTAGTGCTCGGCATCAAAACGTAATTGTAATTGTTTGATTCTATTGCTCTGTCTTAAATAGAAATGGAATTGTTTAATTATAGCGCTGTCTTAATAGTAATGGCATTGTTTGATTTTAGCACTTTGTCTTAAAAAAAAATGTTTAATTTTAGCTCTCTGTCTTAAATAGAAATGGAATTGTTTTTTTACTTAAGATACTATTAACAACTAAGGTCATATAGTCACAAATTGCTTCTATCATGTCTAGCATACTGCCAAAGACACCGAGCAACAGACCCCGCTCAGTCACACTGATGTAGCTAAGGATTATCTCGGCCCGAGGACATAACCCAGAGCCTTTCTCACAGAGTTAATGCTTAAGGTGCGGTAGACACTGGGAAGAAGAAACCTATTTTGTTAAGAGAGAAAAGATAAGTCTTTCACGTAATCGGGCAATGGATGAATGATATATAGTTCTAACGCGTTAGTGATAGGGTCGCATCGGTTGAGTAATAAACCCAATACACAAAAGGACAAAATAATCAATGCGTGGGTGGATGTTGTGATGGAAGTGCTATTGATTTTATATACAAGGTATGTATAGAACAATTACCTACATGCACCTCCAGGATATGGCTTCAAATCGTGATTAATTTCATGGATATATATAAGAGCTCGCTCGCTATTTAGCTGACATTATACAGTTATTTTCACCCTGTTTTTAAACAGTGCAATATTCACGTTTTGTATAAATTCTAAAAATATATGGCCATTGACATATTTAACGATTCTATGAACATCACTAAATATTTGAAAGGGTATGGAATAACTTTTTGCTTCGTTTAAATTCTGCATAGCCATTGGTGTATAAAGGTCAAGAGTTCCACTATCACAATGGACATACCACAGCCCCCCAAAACAAACAGACATAAGGAAGGCCGTCCTTAAATGACGTTTGTTGTTATTAGAAAGTTAAAGTGAACAGTCGGGCAAGGCTGGCTAAAGTCGGTAAAAATTGTGTGAGTGTATCCAGTATATTTTTTTATGAAATATAAAAATAAAATCTTTCGTCAAAATCTGCCTGCGTACGAAGAAATTAATTTAAAGTATAAAAATCCTAAAACGTCCTCCCGGCTGACTATGTCCGTGGTTACATTTCCACGTAGCCTCGCTTTCAATGCTTTCAACTTTTCTTTATTTCAATGGTCAGAACTGGGAAACGTAAGCAGAACTTGACCGTCGTATTAATATGTGAAAACTTTTGGAAGGCCAATGAACGCATTTAGACTGGTTTTCTTTGCCCGACTATTCACTTTAATCTAATACACCAAACTATATCATTGGTATAATATAATATGTATCAATTTAATCTACCTTTTTATAAAATATTTACAATTTTATAAATATACAACAAACTCAATGTACCCAGAAGTGAATGAAGAAAATGTTTTAGTTTGCATTTATTTATTTAAAGAATGACCACTGAAGGCAAAATTTGTGAAACATGACGATATCCACAAACTATATCCGACTACAATGTATACCAATCTAATATATATACAGTTCATTTACGAACACAGTATCCACAAACTATATCAGACTACACTGTATATAGTTCATTTACGAACACAGTATCCACAAAATCATATCAGACAACAATACATACCAATGAAATATGGATATAGTTCATTTACGAACACAGTATCCACAAACTATATCAGACAACAATGTATACAGTTCATTTACAAACACAGTATCAACAAACTATATCAGTCAACAATGTATATAGTTCATTTACAAACACAGTATCCACAAACTATATCAGACTACAGTATCCACAAACTATATCAGACTACAATGTATATCAAACATATTTATATATACAGTTCATTTAATTGACTGTAACAGTTTATATAGAGTAGCTACAATGTATCGATGTCCTAATGAACCTTTAATCGACAATTGTAATGCGATCACAGATTATGTCAATCCTAATCACTTCCGCCATCGTACTATTGGTGGAATCAGTGATCGGTCGGATTGTGCTCACTGTGGGGATTGATCTCAATAACGCTACCATTACTGGATGACCTTTTCTCGCAGCCATTTTACTTCCTAACTCATGTTGGCGCAGACTGGCGGTGATAATTACGTAATTAGTGGTAATTTGGCTCGGAAACCAAAGTAGAATCTGTCAATATTGTCGATTTCCCGTAACCTAATGGCGTGAAATGGAATCGGTTTGCAATAATCGGAACCGGTAATCGTTTGTCTAATTCAGGCATGGATTAATTGTTCCGTATTAGACTCAGGCCAAGGTACTTGCTGTGCCCATAGCACGGTCATAAAGTCGACATATGTTCTATCCCCCTGCCCTCGCGTCACCCTTCACTCTATCTCTTTATTTGGCTTTTTGCTCCTTTGAGGGAAGACTATATGTTCTGAATTGAATCTGTTCACTAATTGAGAGCCAATACATTCTATTGTAGAGTTGCCCCTACTGATCTTTTCAGGGTACAATGAATTGGACTGGTCGGTTAGTTGATTCGGTCCAGCTAGTGACATTAGACGTCCTTCTCTGTATGTACTGTGTTACGGCGCAGGGATGTTTGTATGTTTTGGGAGGCTGCGGTATATTGGTGTTGTGTGACTTGTGTCGTCGTGTAACTGTAAAAGTCTGGCCCCTTTTATGATACTATCTCATTGACGGACCAATCGTGTACACATATTCGGTCAAATTGTATTCCAAACCATTCAAAAACACCTGTGTGTGGCCCCTTACAGCTATACCAATTGTATGCTATATAATATCTCCATTAAAATGTCAGGGGAAAGACAGCGTTTTAGATAAACAAGATTTAAAAACTCATGGACAATTGAAATAATGAAATAGTTATGTTTTATTGTGAAGTAAGGTGTATCTTTTATTGACGCGAAACGACTGCACAAAAACATTGGATTCAGTTCTGTTCTCAAGACTTTATCGGACGTTCTGATTGATCAGTTTCTTCCCTTTATAAGTGACGGGCTGAAACGAAGGGAAAACTCAAAGCAATGCTACGTATTCTGATGGTAGTTAGCCATATTTGCATTCTTTATTTAACTCGAGTATTATTTTCTTACTCTAAATGTGTGTCTGGCTAGGTAAGAATATTACTTAAGTTAATCATTTAGCAAAATTATATCACAAATATCATAGTACACATTCTCACACTCATTCACACTGAATGAAAATGCTATTCATACGGGGCGCCGATTGGGACTTTATCTTTTTGTAATCAAAATCAATTTTGTCATTACGAAATCATTTTCGTCTTACAAAATTATCTTTCAGCACAAAAAATTCAATTTGGTCTCTCTCCACAAAATTCATTTGTCATGAAAAAAGTGAAAATTGAACGCAAAATTGATTTTTTTCTACAGAAAATTCATTTTTGTCATTACTAAATTCATTTTTGTGGACGAAATTAGGTTTTATTAGACAAAAGTGAAACTTGAAGACAAAGTTTAACTTTGTCACAAAAGTCAATTTTTCACCGAATCCAGATATTGATATATGCAAATGAACTGTCTCATTACGATTTTGTGACGTGGCCTCTCAATGGATATAGTGACCGTTGTTATGACACGCTCGCACAGTGTTAAACCAATGTGGCATTACATAATGGATAGGCTGTAAGAACTTTTGGAGAAAGCTTTGTTTGTTTGGTTAGTTTTACGTCCTATTAACAGCCAGGGTCATGTAAGGACGAGCCAGGTTTGTTGGTGGAGGAAAGCCGGAGTTCCCGGGGAAAAACCAGCGGTCAGTACCTGGCAACTGCCCCACATGGGATTCGAACCCGCATCCCAGAGGTGGAGGGTTTGTGGTAATATGTCAGGACAACTTAACCACTCGGCCACCGCGGCCCCAATTGGCACCTGTGCTTATATCATCCGTGTCATTCTTGTGGATGTTTAATATACTTACTTTAATCAGCAGATTATGCCACGACTTCTTGTGAAAGGCGCATGCTCTGGAATATCATTCATAAGGCCTAGTAGAAGGGGAGAGAGGTTACGATATCAAGTATAGGCCGATTACGTACATACAAAAATGCATACTCTATGGAAAATAGTCTTTCAAGGAAATGCACATGAATTGTCATAAGCATGATGATTGCGTACCTATTCAACAAATATTTGTTCACTATCACAACTTTCAAGTCCGGTTACCCTTCGCCAAAGATTGAGCGAACTGTAAACGCTTCAACCAATCGGTTAGCAGCTTACAAGTAAAGGACAAACATGGACTCATATCC
The DNA here is from genome assembly GCF_041381155.1 of Argopecten irradians. NCBI lineage: Eukaryota > Metazoa > Mollusca > Bivalvia > Pectinida > Pectinidae > Argopecten > Argopecten irradians. Next base: position 1,859,702 of record NC_091134.1, on the reverse strand, counting down.
ATACTTAACTGACGAAAATGAATTCTGTCGAGACGAAATTGAATTCCGTCGAGACGAAAATGAATTCTGTCCACAAAAATGAAATTTGTCATTACAAAAATTATTTTTGTCCACTGAAAGATGGTCTTGTCTAATAATTTTTTTTTCATAACGGAAATGAAGTTATTATAAAAATAACAACATGTTTTATAAGACGAAACTGATTTTGTTACGACAGAATCCAAAGTGTCACGAAATTGAATTATGTCTACAAAATCGAATTTCGTCATGACTTTTGTCCACCGAAAGATTGTTTATATAACAAAACTTATTTTTGTAATGTATTATAAATGTTGTTTATCTGAATTCATTTTTGTTGAACAAAATTTATTTTTGTATGCACAAGATTGGATTTCGTGTACAAAATCACAAGTGTCCTATTTGGTGCCCCGTAATTCAGGGTTAGTAGCGAGCAACTGTTACACAAGGGTTGATAGATAGATATCTGTTTATCATAATCAATTAAGTTACGTACATTAGTTTAACTACAAACGTAAAATAATTAATCTGTTCATTGTTTTGTTGTGTAAGTATATTAACAGTTGCAATCCTTTGTTGGCTTACACGATCCATATATAATGTACATACTTTTTCATCTAATACTGATTACCATACCTACATACAAGCCAGAGATACAGTGACACTTTATCAGATTACACAATACCTCTCCTGACATTGCCTCGTGGTTCCCATGGCGACGGTCTAATACGTTTGTAACTATATTGGATATTGGGTGTTGAAATCAACATTTCTGTCCTCTGGTATTTAATTTTATACAATTCTAAGTCCTGTATCCAAAATAATCGATTCCGTCTGCAATATGGCGGACTGTGTTTTAGTAACATGAAGTCTGATTGGATAAAAAGTATTAAACATCCGGGTAATATTTTCAGTAAAGTTCTGGCTTTGGCAATCTCAATCTTATGTGTATGAATTATTGAGAAGACAAGACAATGAAATGGCATGGTGTCCGCCGCGGGATCGCTCAATAAATAGGCGGAATGTGTATTGGTTCTCCCTCACTATACCGCTCCGTGCCTGGCAATATTTACACACAAAACGGACAAATATTTACTATTTGTAGGAACGCATTACTTTTTACGCATACGTTTGTATTTTTAAATTTATAGCCGCAACTTTTCATTAAAGATGCTCCACCGCCGACAGAGCATAAATGATATTCATCATTTGAACAATAATTGGTATTTAATCGTGTAAATAATAGCCTAATTAACACAAAAAATAATATGAAATAATTTATTTTGCCTTTGGTGCATGCACATTCAGTACTTCATTCCATATAGGATATAGTGGTATTTTTTCGGGATGCAATTAATTGTTTTTTGTATTTTTAACCTGAAGTAAAATTAAAAGCTCAAACTTTTCAAGAGTGTTAATGGTGTAAAGTAAGTAACTTATGTAACTGAAGAAAAATACTAAATCGTCTGCTCCTGTTTTTAATAGTGAAAAAATACCATTTGTCAGCGGTGGAGCATCTTTAACGAATGCATTGAAGCAAATGAGAAAATGCTGGCCAAAATACCCGCTAGTTTATTTCAAACTGCACATTACAGACATGATGATGATAGAGCATGGAACACTAAAACACCAAAACACTTAATGGTATATGTGATCGCAGTGTGAATGAAGGTAACTCTATTGTTTTTGTACATTACAGAGTGATCTGCCCTTGTACGTTACAATCCATACCTACCCGCAAAGAAGAAAACTTTGTAGTATGCAAAGACTGAACAAAAAGAGTAAAAGTCACAAGGAATGGTCACTTAATGATGATGAATTTTACATTAATATACAATATGTATAATAATAAGAGGCATCGCTATCTGCATTTGTCAACTCACTAGAGTCTTCATTATCACCATTTAGACAGAGGCAGACTAGCATTGGGGATACGTACAAAGGTTATCCTATAGATAAAGTCAATAAATACATTATTGTTGTACCTTGACTCTGTCAATGAATACATCATTGTTGTAATGAATACATCACTGTTGTACCTTGACTCTGTCAATGAATACATCACTGTTGTACCTTGACTCTGTCAATGAATACATCACTGTTGTACCTTGACTCTGTCAATGAATACATCACTGTTGTACCTTGACTCTGTCAATAAATACATCATTGTTGTACCTTGACTCTGTCAATAAATACATCATTGTTGTACCTTGACTCTGTCAATAAATACATCATTGTTGTACCTTGACTCTGTCAATAAATACATCATTGTTGTACCTTGACTCTGTCAATAAATACATCATTGTTGTACCTTGACTCTGTCAATAAATACATCATTGTTGTATATTGATTCGGTCAATAAATACATCACTATTTACCTTGAATCTCTCAATAAATACATTATTGTTGTACCTTGACTCTGTCAATAAATACATCACTATTTACCTTGAATCTCTCAATAAATACATTATTGTTGTACCTTGAATCTCTCAATAAATACATCATTGTTGTACCTTGACTCGTCAATAAATACATCATTGTTGTACCTTGACTCTGTCAATAAATACATCATTGTTGTATATTGATTCGGTCAATAAATACATCATTGTTGTACCCTGACTTTGTCAATAAATACATCATTCTTGTAACTTGACTCTGTCAATAAATACATCATTGTTATACCTTGACGTTGTCAATAGATACATCACTGTCAGTGTTGTACATTGACGTTCTCAATAAATACATCGTTGTTGTAACTTGACTTTGTCGATAAATACATTACTGTTGTACATTAACTGGCCCTGCAGGTAGGGCGTTAGAATTGTACCTGCTGCCCCTATTGCATGATCGTAAAAGGCGACTAAATTTAGGATCTTATCTTTTCTCTTCTTCCTAACTGACTTTATCTTTCCTAATGCCTCCCTTGGCACCGCCTCACTTTTGGCCTTGAGTTGAGCGTTCGCCCCTGTGAGGAAGGCTCTGGGTTCTGTCCCCTGGCCGAGACACACCAAAGTCTATAAAAGTAGTAGTTTCTGCTCCTGCTTGGCGTTCAGCATACAGGGAGTGGGACGACTGGTTTGCCCGTTGTCAGTATAATGTGACCGGGTGGGGTGTGTTGCTTGGTGTCTTCGGCGGCATGCTTCAGTGATATAGCACTATAAAAAGGGCAACAGTTCCACTATACAAGAAGACACAACACAAACATACCGCAGTCTCCCAGTACACTCACCTCGCACAACATACACGCAACACACCGCATGCATGGGAGGCCGTCCTTACATGACCATAGCTGTTAATAGGACGTTAATAAATCAAACAAACAAATTGTACATTAACGTTCTCAATAAATACATCATTGTTGTAATTTGACTTTGTCAGTAAATACATTACTGTTGTACCTTGACTTTGTCAATAGATACATCACTGTTGTACCCTGACTTTGTCAATAAATATATCACTATTGTACCTTAATTTCTAAGTGATGTGATATAACTTTATGTGTTTTCTTTTTGTATTTCATGAGAAATCCTTAATATCTGAGTGATGTAATATAACTTTGGGCGTTTTCATTCTGTATTCCATGATGAATCCTTAATATCTGAGTGATGTGATATAACTTTGGGCGTTTTCATTCTGTATTTCATGAGGAATCCTTAATATCTGAGTGATGTGATATAACTTTGGGCGTTTTCATTCTGTATTTCATGAGGAATCCTTAATATCTGAGTGATGTGATATAACTTTGGGCGTTTTCATTCTGTATTTCATGAGGAATCCTTAATATCTGAGTGATGTGATATAACTTTGGGCGTTTTCATTCTGTATTTCATGAGGAATCCTTAATATCTGAGTGATGTGATATAACTTTGGGCGTTTTCATTCTGTATTCCATGATGAATCCTTAATATCTGAGTGATGTGATATAACTTTGGGCGTTTTCATTCTGTATTTCATGAGGAATCCTTAATATCTGAGTGATGTGATATAACTTTGGGCGTTTTCATTCTGTATTTCATGAGGAATCCTTAATATCTGAGTGATGTGATATCACTTTGGGCGTTTTCTTTCTGTATTTCACGTAGGAATTAATCACGTGTGACTGTTTTGTTTGAAGCTGATGATATGTAATACCAGTATCCATAGATACTTGGTCGGTTCCTCAAACAAAGTCAGGGGTTCCGTAAAACGACACTTATGGTCAGAACCGTAACAAGGCAGCATGCACAAAAACAGCGAACATGTGCACGTGTTGGTCAGTATGTAGTTGTGGTACAGAATACAGCACACCAACCACTATTGACAAAATGTTGATTATAAAAAAGAAATTATCAAACCGAATACTATACAAGCATCATCACAGAGGGGTCAATACGTTTTATAAAATTCGAACGATAGTACAGTTTTTACAATATATAAATAAACAGTTAAAAACCCACTTTGAGACGTCAGCAACGTCCCAATTTCTATGCACATACGCAATTCGCCGTCCTTAAATGAGCTTATCATTAGAACGTGAAGTTTTAATAATCAACAAAGATGACGGGAGTTTTCATTTGTCATTGAAATGTCGAAAGCGAGAAAGACTTACTTATTACTATTGTTATATGGTCCTAAAATATACATTGTTAACATATGTAAATTCTTCGTATGCAATTTGCCATCAAATATAATGTATGTTATAAAATAATTACAGCAATACGGATTATGTGTTGTAGAACAGCTTATACACATAACACACAATATACATGGGAGGCCGTCCTTACACACCCTGGCTGTTAATGTAATCAAACAAACAAATATAATAGATAATATTTCTATACCGAGGGGAATACCAATGTTGGATTAATAGATAAAAACACAGCCGTATTCAGATGATGCAGGTGTCGTATAGGTGAAGATTTATAATAGAATTTATCTGATGACCGTATATCGATTTGGCAATTCACTGTAAACACATACTGTCTTTAAAATACATGCATGGAAAGGGTTGCATTAATCATTTCAAAATATAAATTTTCATACTCTAGAAAGTAAAAATGATCTGGTAAAATCGATTCGGATATAATAATAACTATCGCCATAATGAAAACCCGTTATTATTTTAAAGGTCTCTATGTACTATACACTGCACCAGTAATTGCACATTATTTTACATATCTTTGTAACGCATATATCAATTTCAATCATTTGTTTTTGTTTTTTAATACCAAAAAGCTATGTTCTTGATGTATATCCTCCATCTATAGCTAATCTTAATAAATATATTGAACTGGAATTCTAATTCTTCCGTTATCTTTGTATTAAAATGAATGGCGTTTTTTTTCTGTCCATGTATATAAATGAATGGTGTTTTTTCTGTCCATGTATTTAAATGAATGGCGCTTTCTTTCTCTGTCCGTGTATTTGAATGAAGTGCGCTTTCTTTTTCTGTCCGTGTTTTTATGATTCCGTGACATTTTCTTTTAAAAATTAGTTGCGTATTTAGTTTCCGGTTCCGTTGTCCCTGCAGACTACCTTTACACGTTTTCTCCATTTATACAAGACCTGCGAAGGAACTAAACCTGATTTCGACATCGTGACTTGTACAAAACAAGCGTCATGCATTAGTCACCGCGCCTAACCCACGGATTCGAAATCTACGTGAAAGTGAACTGACACATCGGTTTACGTGGCGTTATTTATCACGAGATTTCTTTTTACTCTAAGAATTTTATTTATTTATCGAATTATTTCTTTCTATTTTCCTATTGTTATTGTCGATCGATGCTTTTTTACTACTAACAAATAGTGTTTGTTTAAATATCTATTTTACAATGTATAAGGAGGAAATGTATCTGATATCTTCTATTCCGTACCAGATTGATCAAACACCATGACTTTGTAGCAATATCGATTTAATGGTGACATCGGATTCCAGTGTAAAAACCCTCGGGTTTAATGCATATCCCCAACACATTATCCACTTCACACTTCTACTACAGAGACATGCATAATCTCATCGAACTAACACCACAGTACTGACAAATAATATCATGTTGGTCGACTCTCTTATCCCACGATGTATACGACCATACGTTAGAATTACATCATATTGAAGCTGCATTGGTGTATGTTGATTGTTGCGTTAGACTTGCATTGTCGTTAACAGCCAAATACAACATCAATGGTCGTAAAATCGCCATAAAAGGCACTTGTTGCATCGAGAGTATCATACTACAGATGCATATAAAATTAGCATTACAAACGCTGCCATTTGATAGTGAGAAAATAACAAAAACAAATGACATGGTGTTTCGCTTCCTTACTATATTTCTACATGCATTGACTGACTTGCTGTGGCGAGGAAGTAGAATATCAAGTGGGCAACCTTCATCCATGCTCAACAATCGCATAAAATTAGTATATCATTGACATTAGATGTTGCCGTTACTAACTGAAACAACTCCAGCCTTCAAAAGATATACGGCAAAATATTTCAATGAAAATATTGAACGTACGAGAGTGAAGAAATACATACAAATGCTCGATAACAATGCTTGCCATCAATCATTTCAATGATGTTGTAACAAAATAAACAATATCTACAGAGGCTAATGTTTTGAAAGAAAATGTTTGTACAGAAATACTAGGATATAAGTAGGTAACTGTTACAGCTTTGATATCACCATCCACACGTACTAAGACAAAAGGATCAAGTGTCGATCTGACAGGAAATCATGTCACGAGGTATCTTATGATGTTTAATGTGTTTATTCTACTCACTATTAGAGCATCTGTGTAGACTAGATTGCCTGCCGTAGTTTTTCTACTCTCCGCTAGGCTTCGCTCTGAAAATACAACTTAGTACTTATGAGCGCAGCCTAGCGGAAAGAATTGGTACTAAGGCAGGTTATCCAGTCTAAGCATCTGTGTAACCTGTGGTACCAGTTATGATCACAATTGATTCTACAAAACACAATCACAAGACGATCAGCACATTTGAGAGTTCTTCAAGGACTTGTAAGTTTGTCTGGTAAGCACACAGAAATACAAACATGGCTTCAAGCATCAATAGCTAAATTTACTATGCCTAAAATTATTTCGATCGTCATAATTCAGCAGAGAAAGAACAGCTCGGAGAATAGCATTCGTAAATATCTCAACAAAAATCGAGTATTCAACCTTTACCCCTAACCGATAATTTCTAATCAAGTTTTGTTTAAGTTTACGTTTGTGTGAACACATGGTAAACTGTGGGATGAGATACCGTTGTACCTTATATGTGAGGAGTCGGAGTATATAATGTACATATAGTTAGCGCAAGTCAAGTGTCTACCAATGTGCTTTTCGGTCATCAGTATTCTGCCCTGTCTAAACCGCAATAGAAGTAAAATTAAAATCGGTACCGATTTTTATATTTCTCTTGTTATATCACGAATATGAATTCTATCTTGTTCACTTGAGCTCGTATATCATGGGTAGGTGTCATGTATGAGATATCAATCAGTAGAAATGCTTGTTAATAAAACGTCATCTTCAACAATATCTTATGACAAATCTCGGATAAATATCACGTGATTGTTACATATTGTGAAATAGGGTTTGGATATTTCGGCATCAGATGTATAGGAGCGGAAACCACATCCGCCAAGGCAGTAGTCTTTCTGCGTATATTCACTCCATGAGATCAATAGAAGCGACACACCTTGTGGTGACTAGACTCCGGGTAATGTGTTTCTGGACGAGACGTATCTGTAATGACATGCTACAACCGAAATTATCGAAGATCGCCGAGAGGCCTTTAAGGCGATATCTATGATTAATTCAATGTAACTCCCGCCAAGAGTTAAGCATGCATCCATTGTTTGATTTGTTCTTAATGGAATATTTAACATAGGTAAGAGTTTGAATTGTTAGGCTTAGATATATGTCTTTTGATATTTTTCTTACATTACACCCATATATAATCTACAATGGACATTTGTCTTTATCCAATACAATGGCGATGCAGTTGTTCAAATCTCAAAAAATGTATATCAAATATGATGTCCTCTGGAAATACCAGGACAGGCATTTAGTTTGGTTTAATATATTTAGGAGGTACCAACAGCCAGGATCATTTAAGGCTTTTGCTAGGTCGTAAATATTAAAATAAAAAATAATAATATTCGTGATGTGTCTAGTTGAACTCTTGCCCTTTTAGTAGTGCTATATCAATGAAGGATGCCGCCGACGGCACCAAGCTACACAATATACAACACATTATACTGACAACGGACAAACTAGTCGTCCCACTCCCATTATGCTGAACACTAAGAAGGAGCAGACGACACTACTACATAATAAACTATATATGATGTGTCTCGGCCCGGGGGACAGAACCAAGAACCTACCTCACAGTGGCAAGCGCTCAACCGCAGGCAAAAAAATGAGGCGTTAGGAAGAAGAGAGATGATAATATTCTAAATTTAGTCGCCTTCTACAATCATATGATACGTGCATTTGATATAATTTTAACGCTCTATCCACAGAGTGAATGTCAAAGTTGTTCCGGTGTCGTAATTTACATATAACGCCCGCGAAAAAACGTCCGTAAATGATCCTTGCTGTCAATGGGACATAAACTAAAACTACACCAAGTCGTTACCAGTGTGACCGGACGGTTTGTATTGTTTGGTGTTGCTGGTGGTGAGCTCAATGAGATGAATTGGGTTTCCACTTTTTCAGGAGACATAGCAGAAACATTGCGCTCCCCAAAATCATATCGGATCTGTAAAAATACGTTTTACACTGAAACTTTGATTTCAGTTTGTTATACTGATAACTAGATTACATATCTAGTAAATAATGCACTCGATGCATAACCACCTTAGCACTATGTAGACTTTTTATGATAGTAAAGTTGGGTTTATATAACCCTTTACAAGGAAGTGATTGTTGATCTTGTTTGTAATTACTGGATGTCATATATGTGTGGTGATCAAGAAACGGATAGGAAAACAGAGAAAAGCGAAACCTGACACAACTATTGGAAAAGGAGGGGTTCTGGAGAAAACAGCGAGTATGGTCCGAATATTAGATAACGAAGATAATAAAAGCCCGCATATTTCCCATAGGATTTTTACCGGTAGCTCGAATGATCATAAAATGCTATTTATCAGGCCTAGTATTCATAAACCAGTCTCATTTGTTCCAATACGATCGAAATTTCAAGCCCAGCATATTACAATATGATTGCATTGTCCAGTTTATTAGAAAACTTGAGAATGGAACAATTACTATTTCATGGGCAGTAAATTCATTGTAGCGTCAGTAAAAATAATGTGACGTCATTTCATGAGATTTTATGAAATATGTTTCGAAAGTTAAAATGTTTACTCGTCAAGGGTCGCATTTTAGACTTAACTATTTATATTTCATGTAAAAAGTTCATGTTTTAATCTTTCTGAATAGATTTTGCAGAAAGTTTGTTCTTTCTAAATCAAGAAATGTATACATTTTAAAATATGAATTGGAGAGGACTTAAATAGGCGTAGCCTGATGTCCGATCTATTTGATGTATTTAATGTCAATAAAATATTGTTGAAATTGAAAATCAAGAAATAATGGGGATCTGTGTGCTTACGTTTTTGTCGAATTAAAATATTTGTTATTTTCCAATAATTTAAAGTTAATGCTAAAAGTGTAAGTAAATTAAAATGTAAAAAAATAATGCAAAAGTGCATTTACTACATCAATGGTTAATTCGTCAATTACTATGCACATAGTAAAGATATAAAGCAAAACTAGCGCGTAAAAAGGGGTACAAATTTGGCTCGACTCGGAGGAAAACATACTTAATATGCTATGTAGGTTACGCAATGACATATATCAGCATTGCATGGACAAAAATTATTTATATCCATTACCTGCATAACTTCACATTTGATTTGTTTTTTTGAATAGCAATGAAAAACCATGGACTATGTTCAAGTCATAGTTTCAGACGTGATAGATGCGTTTGGTATTGTGATTTAGAAAACTGTAGTAAACCATTTGTAACAACTTTCCCCTATATTACCATGCCAACATACAACCTACTAATCCAGTAACGAGGCAGTACACGAACTATGGCAGAATCAGTTGACTTCTCCCAGCATGCTGAGTCATTTCAACTGATGTTATATCCATTATAACAATGATATAGGTATTGTAAATAATATCCAACTAGGTTGTTTACACCAAAGTTATTGGCATTATCGATCATGGCTGATTATACATATAAATGAATATTAACGACCCTTGCAAAATCGACATGGTCATTAATACTGTACCCTTCATTTATAATTCATAAATAATTTAAATGATTCGAAGGAAGCTGTAAATCGATATTCCATCTATTATGGAGACATGTGTATTGCTGAAATGTGACATCCATCATAATACTTATAAGAAACATGACATGTTTATTGAATGCACTTAATAAGAGGCCTAAGAGTCCTACCCATTAGCATTCCATCCCTTCCGCGAGTTACCTGTTGCTAGATCGAAATCTACCTGCGGCTGTATATTGTATGTCTGTTGGACTTTCCTCCACAAAACAAGTCTGATAATCAAGACGTAATAGTCTTTGATGTAGATATTGATTTTAATGTTTAATGAATTATTTCATTTTTATTGGAAAACTAATTGAGGTACATATCAATTATTTAACTTTGAAATTATGTACTGTATGAGAACTCATTCATGCATTTGAACATCTGAATAAAAGGTCAGAATATTGTATTGTAATAATGACGACTACAACGTACGCCACCATCCTGCTATAAAATAAGAAGTATTGGTTGATCAGCATCGGATACATACAAGATATGTTATGATATTCAGAACTGAAACGGAATCATCAGATAACGTTCAATTGAACACTACATGCCATACGGTCATACAGCAATAATTCAGAAGGTCGTCATAGAAACTGACGAAAGACGAAAACTCAACAAACAATATAGAATTAAAGGACATTTAGAGAAAAAATGCAAAAAATATTGATAGTTTCGAATGATCGAAATAGACAAATTCTTATTTCGAGAAAATCTACCGATTTGACTGTTTTTCTCTGCTTACATTGAGGTAATGTTAACAATAAATACCTTTAGGTTCGACTTATGTTCCTATTGTCACTGTTCTCCTTATTGAGCCAATGGTACCAAGTAGTATGTTGTTAGATTCCTTCACTCTTTACATCAAATGGAACCGTTACCGCTAGCTTATGCACTTTCGAAATTAAGATATTACGTGCATTTTACATAATTTGGCATGAGAAATGTCATCATAATGAAACAACCGGCTCTATTTTCGTGATTTTTGTGACATAGATTGGGAATCGGGTCTATAACTCCCTGCAACAGCCTGTAACTCCTGAGCTAGTATCCCTCCCTGTGATTTGGCTTGGGGTCAATTCAACCTTTTGTAATATCATTTACTTTGTTACTTTTCTAAGATAATTGAATGGATCACCTGATTGTTCAACCACCATTTACCAACAATGGTCTGAGGTAAAACAATGGTATATGAGGTATAAAGCTCTGGAACGTACTGTTCTGGATTCGGGTATGCCGTCCTGTGTTTCGTTCCTCTGTTTGGACATTAGCGTATAGATATACCTGGTTATAGATTTTAGGTTTTATTTCTGTCCCGTTGAAGCCGAGGTATTAAGACTGGAGTTCCCGGAAATGTATGGCCGAACTGCAATACCCTATCACAGTTATTGGGCCATCCATTGAATATCGAAAATTTCGGGGACAATATTAGTAACACAGAACAATATAAATGAAAACTTATCCCTATAGGTCATGTGTGCTTTTGTCTAATTTGATCTGAGAGAGAAATGAAGGCATACAAGGTTATAACGCATTCAATATTTTATTACCTCAGGGAATCCTGTTTCATATGATGTTTATAATACGTTTCTATTACCCTACCACTTATTTAGCTTTGTAAACACCCCAGAGAGACGCCTGCAACAGTTAGTAATGGAAAGATAATGCCTCGCCATGGTCATGTTTTTAAACATATCGTAGCCTTATCAGTAATGGCGCTTTCCTCTTCCATACTGGATCCCTTTTGGTGCATTGAACTTTTTTTTTGTATACATACACCCCGTCAGATGCCTGTGAAATGATAAAGTATGTAATTACGGATATATGTATATGGAGATCAATAGTCAGTCATTATTCGCTGCTTATTTCATTTGCTCCATGCTATTTCCTTCTGCTTTGTAATAGAGTCCCGTGTAAAGTACTAACAGTTAGAGTACCACCAGCGTGACTGTATATATAATACTCTACATCAATAGATATTACCGTTCCGGATCGGTGATTTTACTGATCACCTGGTAACGGCTGGTGGTATACATATAGATCATCTCACAATACTGTGTTCAAACTTCCGTATCACATACATCTAAAACATTTGATACCCTACAAGAAAATACTGAACAAGATTTCAATAGAATAGTGCATTAACTATGTAAAATATTCTTAAATTTGGATTTTATCGCTTTATATTAAAACATAATTCTTTGATATCAGTTTAGCATGTGCTTTTCCGTTTATTCGGCATATTAACCGCCCATGTGTTGTATGAATATGATCTCTCGGTCTAAAACTCTTTCTTTATACCCCATCTTATCTGTTTAGTTCAAATATTTGTTCTCCAATCTAATTTTATTGATGTTTATCAATAACACATGATTTTATGTATCAAGCTTGAATTTTGAAGAAGTCATTAATAAATGACATTAACAACAAACATTGTCTCCATTATTATTCTTTTCAGTACAGCAAACATAGCTTCGGCCACTTTGCCCAATGTTGCGAAACTGAAATGACATAAATATGTATCTGAGTAAGATTTCCTTTTGCACCCCCCCCCCCCCCCCCCCCACACACACACACACTCAAATATGTTAAAGTTATGTTTTGTGTATTATTGTTGACGTATTCAATCATAAGTACATAAAGGGATAAATTTTTCCTTACTAAAAAAAGACATATCCTTTTTCCCTTTTTCTTATATTTGAGTGGGGGTGCAAAACATTTGAACTGTTGACCCCTGTCGTTGCTATAGACATATGAACTTTAATCCCTGTCACCAAAAGTAAATCGACTTTCGTTTGATGCTACCTTAATAGATGTTTGCAGTTCAATTGTAGATTATAAGACTCTTTCATATGTAGATTTGAAGGACAGGGATATTCTACCCGAGGGTCACAGAATGTAGTAAAACCCGAGGCTTGCCGATGGTTTTACGACATTTTGCGATCCCGAGGTTAGAATATCCCTATCCTTCATATTCACGTATGAAAGAGTATTTTTCTCTCCTACCTCGACGTTTTATTGCAATTTTACTACTATGATTTTCCGCCATTTTGAAATCAATTCGAAAGAAAACGGGACTGCAAGTCAATTCTCCATATATGCAAATTGCCTGATATTTTCCAATTCAATTCCCGTTGTTCGTATCTTATAAAGTAAATCTAGCCTAGTTTCTGGAAAAAAATGTTAAAATTGTACCTAGAAGTAGTAATTTTGTTAACGCTGTGACGTCACGAGACTTTATTGCATGGGTAGCCATGCAATACACCCTCAGGCGACATGAGTCCAGCCAGTATTACACGTGTAGGTATGAGAGAAAATAAAAGATTCTATCTGTTATATGTTATGTAAATACAAATATCACTTTACATACAAATTGTAGAGTCCTTAACATTACATTCTAATATCAACGTTATCACAACTATGGTAATGTTGTATTTATATAAGGTTTGTAGACCTTACCCAAGATCTCGAAATAACTAGTATTGTATTAATATAAGTGTATACCTTACACTCAATAGATCTAAAACATTTCTCTCTGAATGAAGTATGTGAACATTTAATGTAATGTTCACGTATATAAAACAGGTCTCCAGAGCGTTTGTTGTGTATACATTCTTAAAATGAACAAAAACACCTCCCACACACGCAAGTAGATAACAAAAATAACACCATTTCAATAAATAATGTAATTAATAACTCACTGAATACATATACAATGTAGTCGAAAAGCAGTTGTTTGATTACGTTTTAGGTAAAATAAAAAAAAAACTTAATAGAAGTTTTATACCCGGTCTATAACCTTTTTCCTGCATCTGCACGTCCGCCTACGATGTCTACGTGAGGACTGGGAGGATGCGACATAAGGCTTTAAAGTGTAAGGCTATTTCCATCTATAATAAATGATTTGGGTAGACTCTTACGTCACTACACATTATATATATACGATATTTACGAAATAAATCACGACAACAATTGAATGTTATATCAGAAATTCCCCTTTTATATAACAAAAGGTATTGTGAAAACCAATAAAATAACAGTCCTGATTTTAATCACCATATCCCCCAGATAGCCATGTACTCTAAACCCGAATAAAACATCAGCTTGAGTAATTCGTCCCCAGATGATAGCCAAAGATGTTCCCTAGAATTTCTATTCAGGGCTATATTGATAGTTTTACTTATACAATCCGATATTGATAAGAGAGAAGAGTAGATTGCTATTTAAAAGAGAGGGGATTTAACTGCAACGTAACGGCTTTATATTGAAAAGGGCCATCCCAAATAATAAGGAAATGACACAGATACTGTAGTAACAACTTTAAGAATGGAGAAGCTACAGTTGTCTTTACAGGACACATCGGGAACACGTTACTGCCGCTTTGTCACTCTAGGAATCGCCAGTGATTATACACACTATACTCTGCCACCAAACTGTCGTCAATCTAGAGTTCATTTATGTTCAAAGCATCACAGTTGTATATTATGAACTTTTTAACAAACTTGCAAACGCCTATCGACCATAAACTATTTTTGATGAATCATTTGGTAAGCTTGATTATTAAAAAACACACAAATTACGAGACAAGTGGTCTTAATGTGAGATGAAATTGGAATACACAGGTAAACTCTCGCAATCAGCATTAACTGGGAATTGAACTACCGGCCGTTTTCGTTGGTGATTTACAAATGTATGACCAATGTGCCATCCAGCCAACTTAGTTTAAATGAAATAGTGTAAAGAGAATACAAACAGTGAAATGCTGATGAAGTAAGGAAAGAGCGGATTACAATATCAGCAATGAGTTCTTACCACTGACATAGGGATTGATACATGATCAATTTACCAGATGTAGCTGATTAAATGCAGTGACGATAATGTAATACCGAATATCAAAGACAATATTGCTTCAGGCTGTCATCTCACCATTGACACCAAGTAGATTCAGTGATAAAATCGACCTAATCATATTGATTTATCCAAATTAATTTGCTAAAACGCCAAAGACATTTCATCATACAAACATGCATTCCATTTATTGTAGGATTTACCTATTAACTACGTTTATAAGTAGTCTATATTTAAACCAAATCAAATTGTATATGAAGAATTCATCAATATATAAAGTAGAAATAGTCACGTTTTGATTCCGTCTGATTTGTTTCCTTTTTACATAGGTTTCTTACAGATTCTGTTTACTTGCCCTTCTCTTCACAAAAAACGCTTCACTGCCATACAGGTAAAACGTTATAATTATGAACGACAATTAAATTTAGGGTATTAGTTTTTTTCTCCCTAACGTGTCCTTGGCACCGCCTTTTCGTTGGCTTAGGGTTGTTCAAACATTTGTTTGCGCATTGTCAGTAAAATGTAATCTGGCGGTGCCGCCGACAAGTGTTTCACTTTTACAAGAAGACACATCAAGAATATACCGCAGCCTCCAATACATACAGATATTCACTCACAAACACATCACGAATATACCATAGCCTCCTAGTACATACAGATTTTCAAACACGCATCACGAATATACCGCAACCTAATACATACAGATCATACAACACATCACAAATATACCACAGCCTCCAATACATACAGATATCCACACACACACAACACGAATATATCACAGCCTCCTTGTACATACAGACATTCACACACATCACAAATATACCACAACCTTATACATACAGACATTCACACAAAACATCACAAATATACCGCAGCCTCCAATACATACAGATATTCACACACACACACATATATCACGAATATACCGCAGCCTCCAATACATACAGATATTCACACACACACACACATATCACGAATATACCGCAGCCTCCAATACATACAGATATTCACACACGTCACATACCGCAGCCTCCAATACATACAGATATTCACACACATCACAAATATACCGCAGCCTCCAATACATACAGATATTCACACACATCACAAATATACCGCAGCCTCCAATACATACAGATATTCACACACACGTCACAAATATACCGCAGCCTCCAATACATACAGATATTCACACACATCACAAATATACCGCAGCCTCCAATACATACAGATATTCACACACATCACAAATATACCGCAGCCTCCAATACATACAGATATTCACACACATCACAAATAATACCGCACACACATCACAAATATACCGCAGCCTCCAATACATACAGATATTCACACACATCACAAATATACCGCAGCCTCCAATACATACAGATATTCACACACACATACAGACATCACACACACACATCACAAATATACCGCAGCCTCCAATACATACAGATATTCACACACACATCACAAATATACCGCAGCCTCCAATACATACAGATATTCACACACATCACAAATATACCGCAGCCTCCAATACATACAGATATTCACACACACATCACAAATATACCGCAGCCTTCAGTACATACAGATATTCACACACATACACACACACACACATCACGAATATACCGCAGCTTCCAAAACATGCAGACATTCAAACACACATCACGAATATACCGTAGCCTCCTAGTACATACAGACATTCAAACACACATCACGAATATAACGCAGTCCCGTAGTACAAACATACATTCACACACACAACGCATTGCATACAGCGAAGTCCTGACATGCCTTTGGCTGTTATTAGTATATTAAGCCTAATCGACGGAACAAAATTCATCACTTCAATCATCTATGTTACCATTGCTAATGCATTTCTAATTAAATTGTCCTCAAATGACCTCTGCTATTACTAGGATGTTTACACCAAAAACATCACTGTAGTATTCACAAAGCTTGTTCAACATTGCAAGATTATCCGGAGAGAGATCCTCTTACATACGTGGTTTCGTCTTAACACTTATCGACTTTACTATGTCACCAGTATTAACTTGGGGATATAGAGATAAGTAACATCCAATGTATGATGACTAGTACCTAGTTTGTTATGTATCGATCGAGTTTACCTTCTGCTTCTGGTCTACACATACATACGATATAGATAATTTACCGAGTGATAAGTCAGCGACGTAGTACAGTACATTGTACATCATATTGATTTATAACATTTAACTATTCATCTTAATTTGCGGTATTTCTTTTGAAGATTCAACTGAGTTAATTCAACGCTTCATCTTAATTTTTGGTATATTTTTGAAGATTAAAATTTTTTGAAGATTAAAATCTTCATCTTAATTTGCCGTATTTCTTTTGAAGATTTAACTGAGTAAATTCAAATTCTATCTTCATTCACGGTATTTCGTTTGAATACTCTACTCTTTATCTTAATTTTCGGTATTTCTTTTGAAGATTCAACTCTTCATCTTAGATCGCAGTATTTCTTTTGAAGATTCAACTCTTGATCTTAGATCGCGATATTTTTTTTCTCAAGATTCAACTCCTGATCTTAGGCTATATCGTGGTATTTCTTTTAATAGTTTAACTCTGTAACTTTATTTACGGTATTCCGTTTGAAAATTTAGCTCGTTACCTTATGTTATGGTAATTCGTTTAAGTATTCAACTCTTTATCTTAGTTTATAGTATTTTGTTTGAATATTCAACTCCTATCTTTATTTGCGGTATTTCTTTTGAAGATTCAACCGAATAAATTCAAATCTTTATCTGCGGTATTTATTTTGAAGATTCAACTGAGTTAATTCAACTCTTTATATTAATTTGTGGTATTTCGTTTGAAGATTCCACTCGTTATCTTAATTTTTTGTAGACTCTAAATTTATGTTCTTCTCTACATTTATGAGTTCTAAATTTATTGAGCTTCAAGTATTATAAAAAAGTTTACACTTAGTATTAAACTAAAACAAACTAGACGTTTCGTTCTTTGGGAATAGCAAAGAGTGCCTTGGGTAAAACCTTAATTATAAGGGGCAACTGCATCTAGGGCCTGCATTAAAAATAAAATAAGATCCACAGAAATTGCTTACGAAATGCATTATTAAAGTGGTACTTAGCCGCCCAAAGTGTATACATGTAATAATATTTGTTCTGAAAACACCTTATTAATGCGAGGTTGCTTACAGTGAATCTGCATAAACGATATGATATTTATTTACCCATTGTTCTTATGATTTGTCAGCTTCGTGGTTCGTTGTTTTTGGATAGGTCAGTGGAAAATATTCCCCTTGATGTCACAACATGATCTATTATTTTTTGAAAATGCTCATATAAATGATGAGCAACAATGTTTTCCTTTTTAAATTGAAAGTTTCAAAATAAAACTCAGATTACATCAAAGGGTAAAAGGAGGTAAAATTTTCATTTTTTCCACAAAACAGTTTACAGTTACATGCAATTTGTGAAATTTGATAATAGAAAAAAAATGACCGGAATCATTTCTTACATACCAAACAAATAAGTTCAACCGAAAATTACAATAAATAAGCGTATTTATAAAATATACTTTGGTATTTTGAAATTATATAATAATCTTCAAATTTGTTTAAAATTAGAACATATCAAAGATATATGAGACATATGCAGCATGAGCCAACGTAGTTTAGTTGGTTACCAACTGTGATAGAGACTTGCAATTCCAGTTGTAATTTTTATTGGATCTAGACGAGTAGTTTGGCACGCATACTCATTGCGGCGGTAATTGGATGGAACCGGGTGTCTCTCGGGAATTACAATGAATATTAACGGTATTCTACAACGAACAGTCGGTCTTGTAATTGAATCATTGAATTACTGTTATAGTATCCAGCATGTGTTTTTCTTACTCTGAATGGACGTGGGGTTACTTGATAAGAATTCTGCGTTTGACTTAGTGGCGGCTAGTTTGAAGCCCACTGTATGCTGTTATGATAATTAGTTGGCTAGGATCCAATAATCTTTATAAACATTCGTTTATTTATTCTCTTAATCAAGAAATAACATAGAACGGAGAACATGCTTTCATAAAGTCATACATAAATAATAATTTATGTATGACGTGACGCCTTTCTGATGAAATTGGTTAATAAATACAATTGGATATATGCAAATTATTTTATTTGTTTATAACAAGATATTTCATTGGCTTATAAACGCGTGTTATCAGTCCATAACGTAAAACTCGTTTATAACGTCTTATTGAATTAGTTGATATGAGAGCGTAAAGAGAAAAGAGTCCGTCAATAAAAGTGACATGACAGTTACACAGAATAAATTATAAGGGTTTAGATTTCACTGATGATAAGGCTTAGAGTACACTAAGATTTTTGTGTTATATCACCATAACATACACGTATATATTTCGCTTTAAATAACTTTTCTTGAAATTTAATAAAAGATAACGTATCGGCTAAAAGTCCGCAGAAAATGTTAGACTCAGTGCTACTGCGCGAATATTGTTTGCTAATATAGTGCTATATCACTGAAGTGTACAGTTTGAAGAACGGGCGTAAACAAACTCATCCCATCTTTTTTCAATACAATGGGCAAGGTAATGTCACAAAAGGTTAACCGAGAGATAAACAGCATGCAGGGTCAAACATGACATCATGATAACAGATACAGCATTTGTTACTAGCAGCTTTATTGATTTTCACATCAAGCCATAAAGCTTAGCCATAGTCAAGTAAGTACTATGTGGATGTGATACTAACAATACCATATATTCTACATACATTACCTGTTTTGTATTTCTTACAATGACTCACATAATCATTAACTAAATAATGTAATGAAATGTGTTTTCGTATGGGTTTGTTTTCAGCGAGGGGATTATTTATAACCCTAACTCTGGTTTAGAGTCAGATGGAGTATTAGAATAACAAAATTAAAAACAATGATACGATAAAAATAAGTTGGTGAAGAAGTACATGAATGCCAGGTTTTGCTAAGTTATGGCGTCGAACTTTAAAAAAAACGAATGTCATGATGTTCGGATGGTTAATCGGCTGTTAATGTTTAACGTCCTATTAAAGTGATTTATGGACGACCTCCCTTGTGAGCAAGGCGTTTCGTGTGTGAATGTTACTGTTTTGGAGGCTGCGGTATATTTGTGTCTTTTTGTAATAGTGGAACATTTTGTCCTTTTGAGAGTGCTATACCACAGCAGACAAAGACACTATTATTTCCCGAAAGGCTTTAGTGTAAGGCATGTGTGTTTTATAAGGATTATCTTGGTCATAGGTATAGAGGAGGTTTAAAGTCAATGGCATATGTCAGGTTTACATTTGTTAACGAATGTTGTTTCAGAACAATATGACGAAGTTGATACATTGTTGTGAAGTACATTTTATGACCCTAAGAACGTCATAGACAGTTTGTCGTCCTCTCAGGTACAACTGGTTTCTAGTAGGGAAGACATATCTGAAAATGATGTCAATACAGAATTTCATAATAATGATATAACAATAGAGTAATTGTTGTTGTGTTCGAAGAATTTTTATTTTTGAAAAGAATATTCACTAGGTTTTATATATATTTAAGGGCAGAAACACCACCAAAAGGCATTGTTAGGTGGTATACCACTAGAAATACCACTGCAGACTCGTAATATAGAATTGGAACAACTATCAAATGGCATTGTTAGGTGGTATACCGCTGGAAATACCGCTGCAGGCTCGTAATATAGAATTGGAACAACTGATAAAAGGCATTTTTAGGCGGTATACCACTAGAAATACCACTGTAGGCTCGTAGTTTAGAATAGGAACAACTATCAAAAGGAATTTTTAGGCGGTATACCACTAGAATTACCACTCTAGGCTCGTAGTTTAGAATAGGAACAACTAATGAAAGGCATTGTTAGGCGGTATACCACTGGAAATACTACTGTAGGCTCGTAATATAAAATAGGAACAACTAATAAAAGGCATTGTTAGGTGGTATACCGCTGGAAATACCACTGTAGGCTCGTAATATAGAATAGGAAAAACTAATGAAAGGCATTGCTAGGAGGTATACCACTGGAAATACCATTGTAGGCTCGTAGTTTAGAATAGGAACAACGAATAAAAGGCATTTTTAGGCGGTATACCACTAGAAATACCACTGTAGGCTCGTAATATAGAATTGGAACAACGTTTGAATGTTGTTGTTAGGAGGTATGGTATACCACTGGAAATACCACTGTGGCTCGTAACGGTGAATAGGAACCACTATCAAAAGGCATTGTTAGGAGGTATACCACTGGAAATACCACTGTAGGCTCGTAACGGTGAATAGGAACCACTATCAAAAGGCATTGTTAGGAGGTATACCACTGGAAATACCACTGTAGGCTCGTAACGGTGAATAGGAACCACTATCAAAAGGCATTGTTAGGAGGTATACCACTGGAAATACCACTGTAGGCTCGTAACGGTGAATAGGAACAACTAATGAAAGGCATTGTTAGGAGGTATACCACTGGAAATACCACTGTAGGCTCGTAACGGTGAATAGGAACCACTATCAAAAGGCATTGTTAGGAGGTATACCACTGGAAATACCACTGTAGGCTCGTAACGGTGAATAGGAACCACTATCAAAAGGCATTGTTAGGAGGTATACCACTGGAAATACCAATGTAGGTTCGTAACGTTGAATAGGAACAACTAATGAAAGGCATTGTTAGGCGTTAGAATTGTACCTGCTGCCCCTATTGCATGATCGTAAAAGGCGACTAAATTTAAGATCTCATCTTTTCTCTTCTTTCTAACTGACTTTATTTTTCATAATGCCTCTCTTGGCACCGCCTCATTTTTGGTCTTGCGTTGAAATACCAATGTAGGCTCTTACTGTACATGTAGAATAGAAACAAAATTGGAAAGTTATTGTTAGGTGGTATACCACTAGAAATACCACTGTAGGCCGGTAATATAGAATAGGAACAACTAATGAAAGACATTTTTAGGCGGTATACCACTGGAAATACCACTGTAGGCTCGTAATGTGGAATAGGAACAACTACCAAAAGGCATTGCTAGGCGGTATATCACTGGAAATACCATTGTAGGCTCGTAGTTTAGAATAGGAACAACTAATGGAAGACATTTTTAGGCGGTATACCACTGTAAATACCATTGTAGGATCATAATGTGGAATAGGAACAACTAATGAAAGGTATTGTTAGGTAGGGCGTTAGAATTGTACCTACTGCCCCAATTGCATGATTCTAAAAGGCGACTAAATTTAGGATATTATCTTTTCTTTTCTACGTAACTGACTTTATCTTTCCTAATGCCTCGCTTGGCACCGCCTCAATTTTGGTCTTGCGTTGAGTGTTTGCCCGTGTGATGAAGGCTCTGGGTTCTGTCCCCTGGCCCAGACACACCAAAGTCTATAAAAATGGTAGTGACCGGGTGGGGTGTGTTGCTTGGTGTCTTCGACGGCATGCTTCAGTGATATAGTACTATAAAAACAGTTCCACTATACAAGAAGACACCACATGAATATACCAGTCTCCCAAAACTCGCACCTTGCACAACATACAGGCAACACCGCATACATGGGAGACCGTCCTTACATTACCATAGCTGTTAATAGGACGTTAAATAATCAAACAAACAAACAAACAAAAAAGCATTTTTAGGCGGTATATCACTGGAAATACCACATTAGGCTCGTAATGTAGAAAATGAACAACTAATGAAAGGCATTGTTAGGCGGTATACCACTTGAAATGCCACTGTAGCCTCGTAATGTAGAATAGGCTGGTATTAAAGTGGAAGCGTTCATATGTGGTATGGTGTATCTCTGTCAGATCATGATGTTGTGATATATGTTGTACATGAAAATAGTGTTATTATTAAGTTTATGAATACAGTGGCACTAGATATGGCATCTCTAACATTTTTCGTCTTCTTATATGATATAATATCTACAGCTGTGTTCGCTAATTACGTAATTGTCAGACGGTAATTATAGAAATGAAGCTTGTTTTGTTGTGGTGATGGATTTTCTTTCCTGGCACGTCTCAATCGATGTGTATACAATGTACATGTGGTACACACTATCTTATGTCAATAATTCATTAGTTATGTCAGTAACAAACATTGCCATCAAACAAATCTTTAAAAAATATGAAATTACATTCAGGAAAGAAAGTGAGAAAAAATAGAAAACGTGATTAGAAAATTCTGAAAAATGAACTTACCTTCGGCAACTATGTCAAAGATAAAAAGTATCTCTATAAGGTATACAGCATCAACACGTAATCAGAACAAGCGGATATCCTTATTTTTCATAATATTAACAAAACGTCATAAAGAAACATTAAGCAGCTATCTTTGATGGATGATATAATATTTTGATAAATTAACACAAATATTTGTGTTTAAAGGGTTCTTACCTTTCGTCGTGGAATAATGTATCCAGGAGGAATTCGTTACGCTGATAACTAATAATAGTATTCCAAGGAATCCAAATAAGAAGGCAGCATAACGTATTTGACTAAAGTAGCGATGTTCCCAGTAATCTGTTAGAACACGCCAATCTCGCACTGAAAGGTGAACTTCAATACGACTGGGAAAATTCCTTAATTTCTTTTTTGATTTTTCAATAACGTGATACGTTTTATAACGCTGAATTCTGTGACGTCTTATATAGTTAATATCATCCTCCGAAATGTAGTTCCCTTTTAGATCCTCGTGCACAAACATGAGCCCTTCCTCCCGGGCCTTTTTGATAGGGGTCGAAGCCCTTTCTGTAGGTTCCAAATTACCATTGTCAGGCAATTCCAGTCGACGCCGAAACGACGCACGTCTGTCACGGGACCACTTAGTCCAAGCAGACTCTGGAAGACTCCCCAAAAACTTAGATCCACTCCTGGAACGGTAAGAGCCGATGGAGGTTCGGCTTTTGATTGAACTTCTCGGTGAGGACCGTCTATTCCAGCCATTGTTTTCTGAGTCGTTTATATTCACACCAGAAGAAAGATGACTCTGAGATTTGCCTGGAATGGCAAACAAATCGTCAAAATTTGTACCGTCCGGGTACATAGCTGATGATGTCCGTCTAGGCTCACATGATACCGTTGTGGAGCCCTCTCTGTCCTTTTCTCTGCCACCCCTGTCGCCTCTATCACGCCGGCCTCCACCACCTCCGCCCCCTGACCTTACCAATAGAGGCTTCGTGTCTGTCCGGTCTTTCATGGCGCTATTCACATCAGTTGGAGGCTTGCCAAATTGATCCTCTGCCGGTGCACACCTTCTGGGTTTTTCATTAAAACTATGTGTACTTCTTATACTCTCCTGTGAAGAAAACCCTGATGTAATAGTCTCGCCCAGTCCACTTGTTTCTGTAGAACTTTGTTGGTGTATTCTTTGTAGACTAGGAGACTTTTCCATCAGACCGCCATTCTCGGGTGATAGAAACTTTTTTTCGCCACTACCACTACCACCACCAGCTCCTTTTGCTATGTTGTTCTTGACGGTTGACTCCGTACTACAGTTCTTTTCTCCGTCCTTATTACCCATGATGAGCGTTCAATAGAACTATAGCGCTAGCTCCACGTGGAACACCTAATTTTCTACGTTCTACCTATAGCATTGGCGAACATAGTACTTTAGTGAGACAACATTCACTACTGCCTCTGCCTCTTACTGTATCTAAAAGTATACATCGCTGTTAAATGTTGAGGGGATATTAAGCCGGTATATAGCCGTGTTAATACTATGCGAGGCAAATAGCATTGTCCTGGTGGCGGGTGATTATCACTGACACACGGAGACAAGAGAATGATAACGTATTTATACAACTCTACCGTGGGATCAATTGACACTAGTGTAATGCTTTTCCGTGACGTCCATCATTCTTTTTCCTAAACGAACGAGTCCCCTGGTACGTTATGCGGTAATACGTTGTAAAGTACGCCAATATGGATCGCTGGACACCGTAGTATTAAATTGGATGAAATTAAAAGCACATATCATGTTGCTTTATCTATACTGTGTTAACAAGTCTGTCCAACAGCAAACAGGTGTCACACTGCTCTGTTGTAGCCAACGAGGCTGCATATGGGAAAATAGTAATTGTCGTTGCTATACATATTTAAACAATATTCAATTATGTCTCACAAATTCATATTGCAATTTGAACCTAGGACGTCTTCCAGTGCTGAGGAGTCAGAGTGTTTTGGAGTATGAAAGACGTTTAACGTTATCTTAAAGATAGCTTAATCCTTTTTAGCTCATCGTTATCGGTAGCGTTGCTTTTAAGAGCATCTCAGCGTGCAAACAAGTCTGAATGACTTCTATCAAGGGATGCGAAGAGAAAGGAAAAAAACACCAGCATGCCCTCTTGTTGTTTATTTCAATTCTATACGGCTCAAATCCCTACCTAAAGTGAAGCTTTCAGTAGCAGACGCTCGTTATTTACATGCTTTTCTGGGAAGTAAACCCCAATTCTTTGCTGTATGGCGAACAATGTACGAGCAGACGACACAAGATTGTAGCTTCAGATGACACCCGTAAAACTAACAACAACAAAATCGATTTTTCTCATGTGTACGGCACACTGGGTGTGTAGGCAGAGTACGTTAGCTCGCGCTTTCGTTTCTGACACGAGCGCCACCTACGGGAGACAAAACGACTCGGAGGCCGTGCTGCAAGCAAAACATAACACATTAGGTGTTCCGCATGCATTTGTCAATAATAAAGCACAGTCAGCGAGCTTGTGCTATCAATATCAATATAAAATGTTTAATCACGTTGTGAAAGCTATGCGAACTCTTCAGTTGCAAATGCGAAAGACGCAAATCGTAAAACATGTGGTGATATCCTTTGAAGACATCAAAACTGTAAAACAGTATCATCGAAATGAGAGATGCAGATACCGACGGGAAACCATATCAAACCATAATGTTATTGGACCTTAATTGTTGATCATTCCAGATTTCAATAATAACGCACTGATCGGATAATACATTGTGCCCGATTGAGACTGAAAGTATGAATATACTTAAATCTAATGGGTTTTTTTTTTAATTTATTTTATTAAGTGCAGTTTTTACTTAAAATTTTAATCGTATGCCTTACATTATGTGATAAAGTGCGTTTTTCATAGGTGAAGCTATCCTAAACAACATGAAATACGGATTTTCTAATAAAAATACAGACGTCATCCTTACCAATTTTAGGCTATTTAACACCATATTTAAAAATAGTCATATATATGACTTGTTACGGTAGTATACACTTCTAGTGGAAAATAGTCCCCAAGGTTCATGGCAACCTGTATACAGAACTACACCGGGATGGTACCGAATCAGTGACATCCATTTACATGTCACTCGTTCGTTAAAATCGTCTTCTTTCATCAATGTTTTTACTTGAACCGTATCTAGCAACTTTTAGGATGAGTTAGTTATTTCCCCTGAAATTGTTTTCATATGAGGTTGATCCTTATGCACATTTCACAAATATGTATGTGTTAAGAATTCTATTGAAAACTGAAGTCCTCGATGGATACAACGTTGAAATATTTGTTTAAAAAGATATTCAAACGAAATTGATTATCTTAATGCTTGCAGTAAAGTTTGCTTCATAGGCATTTTAGAACGTGCTTGAAATGATAATGTAGTTCAAAGACGGGTGGTAACAAATCGTTTTAGATAGGTTTTTATTGTAAACTAAGGATTCTACTTTGGATTCCAAGTAAATTAGCGCTGATGATATTCAAATTTTACATTTCGAAATGGAATATATTAAAGGCTGTATTGTACCATTCCCTTATGGTTCCCCAAATGTCAAACATGAAACAATTATGCTTTAAATGAAAAATAATCATTACACAAGTTAATAAAGCTCAGCAGTATTTAATTCATTTGTATATGAAACGTAAGCGCACATGAACTAACCATCGTATACATCATTTTTTCTATTAACGGTCGTATCTATTTTAACGTATTTAGTTTTGCCATCAGTCACATTTGTTTACTTTATATATTGCATTTATTTACAATAGCGATAATTTATTTACTTCTTCAAGCCACCATATAAAGTTCTACTTACGAGCGTTTCCTTTGCTTACCTATACGGCAGTGAAGACGATCTTAGTAACAATGTACAAAATTTTAACGATACTGTCTACAATGCTATTATATAGGTTTCCACCATTCCATTTGCTTTCTCGACCTATAATGAATGCCTTCAGGTTTTCGGCGAGCAGTAAAGAATGAATTATTCACAATCCTTGGTTGCAATTACGTGTATTGGTATCCCCCGAGAGTGCCTCGCCAACCTGTGATGCTATTGTATTAAATACTAACGGTAGTACACACAATCGATACATATAGCATGATTCTGTCCTTCGCTTTTATATATTTCTCTGACATGTGCGTACTTTGTGTTTGATATACAACGCCTTTATCCCTACTAAGAAATGTGTCCAGGTTCTGGGACAACATTTATAGCGGTGACATGTGAGGACTGGGGTCTTCGTGATACATGTAGTCACCAAGCTGGTTGGTAATATTAGTAGATTCCTTATGATAGTCACCATATAGCTGGCTGGTGATATCAAAAGGATTTTCTCCCACACATGAGAACTTGACAAGTGAGTTTAACTAAGACCATCTAGATGCTTTGTATTAAAGGCATCAGGGTGCATGTATTATTTATTATACACGCAGAGACTTACCAAGAACTCTCAAGGGTTATATGTAAAAGCATTAGCATTGTGCATTTAATATCCCGGAAGATCTTTACGTCGACCGCTTATATTAGTTGATGAAGCAAGGAAATTTCATCCGAAATACTTGCTGTAGCATTAACAATACCATTGCATAAGATGCTTTGTAAAAATGTTAAAAAGAGGTATCGCACACAGAGTAAAATTCCGCCAACGATAATGCTTTTTTTATTTTTGAGTTTAAAAAAGTTAGTTTCATAAATGCAACGTCTATAATACATTAATATTTAGCGCCCTCTACATTAATGGTGATGAATTAAAAGCCTCTCTTTTTGTGGTGATTGAAAATGCTACACATTTGTTACATTTTTAAAAATTAATCTCATCATTATAATATTAAATCAGATGCATAGAGATGACGAAGTCATTATTTCCCACTACCAAACGAATTAGTCCATGCAACGTCATTTATTTTGTCTATACAAATTACAAAATAAAAACCGTCCATATGTGCAAGTTACAAATGTGCGGCAGGTCCTTAAGTTATGTAAGGGTTGCTTTCTTCTGAAAGTAGTTAACTAAAGACTTTGATTAAGTTCAGGAACATTTCTGCTCACAACGTCCTATCAATAGTTAAGTCATGAAAATATCCTCCTCACTAATATGTTAGCATGTAACGATTATTCTATAGTAATTGTGATAATATAGACAGTGATATTCATTACGCCAGGTATAGAGACGATTTAATAAAAGGTTGGTGTACAATACCAATGTAGTAATTTTAGTTGAAAACAAATCGTATGGAGTCAAATAAGTCTTCTGAGGTTTATTACCTCATTTGTCGTGAAGAAGTATAAAAACATCCTATTCTAGGTTAGTCCTAGGTACGAGAAGGAAATTTTATTACGAACCAATGCTATGCTTAAAGCTATATTGCATGCTAATTTCGCTAACACGATATGTCACTAAAACATTGATATTTGAACATTGAGATGAAACTTGATGATTTAGCTCCCCAAAATCATATGTCGGCCTATAAGAGAGCCAGAATCTAAGTATCATATATTCCTGTTTTTGAATAAAGCGCCTTCAATTACCGCCACGTTGATCAGTGACTTCAGGTTTTGTCGGATTCCGAATCGTATCACGTGACTGACGTTCGACACGCCTGCACGTGGTGAGCCATGTAACTAGGGTAAGCGCAAATGTGTTTGTTTACGTTTTTCTTCTGGCTAATATGAAACCTTTTAATTCTGGTAATTGTCCACATAATGAGTATTTGAGACATTCAATTCACACATTGCCATAAAATAAAGTGTGTATCAAATATCGTAATATGCGAGCATTATTTTCTTTGTAGATCTAGTCTGCTGATCGCACACATGTTTTGTTTATGAAAAATTGTTGACATTTTCTCTTGGTTTCACAACTCTCGTGTTACTTCGAGATTGTCGCGACAATGTTCGAGAGAGTTCGGAATGATTCGGCATCTTTCGAGCCTATTTTTTACGTGTACACGTTGAAAAGATTTTTTTACTTTTATAATTAAAAAATACTTCCAGTGCTGCAACTTAATAAAAAGTGGTAAAATTAGAAAGTGTAAAATTCAGATAGACGGAGAAAAATATGTATAACATTTTAACAGTTTTCACTATGACAAAAACAGCGAAAGTTATAGACCATATAACTTTAACAACCACACCATGATGTGGATTTATCTTAATGTTTTACTGACGTAAGACTTACTGATCTTATCATCAGGTACAGCAGTAGTGCTGAACGGACCAATAAGTATCCGATTTTGTTTCCCTAGCGGTGACAAAACGCAGAAATGAAGAATCTAGCGAGGTATGTACGTTTGCCTTTCTTGAAAGTTGAAAGAAATTCATATCCTTTTTGTAAGTGGGCGTTCAGGATGTTAAGTTGTGTGTCAGCGACAAAACATACTAGTTCATCAAGACATACTCAAATAAACTAGAAATCCTCTGCATATCCCTGTATATAAACATTCATTCTGAACGGAGGCTAAAACTGGACATAACATTATCTTGCTCAAATTAGTGTTTGTTCTGCCTTATGTCTTTTCAATTTTAGCTAATGAGGTGTCCATTCGATAAAGGATATGATTTTATCTCACTACAATTACATGTAAAAATAAGAGTTCAAATATAATAGTTCGGTAAAATGAATGCATACGATCAAACCATGAAGCCAAGATGTGGCTGCAATTCCATTTCAAATTTGTTCAGTGTTATATATAATTGTAAAGCGGCTTGTGCAGATATGTTTTCATCTAAACTGAAGTAAACAAAATGTAACAAAATCGCCCAGTTATGGCACATATACATTTGGTATCTAGTTTGTAGTCTACATTGACACTCCGAACCAGTGAGCTTACAAAACTGGCATCGCTTTTTCCTGACTTCTTGATAAAGTTATGAGAGGCGTCAACTTTAGGCGAGTGTGGTGAATGGATTCCGCGTTCAAATAGGAGTAAGTAATAAAGAATGATTTTATTTCATTATTTATGATAACGTCATTAGCAAACATATCCTACAATGAGATACTAGCCAACGTTGGACTTCGTTAAATCGCTACTGTGTGTTAATTCAAGTTTGTTTTAAAAGACGATTTGTCATATTCCAATTTCCATTTTAAATATGTCTGAAACATAAAGGGCCAAAAGTAACGAGAATAATAAAATCTAATATATTAGTTTATTGTTTTAAGGAACTTGAACATGGTTATTTAAAGATGCTCCACCGCTGACAAATGGTATTTTTTCACTATCAAAATCAGAAGCAGACGATTAAGTATTTTTCTTCAGTTACAAAAGTTACTTACTTTACACCATTACAACCACTGAAAAGTTTGAGCTTCTAATTTCACATCAAGTTAAAAATATGAAAAATAATTAATTGCATCCCGAAAAAATTCCGTGGCACTATATTCTATATGGAATGAAGGACTGATTGCGCATACACCAAAGGCGAAATAGATTATTTCATATATTTTTTTGTGTTAATTTTTTCCAATGCACTAAACACGCCGATATCAGACAGAGGCTACATAACAACCAGTGACGTCATCGTTCACGCCGTGAGATGGTAATATTCATATTCTAGCCAATGAAAATACACATTACAAGCGAAATTGATTTACATTGTATATCTTCAATGATTTGTAAAACGAAATTGGCCATGGCAATCTGTGCTCGTGACAAAATCATTTGAACGCGTTGTTGTAAGGGAAGTAACTCCCAACATAAAATGTTCAGTACACGGCATCATTCATACCTTCAGATTGGATTTGTACAATCAAAACCTATGTTTACAAGCTGAATACTTCCTTGCATCTTTTATAATCTTTATCTTTAGCAAGATTTCGATGTTTATAACATGATCTTAAAGCTACATGTGTCGTAATTTTTAGATTAAAGAATCAAGGGTAGTTTTTTCATAAGCTATTCACCACCAAACATTACAAACATTTTGTGAAAATTTTACAACATTTACAATGCATGGGTTTTGATTTCATACAGACAAATAAGAGCTCAAAATGAATTTTGGCAGTACCAAAATCACTAATTGTCTATAGTGTAGTGAAATTAGAACCTATGGACAAATTAATGACGAAGTTTTGTTCTAGGATTTCAGTTAAGATTTTTAGAGCTATTAGTAATTGTGAAGTGAATTATGCATGTGTTTATTTAAACATACATTAATAACAAAAACAGTAACTTGTACTGTACAAATACTCTGGGTTGTAACTGATGTTTATGAAACATTGTGGCCTTCAATAGATTACTGAAGAGAAAACACCATAAGAAAATGGTTGCCCAGTTTTTGCGTTACGTTAATAACAAGTCGGTTTTTTTTCACTTAAAACTGTTTCAGGTGTGGTTTTTCCCTAGAGGTATTGCTGAAACAAAATATCTCGATACATGTGCATTATCCACCTGTTTGGCTTTGTGAGAACATATTTCAGATTCAATGAAGCAATACTACTTTTTGTTTAGTGTTCACATCTGACCCATTCTTACATCCGTAAACATGTAAGTAGTTTGATTTATAATTAAAATTATTTGTCGGCCATCCGTGAATTCAAAGTGTTCATGTGGAACGGTAACACGCGTTGATAGTTTCGATAACATTCTGGGCGTTTTGTATAGGTATGGAAAAGTGAAGGAAGATAGGTAGAACAAGTGTTATGGAAACTGCAACTAATGAGTAATACTTTTAATGTCATTTCTGTTAAGCCCAAGTTATCATTTTCAAATTCTACATGCCATATGATGATTCGGATTCCCAGGTAAATTACCCGATAACAGATAACTGTTGAAAGGGAAAATTATTTTGAGAAGGCTTCTCCTTGCAGATTTTTGTCTACAAAAGCAGAACATATCAACGTATATAATGAGTAAGCTGTTGTAAAGTGTTCTAACATACATCTTTTATTGCGAAGTTACAAATTTATTTTTTAAATGAGTTGTTCTGTTATCTTCACCAATAATATTGAAATTAATCGTTTCGTTATGAATGTTTTGACATAATACACAATGGCGGTACATGTGGTAAGCGTTATACCAGAAAGATATACCGAGATATTATCAGTTTATAATTAAGTGAAGGTGTGCTGTATTGATATGTAAAACAGAAAATATTAAAAAAGACAACTAAAACACGTATTTCTCTTTGAGAGTTTTTTTATGCTCCGTTGGCAGTTTAGGTGATACAAATCTCCATACATTTCATGTACGATTTACAACAAGTCAGCCCCGTAGAGGGGTTAAGGACGAACACATGCTACAACCGTATCGGGCGGGTAGTGCTAACAACTAATATAGACACTATACAATGTGGATTGGACCACGTACTTACAAGTTGGTTCTAAACACCACCAAACTCACGCTTTCAAATTAGGCTTCCCAATAATCAAATTCTTTCGCGCACTGGACTCGTTTTTCTCTCTGACTCTTAAGTTGTGTCATTCTCCAATCAATCGTTTTAAAAATGCAATCGGGAATCTTTTATTAAATAATTCCTTCTTTTTAATTTATTTAAACGCATACGAAATGCTATTTAAATAAGGTTTCGAAGTACTCAGTTTATTAATTATCGAGTGATTACATATAACATTCGTTTTTCTTCTTCGAATTTTGGAATGTATTTGGGTCTACGTAGCAAAGATTTTGCCAAACCATATTTTTTCCTAATTGTATAAAATGTCCTTGATAATATCTACATATATAGATATTTTAGTATAAAATTGTTATTGTAATATAAGCATTGTCCTTCTAGTGTGTTTCATTGAATTTGTAGTTGTCCAGTTGGCATTCATACTCTCATAACTGCTATCTGAATGCAGTTCAATGTTTATAAATGAACATCATAAACAATGAATTGCCTACAATAACTTTTATTTTGAAGTGAAACTGTTTAGTAAAATATTCGTTTTATCTAGAGTATATATGACTGATAGAAAAAAGGCCTTACAAGTGTTCATCAAAATTACAAAACCTTAAAAAATCCCGAACATTGTCAAAAATCCCAAAAGATGTGTAAATCTAAATGTTGAAACTGAACTAGATTTTGTATAGTTGCAAACGTTTCGAATCCATCGTTTAGTTTTAGTAATTTTAAAAATGAAAATAATTGTTAAATTTCGAAGACAGCTGTTGATATTTGTATACTTTACAGTATTTCGCATGACATATCTGGACACACAATATATGAATAAAAAACTGTAAGGAGTTATGATATTGATATTGTCCATAATGTGGTGGTTATGCCTAAACATGTTTAAATAAAAAAAATACACAATCACCGTGCAGATCAAAAATATTTCCAAACCATCATTGTTATAAAAGACAAATCGTAGAGAAAACACTATTTTGACACTGGGTTTTGTTTCCATCATATGCC
This sequence comes from Argopecten irradians, assembly GCF_041381155.1. NCBI lineage: Eukaryota > Metazoa > Mollusca > Bivalvia > Pectinida > Pectinidae > Argopecten > Argopecten irradians. Next base: position 1,825,835 of record NC_091134.1, on the reverse strand, counting down.
ATGAAAGATTGTTTATGGCTTAAGGTAATACCAGGTCTGAATAATATAAAAATAATATAATCATTCTTTAAAAGTGCACTACAGTTCTTACTAGCAGCTGTTTTCAAACAAATGTTTGAATATCAAACAGGTATTAGCTACCGCTTGTTAACCAACATCATTCTTATTTCTTATCACTATCCATACTAATTCTGTATGCATTAAAGATTTTGGTTCGAGTTCCTAAAAGACTAATTCTTATAAAGCGTCAATTGTAATTATTGATTTCCGCAAAATATTTACTTTTATATTTTAAAGATATGGTACTTAACGCATTCTATCGTTATGATATATATATTAATTAAAAATAAAACCAATATGTTTTTCATATTGAAATAATAAAGCTACAATGTTTCACCGCATTTCAGTAACAATCATTCATCTGCATTAAGATTTGGTTACAAATCAAGTGAAAAACTGAAAACATTACAAAAATATAATCTTATCTTATTCTTAAAGAAATGATACGATGTTTCTTTCTTTTCATGATGTTATATTTTCGAGATCGAATCCGGTCCCGTGTTGAGTCCAGTGTTACAGCGTTATACAACCCACTGATAGGGGGTCTCCATTACAAAACAATACAAAAACGTGCAACAAGAGCCCTTTACAGTCTTACAAAACAATCGTACAGGTTAAACGTTACTAAAATAGCTACCCTATGAACAACGCTACCATGTCTCATTCTGCATCACTAATGTCTCCTCACAGTGTTTTATACCGTAGTATCGTAGAATAATCCAGCTAAGCATCTAATGACAAAGCTTTGACCATCGAAAAGGAAACGAAGTTTCAGACAATATCTGTTACTGGTACAAGCTAATCAGTTTTTGAGACGTGATTAAATAGCTCAGTATGATGATAAAAAAGAAATTTATGATACATTTCATATTTCATGTTGCGGCTTCTTTAAAAAATGAGAAAAAAAAACTCAACATATTAGTGTAGGATTTTAGTTACGATTTAATCTTTTTCTAATACAATCCGCACTGCAAATGTCCCTATAATAACGTCAGTTTTATGTGTGTTATTTTCGATATATACCGCGATATTTAACTAATCCAAATGCCGCATTTTGTAACAAATGGAAAATCAGTTATACTGGAGACTTTGCAATATCAGTATATTAAACAGACTTTGCAATATCAGTATATTAAATGACTATCACTATTTGTCGTTAATGATATTGATATATGATAAGGTTTTAATATATCAAACATGTACATTTTTATTTTTAAAAATGATGCACATATGACTCCAACACACAGCGTTTACCTATTCCAGTCCGTTTCTAAAGCCTGTAACCTTCAGAGTTTTCGCGATAGCTGTCAACTACTTAGAGAGAGATTAGGGACACAGAGAATAGTATGTTAGTACCGGTCGTTATAGAAATATCTCCTCACATAATCTTGCTTCTTTACCTTATCACATGATATGGTTCACCTTGGCGATAGCGATCAGGCTTCGTCGATCATGTACTGTAACAATCTCGGACTTTCTATATCGCTTAGCTAAACAATAATGACGTTACGTTTTCGATTATCGTAATTATGTAAATGGCTAAGTCTAAACTTATAACAGTTACTCGCAACTATATTCATGATCTTTTAGTAGATGTACTAGGTGTTACAATGTATTTCTCTGCTTTTAACTTCAATGATAATAATTTTCATTTTCCTTAAATATCTTATCGTTTAGTTTCATGAAATCAAGGTTTGACGACGAGTTTTTCATAATTTGTTTTCTAACTTTCTTTGCCAAAGTTGGTGAAACACAGTACAAAATGTAATTTACTTGAGTAATGCCATAACGTGTTTGAGGCGCGAGTTATATATTCTGATATTGGTAATCCACAACCTGTTACCTCAACCTTCCCATACATAGAAAATAGTACAGAAAATTACATTGCAATGTTTAACATTGGCTTACGAAACTATCACACAAACTAAACAACACATAAAGTTTATCGTCAATAAAGACAAGATTAATATAGGCATAAGATTACATCTATTCCCAAACAATGAAAGCAACAAAAGCAGAACATGTTATTGCCAAATATATTGTGATCAAATTGAGATTGAAGTGATAATATAAAGGCTATGTTGAAATATACCATTAATTTCCTTCTTCTATTCCCCGTCTTCATGCTTATTAACGTATTACTGATCACGGAGTAGTAAAAGCTACATTAAATCGCTCACAAGTAAAGCCAATGCAATGAATCACTTGCCCACAAATCAATTAAATCAAGTCACGCAAAAGTGACAATAATAGCAGTATATGATTGCAAAGCTTTGATTCTGCTTATTTTAAACTTAATTTTAAAAATATCTTAAGTAGTCTTAATAGTTTGATATTTTGCATTACTGATAATTGTTGTTTAACTCTTCCTCTTAATGTGTAACATGAAAAAATTCGTCGATACTTTCTTTCCTGGGTAGAAATATCCATGGTTAATCTTTATAACAATGATTCCATATTTATACAATTTCGGTGTTACATAGCAACCACAAAAACATCGAACAATTCAACACAGCGAAAATTTCATGGTATGCAGTATTCCAGGAATTGTCTACATTTTACTGTTTAATGTATATCATTATATTTAATAAATTGTTATATTAAACCTAAACGTTCTCATGATATGATAAAGTATATCAAAAAAAGAAATGGATAGAATTAATTATAGCTATCAAATCATTTTTGAGACAGAAGCTGAATAAGAAAGTGTAAAAATATACAAATTTCAAATATAATTATGACACTATATTATGCAATCAAGTTATCAATATAAAGAATGCAACTATTTGGACATTTCATCTGAAAATGAAAAACGGTAAACTAAGGCATACATTGAACGGTGCATGCAGAAGATGTAGAACTGTAACAACCATAGAGTGAACACGGACTAATTGTAAAACAGTATTTACAATCTCTTACAACATTCAGTCAAATTCTATATATATATGTATATATATATATAGGTGTAAATAACTGATGATTTTTCTACATATTACAATGTGGTGCCTTTGGCAGTATGACATTAGTCATAGAGATATGAAGTATACAAACAACAGATAGCTCCCAGGTTACGGCGGCCACTTGGTGACCTTGTCCTGGCGTCAACACATAACACTCTCAGTGATTGTATTTTGAATACAGACATTTACACGATAAACCAACAAACACGTTAAGTTATATATATATATTAACCTTTACAAAAGACAAAAAATCTTGATAAAGAAAGAAAAAAACCTCTTTCATATTATGATCTCTGGTCCATATATATTTACAATATATCATATCTAATGTTAAAATGTACACAAATGCACCATAAAGATTTGAAATCGTAATAGCTTTCATTTGAAAACAATATTACACATTGTATGTGTATATGATATGAAAGACGACATGATATTGAAGAACATATCAATGATTTTTTCCTAAATTAGGGCACCAAGAATGTTGAAAATACAGATGCTTTAATGTTTAAAATATGTAAAAATTGAATAGGCTTATGATTTGACAAATCTTCAAATTTTCTCTCGGAAAGAAATGGAACCAAAGCACAGGAAACTTTAATTACAAAGTCAAAGAAACATGTTTCAACTCTTCAGCTTCTCTAAAAAGTATGAACTCAAATTCATCAAAATGTTCAAATGAAACTCTCAGAAAATTTTCAATAAAACATGGAGAAACTGCCTAATTTAAACTATTACAATTGTTTGGTTGTAAGCTATGATAAAGCAATCTCTTCCATGCTCTAAGCCTTACTTATAGGAAATATTATTGGAATAAAAATAAACATCTGAGCCTAAGATAAGATGAAAAATGAAAAGGCATTATATACTTAATGTAATAATATACAATGTTGGGATCCGCAGCTAAAAAGTTGTCTACAGAACACAATTTCTATAATAAAAGCAACATATTTCATGTTCTGCATGGTTATTTTAAAATCATAATATGTTTTTTTTAAGTTTCTTACCATATTGTTGTTAATTTAAACGGGACAAAACGTTTCTTTTTAAATTTCAAATGCTTTAAGCAAACTTATATTTACAAAAAAAATAAAAAGCAAAAGCTTGGCAAAAGAAATCAATCTTCTTTTCCCATGGATGAAGAATAAAATTGTTGATAAAAAAATTTGGCAAAGTAAAGCAATTTGATATTAATCCGCAATAAAGAAAGATTTCTGGATAAACTAAATGACAATATATTATATATTAGTATTGTACACAAACTTTAAAACCTTCTGGAGCAAAGGAAGTATCGTGGTGAAATACCAGTGTAGGTACACGATGTAAAATACCAGGTACACGATGTAAGGCAGTGCTAGATGAAGTGAAAATGTAACAGCCTGCCTATTAAATAGAATATAAAATGAACAGCAGTCCGTATAGAAATAATAATTTGAGCAATGTCTGGCAGTATTTAAACGCAATTTTGAAAAAAATGACAAGTGATATCTGACGTCGTGACAGCAGCAACAACAGCCTTCTTGGGTACTACTGGTAAAGTAATGGACAGGGAAAAATCTGACTCGAAATGTAATTGGTCCATTTTAACTACTATACACAACGATCCTAAAGGATAGGAATGGCAGGATATGTCTACAGATGATGTACTTATCATATAGTAAATTAAATAACAATATTTTTTCACATCAACCAGCAAATACGAAAGGTGATCATTAAACAAAGCAAAATAAATGTTTCCACTTTTTGTCAGTGGAAAAACTTTGCTCTTATACATTTCATATATTCAAACATTTTATTGACATTTATCAAAATAAACGAATGATTTTATAAATCCATGCTAGCTCGCATGAGGAGATAATTCTGTAGTACTGATTTTTGTTTACTTTGTTACAATATATATAGTGAAACATTTTCGTCTTTTGAAACATCTAAATATATTAGTCATTATTCAATTATTATACATGTAAGCTTCTAAAATAATGTTTTTGTATATGTAAATATTGCATCTGTCTCAATATGTTTATAAAACAGGACTTATCTACTTTGCAAATATTTTCTGATTAAAAGGGATTAGCTTAAAAAGGGGATAATGTTATATATACACTCCATACATTTTTTCACATTAAGCAATAATAATGCAAAAAATGATTAGCAAATATTCTACAAAATCTCCAAATGAATATATCAATGTTGATAAATAAAATTAAAGTTATTTCAATGAAGCAATGAGATCTTTTATAGTATGGACAAACAGCATCAGAAACTCAAAAGATTTAGAGAATAATTTGCAAGAATTGTATTAAAAAGTTCTGGTTCTTATTAAATGTAACAAATAATGTCAAACATAAATTCTGTATATTCTATGAAAATCCTTTCTATTATGCCAAAATTAAACATTAAAATATCTACATTTAAAAAATATTCAAATGAATTTAATATTACAATAATTATAATTGGTTTTTTTTTGCAATATTTCTTCCAAAATTCTTCCAAAATTTCCAAAAGATTTGAGGACCTAAGAGTCTTTAAATATCCAATTCAGAGGTGACATAGTAGTTTTCTTTTTCTTCTTATTTCAATTATAAATTGTGTTAACACACATTTTATCTTGATTGACAGGGGATAATATCCAGTCCAAAAGTATTAATTCGCAGAGACACCAAGTTCACAAATTTAAATTATAAATCTAAAACTCTTAGAACAAACTAGACTAACTGAGGATTAAGTAATCAAAAATCTACTGGATCAGCAAAATGCTTGCTGTTTGCAAATATCATTCAATTATAGAGACACAATTTCAATTTAATAAAGAACAAAACTGTAAATGCAATTATTCTAAAAAAACTAGTAAAATTATTTAAAGAATTGCCAATCCTAAGTTTTAAGTTTAACATCATTAAAATACTGATTTTCGGTGACTTCATGAAATCCTACTTGATTCATATCAATTTCCATTGCAATCTTTTTTTTCTTCTCGTTTTCCCCTTAATCAAGCACTCATCCCATTATTACAATCATATCCTCAATATTAATGAATATGCTATGAATTATGATAAAAATGTCATCATTATCTGTATATAGTTAACACCTACTGGGGAACAGTACAATAAGTCAAATGGATGTACGCAATCAAATAACCATAACTTATTGGTGAGTCACAAAGTATGAAATAAGGGCGATAAGTCTGTTGGCTGTATAGTCTGGTTATCACTTGGCAGTATATACACTAGTAGCTATTTAGATTAAAGAGATTAAACTCAAATTTGAAATCTTTCCTTCAAAATCCCCAACAGTAAATAAGAAATGGACTTATACAATGTATTTACAGTTCAGCATACAAATAAAATTACTTTATAGCTAATGCATTTGAGGCTGTAAAATCATTTTTGAATCATAAAAAGCTGTAATTTAAAAATAACAAAGTTTTTGAAACAAAATAATATAGGCTAAAAATGCTTATTAGAAAAAGTTAATCAGACAAAATGTCACATATTCCACTGACAAACTGAGTAGAAATGGTGACAGTTATTTCAAGTGATTGGCGTCCATAAACAACAGCGAAATAATAGGCAACAAAATAATGGCAATAAGGAATGAAAGTAATGCTGCATGAAAGACAAAGGATGATTATTCTTAAAATGAAACAGACAAACCATGGAAGGGATGTGAAAGCTAGTACTTCAATATATAATATTAACATTCTCTAAACAATTACTAATTCACAATTTCAATTATCTCATCTATATCTTCAGAAGTTTTTATGCAAATTAAAAATTAAGAAAAAAATATTAATTCAAAATTCATAATTACAATAATTTAAAAAAAAATGGCATAATTTCATAGTGAAAAAGGATTCAAACCAGAATATATGATTTAAAGTATAATTCATCATTAGAATTTTCAATATACATGTAGCCTGGGTAAAAAGGTATGATGTGAACTTTGAACTATGACCTTTTCTTGATAGTATTTACATATTGCACATTACCATTATTAACAACTTAAAATCACCTTCTACATTAACAGCAAGAGACAGAAAATACACTTATTACTTAAGGGTATACTGTATCCTTCATTCATAAATCGATCATTGAAAAATAATATTAAATGAAATAAAAATCTCGGAAAAGAACATTATATAGCACTTTTTTTATATGAAGTATGCAAATAAAACATAATTATGTAACAAAACGTACAGGTAAGTGGATGCATCATGAATTTTGAATTTCTGTAAGAGGAAACCCAGTAAAAAGCAAGGAACAAGTATATAACATTACATAAAGATTCCTGCATCAGGGGCTATATGATATGAAATTTATTACTTTTTAACAAATTTAATAATTTGATATGCCATAAGTCTTTATATCAAATTATTAAATTGTTAAATAGATTTCATATTACATAGCCACAAGTGTAAGGTTATATTCATCACATAAGTAGTAGTTATGGAAATATAGACATGATTTTTATTTTCGTGTCAAAATAATAAAGCTGAAATCAGACTTGAATGTTTCCATCTATGAACTCATTCAATCAAGACATTCAACGTCATATTTTGATAATGACAACACAATAGTAATATTAAGATATTTATGATATATGACCGAAAAATCATGAATTATGTAATAAAAAACCTTCATATCACAATATATAGCAAAACAGTGTGAATGCCATCAGTTCATTCTGGATACATAAGTTCCTTATCAGGTCTACAAAGTACACCAAAAATATTTTAAAATTCCTTACCATTAAATTATAATTTAACGATTTTACAAGTGAATAATGATCAAATTGAGACAAAATTTATAACAACAGAATTTCTTACACTTGACTACAAATGACAGTGTACATGCAAGAATTATATATTTCTTAATTACTTAAAACTTAACTGTTTTGTTTCATAAACAAATTCCCAATAACTGTAATCATATACATCTTCATCTATAATTTGAAATATTAAAATCATCTCTTACCAATTAATTATGTTTGGCATTCTGTAATCATCAACAAATCTCATTTCTACTGCATAAAGCATATTCAAAAAGACCATCATCTTCAAAACAGGAGAAAATCAATTGCTAATAAAAAGACAAAAATAATTATTTTTGGGTCAGAACTTAATATAAAAATTGAAAGGTTCTTTGATATGACTGATATTATAGCAAAATGTCTTGCTAATTATTAATAAATCTTACTTTGTTATATCATTTCTGATTTTCTTGTAGATACCATAATACAACATCATCAGGAACTAATATTGGCTAAGAAAAGGTGTACCTTAATTTAACTTTCATCACTGGTCAAAAAAAGAGAACTGTAGCTCCCTTAATTTGTGAGTCGTTGTGGTGACGAAGCTGTCGGTGAATTTACTGACATATGATTGGCTGTGGAGAAAGTATGCTGTGACGACATCATTTCCTGTATGTTGGAGAACACAGAAGCGTTGCTTGATGCTACAACAGATTCTAGTCCACTCCCCATCTGTGTGAAGGGTGGGAGTGATGTAGGGATCCGCATGGGCAGGTGAGCATGAGAGATATGTGGGGCGAGATTATAGGGGGAGGGGCGATAGTATGTAACAGGATCAACATTCGTATGAGCAGGCAGACTTTGTTGCAGGTCTGAACGAGTTGACGAAGACTCCGGATGGAGAAGATCTGAAGCTGTTAAACTCTTGTTATTCGTCGGAGTATCTGTGAGCCTATCTGAAATAGTCATGCACCTAGGTACGTTTGGTATCACCCGTGGTATCGGGGAATTAGCTGTCATTCCTAATGTGTGTTGTTGTTGACGACTGTCTGGCCTAAGCTGCAAAGATGAATCAAGTCCAGCAAGTCTTTGTAAGCTGTCTGATCGATGAAGAGCATCACGTTGGAGACTGTCTCCACGCTGTAAATCTCTTGATAAACTTTCTGCTCTTTGAAAGTTATCTGCCCTTTGTAACGCTTCATTACGCGGAAAACTGTCTGCCCTCTGTAGATTATCTGCCCTACGATAATCATCTCTGTGCAAACTGTCAGATCTCTGAAAATCGGCTCTTTGGAAAGAGTTAATACGAGAAAAGTCTTCGTTTCTTTGCAGTGCTTGAACTCGGCTGAAAATGTCTATTTTACTATCGTTCTGAACTCGACTAAAAATGTCTACCTTGCTATCACTACCATCGTCACAGGTGAGATCAATAGCCATCACTGGCGACGTACTGTCCTTCATTTTAGGCTGTCGCGGTTTCCTTGGTTTGGTGGGGAGTCCTGTGATTCTTTGCTCTAACGGCTTGATGTGTACATGCATCTGTTGGAGACAAATGGAACATTCATTTGGTGATTTATACACAAAGATAAAGTTTCACCAAGTACATTTACCTTGGACAAATTGACAGAAGGACCATGTGATACCCTAAATCAGAAATGAATGATAAGCTATTGGAAGATAGAGTAGTATAAAACATTTTTATTGACTTCAATTGCAACCAAAATATTTGTAGTTGTATCAAATCTGCATATTTGTAACATTTGCAAGAGGGAGAGGACACATACTGCACTGACTTTTTCCACAAAATTTTAAACAGATCCAAGCTAAGCAAATGTAGCGTCTGCAAAATAGGTCCATGCTTCATGAACAAGCCTGATGATTATTAATAAATACTAAACGTTTTGAAAAAAAATCAGTGGGCTTATTCCCATTTTGTAATACCAACAAAACATTTAAAGTTATGATGAGCTGTTTGAATATAAATCTTTGAGTTGAATCTACCTATGCAAGGTTTGTGTCTTAGAGCTGTTCTTAGCACTATTTATACCAATCTCAGGGTTCTCACTAAACTTTTTAATAGATGGTTGAAAATTAATAATAGGTGGTTGAGGGCCACAAGCCCCCATGGGGAACAATACTTATTTCTGACAAAAATAGCCGGCTATAAACAAGGAAATATGCGGCTGTTATGCCGGTAACCGGCTTTTAACGAGAAACCTGAATCTTACCTTAAGTGTATGAGACTTTAGACTACTCTCATTTGTATAAGCTCTATGACATATCATACAATGGTACTGTTTTGTCGCTGCCTTCTTGAGATGATCATCATGGTTCCGCATATGGTGATGAAGATTTGCCATTTGTGCAAATGCCCTATCACAACCTTCAAATGAGCACTTGTAGGGCTTTTCTCCTGCAATAAAACAGAATTCTTTTACATATAAAAGGGACAATTCAGTCTAAGAACACAATAAAACTTGCACAAACATTTGAAATAAACCAATTCCAATGGAAGTTAGATTAGTTAATTTGGTATTATTGTAATATGTCAGAAGAGCCCACCATGGTGAAATGTGCGTGAAATGTTGATACTCGCTTGCACAGCAAACTCTGGCACATGACACTGAGTACGGCATCTTTTATCTAGAAGTACTGAAATCACTCTTCCAATAGTGTGATTTTTACTTAAGTTTTTAAATAGATGCATGCTCTTATCTGAAAAACATTTCCATCAACTCGTCAGTGGTTATGTATTGCATTTCTTTAATGTAACGTGACATCGGGTCCAGTATGGGTACAGAGTATGTATTTTACATGCTTCAACATATTACTATATATGATTTGGAATTTAAAAGTCAATTAAAAAAACTTAACAATGTCGTGGAATTTGTCAATATTTTTTTTGTTTTATGTTTCAAAGGGAATGTCAAACAATACATTATGCCATATTTTGCTTCGTGGTTATGTAACAGAATAAGCCATTTAAATTTCCCTTTAATGCTCTTGAATATAAATAATGAGGTATATATGGATGACATGCATGCTTATACATGTACATACAGTATTATGATTTACATATGTCTGTACTGTAACAAAAAATGAGAATATCGAATATAAACTGTTCAGAACCTTGAAAACAGTAACGGTCAAGTACCTACTAGGTCTGTAAACTAAACAAAGCAAAATGCTTTTCACAGTACTGATCAGTTTGATGTTTACAGTTTGTTTATGGACCAGCAAGGCATAACCAATTTCTTATAGCTATGAGCAAAGCTTTTATTTTTAGGGCAGTAAAAACCAATCAACATTTAAAATTGGGACAGACAGACAGATTGACAGACAGACAGATGGACAGACAGACTATTATAATAGTAAGGCTCTCCTCCAATGCATGCCTAGCCCTTCTTAACAAAATCATCCTATACATTTATTCTTCACACATCTTCACACGTACATTTTACAGAATGTAGACAGCTACCAAAAAATACAGTCATGCTCAAATTTTGATAGAAATTCTGCAACATTAAGCCCTAACTAGAGTCTTGCTTTATTCAAAATTCTACAAATTAGCTCCATACAAGGTATATGCATTAGGTTGCAGAATCTGCTGAAGACCCTAATTAAAAGCTGTGGATTTGAATCGTTGCTGTGGATGCTATTGATCAGGAGACCTGATCCAATGCTACAACATGAGAAGGTTGCAGTAAAATTTATAACCCTTAGGGACCTCCGGGCTTCAGTCATTAAATCCAACCCCAGCTTATATATATATATATCTTCAAGAAAAATACCCTTACAAATCATATCCGTGATTTCTACAACCTTGTTTTATGTCTCTTGCTACATGTAACATATTAAATGTTCCATGTTCATCTAATGCGCCTCTATTGCACAATATCTGCTGTGAAGACATCAGCTTTTTATTTATTGATTTACTTGTTGAAAATTGTAGAATTTTGCTTCTGAGACATCTAGCTGCACAAGTTGTATAGAGATTAGAAAAATGGAATATGGTACTATATGGCAGAATGTTGGTGAGAGTCAGAACACAACATTTCCTGCAGGTATATTTCAAAAGACAGCACATTCCTACATTTCCAAATCAAGATAAAGAATTGAGCAATGTTGACTGTGATTACACTCACTGGAAAACTAGATTTAATATTTATTAGATATCTAAGAAGTGCTACACATAATATTTGTCTCATCCATTCTACAAATATTGTTAGAATTTATCTGACAAAAGAAAATCTGAAAAAAATATTTTCCGTAAGATTGATCCAATGTTCATGTCATATATACCACAGTAGTAAGAATCTGGCAAAGTCTAAATAAGACCAGATTTTAGATAAACTTTGTCAAAAAGTAGACATGAAAACTAATTCTCAAAATCCACAAAAAAATCTGAATTTTTCACTCCAAAACAGTGGAACCATGTTAGACATATTCCTCAAACTCTATCTCAAGTGTTCTGATGGAAGCAAAGTATACCTTGACCATTTTAATTTCAGTAATAATCAATTTATTGACACTAATTGTTAAAATGCACAAAAAATTTATAATTAAACATTACAAATGTCTCTTCTTTAACAAATTTTTGGCGTCTTGACCATCCTTAGTAAAGGTACATGTACATGGAGGATAATTAATTGTTTGAAAATTCAAAAAACTTTAGGTTTAGTCTCAAAATTACCAAAACCACATGAAATATTTTTCTTAATCTCTCTTGATCTCATGTGTTGCAAAAAGCAATTTAGCTTGTTGCATCTTAGTTTTTTAACAAAATATTTAGCTAAGTTTCATAAGGCTCCTTCTATCAAAGGTACATTAATGCATAATAACAGTTGTCTATGAATGTGCCATTGGGTTAATATCAATATTAGTACAATAAATAATTATAAAAATAGTTACAGCTTCCTTAATGCTATATCAATTTTGATTGGCTAGTTAGATGATGAGTCATAAACAAGGTTTAGTGACTACAGAGGAATAATCCTTACGTAATAAGTCCAAGCTATAATTTATATCTACTGCCTTATGAGTTGCTAGACTTACTTTTTTAATACAAAGTATTCATACCAAATGTACTTACCATATTCGACTCAATAAGCGCCCATGTCCCTATAAGCGCCCCTCCCCCTTTTTGAGGCCTCAATTTCAATTGCCCAGGCATAAATAAGGACCAAAACTACATAAAACGGTATAAATTTGCAATAATTTTGACTTATAAGCACCTTTTCATTTTTATCAATTTTTTAAGCGCCCTGGGCGCTTATTGGGTCGAATACGGTATTAAAGATATCCTACATCGCCGACGATTCTATCCAAACCAAAGGCAGATGAATATTAAGCATTTTCTACATACGCAAAAGTTACTTACTTTACACTTATACCATCATTTTAAAGTATGAGCTTCTTATTATGTTTCAGTACAAAAGTAGTTTAAATTATTGCATCCTGAAGACACTCCATAACACTATGCCCCATATCCTTTCGACGGCCGGCAGGATTCGAACTTGACTCAATTTTGATAGTAGGTTATTACAAATGCCATCTATGAAAGCAGTTTGCATCTAGATTTCGGTCTGATGCCATTTTCACAATGATTACAAACAGTACACACAACAAACAAGCAAAAACAGTCACCGGAAGTCCCCTACAGGTCACCACGCACGGGTCCCTGGGCGTGGAACTTGTTTTTTTTTTTTTTTTTTTTTTTTGAAATCGGTGCTATTTTCCCCTTCCTTTTCCCTTTCTCTCTATTTTCTATTACTTTGATATCTCTTCTATCGTTTAAGATCATCTGCCTGTCTGTATCTTGATAATTAAGCTCACAACGACAGGTTTCCGGGCACACACTAAAATCAGGATTTCAGACCTCAATTTTTGACTTATTTGGGCATGTTCAAAGGTGATTTGTGACGTCACTAATGCAATGACCGCATCAATATTGTCATGCTATATAGGGATGAACATCTTCTTTTCAAAAAACTAGTATTTAGTTTTCAACGGCCTCAGTGGGGCTCCAGAAGGGTGCATGAAATGGGGCAAATGAATAATTACGCATAACTACGTTACTGCCGTCCAAAGGATATACAAAGGATATAGAATGAAGTACTGATTGCAATGTGCAGACAGCAAAAGGAAAACAAATTATTTTAAATGGGTTTTTTTGTGTTAATTAGAGATATATTTATGCACGATTAAACATCAATTATTGTCCAAATGATAAATATTGTTAATGCTCTATAAGTATTGCAGCATCTTTTTTAACAGAAACCTGTTGAAAATCGTCATTCAAGGTACTCCTTTCCTTTCAAAATTATATCTGCTTCTGTTTGATGAAATAGAATGTCTCTACATCAGAGTTACAGGAGCCTTATATATGAACATTTTGGTTTTTTAATTCCGTGGAAACATTTAACTAATGAACATTATTGTCTGTTATTTTTGTGAAAACCTTGTATTTCATAAACTGTATTTGTGCATATGCTTTTAATTCTGATATTCATGCATTTATTTGTGGTTACCAATGTATTTACCATAAAAGTTCAATCCCTGTACCTGATCTATTAGATTTACATTTGTAATATATCTGTAACTACAATCCATGTAGTAATACACTGCATATATTTATCTGATTATCTTTCATTTGAATTATATTTACATGTCACTTTATGTTATTTTTTAATGTATCTTAAATTTTATGCATATGTTATATTTCGTTGTATTTATAATAACCCACAATTAAAATGATGTACCTGTAGATATCTGATTATCAATACTTGTATTTATTACTAGAACTGTAGTCCATTGGGCCAACTTATATCCATTCCAGAGTATAAAGTTTAGGAGTATAGCCCTTTTATTGTTTTTAAAGGGACATAACTCTGAAAAGAGTAGAAGTATCTCGTTCAAATACAGATTATGCACACATTGTAAGAATTATTGCCACCAAATGTCTTTGAAATTTCTTCAGTAGTTTAGGAGGAGTAGTCGGTCAATCATTGTCTCTAGATACTATAGGTAACAGCTTGAATGCAGTAAATCTCTCTCCCAACTTTGTATAATAGCCTATAATAATTACCTGTAAATGACTTATTTAATTACTTGTATCTGTACCATTGTCTGTGATTACTTAATTACCTGCACTTAACATGAACTAATTACCTGTATGTATTCGTGTATGCTGCTGAAGGTGACACAGCTGTTTGAAGGCCTTGTCACAATAGGAACAGATATACTTCCTGATGCCGGAGTGTACCAGACTGTGTTGAGCTAGCTGTTGCTTGCTTTTAAATCCTTTAGAACAGGTTGGACACAGGTGACTCCTGTCCACGGCAGGGTTGGTAGTGGATTCAGGAAGGTTCTGTTGCTGGGGGGAATGGAGGCCATTAGGTGGCGAGTTGAGGCCGTGAGTTTGCGAGTCACATGTACTGGACACGGCCTGTGATTGAGACGTCGTTGTTTCGGATATTGAGCCAGGATGGGATAAATCTGATAAAATAAGAAATAAAACACAAATATTTAGTATAAAAATTTGCATCTAAGTTAATTAACCATAGACTGATCATCCTCCTGTAATGAAACAAAGATCTTCATAACATATAGAATGGTGTAGACTAATAGAATCTTACATGGGTCTGTCAAGTGGACAAGGATATCTCTACCTCAGT
Organism: Argopecten irradians; assembly: GCF_041381155.1. Classification (NCBI taxonomy): domain Eukaryota; kingdom Metazoa; phylum Mollusca; class Bivalvia; order Pectinida; family Pectinidae; genus Argopecten; species Argopecten irradians. Next base: position 1,810,390 of record NC_091134.1, on the reverse strand, counting down.
GAAAGATTTTGGCTGGTCAACCCGAGGCTTGCCGAGGGTTGACGGCCAATATCTTATTTGATGCAGGAACGTCAATATGCATCAGAATTGATGACATCTACAATGAACGCCGCGGTTCCACCGCATGTATTGATGACGTTACGTAATTATCTAGCATTATGAGCTGTCTTACACCCCCCTGTGTAAGACAGAGATATCTTTTCCCTAGGAACCATGGGATATCCCTGTGAAGTAGGGGAGAATATATATATGTACATATGAAGCTGGTAACCTATAAGTTCAGGTCTAGATACCTAGATATATGGCCTCTTTAACTCTTCTTTTGAACCTACAAGGATCCTGGTCTAGAACTTGAATGTGCTTTGTCACCAAGGGATGGGGATGCTAGCTAGTTCATGTGTGTGAGAACTCTCTGAAACCCTTTTCTTCAGAGATCTCTCAGTCATGGGCAAACTGCACACTGGGTAGGATATTAAACTATTTTTGACATGTCCAGTCCAGGATTTGTCTAAGGAGCCACTAGCATCTGCTATGGTTAGATGGATGGTGTGTGTCTAATTACTAACTGTCATAAAACAACATAGTCACAGCATACAGTAATAGCTAATAAGAGGTACATGGACCTAATTACTGTCATAAAACAACATAGCAACAGCATAGTGTAATTAGCTAACAAGCGGTACATGGATCTTAACTGTCATAAAACAACATAGCCACAGCATACAGTAATAGCTAACAAGAGGTACATGGATCTTAACTGTCATAAAACAACATAGCCACAGCATACAGTAATAGCTAACAAGAGGTACATGGATCTTAACTGTCATGAAACAACATAGCCACAGCATAGAGTAATAGCTAACAAGCGGTACATGGATCTTAACTGTCATAAAACAACATAGCCACAGCATAGAGTAATAGCTAACAAGAGGTCCATGGACCTCAACTGTCATTAAATAACATTATAAGCCACTGTATAGAGTAATAGCTAACAAGAGGCCCATGGACCTCAACTATCATAAAACAACAAAGCCACAGCATACAGTAATAGCTAACAAGCGGTACATGGATCTTAACTGTCATAAAACAACAAAGCCACAGCATACAGTAATAGCTAACAAGCGGTACATGGATCTTAACTGTCATAAAACAACATAGCAACAGCATAGAGTAATAGCTAACAAGTCAGGTACATGGATCTTAACTGTCATAAAACAACATAGCAACAGCATAGAGTAATAGCTAACAAGAGGCCTATAAGCCTTATAAGCCTTAATGGTCATACCTCTTATTGGAATAATACAACACCTCAAAGAATATAGTAGTGGCATGTTGTTTAAAGATTTTAGCCGATTTGACCCCTGTGACCTTGAATGAAGGTCAAAGTCATTCACTTAAACAAACTTGGCAGCAATGCAATTGCCCAAGCATGTTACAAGTTCAATATCAGGTCTCTGGGCCTCTTAGTTATTCATAAGAAGTTGTTTAAAGATTTTAGCCTATTTGACCACTGTGACCTTGAATGAAGGTCAAAGTCATTCATTTGAACAAAACTGGTAGCCTTTCATGCCAGCTAGCATGTCACAAGCCCAATATCAGGTCTCTACGTCTCCTAGTTATTCAAAAGAAGTCGTTTAAAGATTTTAGCCTATTTAACCCCTTTCTTTGAACAATCTTTGTAGCCCTTCATTCTAGCAAGGCGCAGGCCCAATATACTGAGCCTTTTAGTTCTTAAGAAGGAGTTGTTTAAAGATTTTAGCCTATTTGATCTCTGTGACCTTGAATGAAGATCAAGGTCATGTATTTGCACGAACTTGACAGCCCTTCATCCCAATCATACCGCAGGCCCAATTTGAGTACCCTGGGCCTTTTGGTTCTTGAGAAAAAGTTGTTTGAATGAAAAATTTACGCACGGCAGACGGTGCATGACAACGGACAATGCATGATGGTAATAGGTCATCCTGACCCTTGAGGCTATACATGGAACATCTTAGTTGAAGCTGTAAGTTTATAATATATTCATGACAACGACTTTAAAAGGTCAAGGTCATTCCTTGTAACAAATTTGTATCCTTTTATCCTAGTAACTTTTTACTACAGTCCCTAAAATTAGTACTCTATGCCTCTGATAAGTTATTGAAAAAAATTGTTTTGAGATTTTGGACTATACATTTATGTATGACCCCTGTGACCATAAATGATGGTCAGGGTCATTTGATTTAGCCTTACTTTTCATCCTTTTTTTCTGTATTTTAAATTTGAATGAATCAAATTTTATAGAGTTGAAATTTTCACTTAAGTCAAAGTAAATTTGTAGTCTTTGTCCTTGAGTGACCCGATAATTTAGCAAAAAGGCAAAGATCATGACTCTCTACCTTCTGGTTAGACAGAAGAGATTTAAAAAAAACAGGTCCTTTTCAGACATGTACTTAATGTATACAGTAGCCCTCACTAAATTATAGTACTTCTTAATCCTAATTATGGTGTAGACCCCTAGTTTTGCTTATACATGGTTACTAAGGACTTAAAATGTAAATTGGTAACCTGAGAAATGCAGTCACATAATACTGTGATAAATGTTGACTGCAATAGTTTATTAATAAAGTCACTGAAGAGTTCTCATGTCTCTATATCGGTCAGGCGCACTTGTCCTGTACAATTTTTCATCAGTATATCTGTATACCCTTTACAATACAGTTCCGAGTACAAAAAGGGCAGATTGTTTACAAACCTGAACCACAGACATTAAATCTATACCAGTTCATGGCTGATCTGCTACTATAATCAACAAATCAATAATGTTAATAAATAAGCATATTTCCAGACAGAGAAAAAATACGGCTCCCAGTAATGTAGAATGTTTAAACATCAGGTGAAACTCAGTCAGACACTGCCATACTATAGTGTGTGCGGTAGGATAGTGAACTCGCCAGGTACATGTATATATAGCATCAATATATTTTCATAATAGTTTTTAGCTTGCTTTACAGAACTCTTTCGTCTGATATTCCACTATCAGTAAATCGTCACCAAAGAAATTTTGTTGTCAAATAAAAATAAAGTCAGTATATCAAATTATAAGTTAAAAGTAAAATAAGATTTAAAATTTTTGAAATAAAGAACATTTTAGGAAGCAATCATTCAAACTTTTTCGACTGTGAAGCTGTACATACTTTTGAAAGCTGCGCCAGGCCCAGACATAACATAACCAGACAGGGGAACGCTCAACATGGGCTGACTTTTGATAAAGTGAATGACGCTGTGTATATATATACAGGCTGCACATCGTGTGTCATTTACCTGTAGACTTCTACGGCTGTTTATATGTGCATGTCTGTTATCACCGGTGTGCACGAGTGCTAAACATTTCACAATTAACACTTAAGGTAACGTATAGTTAGCACTGGCAAACCACAGTTAGGCTATTAAAATATAAACTATAGGATCTGGTCGAAGTGCTGCATGTGTTATCTCTATACCTCTACAACTCTACTCATTACTACAAAATAGTAATGGAGTTTTCTTAGGTAACGATAGACATGCAGCTTAAAGAAGAAAACTGATTCCCATACATGTAATTGGATGGAAAGAAGAAATAAATCACTTTTTTGATAATAGTTTTATGTACTTAATATCCTGAACATATTTTTCTCCCACCATTCACTGATTTGTCTTCGTTTTTAGCCGTGGGAGATTTCACTGTCAACCCCTAGGGTATGACAGATTACAGATTACGCGCGCTACCCTTTTGAACCTGAAGACAATTACTTGACGTCATGACTTCAAGCAGTGTGACCGTGGCTTGTATTGTCGATGACGTCATCAATATTGACGTGCAGACGATGGAACCCGGATGTTCAAGTCGCAGTGAAAATGATTTTTTTTAGGCTATTATCTCTTCTATTTCTTTTGTATGTGGGAGAAAAAGAATCATTCCCTACCTGTGAGGATGTGACAACAAAATCACAACCCTCGGGGGAATTCCTGAATGTCCAACCCTCGGCAAGCCTCGGGTTGGACGTTCATGAATTACCCCTCGGGTTGTGATTTGGTTGTCACACCCTCCAGGTAGGGAAAGATACCATTAGTCTACATAGTGCTGAAAGCAGGATGTGACTATTGACTCTGCAGCATGGGTATCATATATAATAGAACTGATACAGTGTTCAAATCACTGACACATCACAACACAGAAAGTCTGATTTCACAGTGTATACATCCGAATTGTGCTAGATATTGAACTGCGCTAGTTCATTATCATAAAGAAGACAAGACGATGAATTGATAATAAATAGAGTTACCTGAACTAGATAAAATACAAGTTAAGAGGCCCAGAGGGCCTGTCAAGCTATTTCTGCTTGAATAGTCAAATTATGGACCTTAATCAAAACATCAGGAACAAACAAGAAACTCAGTCTAACACTGACACTGCCATACTAGTCCTAGTGTGTGTCATGCGGTAGTTGGATAGTGAATCAAAAAGAAATCGCCAGGTACATGAAAGAATGTATATATAGCATCAATATATTTTCATAATAGTTTTTAGCTTGCTTTACAGAACTCTTTCGTCTGATATTCCACTATCAGTAAATCGTCACCAAAGAAATTTTGTTGTCAAATAAAAATAAAGTCAGTATATCAAATTATAAGTTAAAAGTAAAATAAGATTTAAAATTTTTGAAATAAAGAACATTTTAGGAAGCAATCATTCAAACTTTTTCGACTGTGAAGCTGTACATACTTTTGAAAGCTGCGCCAGGCCCAGACATAACATAACCAGACAGGGGAACGCTCAACATGGGCTGACTTTTGATAAAGTGAATGACGCTGTGTATATATATACAGGCTGCACATCGTGTGTCATTTACCTGTAGACTTCTACGGCTGTTTATATGTGCATGTCTGTTATCACCGGTGTGCACGAGTGCTAAACATTTCACAATTAACACTTAAGGTAACGTATAGTTAGCACTGGCAAACCACAGTTAGGCTATTAAAATATAAACTATAGGATCTGGTCGAAGTGCTGCATGTGTTATCTCCATACCTCTACAACTCTACTCATTACTACAAAATAGTAATGGAGTTTTCTTAAGTAACGATAGACATGCAGCTTAAAGAAGAAAACTGATTCCAATACATGTAACTGGATGGAAAGAAGAAATAAACCACTTTTTTGATAATAGTTTTATGTACTATATCCTGAACATATTTTTCTCCCACCATTCACTGATTTGTCTTCGTTTTTAGCCGTGGGAGTTTTCACTGTCAACCCCTAGGGTATGACAGATTACGTGCGCTACCCTTTTGAACCTGAAGACAATTACTTGACGTCATGACTTCAAGCAGTGCGACCGTGGCTTGTATTGTCGATGACGTCATCAATATTGACGTGCAGACGATGGAACCCGGATGTTCAAGTCGCAGTGAAAATGGCTATTATCTCTTCTATTTCTTTTGTATGTGGGAGAAAAAGAATCATTCCCTACCTGTGAGGATGTGACAACAAAATCACAACCCTCGGGGGAATTCCTGAATGTCCAACCCTTGGCAAGCCTCGGGTTGGACGTTCATGAATTACCCCTCGGGTTGTGATTTGGTTGTCACACCCTCCAGGTAGGGAAAGATACCATTAGTCTACATAGTGCTGAAAGCAGGATATGACTATTGACTCTGCAGCATGGGTATCATATATAATAGAACTGATACAGTGTTCAAATCACTGACACATCACAACACAGAAAGTCTGATTTCACAGTGTATACATCCGAATTGTGCTAGATATTGAACTGCGCTAGTTCATTATCATAAAGAAGACAAGACGATGAATTGATAATAAATAGAGTTACCTGAACTAGATAAAATACAAGTTAAGAGGCCCAGAGGGCCTGTCAAGCTATTTCTGCTTGAATACAAATTATGGACCTTAATCAACAACCATACCACTTGAACAAACAAGTTATTAGTTTAAAAATAAAGTTTGGCTGGTTCATATCAAGTCTAACACTGATCAACTTCAGACCACTTTTATCTGCTAGTCCTTTTTTAATGAATACCAAGCTAATCAGAGTGTAACTTGGTCATGCACCCTTGTCAAATGGGGGGATACAATGTATTTTGTTTATTTTGTTGGAAAGTTTTTATTTTTTCCACATCAAAAACAGAAATCAAGTTATAAGATTCAATGAACTTTCGATTAAATTAAATTTTTCTTCATTATATTATATTAAAGATGCTCCACCGCTGACAAATGATATATTTTCACTATCAAAAACAGGAGCAGACGATTTAGTATTTTTCTTCAGTTACAAAAGTTACTTACTTTACATCATTTCCAACATTGAAAAGTTTGAGCTTCTTATTTTACTTTAAGTTAAAAATATAAAAAATAATTAATTGCATCCCGAAAAAAATGCGGTTTTGCATCAATCTTTAACATAATTTATATTTCGAACAGTGTAAAAAAACCACAAGTTATCTCAATAATAAAATTGAGAATTTGTCAAACACTACAATGTACTTTTATAAACTCTCCAACAGCTGTGATCATTCATACCTATTCACAAGAAGTCGTTAAAAATTTTAGTGTATTTGACCCCTTTGGCAGTCAAGGTGATTCAATTTAACAAGCTTGGAAGCCCTTTATCCCAGCATGTTACAGGCTTATAGTTATTCACAAGCAGTCGTTTAAAATATTAAGCCATTTTGACCCATGTGACGTTGAATGATAATTGTCAAGGACATTTTTTTTTAGTTTTAATGAGGTAAAAACGGTATAAAGCTAGTATATTAATATTCCGAAATAAAAGGCCAAAATAAATTCAAAGTAAAATCAAAATCATTTCTATGGAATATATATTCAGCGACTATAGGGCCTTATTCAGTCCAAAATAACACTAACACAACGTGTTCGTCTACATGTTTGTTTACATCTATTTTTTAGTTAAACAACTTCTGAGGCCCATGGGCCTTAACGGTCATGTGAGTTTGGAAACAGAATGAAACAAAGCCATATTAACACTATATATACTGGCCAATGAAGTCCGTCAGTGATTTTATAAATTTTACTTTTTAATCTATGATGAGCATTTTTTCCATCAAACCTGTGAATTCAAAATGAGATTTTTTAAATAGTCATTTTGACCCTGTTTGGCCCCGCCCTCTGGTCCCTCTACGGGTCAGTAAGGACCAATATGAATGAATTTTAAAATGCTTTATCTCAGGCTTATAACTCTAACCAAATTTGACTCATTTCCTATGAAAATTGAGCAAATAATGCTCATAAATGTGTTTTTCTACATAAACAATCGTAAACTTGACCCCCTCCCCAGGGGAAAATCTGAGATCGCAGGGTCATATAATTCACAATTTTTGTAAAGGACCTTAAGAGATATCCATGCATCTATAAAGATTATAGTATTTGATTCTACCATTTCCAGAATTTCAGAAGATATTTTGAAGTTTTGCCAATCTACCTCTTTTGGCCCCTCCCCTAAGGCCCCAGTGGGTTCAGTCATGGAAAATTTGTTAATAGGATTCACTGGTCATCTCATACTGATAATTCTGACAACATTTGACTCATTTCCTATTACAAATGACCAAATAATGCTCAAAAATTATAGGTCATCCTGATCCTTCAGTTCAGATGACCTCAAATTGGATGAAACTGATGATTGATATTTTGTTTATATTAAAAATACATGCATGAACAATAGTGTATGATAATTGTTAAAAGTCTCATTATCATCAGACAATCCCTACGTACACGTCTTTCAATCACCACTTATCAATATATTGAAATATTTACTTTCAACCATAGTTTTGTTGGTGGTTTATTTTTCACTGTTTTAATGAAATTCTTGAATTTCAAACATTAGCAAAATAAATGCTACATCATCATTACTATTGTCTAGGCTTTGTTTAATGTGAACCCTGTCCAAAATGGCAACCCTCTGAAGTGATTATACACAAAATTAATGGTTACAACAATATTCAAAATATTGACACCATAGAAACTTTATTGACCTGTGAATATTTGCATTTAGAAAAATTGGTGTACCACGAAATTGAGTCTCCTGTGAATAATGTTCAAATCAGGAAACAACGAAATATGGACACCACAAAGTGTTACATAATACCATATGAATCAGTTTGTACATGCAGACCCTCTTTCAGAAACAACAGAAATCTCACATATTCATATTTCAATTGAAATACAAGAAATTCATAAACCAATCTACTTCATCACGCATTAGGTGTATCGCATATCAATTCAACATTAAGTACATGTATACTAAATGTGATCATCCATATCATCAAACAATGACAAGTCTATTTATAAACCACAAAAAAAGTTAAAAGTTACTCTGGGAAGCCTCTATTACATCATTTGTAAAGTTTAGGATAATAAGTTCCAATGAATAATGAATGAAATTTCTATTCTATTTAAAACAACAGTGCAAAGATTTTTTTTGCCTACATGTCAATAACCCATCTGTTCAAAGGAGTATATTACCTACATGACACCCAGATAGACTATCCCATCACAGGGGTATAACACCTACATGACATCCACATAGACCATCCCATCACAGGGGTATAACACCTACATGACATCCACATAGACCATCCCATCACAGGGGTATAACACCTACATGACATCCACATAGACCATCCCATCACAGGGGTATAACACCTACATGACATCCACATAGACCATCCCATCACAGGGGTATAACACCTACATGACATCCACATAGACCATCCCATCACAGGGGTATAACACCTACATGACATCCATATAGACCATCCCATCACTATAACACCTACATGACATCCATATAGACCATCCCATCACAGGGGTATAACACCTACATGACATCCACATAGACCATCCCATCACAGGGGTATAACACCTACATGACATCCACATAGACCATCCCATCACAGGGGTATAACACCTACATGACATCCACATAGACCATCCCATCACAGGGGTATAACACCTACATGACATCCACATAGACCATCCCATCACAGGGGTATAACACCTACATGACATCCACATAGACCATCCCATCACAGGGGTATAACACCTACATGACATCCACATAGACAATCAATAACACCTACATGACATCCACATAGACAATCATCCCATCACAGGGGTATAACATCTACATGACACCCATATATACCATCTCATCACAGGGGTATAACACCTACATGACATCCACATAGATCATCATCTCATCACAGGGTATAACATCTACATGACATCCACATAGACCATCCCATCACAGGGGTATAACACCTACATCACATCCACATAGACCATCCCAACCCAGGGGTATAACATCTACATGGCATCTACATAGACTATCCCATCACAGGAGTATAACACCTACATGACATCCACAAAGACCATCCCATCACAGGGGTATAACATCTACATGACATCTACATAGACTATCCCATCACAGGAGTATAACACCTACATGACATCCACATAGACCATACCATCACAGGAGTATAACACCTACATGACATCCACATAGACCATCCCATCACAGGGGTATAACACCTACATGACATCCACATAGACCATCTCATCACAGGGGTATAACACCTACATGACATCCACATAGACCATCCCATCACAGGGGTATAACACCTACATGACATCCACATAGACAATCATCCCATCACAGGGGTATAACATCTACATGACACCCATATATACCATCTCATCACAGGGGTATAACACCTACATGACATCCACATAGACCATCCCATCACAGGGGTATAACACCTACATGACATCCACATAGACCATCTCATCACAGGAGTATAACATCTGCATGACCTCCACATAGACCATCCCATCACAGGGGTATAACACCTATATGACATCCACATAGACCCTAGACCATCACAGGAGTATAACACCTACATGACATCCACATAGACCATCACATGACATCCACATAGACCATCCCATCACAGGAGTATAACACCTACATGACATCCACATAGACTATCCCATCACAGGGGTATAACACCTACATAACATCCACATAGACCATCTCATCACAGGGGTATAACACCTACATGACATCCACATAGACTATCTCATCACAGGGGTATAACACCTACATGACATCCACATAGACCATAATCCCATCACAGGGGTATAACACCTACATGACATCCACATAGACCATCCCATCACAGGGGTATAACACCTACATGACATCCACATAGACCACCATCTCATCACAGGGGTATAACACCTACATGACATCTACATAGACCATCCCATCACAGGGGTATAACATCTACATGACATCCACATAGACCATCCAATCACAGGAGTATAACACCTACATGACATCTACATAGACCATCCCATCACAGGAGTATAACACCTACATGACATCCACATAGACCATCCCATCACAGGGGTATAACATCTACATGACACTCACATAGACCATCCCATCACTATAACACCTACATGACATCCATATAGACCATCCCATCACAGGGGTATAACACCTACATGACATCCACATAGACCATCCCATCACAGGGGTATAACACCTACATGATATCTATATAGAAAGGAATTTTGTCCTTTGGTTTCAAAATAATTATACAGTGTAATAGCTTAGTGAAATGCATCTGTAGTCAAATGATTCTACGAGCTGTAAGTTTCATACTCATGAATCAAGAAGAGCTTCTTATATTTCATTTACTTACAGAAGCAGTACCAATACTTTGAGAATTATATTTTAAAGGTTTTAATTTTACAATTACAAATATATTGCGAAAAAATCTAGCTAAATAAATCTGTTTAGTGTATAAAAGTTAACTACAGTGGACCCGCGATAATCCGGATGCCGATAGTCCGGAAAACTCACAATCCGGACGGAAATGTCAGGGAACGGATTTCCGTAACGTTATTTATACTCACTAGTCCGGAAATTCGTATTCCGAATCCGGAACTCCATTTTGGGAACGGAACGTAATTTTCGTTAATAAATTCCCGCAATAATCCGGACAATTTGTTGTCGCCACGTGCCGAGAAAATCCAAGGCCATCTCAGTCATGTGTACAATACACACTATCATTTGACACTGAGTGTGTTGTCATAATGATGGCTGCCAGGTCATAGCCACGGGCGTTTACCTGAAAACCTTTCACACGGTACATGCAGTCGTGTAACGGTTCATTGGTTTTCTATAGGAGATCAAACTTCAGTGTTGTAATTGAGATACGCAATATATATTTTTAGCCACACGCTTTTTAAACATGAAGTTTGAGATTGAGTATGGGTACGTATGCTGTAGATACATTACTTGTTTCGCGTGCAGAATATATCGATATGAGTATCAGATACAATAAAGTGAGATAATATTTACAAAATTAATAAGAGTTTCAAATGTATGTAAATCTATTATAATTCATCGTCTGTGGTATAAGATATAAAGGCTACGGCGCCCGGCACATTCCATAAAGTGTGTGACATTGTGCACGAAGTTGGAAGTGAACGCGGGCGCGTGGTTGTTACACACGTCTGTAAGTCAGAAAGCAAAGACTTGTAGAGATTGTCATTAAAAACACACATTATACAAAATAACAATTATTTGAGTTCCTAAAGTGTCCACAACTATTTGTTATCATAGTTTTTTTATGCCAAGAACGTAGATGATATTGATCCTTTGTTAGGCAATTTGCCGTACGATAGATCAAGAGTGGGATACGTTGCTATATCGTAGTACTTTCATCAGCTAGTTAAATCTGTAAAGTGTATAAAAGTTATCTATTTAGTAGCATGTTTATCATCTAGTTAAAATTGTTTTATGTATAAAAGTTATCTATTTAGTAGTACGTTTATCATCTAGTTAAATCTGTTTTGCGTAAAAATGTTATCTATTTAGTAGTACTTTTATCAGCTAGTTAAAACTGTTTAGTGAATAAAAGTTATCTATTTAGTAGTATTTTTATCATCTAGTTATATCTGTTTAGTGAATAAAAGTTATCTATTTAGTAGTACGTTTATCATCTAGTTAAATTTGTTTAGTGTATAAATTTTATCTATTTAGTAGTACTTTTATCATCTAGTTAAATTTGTTTTATGTATAAAAGTTATCTATTTAGTAGTCATTTATCATCTAGTTAAATAAAAGTTATCTATTTAGTAATTTTATCAGCTAGTTAAATCTGTTTTCTGTATAAAAGTAATCTATGTAGTAGTACTTTTATCAGCTAGTTAAATCTGTTTAGTGAATAAAAGTTATCTATTTAGTAGTACTTTTATCAGCTAGTTAAATCTGTTTAGTGAATAAAAGTTATCTATTTAGTAGTACTTTTATCAGCTAGTTAAATCTGTTTAGTGAATAAAAGTTATCTATTTAGTAGTACTTTTATCAGCTAGTTAAATTTGGTTGGTGAATAAAAGTAATCTATTTAGTAGTACTTTTATCAGCTAGTTAAATTTGTTTTGTGAATAAAAGTTATCTATTTAGTAGTACTTTTATTCCCTAGTTAAATTTGTTTAGTGTATAAATGTTATCTATTTAGTAGTACTTTCATCAGCTAGTTAAATTTGTTTAGTGTATACACAACTAGGGCCATAGGGAAACCTACAAATGAAATTTGAAAAAGATCACTTCTTTACTTTCTGAGAAATAGTGGTTACAACTTCAATTATCAAAATCTAAGATGGCAGCTTGTAGGCCTATCAGACCCAAAATGCAATATGCACAAATATGATCCTAGGGGAACCTATACATGTGAAATTTGAGAGAGATCCCTTCAGCCCTTTCTCAGAAATAGCAGTAACAAATTTTAATTTTCAAAATCCAAGATGGCTGCCTGGCAGCCATCTTGTGGACCGATTGGTCCCAAAATGCAATATGCACAACTAGGGTCCTAGAGAAACCTACATGTGAAATTTGAGAAAGATCCCTTCAGCCCTTTCTGAGAAATAGCGCTAACCAGATATGTTAATGGACAGAAGGACAGACTGACAGAAGGACGGATGCGGAACCACCGACAAAAAGAGATTTGAATAGCACACCATCAGTTGATGGTGGGCTAAAAATAACTATGAATGCAATCTATGAATATCTTTTTTTTTTAGGCTTTTAAAAATTTCCTAAACCAGGATCCCAGTAAGATTGTCAAATCCCGCCGGTATCCCGGTTAAATTTTCTCTTGGGCAGTGGGAAGAAAAATCCCAGTGGGATATTACTGGATATCCCACTGTAATCCCAGTGGGATATTACTGGATATCTCACTGTAATCCCAGTGGGATTTGAAGTCTAAGCTGGATCCTAACCGGATCCCGGTAGGATCCCATTCACATTTATCATGGGGTACAATTTCAGAAAGAAGTCGTTTATATGAAAACAGCCAAAATGTCTCCTTTTGGCTCCTCCTCTCAGGCCCCTGCATGGGGATAAAATGCTGGTCAGCCGAACTGTTTGTACAATTTTCAGTCAGTACCCAATAAGGATGCTACTAGTCAAATTTTGTTAATTTCTGACCAGCGGTTATAATGAAGATGTTGATTGACAGACAGATGATGTATATTGCAGTATCGCATAAAATGAAGACTTTAATTTTCCATTTTGGATTTTGATAACAGAATAGACTAATATCACCTGCTCTTTTATCACTTTACACATATGATTCCCTATGAAATTACTATTTTAGAGTGAAAGATTTTTTTTTGTTTTTGTTTTTGCCTATTTTTTGGAAGTAGATATTTACATATGTAAGCTGAGTTTCCATGAAACACAAGATACAGATACAAGTATGATATTACAATCTGCTCACAAACAGCTGCTTCATATGTTGTCTATGAATATTACATAATAAATAGCCATTTTCATCCTGTGAGAATAATCTAATTCTATTTCCAATGCTAAATTTCTGTCTCTAAAATGAATGTTTGAGAGAAGAACAGGTTTTGCAATTTAACTTAAGAGGTTCACCAATTTGGTAGATTATACTTAACAAGGACATAGTACCCCTTCCTCACATGATGTCTACAACAAAGTTTACCCTCAATTCTCCAGGGGTTACTATCACCGACGTCATATCCACCCCTGAACTTATCTCATAGTAAAACTGGAGAGAACAGAAAACATCAGTATTTTGATCCTTTGATTCACATTCGCATCAAAGGAATTGTATAACGCCGCATTAAGGCTGACTGTGTTGCTTTGTAGATGGCCGTCACTCTCTCTGTAAAGAAAGTCTCTGCAAGCCTCGGGATTGGTCAGGTTTTTTTCTTCTGAACTGCCTCCAGTTTTACAATGAGATCCTCCTGGGGTGGATATGTAACCTTGAGATCATCCTGGGGTGGATATAACATCAGTGATAGTAACCTTGAGATCATCCTGGGATAGATATAACATCAGTGATAGTAACCTTGAGATCATCCTGGGATGGATATAATATCAGTGATAGTAACCTTGAGATCACCCTGGGATGGATATAACATCAGTGATAGTAACCTTGAGATCATCCTGGGATGGATATAACATTAGTGATAGTAACCTTGAGGTCATCCTGGGATGGATATAACATTAGTGATAGTAACCTTGAGATCATCCTGGGATGGATATAACATCAGTGACAGTAACCTTGAGGTCATCCTGGGATGGATATAACATCAGTGATAGTAACCTTGAGGTCATCCTGGGATGGATATAATATCAGTGATAGTAACCTTGAGATCACCCTGGGATGGATATAACATCAGTGATAGTAACCTTGAGATCATCCTGGGATGGATATAACATCAGTGATAGTAACCTTGAGGTCATCCTGGGATGGATATAACATCAGTGATAGTAACCTTGAGGTCATCCTGGGATGGATATAACATCAGTGATAGTAACCTTGAGGTCATCCTGGAATAGATATAACATCAGTGATAGTAACCTTGAGATCATCCTGGGATGGATATAATATCAGTGATAGTAACCTTGAGATCATCCTGGGATGGATATAACATCAGTGATAGTAACCTTGAGATCATCCTGGGATGGATATAACATCAGTGATAGTAACCTTGAGGTCATCCTGGGATGGATATAACATCAGTGACAGTAACCTTGAGATCATCCTGGGATGGATATAACATTAGTGATAGTAACCTTGAGATCATCCTGGGATGGATATAACATCAGTGACAGTAACCTTGAGATCATCCTGGGATGGATATAACATCAGTGATAGTAACCTTGAGATCATCCTGGGATGGATAGATATAACATCAGTGACAGTTACCTAGAAGTATCAAGGATGACCGAAGGCCTGAAATGGTATTAGAGAAACATCCATTAGATAATGGCCAAATCAGGAAACAGCTAGCTCCCAACTAAAGCCCAAAAAGGCACAGGGACAGATGAACAGCCTTCCTTGAGGGGCAAAACACTTAAAACTAAAGACCAATTATGAACATAAAACAGCCTTTCTACCAAGGCCAAGCGCTCAACCATATCCAAAGGACAGACACAAAGGTACACAGGTGTTAACATCAGACTTAAAGCCAAATCGAAAAACATTGACGTCTTATAACATGGACAATACTCAACTGCAGGCCAAATCCTCAAATAAAGCAGTTTCTATGGAAACATTATGAATATAATGTTTAGAAAATGAAAAATAATATTATAATAAAGTAGGTATCATAATATACATTACTGAACTCATGGCTGAGATAAAGTGCCCTGCATTTAGTGATGGTTTTGAAAGACTGTGAAAAAGAAATGATAGGATATTTGATAACCTTAAACTAATCGGCTGCAGAACCAAAACAAAAAACGTTAAACATTTCTACCTTTGGTATCAAAAGGTAGCGTAACATCTAAGGTAAAATTCTGATGTTCCGAAAATATGCTATGTATTCTTTTGAAATGACACAAGATATGCTCTATTCAAGGACCCTACTTATTTTGAATGTGATGATCCATTCCACTATACATTGAAGGCCGAGCCATAATGTAAGATTTGTAATTCTATAATGGCAGTTCATCATCACTGATGCAGGAGTTTCCCATCAGGAACTTCTGCAGCCTAGAATATTTCATATTTTGTCATTGTTTATAATTTTTTTTTTTATTTTGTCATTATTTACAATTCTTTTTTAATTTTGTTATTGTTTAATTAGTCTTTTTGTATGAATAATTGTTCTTTCAATTATACCGATCATCATAATCTCATATTTTTCAACATCTATTCATTAAAGATGCTCCACTGCCGACAGAGCATAAAAGATATTCATCATTTGAACAATAATTGGTGTTTAATCGTGTATATATATATCTAATTGACACAAAAAATAATATAAAATAATTTATTTCGCCTTTAGTGCATGCAAAATCAGTACTTCATTCCATATAGGATATAGTGACACAGAATTTTTTCGGGATGCAATTAATTATATTTCATGTTTTAACTTGAAGTAAAATTAGAAGCTCAAACTTTTCAATGGTGGTAATAATGTAAAGTAAGTAACTTTTGTAACTGTAGAAAAATACTAATTCGTCTGTTTGTGTTTTTGATAGTGAAAAATTACCATTTGTCAGCGGTGGAGCATCTTTAAGCAAGTTCATAAGACGTGATTCTCATCTTAACTTTAAAAAGTGGGCAAGTTAGGCTAACTACAAATAATACCGGTAGTAACCATTACTGTACTGTAATGTTGACAATTTATTTTTGAAGAAATATTATCCTGAGTAATAAACAAGAGGCCCAGAGGGCCTGTATTGCTCACCTGGTTATTGTAATGCCAAGTAATGTTCTGAATACAGGATCATTGTTTCTTTTCTGAATTAATTTAAAGATTTTTCTCTAATTTCCCTATTGGGACCTATTCTTTCTGCTCCAGGCGGTAAGAGCCAAAATTTATACAAACTATGTTCCCCTTCCGCCAAGGATGTTTCTGGCCAAATTTCGTTACATTCCATGGAGAACTCTATGACAAGTAGAGATTTGAAGGCTTTACCTCTATTTTCCCTATTGGGCCCCGCCCTTCCTGCCCCTGGGGGATCAGAGCCAAAATTTATACAAACTCTGTCCCCCTTCCCTGAAGGATGTTTCTGGCCAAATTTGGTTACATTCCTTGTAGAACTCTATGACTTGTAGCGATTTACCTCTATTTCCCCTATTGGGCCCCGCCCCTCCTGCCCCCAAGAGGTAAGAGCCAAAATTTATACAAACTCCATGCCCCTTAGTCCCCCAAGGATGTTTCTGACCAAATTTGGTTACATACCATCCAGAAATCCATGACTAGTAGAGATTTAAAGGAAATGTTGAAGGACAAAGGGCAGACGGGTGGACGACGGACATAAGCTCACCAGCCCTGTTGGCCAGATGAGCAAAAAATAGCAAATTACTACAGTCACAGAAATATTGGTCTTGAAATTTTCAATATTTAGAAGGTTTAAATTTGGTATAACAGACTATTGTTGAACTCAAAATGAAAAGCTTTGCATTGCAAAATATCAATAACCCAGATTACTAAATATCTGTCTGTATTGTACAATGGGCAACAATGAGTGGGGAAAAGCTGTCAACCCAAGGCCAATAGATTCATAACCAACCAGCTATTCCAAATCATTCAAATTCAAATTCATTTTGAGTTCCATAATGAAATTTTTTAGACCAAATCTGAAAATCTCATTCAATATTTTGAGAGGAGAATAAGTTTAACATTATTGCTGGTAGCTTAATCCTATATAAAGATTTATATGATTTTCTTACTATTTTTTCAAACAGTAGAAAATCCAAATCTATTGCATTGGAAAAAGAAACAATGGCAAGTTGTGTGATCGTGATGGCAAGCCGTCTCTGAAAGATACCAAATTTTTTTATTTGAAAGCCAAGTTTTATTATATTTAGTATTGATGACCAAACTCCAAATGTGATGTCCCCAGCTATTGAATTGATACTAATACAGCCAAAATCTCTAACAGAAAAATGAAACAGAAAAGCACATTTAAGACAACATGCATACATTAAAAACTAATCTCAGTTAATAAAATGACAAAAGTCTTGTATGGAAAGTATAAGAACCACAAAACTAAAAAAGAAAATCAATACTATTTTATTTTTATTTCACGCAAGTGAAAACTTTCTTTCCAATATCAAAACATTTTGACTCATGAAACAAATTAAAATACATAATATTTTGAATTTAATATTCAGTGGTTTGCTGTAGGTTAATTTTTAGATATTGCAATAACCCCAAGTGCACACATATATATATATATATATATGTATAAATTTAGCTAAATATTGCACGGTAACCAATACATTGATGATAAATGTCATAAATTAAACAGATCTTGTCAATTATCTTATTTAATAAGCTAAATCAATTAAACATGCATCAAATCTAAATAAAGATAAAATCTTTATAGATTTTTCATTTTTTTATCTGATATATATTAAAACTAAATATTAATTCCTAAAATTAGCTCAACTACTTTATATAAATATTTTAATCATTTCAAAGTTGTAAAATACCTATAATAGAGTAATCCATATGGCATTGAGTTATATTAAGATAAGAAATAATCAAACGAGTCATTTGACGAGTCATTTGACGTTTTAATCTTATAACTTAAACAATGTTGTTATAATGCATGTATAGAATTTGAAAACATATCCATCAAAGCTGATGATCATGTCACAGAATTAGGTTATCTCATTTACTCTTAATTAAACGAATCAGCGAAGGTGATTGATTCGCTTTCATGCAAACTTCACGTAAATTTCAACATTCAAATTTCCTACACACATTTTCATGATTAAAAGTGCATAAATTGTATAGTTTTCATTATAGATAAATCTTCTCTATTGAGCACTTATTGTTTTTAATATTTTGATATTTCACATGATAAGTATTACCTATTTGGGAGTTATTACGTTTATGACATAGGCGCATGAACGTTATATTTTAACAAAAGTGCAGAAATGTCACAAATTAAGAATTAATATTCTTATACATTTTTTATTCAATATTCATAGTGTTTGCAAACGATAATTTAAAACCACAGCTATCAAGATTAACGAAATGTTAAATATCCTAGCTGGAAACACAAGTTAGGAATTATTTCTTGTGATATTTGTTTTAACCCAGTAAAACAATGCATTTTGCAAGAATATGCAAAAATAAAATAACATATTAATTAAAATATTGATGGTAGAAGTGCCATGAAGCGCATGTGAAATGTATGTCTAAAGAGTGCTTACCTCTATTGACAGGACAACTAGTGCTCTGTGTCGGCTGAGGGGGCATTGGTGTGTTGAGTGGCGCTGGAGGTAAGCTGTATGGCCCTGCCCCTCGGGCCAGGCTAGTCTGGGGTGGTGCAGGTCCCATCGGGCCCATGTGGCTATGTCCTTGGTGGGGTGCCGGCGGTGGCATCGGTAGGTGTGGCTGTAGGTGGTCGGCGTAATGCTGCGAGGGAGGTGAGCTCACCGTCGTGTCAGCCATGTTGATATTCACGTTGTCCCTGTTCGTAGACATTAGCCAGTAAGTCAGTAATATCTTGAAATTCTCAAACCATGGGTCCATCGCATGGCAGTAGGTTAAAAAGAGTTTTTACATTGTCAGTGCCGGAATGAATATCTGAGGTTAACAGAGTGGGTCACATAGATAGGTCAACGCCTCGAACCTTAAGTCATCACAACCTTTCACAATCGAGTCTGTGCAGTTTTATCTAACTAGTCATCTGCGTACCATTGCAGATTTAAACAGTGAGAAATTCATAACATTACCATAAACTTTATCAAAATTTCTAGGATTTCAGGTTACGCAGATTATGATAAGACTCCGATAACGAAAATGTTCACAAGTATCAAATGTTCAAATTCAACTTTCTAACTGATAAGCAAAGAAGAGTAAATAAAAACTGTTCTTGAAAAGCTGTCAAGTCTCGATAAAAATATAATGGACATGAATTTATAGAAAAATTGAGCAGTGTTCATAATATCAGCATTATTCATTTTTTCTTTGAATATATTACATTTCTATAACAAACATTAATTATTGATGTTTCATCAAAAATTAAAGAAACAGCACTATTAAATGAATTTATCAATATACATCTTTCACTTCCATATGCTAGTATATCGGCCGACACTCCAACAAAAGCTGCATGAGTTAATGTATAGCAGAACGATTGCGCCATTTCGTTAAATCCATCATAATGTTCATCGAAACAAAAAATTTAAATATTTCAATTTTCGATCCTTCACCGCAAAGTCCAAAGGCTTAGTACAGGATGAATATATGTACAAGATATGAGAACGCCCATGTTCGAAAACAGCACCTTGTTTACGATTGCGCATGCACATGTGCAGCGGGTGCTCGAAGTGTATGAAACCTACATGGTCACCTGAATATTAATTTCATGTAAAGGTTCACGGACTTGTATTTAGTTAATTGTGTATTAATTGAGTCTGCTTATTCCTTGAACTCGAGATTTATCCACATCCACAGAGGTTCTGTAATTGTTTAAGAGTGTAAATGTTGAAGCACACACATTCTGATAGAATCCAGTAGTTGTTTCCAGGTGAGGTTAGACTGGCAGTAGACAGGTATCAATACACTAGTCCTATATATCTAGACTACACCAGCGCACAATGCACACACAGTAATTCCCATGTATTACATAACAAGCGATGCACCTCAATGACTGCACTGTACACACATACAACACACAAGCTGTCCAATATATCACACAGGGGTAGCTTTAAAATCCAATACACACCAACATACCACCACATTTATATTCTAAAATATTTAATCACTCTCAGTGCAATGTACCATTTCACACTTGCCCTAATGACTGTCTGTCAGTGACTGCTTGTTTATTGGTCATCACATGTCCATTGTAACCTTCTTGACAATCAGTCTAGATGTGTAAATCCTGGAGCTCGTCTGCTCCACATGCTTGTTGTTAAGTTTCTTTAACATGCAGTTGTATGCACCAGGATAATAAATTCTCCAATAATATGCAGCAAATCAATTCCTTCTCTTGATATGCAGCTGCAAAATTTCCCTGTGTGCACATCTCAGGCTGCTAAGCACTGCTGCGGAGGTAGGGCTCAACTGCATGTACATCTCTACTGCAAATTTAAAACCTTCTAATGCACTGCACACATGTATACATGCACACTGCACTGTGCAGCAATAAGCATGTCGCTGATCCTACCTTTTCTATATCTAGCATGTTTAAATTTTCATTAGAATATCACATTGGTACAACGCATTCATATACACCGTTTTATCTCGCGCTGCACAGTGGGTGCACCAGATTGCAGGTAGTTGTACTCGAGACAAAATTTATTTAGATGATCATATTGGTATAGCACATTATTTACATGTATACTGCATGGATAATTCACCCTTAGTAATTTTAAGAATTCCATCCCTCTTTAAGTATACTGAACCCCTCCCTCCTTACATAATTTACCCTGCACATGCAGCCATTGATATTTTACAAGGGCCCAATTGGTCCAAATCGCTCACCTGTGTTCATGGTGAATACCAAAGGCTCAAGATATTAAATTTGTGATTTTTCCATATTTTACATTTAAATGAAGGTCAAGGTCATTCATTTTAAAAAAGATGGTAGCCTTTCCATCAGGCATGCCACTCAGTTAGAAGTCTGTCTTTTAAAGATTATAGCCAATATAAATTAAACAATGTGACCTTAATAAAGGTCAAGCTCATTTATTTGAACAAATTTGGCAGCCCTTTATCTCAGAATGTCACAGACACAGTATCAGGTCTCGTTGTCTTTTCATATAATTGACAAGAATTTTAAGAAATATTTCAGACTATATGACCACTATGACCTTGAATGAATGTCAAGGTCCTATATTTGAACAGATATCATAGCCCTTCATCTCATAATGTCATATGCCAAAATATGAGGTCTCCTTGGCATTTTATAGTTGTTGACAAGAAGTCATTCAAAATCAGTTTAGCCGATTTGACCCCTGTGACTTTGAAGGATGTTCAAGGGCATTTGTTAGAACTTATTTCTAGTCTCTCATCAGGTCTTTAGAACTGTTTATTACTGACCAGAAGGCATTCAAAGGTGTTAGACTATTTGACCCCTGAGACCTTGAATAAAGGTTAAGGCAATTATTTCTTTCAAAAACTTGTAACAGATGCAATATCATGAATCTGAGCTTCATGGCTTTTGGTAAGAATTCCTTTAAAGGACAAAGTTGATGACCAGACAGATGGAAAGATAAAAGTATGAATGAGGGATGCTGCACCATATGTCATATGCCCACTTGCCTTCAATAAGTACCTCCCATTTGAATACTACATATGTGCATATGTATGTATCCTGATCTCCACCCTTCACCACTAACCCCTGATTACCGTGACCCTTACACCATGACCCCAGATTACCCTGACCCCAATCCCCTAACCCCTAACATCTAACCCTAACATCTAACCCCTAACCCCTGATTACCCTGACCCCTAACCTCTGATTACCCTGACCCCTAACCTCTGATTACCCTGACCCATGAATACCCTGACCCTGATTACCCTGACCCCTGATTACCATGACTTCTACTCCCTCACCCTTGATTACCTTGACACTCACCTCTAATTACTTTGATCCCAACCACTCAACTCTGATTACCCTGACCCCTACCCCCTTCAACTCTGATTACCCTGACCCCTAACCCTGACCCCTGATTACCCTGACCCCTAACCTCTGATTACCCTGACCTCTAACCCTGGCCCCTGACTACCATGACCCCTACTCCCTCACCCCTGATTACCTTGACCCCTACACACTCACCTCTGATTACTTTGATCCCTATCCCTCAACTCTGATTACCCTGATTCCTACCCATGACCCGTGTACCTTGTCCTCTAACCCCTGACCCCTGATTACCCTGACCTCCTCTCGCCCCTGATTACTCTGATACCTGACCTCTAACTCTCGCCCCTGATTACTATGACCACTACTCTCTCACCCCTGATTACCATGATCTCTACACCCTCACCCCCGATTACCATGACCTCTACACCCTGTCCTCTGATTATCCCTAACTCCTACCCTCTCATCACTGATTACTATGATTCCTTCCCCTCAACTCTGATTACCCTGTCCCTACCCCCTAACCCCTGATTACCCTCACCCCTACACCTTGCCAATGATTACTATGACACTTACTCCCTCACCCCTGATTACCTGACCCCTGCTCCTCATCCCTAATTACCGTGACCACAACTGCTTAACCCCTGGTTACACTGTCCCCTACCCCCTAACCTCTTATTACCATAACCCCTACCGCCTCACCCCAGATTAACTTGACCACCACCGCCTCACCTCTTATTACCCTGACCCCTACCCCCACCACAGATTACTATGACCTCTACATCCTGACCCCTGATTACCCTGATCCCTACCCCTGACTCCTGTTGACCCTGTCCCCTACACCCTGACCCCCGATTACCCTGATCCCTACCCCCTGACCACTGTTGACCCTGTTCCTACCCCCTGACCCCTGATTACCCTGACCCCTACCCCTTCATCCCTGATTACCATGACCACTACCCCCTTACCTCAGATTACCCTACTCTACCCCACCTCAGATTACCCCCACTACCTCCTCACCTCAGATTACCCTGACTTCTACCCCTCACCTCAGATTACCCTGTTCCCTACCCCCTGACCCCTGATTACTGAACCCCTTCACCCTGATTACCCCTACCCCTCACCTCAGATTACCCTGACCCAACCCCCTCACCTCAGATTACCCTGTTCACCTACCCCTCAACTCTAATTACCCTGTCCCCTACCCCTCACCTTTACCTGACTTACCCTACCTCAGATTACCCCAACCCCCTGACCCTGATTACCCTGACCCCTCACCTTCACCCTGATTACCATGACCACTACCCTTCACCCCTGATTACCCTGACCCCTACCCCCTCACCTCAGATTACCCTGACTTCTACCCCTCACCTTGATTACCCTGATCCCTACCCCCTCACCTCTAATTGTCCTGTCCCGTACCCCTCACCTCTTATTACCCTGTCCCCTACCCCTCACCTTTGATTACCCCTCCCCCTTCCGCCTCTCCCCTGATTACCATGACCCCTACCCCTACACCTCTGATTACCATGACCCCTACCTCACTCCCTCAACTCTGATTACCTTGTTACTCTGACCCCTAACCCTGGCCCCTGACCCAAACCCGCTCAACCTTGATTACCAGTCCCCCTTTCCCCACACCTCTGATTACAAACCCCCCCCTTCAACCCTGATTACACTGACCCCCTACCCCTTCACCCCTGATTACACCCCCCTACCCCTTCACCCCTGATTACACTGACCCCTACCCCTTCACCCCTGATTACACTGACCCCTGAACCCCCACACCCCTGATTACACTGACCCCTACCCCTTCACCCCTGATTACACTGACCCCTACCCCCCACCCCTGATTACACTGACCCCCTACCCCTACCCCCTGATTACATGACCCCTACCCCTTCACCCCTGATTACACTGACCCCTACCCCTTCACCCCTTGATTACATTGTCCCCTACCCCTTCACCCCTGATTACATGACCCCTACCCCTTCACCCCTGATTACATGACCCCTACCCTCACCCTCTGATTACATACCCCTACCCCTTCACCCTGATTACACTGACCCCTACCCCTTCACCCCTGATTACACTGACCCCTACCCCTTCACACCTGATTACACTGACCCCTACCCCCACACCTCTGATTTACATAATCCCCTATCCCTTCACCCCTGATTACACTGACCCCTACCCCTTCACCCCTGATTACACTGACCCCTACCCCTTCACCCCTGATTACACTGACCCCTACCCCTTCACCCTGATTACACTGACCCCTATCCCCCACCTGATTCACCTCCCCACCTGATACCCCACTATCCCCACCCCTATTACACTGACCCTATCCCTTCACCCCTGATTACACTGACCCCTACCCCCACACCTCTGATTACACTGACCCACTACCCCCTTCACCCCCTGATTACACTGACCCCTACCCCTTCACCCCTGATTACATACCCCTATCCCTCACCCTGATTACACTGACCCCTATCCCTTCACCCTGATTACACTGACCACTATCCCCTTCACCCCTGATTACACTGACCACTACACTTCACCCCTGATTACACTGACCCTATCCCCCACACCCTGATTACACTGACCACTACCCTTCACCCCTGATTACACTGACCACTATCCCTTCACCCCTGATTACACTGACCACTATCCCCTCACCCCTGATTACACTGACCACTATCCCTTCACCCCTGATTACACTGACCACTATCCCTTCACCCCTGATTACACTGACCACTATCCCTTCACCCCTGATTACACTGACCACTATCCCTTCACCCCTGATTACACTGACCACTATCCCTTCACCCCTGATTACACTGACCACTATCCCTTCACCCCTGATTACATTGTCCCCTATCCCCTCACCCCTGATTACACTGACCACTATCCCCTCACCCCTGATTACACTGACCACTATCCCTTCACCCCTGATTACACTGACCACTATCCCTTCACCCCTGATTACACTGACCACTATCCCTTCACCCCTGATTACACTGACCACTATCCCTTCACCCCTGATTACACTGACCACTATCCCTTCACCCCTGATTACACTGACCACTATCCCTTCACCCCTGATTACACTGACCACTATCCCTTCACCCCTGATTACACTGACCACTATCCCTTCACCCTGATTACATGCACTATCCCCTGATTACACTGACCACTATCCCTTCACCCCTGATTTACACTGAACCACTATCCCTTCACCCCTGATTACACTGACCCCTATCCCTTCACCCCTGATTACACTGACCACTATCCCCTTCACCCCTGATTACCTGACCCTATCCCCTCACCCCTGATTACACTGACCACTATCCCTTCACCCCTGATTACACTGACCACTATCCCCTTCACCCCTGATTACACTGACCACTATCCCTTCACCCCTGATTACCCTGACCACTATCCCTTCACCCCTGATTACATTGTCCCACTACCCCCTCACCCCTGATTACACTGACCACTATCCCTCACCCCTGATTACACTGAACCACTATCCCTTCACCCCTGATTACACTGACCACTATCCCTTCACCCCTGATTACACTGTCCCCTATCCCTTCACCCCTGATTACACTGACCACTATCCCTTCACCTGATTACCTGACCACTATCCCTTCACCCCTGATTACACTGACCACTATCCCTTCACCCCTGATTACACTGACCACTATCCCTTCACCCCTGATTACACTGACCACTATCCCTTCACCCCTGATTACACTGACCACTATCCCTTCACCCCTGATTACACTGACCACTATCCCTTCACCCCTGATTACACTGACCACTACCCCTCACCCCTGATTACACTGACCACTATCCCTCACCCTGATTACACTGACCACTATCCCCTTCACCCCTGATTACACTCTGACCACTATCCCTTCACCCCTGATTACACTGACCACTATCCCTTCACCCCTGATTACACTGACCACTATCCCCCTCACCCCCCTGATTACACTGACCACTATCCCCCACACCCCTGATTACACTGACCACTATCCCCATTCACCCCTGATTACACTGACCACTACCCTTCACCCCTATTTACCCTGACCACTATCCCCTCACCCTTGATTACACTGACCACTATCCCTTCACCCCTGATTACACTGACCACTACCCCTCACCCCTGATTACATTGACCACTATCCCCTCACCCCTGATTACACTGACCACTATCCCTTCACCCTGATTACACTGACCACTATCCCCTTCACCCTGATTACACTGACCACTATCCCTTCACCCCTGATTACACTGACCACTATGCCCTTCACCCCTGATTACTCCTGAACCACTACCCCTGATTACACTGACCCCTATCACCCTGATTACACTGACCACTATCCCTCACCCCTGATTACCTGACCACTACACTCCTCCCCTGATTACCCACTGACCCTACCTACCCCCTTATTACCCTGACCACTACCCCTTCACCCCTGATTACCCTGACCACTACCCCTTCACCCCTGATTACCATGACCCCTATCCCTCACCTCTGATTACCCTGACCACTACCCCTTCACCCCTGATTACCAACCCCTACACCCTCACCTCTGATTACCCTGACCCCTACACCCTCACTTCTTATTATCCTCACCCCTACACGCCTTTTATTTCCCTGACCCCTACCCCTCACCCCTTATTACCCTGACCCCTACCCCTCACCCCTTATTACCCATACAGACTCCCATTCTCTAACCTATGATTATACACAATTATGACACATATTATCTAAATCAGATTATATGATATACAGTCCTTTTACACAGTATTAAAATAACTCAATTAGGATGGAGTTGTTGGAATAAGATTGGTATCTGGTCACAATATTGTCTAGATTGACATTATCAATCAGAATATGGATACATTTGTTTTCTTGAAATTAGGGCGCTCCTTTTGATGGAAACTTCAAGGCAAACAGAGTAGTAATTGCCTAAATATGGTAAATTTATATGTATATATATATATATATATATATATATAGCTAAAAACTTATATGATACCGGAAGCTATATCAAGCTGAATCTCATTTGCATATATACATATAATTAAATATTACAAAATAACACAAACACATTTGCATTATTACATCATAAGTTTAACATGGGTGCAGCAGATTGCAGATTGATACATACCATAAATCTCATTTAATATCCACAGTTATGTAATCACTTTACCCAGGGACGTCATATTCAAGGTAGCAGGTTTTAATCTTTCATTAAAGTATCAAATAGTCCGTACATTCATTTACACAATTTTATCATATTGCTGTGTGCTGGCTGCAGCAGATTGTGAGCTGCTGTATTACAAATCTGTCTTAATGAACTTTAGATGTGTGATATGTAGATACAACATCTAGTACAAAGATGCAAGAATTTCATTCTTTTTAAATTTCACTTTTTTTATAATTTGTCATGTCACGAACATGTCACATTGTCCCCACGAAGTAGAAGTTCATGTGAATATCACGTATAAACAACCCTTTCTCAAGGTCATGCCAACCTTTCAGATCTTACAAGTATCTATCTCAACAGAGTGCCTTCTTAGTTATAGAATTAAAAATCACAAAACCTGAGCTAATTATTTATAAGTTCCTTCAAAAATGTCCAAAATGAGCCCCCTTAGATGGCACAAATAATTGTAAGCCATTACGTTATCACACTTCTGTTACTTACCAAGATTACTGCCCCCACCCCCTCCCAAATGGCCATTAGTTGTTGGTCTCATGGCCTGGTTGGTTGTATGTAGAAGAATACTATCATTTAAAGCCAAAAAATAAAATTTTTGTTTAGGGTTGCATTGGCAAAAAAAATAGGGTCGATTGGTCGGGAGGATTTTTTTTCTCTTTTTCTTTTATAGTGTTTTTCACTCTAAAATGATGGCCGGAACCAGAGTCTGAGATTGAAATCCTGACTTTTTCATTTATTTCGTAGAAAAGTGGAAAAAAATTAGGGTCGAGGTAAAAAAATAGAGTCGGTCGGGTAACCTTAAACAGACATTTTTTTTTTTGGCCTAATAACAAAAAGAAACACAAAATTATTGTAATGACTATTAATTCATTCTTTCCAAATAATTTTTTGCGTAACTTATTCCTATGAAATATTTGAAAAAAAAAACAGTCTTGTTACCAAGGTTATTACTAGACTCCAAAGAATAGACATCAAGGTCATAGGATAGCTGATGACTAAAGACAGTGCTGTGAAAAGTCATTGATCTGTAGATTTACAGTAACGCCTGCAAATATCATAGCCATGGTTCAAGGTAACCTTCTAAGGTAGCCGCGAATACGGCAAACAGGAAACTCTGCAAAATGGCACGCTGCGTGTGATAACAAATACCAGACAAGACAAACCAATCAGATTACATAAGCATAGGAAAACAACTAAATGGTGTAACAATTGCTTCAGACCACCATTCTCATCCGGGCAGAGAGAAATCTTCACAATAATGTATTAGCAATCATTAGAGTTCACAGTTAAAGTTGTACATAATGTACAGTAAAATAATGTACCACGTAAATACACCCATCTCTGACGTTCTAAACATGTACATCACATCACCAAACAATTTTACCTGAACATATTATATACTACCTTAAATAGATACTATATAGTTACATGTATCTTTCATAATTAACCTATTCTCGACTTTATATAATGTTTATATATATATATATGTATATTTGATGTGTTGTTGTGTTTGATTAGAGGATTAAAATTTGTCTTTCCTGATTTTAATACATTGTATGTGAATATTGAAAAAATTGCCGGAGCTGCCATTTAGGTATACTAACAACAGTATATGGTACAACATTTGGCATTTCTTACACTATCCTTCAGCATCATTAAAGCTTGGGTAACAAAAATAATAAAGACTTTTAAGAATAAAATGCAATAATTAGTTTATTTAACCCTAAATGTGCTAGACTCAATATGCCTAGCTAATTTTGGGTCTATATGTATGAGATAGAAATTATGTTTGGTCTTAACATTAATCTATGGTGGAGAAGACAATAATACAAATCAGTTGAAATTTATCCATAAACCTGTATTGAAATCCCACTAAAGATTTCAAGGTTCTTTGAAACATTCAAGATTCTAGTCACTTGGCCATTAAAACTCTACATCATCAAAAACTTTTCATTCTATGAGCTTTGAACTACCATTACTGTCAATTCCCAAGACTCTATTGTTAAACTAAATAATACAGCCAACATTGGTAACGAAACACAACAATGCACCATCTGTAAGGCTCCATGATAGAAATCCTAAACCTCTGTTTAACTGAACAAAGTTACAGCATTGGTATCAAGCACAGTCCTTGCTAATGATCACAAGCAGGAATCTCTAACCGGAGGCATTTGATATGTTCATATATACCGTAGAGCACTTAACAGGCTCCTCAAAATTACAAATAATCATGATATCTATTGTACTGATATCTGTTTGCTCTCAAGTTGAAATGAAAGTGAACATATGAATACACATGTTGATGCCAACTCAGACTGTTGGAAAATCAAATTCTACCGATAAATCACCTTTTGTTGTTTTTTTGTGTGTTAATTTTGGTAAAGGTACTTAGACTTTATAAAATTACACATGGGTGTGTAAAGATTAAGAGTTTGCTGCTGAATAAATGCTTTGCCTTGTCTGGCCAGAAAAACTCTTACACAAAGGTTGAGGTATTATATCTGTCCTATTTTACATCCATCTTTCTTCACTATCTAAATAAAAATAATGAAACTTTACTTGTTTTCAAGCATTTTCATTTGGCCATCAATATTGTCACAAGATAATTGGTATACATCAATACTTTAAACAACACTTCAGTGTTTATTCAATATGGCCACTGTCCACCATCTTGTTTTTTGGATTAAATTTAACCCAAAACAGATACGCAACACTGAATAACCATCAATGCAGACCCTACAATTTTAATTTGAGGGAGACCTCTTTTGAAGTACTTTCTATGAAAGTGTAAAAATAGTAAAAATATATTCTTATATCTGCACAATTGGTTCCTGATCATTCACAAAATACATTTGGCAATTAGAACTCAATGAACAAAGAGGAACCACACCTTCAATATGAAATTTCAGAGAGATCCCTTCAGTACTTTGAAAAATGATAACAAACTTCAACATCCAAGATGGCTGCTTGCCTATGATTGTTCCAAAAATGTGATATACACAACTAGTATAGGGTCCAAGCTTAAGGGAAACCTATACATAAAACAAGAGGCCCAGAGGGCCTGTATCGCTCACCTGGTTTGTAATGCCAAGTATTGTTCTCAATACGGGTTCATTGTTTCTTTTCTGAAGGAATTCAAATATTTATCTCTAATTCCCCTATTGGGCCCCATCCCTCCTGTCCCCCTGGGGGTTAGAGCCAAAATTTATACAAGTTCTGTTCCCCTTCCCCCATGGATTTTTGTGGCCAGATTTGGTCACAATCCATGCAGAACTCTAGGACAAGTAGCAATTTATAGAATTTACCTCTATTTCCCCTAATGGGCCCCGCCCCTCCTGCCCCCAGGGGGTCAGAGCAAAACTTTCTACAAGTTCTGTTCCCCTTTCCCCATGGATCTTTGTGGCAAAATTTGGTTACAATCCACGCTGAACTCTAGGATGCGAAAGATCTACAGAGAAGTTTCTGATATATATGATATCAGAATGGAAGAATTGTTTAAGGACAGGCCTAAATTAAAATATTGTTTGTTTGCCCTCCTCCGACCGACCCATGAAAATCGGCCCGACTCAAAAAATTTTATTGAAATATTCTAGTGAAAATTTTTTTTATTGTCGTGTACTTTCCAGTGCCGTGTGAAAACCTTTGATGAATTGCGGTATAAATTTTTGTTTCGCCTTATTTCAAAATATTCAAATTCAAATTTACGTACATTTGTCTCAGCCAAATGAGCAAACAATCGTGATTTAACTTCAACGTGCCGACATGCACTGATGCAGTTGTTTGTAACATCGTACACACATGTGTAGGAAAATGGCGCCGGGTTGAAGCCATACTTTCACATTTTCACACCCGGTGTTTGGGAATTTGATCGGTATTGCTATTAATACGACGATAGTTTGATAATATTTCAGATATTAATCCAAGTATTAACTGCATTAAAACGTCGTAGCAAGTATTTTTGTTTCCAGAGTAAAATACTAAACTTTGCGTCTAATCATATTATACTGACTGCGTAAACAAAACATGGCGGCCGAAAAGTAAAGCATGGTTTCTCCAACTGATCGTGAACTACAGGTACGTTACGTTCACAAATAAACATATTTGAAACTGTAAATGCCTTAAGTAGATGTTTTAGGTAATGATTGTATTGAGTTAGAATCCACGACTGCAGAAACGATCTGCATCAATGACGAATATCTTTGCCGATTCATGTAAAAAATGACAAGCCATACGAACACTAAAACGTGTTGAAACATATATCGGCGTATTTTGTTGAAAATAACCTCCAAGTTAATATGAGCACTATCCACAATTCGTAGTTATTGATAATTAAATTAAATCACACGTGAATTAACTTGAATTAAATGACAAAAATAACAAGCACACAAACAGTTATTTACTACGTGATTTTTTCTATTAAAAACAAACAATTTTGTACAAAGTCGGTGATGTAATTACATTGCTCAAATCCATTCATCCAGTCGAAAAAATGGTCAGAATCCCCCCTAAGTCTGGTGTCAAATAGTGTCGGGTGGGGTCTTAAGAAAAACAGTAAAAGTTGAA
This sequence comes from Argopecten irradians, assembly GCF_041381155.1. Lineage (NCBI taxonomy): Eukaryota > Metazoa > Mollusca > Bivalvia > Pectinida > Pectinidae > Argopecten > Argopecten irradians. The sequence goes on along the minus strand of NC_091134.1, from coordinate 1,777,926 downwards.
TCATTCCATGGATCTTCACCGTCTCGGTCACGTCAAAGATAGGTCCACCGTATATGGATATTTTTTTGAAATTTGGTTGATGTACGATGGTCCAGAAAATATTTAAAGACTTTTTCCCGAGGGTATAGACGTTCAATGCTAACCCTGCCCAGACAAAACGCCCATATTTGATTATTTTTCTTATACGTCTTGTACTTGTATTGACACATCATGTGTAGTGTGAGTCACAGCTGTTTATGACGTCATAACAATTGCATGTGATTTGATTGTTCTACACACGGACAATGGACATTTTCAATTGTTGTGACATCCAGTGATAAATCTATGTTTTGACAATGATGGGACAATTTGTGGTAATTGAGTCAAAACTATGTAAGTTTGAGTTTTGCAAAATAAAATAAAATAATTTTCCTACCTACCGACCCATTCTGAAAATTCCAGGTCGGAAAAGGGCAAACCAACATTATTTTAAGTCTGGCCACATACAGATCTAGAGGGACCATGGAGCGCGGACAAAAAGCAATTTAAATAGTCAACAACAATCAGATAAAAATAAATAGTGAAATCCTTTATATGGACCCCTTCAGACTTTGCATTAACAGAACTTCTAGTAACCAAAATGTTTTTAGCATTGGTTGATGGCAGCAAATGGGCCCATTATTTTTCAGTTTTCACAGCTGCTGGACATTTCTTGCCTACTCTTTGGACAAATATTGCAAAGGCATATTCACAAATAAAGCTTAGTGCTTAAACTGAAACAGTTAATTCAATTTTAGATTCCAATTTTATGTCTTATTTTAGATGTATGGAATCTAAAGGAATTAGCTAATTCCCTATTCTAACATTGAGTGAGGATGAAAATCCAATCATTTACCTGGATCAACCATTTCTGAACTGCTATGGGGGAAAATCAAAGCATACTGATTCAATATTACATCATAGAGTTCTTTAGGGGCTTTAAAAGTTTAACTTCTGCAAGGTCATAGAAGCATTGAGCTAACAATCAAATTCTTGTTCTCAGCTCATATTTTCTGTTAACAGGAATATCAATGCATAATGTCTGGAATACACATTCAAAAGAAGTGAGCTGAAAGCAAAAACTAAATATTAAACATTGACTTTGAGGCTGTAGAATTTAGGAGCTGCATCATATGTTTAGCAAAGTAGTTTCACTAACCCTCCTTTCCCTGGGTTACTAGTTTGAACCCCAATATTAAACTCACTACCTATTTTCTTTAATTTTGCTGGTTTCAAAAAAATACAATATGAATTAAGACATGGTAATTTTTTATCATCTGATAATGACTAAACCTGGTATTCTGCTTTCCAATGTACAGATACTGTCCTCTATTTCAGTCTGGCCTGTAATGCTTTGACATCCCGGAGGTGTTGCAGACTCACTAAGGGGCAGAACACATCAGTGTGAGGGTCAGGTCAGTACCGGTGGGTCATTCTACAGAAATTGACAATTTTAAGCATAGCTAAATGGAAATTTAAAACTTGAAGAAAATCAATTGCTTTTGTCACAGTAGAAGGAATACATTGAATTTAATTAAAAAAAAGGCCTGTATCACAGTTTTCAAAAATTAATTTTGACTTAATACAAATTATGTTATGCAAGGTCAGTAAAAATATCATTCCTGTTACTGCTTTTTAAATGACGAGAGAAATTATTCAGATAACACCATATATAATCATTATACCGTTTTAGTGTTTTTCATGAAATGTCAACATAACTTATTAAAGGATACCAAAAGAGCTCAATTAAAATAGATATAATGTCAATTTTTAATCATTCTTATGTTAGAAATTGATTTTAAATTGAAAATTAGCATGTTACATTTAGGATATTTTTGATAAATAATTGTCAAATGGTTGATAAAAAGCATATAGATTGTAAATTTTGTTATCTTTTTGCAATAAATGAAAAAGCCACAGAATCACAGACTGGGGCAGAACACATCAGATATCATTATAGATGTTACAGACTGGGGCAGAACACATCAGTGTGAGGATTGGGTCAGTGGTATCATTATAGATGTTACGACTGGGGCAGAACATCAGTGTGAGGATTGGGCAGGATTGATGTACAGACTGGGGCAGAACACATCAGTGTGAGTTGGGTCAGTGGTATCATTATAGATGTTACAGACTGGGGCAGAACACATCAGTGTGAGGATTGGGTCAGTGGTATCATTATAGATGTTACAGACTGGGGCAGAACACATCAGTGTGAGGATGAGTGATTTATAGATGGGTCAGTGTGAGGATAGATCATTATAGATGTACAGACTGGGCAGAACACATCAGTGTGAGGATTGGGTCAGATGTTACAGACTGGGGCAGAACACATCAGTGTGAGGATTGGGTCAGTGGTATCATTATAGATGTTACAGACTGGGGCAGAACACATCAGTGTGAGGATTGGGTCAGTGGTATCATTATAGATGTTACAGACTGGGGCAGAACACATCAGTGTGAGGATTGGGTCAGTGGTATCATTATAGATGTTACAGACTGGGGCAGAACACATCAGTGTGAGGATTGGGTCAGTGTATCATATAATAAGATGTTATTGGGGCAGAACACATCAGTGTGAGGATTGGGTCAGTGGTATCATTATAGATGTTACAGACTGGGGCAGAACACATCAGTGTGAGGATTGGGTCAGTGGTATCATTATAGATGTTACAGACTGGGGCAGAACACATCAGTGTGAGGATTGGGTCAGTGGTATCATTATAGATGTTACAGACTGGGGCAGAACACATCAGTGTGAGGATTGGGTCAGTGGTATCATTATAGATGTTACAGACTGGGGCAGAACACATCAGTGTGAGGATTGGGTCAGTGGTATCATTATAGATGTTACAGACTGGGGCAGAACACATCAGTGTGTGAGGATTGGGTCAGTGGTATCATTATAGATGTTACAGACTGGGGCAGAACACATCAGTGTGAGGATTGGGTCAGTGGTATCATTATAGATGTTACAGACTGGGGCAGAACACATCAGTGTGAGGATTGGGTCAGTGGTATCATTATAGATGTTACAGACTGGGGCAGAACACAATCAGTGTGAGGATTGGGTCAGTGGTATCATTATAGATGTTACAGACTGGGGCAGAACACATCAGTGTGAGGATTGGGTCAGTGGTATCATTATAGATGTTACAGACTGGGGCAGAACACATCAGTGTGAGGATTGGTCAGGATTGGGTCAGTGGGCAGAACACATTATAGATGTTCACAGACTGGGGCAGAACACATCAGTGTGAGGATTGGGTCAGTGGTATCATTATAGATGTTACAGACTGGGGCAGAACACATCAGTGTGAGGATTGGGTCAGTGGTATCATTATAGATGTTACAGACTGGGGCAGAACACATCAGTGTGAGGATTGGGTCAGTGGTATCATTATAGATGTTACAGACTGGGGCAGAACACATCAGTGTGAGGATTGGGTCAGTGGTATCATTATAGATGTTACAGACTGGGGCAGAACACATCAGTGTGAGGATTGGGTCAGTGGTATCATTATAGATGTTACAGACTGGGGCAGAACACATCAGTGTGAGGATTGGGTCAGTGGTATCATTATAGATGTTACAGACTGGGGCAGAACACATCAGTGTGAGGATTGGGTCAGTGGTATCATTATAGATGTTACAGACTGGGGCAGAACACATCAGTGTGAGGATTGGGTCAGTGGTATCATTATAGATGTTACAGACTGGGGCAGAACACATCAGTGTGAGGATTGGGTCAGTGGTATCATTATAGATGTTACAGACTGGGGCAGAACACATCAGTGTGAGGATTGGGTCAGTGGTATCATTATAGATGTTACAGACTGGGGCAGAACACATCAGTGTGAGGATTGGGTCAGTGGTATCATTATAGATGTTACAGACTGGGGCAGAAACACATCAGTGTGAGGATTGGGTCAGTGGTATCATTATAGATGTTACAGACTGGGGCAGAACACATCAGTGTGAGGATTGGGTCAGTGGTATCATTATAGATGTTACAGACTGGGGCAGAACACATCAGTGTGAGGATTGGGTCAGTGGTATCATTATAGATGTTACAGACTGGGAACACATCAGTGTGAGAATTGGTCAGTGGTATCATTTAGATGTTACAGACTGGAGAAACATCAGTGTGAGGATTGGGTCAGTGGTATCATTATAGATGTTACAGACTGGGGCAGAACACATCAGTGTGAGGATTGGGTCAGTGGTATCATTATAGATGTTACAGACTGGGGCAGAACACATCAGTGTGAGGATTGGGTCAGTGGTATCATTATAGATGTTACAGACTGGGGCAGAACACATCAGTGTGAGGATTGGAGTCAGTGGTATCATTTAGATGTTACAGACTGGGGCAGAACACATCAGTGTGAGGATTGGGTCAGTGGTATCATTATAGATGTTACAGACTGGGGCAGAACACATCAGTGTGAGGATTGGGTCAGTGGTATCATTATAGATGTTACAGACTGGGGCAGAACACATCAGTGTGAGGATTGGGTCAGTGGTATCATTATAGATGTTACAGACTGGGGCAGAACACATCAGTGTGAGAGGATTGGGTCAGTGGTATCATTATAGATGTTACAGACTGGGGCAGAACACATCAGTGTGAGGATTGGGTCAGTGGTATCATTATAGATGTTACAGACTGGGGCAGAACACATCAGTGTGAGGATTGGGTCAGTGGTATCATTATAGATGTTACAGACTGGGGCAGAACACATCAGTGTGAGGATTGGGTCAGTGGTATCATTATAGATGTTACAGACTGGGGCAGAACACATCAGTGTGAGGATTGGGTCAGTGGTATCATTATAGATGTTACAGACTGGGGCAGAACACATCAGTGTGAGGATTGGGTCAGTGGTATCATTATAGATGTTACAGACTGGGGCAGAACACATCAGTGTGAGGATTGGGTCAGTGGTATCATTATAGATGTTACAGACTGGGGCAGAACACATCAGTGTGAGGATTGGGTCAGTGGTATCATTATAGATGTTACAGACTGGGGCAGAACACATCAGTGTGAGGATTGGGTCAGTGGTATCATTATAGATGTTACAGACTGGGGCAGAACACATCAGTGTGAGGATTGGGTCAGTGGTATCATTGTAGATGTTACAGACTGGGGCAGAACACATCAGTGTGAGGATTGGGTCAGTGGTATCATTATAGATGTTACAGACTGGGGCAGAACACATCAGTGTGAGGATTGGGTCAGTGGTATCATTATAGATGTTACAGACTGGGGCAGAACACATCAGTGTGAGGATTGGGTCAGTGGTATCATTATAGATGTTACAGACTGGGGCAGAACACATCAGTGTGAGGATTGGGTCAGTGGTATCATTATAGATGTTACAGACTGGGCAGAACACATCAGTGTGGGATTGGTCAGTGTATCATTATAGATGTTACAGACTGGGCAGAACACATCAGTGTGAGGATTGGGTCAGTGGTATCATTATAGATGTTACAGACTGGGCAGAACACATCAGTGTGAGGATTGGGTCAGTGGTATCATTATAGATGTTACAGACTGAGTCAGAACACATCAGTGTGAGGATTGGGTCAGTGGTATCATTATAGATGTTACAGACTGGGGCAGAACACATCAGTGTGAGGATTGGGTCAGTAGTATCATTATAGATGTTACAGACTGAGTAGAACACATCAGTGTGAGGATTGGGTCAGTGGTATCATTATAGATGTTACAGACTGGGGCAGAACACATCAGTGTGAGAATTGGGTCAGTGGTATCATTGTAGATGTTACAGACTGGGGCAGAACACATCAGTGTGAGGATTGGGTTAGTGGTATAACTTAGGAAATTTAGTGGAAAAGGACTTATTGTGCCTGAGTTCTAGAAGAATAAACTTCAACCAACAGTCAGTTTTTTACAAACAAATGCTAGCCTGCCACTTTTTATGAAAGTACTCAGGGGGTGTTTCAAATGTAGTAGTAGCATTATTATTCAAAGTTGTTATCTTGGGTTAAATTTCAAATTTTCTTGTTATTCAAGAACATTATCTTGAATATGGTTAATCTTTATTAATAATAATAGACAGCCATAAGCTCATATGAACAGTATATGATACATCCAAACCTTTCTGTTGAGGCCAACTTCTCGGTTATTTGAACAACTTAATGTAACTTAACATATATATGTTACACACATTTCTATTGCCTACAATTTTGAGGTTATTTTCCTATCAACTGAAAGTTTTGTACGCCGAACATTATGATGTCACAATGACATGAAAATTTTTAAAGCGGCACAGTCACTGACCAAACTAAATTATTGGCTAGATATTGATGCGTCACAACTCAATTTGTTTTATTGTAAAAGTAAGTAAACGCTTAATTAGAAAATCATTGAGTTATTCAGATTGAATTATAAGATTATTCTCAATAAAGAAAACAGGAAGGACATTCTTCATAGACACTTTGCCTTTATCTTTGTGTCTATGAAAAAAGAATGCCAGTCTGTTATTTTCCATAGATGCCTATATGACTTCATAAAGCCAAAAGATATTGAGGAATAATGATAGTTAATTACTAGAAAACTGGAACAGGCATATAATCTATCAATGGTCAAAATTTTACAAAAAATTGTGCTTTATTTCTAAAATTGCTTTCTGTGCCAATATTTATGCACTATTAGTACATGTATTGAGCTGCTACAGTTTGCAGCCAACATATATATGATCATATTGGTGAATTTCCCTGCAGGAGCAGTAATACATTTAAGCTTTACATCACACAGCTGTGACATAACGTCTTAAAGTCAGGACCAGGATTTGTAAAACAGCTTCCTGGACAAGACAGTGCAGTGCATATGATGCAGTGGTTGTACATGGCTGCCTCGAGGTGACACCAAGGTTTACAACTATACGGCAGCAATCACTAGGCCTTGTTCAGGCGTGTACAACAGTAGAGGAGTTTGTTGATGGAAAATCAATGTCTTTCCATTCAGCGCTCAGAAGCTACTATAATGTACTATTCACTTCCCAGCTATGACATCCATACATATGCATTCTGTGCTGCACAACTCTATATAACATTAGCATGGAATTTTTCTTATGTTGACTTCGAAACTTCAGGATCTGTATAATCACTGACCAGTACTTAAACTCTAATCAATGTTATGTTTAAATAAATCTTCATTTGTCATGATATAAATCCTATGGGAATTAGGGTTTTCCATATATTGATGTATGCAGTGGCCGAGTGGTTCATTTTTTTTTTTTTTTTGTTCTAACATATTTTATAATTACCACTAGCTTTTCACCTCTGAATCATGAGTACTTGTGAGGCAGCAGTCCTTAAAGAGACAATTCACTCAGGCAAATACTTTTACATAACCAATAAGCAAAATATAGCATAAATGTATTGTTCTACATTTCCTATGAAACATATAACGTAAAACATTGACAAATTCCACGACTTTGTTAAGTATTTTAATTAATATCGTTGAAATATCAAATCGTTGATCAATACGATTAAGCAGGTACAATATTAACTCTGTACCCATACCCGAGCCAAAGTCATGCACGTTAAACAAATGAACTACATAACCACTGAGAAGGTGATAAAATGATTTTTAGGCAAGACAATTCACCTAATAAGGTAAACACACTACTGTCAGAGCGATTTGAGCAGTTCTAGCCAAAAGTTGCATTACTTTACGAGCAAGGGACAGGGTTCGGCATATAAGAAGTTCGACCACAGTGTGTAATGGCGGACAGCGAGCAAGTTTGAATATTTCACACACGTGTCACTACCATAGGCGTTTCAGGCATATCACAGTAAAACTGACTGAATTCTAATTTCCATTAGAACTTGTTTTATCTGATATATATACAAATTTTAATGTTCTCTTGGACTGAATTGTCCCTTTAAATGACTATAGGTCATCCAGACCCTTCTGGTCAGATGACCAAAAAATAGATTTAAAACGTCTTTTAAGATCTATCATTTTCAATGTTTTATAATCATAAGTATCAGCATGTGGAAGAAAATGGCAGGTTTATGAACTGACACATATCTATAACTTTAATTTACCATTATTCTGAGGAGTGATTTCCAGATTTGACCAGACCATAATTTTCAAACTTAAATGTATAAGGGGAGATAACCTAATATTAGAATTCTGCTGAGAATTAAAATCTAATCAGTAAATTAGGATCTGGTGCCAAGCAGACTGTCATAAGAGTATCAGAATCATTTTGGCTAAAACATAAATGGTCAGAGTTATAAATTAAGTTAAAATGCAATGAGAACTTTCTGACAAGTAGCGTTTTGAAGGAATTTTCCTCTATTACCCCTATTGGGCCTGCCCCTCCTGCCCCAGGGGGGGGTCAGAGCCATCATTTATACAAAATTTGTTTACATTCACCCTAAGATGTTTCTGATCAAATTTGGTCAAAATCCAATAAAAAAAACCTTCAGGACTAGTAGCGTTTGAAGGAATTTTTCTCGCCCTGCCCCTCCTCCCCCAGGGGGATCAGAGCCATAATTTATACAAACTCTGTTCCCCTCCCCCCAAAGATGTCCCCCAAAGGATGTTTCTGGCCAAATTTGGTAAGAATTCATGCAGAACTCTATTATTTGTAGCGTTTTAAAGGAAATGTTGATGGACGGACGCCAGACCATGACATTTAAGCTCACCAGCCCTTCATGCCAGTCGAGCTAATAATGCAGTACTAAGCATGCATCAATTTCTTTTACTAATTGAACCTAACAATGTTTAATCAAACAATCAATATTAATCATTAATGGATTTGTCAAATGCATATGCATGGACAAATCAGATTTGACAATTAAGGGGGGTGGATTAATTAATACCCTATACCTAATCATCAGAACTTAAACAGTTTTTTGTTTGTTTTTAATATATCTAAAAATTCAAATTAATACAAAATAAGCCTTAATAATATTAATTACTTATGTACATACAATCTACTTAAAATTCAATTAAACATCAAATTTTAATTAGATTGATGGACATATTATCATGAAATATTACTGTATGCACTATTCTCTCATTTGACATGGGTGTAATACTGGCTGGTCCAATGAATTCATGTCACCTGAGGCTGTATCATGGATACCCATGTAAATTACGTGCAGCCTGGTGATGTCACAGTGCCCACAAAATCACAATTTTGCGGTAAAATTTAGACTTTTTCCAGAAACTAAGCTGGTTTAACTATAAAAGATGTAAACAACCGGATATATATTGAAAATATCAAATATGAAGAATTGACTTGCAGTCACATTTTTTTTTTTTAAATGGCAGAATTTCATACAGGGTTACAGACTTGTAAAATTGCAATAAAACATTGAGGTACATTATATTCATATGAGAGAAAAAATTACATATCATATTAATAACATCTATAACCTGTAACTGATAGAGATCGGGTTATATCTCAGTCGAGGGACGAGGGCTAAGATTTTGTAACATGATCCCAACCGAGGCCTTAGCCAAGGCTGGGATGATACAAAATCTTTTAACCCGAGACTGAAATAATCCTATCTTGATCATTTACAGGTAATTGATTTTTTTCTCACACCTCTAAGATATAACAAGACATCTATACATATGTAGATGCGCTCAGACTGTAAAATTAAAAGCTAAATAAGCATTTCATCTGCGCTTCAAATTCAGTAATTCCACATAAAACTATTTAGTTTCGAAGAAAACCGATGATAGATCAGTACAAACTGTTTTAATAAGTAACAAGAGTATATAATGAAACAAATTTTAAAGACGTATAAACACTATATACTGGGCCTTGAAGTTGGAGAGTATATAGAGTATTTGCTCTCATCAAACCTGTAAACTAAGAAGAAGAATTTTCTGAAATTTTAGTCATTTTGACCCTGTTTGCTCCCGCCCCTCTGGTTCCCCAGTGGGTCAGCAAGGACCAATATGGATGTTTAAATGCTATATCTCAGGTTAATAATTCTAATCAAGTTTGACTCATTTCCTATGAAAATTGAGCAAATAATATTCATAAATGTGTTTTTCGTATATAAACTATAGTAAACTTGACTCCCTCCCCAGGGATTAAGTGAGACCCCAGGGTTATATAAGTCATAATTCTTATAAAACACCTGAAGACCTTTCCATCTATTAAGAGTATTAATATTTGATTTTACCATTTCCAGAATTTTAGAAGATTTTTGAAGTTTTAGCCTATTTGACCTTTCTTGGCCCCGCCCCTCTGCCCCCAGGGGGTCAGCCAGGACCAATATGGATATTATGTTAAAATGCTATCTCAGGCTAATAATTCTAACCAAGTTTGACTCATTTCCTATATATATATATGAAAATTGAGCAAAAAATGCTTATAAATGTGTTTTCCCTATATAAACTATAGTAAACTTGATCCCCTTCCCAGGGGGAAATGTGAGACCCCAGGGTCATATAATTCACAATTTTAGACCTTTCTATCTATGTAAGTATTTGATTCTACCGTTCCAAGAATTTCAGAAGAATTTAAGATTTTAAAGTATTAGACTATTTGACCCCTTTTGACTCCACTCGTAAGGGCCCTGGGGGTCAGTCATAGAATATTTGTTAATAAGATTTAATGGCCATCTCATACTGATAATTCTGACAACATTTGACTCATTTCCTATTACAAATGACCAAATAATGCTTAAAAATGTGTTTTCCCTATATAAACTATAGTAAATTTAACTCAACCCCTCTCCAGGGGGAAACAAGAGACCGCAGGGTCATATAATTCACAATTTTTTGTATAGGACCTAAGACCTTTCTATCTATGAATCGTATTTGATTGTATCACATCTGTGAGTAGAGAAGAAGATTTTTGAAATTTTAGTCAAATTTACCCTTTTTACCCCTCCCATGGGGGTGCATGGGGACCATATATAATTCACAATTTTGGTTGACCGCCTATACCAAGAAGGTTTGTGCAAAATTTCATTGAAATTGCTTCAGCAGTTTTGGAGATGAAGTCAAAAATGTAAATTGTTTACGGACATACGATGCACGATGGACGACGCACGACACACGATGGAAGACGCACGACGCACGATGGACGGCTACGGACAAAAGGCGATTAGAATAGGTCACTTGACCTAAAAACAACAACCAAACAATGCATTCATAGTAAATGACAAAATGCACATATTTCTAATAATATAGATTATCTGAAGCATATGACGGCACCGATTCGAGAGTATGATGTCACATGTGCTGACTGTTTATAATAACATGTAAAGGGAAAAATTCTGCAAAAAATCATGTAAAGGTACCAGACAGATCGGACGAGATAGAAAATCTAGCACAGCTGCGTATCAATGTGAGATATTTCCCTGTACAAGGTGTGAGAAGATTTATTATACAATATGTCCATTCTACTCGAAGAGAGCATCATTGATTGTTTTATTTACATGTAAAGATATATTTTAGTACTCTAGCTCCATTTTTTTCCCAGCATTCTGTATAAAATTTTAATGCTTCTAAAATTGTTGCTTCCGCTTTTTTTTACTGGGCCCCGCTTTCATTTTAACATGTGTTTCAACACGCTAAAGGCTATTTTTTTTGGTAAAATAGTTTCTCACTTATATATGATTAATTACAACATATATATTAAACTCTAAATCATTTAAATATTCCTGTATATTTTTTTCTTTCTTTCTCTCTCTTACATTATTTTAAATAAACAGTTGATAAAAATTTATCTTAATAATACATGTATGCACTGTATCTGGGTGTTTTCTTCAATTTAAGTTACTTTAACGTAAATTACAAACAAGCTCTTTGACAGAAACAACAAACTCGACCCCGTATCTAGGCTTAAACTAATTTGAAAACCAAATTTTTAAGTGAAATTCAGAGGGAAATATAAACACCGAATTTGAACTTTTCATATGTTATCAAATCTAAATAGTTCACCGATGTAATTATGCATGCACATGGTTATATTTCTACTTGCATAAATAAATTGAATTCAATCTTTAAAATCAAATTTCACGATGCAGCTGCACATTCATTTTGCACTATATTACTTCTGAGATGGCGCGAGACTGAGTGACAGCTTATTTAAAGCTGCACGTGAAAAATTAAAATCAAAATAAATGATATACACAGAGTGTTGATAATCAAATCTTACAAAATATTCAAGAAATTAAAGTTAAACTTACCACGCCACATGATTTCGCCAAATATGTCCTAAATTAGTCGATTTATATCAGTCTAGCCGTCTCTCTAACCATCTTGCGGAAATCAAAACATTATTGATATCCGGGTCTTCGTTGCCACTTATAGCATTAATAATGTTTCTGGAATTTCGGTAAGTTTGCCTTGGATATATCTGATGACGAAATATGAATAATGTTAGACAGCTTCTTCTATTTTGTTATCTTGTATTTGAAACAATAACTATTTTATCTAAAAAATAAATAAAAGTTTTCTAGTATATTAGGTGTGTGGATCGTCTCCCTTAGATTGCACTCTCCTGTGCGATGGTTCTTTTTGCCTAGACTACAACGTATTCTTAGCAGATTTTTTTATATAACGTTAGGCCTATATCGGGATGACGTATTTGGCGCCCATTTCGAAAACACGTCCTTTTTTCTATTTGAGAGCAGCCTAGGTTTTACCGGTTTTTCTTAAATTGTTGTTCCTTAAAGACGCTCCACCGCTGAGAAATGGTATTTATTCACTAGCCTATCAAAAACAGCAGCAGACGATTTAGTATTTTTCTTCAGTTACAAAAGTTAGTTACTATACACCACCATCGTTGAAAAGTTTGAGCTTCTAATTTTATTTCAAGTTAAAAAATATCAAAAATAATTAATTGCATCCCGAAAAAATTCCCTGACACTATATATATGCTATTTGGAATGTGATATACTGATTGCGCATGCACCAGGGAAATTATTGTTATATATCAAGGACGTATATGAGAAGGATAAGTCATACTGGGTTTTGGAGAAGTCCAAGGCAGGCGCTTTTGTGTTTGTGCACTGAGCGTGACGTTGGGCGACGACTAATTTTCGTTTGATATCCGCCGGCGCAGCCTTTGATGTAGCTTACAGGTGCGAGGGTTACTGTCTTACTTTCGGAAGCGGGGCCGTCATTTCATTTCATTTTTTTAACGAAAATTTAAGACATATCCTCTAAATATTCCGTCTTTAAAGCCAGTTATAAACGTCGTGAAATTTAATAAACTTTACAATGGTGTTTCGTTTGACTCGATAAGACAAGTATTTGTTGAGAAAAACGGTTTTTATTCCCGGTTCATAGGCGTCTCGCGTGGTGTTTTGTAATGCAAAGAGACAGACACGAATTCTTCTCACTTATAAATCCTTGTTATATATCTATATATATTTTTATATTTATTTATTTTTTTTTTTTTTTTGCGTTAACTAGACATATATCTACACGGTTAAACACCAATTATTGTTCAAATAATAAATATCATTTATGCTCTGTCGGCGGTGGACCATCTTTAAATCATCGGTGTAGCTGTAAATCTTTACTAGATTCCTGGTAATTAAAATATTAATTATTAATGTGTGAAATGATACATGTACCATTTTGTAACTTAGTTTTTACATTAAAAATGTTAAATTGAACACTTATTTTTTAATCTAAAGTATTGAAAAATAACATATTGTACTATTTTCATGTATGCATGTACATTTGTATTTGTAGGTTTATACTACATGTACATGTAATTTCGATTGATTTGTATTCTGCTTAAAGGATTTGTGCAGTCAAAAAATGATAATTTTAGTTTATTCTGGAAATGGCTTTATTAGCACGTGTAGAACTTCTCCGTGCCGCGCGCGACCGGAATAACCTGTAAGGGTCCAAAATTCTGACCGTCCTATTATGCATATTTTCTAGCTCTAAACCGTGTGACGTCATAATAGTCCGTGGCTTATAGCTGTACTATAACTGATGTGCTATCACTTACATCGAAGGTCACAGGAAAAGCCGATCAACGATTTTCTGTGGTTACTTTTGAGTGAAGATAATCGTACAATAACTTTGGCTCGAATGTAAATAGAAACTCTAATTTATGCTCCTATAGCAGGTATCTTCGTGTAATTATGAAAGAAAATCCACACAATAATAAAAGTTTCGGATTTTTTTTTGTCGAGAAGTTCAGCAACGAATAAGCTTTAATTAGATAATATTTTCCTGTAGTCTGTATCTTTGATACATTGTGAATTACAAAGTTTGTGACTGTAAAATGAAACTTGACGTAACAATTTAAGAAATCCTTGATTAAGGTATTGACGTACGTACACACCGATAATTGATCATTACAAACATTGTGTTGTGTGTTGCTAACCGAATAAATTGAGATACATTTATTAAAATACCGTAAAACGTTTCAACATCTGGTAGAAAGAATTTATTTTTGATAATATCAAAGATATAAATAATAATATTGAGATATTAAGCAAAACAAACTATTTTTCAGACCGTGCGGTCGCTTTCAGTTTTTAATCGATATACGAGTAGATACTCCGATATAGATATATAATTAGCCATGCCTTTGGTTTGATGGTTATGTAATACCTGGACCAGGATGTTGTTTACCTGTACACAACGCCATAATGACTTATCCTTTTTAAAAGCTGTACATTCCTCATACGACCCATATATACCGTGGCTTGCTGCTGAATCTTTGTCCGATATTAAGACCATCTACTGTTCGTGTTTGCCGGTAACCAGTGTCCGCTCTGCTCTCTGACTTTTGACAACGCTGCAGTTCATCTTTGTTCTGAATGTACATTCTACGACACCCTAAGACAAACTTTCATGGAAGATATTCAATCTGAACTTGATCTTTCTAGAAATTGAAAATTTGGATCATTCCTCCTTCACCATTTAGGAGCCAGTACAGGAACCCACTTCATCAGTGCTGCAGACCAAAGACAATTCTTTATAAAGTCAATTCAATATGTTCCACGCGTCACGCGATGCCTTTTGTGAACCATTGAAGATAACCAACGTTACTGAACCGCGTGGCTATATAACTTATTCATAAGTTGTATATTCCAGCAGCGAGCTCCGACCTATTTAACTTTTATTTTAATTATTCTTTTCTTTAATTTTTTGTGGATTTGATTGTATTCAATATCCTCTAACGGGGGAAATAAAGCTTGATGATGATTACTTCGATATAGATATATAATTAGCCATGCCTTTGGTTTGATGGTTATGTAATACCTGGACCAGGATGTTGTTTACCTGTACACAACGCCATTCATCGAACTCACCTGTAATTACTTGGCCGCGGGCAATTTGCTATTCGTTGGACTATATCGGGTATTTGCTATTGTCTTACTGTCAATCAGGTTAGGACATCCGTTATTTGGATTGTGATTTGAATTATGGAAACCCCATACATCTATGCTCTAGGGTTTTTATTGTCATCTCAATTTTTTTAAAAATGAAGATGTAAAAGCAAATGGAAATAATATATCCCTGATCATACCTAGGAATATCTATTACATATATATATCGTACACAGGTAAAACAATAATGGAAGTTGATTTATTAAGAAACAAAAAATGGTTCTAAGAACTATTTCAACTAAAGATTTAACCTGAAAAATTATTCCAGTCTAGTACTGTAATTACGGAATCGTGGCATATAGCAATCTTCCGTAATTTCTAAGGTATTAGTAAAAATTCTAAGCATGCATTTTCACCGTTTCGAATGTTCATGTATAGTCATACAAGAAGGTTACAGCATTACCACACTAAATATACTTATTTAAATACCACTAAGTATATTTTTGAAAACGTACAAGATATTATATCTATTTATAATGCCTGTATACAAGTAATTTAATTTTTCATTTGAACACTATATGTGGTTACTTTTTGGATTATACGATAAATGTTCATATAATATCATACTATTAAATCTCGGTATGATATACAAAAGGATCGACAATGAATACACTATTTTAAGGATTTAGTATAATTTTGAAATTATGAATTTAAATCTACGCTTATAATGTAATTTAGAAACATATATCAGAAATATCATTGATGTATTTCTGCTTTTTAGTAAACGTTATGGATAAAGTTTCAAAGGCAACAATATAGATATACATATTATTTTCGGTATAAGTTCGGTTCTGTTACTCCAATATCACATAACTGATAACCGTCCACATTTTATTTTTACTCAAAAACTACCGTGTTTGCATCGTTATGGCAGAAGTTTGAAATAAACACACGGATTCTAGATAAGTTTTGGGATTTTACTCGTGAAAAGATAGTGTTACATCATACTGGTTTTTTTTTATTACACTGAAATTTACATAATATGCTATCTAAATCTCAGTCCAGACTGATCCGAACATCATTTTGATATCGCTATCAAATTGGACTGATTATCTAATCTAAAGTAAGATATATGCTTGTTTGAATGTTTGAAATGGTGTAAGTGGAATGTTTTGAAAAATATCGACATCATAAAGCTAGAATAACCATTTACTCGAAAAACTCAAATTGTAGATCTAACGTATACGTGTATGTGCTGTATAGATGTATAGTACTAGGCTTACCTTGCAATTGTGTAGCCGCGGACTACTGTGACATCACAGGACCACGTGACCGCCTAGCTCATTATCTCTGAACCGTAGTCGACACCACCCGTAAATCACGACCAAAACCAACCGATAGCGCTAAAAGCTAGGCGATTCGTTGGGTGGGACTTAAAGGCCCATTAACTTCCGGAGCAAAATATAAAGGTTTCTTAAAAAACATTAATAACATCAGAAAATGCATACCGATGACCTAAAATAAGGTTACGACACCAAACATATGCAAGATTTACTGCGTAATATATGAAAACGGTGGAGAGTCAATTCGCTGTTTTGCCGTCTGGCGCAGTGATAGTCAACTACCGCGCGGTATTTAGGATGACGGCGGGAATCATAATACGACCCGCGTTATGAAAATAAATATTTTATTTATTATAATCAAATTGTTCAGAAGGTGATGATTAATGTAGTATTAACGGTAAGTTAATAATTTTTAAGACTCTACAAAATTATCGATCTTGTTTTACATTCCCATTTTAAAAATTAAAAGCCGTTTCGGTAAGGTAGTGGGCCTTTAATTTTTCATTCCTCCGAAGCAATATCCTGACGTATTATCAAAAAAAAAAAAAAATGACTGCACAAATCCTTTAATGATGTACATGTTGACCGTGGGATTTTAGTAGGGGTACACACTGGACCATTCCTTGATAATGATTTAATTACCTTGATTTGTGGTACTCTGTGTCTGTATGACAGTGTTTAGGTTTATGGCTCCGTCCCCGTAGTCGAAGCCTCTTAATTGATGTTCGGCCGCTCGAAGGTTTCGCCACTCAGCTGGGGGTCCTTTATAGTGTCCCTGACTACGTACATTGTATACCTTACCCACGGTCATCATAAACTCATCCCTGATTACTTTCTAAATGTTTACTTGTATGTGTATCCGCGTCGGTTTGCCCGACTGCTCCGACAGGATCCTACAAGTTATGTCATAGATACGTTTGCCCAACTGGGCAATACATTATTGTAAGGAGTGAGAGAGAGTTCTGGGAGTTCGATTTTTGATGTTCTAGGTGTTGCTACGTTCGAATGTACTATAGATTGCTATGCCGAATACAGAAGTCAGGAAACTTTTTAACTGTGTTTGATAATTTATTCCCTCGACAACCCACGACTAATTCTTTTATAAAACTCGGGTATTGCGGCGGGTGTACTCGCGGGAAGGTACGAAGATACACACCGCGGTGGCTGTCCAAGACAGTCCACGACCGACGGTGAAAAACGCTACAAGATGTATTTTGTTAAATTGGTATCTTTGAGTGACCGCAGCTCAAAAACGAGCACACTGACAAATGTTGTTTTTTTTTATTCCATTTTCTTCTATGGTATGAACTCTAATTTCCAAAAATCTACATTGTATATGAAAAAAAAGTTTCATTTAAGAAAATTTTTTAAATGACTTCTCAGAGGTGTACTTTCTTAAAAACTGACATGGTACACGTAATGTCAAATGTACTCACATCTCTCATCTCGTGTCCGTTATTTTTTTATCCAATATACGTGTATCGACAGGATCGATCGAAGTAGGTCAATTACTATGTACATGTATATACATGTACATGTACGAGTCACAGGCGCACGCATTTTTGTTTTAATTAAGTTTTATTATACATAGATGTATTGGCAGAAACATATATACATAATAGTATATGTTTTTGGTATTGGTAATGTTTACGGAGGTGCCAATACATATTTATTTTTACCAAGAAATGTGATGCTGTCCGATTATTCTTTCAGTCTGCAAATGCCCGTGGTACGTGTGCAATGAAAAATGTAGGTGTAGATGCAAAATATAAAGACAAGACTAGGCGTATCTAAATCACACTTATCAAGGATTCATCTACGTTCTTGATTATACAATGTAAAAACATTCTTGATCCAAAACGATATAATATTAATTTGCACAAGTTTTGACTAAACTACGAAAGGCGATTGGGCTCATTTGGTAGAAGAAGAAAAACCCGCATTATTACGCCAAACTTTCATGTTTAACGAACTATCTGGTTTTTACTCGAAACGTACATTACTTATATACATACGTACCATTGTTAGCACATATTTCTGTAGTAATGAGGAAATATTCCACAACTTTCAAATAAAACGGTTTATTAAATGACCAATGTTGTAAAAACGTGTACATTTTTTGAAGTCAATATTATATCATTCATACATTCAACGAGCTGATAACGAACTTAAATAAAATAATATTGATACAAATAAAATTGAAAACGAATTTCAATATGATAATTTGTATATCGATATTGATTGAATCGATAACGATCTTCAATACAACAATATTGATATTGATAGAATTGAGTATGAACTTCAACATAAAAATATGTTCCAACAAATTGATAAGGAACTTCAATATAATAATAGTGATATTGATAGATTTGATTAATACTAAAATTGATATTGATAAAATTGATAACGAACTTCAGTGTAATAGTATATTGATATCGATAAATTACTGTTTATCATGTACTACTGAACACCTCATTTTTCCATCTATGCATCATGTACTACTGAACGACTCATTTCCCAATCTACTTATCATGTACTACTGAACGACTCATTTTTCCATCTATGTATCATGTACTACTGAACGACTCATTTTTCCATCTATGTATCATGTACTACTGAACGACTCATTTTTCCATCTATTCATCATGTACTACTGAACGACTCATTTTTCCATCTATTCATCATGTACTACTGAACGACTCATTTTTCCATCTATTCATCATGTACTACTGAACGACTCATTTTTCCATCTATTCATCATGTACTACTGAACGACTCATTTTTCCATCTATGTATCATGTACTACTAAACGACTAATTTCCCCATCTATTCATCATGTACTACTGAACGATATATTTTCCAAAGAACAATTAACCGTCTTCATCTATTTTCTTTACAAAAAGACACCACAATATTTCTTACTTTGCTTGGTTCCATTTCAAAAGTAAATGCCTAGTGAAGACTGGGGTATTATTGACCATTGTTAAGCTCATAGAAAAGAAGAATGTAATTGTGACGTCAAAAGAATGTGGGACAGACTCCGTTCTAGTGTTCCAGTATCATCTGGGTATGTTATTGTCTGTATTCTATATAATTTCATATTAAAAGTAATGAAATGATACACGAACAATTATAAAATATGGAAGAATGTCAAACAAAGTTTTTACATGTACACAAAGAATATACCAACCTTTCAAAACCAAAACGACCAACTCGTCTAGATGTCTTGAGTGAACAGTAAGTAGTAAGCTTATTAAATGAGTAAATTGGCTTTATAACAGAAGTTTCCAAACTTCAAATGATCATTGGTTAACAGATGAATAAAATATGAGGATAAAATGTCATCATCTTCGTCATCAATTATCGTTATTAATTCAAAGGTTGTAAAATGTTTATATAAGGTCCATGAGGTGCCAGTCATAACACTCCGGTTGTCCGTGGTCATGTAGCTACAACTGCTAGGTTAAACGTCAGTATTCTTAATTCTGCTAATGTAAATGTTTAGCTGGTATTTGTACTATTGTCAGATGGTGTTTATGGATAGTATAAAACATGTTAAATTCAATATACTCTCGGGATCACAAAATGTTGCAAAACCCTCGGCAAGCCTCGGGTTTTACTACATTTTGTGACCTTCGGGTAGAATATCCCTATTCTTCTTATCCACATATGAAAGAGTCTTATATTATTCACTATCAAAAACAGCAGCAGACGATTTATTATTTTTCTTCAGTTACAAAAGTTACTTACTTTACACAATTACCATCGTTGTAAAATTTGAGCTTCTAATTTTATTTCAAGTTAAAAATATCAAAAACAATTAATTGCATCCCGAAAAAATTCTGTGTCACTATATCCTATATGGAATGAGGTACTGATTGCGCATGCACCAAAGACAAAATAAATTATTCTATATTATTTTTTTTGCGTTAATTAGAAATATATCTACACGATTAAACACCAATTATTGTTCAAATAATGAATATCATTTATGCTCTGTCGGCGGTGGAGCATCTTTAAGTTTTGAATTTTGACTTTTGCGAAAATTGGATTATTATAGTATATATTATCAGTATTTTATTTCTATTTTTCAGTTTTGTGTTATTTTTTTACATATTTTTTTTCTAAATATAAATTTTCAGCTATATTTGGAGCTGAACTGATTTAGTTTTTTGACATTTTTTATATTTACATTATTTTTATACATAATTTGCTGTTAGCTGTCAGTGATATCCTTTAGGCCTTATTGACACTGATCTGCTACAGACCATTCTAACTGTAAGTATGATGATTCAGTAAATACCCCAGGTAAGTAGTTAATTCAGAACTTGAATTCAGGTGTTTCTCCGTACACGACATTTTTACTATAATAAATTGACATATTTCCTTAAGAATATTTTGACCTCTCCGCCAGTTCTAGAAAATCCATACACGATTTGCCTTACGAACTCCATCCTGATGCAAGTGGACATGGACTGGCTACGTACCATGCTGTAATGTTATTTTTGTAATGTTTTAAGGGTCCATCCAAGCTGAAAAGGCTGCCATCAGACATGCTGATGTTTACAAGTGTATGCTGTTTCAGCAACAAGAAACACATTTTATATTTTAACAAGCGCATGGTGTAAGTGTATATTGTTACAAAAATGTTAATCTTTATGTATATCTCATCAGATGATCAGGTGTACCATGTTTATAGAGATATTTTGGAATTATCAGCTGAATGTTCAGTAAAAAGTATCATTAGCTTGCTTTGTGTTTTTGACGATAATATATCTTCGTAAACGCTATGCAGAATAATTCAGTATTACTGATTGAACATATAAAGTATATATGTAATAAAAAAAAACACTCTGTATACATTTTATGTAATTTTAATGCAAGTTATAGGTATGTCAGTTTAGTAAGATTGTTTTTCTATTGTATTGTAGTTTTACATTGTAGTTTTACCAACAAATCTACATGAACAAGACGCACCAAGGCGGCACCGTTATGCTTAACACTTATGAATAAAGGAAGTGAAATATTCAACGGTGTTTGGTCATCTGTCGGGAGCCCGTAGACCCTACGAATGTCCCATAACAGGAAGAAACGAGTAATTGTATATATCAGTAGAGGACTAAAAAAGCCTGAGAGGAATTACCCTTCACATAATATGGAATTTTCAGCTTTGAAATCGGCTGCTACGGCACATTCTATGATTATCTTCATGGAGCGAAATCCACTGTTGTCGCGCGTTTAACAATCCATTAACGCAATTTTTAACTTCTGCTAAATTAGATGCCACAGGGCACAGGTGGTTATGTTTAGCTACCCTGAGCTCATAAACGATTTCAACCTGAGGTACATGCAACAAAGGTTTTATTGGCACGGAATGTACAAAGAAGTTTGTGCAAAATTGTCCACGGTGTGTGAGGAGGAAGTCCAATCCATCGCAACAGGTGGCGCCACTGATTAATCTAACAACAGCTGAATCTTTGGAGTTAGTGTGCATTGACTTTTTGACATTAAAAACATCTAAAGGTGGATATGGAAATATCCTTTTTTTCATTATTATTTCCTTATTTGCATCCATAATGAAGATTACATTATAATACAACATAATACATTTAAGTAACAAATTACAGGTACAAATTACATGACATTTACTGAGAATAAGATAAATCCATCCTCAGTTAATAGTAATTAATAATTTTAAAAAACACACACAGAAAAGAAATCAAACACAAAAACATATTTGTTAATAGTGACATAAATTATACAATAATAGAAAAAGGGATACAAACACAAAATCAAGGAAATATAATACATCTAATATGATAATTCGAAAAAGATCAGTTCCATGTAAATACATCTAATGTATATGATTTTATTACATTTACTAAATTTTTGCACTATCGTTCGTATTGTAGGAACATCTTATTTATAAAATATGTAGAACACTCGGTTAACTTCATTCTATCAGTATGATTCATCTCGAAATGTAGGATTCCTCTTAGAAGTATATGAATAAGGTTATAATCTGAAAAAGATTGGAGGAACGTGCTTAATTCTGGATCAAACTAAGTACAAATAATATAGATCGTCTCTGAGGCTTTCAGTTTTGTAGCAGTGTAGAGCTATGTGTATTATACGGTCGTAATAAAAAATACCACAAAAATGACTTTATTTATGACTCATAAATATCTATTTTCCTTAAATAAACAATAATCATCTAAGATGTTCAGGAAATTTTAGATCAATTGACCACAAAATATGAATAAGCATAAATCTAGTAGTATCTGTATCATTTTGCATTCTGTTAAACATTGACATTTTGTGATTTCTTCAAAGTTATTGACAGCGGAAGATTTGGAAAAACGGCATCAGAAATAAAATTCGAAAGATAGTTGAACAAATCATATCTACAGAGTATTCTTACGATATCGGGTATCTGGCAAGAATTATTCAAATGATACATAAATAATCTCCCCGGGAAAAATGTACGATTTAGAATGGCTGAGATGAGTTTTTACGATGCATTTTGTTGAATTTGCGAGCGACGAAGGCGCGAGATTTTGGTGTTTGTGGGGTCCGGGGGGTCTCCCCCAGAAAAAAATACGATTTAGAATGGCTGAGTTTTACAATGGATTTTGATGATTTCAAAACGTTCTTAACACGGTAATTCTACGATTTTAAGTTACCTGCATTCAGAACTGATAATTGTGAGAGTCGTCATACCATTATGCAACCCAGCTCGATCTGAACATACCGGATTTACACCATCGGCACATTGTTGTGTAACTCAAAATGACAATGAATTGATTGTCTTGCTAAGATAATATAAACAAATTAATCTTTTAAGCAGGTTTTTTTTTAAATAGTATAATCCCTTGATGGATATCATTAGTCTAGTTCGTGTGTATTTAATTTTCATTATTAAAGGTTTGAATATTACGTGTTTACACGTTTTAGGAAACGCGCCGCGCAGAGGAAAATTTTCTAAATGGAAGCACAAAAAGGACCCCTTTTTCTTTCAAATGTGTATTTTTAGAACATTTTACTCTGCGAAAATGGAAGGGGGGGGGGGGGGCAAAGACATGGTTGCCCCCCTTCTGATGTTCCTACGTCCCTGACACCGTATCATCCACAAGAGAATTGAATGTGTGAACGATTATTGTTGAATATGTTAGGAACACTGGAACATGACCAAAAGCGACACGTAGGTCCTTTGGTACAGGCTTATAATTCCACACGACAAGAGTACAGGAGAAACTCCATTTTTAAATGTTCGTCAGACAACCTCTAGACTACCAATTGATTTGGCCTTCGGAATAAAGAGAAATTGGGAAAAGCAGACTTATTCGGCTTACGTCACTAACCTTCGCCAAAAGCTTTTGAAGTCTTATCAGGCTAACGCGCTACATTAAATATGACTGTATCCACATTGCATTCATACCACCGTAAACACAATAAAAACGCTTTTCAATCCCTATATAAATACAGTAATTACAAATAAGTGCTGAAGTTTGAAATGTTTTAAAACAAAACATTTGAACCATTCTATATGCCTTCTCTACGTGACTAAAACAGTAACTGATCATTTTGATAAAAAAAAAATCACTCTCTCACTCCCTACGCTCCACCTCTCCATTTTCATCCACTTAATTACATTCTTTCTCAAATATTATAATATACAAAGTGCTTAATGACATGGTATATTATATTGTTTGCAAGCATAATTTCAGTATTTAGGCACCAAATATTTCACTTTATTATTCGAAAAGTGAAAGTTTGAAAAATTAGGTCAGTCAGACATATTTTTTCAGTTTTCTCTCAATTTTTTTTTTATTTGCAACGTACCAATACAAAGGTGCATAATAATCAACAATATAATTTAATAATTTAATTTGGATTGGTAAAAACTGGACAATCACCGCCAGTATCATTCTTTATAAATTTTGTGTAACTGTATCGCTTATATTATATTTACTGAAGAGCGAAAATCGTTGAGCTAGCCAGATAATTATATAATATTTACCTTTATGTTTTTACATTGCCATGGAAACTGACGTTATATAACAATTATCTCTGATGTATTGACACAAACATGTAATCAATTAACAGCACAGTATAGGTCAGAGTTTATCGTGTTAAAGAATTATCACTTTTACGCTATGACGTATAGTTTCTCACCCACCTCATGTGGTGTTTTGTTCGCGGTATTATTTGTGGAAATATCGGTGATGACATTGTACACCATCACATGTCCTTAATTTCAACAGTAAAGCGATATTTAGATCTGGACGGAATGAGTGACATCAACATGACCATCACTTTGTGTCATTGTAAGGAGTTTGAAATTCGATAACAACTTAAATTATAATATCGACAAAAATCTAAATGAGTTCTGCAAAAATTGGGGAAATTTATAATATCGACAAAAATCTAAATGAGTTCTGCAAAAATTGGGGAAATTTAAACAAAGACGACATTACACGTCAATTTAAAAATCTCGAAACAAAATTACATATTTACAAACCTGCAGGGTTTTCCATGTCAAGTGATTTTTGTACGATGAGAACCGACTCAATATCATCTTACACAACCTAAAATAGCCAAAACTTTTTCGATGGTGAATTCGACATTTAGATTATCTTTGCTCGCTCGTGATTATTCTGATTTATCAATACCAGTTTATTTCAAATTCCCTTTATTTCAATACGTCAGTACAAAACGAAGGAAAGTACGGTGTAAATATTATGGATTAGATAAGCCAGTGACATGATCTAGAGTTTAAATGACAGAAGCACCAACAGAACAACAGAAATTGTCTCATCACATCTGAAAAGAAGAGACGACGTATATTATTATATGGTGGCCGATCTCGGCCATGTCACGCTGTCGCATTGATGCCAAGCGAAGAGTGACAATGCGTCATGCGACAATACGCTTAGTGAAGAGCGACAATCCGTCAAGCGACAATACGCCTAGCAATGAGCGACAATGCGTAAAGCGACAAAACGCCTAGCGAAGAGCGACAATGCGTCAAGCGACAATACGACTAGCGAAGAGCGACAATGCGTCGACAAACTGTCGCATGACGCGCGTAGTGTCGCTCTTCATTTAGTTCATTGTCGCTCTTCGCTTGGCTGGTCGCCAAAGCGACAGTGCGACATGATCAATATCATACATGTAACAGTTCATGTGTTTGTCAACACCAAAGGATAACTGTTCACAACAACAAATTACATAAAGTAAAACAAATATACGACCTTGGCCAACTCATTGAGTAGTTTGGAAAAAGTTATCAACGTTCTGTAGATTTTTTATGCCTGTATATGACCAGACAACAACCTGATTAAAATCCATACTACATGTGATTATGCTATACATTGTATTTACAATTAGAGTTGAGTTGGCTATATGTATCAATGCCACCGAGTCCAAACCAATATTACTCAACTTTATCTTCCGAGATGTAGAGATTGCATAACTTACATGTATGTCACGTGTAAATTGAAGCCGCAATATGTTGTCCTCATCATTAGCTGTTAACGTTTTCAGTACCAAAGGGCTAGGATGACCTATAGTTATCATGTTTCGTCCGTCGTCGTTCGCCGTCCGTCGTGTGCAAACTTTTAATAATTTGAAATTCTTCGGGTTGGGTTTAGCTCAAAATTACCTGAAATGATCCTGACATGGCCCTGACCAAGTGTTTTATTTTTCGGGTCGATCCGATATCCAAGATTGGCGCCTTCATGAAAACACATTTTAAACCTCTTCTCAAGTTCTACCAGTGCGATTTGGCTGAGTATTGCATCAAATGATCCTGATATTGTTCCGACAAAGTGTTATTATTTTTCGGGTCGATCCAAAATCCAAGATGATCGCCGCAGCCGTCATCTTGAAAACACATTTTGAACTTCTTCTAATGTTCTATCGGTCTAATTTGGATCAAAGTTGCCTGAAATAATCCTGGCATTATGCCGGACAAAGTGTTGTTATTTTTCGGCTCGATTTGAAATCCAAGATGGCAGTCGTCATCTTGAAAATACATTTCGAACATTTTCTCGTTCTATCGGTACAATGCGGCTCAAACTTGCCTGCAATAATCCTGGCATAGTCCCGAGAAAGTCTGGTTATTTTTCGCTAAATTTTCGGGGCGATTTGAAATCCAACATGACCGCCACAGCCGACAACTTGAAAACACATTTTGAACTTCTTATCACATTAACAATAATATCGGTCGTAAGCGATCGGCCGTATGTGGGTTCACTGTGCAGACGAGAACATCCCCAAGAACATTCACGGAACTATGAACGTTTGTCAGCGGTAACAAAGTCAAGATTGTTGTCATCGATTCCTTTTATACATATGATTCTCTCTTTTGTGATAAAATTTACATTAACAATAATATCGGTCGGTTATAACGAACACTAGGCGCATGTTAAGGTTACAGTATAGTGTACCAGAAAACGACTTCCGATCGAGTAAATCCGGATCGTAATGATCGATATTCGGTTCACTTCTCCAAACTGAACCTTCTCTAAACAGGACAAAATTCTATGCACCGACCATGTTCGGTTTGGGGAAGTTCCACTGTACGACTATCGCTAAATATAAGGTTGTCAGATGGCCGTTAAGGCCCTTGGGCCTCTTTTTCATAATATGCAAACGTGGGCCTCTTTTTCATATTATGCAAACGTCAGCAATCAAAGTGGTTTGCACTGTGATGTTTGCAACATCATATAATTAATAGAATTTATAGCTTCACATAAAAAAAAACCAGATATATGTTTCATCAGACGGAATTACTTTTATATGTGTATTGATAAATTACTGGTTATTCCCCCGAACTTCTAACGATACAATTCAATTTTAATCTTATAAATATCATCAACACAAAATGTTTTTAAGGAGTATTTTAGACCTTAGATAGAAGGATTAAAGTATCTTTCTGGTGGTTCTTTGAAGAATAAATATGAGAAAAGTATCTATATATATTTATTTCTTGTATGGACGCTTTGCAGTCTATTCCAAATATTGATACCCTTCGTTCTTCAATGGAACTGCGATACGTTAATCTTTAAATAATGCGTACTTAAGATACACCTGTATGATTTTACACCAGACAAGGGAGATAAACCAGGATAAGGAGAGGCAAAATGATGAAATAATATAGATATTTGATTACATTGATATGCTTTGAATTCAACAAAGTAAATTAGTGTATTTTGATGTTGTGTCTTCAGCCGATTGATGTGTATGATAAATAATCAAAAGGAAGAAAGAGATAGAGATGGTCAGAAAAATCTGAAGGAAAGCATTAAAACAATTTACAAACCATACTATAGAATCACCTTTATTCTGATTCAACATTTATTGAATACAAGTGTACTCTCTAAGGTAACTGGAACATTTAAATGTCCAGCTCAGTTGTGGCCATAATACAGACCTATTCCATAACAGACCATTGTTTTGGTGATACGACCAATTCAATGTACCGTATTCGACCCAATAAGTGCCCATGTCCCAATAAGCGCCTCTCCCCTCCCCATTTTTGAGGCCATGATTTCAATTGCCCAAGCATACATAAAGACCAGAAACTGTATAGATTTGCAATAATTTCGTCTTATTAGCACTTCTTCAATTTTTAAACGCCCTGGGCGCTTATTGGGTCGAATACGGTAATGATGCTGAATAAGCATAGCAATATCACCTGTTAGGATTTTCACCAACATCCTCTGAAAATACCTCAAGATTTCCATTACTTCTAAGTTCATTGTTACAGTTAATTACATCATGCAATCTACACAATGCTATGACTGTTGAACACCTATGCATGGTCCTTTAGGTTGTGTCAGGTTTGTTGATGAAGGAGATGTATATATAACCCATGTCTATCAGTCCGCAGTGATTTATGAGAACTGATACAGGACCGTCAATTCAAAAGGGCAGTAGTCTCATACTTTACATCATATATACCACAATCTTTACACAGTTACTAGGCTAAAACATACTTGTTCCCAAAATACTTGTCCCAATGACAAATTACGAAGAGATTAAGAATTTCACTGTTCTCAGAGCCGGCTTACAACGACTAGTTTTTAGTGAAGCAAAGGGAAGTACTTCAACGACTAGTTATTAGTGATGCAAAGGGAAGTAACTCTAATACATTGTACACTGAAAATAATTTTTCATGTTCTCTGATTAGATGAGACTAAAGTCTAAAAGTCGAAATTACTCTCTTCCTTATCACCCAGAAAACTCAGAAAACCCATGTAACATGGCGTCTTGATAAATGGTTTTGAAAACACTAAGCTTTGCAATGTCCATGTGGTACGATTTATGATTCCAATGAGTTATGATATCAATGCATTATAATGTCTATCATTTTACATGATGTTACATTTCTCCACATTCTGAGATAATCACTGCTATTCTTGGCTTGTTATTTGGCCCCGTTGGTACATTTTCAATCTTTCGTAGAACTAGCAAACCGTCGATCACTCTCCCTGGAAATCCAATAAAAATTCTATTATTTAGGTTGGTGTAAAGGCTCACAAACAAATGATATTCATGTACATATTTCAATTATAATTATATTGAATATTTGCAAAACAGAAGATATGTTGATGTCTTGATTTAACCACCAGATTATAACAGGCCTATTCAGCCATGTAATACATTTACAGCCAGTATGATAAATAGAATCTAACTCCTGTGGTTAAAAAATACATAATTTATTGAGTACTTAAAAGATGCTCCACCGCTGACAAATGGTCTTTTTTCACTATCAAAAACAAGAACAGGCGATTTTGTATTTTTCTTCAGTTACAAAAGTTACTTACTTTACACCATTACCACCATTAGAATTGTTTGAGCTTCTAATTTTTTTCTTCAAGTTTAAAATATGAAAAATAATAACTTGCATCTCGAAAAAAATTCCTTGGCACTATATCCTATATGGAATGAAGTACTGATTGCGCATGTATCAAAGGCAAAATAAATTATTTTTGTGTAATGTTTTGTGTTAATTAGACAAATATATACACGATTAAACACCAATTATTGTTCATATAATGAATATCATTTATGCGCTGTCAGCGGTGGAGCATCTTTAATACAGGCTCATGGCATATCAACTTTGAATTTGGATTAATAATTCTGTGTTATATAAGGAATAGCCATTCAGCTATATACCTGTGTTTCAGTTTAAAGAATACATGTAGTTGTTTAACTTCCGCTGCTATCAAATTTTGGGATTTGCTGTTTGTAACTTATTTGCGAAGGTTTATATTCGAAATCATCTTTGTAGCCTTTGAAAGTGTTCTTATTCATGTGATATTATTTAATACTTAAAACATTGGTTTTTTTTTAACAATTTCAAAGGGCTTTGAATTTCCCACATTAGGGTTAACCTATACTTATTTGGTAAAATTAAAAACAACACTAACATTAACAAGTATACAGTACTCAGTGACTGACATGTTATTGTATACATTCTTGTGTATATGGAAATAAATCTTAACTGGAACAGAAACTACACATGCTATGGTATATATTAATGTAATTACCAGGACTTATAAGAACCAAAATAACTTAAGGTTTGATGTACTCACCAAACACCACATGTTTATTGTCGAGGAAGTCACAGGCAGCACATGTGATAAAGAATTGGCAACCATTACTGTCTTTTCCACTGTTAGCCTGTAGAATAGAGCAGTGCCATTACCAAACAAGAATATACAAAACCAAGAATGTTAGGGATTACATGCCAGAATGAAAATTTTGGCAATATTCTCCCAGCAGTCACAATTGAGAAGTTTTCAGATAACCAGTACATACTACACATACCGTATTCGACCCAATAAGCGCCCGTGTCCCTATAAGCGCTCCTCCCCATTATTGAGGCCTTCATTTCAATTGCCCAGGCATAAATAAAGACTAAAAAACCGTATAGATTTGCAATAATTTTGTCTTATTAGCAATTTTTCAATTTTTTAAACGCCCAGGGCGCTTATTGGGTCAAATATGGTATGTACCTCTGTGATTATGATTGATTTAGAAGACGGTTATTTTTATCTTTTTTATCAAAACATTCTTTTACTCTATTCTTTGACTGCCACTTGAACAATAACTATAAAATATATTATTTCTCTATTACACCAGATTTTTTAACCAGTCTTAAATACTGAGTTTAAAAGAGGAAACTTAATTTTTTTCCTAGTTTTACTAATGTAAGAGGAAAACTTATGATTGAATACAGTAAAAAGGGGGTATCACGTTGCATATTTATGGCCATTCAAAGATAAACCAAATTTTTTGGGATCCTGGTCAGCATATTGTCTGTATTCAGAATTCCTTTTTTTCTGAGAGTCAAAGGTCGAAGGATGAAAATTCACATTTTCATTGTTTAAGTCCTTATTAACTAAATATCAGAAAAGAGACACTATTTTTTGTATGAGTTGGTAAGTTTTTGCATGTATATATTAGCTTTTAAATATGGGAGAACAGAGGATGCTTAGTGGACAGATTATATCATTTACTAAATATGACCTAATTTATGCATGTGACCTAGCAAATGTGACCCTAGGATGTAATCAGCTTATGCAGGTCATGTCAAGATCCATATGCAGTACTCTCAATCTATAAAATCATTGAAAAATCTTAGTTATCAGCGAAATATTTAAGTTTTTAATGCTAAAATGGAACAAATACTTAACTAGGTCACTGTTAACTTATTTTTATTTTTTTTCATCAGTTTTCTGAACTGAACTTCACAAAGCCAATATATACATTGTACATGCAAGAACTTCAAAAAATAACATCTCTATTCTAATATTTAGCTAATTAGGACTTACAATGAAAATGTGAATATTCACCCTTTGATCTTTGATCTTAAAGTTACAATGAGAGCAGATTATTCTAAATCCTGTATTCATCGTAATTAGGGCCCAGTACAAGTTAATCTGGATTCACATCGATGTCATACATTTTTATTTTTTTTTAAATTTTTTTTTATTGAATTAAACAGGGTATTTGAGATGCACTTTGCGTTCCAGTAAACCAGAATTGATTTAACGGATTCTATACCATTTATAACATTGTAGCACTGTACGCACCATTGAAAGTATCCCTGGACCACTGTGACATTTCTTGAAGTTTTCATCGGCAAATGTACCACCATATGTACTGCAAACACCCGTACCATCTTGCTATAAAATTTAAAACATACGGATTCTTCAGATTGATGCAGGCTTTCTTAAATTTCTATATTTTTTAAGTTAACTAAATAAGCAATGATAAATTCAGCCACAAATAACCTTGGGATAATCTCAGATTTCTAGATATCAATACTCTTTGTAGGCTGCATCCTTTTACAAACATCTAGATGATATGGTGAGCTAAATTTTAATTCAAGTTTGAAAATGTTTGTCATTATATGAAAATCTTTTTTTCATTATCTTGAAACAAAACTTGAAACAAAAAGAAAATGTTGCTAGCAAAATGCAGTCATGTTCGATATAAATTACAAATAATATATATATTAAATGATAAAACTGAGAGATTAGCAGACTTTTAAAATTATCAAAAACTCCCTTACATTTACAAAGTCACCTCCTTGCACCATGAAATCTTTAATAATTCTGAAAAAGGCAGAGAATATTATAAACAAAAATAGATCAAGGTGTTATCAATATGTAAATGATTAAAGCTATGGGCTTTATTTTAAGGCTCCCTAAATTAGTAGAGCTAGCCCATGTTTTAATTCCTCCAGTACAAACCA
Source organism: Argopecten irradians (assembly GCF_041381155.1). Lineage (NCBI taxonomy): Eukaryota > Metazoa > Mollusca > Bivalvia > Pectinida > Pectinidae > Argopecten > Argopecten irradians. Next base: position 1,745,472 of record NC_091134.1, on the reverse strand, counting down.
GGTCTGATGTTGAAAAAAACCAGTTCCTTCGATCACTTTCTTGAGCTCATCAAGTCTCATTTCATTTCTGTACATGGAAGTCAAACTATGTTTTAATTCCTCCAGTAAAAGCCAGGACTAATGTTGAAAAAAACCAGTTCCTTCACTTTCTTAAGCTGATCAAGTCTCATTTCATTCTGTACATGGAAGTCAAGCTATGAGCTAATCCTGATAAAACCTAGTATGTAATTAACATGTATCATAGTACAGTGTATATGTACCTGTGGAATACACATCCTTTGTAGCCGATAGGTACACCATCTCGTCTGTACTCTCCTGTACAAAGTTGCCTGAGAAAACAGAAATAACATAATGAATACTCTGATATAATAAGTTGACTACTATATATCACCATCTCAAATTTGTTTAAATAGTAAACCTTGATAATTTTTTTTTTTAAATATTTCAAGAATATTTAATCTTATTTGCATTTAGACACGATAATATAATACTACATGTATTATAATATTAATTGGTTCGCCTCCTTCCCTTTATAATAAGCCATCTTCAAAACTCCAGGCGTATCTATCACCGACATAATATCCACCCCTGGACTATCTCATAGTAAAACTTGAGGCAAGAGAAGACGTAGGTAATTTGATTCTTTGAATTACATCAAAGGAATGGTATAAAGGTATACTGTGGTTGAATGTGTTGCTTTGAAGTTGGGCATCACTCTCTCTGTAATCTTCAAAAGGAAGTCTATGCAGAACTGTGATTGGTCAGTTTTTTCTGCACTGCCTCCAGTTTTACCCTCAGATAGATTAGGGGAAGATATAATGTCAGTGATAGTAATCCCTGGAGCACTAAGGATGCCATAAAAGTCTCCCCTTTTTGGCCTCAATTTTGCTTACATGTACAGTGTCGTGCCAAAAGTCTTTCACATTTTTATGACACGTCGTCGGTCAATACCTGGAAGTAATTACAGTTTCTTTCCTTGCGATTCAAAAATTGGTACTAGAATCGGAACTGTTTTATGAAGTGCAGTGAAGCGGGCGGCTCAATTTAACAAGTGAACTGGGGATAGACAACTTTTTCGCCTATAATAACTAGTAAAACATGATCGTCAGCAAACATCGATGGATTTATCTACACAATTTAATTCATTTACTCCTGTTAAAGTTTCAAAACGTACTGTACAGAGAAGAATACATTTTAAGGGTTATTCCAGGCAGTCTGTATGTAAGATAATGTCGATATCGGCAGTTAAAAGGAATAATAAGTTGAGTGGTGCTGTGGACATAAAAATTGGACGATTTCTAAAAATTGGAACACTGTAATATTCTCTGATGAGATGAAAGTAATTTTAGGTACTGATCAAAAAGTGTATGTGTGGAGAAAATTTGACGAGAAATGGCAGCCTGAATGATTGGGGATCAAGACTGTATGTCACGATAGCTCCCGTATGTCTGTGTCGTGTTTGTGCCTCAGGAGTAGGTGTGCTGAGACCAATAGAAGGAAATTTAAATACAGATAAGTACATTGAACTATTAGATCAACATTTATGGCCTGTTGTCTTAAAAAATTTTCCTGATAAGCCTTGGATATTCCAAGATGATAACTGTCCTGCACACATGTGGGGAAGGGCCCAGCAGTGGAAAACAAAAAACAATATTAATTGTTTAACCTGGCCTTCTCAGTCTCCAGATATAAACATTATAGAAAATGTATGGAGAATGATTAACATTCTTCTACAGAGAGTGCACATTGCTATTAAAAATTGCCAAGAACTTATTGATGCTGTAACTCAAATTTGGACTTCATTTACTCCGGGGTATATTGCTGCGTAGTCCGCTAAACCTGCCTATATTATTAGGCTTTTCTTTTTTTTTTTTATTTCTTTTTTGCCTAATATATTAGGCAAAAAAAAAAAAAAAAAAAAAAAAAAAAAACCTAATAATATAGGCAGGTTTAGCGGACTAATTGCTGCGCTGTATGCAACTTTACCAAGACGAGTCCAAGCTGTAATTAAGGCAAAGGCTCATGCAACAAAATACTAAAATATCAGGTAGGAGTGTTTCATGGTTTTTGAGTTATGGTTTTCTAAAGTTGCAATATTCATAATTACAAGACGACGCGACGTTACAAAATTGTGAAATACTTTTGGCACATCATTGTATATATATAATAAAGGTACATTGACTTATTTAATTAAATACAGACTATGAAAACCTGTAGGTTTTCGTATTTGGTTTCATTTGTTAATTGATGAATATCTTAGTTTTTGCATCAATTTTACAAAATTTTGGCACAGATTTGGATCTGTTAAAGTGCCATTTCATATTTCATTTTTTTAAGCGCTCTGGACGTTTTTTGGGTCAAATAAATATACGGTACCAAATTTTTTTGGTAATATTTTATTATTTCATTTTTCATATATTTTTTTTTTTATTTTTTACCGACATTCATATCTAGTTTGCATGTGCTTTTTCATCTAATATGTATTATTATCATACAATTCTAAATGATAATATTAAAGTCTGATTGCGCAGCAACACCTGAAATTTTCAGCAGTTCTTGGTACAACATCTGCAAACAGCTCAAACTTGATGCGACCGACCTCCTACAAATAAAAGAAAATTACATGTCCTCAATGCATATTTTCATCTTTTTAATATCTCATGATCAGTAAAAAAAAAAAAACTTTGTGTCAAGATAAAGATATAGGAGATACAGGGTCTAGGTAAATGTGAGGGTTATTTCCCTGTAATTACATACATGTACACTAAATCAAAAAAGGGCCGTTTTCGTTTATTCTGAACAACAGGCCGTTCGACTGTTGGTTAAAGTCATTATTTCAAGTATAAATCCTGACGGACCAGCATTTTTTGATACAGGCCTGTGAGGGCTTTGTCAAGGCTCGTCTGAAAACAATATAAAATCACCAGGTCTGTCTTTTATTAATAAACGAAATAACGAACAACTAGGTCCAACCAGTCAAAACGTATAATCGAGGTCCAACCAGCCCTAGAGATACAGGGTCTGGGTAAATGTGAGGGTTATTCCCCCTTAATTACATACATGTACACTAAATCAAAACAAAAAGTAGCTAGTGAATGAAGGAAAATTTTAAAGTAGAGGGTCATGAACACCACAGCGACAGGATGTAGTATAACAACATAAAACGTATGTGATGGGATATTTATTACGTATTCTAAAGCTATTATATATATTGACAGAACATAAAGATACATGTAACTGCTGCAGTAGAATACTAGTCGATTTCTTGGTCACTTCTGCTTCTGCTGTTTGAGTATCCCAAGTCGACGTTCCGACTGATACTTTGGGTGAGTGTGCGAAGTGCATTTAAAGAATAGGTTTAAAATCTTATTAAGAATAATGTCCCGAAAATCACAAACGATTTAAATGTCTGTTCTTTTATAAATGCAATTGGAGTTAATATTAAGGATTCGTCGTAAAAAGCTAAGAGTGTTGTACGTTTGGCTTGTGACAAATCGACGTTTCCGATATGCTCAGATGCTTCCCCCAGGTCAAGACACTGACACTGACAACAGACCTGTAATCTGTATGTAGTAAGCAGTAGGCAGGTAGGATATATGAACCTGAATATCAAGCACCTGTCGGTCCTCGTGTAACAAAGGTAGAACTAAAGAAAAGGTCTGCAATAATGAAGATTGCCATTATTATGTTAAGTACTCACTGTGTTCCCAATTGTTATATCGAAGAACACGATTGGGTTTTCCTTCGATGTCTGATCAAGCATGTTTTCTTTTCAAATTTAGTTTCCGGAGTCGATCATAAACTTTGTTGAGGTAGCGTCTGATCCATGCTATGAAAACCTTCAAACGATGCAGATTGCTTTATCTAAATTTAGACTCGAATACTTCTGTAGTTTTCCGGTTGTAATTTAGTCCGCTAAACCCGCATATATATTTTTTTTTTATATTTTTTTGCCCAATATATAGTCTATACAGTTTATTAGGGAAAAATATATTTAAAAACCCTAATGAGAGCAATGGAGGGTATTATCGTCAGGCGGTAGTTATCGCCAGTTTTTCCTTGATTTAAAATTATTTTGATAAATGGTACAGTCCGGTTGCTATAGTTTTCATCAAAGCAAAATGTTGTTCTTTTGCTACCTTTCTGACCCTACCATCATTCAGGAAAAGCTTATCTGTTTGTATTTTGATGGTCAAACCTTTTTAATATGTTTTCCATGCTGTATTTCGGGTCGTCTTTGTGTGATTGAATAAGGCCAGACAAACACACTCAAAATCGTAAAACAAATGCAAGAATATACATGATCAATGACAAGTTCAAATCAGAGATTTAAATATAGTTAAATCTCTGTTCAAATCGACTAGCATTCTGTGTTTATCCGGGATACTTCAATGCTGTAAATGGGCCTGGCGATAACTAACTCACATTGTACACTGGAGGAAGTTATCGTCAGTTTTCTTAATTAAATAAAAAAATGTAAAAAAAAAAAAAGAAAAAAAAACTGATCTCAATATACAGTTCTGAAATAAAACTCCAATTGAATGAAATCGAAGGGAATAATACCGTGGTCACAATCCATGCAGAACTCTAGGACAAATAATACTTGTGGTCTTAAATCATTGGACTGAGAATTAGAGAAATGTTACTATATATATGTAACCTTGCTTTCACTTCGATGTAATCCGCTATAAGTCCATATGGGTCATGTTTATACCACCAAAGAATTTTTATAGCATCTATTTAAGCATTGAACGTCTTTAAGTTGGCATTCATAGCCAAAATGAATGCAAACTGGACAGAGGCAAATTCCATGAAGCGCGCTAGCGCTTCATGTTGAATTTTCCTCTGTACAGTTTGCATTCATATTGGTTATGAATGCCAACTGAAAGACGTTCAATGCTTATATTTACATTTGGTTACAATTTTATGATGAAATCCAAGGAATTTTGCATATATAATGAATTAATCATTCGTTATCGTCATGGATGGAACAATAGCCAGGTGAATTAACAAAGACTACCCCTCTTCCGTTCATTTAATGAATCTCCTCCCTCTTTATCACGATTAACTGCTGAAAAACGAGCGCACCTATTACGAACTAGGATACCTCCGTATCAGACAACTCATCATCTTGTCCGGTTTACAGCCCTCTTTAAACATGATATTTTTTGCATTTAATACAAAAAGTGAGTTTAAAACAAAGAATCAAAAATAGTTCCCAAATCAATTTCATTTAATATATTCGCGGCAGGTTAAGTAATAAAGATTTTTCAATGTGTATTATAATGGGTTAAAACTTTATTTAACTTGTTGCTAAGTTTTGTTTTTTGTTTACTGTCCACTACTTCGGCCCAGTAACTGATCATTCTAACTTTTACATTAATACTCAGTGGGTATTTCCAAAGCTCACCATATATCATATGATTTGGTGTTGAAGTTTTAACTTTCAAAATATGTTTACCAAAAGTTGAGATGTAATCTCTAATAATTTGAAGGTACAATATCCCCAAATTTCATATCCATATAATATTACAGGTTTTATAATTTTATCAAAAATATCAAGTTTACAATCAATTGAAAGGTTATGTTCTCTGCATTAATGCCCCTCGTATACAATTCTTCAATGTTTTTCTTGTGTGTAACTCCGTTACTTGTAAAATGAACTCGTAGATACTTGAAATAATTTACTATAATATTTCTATGTAATTTCCATTATACACAAGTTGCATGTTATCTGGTACATGGCCTCTATCTCAAATCATTACTTTAGTTTTATCGATAGTTACTTTAAGGCGTCATCTGTTGGTATATTCATAGAAATTAATCAATTGTTTTTGAAGTTCGTCTGCTGTATCAACTAGAGATATGGTGTTATCTGCATATAATAGCACATATAGTTTAGAAATACGTTTAGACCATTTTCTAATTTACTTGATATATTTGCCAAACCTCTACATCCGTTTTCAGTTAAAATTCGTCCAAATCATTTAAGAATATAGAGAACTAGAGAGGGGATAAATTTCCCCCTTTTCTTACACCAGCATTGCATGTGAGGATATTTAAAATTTTTCCATTTTTATTAACTTTGGCTTTAATAATACCATCATACATATTTATTACTATTCGGAAACATTTTCCATCAATACTATTATCAATAAGTTATTTCCATATAACCAAGTCTCCAAACACTAACGAAGGCCTTTTTAAAGTCGATGAATGAAGCATATATCTTATTTTTATTCCTTTTTCTTTTGGCTAGTTCAGTTAATGAGTATAAAGAGAATATGAGATCAATAGTTGAGTAATTACGTCGAAATCTAGCTTGGTTCTCCAGAAACAGTTCAACATACTCTGCATGTTTATTAAGTCTATCATTAATGATAGAGGTAAAAGTTTGGAGTTCAACAAGGGTCTGTAATAGGTCCGATGTTGTTTGTTGCATACATAAATGACCTCCCTGATACTCTGCACTCTGGGACATACCTGTTCGCAGATGACACGAAAATATTCAGAGTTATCACTGAAGATAATAATCAAACTATTCTTCAAGAAGACGTCCATAATATGGTAGCAAGGTGTGATACATGGCACTTGAAATTGCATCTTAGTAAATGTGTACGCATGCACTTAGGACGGACAAGTGTAAACAAATGGCACGTACCAGCTTGCTGATACAAAGACTTAGGAGTAATGATCGATAGCAGCCTCGAAATCGAAAACCATATATTTGAAAAAAACGAAAGAGTAAATATGATGCTGGTTATAATAAGAAGAGCATTATAAATTTGGACAAAGAAACCTTTCTATTATTATATAAATCATTAGTGAGAACTCATCTTGATTTCGAATGTGCTATCTGGTTTCCGTACAAAGCGAAATGCATCGAAAAAGTCGAAGGAGTACAAAGAAGGGCAACAAAGCTGGTCGCTGAAATTAAAAACCCTTCATTGATAGACAGACTAAAATATCCACAGCTACTAACATTAGCGTTCAGGAGACAGCGAGTAGATATGATAGAAATCTACAAAATAACCAACGGAGTGTACGATAATGAAATTACGGGATATTTGAAGATGTGGGAAGATGTTTCGTCACGGTCCGGATATAGTGGAAATTCTTTAAAGGTATACCCTCAACAATGTAACACTGTAAAGAGAAAATAGTTTTTCACTACGTACTGCAGCGGTGTGGAACAACTTACCAGGGAGTGTTGTTTGTGCTAAGAACTTAAATTGCTTTAAAATGAAGTGGATAGACATTGGGAAAATATCGATTTATTTTATGATTTGAAGACTTATTGACAACCTGAGATGATATTACAATTTATAACTGTTATCATAAAGTATGCATTGAGTCTGGTGTACTGTAGAGGATATATTATCTTGTACCAGAAATCTGTCATTAAATATCATTAAATATTAGATATCATTAAATACTATAAAACATAAGCGTTTCTTCAGAAGATAGACTCATGCAGATTGCAAATTGTTTGAAAGAATGAGAATGTTATTAAACATTATACTACAACTGAAGAACTATGAAAATAATCATTTTTTCTAAAATTGTGGGAAATTGCTCTGAGTTTTATTGATTTTAAAATTTCGTTAAATAATATACGGTAAACTTCCGTTTAATTCGAACCGTCGGATAATTCGAACATGTGTTTTTTCCCGAAAAAACTCAGTCTTTTTTAAGCTAGTGATAGTTCGGACACTGGCTTTTTATAACAAATCTTATTTCTGCTAGTTCGAACAGGTCTAATTATGAACGTAAAAGTAAGATTTTTGTTTGTATACGTTTATTCACGTATGCACCCCAGTCGCTCGATATGCAAGGAGGTCTATTTTAATTGAACTACATTTAGTTACTAGTTATGATTTATTTGTATATATTACATGCATTTTAATGCATATTTGTATGTATGCATATATCTATATATGTTTGTCAACAATATAGAAAAGACCTTTTGAAGTTATATATATATATATGTTTTGTCAACAATATAGAAAAGACTTTTGAAATTTTTGAAGTTAGGACCTAACTTTGATTTTATCTTTGATGTGTTCAATGGACAAACAAAATCAAGAACATCACTGAGATCAGAAAGAGAGCGCCCCACCACTCATTGTATTTATCACACTTAGACATTATGAACTATATAAATACGTTACTAAAATCTATTTGATATATAAACTATGATAACTTAGTAAGTTAACGTGACTAATACGTCAACTGAACGCATTTTATAACGTGCATCGGACACGAAGTGCCAAGCACTTCTAAGGTAACACCAGCTCCAAAAAACAAAATATTTGTTGCGGAAAAAAATCTATCTAGTCAAATGAGGGTTTTAGGACAATGACAGATACTGAGAATGAATATATGAAAAAAGAAATAAACAGAAAATATGAGTGAAGGCAAAGCCTTAAAAGGTGCAGCCAGATGTTTCAGTAACCATTAATTATGCATTGTTAAAAGGTGCAATTTATGGAAATCACGGAGCCGAATTTTCTGTTAATTTTTTATTCATATATTCACGCTCTACCTTTGTCCAAAAATGCCCATTAGAGAAGGAAGCCCCCATTAGAGACGGAAGGCATTTTGTTTCCGTTTTGGTCAGCTGATTATATTGGAAGGTGGTCTAAATCACTTGAATGCTTGCAAATAAATGACGATAGCACTGAGCTTCTGTGGATGAAGATTACATTTGTCAGATCATAAGAGCGTTTGAACTGCTCGATTATATAATGAGCTTACTTCAAAGCACCGCATTCACGCAGATACATAGGGTAAAAAATGGCGCCCATGGTGATTACCCATGATTCCCCTCCCCGTATGTTTAAAAAATTCAATTTGAATTTAATTTTGAATATTGTTTTTTCTTCTTATATTTTCATGTATATTTTACCTAAGAAATGCTTTGCACTTCGTGCTCTTCGGGCAATAGCTCTTTTATCGTCCTGCTCAGATTAAAATGTTTTCAAAAAGCTTATGCTACTCATGTCTGCAACATGACCACGAATATGGTTTACAATGTTACATGTATTTAAGAAAATATCTAAGAAAATATTAATAATATCAAAAATAAGAAAATATAAAAAAAAAAAACCTAATATAGATTAGCGCACCAATGGTTATACTAGAACACCCAATGTATTGTATGTTACACACCAATGCATGTCAAAAATATGACAGCTAATGCTTAAATGGACATCGAAAAAGTCTACGTTCGTCATCCTCATACTGGATGCTTTAAATACTATGGGAAGATCTTTTTCTCTAGGCAGTATTAGTTGGGACGTAACTCTTGAAATATACTTGCTGTTTATAAGGACCAGTGAGAACAATGAGAAAATTTCTCTTGAGAGGTCAATAACCCATCTTTGTCTGTTATTTTCCTTGTCAGCTTTATTTCCACTGGTTGGTATAGGATGAGAAAACCTCAGATAAGCTAAACGTCTGGATTATTATCTTATAAAGGAATATTGTTGGCAAAGCAGGTATGGTCTCCGACATTTTATCCTCAACTGTCCATATCTCGCTGTCAAACCAAAGTGGGAAAAACAATTGATTGGTGGTTTAATCTGGGAACTCCGGACTCTTAGACTACTTAATTCAAACACGGGTTTACATAACATTTATCTGAAACCTGATGTGGAATATTAACAAGTCATTCTACTTTGCTTGTAACGAACATTTTCATAGGCTTAAAATTTACTTAACCAGGCCATAAACGAAAAAAAATAGCGTCGCTACTTGAAACAGTATAACGATTTGAGAGAAAAAAGTGTCCCAAAATCAATTTCGAATTTTGAAAAGATTATCTTTAGTAAATTAATTTTTATGATATGAAGATATAACAAAAAAAACCCACAAAAATCTGAGTGTATACTCATCATGAAGCGGTTAATTTAGAGTACATGTACGCTCAGATTTTTGTGTTACATTTTTTTGTATGTCTCAATTACATAAAAAAAGGCTTTTCAAGTTAGTTATCCTTAACTCAATTGCATTGTGAATGGAAATTAATGGATACTGCATCAATTGAACGATGTAAAATGGTGCGTACATTTGGGACATGTTCTCTTTATTTTAACTCTCCCTCCTAAGGTATCCTATGGCAGCACCTCACATTTGGCTGTGATTTGAGTGTTCGCACTTGTGAGGAAAATGGTGGGTCATACCCCTAGCCGAGACCCACCCTATATATTTTTTTAAGACAACGCAGTTCGACCATACTGCCGACTCACAGAACACACAACCATAAAATATGTAACAATAGCCACACGCAACGCATTGTATAAGCATAACCAACACACCTACCCAACTAATTATTTTCCACGTGTAACTTTTTCGTGGATACATTGAAATTCAGATGTTAATGATATTTGAATGATTAAATGTACACACCCATTTTTGTCGAATTCACGGCCATGTGCACTGAATGGCGACCTGTTAGACAACGCGAGTAATAATGTACTATACAATGTAATCAGTACTGTCTCCTGGAGTAAACAGGAAGTTCCGCCGTCCACGTAACGACATTTCACTGTTGAAGTAATATCGAGTTTTGTATCGTGCCGTAATATTTGATTTGGTGGCGAGTTATATACCGTATCTCATACGGAGGGATGACATAAAAACCCTTATATACGAATACAGACCACACAAAGGTGGAGCCAAAGAGATATTACATACTATACATTATATATATATATATTATATCCTCTGTAGGTGACATCCGCTAAGTTATATCATACGTGTGTACCCTAGTAGGGTTCCTCATCCGTTATAAAACCACTATCCACTGGATCTTTGAGTTGGACTGTTAATTGAATCCTTGCAGTGTACGTCTTTCCTTTACGATTTAAATGCCTTTGTGATCATTGCTTTCAAAAGTTCTAACTTTCACTTACGAATAAAGAAGAACCTTTAATGTTTTATTCACCACCAAAAATTATCAACATTTTGAGAATAGCAATACTTACAATGGTCAGGGTTTAATTTCACACGTACAAATAAGAGCTGGAAATGATTTTCGGCAGTACTGATAGTTCACTTGTATCCATATTTTACAGTGTTATTAGTAATGGTAATGTTATATTTGCAGGCGTGTTTCCATCTAAAGATACCTTATAAAATATAAAACAATTACAATGCATAAATTCTGTGTTGTAGCTAATGTTTATAAGGCATCAAATACATGTATGAATTTTTGTCCATTTGAATGATTTTTACAGCTTAATTCATCAAACCTGATGGTTTTCAATAGATTACCGAAGTAAAAACAACAAGTCAAAATATTTTCAGTTATTGCACATTAAATACGACTTGAAGAACAAATGAGAATTTTTATCTTGTAGGAAAACATGCAAAATGACTAAAATTCGCTACTTGCATAAGTTTCAAAATGCATTTAATTTTGCAGCTAGAACTAAATTGTTAGCACTAAAAATTGCTTGATGATAAATAAATCTCGAACAATTTAAACCGAGGATTAAGACATTCGTCACACATCTGCTTAAAGAAAAAATCCTTTTCTTATTCCATGGGTAACTTCCATTAAATCAATATCTATTTGATTGGTAGTGAACTCGGAAATCAAATTCATGCAAAACTATCCCACCGTTTTTTATAAAACGATCTTACCAATGGATTATTGGTCAAACCGCTGTGATATTTTAAAAAATCATTTTTTTACAATAGATCAACATAATAAAGTATTGATTTTGTTCACATGATTAGAATTTCTGATAGACTAGTGTCAAAAATAATAATTTGTTGTGCGTATATATGTGTAATTTGGAAAGCAAATGCATGGCTACAAATACAAATGTACTCTTAATATTTTCCATGTATTTAATTTATAGTGCAATCTTACTGAATCGTACTGCCTTATAAAACTCATTTAAATCACTACTACTAGTTCTAGGGTACACAGCTAGGTAATGTTATGATGATATGTGAACGATCCAGTTATTAAACGCCATAGTAATATTGTCAAGGGAAGCACCGAAGTAGAGCAATCAGTTTGAAATATCCAGCTCACTTAACCCAGAACACTGAAGAAAATCCATACCTAGAGGAGCCAAAGCCAAATATGTATTGAAGTGGTCTGATAATGACCCTGTTTAATGGGTTAGGGTTGATTGGGTCGACTATATAGATAGAAGAGGCCAGTAATTACCATATTTATGTCTCCCTAGGATCTGTCATCTTCACGGACAGGTTCAGCATCGAGTTAATATTCTATTTTGTTTTTGCGTTGATGAAGTCCAAACTATTTGTAGCCTAATATCAGTGTACCATTGGGACCTATTTAATAGTGATAAGAAGACCATATGTCAAGATCGGTCTAAGTCGGGTATATTTAATCGCTAATGCATTCTCTGTATAATTGACAGAATCATTCTTTACTCAAAAAATGTAAATTTAACAAAAATTACAAATATATTGTTTCATTACATTTTTCCAAATCATGGCATATCCAAATGCATTTTAAAGAGTTATCGAAAGTGATAATTTAACGTTTATCGCTAATTTGGCGCATTTTGTGCAGGCTTCATGTAAATTAAAAATTAATTTCACTTTACATCAAGGAATTAAAAAAAATAAGTGCAACTTATGAAATTCGCTGAAAATAAAGTTTTAACATGCGTATTTATATTCTAATGTTTCTGTAATGTCTTAGGCATTATATCATGTAAAAATTTGAGAAGAGCGACGTCCATAGAGTTGCATATCTTTGTTATAAGGTGATTTGGACATTGAATGTCGTTTTTATAATAATTGTTCTCCTAACCTGATCATAAAGCCCGAAACTAAAATCCAAGAAAATACATTTACATTATCAAAACATCTCTTTTTGTATAATATCCCCAATAACTGGAAAATCAGACGAAGCATGCATTTTTCAATCAGGCATTGACCAGGTTTGACTGTTCCCGACGGGGTATATGAACTCTGACTGACACCAGTGGCAATATCGGTAGTCTATAATGACCAATACATTCACCTTAAGACTTAATGTTAATAAACCTTATTCCATAGCATATGTAAGATGTGGGTGTTTACAAAAACTCAATTTCAATGTCATTCAGTAAGTATCATCTTTCTGTAATCCAGCGATGAATATCTCATATCCCTTTCAACATAACATCAGAACCTCCTTGAAATTGACATAAAACCGATGAACTCATTATAATGAACAGATTTTATATAAAGACTTCTATTTACCTAAGTGTTAACAAATGCATGTGCACGCGTACTTTTTATATCAATATTGATTATTGGTGTATTAACAAAACGACTGTTATTATAGATCTTATTGTTCTATTAGTAAATATTGCCAGCAAAACTGTCCTTATGGAATAAAAACTTAAATCCCGCAAACGACTCATCTCATGGATTGTTGTCACACAAAATTAGAATATGATATGATATAATTTTAATTTTTTTCTATTGTAAAATGTAAAAACAATATTGATAATATAGATGACATTTATGACATTATAAGTGTTATTTAGCTGAATTTAAAGATGCTCCACTGCTGACAAATGGTATTTTTTCACTATCAAAAACAGGAGCAGACGATTTGGTATTTTTCTTCAGTTACAAAAGTTACTTACTTTACACCATTTCCACCATTGAAAAGTTTGAGCTCCTAATTTTACTTAAAGTTTGAAATATATATAAAAAAAATGAATTGCATCCCGAAAAAATTCCCTGACACTATACCCTAGATTGAATAAAGTACTGATTGCGCAAGCAACAAAATCAAAACAAATTATTTTATATTATTTTTTGTGTTGACTAGACATACATATACACGATTAAACACCAATTATTGATCAAATGATGAGTATCATTTATGCTATGTCGGCGGTGGAGCATCTTTAAAGTTGTTACATATGTATCTAACTTACGACCGATAGTGGATAAATAGATGTTTTTCGAGTGGTTGTTGGATGAGGAAATTATTCCACAGGAGCGAATTAAATGTTCAATAGTAACGAAAGACACAAGCTTTAGCGATTATCATGCGTAACTTGATTTTTTTTTTATATCTTTAATAACTTTTAAATTCACACTTGTATGATACAAATTCCATAGCCAGGAACTGCTCGTGTAACCTCTATTTCGTCGCAAGGGCTTAGAAAAACTACGTGAACTAATCTAAAATATATTACATTGAAGTCTCTAAATTATTTTTTTTCAACAAAGGACGTTTTGTTACGTCCCAATATCCGTATCTGTCTTAAATGTTTCATGATTTAGAAGAATGTTGAAAAACAATCCTGTTGTAAATCATGCAGAGATAGGACTAAATCGAAGTCAAGATGAGCGATAATGATGCGGAAACTTTTGATAAAAATCAAATAAATATTGAACGTCGCTAGGTGGGTCCCATTTAGTCAAACAGACCTTTTAAGGAAGTAACCGATCGGTGTTTCCCAGCCAGTCAGATAACTATGTATACAATTATCACTTTTACAAACAATTATAACTTAATAAATAACTATTCTCCTCTCCTATACTCCTCTGTCTTTCCCTTTTCTCCTTCATTCTTAAAATAGAAAATTTTGATTCATGTTATATAAATGTATTGTCTTCATTGCTGTCCATTATGTATATATTCATATTATATATTCGGGAGAGGACGTTACTAAGTTGGCAAAACTTGTGTCCAATCCCTGTTGTCAATAATTTACGACAATAAAAATATGTTTAAAATCAAACAGACCTAAGGTAGTCGACATTGTAACGTCGTTGCCGTGAACATCATGTGACTACCGTAACTATGAAACTTCTGTCAGAACTCTTCCGAGAACGAGTCATGAACTTTCCGACTTCCGTTCGGTAATAATCCTCACGTCAATGGCGACCAGTTTAAAATGAAGCCAATGAAACTTTATCTTCAAACACTAACAATATCGGTGTCGAATCTAACTTGCTATTTTGTTGGAAGTTACGGATAGTGTATATGTGGCTTTAAGGTTAGTGACATATGCAATATCGTGACGTGACAAAATGATTACTTTTGATCTCGCGTCTGATTATACTGCACTATGTTGTATTTGTGAAGCCAATCGGTAATAGGTGTTCTCATTCGTGTTGTGTCTATCATTCAAATAATAGAAAATAGATCATATATTACACCAACAGATCACTGGATCATGCACTGCTGTAATGCATTGTTTTCAGATTTTCGGCTTGATTGTTAATCTGCACCTCAGTCCCTTTGTAGTCTGTTGAGTACATGACCGCAAAATAAGCTTCTCCTTCGTCTGTGGCAAATGACACTACATTAACGTAGTGTTAATTAGAACATTGCATCCGGAGAGAGACTTTCATCATGCCAGCCTTGGCAACAGAGTTCGTATCCCCGAGCAGATACAGCTTTACGGCAAGTTTAAGGTCGTTTTGGGACACTATATTTCAATTATTAAAACGAGAGCTTGCATAAGGAAAATATGGAGCTCGTTAGATGTAGATCATTACATAGGGGGACGTTATATAGAACGTTTTATCAGGTTCATTTTGGAAAAGAAAACTATCATTTAAGATATATTGATGTAGATTTAATCTGAATTCACATGGGCCACCAGGTTGTTCATATCAAAGGAAATAATAGCATTTTATAACAGTAAATCTTTCCATTCTGATCCTGATAAGAAAGAGGACGCTTTTAACGAATGACATTTTCTACTGAAAAATTTGTGCATTTTTTATTTGTAAATTGGCGATCTTTAGATTCATTGTACGCGATATTTTAGTATATAATAATAATTTTTGCTTAATGTATACATTCATTAGTAATTCCAATTCCGCTGACATTGTATTTGAGATATCAGTACGATGACAGGATTTTCAATTGCGATAACAAAGGAGGGGATCTCCCGTCAAGTACAGAGTTTGCCACGGTCACGTCACTTCAATACCGGTATTGTTACAGAATACGCACTAAGCAGTCAGAGAAAACATAGCCTCTTTTTCTTGTTTTAACAAAAGAGTGTGGAAGAATATACCTGTAAATATCGTGATAGTCTACTCACGTATAGTTATCCATAATTAGTCACAAAGTCAACTCAAGGCCAAGCCGATATCAGAGATACCTGAGACATTCAAGAGTCGTACAGAAAGAAGAAAAGGATACGATCTGACATTTTATCGTCTTTTAAAATCATGCTCTGCTATCATCAAGTACAATTCAAAGATTTATGATTATTTAACAATTAGAAGATTGCTAGATTGCAATTATGAGAGATATAAAAGCAAACTGGGTGGTGGATAAAAAGAACAGCGCTCGTATATCTCCATATACTGCAATCTTACAATCTTTCAATTGCTATTTTGAATCTTTTTTTATTTCAGTGTAACAAATTTAAGGATGTACATCTCTAAGAAGTCGAAACTTATATTAAACTTTTTTGTCTTTAGTCATATAGACTTTTGAGTTCATACCATAGCAGAAAATGGAAGCAGAAACATATGTCTGTGTGATCGTTTTTGAGCTATTGTCACTAAAAGTTACCTAGTTGACAAATATTGGACTTTTAGGAATTTTATCATTTTGACTATCTACACGAGAGATTGAAGTCACAACGACCTAATGAGGTATTTATTTTCCATTTAGTAGTTTTTAAAGACATAGCAGTTAAGATTAATGAGACTCATATTTTGGTTCAGAATAATAACATATGCTAACCCTACTCCTTCATTTTGAGCTACAAAATTCACCATTTTCAGTTATTTTTGCCAAATTAAAACATTTATAGAAAGTCTAGTATTAAATTTTTGAAAATATTTTGCATATCATTAGGGAAAAGGTTGCTCTTATTAAATCAGGCAAAACATAAACATTGGAGGGGGATCCGTGTGCTTACTTTTACCCCCATTCAAATAGTTCTTATTTTTCAATATTTTAGAGTAAAAAATAATAGTGCTTAAATTACCATTAAATGTAAAAATCAAGTGACAAAAATGTATGATTTCACATACATATTAACGCTTAATATTTTAGATTACAAAGAACCTAGTAAAGATTTACAGACAAATTAGCTAGATACAGATACAACTACTGGCGCAGTGATGATTTAATAAAAGCAATGGTAGTCTCTGGCAAAATGTAAATCTTGTTTCATAGAATGTTCTTGCATATACAAAAGTGATTTGATTGCAAAAATCATATATCGGTCGGTCTAAAGAGGGATTCAGTGAAAATATTCAATAAAATACGTAAACAAATGAATTACCTATATATAATTTTACCTATAGAGATACAGATATAAATTTACAACTAGCTAAAATCTTAACAAAAGCTATATTATCAACACGCATTTAAGTTACAAATCGAAATCCAGAAATCTAAATAATTATGTGCTTATATCACTTTATAGAAAAGGTCGAATAAAGTAACAGGTTAGTTAATCATGGGATGTGAGCAAGTGTCCTAAAATAATCCAAAGTATCAGTATTTCATATATCTAAATTCAATATTCCGTATTTGAATATTACAGAGTGTTGCGGAGAGGTATCGAATGTGACGGAATTATTTTCTTAGCGAAACTCACTTCGTTTTTCTCTAAAAATATGACAAAGACATGAAACCACTACCAATACCTACTTTCAAAGACACATAAATCTCAATAACTCTATACCAAGTATAAAAAAAAGTTTTAATTAAAAGCATATTTAAAAACAATATCAAATACATGGTATACGTGTATGGATCATTATCCGTAACCATAGAAACAACACTGTTTATATTGGTTTCCATTGACTACTGTCACCACAGGGCTCTGTGTCCTTAGGGAGACGTGAACCATTGTCAATCAGTGTAGTTTTATAGATTTAATCTATACTTATAAACACGCATTTCCGGCAGAACGCTATCTTCCTATAGTAAGAACAACAATGTAAGTACATGCATTTAGGTTCAGTATTGAATACAAAAAAATCATAATATAGAAGATATTCGTGAAAAATCGAGATTTAAAACATATTAATAGGGATTACTTTATTATGTAGCAAATTACTTAAAGCGATTATGGCAATCTACATATATCTCCGGCAACCGAGCATCTCTCTATCCTTACATCATTTGTGTTAGGATATTCCGGGCTTTAAACATAGTCTCGGAGTTTGAACAAAATGTCCTTTCGGTGGAACATATAGAGGTATTCATTGTTTCTTGATGAATAACAGGTATATTTCATCGAATGACTTTGAAATTTTTATATTTTTCACGTGTGCGAAGCACGAGTGAAAAATATCAATGTTGACACCTCATTTTTAGGTCTCTCTATATATTTCAATCAGTCGCATTTTTTTACGCATATCAAAAATGATATTTTCACTCATGTGAAAAATACAACATATATTTGCACCATAAAACCTTATAAGTGTCAGAGTAATTCAACATTAGAAATCGATCCACGTGAAGAGAAAATATACCAGTCTCCCAAAACATACATAATCGCTGATCACGCTTATCACGTCACATTACATGTGAGGCCGTCCTAAAAAGCTGTTAATAGGGACGTTACGTAAAATTAATCATCCATCTTACCAGAATATAAACAGGATAACCTACGTAATCAGATAACAACCAAAAAATCGGTCATCAGACCCCTGAAATGCTGAACCTTAAGCAGCCTGAGCAGTCTATCATTAATTAGATATCTGGGCCGTACCCGGTGGTATTGGAGATATTCGTGACAGACAGTATCCAAACAGGTTTAATTGCTCAGAGCGAAACGCTTACCGTGTTCAACCAGTCATAATTTTGCATATCAATATCCAATAACTGGAAGTCTTCACAGTATTTAATGAGCAAATATCGAATTCTCATGATATAACTAGGTATGGTCTTACCGAACCATATTATTGGATAATCCATAGATGTGACATCCGCTTAACGCGAAAACACAGTGCTACCCTGTGAACGTTACAATCTAACGCTGGGCATTGCATGGTGCATTATTGCAAGAGAAGGTAAGTTAACTTTACATTTCAGTTTTAATGATTCTGTTAGGGAAACAGACATAATACGGTGTATCATTTTAAGATAAGGTTATTTAGATCTACATTTTTGTTTATTTTCTCCAATAGAGAAAAAATATTATACGGTGTATCATTTTAAGATAAGGTGATTTAGATCTATATTTTAGTTTATTTTTTCCAATAGAGAAAAAACCCATTATATGTTGTATCATTTTAAGATAAGGTTATTTAGATCTATATTTTAGTTTATTTTCTCCAATAGAGAAAAATACATTATACGGTGTATCATTTTAAGATAAGGTTATTTAGATCTAAATTTTAGTTTATTTTTTGTAACAGGAAAACAGACATAATTCGGTGTATCATTTTAAGAGAAGGTTATTAAGATCTACATTTCAGTTTACTTTTTGTAACAGAAAAACAGTCATTATACGGTAAATAATATTAAGACAAGGTTATTTAGATCTATATTTTAGTTTATTTTTTCGAACAGAGAAACAGAAATTATACGGTGTATCATTTTAAGATAAAGGTTATTTAGATCTATATTTTAGTTTATTTTTTGTAACAGAGAAACAGACATTATACGGTAAATAATTTTAAGATAAGGTTATTTAGATCTATATTTTAGTTTATTTTTTCGAACAGAGAAACAGAAATTATACGGTGTATCATTTTAAGATAAGGTAATTTAGATCTATATTTTAGTTTATTTTTTGTAACAGAGAAACAGACATTATACGGTGTATCAATGTAAGATAAGGTAATTTAGATCTATAAGGGAAACGCGAATAAAACATATTAACATTTGCGGAATAAACATGTCAATCATTAGGTCTGTATTTTATAGATTATAGATTTATCACATAATGTAAATCCAAACCCCAAAATCACATAGTGACAGGAACTACCATAACTTTTTCATGACTATTTCACTTGTATGGTCTTGCGTGCTTCAGTGTCGTAGCTAACATACAGCTAGCACTATAATATAATATAATACATCTATCAGCGGACATTGGGGCGACATTCTTAGAAAATGTAAGTTCTCAATTGTAGTTTTATCCGTCTTATTGAAACCGATTTCTATATATCGTGGTTTTTTTCTGTTTTTAAAACAAGTTCATATATATTAACATTCGCAGAATAAACAAAACTTGAGTAATATTACTTTCCAATGTACTGAAGCCACGTGAGATAAAGATATTTTTGTGTGAATTTACTTTGGTCAATTTATTCGCGAAAATAAATCCCATGCAAAAAAGTAAGTTTACAATTAAGAGAGAAATGATGTTTAACGCATGCCCACCGCTTTAGTGAAAACGTAAACAAAGTTATCAGTGAAATTCATGAATTGATATTTTTATTTTGGAGTGTTATGATTCCGTGATGTTTGTTGTATGATTTCGTTTGTATGATATGACCAAACCTGCCATGCAGCTTTTTACCAGGATATAATGAGATAAAGAGGTAAATGACAATAATGATATAGATATGTGAATATTATATTGTATATCAGGTAAATACATATAAGGATTTTAAGCTACATGTATAAAAACATTATAGGGCTATAAACATATATTAGGGTTTAAGGGTATCATGGTTTAAGTCTATAAAGGTATAAGGCTAAAAAGCACAAGGCTACAAGGATATAATAAATATAAGTTTATTCAACGAAAATATAAGTAACCTCCGCTAATATGTTTCGAGTAGATACACCGTACCGTCAAATCATGAATGTAGTAAACGTGGATATAGTGCTTAATTGCACATGACAATTTTTCCCGATGTTATTATTTGCGTGATAAATACAAGTTACCTTTTTGCTACATAGTTTTATATAGGTCTATATACATAGTTTTTGCGCTAAATATCCCTCGCGGAAATTTCACTGAAACCCATAGCTTCTTGACCTTGTATTTTCAATGAAAATTAATTTGAAAATAGGTTTAGTTGCATCAACGTCCCAGTACCAGTCATCTGCCTATAAAATATAAGGTATGTCAATTGTGAACACCTGTGTATTGTAAAAACCTATCATAGTGCCTTCTCAATGAGAAATGGTGGATCTATTTATACATAGTACTATCTCACATTCTGCTATCACAGTTTTTTTGCGATTGTTAAAAAGAACCAAAATGTTTATAATTGTAGCTAGTAGAATTGTGTTGTTGTGGCAAAATAAACTTGGTATCATTTGTGCTTTGTAAATTCATGATCAGGAAATGACAATTTTGAAAATGCTTACCTCTTACGTTTTATGGGACTTTACTAATCACTGAAACTATCATCGAGTCGGCCTCCGTAGCTAGACTAAGTTTATATTTCTGCTGCTCATGTATTGGCGGTTTGTTATATTAGTAATACGTTGTATGTAGCGTTGAAATTAGTCCGCTAAACCTGCATATATTATTAGGATCTCCCCCTCCTAATATATAGTCAGCCCGCGATACGTGAAATCACATGTAGTTGATGCATGCGAGGTAAACAAAATGACAGTCACTCATAGTAGTAATAGTGGAACCGCTGGTACCGCATCACTTTTGCGATATCCACGTTGCATATATATTAGTCCGCTAAGCCTGCCTATATAATTAGGCTTTTTTAATTTTTTTTTGGCCTAATATATATAAGGCAAAAAAAATAAAAAATTAAAAAAGCCTAATAATATAGGCAGGTTTAGCGGACTACATATATATGTACATGTATCCCACAACATGCCTCTCAACTACAAATTGTTTTTTTTTTAAATAAAACCGGAAGCGATGGTGATTGATTGCCGTTTACTCAACCAATTGTGTAGTCGGCGGTCATTACAAATGTGTGAAATAGATGGGTATTTCATAGTGCAGAGTTATTTAATTTTATTATTGGGATGTAACATGGGGGCAATGAAAGTACATAAGATCCCGATGAATAGGTATGTGTACAGTATATGTTTTCCCGGCATTGCATGGATGAAGTATTAGAAATATGCCGCTTAAGTAGCGTAGGCCAAATCTGTCCTACAATTTCACATTTTTAAGAGGTACTGCGAGCTAAATATATATATATATATATGAGGCTAAAATAAATACATAAAAACGTAATACCTAGGCAGGTTTAGTGGACAACGTTGAAGTATGAAGTTATAAGCTTTTGACATTTTTCCATGTTAACTATGGAAAAGTTGGTTGAAATTTTATCTCTAAAATTTAGGGATGGAGGTAATATATACTGCAATTTTGACCGACTGTAACGTGTGTAATATGTCTAACTTGTCTTTCGTTTTATGAGTTTGGTAAATCTACTTACTGTCATACGTATTAAAAAAAACTATATGGACAGTTTACATTAGGTTTTTTTTAAAGATGCTCCACCGCTGACAATTGGTATTTTTTCACTAGCAAAAACAGGAGCGGACGATTTCATAATTTTCTTCAGTTACAAAAGTTACTTACTTTACACCATTACCAGCATTGAAAAGCTTGAGCTTCTAATCTTACTTCAAGTTGAAAATATGAAAAATAATTAATAGCATCCCGAAAAAAATCTGTGACACTATATCCTATATGGAATGAAGTACTGATTGCGCATGCACCAAAGACAAAAAAAATTATCTTATATTATTTTTTGTGGTAATTAGACATACATATATACAAGATTAAACACCAATTAATGTTCTAATGATGAATGCCATTTTTGCTCTTTAGGCGGTGAAGAAGCATCTTTATAGTTTATTGGTCAGGTTCCTGTAAAGCAAAGTACATATGTTAAACTTGTGTTAACAATATTGACAATATCTCAAAACAGAGCAACATGTAGTTTCTTTTTAGTTTTTATGACATGGACACATATTTCCTAAATAAACGCATTGGGGAAATATAGTCAAAGGAACATGTTGATCGTATAAAATATTCCCTTTTAACAGTGAGAAAATTACAATCAACATCAAAACAAAAATCAGGTAAGGTGAAACCGAGATAAGTGGTGTCTTACCTGTGTACACACAGATTTGTTTCGCATGGTTTATCATAAACACAAATCAACAGAAGTGAATGGAACTCCATAGCTGTCACGTATGGTTCAAATATACTACATGCAATTTTGTTATATATTTTTTTTCAAATGATATGGCTTTATCATTTTATTTTGTAAAGGATTTAATCTGGTCTATTAATGGTATCATTTTATCGTTGTTGTCTTTGGACAGTATTTTAAATAGCTATTTCTGTGATTATATTTAAAGTTTTCCTATTGTTGATGATCTAGATAGCGATATGTATCTGCGGATTATTTCGCCCTAAACAGCTCAGGCTGGAAATGGGATGACCAAACAAAAACACTATAATTAAATAGCATCCACTTTTATTTCAGACGTTCGACGTCACCATGTCTGGTCTTATCAAGGATGACCCCGGCTGCTTGGCGTTGGTCAACTTTAATGCGACATCTTCACTGACAAAAGACATTTTGAAATTAGAGTCCTTCCTTTTGCTGGTCTTCTTCGGTGTGTGTTTTTTAGTGCTTGCTCTGTCATTCAACGCTATTCGGAAGCATATATACCAGGATAAGGTTTGTCACGTGATTTTTACGTCATTTACATCATCTCTACGTTTGGAAAATTGTCATTTTACGAATGTAGTGTCATGGTATGGGAGACAACTGATGATGTTGAATTATGACAAATGTCTCAAGCTCCTGAAGCATTTGAATGACCGTGATTTAATTTGATAACCCTGCTCGGGATATCTTATTGTTAGAGGTTATGAATAAATACTACTTCTTGATTCGTATGCATGAAAATAAAGGCACATATAACTTTAAATTTTGTCCTGATTAAATACTGTAATTTATGTTAAGGTTCTGCGCTGGTGAGTTTTCAATCTCGTTGAAGAATCAAACAGAGTATCTGTGATTTAAAAACAAGAGGCCCAGAGGGCCTGTATCGCTCACCTGGTTTGTAATGCTATGTAATGTTTTGAATATAAGTTAATTGTTTCTTTTCTAAAGGAATTTGAATATTTACTTCTAATTCCCCTATTGGGCCCCACTCTTTCTGCTCCAGGGGGTCAAAGCCAAAATTTATACGAATTCTGTTAACCTCAAGGATGATTCTGGCCAAATTTGGTTACAATCCATGCAGAACTCTAGGACAAGTAGCGATTTTTAGGATTTACCTCTATTACCCCTATTGGGCCCCGCCCCTCCTGCCCCCAGGGGGGTCAGAGCCAAAATTTATACAAGTTTTGTTTCCCTTCCCCCAAGAATGTTTCTGGCCAAATTTGGTTACAATCCATCCAGAACGCTAGGATAATTAGCGATTTATAGGATTTACTTCTATTTCCCCTATTGGGCCTCGCCCCTCCTGCCCCCGGGGGGTCAGAGTCAAAATTTATACAAGTTCTGTTCCCCTTCCCCAAGGATGTTTCTGGCCAAATTTGGTTACGATCCACCTAGAACTCTTGGACAAGTAGCGATTTATAGGATTTACCTCTATTATCCCTATTGGGCCCCGCCCCTCCTGCCCCACGGGGGTCAGGGTCACCATTTATGCAAAATCTGATCCCCTTCCCCTAAGGAAGTTTCTGGCCAAATTTGGTTGCAATCCATGCAGAACTCTAGGACAAGTAGCGATTTAAAGGATTTACCTCTATTACCCCTATTGGGCCCCGCCCCTCCTGCCCCAGGGGGGTCAGGGTCACCATTTATGCAAAATCTGATCCCCTTCCCCTAAGGAAGTTTCTGGCCAAATTTGGTTGCAATCCATGCAGAACTCTAGGACAAGTAGCGATTTATAGGATTTACCTCTATTACCCCTATTGGGCCCCGCCCCTCCTGCCCCAGGGGGTCAGGGTCACCATTTATGCAAAATCTGATCCCCTTCCCCTAAGGAAGTTTCTGGCCAAATTTGGTTGCAATCCATGCAGAACTCTAGGACAAGTAGCGATTTATAGGATTTACCTCTATTACCCCTATTGGGCCCCGCCCCTCCTGCCCCAGGGGGGTCAGGGTCACCATTTATGCAAAATCTGATCCCCTTCCAATAAGGAAGTTTCTGGCCAAATTTGATTGCAATCCATGCAGAATTTTAGGACAAGTAGCGATTTATAGGATTTACCTCTATTACCCCTATTGAGCCCCGCCCCTCCTGCCCCAGGGGGGTCAGGGTCACCATTTATGCAAAATCTGATCCCCTTCCCCTAAGGAAGTTTCTGGCCAAATTTGGTTGCAATCCATGCAGAACTCTAGGACAAGTAGCGATTTATAGGATTTACCTCTATTACCCCTATTGGGCCCCGCCCCTCCTGCCCCAGGGGGGTCAGGGTCACCATTTATGCAAAATCTGATCCCCTTCCCCTAAGGAAGTTTCTGGCCAAATTTGGTTGCAATCCATGCAGAACTCTAGGACAAGTAGTGATTTATAGGATTTACCTCTATTACCCCTATTGGGCCCCGCCCCTCCTGCCCCAGGGGGGGTCAGGGTCACCATTTATGCAAAATCTGATCCCCTTCCCCTAAGGAAGTTTCTGACCAAATTTGGTTAAAATCCATGCAGAACTCTAGGACAAGTAGCGATTTAAAGGAAATGTTGACGGACGGACGACGGACGACGGACGCGGACGCCATGGCAATAGCTCACCGGCCCTTCGGGCCAGGTGAGCTTAAAAACTAATTGAATCAATTTGTAGCAAGTTGCCATAGTCATATTTGATTTATAATAGCACACCACCATATCACCAAACTTTTATTTCAGGATCTTCCAACAAAATAAATGTATGCGGTTGCTATAATGACGTATGCTATCATCATGAACAACAGCAACATTTTAGAAGAAATATACAGTTATATACAACGAAAGGCATACAACACGCAAACAGGAGACCTCGTACTGTCTGCTTTGTGTAACGCATTTAATGTTTCGGTAGTTGTATACATAGTAAGTCACGGTGGAATCGATGAAATTCACCAGGATCCCCGACCATCACAGGACGGGGCGTCATTGGGAACTATCTTTCTGATTTTATCGGGAGAGGGGGGTAATGCACACTACAGCGTGGCTTCCCCTGCAACGAATGGCATTCAACCTAATGCAAATCTTCCTAATGTCGGTCCTCAAAATTTTGATCCGCAAGCAGTCCGTCCTTTCCCGAAAGCGACACCAAGAAAAGGTGTACACAAAGGCCGTAAAAAGAGGAGGAGTGCCATACTGACGGATACCCCAGAGCTGAAAATTATCGAGGAGGAATCGCTTAAAAAGAAACAGAAAGAAAAACAGCAACCTGCACCAAGACGTAAAAGACAAAGAAACGAAGGAGGAAAGCAAAAGAGACAAAAGAAAACGAAGGCCATTGCCGTGATTGAAGAGGATAGTAGTGACGATGATGATTACTTCTGTTTAGTTTGTCTAGAGTCTTATGCTAACAGTAAGCCGAACGAGTCTTGGATTCAGTGCATCAATTGCAAGTTGTGGTCCCACGAGGAATGTACCGATGGGTCATCAGTATACATTTGCCAGAACTGCGAATCTGATGATGATTTATTTTGAGATGCGTGGTAATTTAAAGATAAATTGAAACCTCTGAACTTGTCATACAAATGTACTAGTGTCTACTACTTCACCCTGTGCCGCTGCTATCCAATTACATATTACAAAATGTATTTGAATTATTTCGTTTTTCTTTTCTATTTAGTCTTATACAAATATATTCTGTATATTTGCAAAGTATGCAAGAATTGATTCTCTGAAAATTTCACGAATAATATACAGGTATATGTGAACGTGTACGCTACGCTTTTACATACAATGACACTCTAGACACATGTATAAAATACATGATCAGGCAATTTGCCTCTGGCAAGTTAAGTTATTCAAGTTAAGAATAAGTAATATTTAGTCTAGGCTTATCAATGATTTGTTGCATTTTGGATTCGTGACTAAATCGGCCTATGTCAAAACAGCACATGTTTATAACTGTACCTGTATTGTATTTGAACAATCGTACCACTCATTTGTAATACGTTGTAATTCAACCACTTTTGTAAACATTTTTCTTTGTTATATCATGACAAAGAAAAAAAAACAAAAAAAACAATGTTCATAGACCATTTAAAAAAACCACACACACCCTTACACAAGGTACATGTATATGAAGTAAACTTAAGCTGGCAAAAAAATACTGGTTAATAATAAGCTAACGATTTATGAATACTATACATGTGCATCAATATATACATATTCAGATATCATTAGAATACTTTTATTAATTTATTAGTAACGTCAACAATATTTGTATAGGTTCACGGCAAAGATTTATAAGTAGTCGTCCTTGGTACGCAGAAAGTGTGTGGCTCAACTTACCCCGCTTGGTTGTTCAAGTAGCCCCGGCCACGGGGTAAGTTGAGCCATTTAACTGAGAACTTGTAATGATTATTATTGTAATATGGAGGCCAAAGAAAATACTTTTAACATACAAAATTAAAGAGACATATGTGCACTTTACGATAGAATTAAATAAATATATTTCCCCTTGCCAATTTTTCGAAGAGCTTTAATATGCACAAAATGACTCAACTATCCCCACTCTCCCCTACCTAGCGTTAATTAAATTAAGAAGGAGCCGTGATATATCTTACCAAGTGGAAATACATTTTATTTTTCAAAGTGTTATGATGTCCACGCTATCTTATAACTAGGCAAAACTCGTCGCTTTTTAACTGATAATAAGATTCCCTCAAATGATAATTAGATCTCGCAAATTACATTTCGATTTTATATCAACGATATATATTACATATTATATAACAGTTAGTCAGTTACTGACCCCCTATCAAGGCATAGAGGGTCAGTAAGAATTATAGGGGGCGAAGGCGTAGCCCGAGCCTTCTATACTTCTTACTGACACTCTATGCCTTTATAGGGGGTCAGTAAATGACTATATACTTAATTTATCGCATCGAGGACATTTGGTTTGTATAAAAAGGTCTTTATTTGTTTTGTCAAAAATCTGAAATCAAACTTGAATTATGCTGGCGAAGGATACAAACAACCGCGACTTTTAAAATAATTCAGAAGTGACCTAGACAGTATGCCTACACATTTATTTCTGTATTTCTAAGCAAATATACTGTTATATTGAACCTGCAGTATACGTACTGATTATCCACAAATCAACAATAATTTCGACATTCCTAGTGCACAGAAAGTTAGGCCTTCCTCAATACGACACCAAACTGGCTGTAGACTAAAACATCCATCCAACATTTAAAGCGCAATTTCCTTCGTCATCTCTGCGTTCTCGCTGAGATAATTACTTTTTAAAAAAGCTATGGCGATAAATTGATTGCAGATCTAGAGTGAGAATTGATCTGTAGATCCTGTACGAACACCTCCATTTGTTTATAATCACAGTCGAGAAAACGCTTGAATTTTGTTACGTTTGACTTTCGCCGCGTCATCAACTTTCAAACCGGCGTAGGGGAAGCAACTCGTATTTAAAATATGCATTTAATTTAATTCGAAATTAAGTTATTTATACACAAAAATTAACTAGTAATATATAGTTTTATGGTAATGAAATGGTATATTTAGTTGACGAGAATGTGTGTAAATTTTGAAGCGAGGGCGAGAGCCGCCATATTGCACCATAATATAATTTACTGACCTCCTATAAATTGATAAGGGGGTCACCACGTGACAGCTCTCCGCTAATCATTTGGGGACATTTCTGTCCGAGGTGCGATAAACTATGTTGATCTGCAAAACCTGACAATATGACTGTAAATTTGTTTTTCTTTTCAAACCATGATTTTTCTTAGTAACTGGTATTTGTCCTTCTATTTATATGACGAGACACCATTTCTTTTGAAAATTTTAATTCCAGTCGCACGTGATGACAGATTTTCGTATTATATCCTGTTTCTGATAAAAAAAAACCACGCACTTTAATGTCCGTTAACAATAACAGATTTTGTAAAGTATGGTAAACAGACGAGACTTAATGCACATTTATATTTTTCCGCCTTGTTCACATATTAAGAAAAGCTGGCTTTCACCCTAAACCACATTGGTCGGTTACCCACGTGATCAGAAGTCGAGTTTAGACACTGGGTTTTCGAGGCTGCCTAAACAAAAACCGTCAAATATTATATACAAATTAACCGATCTTGGATCCGTCAAAGTATTATATTAACTCAGGTACTTGGCAACTTTGTCGTGATGCATTTTCATAATACCGATATATATACAATTTCCATCACTTCATTCCAAAATATATTTCATCATTTCTTTCACAGCCACTGTATCCATAACACAGAAAAGAATTCATTTTAACAAATCCACAAGAGTGAAGATCGTGATTAAATTCCATGGGACAAATACTGAATTCTCTGTCAAAATGAGATAACAGATACTTGACATGATTTTTTTTTTCATATTTCGTTTATCCAATTTACTTCATATTCCATATACAGAATTATGAAGATAATAATTCCGAAGGAATAATAAAAAAAAAAAAAAAAAAAAAAAAAAAACACACTCTTCTGCCACATGATTTACACTTTTTGTGTGTATATGTATTGGTGCATATTTTGTTGATTTTGTTCTCTCTAAGTTTTGACTAGCTCCCTCTAAGGCCTGTGCTGCATGGGAAAAAGATTTTTACCCAAATCACTTCAAATTAAGATCCAAAAATCATCACTGCGGTATTCAATCTGGATACAGAGCTACATATTTATGGTCCTCTATGTTGAACAGTGAAAATTAAACTGAGTAAATGTTTCAGTGTGAGTACCATATAGTACCTGTGCATGGATCTTTCAAAAAAAAATCATGCAAATCATGAATCTTGTTCTCCTTGTGAGATAATGAAATGCATCATGAATAGGTCTCAAGTTTAAATAGGTAGTTAGGGGTTACCTGGAGCTGTGGAATAGTTAAATAATACCCAGTGTAATAGTGGAAAGTACTAGAGACATTCTGTGTTATGTTTTAAATATGAGAAACACCTCAAACTGTGGAATAGTCAAGATAATGAATAGTTTTCGGCCCTTACAGGCCTCGAACAATTCATTATCTTGACTATTCCACACTTTTCAGTGTTTCTCCTTTACAAATATGTCTGTAGGAAGTATAAGAAAATAAATGAAATCAATAACAAGAATCTGCTTCACAACTAGTAGTCAAAACTGCAACATCAAAATTATCAAACGATAGATCACAACTATTTAACGCGGCCTCGATGAAGGGACGATTATGTTTGTACCAAAATCGATAGCGTGTCTGTCTACACCGTTTCCCATTGACAAGCTAAGGCGTCCTTGTCATTTATTTGGAAGAAAAACTGCCCGCACGGCCGACAGGTAGATGTGACAACTCAGGATAAACGAGAAATCGTTTGTCTGGTTTTGTTGGTCAACGATAACCTGGCTATAAAATGTATTTGCATTAGTCGATGTAACAGTATTTTTTTAGTTTTACGCTAAATATTAGTGTTAACAGTCCATCTTTGATCAAACACACACGTGATTTTTTACACCAGATAGGTTACTATTTTGATACGTGATTTATACTTCTACACATAATAGCTTTATAAATACAGTTAACTAGTGTTAGAAATCACGTGATTATTATCAGAAATGTATAAAAATGTTACTATATACAGCTATGTAATAAATGAAAGTAAAAGTTTTTTTTTCTTATTTGGAATTTCCGAAATCTGGCAACCCAACGAATCTTTCCTTTTGTAAACTATTGACAAACTCTCGGACACTTGCCACGTGGTTAAGCTAAATTTTGAATAACACTAGATAGAAAAAAAAGTTTGGGTCCTTCTGCTCAAACTCCAACCAGGATAGCTATATTGAAATCAGGCGCATTTTGCACTAAAAAGCCTGAAATTCTACTGTTTTTACCTATTCATTATCAAAATTGATACTTTGAACCTAAATCTCAATATGAATTTCCAAATTCATATTATGGTTATCTAGGATTAATTACCCGCCAGAAAACATTTTTACTTTTGAAATTCATAATTAGCCAGCCTATCAACGACCGGGTTAAAATTCTATCCTGGGCTCAATCTTCTATACACAGGGGCCATTTCGAAGGTCTTTTTTTCATCCATCACGTATCTGTCGGTAACATACTAACTGACACTAACATCTCTCATCATTAAGATAACACCATGTGACTTGTCGACCAAACCTCAAACATTGTAACACTTAGTATTATATAATTTTCAAACTGTGATGTGAATTTTTCTCTATGGGAAAGTGACATCTTCAATCTAGTTAATAGTAGTAACGTATCTGTTGATTTTTCCGAAGTTTACTAGTAGATCGCACCTGTCCATTTAATTGTTAATTGATGTGTCCATGCCATAAAGGCAAAAATTAGTATACATATTAAAGTTCATTATCATGAACAAAACGTAGACATTTGATAATATATCAATATTTATTGTGTTTATGAATTTATTTGTTGGTTAATGTATCTGCCAGCATATTTTGTGGCAATGATAAAATGAGTTATATGAAAAATGTTTAGGATTTTGTGTGCCAATACTTGTCTACTCTCATTGCGTATGCTAATCTCTATGGTATGATAGAAAAATCTAACATTTACCCATTTCCTTAGCCACAGACGATTTATGAAATACATTATCGCTTAGGAGGACAGTCAAAATTAGTCGCGAGGATTGGTCCAAGGAACCACACATGATTATTTTTGAATATTGACCAATACGCTTGAAACAAACATGATATACAAACATGGTTTTTAAGTCCCGATATTTATAGAAGACACTTAATAATGGAATTTAGTACATTTAGTGGAGAATGAATAAAGCTGTCTACACATTGGTGCAGTTTACATGTACGTGTGGTAAATAATGGAATTCGTCCTCATATGACTTTAAAATAGGCTTATATAATGAAAAGCCTATACGATTAGTTTCCTTTGGAGTCAGATGTCATGAGATGACAATACCTCGTTTGTTCTACATACGCTCACATGGGCGAAAAAATAGCAGTAGGTAACCGCTATGTGACACTCAGTGGTCTTCAAAATGGTTCACTCAGTGTACGAAACGTTTTAACATGATTCATGGAAAACCCTTTACGTCTATGAAGTCGACTAACGCCATCTCTTGTTTTGATGATTGTGATATCAATTATTTTCCGATACATTCATTATCGATTGTCATGTTACGTAATACTTTCACATTAAGCAATACTTCTCTTTTTATTCCCTTTGCCACCCCAATATCAACACGCGATAGATAATTAAATCCGTGGACGTGAGGTGAATGGATGGTAGCATTGGTGGTATTACCCTATTAATTGGCAGAATGACGTACCTGTATGCCTATCAGTAACATTGCCGTCAGTCATACCAGTTAGTAAATTCTATCCATCCAATCAAGCTGGTCAATGGCTATAACGTCATAACGAAAGGCTAAGATTCTCCATTAATGCTATAAATGATAGCAGTGACTTTCACTTGGTTTGAACTATTCGAGATGACAGATTGCCCGGCATTCAACCATTCACAGGCCTCTTATGGAGTCACTAAGGCTTTTCACCACGACGAAGCGTTCGGAATTCTAGCGGGCTTTGGTGTTTTCACTTTTTTCGTAGGGACCTTGTCGACGTTCATCCGGCGCGTTATTTATAACGATAAGGTACGCTACTTACAATCTTTTAACTAGTCAAACATTTCAATAATATAAAGACTAACATTCAAAGAATTTGATCTGTCAATGTTGTGTCGTTCATATTTACTTAAGCATGCAAGATTCTGAATAAATTTAAGTTACCTGTTTGTCTAATCAAAGTTAAATGTGGTTTGTCACATTTTAATAAATGTAATAATTAGAACTGTAAGTATTATTACAAAATAAGCATCCATTAGTCAAAATCATGAATGCATTATTTTAACTTTAGTCGCCATTGTAAATAATGCCTTGGGGACTGCAGATTCCATTATAATGTCGTGCTTTGGTAACTTTTTGCTCTTAAAATAGGTGTAAAATGAGCGGGTCGGTGTGGCTTGTACATAGTGTTAAATACGTTCTATGTCACTCAGCTGATGGAACACGTTTCTTTTGCCCAGTCGGTAGAGTCGTACGACCCGCAGACCCGGGTTCGATTCCTGGTCGGGGCACTTGAATGGACTAGACCTTTGTTATCATCAGTTAGAACGTTTGGAGAAAAGAATAAGAATGATTAGTACCGTACGTTCATGTATATTGCACCCGGGCATTATAATTCTCGTTCACATCAGAAGATGCACAACTAGGGTTATCTGAAAACTACTCCGAAAATTGAAAAAAAAAGAAAGATATGCGGGCTATATTTTGTAAGCTTTTTCAAATGATGTAAACTTCTTCCTAGTCTAAGGTCTTGAAATGAGGTGATTTGTTTTTCTTGCATATCAAGTCTACGTTCCAATACAAATGCCATGTCTTAAATTTACCATAACAGACTAGTAAGTCATTATTATGACGACTACATTAACACTTCCACGCCAGATTTATATAGGCGGATAACCCACGAATAATCTACCAGCTCTGGGTTTGGTTTATGTTAAAGTCATATTAACTGTCTGGGTCATTTCAGGACGGTCTCCAATGTGCGCATTTTTTATTTTTTATTTCTTTTTTTTTGCGGTGTGTTAACGTGTATGTTGTGTACGGTATAATCGTGTTGTGTCTCCTTGCAATACTGGAACTCCACGAGCATGTACAAATCTAACGACCTACCTGCAAGGCAAGCGAGTTAAATATCTGCAATTTCTTTTGTGATTCACTGAAAATGCTGCTTTTGTTCCCCGTAGGCTATACACCATTGCGGCTTATAGACGGGAAATTTACAGTTAATTTGCTGCTAAATGATATAGGACTATATGTCCTCTATATTAGACATCATCTGATACCTAGATTTAGGTATCACCTGTATTACAAAGGGATGAATGAAAGGCTTTAGTAATTATCCATTAATTAGTTTGGACACTGTGACAATTACTTTTATGATTTGGTCTGTTTTTTGTACATTTGTATATCACGAGCTACATCCAGTGCGTACCATTTGTGTGGTTCATCCCTGACTATGAGTGTTGCAGTGCAATATCATATCATCTATAAATCACCTATGATCCACAGCGGTTATCACACGTAGGAATATCAAATCCATATTTTTCACATCATCCAGGAGTGCTGTGTTAATCAGTCTAAAATTCTACGTCAATATCGGATATACATCATTTACCTCAAGTATCAGATGCTGTAAAATCTCCTAAAAGTATTATATACTTTGTCGCGTCTTCTGATATGTCTGATTTTTTAGAAATGACCACACATAACGTGTAATACATTAGCTCTACGGGCTAAAATATTCAGTAGGACTCTACACCTAAAACGTCGTTTTGGTATCATGTAATTACCTCTTCTCGTATGGATATAGACAATGGAAATTTAACCTTAACCTTGTCATCTAATGGAAATTTTTGTTAAAACATGTTTGATGGCGGGAGACTTCCTGAGCAGTGACGTCAGTTAGAATTTTTTTTTATTTCATTGAGCTTCTTATAATATAAACTTTATTTATTTTTCATCGATTGAAAAACAAGTTATACAACCTTATATAAATCACTCTCGATGGCCCTGATGTAAGCGTGCAAGGGGTCTTAGTGTGGGAGGAAACCGGAGTGCCCGGAGGAAACCCGCGTGATCGGGCAGATGACCCCTGACTTTTTCAATTCCATGGCGGGGATCGAACCCCGGCCGGCTAGTTGAAAGGCGAGCGGCTTTACCACTACACTACCCGATCACCCACCGATATAGCTTCAATATACTATATAGATATGTAGTACGTTAGGCGGCGTCTTTGACATATTCAAACAAAATATTTCTTAGTTCTTGCTCGTGTGAAATTAAATATACAATAGATTGTGAGAATTCTGTATGTGGGGGGTTTGCTGTTGGGGTGTTTAGTTGTAAGATGACCCTAATATAAAGGTTTGAAAATATAAACTGTACGAAATTCATTAGATTATTAGTCTCTTTGAAGTCTTTTTACAAATATTTGTAATGGACAAGTGTTGTGGTATTTATTAGAGGTAATCAAAGGTTTGAAAATGTAATCTGTACGAAATTCATTAGATTGTTAGTCTTTTTGAAGTCTTTTTACAAATTTTTGTAATGGACAAGTGTTGTGGTATTTATTAGAGCTAATCAAAGGTTTGAAAATGTAATCTGTACGAAATTCATTAAATTATTAATCTTTTTGAAGTCTTTTTACAAATTTTTGTAATAAACAAGTGTTGTGGTATTTATTAGAGCTAATCAAAGGTTTGAAAATGTAATCTGTACGAAATTCATTAGATTGTTAATTTTTTTGAAGTCTTTTTACAAATTTTTGTAATAAACAAGTGTTGTGGTATTTATTAGAGCTAATCAAAGGTTTGAAAATGTAATCTGTACGAAATTCATTAGATTGTTAATTTTTTTGAAGTCTTTTTACAAATTTTTGTAATAAACAAGTGTTGTGGTATTTATTAGAGCTAATCAAAGGTTTGAAAATGTAATCTGTACGAAATTCATTAGATTGTTAATTTTTTTGAAGTCTTTTTACAAATTTTTGTAATGAACAAGTGTTGTGGTATTTATAAGAGCTAATCAAACTGTGATAAGCATTAGTTTTGTTTGTGTTGATAATATAAAAAAGAAAATAAGACCCATAATTCAGTCGCCTTTAACGAACGTGAAATATGAAAGCAGGTACATTCTGACGCACTACATGCATCGCCATGGTCTTACCAATCATCTTTTTATGATTTATTGTTCTCTTTTAACAAATAATTAATAACCGTCCTCAATTTGTATCACATTCTCTACTTATAATGTATCGAGTTATGTGATTTGACGAGACTTATATTGAAATCAGAGAATGCATGGGCAATTTTCAATTAATTCGTACAATTATTGCTGATGAGAAATTGGGGTGTTGGGTTTCCTGTTAGGAGACAGTAATCTAGAGGATGTTTCAACTGAAGTAATTGAAATATTTAATAATCTACATATCCATTACATCCATTTATAAAATGAACTTTCTCTAAGGTAGCAATGATTCCACAGAAATTGATTTCTTTGACAGTCATCACTCCCCTATATACGTGTGTCGTGTCCTCATTCAGT
The DNA here is from genome assembly GCF_041381155.1 of Argopecten irradians. Lineage (NCBI taxonomy): Eukaryota > Metazoa > Mollusca > Bivalvia > Pectinida > Pectinidae > Argopecten > Argopecten irradians. Next base: position 1,709,293 of record NC_091134.1, on the reverse strand, counting down.
GCCTGTATACTACGTACCCGATGGCCAATAGAACCATATATCGCCGTGTGTAAATCAATCTGAGATGGCATAGAACGAATCCGAATCGCTAAATTGGATATAGGAGGTGATTTCTACTTAAATTATCATAAAGACCACAAATAGTGTTAATGGATATGTAGGTACTAATCCCGTTGGTTAACTAGCGCTTATTGCATTGGAGATACCATTTGGCAGCTAAAAGCAATACATTGTGTGCTTCTGAACTCTCCAGTTTGAAAGGGGAAGAATTAAGTAATTTGCTCGATTGTTATGTTTATCTGTGTGACGGTTTTTCCAATGAAGTGGATCTTCAAAATCAAAACGATACATTCTGGACTATAGGATTTAATTATTCAATGCAACATTTATTGGAGAAAAACTTTTGAGAATCAGAAACATTTTCAAAACGCATTTATCCGCCATTGAGACTATTATTAGAGTGAAGACTGTTGTACTTTGCATTTATATACAAAATGTCGGATTGTCCAGCATTCAATGCTTCTGCTGCACGTTACCAGGTTACGAAGGGAATTCCGCACGGTGAGGCTGTCGGTATTCTCGTTTGCTTTGGGATCTTTTCGTTTTTAGTTGGAGGTTTATCGAGTTTCATCCGCCGAGTTGTATATAATGATAAGGTAGGTTTGTCATCATTCTGTAGGTCCAGGTCACAACACCCGGACATTTTGTACGAACTGTTTTCAGTAGTTTTATTGAGAATTCATTCATAAGTATAATATTGTTTGGTCCTTTATAGTAAAACTAAGATACTACACCACCGACAAATGGACTTTTAAATCTATTAAAAAAAGAAGTAGATAAGTATGGTCAGTGGAAGGAAATTTAAAAATTGTGAAAAAAAGTCAATATTTCCAGGGATAGGGAGGGGATATTGCCAAAAGCGCTTTTTGTCATATAGCGACATAAAAGTATAAATTTATATCACTTGTATGCCAACTTCAATTTCAACTTAAATAATTTAAAAGGCTCTGACAGTTTTTTTGTTAAATGCATCCATCATTGTAACGATACAGGATATTGTGTCTAAGCCAGATAAGTATATATTATATGAATTATACACCATACAGCTGTTTCCTTCTAGCATTCGTCAGTGATGTTAGGGTCACCATACTGCTGTTTCCTCCTGACATTCGTCAGTGATGTTAGGGTCACCATACTGCTGTTTCCTCCTGACATTCGTCAGTGACGTTAGGGACACCATACAGCTGTTTCCTCCTGACATTCGTCAGTGATGTTAGGGACTACATACAGCTGTTTCCTCCTGACATTCGTCAGTGACGTTAGGGACACATTACAGCTGTTTCCTTCTAGTATTCGTCAGTAACGTTAGGGGCACCATACTGCTGTTTCCTCCTGACATTCGTCAGTGATGTTACGACAGCTTTTAAGCTGTTTCCTCCTAGCTTTCGTCAGTGATGTTAGGGCCAGCATTCAACTGTTTCCTCATAAGACACAGAAACCATTTTTTCAAAGTATCATCTTGTGATCTACCTTGATGCCAAATACGGATGTGTATGTGGTATTTGATAATATATTGTTAATAAATGCGGATTCAATTAAGCTGGTTATTGTGTTTGTCATATTTATTCAATGTTACTAAGGATTAGATCCAGTCGACACCAATCATTTACGTTGGCCGTGTGCTGCGTAATGTCAACCAACCAAATAAGACATATACGTACAATGTATTAGTAAACTTGAACGTAAAGTCTACGTTTACGGTTCTGTATACGAAATCGAGTGAATATATCTTTACCATTGTAGTTGATCAGCCCAGCTTTGCCTCCCAAATGTAATAATGTCATATGGTACTTATGTAGGATCGAATCTGTGTACATCTGATTATGAGTGGTGATTGTGTAGAAGGGAGGCGCTAAAAAGATATTGTAGAGACCATGTTACACGACACATATTACCTCTGAAAAAAAATCGGTCATCATCGTATGTTATATGTAGCTGAGATTAATTAAAGCTAATGATATATTTTAAATTATGATCTAGACAGTAATTCCATTATCAGATATCCTGTGCTGTGTATCGTGGTATATATACACTGTACTGAAATATTTAGTTTGAATGACGTCATTATCAGTGCATTCCAATGTTCTCGCAATGGTGAATTACGACATCGTCATCTTCAGGTGTTTAATTTAGCCTCTTAATGATGCCTTAAATCTCTGTGATGGAAATACAAGTGAGACAGAGAACAATGCACCGATAAGGTAAAACATTGAGAATGCAGTGATATGCAATCTTGGTTATATATATACTAAATATAGCTGTAAAATCCATCTAAAATATTTCTCAGATAAAAGCAAAACTGCCTACCTTTATCCTTAACATCCACAAATCGGGACCAATGTCTGAGAATGAAGGCAAATGTTGAAAAATTGTTATCCCCAAAGCCATGACAAGAAGCCGTGAACGTCAAATGTACAGAAATCACTTTAACACGATCTCATTAGACGCCCAAAGACATGGTTCATGATCTGGCTCAGATGGTGCCATGTTAACAAAGGCATGGTTCATGATCTGGCTCAGATGGTGCCATGTTAACAAAGGCATGGTTCATGATCTGGCTCAGATGGTGCCATGTTAACAAAGGCATGGTTCATGATCTGGCTCAGATGGTACCATGTTAACAAAGGCATGGTTCATGATCTGGCTCAGATGGTACCATGTTTACAAAGGCATGGTTCATGATCTGGCTCAGATGATACCATGTGAACAAAGGCATGGTTCATGATCTGGCTCAGATGGTACCATGTTAACAAAGGCATGGTTCATTATCTGGCTCAGATGGTACCATGTTTACAAAGGCATGGTTCATGATCTGGCTCAGATGGTACCATGTTAACAAAGGCATGGTTCATGATCTGGCTCAGATGGTACCATGTTTACAAAGGCATGGTTCATGATCTGGCTCAGATGGTACCATGTTGACAAAGGCATGTGTCATGATCTGGCTCAGATGGTTCCTAGTTAACATTGGAAGATAGAAAACACAACATATTCGTAGTGTTGTTGTTAAAAAATAACAAACTTAAGATTTTCGAAGCTTTATATTTTTTCTGTTTTATAATAGAACAACAGTATGCACGAGCAGTAGATCATCATATATCTTTGTAAGATAACATCATCTTTTCATCCTTTACTGACCAGTGGATTTTATATACGGTAGCATTGGCTATTTTAATACGGAATTGTTGATTTTTTTTGTTACAGCAATGATCTTTGCTGACTTAAGCTGACTTTACTACTTCATAATTGCACTCCTGTCAACTGCATATTGCAAATGTGTGTCAATAATTTCTTTATTATTAAATGAGTTGTGAAATTCTACACTGTTGTTTCTTTCACAGAACTCATTGGACGTGGCATTTGACGCAGGAGGAAAGGTCAATATTGGATTGACCTCAACTACTATTATCTCCCAATGGACATGGGCCGCTACACTCCTACAGTCCTCAACGGTAGCCAGCAAGGTAGGTCTGCCAGGGAGATAAATACTCCATACAATAAGACTAAAACGTATGACCATGTGTAAAATGTATGTAGAGGACACCCAGTAAACTAAAATATTTTCATTTTGCCACTGCGAGTCCCATTACTCTAATGATAATCGTGATCTGCATTATGAGCCAATAAATGCAGCCTAGATTTGTTGTAGTAATATCTACATAAATGGATGTGAGTCTTGTTTACTGACACCATGTTAGTCTGCGCGGAAAAATTGAGATTGAAGTTGAATGGACCAGTTTGGTTATGAAACTTTTACAAAAATCTTTAAAATGTCTTGATAATTGAGAGTAAAATGAAAAGCTATTGAAAAACATTGAAATATTGTTATCTTTTCAAATTTTTATAGGGACTATTTTTTATCACGTTGAACTTTGCTGTTGAGGTTAAATGGCTGAAGCGGGAAATTTAAATGTTCACTCGCATCTAAAATATGTTTTACTTTGAACTAAAAAATAAAATGTACATATTTTTTAAATAAATGACTACACTACATCATCACAAGCCAATATAACAAGGTAATACACAACTCTCCTAGAATATACGAGTTTATATACATGGTTACCTATCTATTTATCCTTTAGACCTCTTCGGCTGAGCAAAGTAAACCTGTCAAACAACTATGCTTGCTCCTGTTCAACAATTAAAGTATTTATCAGGCTCTATTCTATTTATCTGTCACAAAGATTACATTTATATCACACCATTGCAATCTAACAATGCTTTTACTGTTGTATTTACGTTTCCTTCTATTTCACAGTAACACATATTTTAAACGCGCGTGAACATTTGAATTTTCCGCTACAATTATCTACCCTAAACAGTCAAAGTCAATGTGTAAAAACATTTAAAAAACGTTTTGTAATTATTTTATAAACTAGTTCATTTAACGATTGTGACAATATTCGTGGTATCAGCAAACAGGGCTCCCATTCATGTATATAGGACTTCCTACACCAACTCTAGGCTGCATTTAAATTGACCTTTAATCCAGTCCAGGACTTTCATTTCAGTAATGAGACTCTGTATGCCATGGTGTGATTTAGTGACAAATACGGTCTCTGTCATTCAGCTGACGGAGTATGCTTCTTTAGAAGGATAGTAGTCGGTAGACCCGTACTTTTCACATCAGAGACTTAGCCAATCATTAATTATGTAACATTTTATAACGTCCTCTTTGATTGGTTTAGTCTAAACTTAAGCCAGTTTTGGACTTAAGATTGTTCCATGATCCTAGGGCCTGGGTTCGATTCTTGGTCTGGCTATTCGACAGGAATGAGTTTTTTTCCTGTTCTTCTACAAAGATATAAACTGTGATTTGTAACTTCCTTTGAATCCGACATAATGGGATGTGTTTACATGATATAAATATTTGCAGTATATTGAACAGTTCTACTATACATCATCCAGATTCACACGAAACTTGACAGCAGACGGTTATCTGGTTGTTTTATTTATGTTAACGATTTACAGCTAGGGGTATTTAAGGCTAATTCAGAGTTCCGGTAAATCTGCAAAAACTGCATTAATCCCCCTTCACTTACGAATAACTTAATTACATGAAACTGAAGTGAAAACCTAAATACGACATTTAACTACCCCAACGTGTGGATTGAAACATGAAATAAATCTTAGCATATTTATTACACCATACACTATTGGCACCTTTAACTTACTTGTACTATAACTGCCATTTCATTGAAGCATGCTACCAAAGACACTGAACAATGTTCAAACAGCTAAAAACACATGATATTCGACAACTTGCTTTTAATTTGGTTAATGATATTTCAAGGACGGCCTCACATGTATGTGGTGTCTTGTGTGTGGGAAGTGCGAGGTGGGCTTTGAGAGAGTGTGTAATATTCGTGTTGTGTCTTCTTGTATAGTGAAACTCTTCTTGATAGTGCTATATCACTGAAGCATGCCGCCGTAGAATTAAGTAACACACCCCATCCGGTCACATTATAATACCTTACCCTACTTCCTTAATACTGAGCCCTAAAAAGGAGTAGAAACTACAGTTTTATAGACTATGGTTGTCTCGGCTAGGGAACAGAATCCAGAGCCTACACCACAAAGGTTAGCGCTCAATTGAAGGCCAAAAGTGATGCGGTGCCCAGGGAGACGTTAGTAAGACGAGTAAGTTCGGAAGAAGAGGAAAGATAAGATCCTGAATTTACTCATTATTTCCGATTGCAATAGGTGTAGCAGGTGCAAATCTAACGCCCTACTGGCAAGGCCATCAACAATTGATATCGGTGATGACATTAAAATTGCAAAATGTTTAAAATTAAACCCTTTATGGTGCCCCGCAATCCCGATGCACTTTAATATTAACCCGTTATAACAAGAAGCTAAACATACGGACATGTTTATGCCCTGTTTGTACATTAATTAGCAAAATGAGAAGTCGGTCACATAAAGTCATTATAGCAAAACCAATATTGCACTGGGATCAAATGATACCTAGGAGCGAATTTTATGGATTGTCGACTAGTCTGCGATAACGCCATATAAACTGTAGAAACGTCTGGGCTGGCAACTGTTCGAACTGATCCTCATTTACTGTTGGGCGCCTTGACTTTATCGTACTAAGCCGGGAACAGCCTTCAACCTGAAGAAAGATTTTATGACATTAGTAATCTAACAGAACTCCAATGAAGATGAACTTCACCAATTCCAAACCCGTGTTATTGCACAGACATTAGTCGGAATTATTGTCAGTTTGCATGACGCTACACATGAAGCTGCGGATATCGTTTAAAATTCCAGAATGGTTTTCGATACGACATTTCGTTAGAATATGTTTCAAAATTTAAACCGGACGATCTTTTGATTATCTTATTTACGTTCTATTTACAGTTATGCTCATTTAAGTACCGCCTCCGTTGTATGCAATGGTAATGCGAACATGACAACAATACAAAATACAATAAATAAATATTATATATATTGTATAGTATTCATCTTTCGCAAAAATAATATCGCTCGATTTTGCCACTGAAGCGTCATATTTTTGTGCCACCTGGGTGGGGTGTCTATTATAATAATTAAACTGCATTTTCGCATTACTCAATAGTATGTTGGAGAGTTTGAGATTAAACAATATAATACCCTTTGTTCATAATTGTATTTCATTCAATTTACATCTCATTTCCAGTAACTCAGCAAAAACTGCATGCATGCCACTCATATCACGAACAACTCAACAATTACATGAAACTGAAGTCAAAACCTTTAAATATTCCATCGTGTGGATTAAAATTTTAAAAAAGTAAGATTGTCGATGCTAATTAGTTACAACCATGCAATTATATTTACATGTACATTACCACTGTACATTACATATATGTTGCTACTAATCTAAATGTATTTTAATTTCCAATATTAACATTGGCAGTTAGTCTCTGGCGTACTAACACCATAATTTGAGTAATCAGAGTTCAAGAGTTCATCTACTACTATTGTTTAGTCGGTTGTCCATGACAACATACCTGACGCTAGTGTCAGACAGTATTCCCCGCCAAATCATAAGCTGTTCCATCGACTGATATGTTTTCTATGCAGACGTATGAGTCTTATTTTCATGCTTTATTTTTATCTATTTTTTTTAAACGATAATGACTAATTTATAAGCACCACTGAATATGCTAGAACACCCAATGTATGTTACAAACCAATGCATGTCAAACATATTACAACCATGCAATATTGACAACAATAACTCACTATTCGTGCTCTGTCATTGGAGCATACCGCCGAGGACAATTAGAAGTGAATTTTATGGACTGATGAGTAATCTGCGATAGTGAAGAAATGCCTGGGCTGGCAACAGTTCGATCATCTGTTCCTCATTTACTGTTGGGCGCCTTGACTTTATCGTATTATGCCAGGATTATCATACGAGGCTGGCCTCGTAAAACATCACAAATGTAAATACTAACTCCCAAAACTTGTAAGCAATCCAACTGCATTATCAAATATGTTCACATGTAGCTCGTAAGATAGTGTTGTAATCGTTGTAGCGATTATCTGCAATTTGAAGAATAATTTAGTCTGTTTGTAATTTAATAGTATTCAAATGACCTTCCTACTAGAAGTTTGACTTGCATATTGCACCTAGATAAGTCGGCCTGGTTTTTAAATAGGTCCATACTTTTGTGAACAGCGTCAATTGGCATGACACAACCCAGGAAGCTGCGGAGATCGTCTCGAATTCCAGCATGGTTTTCGGTTAGCATAGGCTTATCCTCCAAAGTCTTTGGCTCCAACCCGTTACACATCATTAGGACAACATCGACATACCGATAAAACGGTATTGTATCAATGGGGAAAACCTTTCATTATTTTAAAACCTAAAGAAGACAACTCATGTCTAAGGTGTTTGAATACAATAAGGATGCGTTCAGGTCATTACAACCAATTAGAAGCCTGGTATATCATTCTGTCATCCGCAGCCAGAGGTGGATCTCATTACCTTTGAGGTTCAGCCTGTAATTGTAAGCCAATGTGGCTATCTAATTTCGCTCCAGGATCGCTACCTTTTATTCCATACCATGCCAATCAAGTGTCCCTCAATTGTGTTGGCATAGTCACCTTCATGAAGCAGGTGATGTCTAAAATTAGACACATATCTTACAACAATTGACTAAGGTTGAACAAGATGTGTCTATATAGTGATATGGTTACCATAGACATTGATCCAGTAGTTTCGGAGTTGTCCGGAAAATCTTCTTTCTAATGGGAGACAAAATAGACACTAGTAAAATTTACATGTAACTCTACAATATATACAGAGCATAAAACAATTTCTTAACAAACATGGTTCTTTATTTAATGTAAGTCATTCTACTTGAGAAGATTCACTTAAAACATTGAATTATTTGCTCCATATGAACAGATTTGCATATTAACGTAAAGAAAGGATTTAATATCAATAAGCAGCTTATCGCACAGACACAGGGAGCGGAATCAATGATAGATCGTCCCCCTATTCTGTAGTTAGGAACCGTGGGGTTTAACAGGTGAGGTAAAGATAAGGTACGGGAGGCCTTCCTTAAATCACCGTAAACAACACACCACGTATACGGGAGGCCGTCCTTAATACCCCGTAAACAACACACCACATACAGGAGAGGCCATCCTTAAATGACCGTGGATGTTAATAGGACGTTACACACACAACACACCACGTATACGGGAGGCCGTCCTTAAATCCCCGTAAACAACACACCACATACAGGAGAGGCCATCCTTAAATGACCGTGGATGTTAATAGGACGTTACACACACAACACATCACGTACACGGGAGGCCTTCCTTAAATCTCCGTAAACAACACACCACATACAGGAGAGGCCATCCTTAAATGACCGTGGATGTTAATAGGACGTTACACACACAAAACATCACGTACACGGGAGGCCTTCCTTAAATCACCGTAAACAACACACCACATACAGGAGAGGCCATCCTTAAATGACCGTGGATGTTAATAGGGCGTTACACACACAACACATCACGTACATGGGAGGCCTTCCTTAAATCACCGTAAACAACACACCACATACAGGAGAAGCCGTCCTTAAATGACCCTGACTGTTAATAGAACGTTACACACACAACACACCACATACACGAGAGGCCGTCCTTATATGATCTTGGATGTTGATAAGACGTTACAACCACAACACACCATATACAGGAGAGGTCGTCCTTAAATGTTCCTGGATGTTAATAGAACGTTACACACACAACACACCACATACATGAGAGGTCGTCCTTAAATGACCCCGACTGTGAATAGGACGTTACACCCACAACACACCACATACACGGGAGGTCGTCCTTAAATGACCCCGACTGTGAATAGGACGTTACACACACAACACATCACGTACACGGGAGGTCGTCCTTTAATGACCCTGGCTGTTAATAGGACGTTACACACACAACACATCACATACACGGGAGGCCGTCCTTAAATGACCCTGACTGTTAATAGGACGTTACACACACAACACATCACATACACAGGAGGCCGTCCTTAAATGACCCTGGCTGTTAATAGGACGTTACACACACAACACATCACATACACGGGAGGCCGTCCTTAAATGACCCCGACTGTGAATAGGACGTTACACACACAACACATCACGTACACGGGAGGCCGTCCTTAAATCCCCGTAAACAACACACCACATACAGGAGAGGCCATCCTTAAATGACCGTGGATGTTAATAGGACGTTACACACACAACACATCACGTACACGGGAGGCCTTCCTTAAATCTCCGTAAACAACACACCACATACAGGAGAGGCCATCCTTAAATGACCGTGGATGTTAATAGGACGTTACACACACAACACATCACGTACATGGGAGGCCTTCCTTAAATCACCGTAAACAACACACCACATACAGGAGAAGCCGTCCTTAAATGACCCTGACTGTTAATAGAACGTTACACACACAACACACCACATACACGAGAGGCCGTCCTTATATGATCTTGGATGTTGATAAGACGTTACAACCACAACACACCATATACAGGAGAGGTCGTCCTTAAATGTTCCTGGATGTTAATAGAACGTTACACACACAACACACCACATACATGAGAGGTCGTCCTTAAATGACCCCGACTGTGAATAGGACGTTACACCCACAACACACCACATACACGGGAGGTCGTCCTTAAATGACCCCGACTGTGAATAGGACGTTACACACACAACACATCACGTACACGGGAGGTCGTCCTTTAATGACCCTGGCTGTTAATAGGACGTTACACACACAACACATCACATACACGGGAGGCCGTCCTTACATGACCCTGACTGTTAATAGGACGTTACACACACAACACATCACATACACAGGAAATCCTCCTTAAATGACCCTGGCTGTTAATAGGACGTTACACACACAACACATCACATACACGGGAGGCCGTCCTTAAATGACCCCGACTGTGAATAGGACGTTACACACACAACACACCACATACAGGAAAAGCCGTCCTTAAATGACCCCGACTGTGAATAGGACGTTACACACACAACACATCACGTACACGGGAGGCCGTCCTTAAATGACCCCGACTGTTAATAGGACGTTACACACACAACACATCACGTACACGGGAGGCCGTCCTTAAATGACCCAGACTGTTAATAGGACGTTACACACACAACACATCACGTACACGGGAGGCCGTCCTTAAATGACCCAGACTGTTAATAGGACGTTACACACACAACACACCACATACACGAGAGGCCGTCCTTAAATGACCCAGACTGTTAATAGGACGTTACACACACAACACATCACATACACGAGAGAGGCCGCCCTTAAATGACCCAGACTGTGAATAGGACGTTACACACACAACACACCACATACACGAGAGGCCGTCCTTAAATGACCCAGACTGTTAATAGGACGTTACACACACAACACACCACATACACGAGAGGCCGTCCTTAAATGACCCAGACTGTTAATAGGACGTTACACACACAACACACCACATACACGAGAGGCCGTCCTTAAATGACCCAGACTGTTAATAGGACGTTACACACACAACACACCACATACACGAGAGGCCGTCCTTAAATGACCCAGACTGTTAATAGGACGTTACACACACAACACACCACATACACGAGAGGCCGTCCTTAAATGACCCAGACTGTTAATAGGACGTTACACACACAACACATCACGTGCACGGGAGGTCGTCCTTAAATCACCGTGGATGTTAATAGGACGTTACACACAAAATTCGATACTTAACTGATGAAATGAGACCAGAAGTATAATGCAATAACAGATGCCCAATGTGGTTTTAAGTTTTCGTTTTACAAGCATTGAAAAATAAAACTTTAAAAAGTAAGAATAGATAATATTCCTGCTTTATAGATTATAAGAAAGCATTTGATCTAATTAATAGAAGAATTTTATGGAATAAGCTTATAAATCAGGGAATTATATTGTAACAAATATAATGGGTTTTTGTCTGAATATTATCGAAACAAGATCGGTCTATTCCAAGGCGAAATACTGTCACCGAAATACTTTGTACAGGTTATATGTCAATTATTGTGAAATGTGTTTTATGAAATAGAACTGTCCATCAGTAGAAATTGGTTTGATTAACTTGTTTTTGATTATATATGCAGATGATACATTTCTTTTCGCTGTGTAGCCCAAATCTCTGCAAGAAATAGTTGATACGTTATATATAAATATAATAACGACTGTAAAATGACTCTAAATGTTGATAAGACAAAAATAATGAGTTTCAGATACGGGGATAGACTGAGGAAAAATGAACATTGGACTTATAAAAATATTAACATTGATGTAGTCGACGGATTTAATTATCTTGGTATGTTATTTAATTACGATGGCAAATTTAAAAAAACTCAAATTCATGTTGCAAATCAAGGAAGAAAAGCTTATTTTTCCATATGTAGTAAGTTGAAAAATCATGCACTTGATATTTTGACACAGTGTTCTATTTTTGATACATACATTAATAACATACTGGGATGGGATATGCAAGTTAAATTTGGGGACATCATAATTTCATAAAGCTCCTGAAGTAGAAAAGGTGCACACTAACTTTTGCAAAAATGTACATGGAGTAAATAAAACAACTTGTAATGATTTTGTCTATTAGAACTAGGAAGGTTGCTTTTGTATATGATGAGTGGTCAATCAACATTAAAAATGAACTAGCAAAAATTGGAGAAGCATACCTCTGGAATGAAAGTTACGATGAATGTTATACATTTGATATTATTGAGAATAGATTTAATGAGGTATATAGACAAGAGGTTATTTACAATGTAAGTAATACAACACGAGGTATACTGTAATATAACTGAAGACAAGGCCTTAAAGGGCGCAGCCAGATGTTTCAGTTCCCATCGATTATACAGTACAATGTTAAAAGTGCAATTTACGGAAATAACGGAGCCGAATTTTATTTTTATTTTTTATTCATTTATTCACACTCTGTGCTTGTCCACAAGCCTTCATTTGAGAAGAAGCCCCCATGAGAGAACGATGAAACTTTATTTCCGTAATGGATAGTCTGGTCAGCTGATTGTATTGGAAGGTGGTCTAAATCACTTGAACGCTTGCAAATAAAGAGCGATAGCATTGAGCTTCTGCCAAATGAAGATAACATTTGTCAGATCATAAGAGCGTTTGAACCGCTCGATTATATTAATGAGCTTACTTCAAAGCATCATATCCATGGTGATTACCCATGATTGCCCTCTCCATAAGTATAAAAATGGCGGTCGCAAACTGAAGTTGTCAGTTTGTAGGATTGGATTTTGAAGTTTGGGTACAATTTTATTTAAGAAAATCTATTTACACTGTACATATAAGATGTTTAACCAAAACAAGAATTTCGGCATACTATCTGAATATTGAAAAGGATAAAAAACAAAATATTCTACGGGATCATAGATTGTGTACATATTGTGATTTAAATGCACAAGAAGATGAATATCACTTTCTATTACAATGTCCATTTTATGTTGATTTACGCCAACAGTTTTTTAAGAAATATCATTACAGAAGACCAAGTGTTTTTAAATTAGTTTAATTATTAAGCGTTAATAACGTTAAAGAATTACAAAACACTGGTAAATTTATTCAGTTTGATTTTAAGAAAAGATCGGAAAAGACATTTGGCTGGAAATTTAGTATCTATGGTATAAATCACTTTCATTCTCTTTTGTTATATCAATAGTATATTTGACATGATGTAATTTGTACTAATGGGCCATAAGGTCCACGGAATAAACTGAATTGAAACACATCGCATACATGGGACGCCGTCCTTAAATGACCCTGGCTATTAATAGGAAGTTACACACACAACACACCACATACAGGGAAGGCCGTCCTTAAATAACCCTGGCTGTTAATAGGACGTTACACACACAACACATCACATACAGGGAAGGCCGTCCTTAAATAACCCTGGCTGTCAATAGGACGTTACACACACAACACCCCACATACAGGGGAGGCCGTCCTTAAATGACCCTGACTGTTGATAGGACGTTACACACACAACACACCACATACAGGAGAGGCCGTCCTTAAATGACCCTGACTGTTGATAGGACGTTACACACACAACACACCACATACAGGGGAGGCCGTCTTTAAATGACCCTGACTGTTGATAGGACGTTACACACACAATACACCACATACAGGGGAGGCCGTTCTTAAATTACCCTAGCTGTTAATTGGACATTACACACACAACACACATCATACACGGGAGGCCGACCTTAAATGACCCTAGCTGTTAATTGGACATTACACACACAACACACATCATACACGGGAAGCCGTCCTTAAATGACCCTGGCTGTTAATAGGACGTTACACACACAACACAACACATACATGGGAGGCAGTCCTTAAATGACCCTGCCTGTTAATTGGACATTACACACACAACACACATCATACACGGGAGGCCGTCCTTAAATGACCCTGGCTGTTAATAGGACGTTACACACACAACACAACACATACATGGGAGGCAGTCCTTAAATGACCCTAGCTGTTAATTGGACATTACACACACAACACACATCATACACGGGAGGCCGTCCTTAAATGACCCTGGCTGTTAATAGGACGTTACACACACAACACAACACATACATGGGAGGCCGTCCTTAAATGACCCTGGTTGTTAATAGGACGTTACACACACAACACATCACATACACGGGAGGCCCCTTCAGACGCTTCATAGCAAACGGAACTCCTCGAGGTGTTCCGATATAGCGCGCATTAGGAGAAAGGTATGAACACAATGTCTTTTTTTAAGTTTTAATTTGCATCAATAAATCGTAGAAAGCCAACGCAATGCGTATTGTGTATTTAGGACCACATATGCGTACTAAATACGCCAAAATCGTACACATACCCAGGTCTGCAAACACCACATACACGGGAGGACGTCCTTACATGACCCTGGCTGTTAATAGGACGTTACACACACAACACATCACATGCACGGGAGATCGTCCTTAAATGACCCTGGCTGTTAATAGGACGTTACACACACAACACATCACATACACGGGAGGACGTCCTTAAATAACCCTGGCTGTTAATAGGACGTTACACACACAACACATCACATACACGGGAGGACGTCCTTAAATAACCCTGGCTGTTAATAGGACGTTACACACACAACACACCACATACACGGGAGATCGTCCTTAAATGACCCTGGCTGTTAATAGGACGTTACACACACAACAAATCACATACACGGGAGGCCGTCCTTTAATGGCCCTGACTGTTAATAGGACGTTATACACACAACACACCACATACACGGGAGGACGTCCTTAAATGGATTTTAATATGACGTAGATCTAATAGCAAAACCAATACGTACAAAATAACCGTGTAGTCATAACAACGACACTCAAATACACACAAAATTTGGAGAATCGATATTGATTTTAAGGATTTTCTTGTTTGGAATTCTTATTTGAGACGCCGATATGTACGGTATTGTCCTGTGTTAAGAAGGATACAATACGATGAAGGCGTGAAATACCTTTGGTGTCTAAGTAATTCCTAATATAACGGAAAGAGAGGCACATATTTCCGCGACCCGTATCCTGATTAGGCTGTCCACTTTGAAGTGACGTTATACAACACCAGTAGATCATGATAAGCTATATGTTGGCATACTCCCATAACGTACCCGTAATACATAGCTAAGCCGGTCCATTATCATGTCATTTATTTGTGGAAGTACACGTGTACTTATGTTGTTGACATGGATTATCTTTTGATTTAAAACACAGTTTTAAAACCAGATCCTTTTGTTCTTTTTGTGTTATATTTCATGGAATGTACAGGATGTACCCATAACTGCTCTATAAGTGACCTGTAGCCAGTTTATATTAAGATTTTGGACCGCTGCCCGGTTTAAATGTGATCATTTGTTGGACAGTCACTTATAAACCAGTTAGGTAAATGCTGAGAATAGCTCGAAGTGTTAAGGCATTATCAATTCCAGAAGAATTTCAAAACACTTTTAGAAGAAAGACGTGTTTGTATCTTGAACAACACATACATATCATTCATAGACACTATTGACAATATTGACAATATTCAGAATTTCAAGTTGAATGTAATACAACGAATATATTCCATCTTTGAAATTATAAGCTTTTTAATATGCATCCTGTACTGTTTTTCGATGGTAACACCCTTTTATGACTGAATGTACACTGTCACTTCTTCTGCAGAAAAGCATGCATACGAGCGTGTTCCATGCTGCACGTAAATATATTTGGATTTCAATATTTTTTCCACATTCACTCTTACATTATGCAAGCTCCTAACGGCTACGTCTGTTAGAATAGCTGAGTATATTCCTGTAAATCAAATGGAAATAATTTCCGTATTCACAAACTCGTTGTTGGGGTTAACCAAATCACACATGTAGCTTAGCTGACCAACACACTAATAAATATCTTGTATTGAATTTCAGGTAATATCCAGATATTTTAACACTTTTCTTTTTTTCAAGTTTTAAAATTTCCAAAAATCTTATTCATGGCCCACTATACTGATATATCATGTTTTGACATCCTGGGCCCGGCACCATAAAACTATTCTCAGACAGATTATTTACTCAAGTATATGATTTTCCATAAGTTTGAGTAAAAAAATTGTCTGAGAAAGTTTTATGGTGCCGGGCCCAGTTTGTTATAAATACTTTAGTTTGGCGAGTTTCTTTCAGGTAAAGGAAAGCTGATGTTTGTTTTACTCTATCCATTTTTCGATTTTTTTTTTCATTTTTTTGTGTCAGATATGCAAGAAAACACTAAATCACACATTGTAAATCCTTTTCAGTTTCTAGATACAATATATCACTAATCATGTAATCACCAGTAAAGACGTTGTCCTGGTAGAGCAAGGCTATGTCCATCCTCAGAAAACATTTTAGAAATGAATAATATTTGTTATAGAAGGGTGACTATGGTTTTTTTATGTTCACCAGGTTAATATGTGATGAATGCGTTTGTATGGTTGACTGCTCTCATTAACACCTGGGTGAAAATGTGCATGCTTTACCTGTTACTGGTGTGACATGTGATGAATAGAATGATATGGATGAATGCATATTGTTGTTATTTTCCGCATATGCTACCCACCTGATTTATAAGTGATGAAAGCTTTGTATAGTATGGTTTTATTAACACAAAGGAACTATGTTTTAAGTTAGAGATCAGCCTCAAACTGTACTATATGTGTGAGAGGGAACAGCACTCGGATCCAACGGGCTTCGTTGCTGTACTCTCTCACACATAAAGTCTTGTTTTCGTTTTCGGCTTATCTCCTTAACTTATAACGACGAGTAAGTGTTTTTCTAAACTACAAAAAACTTTCCATTAAAAAAAATGTATAACTCATTCAGGAGCAATAACAGCTTGGTATAAATTGTGACGTCAAATAATCAGTGCGTGCACGTTTTGACAATTTGTACACTCCAAATATGATTTCATCGGTGGTACACCTCGTACCACGAAGTTATACAATTTCTTATCTTTTTTTTTTTTTAGTTTTGAAAAAATTAGAAGAAAATATACCAAATACTATGATACTTTAATATTTAAACATTCTGATATCTGATAAAGTCGTTATTTTAGATAACGCTATCATCTTTTCATGTTTTGATTTGTTTTAAAATGAAAACAAAACTTGTGCATTGATTATCAACCTCAGATAAGCGATACAACTGTATAGCCCCGTTTTATAATTATTGTACTAGAAAATGATTTTATCTTCAGACTTGCTACCGCAGTCTCCCAAAACCTACACGATCAACACGCAATTATGAAAGGCCGTTAACAAGCGTTCAAACTAATGTATCCTTTGTCTTACTTTTGTTGGATGTGCTATTCAGAGTTGAAATAGATTTCCCATTGGCTTTATCTTGACAATTGACGCTGACGTTCTATTTCTAAGTATCATTACATTGAACTTAAACAAACTGCATAGGGGGATTAGTAGCTGCAATATTGTAGCTCAAAAGATGTTTAGACAGAAAATGTTGTCGTCTTTAGAGCTACAATTGGTGCCTATTACTGCTAATGGAGCAAAGTAATTGTTATACAAACCAATATTTACACGTTTGCATGCATTTAATCGTACTTGTTTTATATCGGTTACCTATTAGGCCATACAAATGAACCATATCAAATATCAAATTCTCAGCGTGACATTTTGTTTTACATACATACATATGAAGACCTTTCCGCAGTGAATTTATACAGCAAGTCTACAAAGTATGAATTTGACGTTTTGTGAGCGGTACGGTATATATTAAGAATGGTAATTATGTTTGTTTTCGACAAAAATAATATATAAATGCTTGTATACGCACAAAATAATTGGAAACCTACAAAAAGTATAGAAAATTTTCGGAGGCACTGCTCCACTACGACACATAAGAACCAATTCGTACCCGGCCGAAAGGTATAGTAGGCCGGGTACGTATATTCGTTCTAGGGGATTAGGTAAAGCTATAAGTCAATAAAAAGTACTTACATGTATAGATTTTACTATCTGTGTAACATATGTTCTTTGTTTTCTCATCATATTCCTCATAACAAAAGGAAATCGATACGTGTATCACATGACAACAAGGTGTTCATATTTCTGAGTTATAAATCATTAGTTTAAGTGTTATTGATTTTACCTGGATATCGATAAGAACATATATATGGTCAGACATCGCACTTCAATGAAAAGTTAAACACGTAAATAGGAGAGAGGCGAGCGTCTTGCTGTGTTACGACACGTTAATTATACGTAGGAACACACTCTGCCATCCGTATGACTTTATTTCCTTTCCATGCAATTCTCTGTTTGCGCCAGTGTCGTTCAAATCAATCGCATCATATGATCTCGGATTTGCTTTCGATAACAAAAGGTCGCTACTTTCAGGATAATGCTTTCTCTTTTGTATTTATTCTGATATCAATTTCAGTTTTGAATGGCACTTAATACATTTTATAATCAATTGTTGCAACATTTCTAGAAATCTTTTTTTTTTTTTTTGCTGTTAGAAGCCACTAGGTACAGATTACGTTATATGTCCTATTGTGTTTCCGAGTATGCCGGGTATTGCTCTCTGTCTTGTTGAGCGGGAACTACGCAGATAATCTTGTATGGACTATTGGCGCTTAAAATGATATAAAGACAGATCGTGTCTGCCGCTTACCCATGTTTTTCCCATGTTACGTACACGGTTTGGTGTGTTCTTCCCTACATATTGTCTCGGGGGGTAGGGGGGTGTAAAACTCGTATACATAGCCGTTATGTGTTGGCTACTTTATATGCGGTTCCAACGGTAACCTTAGTCGTAACGTATCGGGAGCAGTCAACATTTTCCGTTCAAAGTTTTGGTTGGTTGGTAAGACTAACGCCGTATAAAGCTAAGGTCATTTCAGTCTCCTATGTATGTTTTGTCTGGTTTATAATATCTACGTCGTATCGACTGCCAGGGTCATGTCAGGATGGCCTTTCATGCATGCGGTGTGTTGTGTGTATGGAGTAAGGGTATGTGATTTGGAAGACTGCGATATATCCATGTTGTGTCTTTTTATAGTGCTATATCACAGAAGCACGCCACCGAAGACACCAAGTATCACAACTCACCTGGTCACTTGATACTGACAAGGGCATGAACCAGACGCACCACTCATTTATTATTAAACGCTTAATACTAAGCAGGAGCAGATACACGACCTCTTTCATAGACTATGAAAGATAATATCCCACATTTAGTCGCCTTTTACTATCATGCAATGATGACAGCCTGCGCAATTCTAACACCCTACCTACAGTGACCTTCGGTACAAGATAGATATAAAGAGAAATGTTTATTACCCATTAACGTCTCCGTGCTAGGTCTACAATATGCTGACTGTAGCGGATGTACATAATCCAAACATAGAATGCAGTGTTACGATTCACACACAAAACACTTTTGCATTAACATAAAATAATAAAATGCCCCAACAGATAAATTTGATTGAAAAGATGCACGTAAGATTGTATTTTGGTTTGATATTTAAAAACAAAATTTTCCTTGTCAAAACAATGTTTTCACTGTAAAACTGTGTTCTGATTAGCCTATTTTGAGTAAAAGTATCAAAAATATATATTGACTATAAATATCAATTATGAACCTTTATTGAGGTTCATATAACATGAATATACCGCAGTCTCCCGAAACACGTACCTCGCACAACATACACGCAACACACCGCATACATGGGAGGCCGTCCTTACATGACCATAGCTGTTAATAGGACGTTAATTAATCAAACAAACAAACAAATTATCCTGCAACCAGTATTTGCATTGTCGGAATACACCTACCACACCTTGCTGTATAAACCACTGACGGAAATAAAGCTGAATTTTCCACGTGTACCGATTCCATTGACCTCCTATTGTTTGATCCATTGTAATACGAATGTATCGATAATGTAACACTGCTAAATATAACAAAAATGTAGATTTGGTGATGTTGCAAGCTAAAAAGAATACATGATCATGGTATGTTAAAATTTAAGCTGAATTTTGGCGAAGGTTAAGAAAGACAAAAGTGGCGAGGCTCTACCGGCGCGTATAAAATAAGTAATGAGTGACGGGGTAGCGCGAGATCAATATTTTGAATTCTACAAGGATGATATAATACCATATTTTTAAAGTAGATATGTCGTTTTTTACAAATGTCAAAAACAATCTCTGTGTATATTAATAACATGAATATCATTCGTCAAAGAACGCCACCTTGAAGAATGCAGCGTTTGGGAAATTAAATATGAAAAAAAAATAAAATAAAAAAAAAATTACTGAGTGTTTTTAAAATAGAGTCAATATGCTTTATATTGAACATCACATGACCATGTATTAACCAAATATATCACTGAAAAATGAGATAGGATCTGCATCTTATTGTCAAAAACGTTTACTGAACACATAATAAGTGTGAATGTGCAAAGATATAATGTAAATTACATTAGATGAATATGCTCCATAATGCCGAACCAGTTGTAATCAGGGTTCCGAAGTCCGTTATAATGACTGTTATTAACATATTATAGCAATATTACAACATTTATATTTTACAGTACGGCATAAGCGGCCCTTTCTGGTATGCCGCTGGAGCCACCATACAAATTCTGCTGTTTGCTATGATATCCGTTCAGCTGAAGATCAAGGCGCCGGGAGCTAAAACTTTCCTACAAGTGATAAAGGCACGGTTCGACTCCCGGACTCACAAAACATTCTGTGTATTCGCCCTGATGACGAACGTGATTGTCACTGCCATGTTGATGTTAGGTAAGTTGTTATAGGATTTTACCGGACATATTTCATACTATGTCATTTGGGCTTAAGCAATATAATGTGTCACCCTCTTTAGGATGAAAAGGACATTTTCAACCCGAGGGGTATGATATTTACATTGATAAAATCATGTTTGACAGCATAAGTGGCTTGATATATCTAGCCTCATCCTAAAGAAGGTAATTACTCTGTATTCTTCTTTTTTCTCTCTTGTCCCGTGCCCCGCAATGTGTATCTAATACTGGCGTGTCATCAGCATTACATGCAGGAACGAAATTACCTAATTAATTACCTGCTCTTTTGTAGACGCTACGTCACACAATTATTGAAAATGTGTCAAGAAATCATGTAACTTGTGTCTTTTGCGTACACTTAAGTGTACGAGGATTCTGAGAATGGTATAGTATCAGATTTAGAAATCTCCACTTCTATATTTCCGTGAATTTTTACTACAGGTGGCGCCGCTGTACTCACCAGTCTAATCCAGGACATCTCCGTGGAGTATGCTACTGTCCTGATCGCCGCAGTTATCGGGGCGTACACTCTGATCGGTGGACTAGGGGCAACTGTGTATGTGTCATATTTCAACACCTCCATCATCTATATCATTATGGTCATATTCATCATGAAAATCTACAACGATCCGGACTCCGAAGACAACCCTCTCGGTGAGTCGTGTATTACTATGATCTCGCTATGGTAAGGTTGGTATGAGACACAATGCGAATATACCGCAGCCTCCCAAAACACAAAGACTTCCACAGGGGCAACCCATTGCACACACGGGAGACCGTCCTTAAATCAACCTGGTTGTTAATAGGACGTTAATCTAGTAAAGTAAACAAGATAAGAATGATGAAATAATAAATGTTCATTGTTGCGACGGAAAAGTACTGTTTACATTTGTAGCTTGTTATTTTCGCGATTTCATCGCTACGATTGCCACGAAAATTTTATCATTCTACAGGTAGGGCGTTAGAATTGTACCTGATGTGTCCATGACCGTAAAACCCACCAAAAGACATGTTTCCAGTAATGTTAATAATCAATAGGAGCCTGCCACCGTATAATTTCTTATCTAGTTCAAACACAGGTTTTTTTTTCTTTTTCCGAAGAATAATTTTACACCTTTCCGTCACCCAGATTTCATAATTTCTGTGAAAATTTATTTCCATAAAGTTGTTATTTTGAGCATCAAAGACATTAGGTCGTAGACAAAAGGCGATTTCGGAATTTTGATTCACAACATAGTATATTTTTTTGATTGATTAAATTTTTCCAAGACATCGTGTTGTTCAAAAAACATAAAAAATGAAAATTTCTCGAATGAAAATACACTTCACACACCAAGGAGCAATTATGAAGAAAATGCCATAAAATTGCAATTTACTCCCGTTATACAGTTTTGGATGCAAATTTCCATTCGAAAATCGGATAGAGCTTTACTTGTTTCATATGTATACCTAGAATAGTGTAGGCAATACACTCTTGTCGCATGAGGATATGAAAGATAGGGATATTCTAACCTCGGGATCACAAAATGTTGCAAAACCCTCGGCAAGCCTCGGGTTTTACATTAAGTGACCCTTGGGCAGAATATCCCTACCATTCATATCCATGCATATCGGCCCCTGGATGTTGTTGTACATTGAAAGAAAAAGGAAATGAGTAACAACATTGTCTGACACCCTATTATAAAGTTTTTTTATATACAAACTATTATATTGAATATCACAGCGGATATATTTTCATGACAGTTATATGATATTTAACGACATAATAAACAGTATCGATATAAAGATTTATACTGTGAACACCCTGATAAATGAATACTGTTCTATCTCAAGTTGCCATTATTGACTCGACGCTAGCTATTCTTGTCTCACTTTCCTCGTTTTATTGTCCAATCTCCAAAGCGTTGTGGCTCTGTCAGGGTTGGCACCCTGTCTGGTCTCACTTTGTGCCTACCGACCACGCCACATAGAATAGATAGATTATCAATATGAAATAATTGATTTTGCTCTAAGTAATCAATATATACTGCACTTCTTGGAGGTATTGGATGTGATTCATGATCGTTTGAATGTGTCATCTTCTCACAATAAATATTGACTATGTCTTGTGGAATGGAACAAAATCATCAGTTTTACCAAAACATACAAGACCTCACCTGATCTATTCACACAAAATATGGCATCCGACATCATCATGCGTCTTCTTAATTTACCTTATTGGCAACGACTTTGTTCCATCTACAGGGGTTGTCCTTAATGGAAGAGGTTCTTTGGAAACTCAGTTACCATCAAAATCGTGCTATATCATAAATGACCTAGAAGTGTCGCACGTCAAATACATTCTCGACACAATAGCCAACGAACTATAACGTTTGGATACGGTTAACCGTTTTACCCGATAATTAGGCCCAAATAAAGGTACTTGGTACTTGGTAGCCATTTATGTCAAGCTAATATTATGTCTTTAGGCTTTCTAGAACTTCACAAGAACACATTTGAAGATTTCAGGCCTTTGATCCCTGGGAACATGAATATATGTCAAGGTCAACCGTATTACCACACTTAGTAAGCATTTATGTCAGCATGCTAAAGGCCTAATATTATGTCATCTAGAACTTCATAAGAAGTCTTTGGAAGATGTTAGGATTTTTAGCCCATGTGACTTTGAATGAAAGTCAATGCCATTCATATTAACAAACTTGGTAGCGATTTGTATCAGCATGTTACAGACCTAATATTAGGTCTCTGAATCTTCTAGAACTCGAGGAGAAGAATTTTTACTGAGTTTTTCGAAAATTGCTCTCTTGAATTAAGACCCTTATTTTCAACCGAAAGGTGACGGTTCACAGAAAAGTGTTACTTTTAGTTATTTGCTTCATGTTTTATTCTACATAGCATATCCAGAACAGAAAAAACCGAATTTTGAAATCGGAAGTGAGGTCATAGCGACCATACTGGATTTTTGACTAGCATAGAAAATGCTGGGTCACACCTTCAACTCATGCGCCACAATATGGTAACACATTCATTGGCATATCTCTTACCGTTTCAGAGATCTTTTGTATGAACAATTTTCTGTACAGAAGAATAATAAAAAAGCAGAACAAAAACAATAGGTCTTTTTATCCACAGGTGAAAGGCCCTAAATATAGGTATTATACAATCGCCAGTATATATGAACACACAATTAAATGCGAAAACCAACCAAAATCATAAGGAACAAATTTTTTTTGTTGTTCTGTATATTTGTCAGCCAATGTCTTCATCCACAGAGACTTGTGAAGAATCCATCTTGGATGTAGTTTTTTGGAAAAAGTTAATCACTCATTTTTTTCATATCTGTGTAAATATTCTCAACATATCGAGAAAATACTCTCGTGTTTTTGTTAATTATCTAAAGAAAGTCGAAAATCTGCAATTCGACCATAAACTAATTCAACCAAAGACTTGAAAATGTCCAACCGCTTATATTTTGATAATTTGTCCTCTCATCAATTGCATATTACAAACTGTGTATTATGATTAAAATTGTGTTGCATCCAACGCCCATCAAAGGTTGTATTCTATAAAACATAGTTTTTGTGTCTAAATTTCTTTTTATGTAAAATGACATTTTTGAGATTGTTTCTTCCATAAAATAGCCACATGGCGCGAAGGAAACATGATTTTTGTCAATATAATGCCATGAATGTATTCCTAACGGTAACCATCATTTGATGAGATTTTTAATTAATATTTTACATAACATACACATTTTATCAACAATTAGACAGCTTCTGAAAAGTAAAATTTTGCGGAGCTATAAAAAACCTAGTGACCTGCATCTTTTTACTTCATAGAATATATACCACAACGGTATGGACAATGTACCGCCAACAGGAAATTTGAATCAGAGAAGGGGTCACTTTGGAAACAGCCCCTTTCGGATTTTATCTATTTTTTTCGATACTGCATTTCTTCTCCCAACCAAAAGTTTATTGATACTGCATTACATTTGATCTTGAGTGCTTGCCTCTAGGTTCTGCTCCCTGGTCGAGACACATAGTCTATACAATTAATGTTCGTTTTTCTTTTCCTGCTTAGCGCTCAGCAATGTTAATACATGTACTTCCTAGATCTTGGAAAACCCCGTATAACTACATTAATATAAGCCCTATCAGTACCACCATCTACATAGCAGGCCCATTAGCATCGTTGATTGATAGAACTAATCATTGTCATGGAGCTATCAAATTACCATTAATTACGGTCGATCAATAGACCATTTGACGTTCATCTATCATTACAATGATTTCTGCTTTAGAATGTACATCAAAAGGAACTAGGAAATTCCTAAACGTGATTTATCTATAGTAAAAATGCCATTTTACAGATCAGCTGAAATATTTAGACAGCCTTAATATAACTAATCCCAAAGCGGATACTTTATAATAAGATACTTAGAACGTCTATATACATGTAGTCAAATGTTGACCTTTAATGAGAAAACTAATGTTTAATGTGAAATTTCACTAACTAGCTCCAATATACAAATAATCCATCTATTTCCGATACTTTAATTACGTCCCATTACACGTAAGGCCGTTGTGAATGACCCAAGCTGTATACAATGTGTTGTGTTTTAACTAATTGTGTGGTTTAGAATGTTACGATACCATGGCATTGTGTCTCCTTGTAGTATTTAAACCCTGGCCTGTTTTATAGTGCCACCTTCCTGTAACATACTGACAGTAATTTCAAATTAACATATTCGTGTGTTTCTCACGTCATTACATGCTGTAGTAGATATTGATTTGAGCTTAGTGCTTCTTTGTCATAGACGAAAAATACCTTCCATGAAAGACTTTTATTTCAGAATGATGTATTACTAAAAATGACAAAAAAATATTAAGAGAGTCTCACAAGTTGAAAATAAATTATGAAATTATTCTCAGATAAGGGTTCACAATTTCTTAATATACCAATAAATGTTCACAATATGAAAGTTAAAAACATTTTTCCCGGTCCCGTTATTTCACAATGCTTTTGTAAGAAAGACAATTTAAAATACACTGTATTTCATACTTTTATGTCTTTATTTTAATTTATGGTTATTGTCTTGTCTACAACAGTCTACTGGTAGGGCGTAAGAAGGACAAGGAGACGAATACACATTGCATGCATGCCATTTTTTACCTTAATAAAATAGGACATTAATCTCGTTGAGCCTAATCCAACAACTAACAAAACGTTCGAACTCTGGCGAAAAGCATACTTTTAATGTATTCATAGCTTATTTTAACTGATTAGGTTTTGCGACATCAAAACATTTCGCGAAATTCAGAAAACATATCTGAGTTTCGCCCGATAACACGTGAAACGATTGTCAATGGCTGCATCGAGAAGAGAAGGCAATCTATTGTGACGTCATGATAAGTAAAGTGACGTCATAATTTCGATGTCGGCATTAAAAAAAATGGACGTCATTGTCGGATTTTTGCAGCACATTTTTGCGTTGATATTCTTTGAGATACAGGTTTTTTTTAGTTATATGATTTTAAATGCCAAGGCTTGCAAAATAAAAGAAAAAAATCCAAGACTCATTTTATAAAATCTCGTATTAAATGAAAACTGATTTAAAACCCTATATAATGTATACATGTGTGTATCTTAATATTCATGTTTTTGTATTTGAAGGGTCAATCGACAAAGTGTACACCTTGTTGAACTGCACAGAAGGCCCAATTGAGAACAGCGCCAGTAGTTATCTCACTATACTGTCTAAACCAGGACTGATGTTTGGTATGATCAACATTGTCGGTAAGAAATCTGTGACTTATTGCTTGGGTGTGATCACCTTTCTTCGTCACAACAAGGACGTATATGAGAAGGATAGACAGACAGACAGACAGACATTCTTTATTTCCTCCTACAAGGAGATTCTGTGTCATTTTACATAATAATGGTAACATAACATTAGAGTGTAAAACTATATAACATACAATATTATAATATACAATGTATTTTCCAAATGCATCTCATATTAAGCCTATCCATTATTTAACTAGAATAATTCACATAATTAAATAACATGTTTAACATGGATAGAATACATATATAAGTAATATTAATATACAAATACACGTTACTTATTTGTCTACACAAGTTACATCACTTGTATAAAGTATTATAAAATAGTTTCCAAATGCATCTCATATTCAGCTAATTCATTATTTAACTATAATAATTCACTTATTTAAACAATAGTTGTTTAACATTGATAGACTATGTATATAAATAAAAAACAAATACATGTTACTTGTTATTTTATACAAATTACAAGTAATACAATATAAACAATATGATAATGTTAAGATGTTAAATTTATAAATAATTATTATTTCACAACAAGGACGTATATGAGAAGGATAAGTCACACTGGGATTTGTGGAAATACAAGGCAGGAGCTTTTGTGTTGCACTGACCGTGACGTTGGGCGACGACTGCTTTTCCTTTGATATCCGCCGGCGCAGCCTTTGATGTGGCTTGCGGGTGCGAGGGTTACCGTTTTACAAATAAATGTACTTTCTGAAGCGGGTCGTCATTTCATGAGCTGTCGTATTTTTTAACACAAATTTAAGACATATCCTCTTAATATTTCGTTCTTAAAGCAAGTAATAAACGTTGTGAAATTTAATAAACTTTACATCGGTGTTTCGTTTTACTCGATAAGACAAGTATTTGTTGAGAAAAATGGTTTTTATTCCCGGTTCATAGGCGTCTCGCGTGGTGTTTAGTAATGTGAAGAGACAGTAACGAATCCTCCTTGGTCACAACTATGCCCTAAAACATGTATATACATGTATAGGTCAATGTAAGTTGGGATTCGTCCTAACGCCTCTGTCGGTATAGATTATGGTGCTAATTAAGTTGATGACTTGCTTTTATCTCCGTAACGACTGATTTCTGCGTTTAATTTAGTAGGATTAGAGGGATTGTGTAGGGTTTGAAAACATATTGGGAGTGAAGACACATGCATGATTGAGCAGGGTTCTATTTTCGAGATAGAAAATGACGTTTGTGCTCGAATCAAATATTAATTCTTTATTCATTAATCACTGAATATCCCAATATTTGCTTCCCTTGGTTAATCCGGCGAGACATATCAACCTAAATTACATATAAACACATACATTGTATGCATTTATATTAGACAGAATACGTTTACAACAATACATGTATAAACATTTGCTCTGAATAGCAGATAAAACGTTATGATTTTACCTGCTGTCCATATATTGCATGATCGTAAAATGCGACTAAATTTAGGATTTTATCTTTTCTTGTCTTCCTTTTCCTAACGTCTTCCTTGACACCGCCTCACTTTTTGCCTTTGAAATTGCGTTCGCCAGTGATAAGCAGCACGCAGGTTCTGTCCCCGGCCGAGAAATATCATAGTCTCGACTTGAGCTCATTATCAAGGGAGTCGGACAACTGGTTTCCCCTTTGTCATTATAATGTGACCGGGTAGCGTGCGTTGCTTGATGTTTACAGCGACTGACTGCAAGACATCACATACATGAGAGGCCATGGCTCCTTAAAAGGCCCTAACTGTTAATAGGACGTAGACCTAGTACCCAAACCAAACCAAGAGTTCAAATTTACATCTCGAATCACAAAAAAGCCATTTGAATATTATATAACTGTTATGTTTCAATATTCTTGATTCCATTAATAGTGATATATTATAAGACCCTTTCATGCGTGGATATTAAGAATAGGGATATTCTACCCGAGGGTCAAAAAATGTTGTAAAACCCGAGGCTTGCCGAGGGTTTTACAACATTTTGTAATCCTAGGGAGGAATATCCCTATCCTTCATATCCACGTATGAAAGAGTATTTTTCTCTCATACCTCGACGTTTTCTTGCAATTTTACTTCTATTAGTATCCGTCATTTTGAAATAAATTCGAGAAAAATACCGCGACTACAAGTCAAATCTCCATACATAAAAAATATCGTGATATTTTCAGCGCAGATCCCATTGTTTGTATCTTTTAAAGTAAATCCACCTTAATTTCACAAAGAAATTGTTAAAATTGTGCCTAGAAAATAGTAAATTTGTTGACGCCGTGACGTCACGAGGCTTTATTGCATGGGTAGCCATGCAATACAGCCTCAGGCGACATGGGTGTATTGCCCTGGACCAGCCAGTATTACACGTGCAGGTATGAGAGAAATATATACTGCTTTCGATACAGGGAATTTCGGCACGGTGTTTGTCGACCAGTCCTACTGGCAATGCAGTGTAGCAGCTAAACCCAAGGAAGGTGTGATTGGATTCCTGGTCGGCGGAGTTTGCTGGTTCGCCATTCCGTTCGCTTTAGCAACTACGACAGGCTTGGCATACATTGCCCTTGGTACAACCCAGAATGGCCCGCTGTTGACTGAAGATCAAGTCAACGCTGGTCAGTATTCTATATGTCACCGTTGTCACAGAATTATTGACATATGCGTCACCATGGTCATAGAATTATTGACATATACGTCACCATTGTCACAGAATTATGGACATACATCACTATGGTCACAGAATTATAGACATATACGTCAACATGGTCACAGAATTATAGACATATACGTCACCATGGTCACAGAATTATAGACATACGCATCACCATGGTCACAGAATTATAGACATATACGTCACCATGGTCACAGAATTATAGACATATACGTCACCATGGTCACAGAATTATAGACATATACGTCACCATGGTCACAGAATTATAGACATACGCATCACCATGGTCACAGAATTATAGACATATACGTCAACATGGTCACAGAATTATAGACATATACGTCACCATGGTCACAGAATTATAGACATACGCATCACCATGGTCATAGAATTATAGACATATACGTCAACATGGTCACAGAATTATAGACATATACGTCACCATGGTCACAGAATTATAGACATACGCATCACCATGGTCATAGAATTAGACATATACGTCACCATGGTCATAGTATTAGACATATACGTCACCATGGTCACAGAATTATAGACATACGTCACCATGGTCATAGAATTAGACATATACGTCACCATGGTCACAGAATTATAGACATATACGTCACCATGGTCACAGAATTATAGACATACGTCACCATGGTCATAGAATTAGACATATACGTCACCATGGTCACAGAATTATAGACATATACGTCACCATGGTCATAGAATTAGACATATACGTCACCATGGTCACAGAATTATCGACATACTTCATCTCCCTTACGTCACTGTGGTCCCTGAAGTAAAAATCAGAACATGCACAGAAAGAATAGCCATTATATACTGAATCATATGCTTATCAAATTAATGTATGTTTATAGACATCATACTTTTTCATACCCATTACATAATTGTTCCGGCTTAGCGCTTAGCATAAAGAGAGTGAATTGGACTGATAAGTTCGTTGTCAGTATAATTTGAGTGGGGTCTTCAACATGGTCCAGTGAAATATCAATATAGAAAAGCCATGTGTCTAATTATTATCATAAGTGACACGATGCGTAGATACCGTCACCTCTCAAAATAAACACACATTCACACACTATTATCTATCAACTGATAAAATAATGCATTGATGTAATAAAAGTATATTTATTATGTTAACTCCAGGCCTTGTTCCGCCGGCAGTTGCGCAAAGACTTCTGGGAAGGAGCGGGGAATTTCTCATCATCATTATGATTATAATGGCGGTGACCTCCACGGGGTCAGCAGAGGTCATCGCAGTGACATCGATTCTTGTTTATGATGTTTATCAACTTTACCTGAAGGTGAGCTTCCACTCGTATTTGTCTTTCTTGCGACATATTAATAGTCATTTAGGTTAATGATCGGTCGTTATAGTTGACCGATGTGTCAGTGACTGCAGTTATCTCCTAATGGTGTCCAGATAATCCACCACAAAATTCCTGTCACAAATGTCTGACCAATTAATCTATAGGTATACACTGCACGTGTTTGTTATGGGCTTAATTGGTGTTATTGAGATTTTTATTGTATTTATGTGAAATAAATAAATAGTGGTGATCCGCCGTTAATTATATTAATTAGTCGCTTCAAGACAATTATGGCTTCTGTCATTTATAATTGCTTTTATCTAATGCAATGCACTTTCGATTTGAATTGTTTTTTACCCTTTGTTATGCCTATATTAAAACAGTAATCACGCAATTCTGGTGAGTTTATTTTGTATGATCGCAGTTGTAATTAAGTACGTCTTTGAAATAATCTACCAAGACATGTGCTAATACTGGTTCTTCCACAAAACTGATCCCATATCTAACATAAAAGTTGGCTGGAAAAATATCAAAATTCAAACATCATTCGTATGCCTCATTAATAATAGGGAGGTGAGAGCTAGGTGTTTCAGGAGAGTTAGCGTTCTTTAAATCATCTTTAAGTCATACGAATCTAGTTTGCAGTTTTAAGTTATTATTATCGTTATTTTATTATTTTTTCAACGAGAACAACTGGCTGTAGCGGTGGATAAGAGTTCATTGCTATGGCGACTATCCAACGACATAGTTTTAAATACAAAAAATAACACATGAGACGTTTTGCTATTCATATCAATAGGATTGCTGCTCAAATTGATATCTATTTTTTTTCAGCCCTACCGTCTAGTGCTGGATGCCAATAGCTGTCTTTTGTGTGGAAAAGCACGAGGTCGTATGGCTAATCCGCGTGATAAATGCACGTGCGAAAGTATGCTGTTCTGTCTCGCGTGCAAAGAAGATAACAAGTACGTAGGATAGAGAGCATTTATTTTTAAATTTGTGTACAAATCAATGCTTTTGATAGAAAACATAAAATACATGCCAATTACATTTATTGAAATTCATAATAGTTCATTTCATTTTTCGTAACGAGGTGAAATGAAATTTAGCACTCTGTTATTGATTGTCTCCAAGATTTTTTCAATTTGAACACTTCAAAGACCTTTCATATGAAGACAGAGATAACTAGAAAAAACATATCCCTAATTTTAATACGAAAAACACTAAATCTGAAAACGTAGTTGCCTTTGTAATGAATTTACATGATTGCTGCTCTCATCTTACCGGAATGATTGGTCCGCTAACATTTAGTACGAATTATCTATTCAATGTATTTGGCACTAATTCTTTGTGTGTTCCACCAACGCCGATCTGATGTAAAAGACAATAAATTACCATGATCCCCGATGACTGCTGTCTCCTACAATCAACACCGGTCATACACCGACCTTTATCATAGCTAGTATAATCTCATCTCACAAAGCTTCGTGCAGCTTTTCATTAAAAGAAACATATATCAAAAGTGAACTCATTTAAACGTTCAGGACATCACACACTGCAATGCGTTATATTCTTTGTGTTTTATATAAAAGAAATTCATGAAATCCATAAAATGAAATACAATAAGTCATTTATATTTTTTGGTTAATTTGTATACATATCCATTTAATTTTTATTTTTTTCCTTGCGATTTTTTTTACTCAACTTCATTGCTATATTCATTCTTTTCTTTTTGCTTACAAAGAGTATTATCATGCTTATTTTATTAAACAAAGATAATTTGTAAAGTTTTCTGTTCTTACATTATAATGTAATTCCAAGAGTCATATTTAACTGCAACCTGTTGTTATCCCCCGCCCAACGAAGTTGGCGGGGGATATACAAATGGGTTCCGTCCGTCCGTCCGTCCTTCCGTCCGTACGAATGGTTTCCGGAGCATAACTCTAAAACCAGTAGAGATATTTCCACGAAACTTCATACACACATTGGTCTTATGGTCTAGTAGTGCCTTTTGCTATTTTTAGGTTTTCATTTTTTGCATTTTTTCCGTAACCATGGAAACATTGCTGAAAATATCATATTTTTGTACCAGCTTCGTTCCGGAGCATAACTCTAAAACCAGAAGAGATTTCCACAAAATTTCATAGACACATTGGTCTTATGGTCTAGTAGTGCCTTTTGCTATTTTAAGGTTTTCACTTTTTGTACTTTTTTCTGTAACCATGGAAACGTTGCTGAAAATGGCAGATTTTTGTGTAAGAATCGTTTCCGGAGTACAACTCTAAAACCAGCAGAGATATTTCCATGAAACTTCATAGACACATTGTTCTTATGGTCTAGTAGTGCCTTTTGCTATTTTTAGGTTTTCATTTTTTGCACTTTTTCCGTAACCATGGAAACATTGCTGAAAATATCATATATTTGTACCAGGTTCGTTTCCGCAGCATAACTGGAAAACCGGTTGAGATATATGCACGAAACTTCATAGACACATTGGTCTTATGGTCTAGTAGTGCTTTTTGCTATTTTAAGGTTTTCACTTTTTGTACTTTTTCTGTCACCATGGAAACATTGCTGAAAATGGCAGATTTTTGTGTAAGAATCGTTTCCGGAGCACAACTCTAAAACCAGCAGAGATATTTCCATGAAACTTTATAGACACATTTTATGTAGGACTTCTAATTTTGTATTATGCTTTACTTATTATTTAATATGCATGCAGTAAAACTCAGATATATCAAACTCAATTACTATGAACATTCACTTAATTCCTATGTAACTCGTCGCTGTTTAAAACAAATCAAAAATCCCACTGTTAGCTGCTGAACTTTGTTAAAACTAAGATCAATTCTTGTATTTTTCAAAGAAGCAAATGTTTTCAAAGTTGGTTTCACTTTGTTAAAAAAACATAAATATGTTTTGTATCTATTCTTCAATTGCAGTTGGGTTTTAATATACTTTCCCTATACTCTTACTAGCATATAAGATTAATGCATTAATTGATTTAGCTCTCCATTGGCGGGGGATCTGAATTACTATGTCCTTGTTATGTATGGTTTAATTAAATATGACATTTTCTTCGTTTACTACAGACAGCGAGAGTCCTGGAAAAGGGCGATAAAGCCACCCTACTCGTGTGCAGTCCACGGAAAATACCGAGAATATACGGACTATTTGTCAACTTTGAAAAACTGGTGCCTGCTATGGTCAACCATTGCCATTCTTCCCCTCACAATATTTCTCGATCTTGCTGGCGTAAGAAAATATTATGTTTTATTATTTACTTAACGATATTTTTGTTTGCAAATGCTGGAAAATTAAAGACCATTTCTTGTACTCAGAAAGCCCACCTTTTCATTGACGAAATTGTGTTCACACCTCGAGGAAAAACTTGCAAGACTGTAAATATCGCTTATAGAAATTTGTGGGCGCGAATTTGTCCAGTTTAATGGTGTTAGATATACAGCTATAAAGCTATGCAAAAGACGTGGACAGTAAAATGATGTTTATAATAAACCGGAACTTAAATTGGATTTGTGGTCGCAGTAGGCAACTTTGAAATAGAATTTGGTGTCCATATTGATGGATGTCTGTTTTATAGGTGAGTCTGGCCTGGGTCTACATGTTTATGGGTATCCTGATTGGCTCGGCAGTGGTCCCGATAGCCTTGAGCGTGTCTTGGGACCGCCTTACTGGGACGGGGATGACAGTAGGCAGTATATCGGGCACTATACTAGCTGTCATCGTCTGGCTCACAGTCGCCTCCACTTACGAAGGCGGTCTTAGCCGATTTCTGGAGAACACAGGTAAGATTGGTTTTGACATTCTTTAGTAATGCGTTGGTCACAACCCCTTCCGATTATGCTTAAGATGTACTCCCGGCATGATTTTCAGCCATTTTGGTTTCCGGTCGGACACCAGACAAGGCCGGCCGATAGCTGGGGCTTTCAGGGTGCATCGGGGAGATGCACAAAGAGTTTTAACTCGAAGTTAAAATCTCTCCTGTGGCTCGTAGATTTTGATACCCGGACACATATCCATCACACATCGTTTAAGTATCGTGCGATATCCGGCCTGAAATCGAGCGGCAATCATACCGCCCGGCATTTAATTGGGCCTGGTACAAGTATTGTTCGTTAAATACGAAGATACTCGGGCGATATTCGCACGGTGTCCGCTGAGTAGGCCTGTTATCGCCCGGACATCATATGATAATCGGCCAATTAGCATAAGTGTTCGGTCGATATCCACTGCCTCGTCGGCCCCCAAAAAATGCTCTTTGGAAACAGACGCCGTACGATTACCACACGGTCCCCTTTTTATGTAAATGATGTGTCACAAATGCCCGATATCGGAAAAATGGCCAAAACCAGTGGTGTATTTCCGATTATTCCCTATCCCCGGAGATCATTGTGACCTAGAATTAAGATACAAACTGATATACGTAAACCATGAATATCGCTGGATTGTTTTATAATTGTTCGTTTTTGCACGAAAACCATATTTCAAATAACCCTTGGAGAGGATTAGGACTTTCCCTGATCATGTTCAGATCTACACTGACGGCTCAAAAGATGGGGATAAAGTTGCAGCAACAAAGCTGTACATCTGATTACTGTTCCTCTATCCGATGAATGGAATCCAAAAGACTGTTAATGAATGGAATCCAAATGACTGTTAATGATTGGAATCCAAAGGAACTGTAAATGATTGGAATCCAAATGAACTGTAAATGATTGGAATCCAAAGGAACTGTAAATGATTGGAATCCAAAGGAAATGTAAATGATTGGAATCCAAATGAACTGTTAATGATTGGAATCCAAAGGAACTGTAAATGATTGGAATCCAAATGAACTGTAAATGATTGGAATCCAAATGAACTGTAAATGATTGGAATCCAAATGAACTGTTAATGATTGGAATCCAAATGAACTGTTAATAATTGGAATCCAAAGGAAACGTAAATGATTGGAATCCAAAGGAAATGTAAATGCTTGGAATCAAAAGGAACTGTAAATGATTGGAATCCAAAGGAAATGTTAATGATTGGAATCCAAAGGAACTGTAAATGATTGGAATCCAAAGGAAATGTAAATGATTGGAATCCAAAGGAACTGTAAATGATTGGAATCCAAAGGAACTGTAAATGATTGGAATCCAAAGGAACTGTAAATGATTGGAATCCAAAGGAACTGTAAATGATTGGAATCCAAAGGAAATGTAAATGATTGGAATCCAAAGGAACTGTAAATGATTGGAATCAAAAGGAAATGTAAATGATTGAAATCCAAAGGAACTGTAAATGATTGGAATCCAAAGGAACTGTAAATGATTGGAATCCAAAGGAACTGTAAATGATTGGAATCCAAAGGAACTGTTAAATGATTGGAATCCAAAGGAACTGTAAATGATTGGAATCCAAATGAACTGTAAATGATTGGAATCCAAAGAAATGTAAATGATTGGAATCCAAAGGAAATGTAAATGATTGGAATCCAAAGAATGTAAATGATTGTAATCCAAAGAACTGTAATGATGAATCCAAAGAACTGTAATGAATGATTGGAATCCAAAGAACTGTAAATGATTGGAATCCAAAGGAACGAATGTTAAATGATTAACCAAGAATGTAATGATTGAATCCAAATGAACTGTTAATGATTGGAATCCAAATGAACTGTAAATGATTGGAATCCAAAGGAACTGTAAATGATTGGAATCCAAAGGAACTGTAAATGATTGGAATCCAAATGAACTGTAAATGATTGGAATCCAAATGAACTGTTAATGATTGGAATCCAAAGGAACTGTAAATGATTGGAATCCAAAGGAACTGTAAATGATTGGAATCAAAAGGAACTGTTAATGATTGGAATCCAAATGAACTGTTAATGATTGGAATCCAAAGGAACTGTAAATGATTGGAATCCAAAGGAAATGTAAATGATTGGAATCCAAAGGAACTGTTAATGATTGGAATCCAAAGGAACTGTGAATGATTGGAATCCAAAGGAAATGTAAATGATTGGAATCCAAAGGAACTGTTAATGATTGGAATCCAAATGAACTGTTAATGATTGGAATCCAAAGGAACTGTAAATGATTGGAATCCAAAGGAACTGTAAATGATTGGAATCCAAAGGAACTGTAAATGTATTGGAATCCAAAGGAAACTGTAAATGATTGGAATCCAAAGGAAACTGTAAATGATTGGAATCCAAAAGGAACTGTAAATGATTGGAATCCAAATGAACTGTTAATGATTGGAATCCAAAAGAACTGTTTGGGAATGATTGGAATCCAAAGGAACTGTTAAATGATTGGAATCCAAATGAAAAGATCGAACATGAAATGTAAATGATTTTGGAATCCAAAGAAATAACAAATGAAAACAATTAAATGGAATGTTCTGTGAATGATACCTCATGGTACAATCAGTTGGAATCCAAATTTAATTGTTAATGATTTGAATATAGTTGGAATCCAAATAGAACTGTTGTCGGAATTGAGATCATTTCCGAAGTTCCAATTACTGATTGGGGGAATCCAAATGAACTGTCATCATGAATGGCCTCCAAAGGAACCATTCTGATCGCCGTGGACGTTGGAAGAACCACCAAGGAATTGAAATATACAGACCTATATTGGTACCGAATACAATTGAATTACAAAATCGTGAATGAAAATAAAATTACAAGGATCAAGCATTTGTTTATGCCCTTTTATTATCGACAACTTAGAATTCATGGATATGTGTTGGAATCACAAATGAGCTTACTTTTAAATTGAATTCTGTGAATCGATTTTCCCATCGTAAAAATATACAACGTATGTCTTATTGCCGTGATAATCGATACTATCATTCCCACTCTATTGTAATGAATATTGGATCTCATAGTATATATACTTTGTATGTCTGCATTAAAACACTTAGTGTTTTATAAAAAAAGATGTAAGTCTTACTTATAATCTTGATCCGCTGGATGCCTGTAGTCAAATGTGAATTTGACCTGGTATATGCTTGTTCGTAGCATGTTTTAGTGATGTAGACAATGTAATGTGACCCGATTCGTCGACACGTTTTTATGATTTATGTAATTGACGGTGGGGTATGCTTGTTCGTCGGACACGTTTTTATGATTAGACAGTGTAATGTGACCGGTGGGGTATGCTTGTTCGTCGACATATTTTAGTGATAGTGTAATGTGACCCGGTGGGGTTATTGCTTGTTCGTCGACATATTTTCGGGATAGACAATGTTAATGTGACCCGGTGAGGTATGCGTCGACATGTTTTTAGTGATATAGACAATGTAATGTGACCCGGTGACCCATGGTGTGGACAATGTAATGTGACTTGTTCGTCGACATATTTTAGTGATATAGACAATGTAATGTGACCCGGTGGGGTATGCTTGTTCGTCGACATATTTTAGTGATATAGACAATGTAATGTGACCCGGTGAGGTATGCTTGTTCGTCGACATGTTTTAGTGATATAGACAATGTAATGTGACCCGGTGGGTATGCTTGTTCGTCGACATATTTTAGTGATATAGACAATGTAATGTGACCCGGTGAGGTATGCTTGTTCGTCGACATATTTTAGTGATATAGACAATGTAATGTGATGCCGTCGACATATTTTAGTGATATAGACAATGTAATGTGACCCGGTGAGGTATGCTTGTTCGTCGACATGTTTTAGTGATATAGACAATGTAATGTGACCCGGTGGGTATGCTTGTTCGTCGACATGTTTTAGTAGTGATAGAGACAATGTAATGTGACCCGGTGGGGTATGCTTGTTCGTCGACATATTTTAGTGATATAGACAATGTAATGTGACCCGGTGGGGTATGCTTGTTCGTCGACATATTTTAGTGATATAGACAATGTAATGTGACCCGGTGGGGTATGCTTGTTCGTCGACATGTTTTAGTGATAGACAATGTAATGTGACCCGGTGAGGTATGCTTGTTCGTCGACATATTTTAGTGATATAGACAATGTAATGTGACCCGGTGAGGTATGCTTGTTCGTCGACATGTTTTAGTGATATAGACAATGTAATGTGACCCGTGGGGTATGCTTGTTCGTCGACATATTTTAGTGATATAGACAATGTAATGTGACCCGGTGGGGTATGCTTGTTCGTCGACATGTTTTAGTGATATAGACAATGTAATGTGACCCGGTGAGGTATGCTTGTTCGTCGACATATTTTAGTGATAGACAATGTAATGTGACCCGGTGGGTATGCTTGTTCATCGACATGTTTTAGTGATATAGACAATGTAATGTGACCCGGTGAGGTATGCTTGTTCGTCGACATATTTTAGTGATAGACAATGTAATGTGACCCGGTGGGGTATGCTTGTTCATCGACATATTTTAGTGATATAGACAATGTAATGTGACCCGGTGGGGTATGCTTGTTCGTCGACATATTTTAGTGATATAGACAATGTAATGTGACCCGGTGAGGTATGCTTGTTCGTCGACATGTTTTTGTGATATAGACAATGTAATGTGACCCGGTGAGGTATGCTTGTTCGTCGACATGTTTTAGTGATATAGACAAATGTAATGTGACCGGTAAGGTATGCTTGTTCGTCGACATGTTTTAGTGATATAGACAATGTAATGTGACCGGTGGGGTATGCTTGTTCGTCGACATGTTTTAGTGATAAAGACAGTGTAATGTGACCCGTAGGGGTATGCTTGTTCGTCGACATGTTTTAGTGATAGACAATGTAATGTGACCCGGTGAGGTATGCTTGTTCGTCGACATGTTTTAGTGATATAGACAATGTAATGTGACCCGGTGGGGTATGCTTGTTCGTCGACATATTTTAGTGATATAGACAATGTAATGTGACCCGGTGGGGTATGCTTGTTCGTCGACATATTTTAGTGATGTAGACAATGTAATGTGACCCGGTGAGGTATGCTTGTTCGTCGACATATTTTAGTGATATAGACAATGTAATGTGACCCGGTGGGGTATGCTTGTTCGTCGACATATTTTAGTGATATAGACAATGTAATGTGACCCGGTGGGGTATGCTTGTTCGTCGACATGTTTTAGTGATATAGACAATGTAATGTGACCGGTGGGGTATGCTTGTTCGTCGACATGTTTTAGTGATAAGACAGTGTAATGTGACCCGGTGGGGTATGCTTGTTCGTCGACATGTTTTAGTGATATAGACAATGTAATGTGACCGGTGAGGTATGCTTGTTCGTCGACATGTTTTAATGATATAGACAATGTAATGTGACCCGGTGGGGTATGCTTGTTCGTCGACATATTTTAGTGATATAGACAATGTAATGTGACCCGGTGGGGTATGCTTGTTCGTCGACATGTTTTAGTGATATAGACAATGTAATGTGACCCGGTGAGGTATGCTTGTTCGTCGACATGTTTTAGTGATATAGACAATGTAATGTGACCCGGTGGGGTATGCTTGTTCGTCGACATATTTTAGTGATATAGACAATGTAATGTGACCGGGTGGGGTATGCTTGTTCGTCGACATGTTTTAGTGATATAGACAATGTAATGTGACCCGTGGGGTATGCTTGTTCGTCGACATGTTTTAGTGATATAGACAATGTAATGTGACCCGGTGGGGTATGCTTGTTCGTCGACATGTTTTAGTGATATAGACAATGTAATGTGACCCGGTGGGGTATGCTTGTTCGTCGACATATTTTAGTGATATAGACAATGTAATGTGACCCGGTGGGGTATGCTTGTTCGTCGACATGTTTTTAGTGATATAGACAATGTAATGTGACCCGGTGAGGTATGCTTGTTCGTCGACATGTTTTAGTGATATAGACAATGTAATGTGACCCGGTGGGGTATGCTTGTTCGTCGACATATTTTAGTGATATAGACAATGTAATGTGACCCGGTGGGGTATGCTTGTTCGTCGACATGTTTTTGTGATATAGACAATGTAATGTGACCCGGTGGGGTATGCTTGTTCGTCGACATGTTTTAGTGATAAAGACAATGTAATGTGACCCGGTGGGGTATGCTTGTTCGTCGACATATTTTAGTGATATAGACAATGTAATGTGACCCGGTGGGGTATGCTTGTTCGTCGACATGTTTTAGTGATATAGACAATGTAATGTGACCCGGTGGGGTATGCTTGTTCGTCGACATATTTTAGTGATATAGACAATGTAATGTGACCCGGTGGGGTATGCTTGTTCGTCGACATATTTTAGTGATATAGACAATGTAATGTGACCCGGTGGGGTATGCTTGTTCGTCGACATGTTTTAGTGATATAGACAATGTAATGTGACCCGGTGGGGTATGCTTGTTCGTCGACATATTTTAGTGATATAGACAATGTAATGTGACCCGGTGGGGTATGCTTGTTCGTCGACATATTTTAGTGATATAGACAATGTAATGTGACCCGGTGAGGTATGCTTGTTCGTCGACATGTTTTAGTGATATAGACAATGTAATGTGACCCGGTGAGGTATGCTTGTTCGTCGACATATTTTAGTGATATAGACAATGTAATGTGACCCGGTGGGGTATGCTTGTTCGTCGACATGTTTTAGTGATATAGACAATGTAATGTGACCCGGTGAGGTATGCTTGTTCGTCGACATGTTTTAGTGATATAGACAATGTAATGTGACCCGGTGGGTATGCTTGTTCGTCGACATGTTTTAGTGATATAGACAATGTAATGTGACCCGGTGGGGTATGCTTGTTCGTCGACATATTTTAGTGATATAGACAATGTAATGTGACCCGGTGAGGTATGCTTGTTCGTCGACATGTTTTAGTGATATAGACAATGTAATGTGACCCGGTGGGTATGCTTGTTCGTCGACATATTTTAGTGATATAGACAATGTAATGTGACCCGGTGAGGTAGCTTGTTCGTCGCATGTTTTAGGATTAGACAATGCTTGTTCCCGTCGACATGTTTTAGTGATATAGACAATGTAATGTGACCCGGTGGGGTATGCTTGTTCGTCGACATGTTTTAGTGATATAGACAATGTAATGTGACCCGGTGGGGTATGCTTGTTCGTCGACATGTTTTAGTGATATAGACAATGTAATGTGACCCGGTGGGGTATGCTTGTTCGTCGACATGATTTTAGTGATAATAGACAATGTTGTTCGTCGATGTGACCCAATGGTGACCCGGTGGGGTATGCTTGTTCGTCGACATGTTTTAGTGATATAGACAATGTAATGTGACCCGGTGGGGTATGCTTGTTCGTCGACATGTTTTAGTGATATAGACAATGTAATGTGACCCGGTGAGGTATGCTTGTTCGTCGACATGTTTTAGTGATATAGACAATGTAATGTGACCCGGTGGGGTATGCTTGTTCGTCGACATATTTTAGTGATATAGACAATGTAATGTGACCCGTGGGGTATGCTTGTTCGTCGACATGTTTTTGTGATATAGACAATGTAATGTGACCCGGTGGGGTATGCTTGTTCGTCGACATGTTTTAGTGATATAGACAATGTAATGTGACCCGGTGGGGTATGCTTGTTCGTCGACATATTTTAGTGATATAGACAATGTAATGTGACCCGGTGAGGTATGCTTGTTCGTCGACATATTTTAGTGATATAGACAATGTAATGTGACCCGGTGGGGTATGCTTGTTCGTCGACATGTTTTAGTGATATAGACAGTGTAATGTGACCCGGTGAGGTATGCTTGTTCGTCGACATATTTTTAGTGATATAGACAATGTAATGTGACCCGGTGAGGTATGCTTGTTCGTCGACATATTTTAGTGATATAGACAATGTAATGTGACCCGGTGAGGTATGCTTGTTCGTCGACATGTTTTAGTGATATAGACAATGTAATGTGACCCGGTGAGGTATGCTTGTTCGTCGACATATTTTAGTGATATAGACAATGTAATGTGACCCGGTGAGGTATGCTTGTTCGTCGACATATTTTAGTGATATAGACAATGTAATGTGACCCGGTGAGGTATGCTTGTTCGTCGACATGTTTTAGTGATATAGACAATGTAATGTGACCCGGTGAGGTATGCTTGTTCGTCGACATATTTTAGTGATATAGACAATGTAATGTGACCCGGTGAGGTATGCTTGTTCGTCGACATATTTTAGTGATATAGACAATGTAATGTGACCCGGTGGGGTATGCTTGTTCGTCGACATGTTTTAGTGATATAGACAATGTAATGTGACCCGGTGAGGTATGCTTGTTCGTCGACATGTTTTAGTGATATAGACAATGTAATGTGACCCGGTGAGGTATGCTTGTTCGTCGACATGTTTTAGTGATATAGACAATGTAATGTGACCCGGTGAGGTATGCTTGTTCGTCGACATATTTTAGTGATATAGACAATGTAATGTGACCCGGTGGGGTATGCTTGTTCGTCGACATATTTTAGTGATATAGACAATGTCATGTGACCCGGTGGGGTATGCTTGTTCGTCGACATGTTTTAGTGATAGACAATGTAATGTGACCCGGTGGGGTATGCTTGTTCGTCGACATATTTTAGTGATATAGACAATGTAATGTGACCCGGTGGGGTATGCTTGTTCGTCGACATGTTTTGTGATATAGACAATGTAATGTGACCGGTGGGGTATGCTTGTTCGTCGACATGTTTACAATGTAATGTGACCCGGTGAGGTATGCTTGTTCGTCGACATGTTTTTAGTGATATAGACAATGTAATGTGACCCGGTGGGGTATGCTTGTTCGTGACATTTTGTGTCGTGCTTGACATGTTTTAGTGATATAGACAATGTAATGTGACCCGGTGGGGTATGCTTGTTCGTGACATATTTTAGTGATATAGACAATGTAATGTGACCCGGTGGGTATGCTTGTTCGTCGACATATTTTAGTGATATAGACAATGTAATGTGACCCGGTGGGGGTATGCTTGTTCGTCGACATATTTTAGTGATATAGACAATGTAATGTGACCCGGTGGGGTATGCTTGTTCGTCGACATATTTTAGTGATAATGGCCGTGGTACTTTCTGAATATTTTAGTGATAAGACAATGTAATGTGACCCGGTGGGGTATGCTTGTTCGTCGACATATTTTAGTGATAGACAATGTATGTGACCCGGTGGGGTATGCTTGTTCGTCGACATATTTTAGTGATATAGACAATGTAATGTGACCCGGTGGGGTATGCTTGTTCGTTGAGATATTTTAATGATATAGACAATGTAATGTGACCCGGTGGGGTATGCTTGTTCGTCGACATATTTTAGTGATGTAGACAATGTAATGTGACCCGGTGGGGTATGCTTGTTCGTCGACATATTTTAGTGATATAGACAATGTAATGTGACCCGGTGAGGTAAGCTTGTTCGTCGACATATTTTAGTGATATAGACAATGTAATGTGACCCGGTGGGGTATGCTTGTTCATCGACATGTTTTAGTGATATAGACAATGTAATGTGACCCGGTGGGGTATGCTTGTTCGTCGACATATTTTAGTGATATAGACAATGTAATGTGACCCGGTGGGGTATGCTTGTTCGTCGACATGTTTTAGTGATATAGACAATGTAATGTGACCCGGTGGGGTATGCTTGTTCGTCGACATATTTTAGTGATATAGACAATGTAATGTGACCCGGTGGGGTATGCTTGTTCGTCGACATATTTTAGTGATGTAGACAATGTAAT
Source organism: Argopecten irradians (assembly GCF_041381155.1). Classification (NCBI taxonomy): domain Eukaryota; kingdom Metazoa; phylum Mollusca; class Bivalvia; order Pectinida; family Pectinidae; genus Argopecten; species Argopecten irradians. The sequence goes on along the minus strand of NC_091134.1, from coordinate 1,664,696 downwards.
GTGACCCGGTGGGGTATGCTTGTTCGTCGACATATTTTAGTGATATAGACAATGTAATGTGACCCGGTGAGGTAAGCTTGTTCGTCGACATATTTTAGTGATATAGACAATGTAATGTGACCCGGTGGGGTATGCTTGTTCGTCGACATGTTTTAGTGATATAGACAATGTAATGTGACCCGGTGGGGTATGCTTGTTCGTCGACATATTTTAGTGATATAGACAATGTAATGTGACCCGGTGGGGTATGCTTGTTCGTCGACATATTTTAGTGATATAGACAATGTAATGTGACCCGGTGGGGTATGCTTGTTCGTCGACATATTTTAGTGATATAGACAATGTAATGTGACCCGGTGGGGTATGCTTGTTCGTCGACATATTTTAGTGATATAGACAATGTAATGTGACCGGTGGGGTATGCTTGTTCGTCGACATATTTTAGTGATATAGACAATGTAATGTGACCCGGTGGGGTATGCTTGTTCGTCGACATGTTTTAGTGATATAGACAATGTAATGTGACCCGGTGAGGTATGCTTGTTCGTCGACATATTTTAGTGATATAGACAATGTAATGTGACCCGGTGGGGTATGCTTGTTCGTCGACATATTTTAGTGATATAGACAATGTAATGTGACCCGGTGGGGTATGCTTGTTCGTCGACATGTTTTAGTGATATAGACAATGTAATGTGACCCGGTGGGGTATGCTTGTTCGTCGACATGTTTTAGTGATAGACAATGTAATGTGACCCGGTGGGGTATGCTTGTTCGTCGACATGTTTTAGTGATAGACAATGTAATGTGACCCGGTGAGGTATGCTTGTTCGTCGACATATTTTAGTGATAGACAATGTAATGTGACCCGGTGAGGTATGCTTGTTCGTCGACATGTTTTTGTGATGTAGCAACATGAAATAAGAAAGTTCCGTTTATACAAAGAGACACAGCCCAACACGGATATACCACAGCCTCCCAAAACATACATACTTCACACATTGCAACACATTGCACTCATAAGTTTAATAATAAACCGAATTGTTTCAGGTGATGCTTGCGATAGTGTGGGCTATGGCAGCAACAATATTCATCATCATATACCCTGTATTGACGGAAGCCTGGGATATCTATCACGCCTTTAAGGAGAAACGTCTCATCAACCCTGACATGTGGACCAAATCACCGCCACAAGGAGGAGGAGGACGACCGCAGCATGTTGGAAAGCTGGCCAAAGGCGAGGGACATAAGGTTGCTCCCAAAAAGTCTTATCCTAACAAGGCTGATGATACTAACGCCCACGAAGGGTTTACCGATCCTAATATGATAGACCACATCACAGAAGCTGATGATACGAATTGCAAAGCCTATTCACAGACAAGAATCAACGACTCCACACATATCTGACATTACTGATGTAACTTATGTAATTGCTATGTACTAGGTCAATCATATCGGTGACCATTTGCATATGGCTCAATTTGTAGTCCATCGGGCTAGTGTTCGGAGATCGCGGAATCAAATCACGGTCTGACAAGGGACTTCCTCTCTTTATTTTTAGTGATGAAACTGGTCTAGGGTTACTGAGAATATTATCAATTAAGTGAATATGGACAGAAAATGTGAATAGAAGAAAGATCTTTTTAAATTCTAAAATATTATTGCGGAGCATACATGCTAGGTTTGAAATATTGTTAAATAAAGTTTTAAGATAATACGCATCAATGTGATTCCGGAGATGGACGGAATTAAATACCCTGATCTATTGGTCCTCGATTTAAGCATCCGACATTTTCGTCATAAAGATTGTTTGCATTGATGCAGAAATACCACGGTAACTATTGAAAATGACAAATGAAAATCCCCCTAACCGCCTGGGTGATACTATACATTTAAGGATTAACCTAAATATCATATATAACACACACAATCGGAGTGTACTCAACATAAACCTATTACTGTGGTATAGTCCCATAATATAAAGACTAGTTATAAATATTGAATAACTTATTATATAGTTGCGTAAATATGTTTGATTGTTATTGTTAAGCATCACTTTATCAATACATTTACAAATTATATGGACATTGTTTGAATTTATTGTGAAAAATGACTAGAAATCAATTGGAGTGGTGTAATTACTGTTTCGATGCGCATGCAAATATGGTCTAGTAGTCATGATGCTTAAGAGAGCCTGCCATACCTATTGCTTATCTGCCAGTCCTTGAAGTACACGCTTCAATCTTATTTTTAAAGCTATAATGCAAGTCTGTCATCGTGTCTGAATGAAACGATCCACTGAAAGCTTTTCTCTTGGATATGTCATTCATCCAGTTTCAATATCCAAATTCGAAATAATTGCTGCATTGTTCCATGGTTGAGTATGTGATTCAGACTTTGAAACATTGTATAGTATTATTAATTTATACGCTCTTGTGTGAACATTTATTTATTTATATTACAGGGTTCCATAGCAACCATTGCTGACGTAATATCACTTTTATTGTAATTACTGTAAAAAAGACCCTTGTTTGCACTCTTGTTATCAGTCTACAAGGAGAGCCCATTGTAAATTTAAAGTTTCATTGATTTTGTTCTACGAAAACGTTGATGTTCTACTAATATTATAAGCAAGCCTGGATTAAAAGTAGGAATATTATTCACGAATATATGGTGACATGTTGAAATGGTACACAAAAAATCGCAAAAATCAATTATAGCGACAAGACTGCATTTATATATAAATGCGGATTTAAGTTGTAAAATGTTAAAAATAAGATGATAAAGAATGTTTTTTTTTGAAGTTTTAGTTCCTACCAAGAATCAGTTTTCTCCAGATCAACATGAATTATCCACATAATAACCTGCTACCAATGAAATCGTCACTGTTTTATTAAACTTGACCATTAGTATAAAGTAATTCGTCGGTTTTAACATTCTACTAATGGTAGCTACATCAAAAATACAAAGTAGCTGAATAAAATTGCGACTTCAGATCAATTGTGTAGACGGAAATACATATATTCGTGTCAAATGTCCCGTTCAAGGGTGATAAAACTGAGAAGGAGAAACTGTATTGAACAATGTGCAAGTCACATCCACACCCAAGCCACACCCACACCAAAGCCACACCCACACCAAAGCCACACCCACACCCAAGCCACACCCACACCCAAGTCACACCCACACCCAGGTCACACCCATACCCAAGTCACACCCACACACAGGTCACACCCACACCCAAGTCACACCCAAGTCGCACCAACACCCAAGCCACACCCACACCCAAGTCACACCCACACCCAGGCCACACCCACACCCAAGTCACACCAACACCCAGATCTCACCCACACCAAGTCACACCCAAGTCACACCAACACCCAAGCCACACCCACACCCAGGTCACACCCACACCCAAGTCACACCCACACCCAGGTCACACCCACACCCAAGTCACACACACACCCATGCCACACCCATACCAAGTCACACCCACACCCAAGTCACACCCACACCCAAGTCACACCCACACCCAAGTCACACCCACACTCAAGTCACACCCACAACCAAGTCACACCCACACCTAAGTCACACCCACACCCAAGTCACACCCACACCAAGTCACAACAACACCTAAGTCACACCCACACCCAAGTCACACCAACACCAAAGTCCCAACCACACCCAAGTCACACCCACACCCAAGTCACACCCACACCCAAGTCACACCCACACACCCAAGTCACACCCACACCCAGGCCATACCCAAACCCAAGTCACACACCCAAGTCACACCCAAGTCACACCCACACCCAAGTCACACCCACACCCAAGTCACACCCACACCCAAGTCACACCCACACCCAAGTCACACCCACACCCAAGTCACACCCACAACCAAGTCACACCCACACCCAAGTCACACCCACACCCAGGTCACACCCACACCCAAGTCACACCCACACCCAAGTCACATCCACACCCAAGTCACACCCACAACCAAGTCACACCCACACCAAAGCCACACCCACACCCAAGCCACACCCACACCCAAGTCACACCCACACCCAGGTCACACCCATACCCAAGTCACACCCACACACAGGTCACACCCACACCCAAGTCACACCCAAGTCGCACCAACACCCAAGCCACACCCACACCCAAGTCACACCCACACCCAGGCCACACCCACACCCAAGTCACACCAACACCCAGGTCTCACCCACACCAAGTCACACCCAAGTCACACCAACACCCAAGCCACACCCACACCCAGGTCACACCCACACCCAAGTCACACCCACACCCAGGTCACACCCACACCCAAGTCACACACACACACCCATGCCACACCCATACCAAGTCACACCCACACCCAAGTCACACCCACACCCAAGTCACACCCACACTCAAGTCACACCCACACCCAAGTCACACCCACACCCAAGTCACACCCACACCTAAGTTACACCCACACCCAAGTCACACCCACACCAAGTCACACCAACACCTAAGTCACACCCACACCCAAGTCACACCAACACCCAAGTCCCAACCACACCCAAGTCACACCCACACCCAAGTCACACCCACACCCAAGTCACACCCACACCCAGGCCATACCCAAACCCAAGTCACACCCACACCCAAGTCACACCCAAGTCACACCCACACCCAAGTCACACCCACACCCAAGTCACACCCACACCCAAGTCACACCCACACCCAAGTCACACCCACAACCAAGTCACACCCACACCCAAGTCACACTCAAGTCACACCCACACCCAGGTCACACCCACACCCAAGTCACACCCACACCCAAGTCACACCCACACCCAAGTCACACCCACAACCAAGTCACACCCACAACCAAGTCACACCCACACTCAAGTCACACCCACACCCAGGTCACACCCACACCCAAGTCACACCCACACCCAAGTCACACCCACACCCAAGTCACACCCACACCCAAGTCACACCAACACCCAAGTCACACCCACACCCAAGTCACACCCACACCCAAGTCACACCCACACCCAAGTCACACCCACACCCAGGTCACACCCACACCCAAGTCACACCCAAGTCATACCCACACCCAAGTCACACCCACACCCAGGCCATACCCAAACCCAAGTCACACCCACACCAAAGTCACACCCACACCCAAGTCACACCCACACCCAAGTCACACCAACACCCAAGTCACACCCACACCCAAGTCACACCAACACCCAAGTCACACCAACACCCAAGTCACACCCACACCCAAGTCACACCAACACCCAAGTCACACCCACACCCAAGCCAATGCAAACATTCACCCAGCCAAACCACACCCACATCTAAGTCACACCCGCACCTACAGCCAGGCCAAACCACATCCACATCCTAGCTACACCCATACTCAAGCCAATCCGCACCTACATTTAATACTAAACCACACCCACCTCATGCAAGCCACATCGCCCCTTAAGCTCACCGATCCGTTTCTTTCATAATGTAACATTGCATCAAAATGATGCTTTCAAATAGAGTTATATATTCCTCTTCCTTTTGTTATTGAGTTTATAGATGTCTGACACTATCCTAAAGTTGTTGGTTTATACATGAAAACTATTATTTCATGAGAATGATTCAAAATCAATATTCAATAAATATCAGAGATAATGAATGTGTAACTATACTTATTTTATATCGTCGTCAATATTGCATTTTATGGAAGCGAGCCCCAGTCCTATGAAAATAAAACTGACCGTTGAACCGAAAATGAAAAGTTGTGTGAAATTGGATCAGTAGTCTTCATCTGAGTTAACGATCTACGAAGAGCATGCGCAGTTGCCAGTAAAATGTACTGAACCTAGGTCAGTGGCTTTTGTACGAGTACTACACCACTATCAACATTGTATACAAACAACTGATCCTATTAACCCTCCAACCTGTATATTATTGTGTTGATTGGTCTTCGTCCTATACATTCCGTCCTTGATCATCGTGCCGTCTCATTATCTAAGTATACCATTTTAAATATACACTTTTTTCGCTCAAATATACTATTGATATATTTTGAATACTTATATTTTGTACTATATTGTGTCAAGGAAAACAATATTATACCGATTATGGGTGTATGGTAAGTCCATTAACATTGTTTATTTTAAATACTCCATGTGTACATGTTGCAGTTTTTCTGTTTTAGAGTTCCATTTTCATTTTATTTTTGCCATAGTAATCAGGTTGAAATAAAATTGATTATGAAATCGATAAAATTGTTTCGAATATTATCAGTCACTGTAACATATTGATGAATTTTGCACATCACATTTTTAACTAATTACTACAGTAAACATGTGCGGTCATTGCTCTCACTTTGTTCGATATATCATTAATTGTTATACAAGGATACTGATGGTTGACAAACGCTTTTAACATCAAACGCCATTTTGTTGTCATGGTTACAAAATCACCATATGGAGCAAAAATAAAAACATGTGCTTAGGTTATTTGTGAGTATGTTGTGTTGCTGCTAGTTTGAGGAATAGAAAATACAGCAGTACAATGTCCACAAGTGCAAATGCCAATTGGTTAACATGCTATACACTGCATGGTATTCGTTATTCATTGACATATTTGTATACTTTATTCGATATTCATTGAAGTTCTGGAACAGGCATTTTATTCTTATGAATATATAGATGACACAGTAGTGTTGCATCAAAATTCCAGGATCCATTAAATATTGCAAAACCTTCGTATATCTCGTTATGTATTTGAATATCTAAGGTTAGTGAATGCGATGATAGTAATCGTTGTACAACAGTGAATGAGGTTTGAGTTCACGAGGTACACGGTTTGGTGAAGCCTCTTCTCTCCTGTTTTACAGTCGAAACCAAATCTCCATGAGAAAGAATCACCTTCTCCTTTTCTACCATGATAGTTATGTTTTCTATACGCAACTAGCAGCAAAATAGTAAGGGATAAACTGTGTATATGTCGACGTCAAAGTAGTATTATCAAAGGCTGTCATCCAGATAACACAGGATTCGTTTAAATGTAAGTTTAGTGTATGAAATGGGTGAAGCTTCAACTACATGGTTACACTAGGTTGTAGGAGGCGAATCTGATAGCCTGTTCAAAATGAGAACGATACTTCCTATCTTTAGCTATACTTCAAACTCGAAAGTCATTTCCCGGGGCAAACAAGATAAGACCTCCAATGTTAAGTCATTGAACTTTTATTTCACTTGCTATTAGATTTTTTTCAATATTTTAAGGTTAGTGGTTTAGCGATTTTTGAGACAGTAAATCGCTTACCTTTGGTTTGGTTTTATTAGTTTAACGTCCTATTAACAGCCAGGGTCATGAAAGGACGTGCAAGGTTTGATGGCGGATGAAAGCCGGAGTACACGGAGAAAAATCACCGACCAGTGGTCAGTACCTGGCAACTGCCCCACATGGGATTCGAACCCGCATTCCAGAGGTGGAAGGCATATGGTAATATATCGGGACATTTTAACCACTCGGCCACCGCGGCCCCAATCGCTTAACGAACAAAAAATTTAAATAACACGCTCAATAATGAAAAACAAGTTTTATTACACTAAATATGTTGTTGATAATACATTACACATATCAGACATAACGATAATCCGTCTATGCCAAACACAAATAATCCATATATTATACAAATGTATTAGTTGAGAATTATATTAATTGATAACTACATACAGACTGAAAATATAGTGAAGAATGTGTATCAATAACTACATATAAAACTATTTCTAAGAACGTAAGAACAGTACAGTACTTGTCTGTATTTGCCGCTCATCAAACATAGAATATCGACATATCACCTCATTCTTTAAGACTTTTAATATACCTCAGCTTGGTTGTTACAGTTTCGTGCCATCCAAGCTAAAGTTTGAAAATAAAACAAAGCGTTAAATTCATGTTCTCAAAATTCATTTAAAATTAACCGTTATATAACCAGAACAAAAACTTGAAACTAAACAACTTATGATTTTATATAGATTTTTTGGTATAACTGCAAAGTAAACTATGATGAATAACGAGGTACATTTCATATTGTATTTCCCTTATTATGGCACCACAAGTCAACACTACCGGTACCCCATCTCCATCCCCGAAGTACAATATGACGGGTTCAGACTAGCAGCATTCAACTGAACTCCATGGTAATTTTATTCAATTAAAGATCAATCACTATACCCGAGTATTATCCCGCATTACTGTTCGTATCCTATTGTTCGTTTTGTATGTCTTGATAAAGGGGCAGATCGCCTCGAAAATTTGACAATTTTGCTTTGTCCATACGGTTGGAATTACTTCCTTGTCCCATATTTACCATTTGAAGTAATTCGTATCCAACAGACTTACGTTTGATTGGATCCCGTGTCATCTGGATTACTTCTTTGACCCTGAGTATTATTAGTGAAACAATTATTATAAACATATCACCTCATACCTTGAATTTCAATATATAACACACATACCGTAAAGCCGCGGAATAAATATTTTACGATTTCAAAATGCATTTTTGTTCATACATCTTCAAATATTGCTCGACGTCAAAACAGCTCCAAATTCATTTCATTAGGATTTGATAAATCAAAACTTCATCTTCGTATTTAGAAACCACTTAAAAGTATTTAAAACAAATTAAACATTTAAGAAACCAGATATATATTATATACATGTGTTTCTAAATAAAAATTAGAAATAAAACTTGATAAACTGATTATTTTTATATCTATAAATTTCTCTATTGAAATTACAAGGTAATCAATGGGAACATGCGAATCAATATGATGCAATACTGTTTTAATTGAGATATACTTGTACATTCATATTTCGAAATAAACTGAATATCTATTCTACGTCACAACATTTCATAATACATCAAATATTAATCAGCAATTTATGAATTTATACATATAAATAAAATACCAGTCAGATTCTCTGGATTGAATAGGATCCCCTAAATAAAAGAGAATTACTTCCCTTTGACCACTTCAAAAGCATAATATATAGCAGAATAGAGTAAATTTGTGCCGTGTTTTTTATTTTATTTTACTTATATACCCGATGATTATCAAATAGAAATTCACTTGTCATTACATGATAGGGCCAAAAAAGGACATTGTATCCTTAAAACTTATATTAAACTTATTATATGGTCAAAGAGAATATTTCTGAACAAGACTTCGGGATATATTTTTGGATTTTTTTTTACCGGAGCCATAATGAGGAAAACTCTTTTCCCTGCACATATTAATAAGAATTAGGAAAGACAGATGTAATACCATGACTAGTTGCAACACCTAAAGAATTAATAAACACACTTAACACAATGAGCATCCTCTCATTTTACACAAAAAAACTAGCATCAAATCACAAAATGTACAACGATTCAACTCTGGCATGAACGCAAAATTCATAAACGAGTTTTAAAGGAATAAAAAAATTCACAATGTTTGATATTATCAGAACATTAAAATGATACGTATGCTCTGCTCATTATTGCCTGATTATATAGGAACTCTTTGTTTTACAGCCTACTCTCCAGACACGCTTGAAGTCATATTATTACACGGGTACAATGTCAGAGTATGGACTTATGCTTTGTCATCAACCTTCACAATATGAAGATTTCAAACAAACTCTGAAGCGATTTCATTCTTTGGAGATCGATTTTCATGTGTGTCTGTCGATAATGAATTCGGGTAAATTTTTGCTGTGATTTTCTCTTCGGTGTTTTTGATACCGAACAATGGAGGATTCGGTCGAGGAGGTGGCAGTTCATCTTGGTTCATATCAGATGAAGAGTGTTTCGGAGAAGGGTAGTTGACCTCGATCTCGAATTCAGTCTCCACCGCCTCATCATTGGCTGCTGTTTCTGTTTTCATCTGCGTGTCACACTGTTTCCCGCGAAGCCAGAATGTCGGAACCTCGCCTCTCCCCTACAAATAATACAGATGTAGGAATACAGGTAATTCAAACTGTAAATACCACATTATCAAACAATGACCGTATCGTTTCGGGAAGTAAGAGTTCTGCCTAACATTAAAGTTAATCCTGTCTTATACCTAGTCAAAGTTATTCAGTTTACAAATGAAGAAATCGGCTCTCGTTATATCCATGGAGACATTTAAAAGGAGCTTATATTAAGATCTTTAGTGAATCCGCCGTAATTTGATATTGCTCTGGTAAAAATCAACACATGAATAAGTTTTTGTAATACATGAAGTAGCACATACTCCGAGTAAGAACATAAGTAATGCCTTTTGTAAATACTCGACCCAAGTCGTCAGGAATAAAGAAAAACATCGACTGATATTTTGTCTATAAACAGTGTACCTTAACATTTATAAGTCCCCGCTCCTTTGTGATGTAATTACCAGCTTTCTTCAGTGCGTTGTTGGTCGCTAAAGTGATGAGGATTTTATTTGCTAGAAAACAAACAAAAAAACGTTGTTCGCAAATTTGAGTGTGTGTAAATCATTATTTTTTACATTTGGTGCTCCCTATCCGTGCACTCTAATTTCCTTGTTATTAACCTCAAATTTCTATGAGTAAGCTAAATCATTGGATTGACGTGTATAATGCATTTTGACTATGCGCTGGTTTAAAGAAAAGCTTAATAATGAATCATTGCTATTGAAAATCCAAAACACGATGTCACATACGTTTCCCTAATAGTTAGATTTTATGATGGACGTACAATTTTTATTATTTCATAGCTTTACCAACGACGTTTAATTACAGCAAATAAAAGTGTAAATGAATTATGGCAATGTTAAAATGACGGGGTGATATTATATATATTACTAAAATCAATTAGTACAAATCTTATAATTGATGATACATACGAGCACTCTCCATCTTCATCTTGGCGGCGAAATTGACAGTCTCTCCAAGAACACAATATCTCGGCATGACTGCTCCTATAATACCGGTTATACACGGACCTGGAACAGCACAAGTATATCAATGTTTGTGATAACTACAGGTAGTACAAGGTTATACAAGGACCTGGAGCAGCACAAGTATATCAATGTATGTGATAACTACAGGTAGTACAAGGTTATACAAGGACCTGGAGCAGCACAAGTATATCAATGTTTGTGATAACTACAGGTAGTACAAGGTTATACAAGGACCTGGAGCAGCACAAGTATATCAATGTTTGTGATAACTACAGGTAGTACAAGGTTATACAAGGACCTGGAGCAGCACAACTATATCAATGTTTGTGATAACTACAGGTAGTACAAGGTTATACAAAGACCTGGAGCAGCACAAGTATATCAATGTTTGTGATAACTACAGGCAGTACAGTATGACAATTGTATGTGTATCCAAATTAAAATCTAAAGAAACATATTATTTGTTTTTATCATTGGACCTTATATGTAGATATGCAACACCAGTAAATGTGTCTACCATTCCTATTTAACATATTTGTAATTTATCTATCGTAAATGAATTTAAAGAACACTAATTGCCATTTGCTAGTACTTTTAATTTTCTTCTTTTCCCACTAATCAGTGTGGTTCCTCTATCGACATCGTTGATTCCAAAAACAAAATTAACTAGAACAAAACATCCCTTAATTCCATTTCAGGCGTTTTCCTTCTGTTTATGTATTTTTAATTGCTGTTTTTAAAATATTTTATTTTAAATCTCCTCCCTATTATATTAACCTAGATCATGCTCAGATTGTTCTAACTCTCACCCGTATTAATCCCGATCAGGAGCTGGACATATCTGTTGCCGGATACAGAGAATCGTTTGGTCTGGATGAGCTGAAGCATTTCCAAGGCCACGTCCGCTACCTCTGATGAGTGTCGGTCTTCGTTCCGAATGGGAAGTCCTTCAGAATAAACAGCAGATCGCAATAATTTTTTGCGAAATGCAAAGTTTTACCTTAGATTCATCAATGAAATGTTAACTATAGTACATTGGTAACTCATGGAATTGTTTTACCTCTCCGTACCTTATTTTTCTCTTACTGTATGTCTGAGACTCAAACATTCCTTGTTATATTCAATTTAATTGTTTTCCCGCTAAAGCAGAAATGCAAAACTAGTTTCAATCGAAGAAATCATTTTGTGAAATTGAGGATTTTAAACACAAACCTGATGCCACCATATAACAGTTTTTGATGGTCTCGACCTTGTATACATTGTAGTCCTCCAGAAGGTCATCTATTGTACCATATACAGAATTCATCAGAACCACTATTTCATCTGGGGAACACTCACTTGATATTCTGTCAAATAGAAACACGATATGGCAGGGTATTATTTATAAAACTCCATGTGCCTTTCGTTAAACATAAACATTATATAAGGGATGGACTGTTCAATAGCACAGATAAAGTTTGCTTTTATTGTATTGTGTTTTGAGTAAAATCAGTTTTTGAAGAACATAAAAGGAGTTTTCGATTACATTTAAATGTTTTTACTGAAATCAAATAGTAATTAATGCAGAACGTGGTTTTGAAGGTGATTTACAAACCAAGCCACTTTACATTGACGTCTCTGGTTCCTGTAGTGTTTTCAAACCTATGTGATTTATTACCTATTAAAACCAAAAATATCCAGAAACAAGATAGTCACTGAGTTGAAGTATTCAGGAGCGATTTCAACGTTCTTCTTCAGTTTTTCGGCAACAAGCGCTGGGACCATTTGGTACAGAAGCCCGTCTGTTCGTTTCTTTTCCATTCGTAGATCGTTGGTTCGATCAACCAATGTCAGTCCATATCTATTGACATGATAACATGACATAAGTCAGGTGAAAGACGGTGTAGAACATCTCTGAAACTTCGGATATAGAATGAAGCTTCATATTTGAAAACAAGTATTGATGTAACAAAGAAGATTTATCGTTAAAATGAAACACTGATTTTTATGTTTTTATAACAGAATATAAAGAAGTTATACTCATAACAAGGACGACATTCCAGAAAAGTGAACTGGGCCCAGTTTCATGAACATTCCTTAACTTTAAGGAATTTCTTAACTTAAAATTTTACATAGGAAAAGCATTACAAAAGTTAAAGAAAAATCTTGAGTTAAGGAGCCTTCCTTTAAATACGTAATGCTTTCCTATGGAGAATTTTAAGTTAAGGGATTCCTTTAATTTAAGAAATGTTCATGAAACTGGGCCCAGGTTGTGAAAATGTATTTATTGGTCTTGTTGGTGTTCATGGGATCTATTTGGAAGACGTGGAACAATAACCTGGTTAACAATATGGTATTGTAGGACATTATGCAAATATACACATAAGATCATATACCACAAAACGTTACACTACAGAGCTGTTGTGTTTTTTTCTTCTAGTACTTGCGAGTCCTTGATTAATGATCACTATAGCTGGACTTTAATTTCTATTTAACACAAAATGCTGTAAAAATTTGAAATTCCGCAATGCTCATTCTAATTTTGTCAGTCAGTGTCCCCATTACCTCTGAATACTGCTGGTAAGGTTCTCTGTGATATAAATGACTAGAGGACACATGACGAGGACAACGAAGAGGAATGCAGCGCTCACGGCCAGGTTCTTTGTCGTTTGGTCGATAACAACGTCCAAGATGTCTATAATCTCGTATCCCAGATCTCGCTGGATCTCCAGAAGGGTGTCCAGGTATATTGTCATATTGTCGAACCTGCAGACAAAAGTTGTTTCCTATCGGTTTTTTCTATCGTACAGGCTTTACATTACTTTCCATTTTGAAAAAAAAGATAAACAAAGTAATTATAAACAGTAAGGAAACTGAATCCTTGTTTCCTTTAAACACCATTTTTAAAGTAGTAATTATTCGCTTGTCGGATTAAGCATAGGTCATGCCAGTAATAAGAAGAAAGTTTCAATAAACTTTGTCTAACAAGACCAAACTGTAGCCTTAAATCGAGATTTGTTCATGACTATAGATAATCCCTGTTAATGTTATCTTCGTTTGATAGTATTGTTCCTGAACGATTCGTCTTATAAACTTACATGTGTATTAAAGGACGTGAATGAATGGTAATAGGAGAGGAACATGTTCCTTTCCGAAACGGAATAACTGGATGATCGTTAACCCATGGCTTTGTTGACCCTAGACTAACGACTTATCATATATGGTACAGCGACTCATTGTAATGACTTTATCTTCATATGGCTATATATATAAATATACCAGTATCGAGCCTTTTCCATATCTGGGTGTGTCGCTTCCTCTGTGTGATGCTGAATTTCGTTCCGGAAGTTGTTAATGATACCAGTGATGTTCGTCTCCACCATTTTGACACCGGAAGTGTAAAGTCGGTCCACTCTGGCAGAGTATAATTCAGCTGTGGTATACAGGGCCTTAAAACGACTGATTCGATTGTTGTACATCTCAAAGTAGGCCTGGGTCTGGAAGTGAGAACGAAAATAGATAAATAAAATTTAAAAAAAAAATAGAAAATAAATGTAAATTATGTATGTTCAATGTGTATGACAATATTTTTGTACCTTCGCAAAAAGATATACAAATTTATATAGGCATATAACGTATTGAACCTTCCTAAACTTTGTCTTCGCATAATCCGTAATATTGTATATTTTTGTTGCATAAATATGCAGCGCACTTTATTTACTTTGAAATATTAAAAAAGTCTGCCTGCTTACATTTCACCATCGTAAGGAGTTAAACAGCACAATCTGTTCAAACAATTTATATAATCATATACCGCGTGACATTTTTCTTTTGAACAGAAAGGTGCAATCAGCGGATGGAAATACATTTAGACTTAATAGGTTATAATATCAATTTGCTTAGTATTGAATCATGCAATTATCAAATTTGTTATTCGAAATTTATTCTGGTAGCATATATTATCTACCTTGAATCCTCCTTGCACGAAAAAGAGAGTTCCGAGGGCGCGTTCGATTCCAACATCCTGTTTCCCGCTTGTTAGTTTCAGATATGCTACCAGTGTTTTCCACACCACGGCAAACTGACCTCTGGTGATTGACTTGTACAGCCAAACAATGACCACATCTATCACCTGGAGGGAAAACCACGGTTTAGTAACATATTGTAGACAAAGGGTAAAATAGACCTATTAATATCTAGGATGAATATGGTATTGGAATTATCGAATGCGACATAAACTATGAAAATGCCATTTTTACAGTTGATATGAATTCGGGAGCGATACATTCTAACGATTTTATTATTATTATTTACGACAAAGTGTTTAAAAATTTACTTTTTTAAATATGCGTATGCTATCCCCTATGACCTGGTTTAATTCTTGTCCTTAGAATAAAAGGTTTCAACAAAATCAACATACATATCGGATTTAAGGTAATATTGGAACATCAAAAAGGGCAAATCTACTCTCACTGTATAGGCTGGCTCACTTGTACCTGCTTCCCCATGGCATGATCGTAAAAATGTGATTTAATATTGGATAGTCGTTATCTTCTGCCTAACGCCACTCTTAACACCGTCTCACGTTTGGCCTTGAGTTAACCTGTGAAGAAGACTGTGTAGGTTATGTCCCTTGGCCGAGAGCCGAGACACACCATAATCATAGGACTGTGGCAACAGGCAGTGAGATAACACTATAAAAAGCCAAAAGTTCCCCTATTACAAAAATACGCATCAGTCAAAGCAGACCACTACTCATACAACATATTGCATACAGGTAAGTCCGTTCTAAAATAAAATGACCCTGGCTAAATAACAAACCGACCATCATTGTCCTTACTGACCTGAGTGTAGTATTCCATTTCCACATGAAGGTTGTATGTATCCTTTGACAGCAGCTGACGATGGAATTTCAGATATTCCTGCAGTTTTCCTTTAGATTCGAACTCGGTCCTTTTCTTGTTGTCCAGATCGGCGGGCCATTCCGAGAGGGCGTCAATGGCCTTGTCTGTGAACATGTATTCGGTTAGAAGAAAGGTCTTTGTTTCTGGTCCAAGGTCACTAAGGTAAAGCACACTCATGTCCCGCTCCTGTTGGAGATGGTGGATCAACTTGCCGAGCTCAACACTCAGTTGTAGCTGGAACTTCGTCTGCAACAATATCAAGCCGATACCCACCGGTGAAGTTAAGTGAATCAAACCAATACCCGTTGGTAAAGTTAAGAGCTTCAGTACAACGATTTCGAATGCATGCAGATTGAATTCATGTTACTAAACATGTCATAAAAGAAAAATAGCATAGATAGACAGACAATGCAAATTGCTTAAATAGACAATGTATTCACCACCTGAAGTGAAAATATAAATGCATAGTGATGTATTAATTAATTGGTTAATATGATGATGACTTTTATCTCTTCACAGTTTGTATTTGAAAACGTATTATTTGTAATAATTCAAGGAAGTAAAGCGTATTTCACAAAGCGGTTTACTGTGTCTTTCTAAGTGTAAATACATTGTACGACACAGACGATACCAGTTGTCATTATTTAGTTCACTATTTTTCTCTTATCACTAGCTTAAAGATGCTCCACCGTTGACAAAAAGTATTTTTCTCTTTCAAAGACAGGAACAGACGATAAGTTTTTTCTTCAGTTAAAAAAGATATTTACTTTACACTATAACCGCCATTAAAAAGTTTGAGCTTCTCATTTTACATCAAGATAAAAAAAAAGTAAAAATAATAAATTACATCCCGCAAAAAACACTGTGCTAACTATATCCTATAGGGAATGAAGTACTGATTGCGCATGTACCAAAAGCAATGTTAATTATCTTATATTATTTTTTGTGTAAATAGGAACATATATACACGATAAAACACCAATTGTTGTTCAAAAGATGAGTGTCGTTTTTGCTCTGTCGGCGGTCGAGTATCTTTAAGGGTCCATTAACAATATTGAAATCCCTTTCATATCTCCCAGAGGAATGTACTATATTTACAATTGTAACACATTATTAATGACATTTACATTTAGTGCGCTTATTCATTTACAGCTTAGTGAATTGCACAAGTAACATCATTATTCACAAACTCCGTATCGGTTATTGGAACCTTTCTTTGTCCCGTTTTCGTCTCCCTACCAATTGACACTGTGTCAGCGTAGTTATTGTCATTGTGTACCTTCTCGTTTTCCGTCTTGCGTTTCACTATATCCGTGAGTGTGTACACGCTGAAGGCCCAGAGTCCCAGGATTGGTAAGACGGTTAGACACAACATTTTCACTAACTGTAGTCGGTTTCCTATGTCAGACAGTTCCTTCCCACGACACAGATCTATAAACCGGAAGTTGTTAAAATCAGGAGACAAAATACAATAGAATTTGATTGATGAATATCCATTTTTACAGAAAATCATGAAGATATCGCCTGTGTAAAAAGTGAGAGAGAAAGAGAACGAAACCATAATCCGCTCTGAAAATAAATAAATGTCCCTTATTTCAAAGAAAAGCTTTAGAGTAAAAGGTTCAAGATATTTGAAGATTTGAAATCGATCTGCAAGATTTGCTATTTCATTGCTCTAGGAATCATCAGTGACTCAACCGTGGTTAAAGTAACTTTGCCACAATTATAAAGCAAATACTGATAAAAAAAATGATATAAAATGATCATTACATGGAATAGCCTGATAGAAATTAATCAACTTAACTTAATCAATTTAAACCTACACTAAATAAACTCTTTAAAAAATAAACAAATTCTGACCGGAATGTTTTATATAGCCAAATAGGGCCCGGTACACATTCATGCGACATGTCAATGAGGCTTACCCTCATAAATCGAAACGGCCTCAATTGCAAGGTGAAGTAAAGGTATATCAAAATGTAGGATAATCGAACGAACGGCGACTGAAACTTAATCTCATGTAGATAAAAATGTAATGCATAAAATTTTCATGGGTAAAAAGGTTAACCATTCGCTTTCGCTAAACGTCTGTATTTGAGTAATAAACATATGCACTTGGTTTAAAAGGAGGGAATGTCCAATCTATGACTATAATGGTATTGATCTGTTCACTCACCCATGGTAGTGACTCTCTTCTGGTACGAGTTCTCAGTCCCGAACGATATGAACGATAGCGTCCTCTGGCTCAGTTTCCTGTTCACGTTCATTTTGGCAGCTCTAATGAATCTAAAATAAAAGTGATTCATTTGGTGTTATCTTGTTTTATCAATTCAACAACATGTAATGATGATAAGGCTTGTTTATAGCTTTTCAGCGGCGGGAAACATGTAATGGTATATTGTATTTAAGTCTATGGTGACATAATGTATTTACCATATGAATGGAGGAAACATGTAATGGTATATTGTATTTCAGTCTATGGTGACATAATGTATTTACCATATGAATGGAGGAAACATGTAATGGTATATTGTATTTCAGTCTATGGTTACATAATGTATTTACCATATGAATGGAGGAAACATGTAATGGTATATTGTATTTAAGTCTATGGTGACATAATGTATTTACCATATGAATGGAGGAAACATGTAATGGTATATTGTATTTCAGTCTATGGTGACATAATGTATTTACCATATGAATGGTGGGAAACACGTAATGGTATATTGTATTTCAGTCTATGGTGACATAATGTATTTACCATATGAATGTAAACAGTAATGGTATATTGTATTTCAGTCTATGTGAATAATGTATTTACCATATGAATGGTGGGAAACACGTAATGGTATATTGTATTTCAGTCTATGGTGACATAATGTATTTACCATATGAATGGTGGGAAACACGTAATGGTATATTGTATTTCAGTCTATGGTGACATAATGTATTTACCATATGAATGGTGGTAAACATGTAATGGTATATTGTATTTAAGTCTATGGTTACATAATGTATTTACCATATGAATGGAGGGATACATGTGATGGTATATTGTATTTAAGTCTATGGTGACATAATGTATTTACCATGTGAATGGAGGAAACATGTAATGGTATATTGTATTTAAGTCTATGGTGACATAATGTATTTACCATATGAATGGAGGGATACATGTGATGGTATATTGTATTTAAGTCTATGGTGACATAATGTATTTACCATGTGAATGGAGGAAACATGTAATGGTATATTGTATTTAAGTCTATGGTGACATAATGTATTTACCATATGAATGGTGGTAAACATGTAATGGTATATTGTATTTCAGTCTATGGTGACATAATGTATTTACCATATGAATAGAGGAAACATGTAATGGTATATTGTATTTAAGTCTATGGTGACATAATGTATTTACCATATGAATGACGGGAAACATGTAATGGTATATTGTATTTCAGTCTATGGTGACATAATGTATTTACCATATGAATGGAGGAAACATGTAATGGTATATTGTATTTCAGTCTATGGTGACATAATGTATTTACCATATGAATGGTGGGAAACACGTAATGGTATATTGTATTTCAGTCTATGGTGACATAATGTATTTACCATATGAATGGTGGGAAACACGTAATGGTATATTGTATTTCAGTCTATGGTGACATAATGTATTTACCATATGAATGGTGGGAAACACGTAATGGTATATTGTATTTCAGTCTATGGTGACATAATGTATTTACCATATGAATGGTGGTAAACATGTAATGGTATATTGTATTTCAGTCTATGGTGACATAATGTATTTACCATATGAATGGAGGAAACATGTAATGGTATATTGTATTTCAGTCTATGGTGACATAATGTATTTACCATATGAATGGAGGAAACATGTAATGGTATATTGTATTTCAGTCTATGGTGACATAATGTATTTACCATGTGAATGGAGGAAACATGTAATGGCATATTGTATTTCAGTCTATGGTGACATGATGTATTTACCATATGAAGGTGGGAAACATGTAATGGTATATTGTATTTCAGTCTATGGTGACATAATGTATTTACCGTATGAATGGAGGAAACATGTAATGGTATATTGTATTTCAGTCTATGGTAACATAATGTATTTACCGTATGAATGGAGGAAACATGTAATGGTATATTGTATTTCAGTCTATGGTGACATGATGTATTTACCATATGAATGGTGGGAAACATGTAATGGTATATTGTATTTCAGTCTATGGTTACATAATGTATTTACCATATGAATGGTGGGAAACATGTAATGGTATATTGTATTTCAGTCTATGGTTACATAATGTATTTACCATATGAATGGAGGAAACATGTAATGGTATATTGTATTTCAGTCTATGGTTACATAATGTATTTACCATATGAATGGAGGAAACATGTAATGGTATATTGTATTTCAGTCTATGGTTACATAATGTATTTACCGTATGAATGGAGGAAACATGTAATGGTATATTGTATTTCAGTCTATGGTGACATAATGTATTTACCATATGAATGGAGGAAACATGTAATGGTATATTGTATTTCAGTCTATGGTGACATAATGTATTTACCATATGAATGGAGGGAAACATGTAATGGTATATTGTATTTCAGTCTATAGTGACATGATGTATTTACCATATGAATGGAGGGAAACATGTAATGGTATATTGTATTTCAGTCTATGGTGACATAATGTATTTACCATATGAATGGAGGGAAACATGTAATGGTATATTGTATTTCAGTCTATGGTGACATAATGTATTTACCATATGAATGGAGGGAAACATGTAATGGTATATTGTATTTCAGTCTATGGTTACATAATGTATTTACCATATGAATGGAAGGAAACATGTAATGGTAAATTGTATTGCAGTCTACGGTGACATAATGTATTTACCATACGAATGGTGAGAAACATGTAATGGTATATTTATTTCATTTAAGAGATATGATGGTAGCTACACAGTTGGAGCAGAATTTTGTCGTTACTCAGAACTTATGAAGATCACCCCGATTATGTTATAATATTCCATCCTCGCTTAATCAATTTCCTTTATTAAAGGGTAATAATTCAATTATGCTTGTTAGGAGCATTTTCATTGGCTTAAAATTGCTTTATCAGCCCATAAAGGTATAAATGGCGTCACCGTTTGTAACGTTGCTTCTGATTGGCTGAGATGGCGGCGTAATGATTTCATAGATAAAAAAGTCCCAAAAATGAATTTTGAATATTGAAGAGATTATATTTAGTAAATTGAATTATAAGGATTAATTTGAATAGATATTTTTATGTTATGGAAACATAACACAAAAATCTGAGTGTAATCTCATCATAAACCGCTTTGCGGTTTATTTAGAGTATACTCAGATTTTTGTGTTATATCTCCATAACATAAAAAAATCTATTCAAGTTAATCCTTAAATAATCGTCACCATATGAGCATTGGTGTGTAACCTGCAAATCAACCAAACGTCTAACATCTGGTGTTCTAGAATATCCAACGGTGCACAACTAAACAGTAATCAAATAGTCGCATCATAAACCGGATATACAAAGATAGATACATCACTTCAATCCATTTCACATATCTTTAATTACAAAGTGTGAACGCAGACTTTTTGTGAATCCTTAAAGATGCTCCACCGCCGACAGAGCATAAATGATATTCATAATTTGAACAATAATTGGTGTTTAATCGTGTACATATATGTCTAGTTAACACAAAATATAATATAAAATAATTTATTTTGCCTTTGGTGCATGCGCAATCAGTATATCATTCCATATAGGATATAGTAGAAACCCCCCCCCCCCCCCCCCCCATATAGGATATAGTGCAACGGTTTTTTTTCGGGATGCAATTAATTATTTTTTATATTTTTAACTTAAAGTAAAATTAGAAGCTCAAACTTTTCAAAGATGGTAATGGTGTAATGTAAGTAACTGTTGTAACTGAAAAAATACTAAATCGTCTGCTGCTGTTTTTGATAGTGAAAAAAATACCATTTGTCAGCGGTGGAGCATCTTTAAAGTCTGGTGAAGGTATCAATACACTACAGCCTAACTGCTAATGTAAATACTAGTCACACGTTGGGCTAAGTAGGAACATTGAACTTATATAGTTATTATTATCTAACGCCTTATCAACAGCTATGCCAGACCTCCTGATCGGATGTTTGTAAATATATAAATTATTGTGTGGGGAACAGTTATATACAATGTACAATTATAGATTATGAAGCAGACTGATATCGACTTATAGTTCATTGGATTATTTATTATGTGAAAATATCCATGGTATTAATTTAGAATAAATAAATAATGTTTGCTGTTAACTATCAAAAACAGCAGCAGACGATTTATTTTTTTTTCTTCAGTTATAAAAGTTACTTTACACCGTTACCACCATTGGAAAGTTTGCGTTTCTAATTTTACTTCAAGTTAAAATATTAGAAATAGTTAATTGCATTCCGAAAAAATTCTGTGGCACTATGTTCTACAATATAGAATGAAGTTCTGACTGCGCTTACACCAAAAGCACAATAAATTATTTGATATTATCTTTTGTGTTAATTAGACATATATATATACGATTAAACACCAATTATGGTCTGTCGGCGGTGGAGCATCTTTAAGTGGAAATTCAGTACAAATAATTAATGAAACTCAATGAATTAAACCGTTTTTAATGGTGGCAGATGTTTTATATTTTTAATAATTGCAGAGAACATTGACACAAGTTTTTACAAAATCATAAAAAACGCGCGTTTCACATTGAACTGACTGTAATGACATTTTAATTAACCATAAACATGATAAGTATAAGTGAGTACAACCGGTAAAGGCTATGGAATAGGAGTTTAGATCGGTGTTCAATATTAGACATTAAATATTCAAAGCAAAATGGTGGATATTCTTTGAATTAATGGAAAGAATTATCATCATGCTTGCATATATAGTATACCAAGAAAACAGGAAATACGAGATTTGTGGTATATATGTGTCACTATGCATTGTTGCTGAAACTGATCTAGTCACTACCACATTATCATCATCATCAAACTTTATTTCCTCCAGGTGGAGATGCAATATAAATCGACATAAAAAGATAACAAAGAGAGAAGTTCAATAAGTATAAAATAAAGAGTAATAAACAAGCCATTACTCTTTTGCGCGAATTTTTATCAAAGTGACTTTCACTGATGGAATAAACACGAAGCGTTCAAGATGAACCGAGCCGATTTCATCAGGTGTGTCTTTTTACTAGCATCATCCTTGAAAGGGACTCCTGCTGTATCCCCTAAAAGGGTTCCAGCAAAGAAATATGCTTATGATAGTGTTGAAGACACAGGGCCCAAATTCATGATTTCCTGCAGAAACCTGTCACGGAGAGCTCTGGAATGATCACAGCTAGCGCAGAAATTAACTATGGCGTCGTGGAAGGGCTGAAGGCACAAAACACACACTGTAGTATCATGGGTGACTGATAATGTCAACATGGAACACAAGGGGAAATGACCTGAACATCCAATAAGGATGTTGCTGCTTACAACATGACGTACGGTTTGTAGGATGAATGACACAGCCGAAACATATCAAAAAATCTGAATCATTTGTCATACGGACTTTCAAGCCGCGTTTTCAGTAGATGATATTGCGGTATTCACTATTGACTTCCATTTACATTTAAATGGGAATGTATATGTCCACGGAGATCCTGGTTTTACTACTTGTACATTCAAATAGGAATACAATCGTGCGGTGAAGGTTCGCTTGACTAAAAACTACTGTTCTAAGGATATCAGTTTCTGAAGGAAACGCAATTTTCTTCTGTCAATTTCGGCAGATATACGAAATAACCCAAGCATGGGATCGACCATGTCCGATCTTAATCGCCGGTGTACACAAAGAATAAGTTTCGCTACATAGTGTTGGAAACGAGCTATTTGTGAAAGATCGCTCACACTTAAATGCGCCCAATGTTCGCATCCATAGAGAACAGATGGCAAAACCACTTTTTTGGTACAAATTGGTTTTGACGAGCGGATTAATTAAATTGGATGGGTCAATGCCAATGATCGAGTGGATGGTTCTTCTTCCTTTATCACACGCCGCGCGAACACGTTCCACGTTGGACATTCCGGCTGATACTGAAGTTCCAAGATGAACTTGAGAACAAGTTATACTTATATCGACAGGACCGCCTACATTTAGCGGCTATAAAAACACATTTCTTGCACATCTTCATAAAAACAGCTACTACTTTTGGAAAGTGCGATAATTTTCTTATCAAAATCATCCTTC
Organism: Argopecten irradians; assembly: GCF_041381155.1. Classification (NCBI taxonomy): domain Eukaryota; kingdom Metazoa; phylum Mollusca; class Bivalvia; order Pectinida; family Pectinidae; genus Argopecten; species Argopecten irradians. The sequence continues at coordinate 1,640,496 of NC_091134.1, read as the reverse complement.
ACATATTTACAAACTTCCATCATTAAGACGATTTAAGCCCCATTATGACAAACATTACTCTAGCTTCTTGAAAATCATCTAATTGAAATTCATACTGTCTGTCTGACCGATATAATAGGCATGAGCGAGGCTTCCACTGCAACCTCATTGGCCAGTTATAAAAAGTTTCTCTTCTCGGGACGTTGTATATCTAAAATGGATTTCGCCGTTACTATTTCAACATATACGAAGACAGACTTGTTATTTAGACCTCTAAAACGTCTATAAATGGTCTTATGGCACTCTTGTGGGTTCATGATTATATAATCTGTAACTAATTCTCATATCCCTGTGGTCACTACTGGCGTTTTGAAATAAATAGTGAATATAGCTCAACTCCCGTGAAATAAAAGCACTTTACAGTTACTGATGGCTTTGACCCCACTTGATTTCATTGCTTCCGAATGGAGTGGTCACATGTTTCATCATTGATCTCTGACATATATGAAATACAGTTGTACATGTCAGCTGCAAGAGCCCCATACCTGGTCGTATTGTACTAACTATAACATATTTTCATATCCAAGGTTTATCTTTTATCGCGGTTAGATACCATATTGTGACATTGCGTCATATTTTTTCAGAGAAAACTACGCGAGTTTCGCTCACAAAATATATTCATATTTTCACTGCATATCTACTGTCAACCTTATCAAGCGCAGTTGGCATTTAGAAATCTATGAACTGCCATCCGCTTATTATGACGTTGTTATCATTTCATTGTGATGCCACAATTATTGTGCCAGTGATCACAGAAGATGGCTGATGAAATGGCAGTTCCTTCTTTGATGATAATGGATTTTTCATTTATTATCAATGCAAAATCTTTTCAGATTTCATCATAATGATAAATAACAACATTTGGTCGGGACCATATCAGGATCATTTCATGTAAGTTTCAGCTAAATCGCACTGTAGAACTTGAGAAGAAGTTCAAAATGTGTTTTCAAGATAGCGGCTGTGGCGGTCATCTTGGATTTCAGATCGAACCTGAAATTAACAACACTTTTTCGGGACCATGTCAGGATCATTTCATGCAAGTTTCAGCTAAATCGCACTGGTAGATCTTGAGAAGAAGTTCAAAATATATTTTCAAGATGGCGGCTGTGGCGGCCATCTTTGATTTCGGATCGACCCGGAAAATATTTCACTTTGTCAGGACCATGTCAGGATCATTTCACGCAAGTTTTAGCTAAATCGCACTGATAGAACTTGAGAAGAAGTTCAAAATGTGTTTTCAAGATGGCGGCTGTGGCGGCCATCTTTGATTTCGTATCGACCCGAAAAATAACAACACTTTGTCGGGACCATGTCAGGATCATTTCATACAAGTTTCCGCCAAATCGCACCGGTAGAACTAAAGAAGAAGTTCAAAATGTGTTTTCAAGATGGCGGCTGTGGCGGCCATCTTGGATTTCAGATCGACCCGGAAATTAACAACACTTTGTCGGGACCATGTCAGGATCATTTCATGCAAGTTTCAGCTAAAATCGCACTTGTAGAACTTGAGAAGAAGTTCAAAATGTGTTTTCAAGATGGAGGCTGTGGCGGCCATCTTGGATTTCGGATCTACCCGAAAAATAACAACACTTGGTCTTCGTCTATAAATGGTCTTATGGCATATAAGTGGGTCCATGATTATATAATCTGTAACTAATTCTCATATTCCTGTGGTCACTACTGTTGTTTTGACACAAATAGTGATTATACTTAAATACAACTCCCGCGAAATAAAAGCACTTTACAGTGAATGTTGTCCCTGACCCCATTTTACCGTAACTCGATTTCATTGCTTCCTTGGAGTGGTCACATGTTTCACCATTGATCTCTGAGATATATGAAATACAGTTGTACATGTCAGCTGAAAGGACCGCATACCTGGTCGTATTGTACTAACTATAACATATTTCCATATTCAAGGTTTATCTTTTATCGCGGTTAGATACCATATTGTGACATTGCGTCATATTTTTTCAGAGAAAACTACGCGAGTTTCGCTCACAAAATATATTTATATTTTCACTGCATATCAGCTGTCAACCTTACCAAGCGCAGTTGGCATTCAGAAGTCTATGAACTGCCATCCGCTTATTATGACGTTGTTATCATTTCATTGTGATGCCACAATTATTGTGCCAGTGATCACAGAAGATGGCTGTTGAAATGGCTGTTCCATCTTTAATGATAATGGATTTTTCATTTATTATCAATGCAAAATCTTTTCAGATATCATCATAAAACTGTCATCAAATGGAAAAACAATGAATAGGCATTGAACATCTTTATACAACTAAAGAATAAAACTTGTTTGGATTATCCGGTTACTTTACTTCTATAATAGCATTTCAACAATATGTTGATTAGTTGTTAAAAACTAAACGTTATTGTTTGTTTACATGTACATCAGAGATATCTGTGTCGTTTTGAGGCGTTTCTTTTTCAATAAGGTCTATCGACAAGTTAAGTAATATAGACAGCGCGGACAAATGGTTCAACGAAAGTATATAAAAGCTGGCTTAAATAATTTTGGTTTCACTGTATAGCTATCACGTTTGAAACCCTTCAAAAATTCTTTCAATATATGCCATCGAAAATTGCAATAAAACCGTTCCTCGACTTATTCGATATTAAATTATTAAATTTAAAATTATTTAAAATTGAATAATATTTCCTCAGAGTTCAACTATTTATTTTCGGTATGAACCGAGAAAAAAATACATCTATAAGACAATAAATCAAATGCAGAAGACACACAACACAGGCTGTTTACAATCGAACACTTGTGATTAGATATATATGTGTCTGTGTTTTTTATCACAACATTATTACAATTGATACGATTCAAATTTAGATTCATTTAGTTTAATTAGCAATACTTACCTTTGTCTGCCGTGAAATCTGACTTCTTCCTTCTCTCTAAACTGTCATGTACGCCACGCATGCGCAGTAAAGAACAACCTGGTTATATCTCAACTATTTGTAGACCCATCTGCGCGGATTGACATTAGTTATACTTTATTAGTACATGATAAATAGAATGTATAGTAATACAGCTATATCTATGATAATTTTAGAATTGAATAGAAATATTTTATGTGACATGTCACCTTCATACTTGCCAACAATAAAATGCTAGATACGTCGAAATCTTTATATTATTCATTGGCCAGTAATAATTTATCAAGGAAATATCGTCTTCAATGTTAATTGAAAAGCACTTTTTCCACTTACGTTCTTCACTGTTATGGATGAGTAAATCTCTTCATACTAATGGTTTAAGATTCTGGAAAAATCGAGTTCAGCTTACTCGTTTACAATTATTTCAACAGTTTGGATACATAAAAATCGATATTAGCAATCTTTACCATATTCTATAATACTGAGAAGCATCGTCAACAGCAATAGCATGTTTGTGAAAATGTGTTAAAATACCTCGAAAGGATTGTCATAGAATTCGCGACTTGACGCAAACTGTGAGTTTACTCCCAGCGTCGCTAAGAAACGACTACGTTGCCATGGAACAGACATAAATCGTATTTCCCAAACTCTAGAAAATGTTGAAGTTTACAAAATGTGATAATTTTTTTTATCTATATGTGTTTCAAGATTGGAAATATGTAGACTTTGTAACGTCTCTTGCCGAGCCATTGATCTTATATAATCATACATTTACACCAACACTCTCAACACCGCTTCACCTACTTAGAGAAATTCTCTTAGACATTTTAGATGCACTTTATACTTCAAGGTGTTTCCTTGTAACTCCCAAACATCATCATATTATACTCATCACGATTAGAAATTGTCTATAAAAATAATTTCTGATAGTGTAAATATATATATATATATATATTTTTTTTTTTTTTACCTTGTAAATATTTTTCGAATACCCGTTGAGTACAGCAAGATTTCAGGAATGAAAATTAAAATCATTAACGAATATATGTTTCAGTAGATATCCATCCGTGCTATCGTCAAACTTATCTGTTCTGATAGATAGAACAAGGTGTCATAAACAGTGACGCATGCGCACAATAGAACAGACAAAATGGCATTGATGGAATAACAACAGGATACTTGAAAGTACAAGGTATGTGGATAAGTCGTTTAACAAATCTATTTTGCATTTTCAAATATTGTATAATATTTTGTGTGTTTTGTCTCTTGTTTGTTAAAGATGACTGTCGTAAAAAAAAAATTTCTTAACGGATGTAAAAGCAATATATCGGGAATATCATATTTGAGGATATCACTGTCATCATTTATCAATGACCTTTATCAAACTTAATCCAAATTAATCCAATGATAATAAAACTCCGGCGTAATGGGAGAACAGTGTTTTGTTATATCTCAGTAATAAGAAGCAGGGAAAGTGTAAAATCATCAGTCCCACGGTGTCTACTTTAGTTACATGTGGAGTAGGTAACTTAGAATCCTGAATAAGCGTCCCTGGTATAAGCTTCAATACAGCGCAAACTGCAATGAAATTAAAACACTCATGATAGATAAAAAATTGTTGTGATATTGTAGTTTATTTATTAAACCAAGTACAACAATAATGGCCATACAGGTTCGCTTTGGTATATCTAAACGATATAAGGACGCCATTTGAATATAAGAATTTATCAGCCATATTGGTTTTGACGCATTAAGGATATGTGATATAGGCAAAGAAAATGGACTTATACATTTCATTAAAATGTATATACTTTTATAATTGATGTAATATCGATCTGCAGAATATTTTGTACTACTGTATTATTATTTAAATAATATTATGACTTACATTATGGTGGGCTATATGTTGTAAAAGAGCTCCACCGCCATCAGATCATAAACGATTTTCATCATTTGAACCTAATTAACACAAACATATAGGATGTTACATGAGTGTTCACATCATATGAGATATTATGTATTATATTATAGGGATATTATCCTTCGCTTGTAAAGGATTTTTTATCCCCTTGCCGAGACACACCCAAATCAAATAACTGATATAGTTTCAGATTCTGGTTTTATAAAAAGGTAAGCAGTAGGACGTACGTGATGGAAAGTATAGATCAGTGAATCTGGATATGTGACTTAGTGAGTTAACAATATAAACCAAAGCTATTTTCATTTACATGTAGTTCTGAGTCTTCAAACTTGCCTTTTGGGGTAATAACTTGCATCGTTTGAAAATTGTGTTGACAACATTTGCAATAGATATATTTTGCCTTTGCCTTTCTAAAACAGCCGTGGTAGACAAGTGTCAATTACGAACACTTTATGACATATGTCAAAGTTATGCCATGATTTAGATAGCAACATAGACCGATTTTATTATTGGCTTTTGGCTGTTGACTCTTTGACTTTCTACGGTTTATATATATTCTTTATAGAACATACCTAGTACGTACTTAAGTGATGCAAAACACATCCGGAATGAAATTGTATGCTTTCTCTGAAATAAATGACTCATGTAAATAAAAAACTAAATTTTAAATGAAATTAAATCTCAATATGCTTATACGTCATGCAATAATCATCCCGAACTATATTTTTATAAATATTTTCTGAAGGAATACATCAGCAAAATATTGTATTCTGCAACAGAAACACACTTTTGATTTTATTGAACAGAATTGTATGTTCCTTTTTTGTTTGTTTGTTTGATTAATTAACGTCCTATTAACAGCTATGGTCATGTAAGGACGGCCTCCCATGTATGCGGTGTGTTGCGTGTATGCTGTGGGAGGTGCGTGTTTTGGGAGACTGCGGTATATTCATGTTCCTTGTTATCATTGCAGCTATCATCAAAGAAAGATGTCGACGGCCTATAGTAGCAGGGAGTCTGAACGGATCAGTTTTGAGTCCTTGGAGAGTCATGATAGTTTTAAAGATGTGAGCACAAATACCCTATGTGCGGACAGAGGTAGGACATCTTGACTGACAGGGCTATCTGTATAAATAGCTACCCAATTTAGATATGTGACATTTATTTTCAAGAAGATGCATTTTATTATTATTTCGAAATCTCATTCATTTCGACAGTCGATGTGTATCTGACATAAATACGGGATGCCTAACGTCACTATCCAGGGTTATTCAGTACAATAGTCTGTTTGAATACTTTGGCGGATCTTATGTTTAGATTAAAGTTCTTGCTCTCACGATCTAACCAACCGACCATAGAAAACGCGCGTTCTTCATGTTAACAAAAATGAACTGAAGTGATGACAATGACCATTGCTACATATCACGTCCGTCAACGGCAGTTTTAAACGAAGTCAAGAAGGGTGTAAGTTCATTAAATGGTTTCTGTTTGACAAAGTAGCACAAATTATGGAAAGATGGACTTCGATATCGTGACAAAAAATGCAAACATTAAAGCATGAAACACAAAAAAAACTGGTGTCCGAACTAATACACAACTAAATGTAAGTCTTTGGTATTTTGAATCTGTAGCATACACAAGTTTTCAAATGGCGCAGTCATTTTGTAACTATAGATCAATGATACAAGCGTTTTGGTTGTTCATTACGTAAATGGAAGGGGGACAACTGCGGTGATCAAGCACGTGGTGGAGAGCGAGAACGTAGGGTGTACGAAGGGTTTCAGGTATCGCACTGAATATCTTTGGCTTACGAAGCTAGGGTGTTTCCTACAGGACACCACAGTCGACTCGATTCGACGTAATTTTGCGTTTCTATGCCGTCTATTTGATCTTGTATGAACTATTTCTTTTATTTGTCATTGAAAATATCCCACGAAAAGTTTAGTCTACAGTACATGTTTATATATTTCATTAGAAGATATGATCAGGGGAGTAAAGTAGACTAACATGAGATAGAAATGAAATTTAAAGATGGAAAGACGAAAAGCTATCACTATTTAAAGTTGTTTGGTTGTCGAATGTTAATTTTTTTGTGATTTGTTTGTCGACTTTAAGGTCCGTGTGGTGACCAGTCTATGACAGACATTGGTAAGAGAATCCAGCTGTTAAAGATGTTGTGTCTGACAGTCATACCTATCCTTGGTCTATGGGGCTTTACATTCTATACTCTAACTGATACCATCAGCAAGAAGACGGCAAACGAAAAAGTAAGCCATTTACTTATCAACATTACGATTAATGCCCACCCAATGTTGTAGAAAAGAACTTATTTATAAAGGTAGCGATTTAATGGAAATACTGCCTAGTTAGTACATGCATTGACTTGAAACAGAACAACAGATGGCAAAATGTCGGACAGTTTAAGCACAATAAAATCGGTCCTTTGAATGTTCCAAGGTTCTAATCGTATACATCATATTTTCATTGTCATCATAATAAAATAAATGTTTTGTTGCTTTATTTTGAAAATTAAGTAAAAGAATAACACCACCATTGTTTCCTTGTCTGATAGCAAAAACCAAATGCCTTAAAACAATCTGCAATGACCATCGTAAAACATTTGGTATCGAACACAGAATTTACATGCAACTATGTCTTAAAGGTTAATGAATTGTGTCCACTTTGATTTAAAACAGACGAAGAAAGAGTTACAGTTGAGTGTAGAGTTAGGAAACTTGATACATCACTTACAACAAGAACGCGACATGAGTGTCCTGTACCTGAGCGCCTTAGGGCCAGAGACGAAGACATTCCTCCTAACAGATTACCTGGAAACAGATAAAGCCATCTACGCCCTGAACGACTGGCCCTCAAACTTAGACAACGAGAAGAGAATGGAGTTCGAATCGCAAGACAAACTGCAGGCGAGTTATGCGTTGTGATTAGTGATTTGGGGTCTAGGTTTTAGAAGAACTATGACAGTACTCAATTATAAAATCATAAAAAAATAATTAAACTTTAATCTGAATAATGATTGTAGCGTTTCCAATTTATCAAACTTATCGAAGAATGTGATCAACTTAAAGTTCATAGATAACTGGTGCAAGCTGGTTTGTAAATCGGCAAAGTGATATATTGGTCATGTCTTTTTATTTCTAGGAATATTTGTCTCGCCATCGTCAACTTCTCAGTAAGAACCGTTACAACATAAACAATGAGCTCGAGTTCTACACCAACATCATTGACGTAGTCATTGTGTGGTTGTACAAGTCTATCACACAAGGAAAGTTTGCTGTGGTCTGGAAAACGCTGGTAGCATACCTCAAACTCACCAGTGGCAAACAGGACATAGGTAAACCGAAACAAAATCTAGTTACAAATCTTAGTTAGCAGCATGCAAGTTTTCGTAATTCTTTTCGCCAAACCAAGTCGTTGTTAATAAATCTTTATCAAATAAAATTTCATTTCGTTTTAGGATTGGTATTTTGGAGATGCATGCATGTTTAATTTTGTGCGTTGGAATTTTTGGCCCAGAGTAAGATTTCTGTATTACAATCTCAAGATCTCGACGACGATATGAATGAGTATCCTTATAACAGCTCTTTCCAAATCCATATTTATGCATTTCAATGTCCGATAGAATCGTGGAAGACTCAATCACGCAAAATTATTCGTTTTAGGATTGGTATTTTGGAGATGCATGCATGTTTAATTTTGTGCGTTGGAATTTTTGGCCCAGAGTAAGATTTCTGTATTACAATCTCAAGATCTCGACGACGATATGAATGAGTATCCTTATAACAGCTCTTTCCAAATCCATATTTATGCATTTCAATGTCCGATAGAATCGTGGAAGACTCAATCACGCAAAATTAGCCGGCAGAATATTTCTTTTCTTTTATACCTACGGGTGTAATACTGGTTCATACCATGCAATACACTTATGTCGTCTGAGATTGTATTACATGGCTACCTATACACATGAGCCCTGCAGGTAAGGCGTTAGAATTGTACCTGCTGCCCCTATTGCATGATCGTAAAAGGCGACTAAGTTTAGGATATTATCTTTTCTCTTCTTCCTAACTGACTTCATCTTTCCTAATGCCTCCCTTGGCACCGCCTCACTTTTGGCCTTGAGTTGTGCGTTAGCCCCTGTGAGGAAGGATCTGGGTTCTGTCCCCGGGCCGAGACACACCAAAGTCTATAAAAAGTGGTAGTTTCTGCTCCTGCGTGGCGCTCATCATACAGGGAGTGGGACGACTGGTTCGCCCGTTGTCAGCATAATGTTACCGGGTGGGGTGTGTTGCTTGGTGTCTTCGGCGGCATGCTTCAGTGATATAGCACTATAAAAAGGGCAAAAGTTCCACTATACAAGAAGATACAACACGAACATACCGCAGTCTCCCAAAACACGCACCTTGCACTTCACACACGCTACACACTGCGTTCATGGGAGGCCGTCCTTACATGACCCTGGCTGTTAATAGGACGTTAAAAAAGAGCAGACAATACACTTATGTCGTCTGGGACGGTTTTACTATAAAAGAAGCAGACAATTGGTTATGGTTTAAAATATCACACATTTTTTTCGAACTTATTTGAAAATGACCGGATATCATATTTGTAGAATTGTAATAGGAAAGTCATGATTTGAGACAACAATACTCTATCATATGTGGATATGAAGGATTTTTTAATTTTGAAATACAAAAGCCTCAGGTTTTATAACATATTGTGACCCCCGATCAAAAGAGTAAAATTCAATTAATGATGTATGTGCTGCCGTTTATTCTGCTAAGTGATTTATTATGAACTTTATCGAATGTCCAATCTGTGAATGTGTTTTCTTTTTTACATCTGTTATAGGCATTGAGAGAGCTCTAGGAACTCTTTTCTATGTGCAAGGCGGTTTTCAGTCCTATAAATATTTCGAGATGTACAACAACCGCATCAATAGGTACGTATGTCAACAGTGTGTCGTAGACAACAAATAAATGTTAGTATAGCATTGGACATGTTTAGTTGAGAGTTGTTTACTTTTTTTCGGTGATCATTAAAAGATTGCGGAATACCGGAAAAATTTCATTTTATACCATAATATAAGTTTGCTCAGGGGAGAACCACATAAGAATATTTTCAAAAGAATGCAAAATTTGCGAGAAAATTCTCAAAAGATAAAGGTAATCCCTTAAACTATATCACTGTAAAAATGCGGCAGTAATTTTTTTAGGATGCTTACTGCATCGTAGATTATGGCTGCATCTGCTGCAGCATATCGATCGGAAAGGTCTGACATCTTCATGTATTATTGAACATGTCAGATTTACCTTTGTCTGTAGACTGTGATTACAGTACCTTTGATGATGTAACTATATATTGTCAGCTGTGTTATCGCGTTATTACTTGGTATGAATCACAAACGTACGGTGGCTGGGAAAGGACAAGAAAAAATAAAATAAAATATTGCGTGCGAACGCAATACTAATGCGTTCGAAAGCAATACTATTGCTTGTGAACTCAATAATTTTATTTATTTCATGTCCGCTCTTAGCCTCCGTATCTTTCTCAATCTGCAGTAAACTGACAATTGAACTGTGAATTACTCAAGTTATATTTTATTGCGTTCACACGCAATAATTATTGCGTTCGCACGCAATACCATTGCGTTCACACGCAATACTTTTGCGTTCGCACGCAATAGTTTTATTTATTTCATGTCCGCTCCCAGCCACCGTACAAACAAAATACACTCGTCTGAATCAAATACGTGTTATATGTATGTATAGTTATTGGAGATTATTTAAGCATACAGCCCATGGAAATGACTTGTGTATACTACATGTATTGTATAATCCGGCCCTACATCTGTTTTATAGATATATCGATACGCCATAGAAAACCTACACGTACGGGCAAATTCACAATTAGTTTCCGGGACAGATAAGAGAACCGTGGTGCCTTTGAAATAGATTATATCATACGGTTATTTCGACCTTCTTTGGCTAATTAGTGATGTTCAAGGTCAACGCTCTAAACACATAAACATACCATGTCCTATTCTAGGTGCCGTGCGCTCTATATGAATACATTTCCCATCCTTTCTATTCCAGGCTCCGTACGTTCTATAGCTACTCTAGGTTTGATGCACTCCACCTGAAATTTTTCTATATCTCTTATAGGTTCCACACCCTATTTTCCATGCAAAGCATTTATTCTAATTCTTTGTTCCGCACTCTCTAGCGATAAATTCCACACGTTCTAAATATTCCATTTTTATTTTGCTAGGTTCAGAACATTCTATACATTTCATATTACATCTCCTATTCTAGGTCCAGTGCGTTCTATGCATCATATTCCACATCTCCTATTCTATGTTCATTTCGTTCTATACATCACAATCCACATCTCCTATTCTAGGTTCAGTGCGTTCTAGACATCACATTCCACATCCCCTTTTCTAGCTTCAGTTCGTTCTAAAACATCACATTCCACACCTCTTATTCTAGTTTCCGTTCGTTCTATACATATTACTCCACATCTCCTATTCTAGTTTCCATTTGTTCTATACATATTACTCTACATCTCCTATTCTAGATTTCATGCGTTCTATACATAATACTCCATATCTCCTATTCTAGGTTCCGTGCGTTCTATACATTTTACTTAAAATTTTCTATTCTAGGTTCCGTGCCTTCTAGACATATTACTCCACATCTCCTATTCTAGGTTCCGTGCCTTCCATACATATTACTCCACATCTCCTATTCTAGGTTCCGTGCCTTCTATACATAATACTGCACATCTCCTATTCTAGGTCCTGTGCCTTCTATACATATTACTCCACATCTCCTATTCTATGTGCCGTGCCTTCTATACATTTTACTTCAAATTTTCTATTCTAGGTTCCGTGCCTTCTATACATATTACTCCACATCTCCTATTCTATGTGCCGTGCCTTCTATACATATTACTCCACATCTCCTATTCTAGGTTTCGTGCCTTCTATACATATTACTCCACATCTCCTATTCTAGGTTCCATGCCTTCTAGACATATTACCCCACATCTCCTATTTTAGGTTCCGTGCCTTCTATACACAATACTCCACATCTCCTATTCTAGGTTCCGTGCCTTCTATACATATTACTCTACATCTCCTATTCTAGATTTCATGCGTTCTATACATAATACTCCATATCTCCTATTCTAGGTTCCGTGCGTTCTATACATTTTACTTAAAATTTTCTATTCTAGGTTCCGTGCCTTCTATACATATTACTCCACATCTCCTATTCTAGGTTCCGTGCCTTCTATACATATTACTCCACATCTCCTATTCTAGGTTCCGTGCCTTCTATACATATTACTCCACATCTCCTATTCTAGATTCCATGCGTTCTATACATAATACTCCATATCTCCTATTCTAGGTTCCGTGCCTTCTATACATATTACTCTACATCTCCTATTCTAGATTTCATGCGTTCTATACATAATACTCCATATCTCCTATTCTAGGTTCCGTGCGTTCTATACATATTACTCTACATCTCCTATTCTAGGTTCCGTGCCTTCTATACATATTACTCCACATCTCCTATTCTAGGTTCCGTGCCTTCTATACATATTACTCCACATCTCCTATTCTAGGTTCCGTGCCTTCTATACATATTACTCCACATCTCCTATTCTAGATTTCATGCGTTCTATACATAATACTCCACATCTCGTATTCTAGGTTCCGTGCCTTCTATACATAATACTCCACATCTCCTATTCTATATTTCATGCGTTCTATACATAATACTCCACATCTCCTATTCTAGATTCCATGCCTTCTATACATAATACTCCATATCTCCTATTCTAGGTTCCGTGCCTTGTATACATATTACTCCACATCTCCTATTGTAGATTTCATGCGTTCTATACATAATACTCCATATCTCCTATTCTAGGTTCCGTGCCTTGTATACATATTACTCCACATTTCCTATTCTAGATTTCATGCGTTCTATACATAATACTCCATATCTCCTATTCTAGGTTCCGTGCCTTGTATACATATTACTCCACATCTCCTATTCTAGATTTCATGCGTTCTATACATAATACTCCATATCTCCTATTCTAGGTTCCGTGCCTTCTAGACATATTATTCCACATCTCCTATTCTAGATTTCATGCGTTCTATACATAATACTCCATATCTCCTATTCTAGGTTCCGTGCCTTGTATACATAATACTGCACATCTCCTATTCTAGGTTCCGTGCCTTCTATACATATTACTCCACATCTCCTATTCTAGATTTCGTGCCTTCTATACATAATACTCCACATCTCCTATTTTAGGTTCCGAGCCTTCTATACATTTTACTTAAAATTTTCTATTCTAGGTTCCGTGCCTTCTATACATATTACTCCACATCTCCTTTTCTAGGTTCCATGCCTTCTAGACATATTACCCCACATCTCCTATTTTAGGTTCCGTGCCTTCTATACACAATACTCCACATCTCCTATTTTAGGTTCCGTGCGTTCTATACATAATACTCCATATCTCCTATTCTAGGTTCCGTGCCTTCTATACATATTACTCTACATCTCCTATTCTAGATTTCATGCGTTATTTACATAATACTCCACATCTCGTATTCTAGGTTCCGTGCCTTCTATACATAATACTCCACTTCTCCTATTCTAGATTTCATGCGTTCTATACATAATACTCCACATCTCCTATTCTAGATTCCATGCCTTCTATACATAATACTCCATATCTCCTATTCTAGGTTCCGTGCCTTCTATACATATTACTCTACATCTCCTATTCTAGATTTCATGCGTTCTATACATAATACTCCATATCTCCTATTCTAGGTTCCGTGCGTTCTATACATAGTACTCTACATCTCCTATTCTAGGTTCCGTGCCTTCTATACATATTACTCCACATCTCCTATTCTTGGTTCCGTGCCTTCTATACATATTACTCCACATCTCCTATTCTAGGTTCCGTGCCTTCTATACATATTACTCCACATCTCCTATTCTAGATTTTATGCGTTCTATACATAATACTCCACATCTCGTATTCTAGGTTCCGTGCCTTCTATACATAATACTCCACATCTCCTATTCTATATTTCATGCGTTCTATACATAATACTCCACATCTCCTATTCTAGATTCCATGCCTTCTATACATAATACTCCATATCTCCTATTCTAGGTTCCGTGCCTTGTATACATATTACTCCACATCTCCTATTCTAGATTTCATGCATTCTATACATAATACTCCATATCTCCTATTCTAGGTTCCGTGCCTTGTATACATATTACTCCACATTTCCTATTCTAGATTTCATGCGTTCTATACATAATACTCCATATCTCCTATTCTAGGTTCCGTGCCTTGTATACATATTACTCCACATCTCCTATTCTAGATTTCATGCGTTCTATACATAATACTCCATATCTCCTATTCTAGGTTCCGTGCCTTCTAGACATATTATTCCACATCTCCTATTCTAGATTTCATGCGTTCTATACATAATATACTCCACATCTCCTATTCTAGGTTCCGTGCCTTCTATACATAATACTCCACATCTCCTATTCTAGGTTCCGTGCCTTCTATACATATTACTCCACATCTCCTATTCTAGATTTCGTGCCTTCTATACATAATACTCCACATCTCCTATTTTAGGTTCCGAGCCTTCTATACATTTTACTTAAAATTTTCTATTCTAGGTTCCGTGCCTTCTATACATATTACTCCACATCTCCTATTCTAGGTTCCGTGCCTTCTATACATAATACTCCACATCTCCTATTCTAGGTTCCGTGCCTTCTATACATAATACTCCACATCTCCTATTCTAGTTTCGATTCGTTCTATACATATTACTCCACATCTCCTATTCTAGGTTTCATGCGTTCTATACATAATACTCCACATCTCCTATTCTAGGTTCCGTGCCTTCTATACATAATACTCCACATCTCCTATTCTAGGTTCCGTGCCTTCTATACGACTGCTGAGTTGTACTCTACTAGAGTTGATCGTCTGTATTCTTCTGGAGTGAAAGGTGTTGGCACCAATATCACAGGTATAATAAACAACTTCCGGTACGAGATACAGCACCACCAGACGGGCACTATATGGGTACCGAATATACAGGATGCACGCTACTGGTAAGTTACTGTCTTTATCGTGAATGTGTCATCTTTTCGTTTTCGAATTTACAACATACTATTAAAACAGTTTTCCTGATTAACTTGTTTTATTGACCAATCGAACGCGTTGCCGCATTGTTTCAGGTTTGACAACATGACTTTGTATCTGGACACACTATTGGACATCCAACGTGACCTTGGTTACGAGATTATCGCCCGCCTGGACGTGGTCATTGACGGAAGCACACGCGATTTGTCTATCAGTGCTTCTTTCCTAGCTGTGGTGTTGATCATGTGCCCACTTGTGATATTTGCCACTGAGAACCTCACCAGTAGTATACAGAAATATGCCTTGACCCTTGTGGATAAGACTCGAGAACTGATGGAGGAGAAGAAGAAGACAGACTCTCTTCTTTACCAGATGGTCCCTAAACCGGTCGCTAATAAACTACAGAAAAACATACAAATCGATGCCGAGTACTTTAACTCTGTGACGATTTTGTTTTCTGATATCTATGGATTTGCCGGGATGTCCACTGAATGTTCCCCTATCGAGATTGTTGACTTATTGAACACCCTGTATCGGATGATTGACGATCTGCTCGATGATTATGACGTTTACAAAGTAGAGACAATCAATGACTGTTATATGGTTACATCAGGTACTGGTTATATAGCTGATAAAGTAATCATCGATTTGATTTATATTAGTTCAATAGATAGGACTAACTATTATTTGTACGGATTAACATATTTGCATAATTTTCTATTCAATGCGTTTGACATTTTACATAATAAATTTGACAATTTGAGGATTAACTTGAATAGATCTTTTATGTTATGGAGATATAACAGAAAAAAATTGATTGTACTCAAGCGGTTTATGATGAGAGTACACTCAGATTTTTGTGTTATATCTCCATAACATAAAAAATCTATTCAAATTAATCCTTATAATTCAATTTACTAAAGATAATCTCTCTTCAATACTCAAAATTCATTTTGGGACTCTTTTCATTACGCCATCATTTCAGCTAATCAGAAGCAACGTCACAAACGGCCACGAAATTTTTTGCCTTTATGGGCTTATAAAGTAAATTTTTAAGCTAATGAAAATGCTCGTAACAAGCAAAATTGAATTATTCGTATTTAATTTTTCCGGCAAAGAACAAAGTCCAAACGTGTTTCGTTAAATTTTATCATTTTCTTTCCTTTTATACTGATGTCTTGTTTATTCCTATATTATTATCAGTTTGTATTGATCTCTACCTTCAGGTATCCCGACGAAAAATGGAAATCAACATGTTTCGGAAGTTGCAAATTTCTCTCTGGCGCTGCTCTGGCTTGTCCAGACTAAAACGTTCGTAATTTCCAGGAACAGAAATATCCAGCTTAGGGTCGGAATCAATACCGGTAAGTCTTCTAATATCCAGCTAAGTGTCAAAATCAATACCGGTAAATCTACTTATATCCAGTTAAGGGTCAGAATCAATACCGGTAAGTCTTCTTATATACAGCTAAGTGTCAAAATCAATACCGGTAAGTCTACTAATATCCAGTTAAGGGTCAGAATCAATACCGGTAAGTCTACTTATATCCAGCTAAGGGTCAGAATCAATACCGGTAAGTCTATTTATATCCAGCTATGGGTCAGAATCAATACCGGTAAGTCTTTTAATATCCAGCTAAGGGTCAGAATCAATACCGGTAAGTCTACTAATATACAGCTAAGTGTCAAAATCAATACCGGTAAGTCTACTTATATCCAGTTAAGGGTCAGAATCAATACCGGTAAGTCTTCTTATATACAGCTAAGTGTCAAAATCAATACCGGTAAGTCTACTAATATCCAGTTAAGGGTCAGAATCAATACCGGTAAGTCTACTTATATCCAGCTAAGGGTCAGAATTAATACCGGTAAGTCTATTTATATCCAGCTATGGGTCAGAATCAATACCGGTAAGTCTTTTAATATCCAGCTAAGGGTCAGAATCAATACCGGTAAGTCTTCTAATATACAGCTAAGTGTCAAAATCAATACCGGTAAGTCTACTTATATCCAGTTAAGGGTCAGAATCAATACCGGTAAGTCTTCTTATATCCAGCTAAGGCTCAGAATCAATACCGGTAAGTCTACTTATATCCAGTTAAGGGTCAGAATCAATACCGGTAAGTCTTCTAATATCTAGCTAAGGGACAGAATCAATACCGGTAAGTCTACTTATATCCAGTTTAGGGTCAGAATCAATACCGGTAAGTCTACTAATATACAGCTAAGGGTCAGAATCAATACCGGTAAGTCTTCTAATATCCAGCTAAGGCTCAGAATCAATACCGGTAGGTCTTCTTATATCCAGCTAAGTGTCAAAATCAATACCGGTAAGTCTTCTTATATCCAGCTAAGGCTCAGAATCAATACCGGTAGGTCTTCTAATATCCAGCTAAGGCTCAGAATCAATACCGGTAAGTCTACTAATATACAGCTAAGGTTCAGAATCAATACCGGTAAGTCTACTAATAGCCATCTAAGTGTCAGAATCAATACCGTAGGACTTCTAATATTCAGCTAAGGGTCAGAATCAATACCGGTAAGTCTTCTAATATCCAGCTAAGGCTCAGAATCAATACCGGTAAGTCTTCTTATATCCAGCTAAGGCTCAGAATCAATACCGGTAGGTCTCCTTTCTCACAACCTTAAATATCCTCGACATGTTTATTTTTTTGTTTTTTTTTTCGAAAAAGCCAAATAGCGAAAATGGCACAAATCAGCCATAATAATGTTGTCAGCAAAGTAATTTCCGTGTTTATTTCTCTCTTTCATACTATATTATCCGCAATAATTTTGTTCGCATTCTACCCAGGTGTATTTCATTTAATAATGTATTATTCTATATCAGCCACTTAATTTGTGTGAGTTCTTACAATTATCTCTATGTAAACTTAATATGTCAATCTATTTACTGCTAGTAAACGTTTGTCCAATCCCATTGTTTATATTTAGTATAAATAAAATATGTTTAAATCAAAATTTATTTACAGTAAAAATAATTTTTTTTTCGGTTAAAAAACAAATAATTTTCCAATTTTATTATATGTTCAAAGTGATGTTCTCCATCGGTCGAAAAAAAGTTCTTGTACATAATACAGTTTGTGCGTAAACGGCCATTTTAACCTGCGATTTCAACAGCAATTTATTGTAGTCCAATGTTCCATACAAAATAAATTAGACTTCATTGCTGATACAAACCTGTTCTCATTGTTATAGGTCCTTGTATGGCTGGAATTGTGGGGTCTGTATTACCGAGGTATTGTCTTTTTGGTGACACCGTTAACACAGCGTCCAGGATGAAATCATACGGACTACGTAAGTTGTAATAAATTTTATCAGGAAACCAAAGAAAAGGCAAACTTCCAGATAGTGTGCTATTAACGAGTGAGACGATATGATATTTAATTAAGTGTAACGAATACCCAGATACTGGTAAAATCATTGGCAAACAGGATTAGAGAAAGGTGACAGTTGGTGCACTGAATTGTCCCTGAATTGCCATAGTGTTGCTCATGACAGTTATCATACTGAAATGTTAGAACGAATATACCTACCGGCCTACAAAGACGACACCATTTTCTGTCAAAAAGTCTTTTGAGCTACAATATTGCTGCTAACTGAAATGTGTGCAAAACAATTGACGAGTAATTCTCGTTTGTGTATGACGTCATATTGATAAAGAGAGTATTTTATCGCAACTATAAACGGTACATTGTACCTATCAACATCTTGGGTATTTAATTGAAACAATAATATGTATTTTTACTTACATTTACCTTTTGCTTTATACAGCCAATCGGATTCACATTAGTTCCAGTACAGCAAGTGCTCTCTTTAAGACTCGAAAATATGTTACCCGGAAACGCGGGAGTATAACAATCAAGGTAGGGACTGTTTGGTTATCAGTACCAAACAAGTATCTATAACAGAGTCGGATGGTAATTAACTGTATTTTTCTGCAATGTGCTGTTAACTTGGTGAAGGTAAGCGCTAAGACATCAAATTGCTTTCTCGTGCTCTCTTTGTAAGTTGTCATTGACTTTGAAATACATTGAATTGGGTACATGGCTATTATTTTCTGGGTATTCTATGTGTTAATAGCCAAAGTATGTTTTAACATATTTATATTTTAGAGACACTAGCATTGCCAATTTACCTCATTATTAATCTTTTTACAAATTCGTCTGACTATTGTCAATTAACCGTAACAAGACCGATCGACCTAGACATTATCATTTGACCTTGCAGGGTAAAGGTGAGATGAAAACAGTATGGCTGATTGGTAAGGTCGGGGACGACAAGAAATTTGATCCAGTTGACCAGGACGAGGCTGTCAATCAGACAATAACAACAGATGAGGTTCCTGGTGAAATATTTCAGCATTATAATCACAGCTTCATTTCTAATCTCCCAATCCCACGCCTCGGGAGGATATCGCAGGTACGAACTCTTCATGTTGTTTTAATTAGTCCGGTATACTTGCCTATATCGGTAGGTTTTTCTTTTTTGACTTTTCCTTATAAATAATTTATATAAGGCAATTCTTTTTAAAGCTTATACTATAGGTAAATTTAGCGGACTAGTTGTTTATTTGTCATAGTATTGATTTTTAACGGTAAAAATATGAACTGAACTTACCACTTATCTCTCGATGATGAAAATAAGAAATTTTTGCCTTCAATTTCCAAGTCTTCAGAATAGAGAGTTCGTGATAGTAGAATTCTAAACGTCTACAGTGTACAATCAAGGAACTAAAAAACACGAATCTATCATTATCAATATTGTAATTGTTTTAGCAACTTTTTATGAGATTTATATCGAAATCCGCTTACGATATTTTACAATATGAATTATGATGTTTCGTTCTGTAGCGCGACCCTAAACCGATGGCCCCAGTTCTTGCCACGTCTAATAATTTGGTTGGAGCTTTTGGCAAAAACAGTAGAAGTGACGAGATAAAGAAGATGGAGCTGCCTAAAACGCCGTTAATAGACGAAATGAACTGTCCTGAGACAGACGTAGAGGACGAACAGCGCGATATGAACTGTCCTGAGACAGACGTAGAGGACGAACAGCGCGAAAGTAATCACGACCAATGTGAAATAAAAGATTGACCTACTTATGGACGACTGTATTGAAACTTAACGTCACCGGTAATGACGTTAAATGCAGGGTTTGGTTGTCACCTGCATGTTTGACAAACTGTTGTGTACCTTACAGGGGACTATCTAGATACTATATTATCTAATGGGTGACGATTAGCATTTGCCCGTAGTTGAAATAATTAATTGTTCAATAGAATTCAGGTATACACAAAGGAAATCACGTTATTGTAGGAAGTAATTTATGAGGTCCTCCTACTTTGTAGTCGACCTCTGTGGACACATTTAAAGGAATGTTTTGATTGGTATGCATTGCAAATCTTATAAGAGGCTTTTAGTAGATTGAAATATGTTTTTATGTACATTTACCTGAAGATGGCCAAGAGGTCGAAAATTTGTGGAAGGGATATTTATACTATTCAATATTTTAGTAGATTGTTTGTTATCATTAATTCATTTGTTTTTCCATGTAGAACATACAATTATACAATTGTGTAAAAAATATCAATTTTAAGACAATTATTCTTTGGTAATTTTATAGTTCATCATGTCACATTCATGCATCGAGCCGAAACTGTAGTAACTCTAGATTTAGATCTAGTACTTGTCTGTAAATGAGGTATCCGTATCTAAACTGAGAACCAGAGTTGTCTGTAAAATATCTAACTTACCCCGTTGTTTTCGGCGCTCTAGCATAAAGCTATATTATAAGATTAGGCATGTAACACAGCCATATGTATGAAAGCAAGAAAATGTATATGTATAACGAAAGTATTATGTCCGGTGTTTTCGCTGGATTATTCCATCTTTAACGAATTCTTTCATCCATAGAAAATATCACAGAGGTTGGTGGGGGGGATAACAAGTTAAGAAACTTGGCTTTAACTTCTGTAATGCTCTCCTATGGGAAATGTTCAGTTAGGAAATTTCTTTAAGTTAAGTAATGTTCGTGAAACTTAATCCCTGATTCATTCGTAAATTTCTTCGAATTCAATTACATAGTAATTTTCACGTTGTTCTGTAACTGTTCTAAAACAGGCATACACATAGAGTACACACTATCTCGATGGACTTTTTGTTTAAATGATTGTCCTGAAGTGTGTAGTAATACACAATGCATGTAACTTTAATATCGAGTAATGATATGCAGGCATAAAGTCTAAGCAATGACGGAGGCATGAATTAAATGAAATATTCGTAGGATTTGCACAAATATCAAATGTGAGATATTTTTCTTTCACAAATATCAAATGTGAGCAATTTTTCTTTCACAAATATCAAATGTGAGATATTTTTCTTTCACAAATATCAAATGTGAGATATTTTTCTTTCATTTCATTCAAATTGTTACCAAATTGCCAAAATTGTTTGCATACAAATACCAAACATACGTGCAATGCTTTAATTAGTTTTTGATATATATCATCATACCTAAGTTGTTTTACTTTTGTTGATATTTGCTTCTAACTATTTTTAATAGAACCCAAGCCCTCTTTCGTAATACTATTTGACATTGAGATATTTTCCAAAACATTTCAAGAGAAGAAAATTGCGTTCGCTATTAATGAATAGTTCATCTTCATTTAATTTCTGTGTTATTCGTGAAAAAACACTTCTTTTCAATTCAATCCTTGAAGATGCTATTGCCGACAGGTCATAAAGGATAATCATCGTTTGAACTATAGTTGGTGTTTAATGTGTATATAAATGTGTGTCTTATTAACGCAAAAATAATATCAAATGATTTATTTTGCTTTTGGTGCATGCGCAATAAGGACTTCATTCCATATAGGACATAGTGTCATTTATTTTTTTCGGGATGCAATTAATTATTTTTGATATTTTTATTTTGAAGTAAAGTTAGAAGCTCAAACTTTTCAATAGTGGTAATGGTGTAAAGTAAGTAACATTTGTAACTGAAGAAAAATACTACATCATCTGCTCCTATTTTTGATAGAGAAAAAATACCATTTGTCAGAGGTGGAGCATCTTAAAGTCAGTAGTGGAATATATCATAGATAATATTCAATTTACCAATTTATTTAATTTGAAAAGGAATAGTTTATATTTTGTATATAGCTTGTGATGTTTAAATGTAAATTTTTAATTATTTTTGTTTTGTTTTCAATCAAATTTCCTGTTCTGTTTTTTTACGTTGATGTTTCAGTAGTACAATTACAAACGGATCTCTATCAGAGGGCGGTCATATGAATAAGGAATATTGACCTTTTTTGTTGTCATCAAACATACAATACATTAAAATTATCTATTCATGACTTCGTTACCAGTATGTCCACAGACAGTGTATAGGCAATGGTGAAGCAATGGATAAATAATTTTAAAATGATTTATTTAAAATATTTTTTTATATAAATGTAATAGTGTAATTAAGAAGCTTCAATGTACCATATGCAATAAGAAAGATTTTGTGTTACGTACGGACTTGGTTTTTGTAATACTTAAAGTTTTCATTTATCAATAATTAAAAGTTGATCACGGAAATTAGTTCTTTCTTGTTTTACTTTTTTTTTATTTCACGAATTTAATTCGTCCAAAGTCTGTTTTACAAGAAATGTTCGTGGGTACTTAACCTTGTAACGATTCTACATTGTTTATTGAACAATGATTACAGTTATCGTTAAAACAATCACAGAAAACAAAAATCTGAAAAGCTAACAATTTATATTACAAAGAAGTTATTTTGAACACTGATGGAGACCTACAAGACAACGGAGAGACGATGTTTTGAAGTCAACATATATCATTTATCATAACTAATCGTCACAAGCTATCCTAATCAGCAACCCAGGTGTCTCAGTGGGTTATCGCATACATCAATTAAATAAAAAAAATGAAAGCGATTTAAGATATGTAATAATATTGAAAAACAATCAATAAGTACTTAATGCGTACCGTTCCGATGACTAGTACTATTGGACCCTGTCACCTTCATCAGACATATGACTAGCACTTACATTCTATGGGTACTGTGTCTAAGCCTGACTTACATTCTATGGGTACTGTGGCTAAGCTTGACATACATCCAATGGGTACTGTGGCTAAGCATGACTTACATTCTATGGGTACTGTGACTAAGCCTGACTTACATTCTATGGGTACTGTGGCTAAGCTTGACATACATCCAATGGGTACTGTGGCTAAGCATGACTTACATTCTATGGGTACTGTGTCTAAGCCTGACTTACATTCTATGGGTACTGTGGCTAAGCTTGACATACATCCAATGGGTACTGTGGCTAAGCATGACTTACATTCTATGGGTACTGTGTCTAAGCCTGACTTACATTCTATGGGTACTGTGGCTAAGCTTGACATACATCCAATGGGTACTGTGGCTAAGCATGACTTACATTCTATGGGTACTGTGTCTAAGCATGACTTACATTCTATGGGTACTGTGTCTAAGCCTGACTTACATTCTATGGGTACTGTGGCTAAGCTTGACATACATCCAATGGGTACTGTGGCTAAGCTTGACTTACATTCTATGGGTATTGTGACTAAGCTTGACATACATCCTATGGGTACTGTGGCTAAGCTTGTCTTACATTCTATTGGTACTGTAACTAAGCTTGACTTACATTCTATGTGTGATGTGGCTAAGCTTGACATACATCTAATGGGTACTGTGGTTAAGCTTGACATACATCCAATGGGTACTGTGTCTAAGCCTGACTTACATTCTATGGGTACTGTGGCTAAGCTTGACATACATCCAATGGGTACTGTGGCTAAGCATGACTTACATTCTATGGGTACTGTGACTAAGCCTGACTTACATTCTATGGGTACTGTGGCTAAGCTTGACATACATCCAATGGGTACTGTGGCTAAGCATGACTTACATTCTATGGGTACTGTGTCTAAGCCTGACTTACATTCTATGGGTACTGTGGCTAAGCTTGACATACATCCAATGGGTACTGTGGCTAAGCATGACTTACATTCTATGGGTACTGTGGCTAAGCATGACATACATTCTATGGGTACTGTGGCTAAGCTTGTCTTACATTCTATGGGTACTGTGGCTAAGCTTGACATACATCCAATGGGTACTGTGGCTAAGCATGACTTACATTCTATGGGTACTGTGTCTAAGCCTGACTTACATTCTATGGGTACTGTGGCTAAGCTTGACATACATCCAATGGGTACTGTGGCTAAGCATGACTTACATTCTATGGGTACTGTGGCTAAGCATGACATACATTCTATGGGTACTGTGGCTAAGCTTGTCTCACATTCACATACATACTATGGGTACTGTGGCTAAGCATGTCATACATTCTATGGGTACTGCGGCTAAGCTTGACTTACATTCTATGGGTACTGTGTCTAAGCCTGACTTACATTCTATGGGTACTGTGGCTAAGCATGACATACATTCTATGGGTACTGTGGCTAAGCTTGACTTACATTCTATGGGTACTGTGACTAAGCTTGACATACATCCAATGGGTACTGTGGCTAAGCTTGACATACATCCAATGGGTACTGTGACTAAGCTTGACATACATCCAATGGGTACTGTGACTAAGCTTGACATACATCCAATGGGTACTGTGGCTAAGCTTGACTTACATTCTACTGGAACTGTGACTAAGCTTGACATACATCCAATGGGTACTGTGACTAAGCTTGACCTACATTCTATGGGTATTGTGACTAAGCTTGACATACATCCAATGGGTACTGTGGCTAAGCTTGACTTACATTCTATGTGTGATGTGGCTAAGCTTGACATACATCCAATGGGTACTGTGGCTAAGCTTGACTTACATTCTATGGGTACTGTGACTAAGCTTGACATACATCCAATGGGTACTGTGGCTAAGCTTGACTTACATTCTATGTGTGATGTGGCTAAGCTTGACATACATCCAATGGGTACTGTGACTAAGCTTGACTTACATTCTATGGGTACTGTGACTAAGCTTGACTTACATCCAATGGGTACTGTGGCTAAGCTTGACTTACATTCTATGTGTGATGTGGCTAAGCTTGACATACATCCAATGGGTACTGTGGCTAAGCTTGACCTACATTCTATGGGTACTGTGGCTAAGCTTGACTTACATCCAATGGGTACTGTGGCTAAGCTTGACCTACATTCTATGGGTACTGTGGCTAAGCTTGACTTACATCCAATGGGTACTGTGGCTAAGCTTGACTTACATTCTATGTGTGATGTGGCTAAGCTTGACATACATCCAATGGGTACTGTGGCTAAGCTTGACTTACATTCTATGGTTATTGTGACTAAGCTTGACATATATCCAATGGGTACTGTGACTAAGCCTGACTGACATTCTATGGGTATTGTGACTAAGCTTGACATACATCCTATGGGTACTGTGGCTAAGCTTGTCTTACATTCTATTGGTACTGTAACTAAGCTTGACTTACATTCTATGTGTGATGTGGCTAAGCTTGACATACATCTAATGGGTACTGTGGTTAAGCTTGACATACATCCAATGGGTACTGTGGCTAAGCTTGACTTACATTCTATGGGTACTGTGACTAAGCTTGACATACATCAAATGGGTACTGTGACTAAGCTTGACTTACATTCTATGGGTACTGTGACTAAGCTTGACTTACATCCAATGGGTACTGTGGCTAAGCTTGACTTACATTCTATGTGTGATGTGGCTAAGCTTGACATACATCCAATGGGTACTGTGGCTAAGCTTGACCTACATTCTATGGGTACTGTGGCTAAGCTTGACTTACATCCAATGGGTACTGTGGCTAAGCTTGACCTACATTCTATGGGTACTGTGGCTAAGCTTGACTTACATCCAATGGGTACTGTGGCTAAGCTTGACTTACATTCTATGTGTGATGTGGCTAGGCTTGACATACATCCAATGGGTACTGTGGCTAAGCTTGACTTACATTCTATGGTTATTGTGACTAAGCTTGACATATATCCAATGGGTACTGTGACTAAGCCTGACTGACATTCTATGGGTATTGTGACTAAGCTTGACATACATCCTATGGGTACTGTGGCTAAGCTTGTCTTACATTCTATTGGTACTGTAACTAAGCTTGACTTACATTCTATGTGTGATGTGGCTAAGCTTGACATACATCTAATGGGTACTGTGGTTAAGCTTGACATATACATCCAATGGGTACTGTGGCTAAGCTTGACTTACATTCTATGGGTACTGTGACTAAGCTTGACATACATCAAATGGGTACTGTGACTAAGCTTGACTTACATTCTATGGGTACTGTGACTAAGCTTGTCTTACATTCTATGGGTACTGTGGCTAAGCTTGACATACATCCAATGGGTACTGTGGCTAAGCTTGACTTACATTCTATGGGTACTGTGACTAAGATTGACATTCATCCAATGGGTACTGTGACTAAGCTTGACTTACATTCTATGGGTACTGTGACTAAGCTTGACATTCATCCAATGGGTACTGTGACTAAGCTTGACTTACATTCTATGGGTACTGTGACTAAGCTTGACATTCATCCTATGGGTACTGTGGCTAAGCTTGACTTACATTCTATGGGTACTGTGGCTAAGCCTGATAGAATGTGGGTACTGTGGCTAAGCTTGACTTACATTCTATGGGTACTGTGGCTAAGCTTGACTTACATTCTATGGGTACTGTGACTAAGCTTGACTTACATTCTATGGTTACTGTGACTAAGCTTGACATACATCCTATGGGTACTGTGGCTAAGCTTGTCTTACATTCTATGGGTACTGTGACTAAGCTTGACATACATCCAATGGGTACTGTGGCTTAGCTTGACTTACATTCTATGGGTACTGTGACTAAGCTTGACTAACATTCTATGGGTACTGTGGCTAAGCTTGACTTACATTCTATGGGTACTGTGGCTTAGCTTGACTTACATTCTATGGGTACTGTGACTAAGCTTGACTTACATTCTATGGGTACTGTGGCTAAGCTTGACTTACATTCTATGGGTACTGTGGCTAAGCTTGACTTACATTCTATGGGTACTGTGGCTTAGCTTGACTTACATTCTATGGGTACTGTGACTAAGCTTGACTTACATTCTATGGGTACTGTGACTAAGCTTGACATACATCCAATGGGTACTGTGGCTAAGCTTGACTTACATTCTATGGGTACTGTGACTAAGCTTGACTTACATTCTATGGGTACTGTGACTAAGCTTGACTTACATTCTATGGGTACTGTGGCTAAGCTTGACTTACATTCTATGGGTACTGTGACTAAGCTTGACTTACATTCTATGGGTACTGTGACTAAGCTTGACTTACATTCTATGGGTACTGTGACTAAGCTTGACTAACATTCTATGGGTACTGTGGCTAAGCTTGACTTACATTCTATGGGTACTGTGGCTTAGCTTGACTTACATTCTATGGGTACTGTGACTAAGCTTGACATACATCCAATGGGTACTGTGGCTAAGCTTGACTTACATTCTATGGGTACTGTGACTAAGCTTGACATACATCCAATGGGTACTGTGGCTAAGCTTGACATACATTCTATGGGTACTGTGACTAAGTTTGACATACATCCAATGGGTACTGTGGCTAAGCTTGACTTACATTCTATGGGTACTGTGACTAAGCTTGACATACATCCTATGGGTACTGTGGCTAAGCTTGTCTTACATTCTATGGGTACTGTGACTAAGCTTGACATACATCCTATGGGTACTGTGGCTAAGCTTGTCTTACATTCTATTGGTACTGTAACTAAGCTTGACTTACATTCTATTGGTACTGTGACTAAGCTTGACTTACATTCTATTGGTACTGTGACTAAGCTTGACTTACATTCTATGGGTACTTTGGCTTTCCTCGGGAATGTTCGGGGGAGTTCCATCCTAGTCACGTAAGTATGTGTATAGAACATCTGATTGTCGGAGAACAATTCTGGGATTGTCTAACGGACAATAGGTTAACAGGTACATGTTTCCTGAAGAAAAAAAAACATTACAGGTAATACCCTATCCGAAACATTATCATCAGCTTTACCCCCGTTTTTGCATTCAAAATAGGCCTACATACACGCAAACACTTGTCTATCCTCCGTACAATACAATAAAAGTCATGACTATAAAGAATTCAGTCTATATCGCTTTCGTAGACTGACACATACACGACAAACATTCAGCAGTTCAACGGTCATACCATCAATAGGCTATATCACAGTTACTTTCCTAGGTTGAAAATCAAATATGGCGGCTCGCTTCACTCCGGACCGCATCACTACCTTGACAACGATACTTACCGGCAGTCGTTCCGCCTCGGTTATCTCAATTTTTTTTGGAAATGGACATTATTGATATATTATCAAATTTAAAAAAATCAGCATAATTTAAAAATAATTTAAAGTTGTCATTATTATATTTCAAATCAAACTGTAGCCATAACATTCAACAATCGGAAATATATCTTCGGTCATCCTTATTACCGTAGTTACCCAACTTAGAAACCATCATCGTATTAAATTTGACGTAAAATTAGACCTATTTATGTAAATATAAAGATTGAACAGTGTTTTGATTGCGTTAAAGGTGGTATGAACGCAATGGGATACAGACATATTCTACATGTAGCGCTTTAAGCGTTCATACCACCTTTAACGCAATCAAAACACTGTTCAATCTCTATAAATAATATACGGGTAAACCAATGCAAACATTCAATGACATTTAGATCAATCAATGTATATAAGTTTGGCAATATGTCACAATGGTATTCACTGGTGCTTTTTGGTGACAATCTGTGTTAAGTACGAGTATACTAAACACTGGTTCACACAGATGACAGATATGCTCCATAAATAGAGTTGGTATAGATGTTCTGCACAACCAATTGTTATATCTAGATCATTAAATGTCTATTTATTACGTGTGCATCTGCTTATTTTAATTATTTGGTATAAACGAAAACATGAATCGGTACTTACGTTATATTGTTGAAGGCCCACTACCTTTCCGGAGCAAAATATAAAGATTACTTTAAAACATTAATTACCTCAGAAAATATATACCGATGGCCTACGATGAGGTTACAACATCAAACATATGCAATATTTCCTGTGTAATATATGATAACAATGGAGAGTCATTTCGCTGTTTTACCGTCTGCCGCAGTGATAGTCAACTACCGTGCGGTATTTAGGACGACGGGGGAAATCATAAGACGACCCGCGTTATGAAAATTAACATTTTACTTATTTTAATTAAATTGTTTAGGAGGTGATAATAAGTGTAGTATTAACGTTAAGTTAATAACTTTTGCCACTCGACAAAATTACAAATCTCGTTTTACATTCCCATTTTAAAAATCAAAAACCGTTTCGGAAAGGTAGTGGGCCTTTAAAGTACACCGTATTTTTCTACAGTCCACCAGCTGCATATATACAGTTTAAAAGGTTCCATACCTCATACGGTCATTTACGGTGCTCCATATTAACATCACTTATATACTCTGAACTGTTTGTCTTGATTGGTCGTCATTGTGACTCTCACTGTGGCTTCATTGTTTTAGAATTTAGATTTAGTGACTTAGTTGTTGTAATGTGTTTTGTGTGATGTATCTCCTGTTTGTATACGTATAAACATGTATATAAAGTCTAGTTGGTTATGGATAATTTTCTCCAAATTACGAGGAAATTAACACGATAATAAAAATGAAATATATTCAGGTTTACGAAATCTTCCCTTGTTATCATAAACAACGAAATAACACAAGAAAAACTGTTCAGACTACGTGATATTATTCGACTTTCTCTCGATGATTGTTCTAGCACTGCTGGTGTTGATGGGGTCTATTTTTAGACTTGAAGGTGATATCTCATTGGATATGCGTGTATGCAAATCTCTACATCTTTAAATGTTAATATAATTATATGAGCAGTTACATGTATTAGACAAAGGGTGGCGAGATCGAGCCACTCCGCCAACCAATTACAGTGTTATAGTAGTACACAATCAATGGGATCAGGGAGCCACTAAAAATCATGAATCTTCTATTTTGATTTCGCAGACAACACGTATACCTATAAAGAATTGTTTACTCCAGCTGGCTGATGGTTGATGAACGTGACAGTGTACACATCTTACGTACTAGACACCGAGTAGTCATACATGTACATTAATTAAATATTGATGAAGGCCATGAAAAAATTAAATGAGTCTAACAATTAAAAAACCCAGTTTAAATGTACTAAACTGTTCATAGGTCACGCTACAATAGTTCAAGTTCAAACGTTCGCCTGTATTAATGCTAAGATGACAATCAGTGTCTAATATAGCGAGTGGCCAGGCTCTTTGATACACTGGAAAATAAACTGTTCGTATAGTGTATATACACTACTACATTTTCTGCCACATGATTGTGACACTTTGGTGTTACTATTAAAACAAATAGACAGAAAATACATGTACGTCAATTTCGAGATACCAAAATGGCGAGAGTGAAGTATGATTTTCTGTCGCACTTTCCGTTAATTGTGACGTCATTTCCTGATATGATATCGATGACGACATAATCACCTCGAATCACAGAATATTGCATCATGACGATAAGCAAATGTTACAAAAGGAAACTTAAAATATATTTTTAAAAATGAAGTATGAGTTCGAAATACGTTTTTCAAGAATCTTAAAATTTTCGTGAGTCGTTTACAGGGGTGATATAAGTGGACTGCAGTGCATCTGGGAGAGATTGGGTAATCGTACTTTACCGATGTAATTTTTACATCTGAAAACCTCCTATTGAGGCAGTAACCCGGTTTATCTATACGATTCCACGAAAACTAACATCATTTAATCTACCTAGTTATAAATGAAAATAATTTAACTTTTATAATAAACTTTTTTATGGAAAATTGCCATAACTAAATGAGACAAAGCACAATCAAAATTATCATAATTCATTTTAATCATTTATCCATTTCGCTGCAATGAAGACTGCAACACTTTATTTGAGGAAAATCCTTTGAAAAACGAGCCAGTCTTTTGATAATTTATCGAAATTCATGAGATATATACTATAGTAAAACATGACGTGTCCGAATACTGATGTCCAGTCGCAAAAAAAACCGAGTTTAATTGAACAGAAACAATACAACAAATCCGGAATTTCGCTCTCTTATACAACACCAATAGCAGAGCCAGAAGCGCGATCAATTTATCGATCCTAGTTTCCTGCCATTTCATCACCTTCAGCTGACGAAATGATGCTGGAAAATCCCACGTGCAGACGGTAGCGAAAGTCACCTTGGCCTTCCAACAAGGAGACCGGGCCCCGCCTTACAGGGCGAATTTATTAAACAGTTTTCGACGACCAATACCGAAAAATCCGTTAGATTCCTATGATACAACCCGAGAAGTTCCGTGTACCACCATATATATCTATATGGGATTACCCTGTCTGTCGTTCGATACACACGTGCATAATTATTCAATAAATGTGTTTTGCCGGTACGTGCTCGTCTGCATGACATAGTGCAGCTCAACGATAAACACGTACCGTCTCAAATATCTGTTTGTTAGTTAACGTGGACACATTACGCAAGCTTTGAATTGTGCTTTTAAACTTACAGAACACACCTATCGTCTGCATACGGCAATACAGAGAAAAATTACCGGCGTGCGTAATCTATAAATAGCGTGTCAGCTGTGTCTTTCGTAATAGCAAGGGGTATTACCGAATCTCCGCTATATTATACAGGACCAGTACCTAGAATACCAGAGCTGATTCGATATCTAAAGGGAACACTTACATTGATATACGCTATACCCGAAGACAAATTCTAAAATGTCGAACTTTAAAGTTTATGTTACAAGAAGGATACCAGAACCTGGATTAAAGATCCTGAATGACCAATGTGACGTCACGAGCTGGGAGGGAGACGATGCTATCCCAAAGGAGGAACTCTTGAAGCACATGGGTGACATCGATGGCTTGGTGTGTATGCTGACGGATGACATTGATAAGGAGGTCATTGCAAAAGGCGGTAAGTACTTCTCTTTCCATTGTCTCTGTTTATATAATAATAATGAATAATGGAGTTTATTTGCATTCGATTGCACATTGAGTCAAATAATCTTCTCAGCATAGTTTGTACACATACAATAATTATAAAAATGCTACTAAACATATCAAAGAAATATCATATCACCAAATAAAAATATCATATCACCAAATATAAATGATAATTTCAGCCAAGAGAAATACAGGATATTGTCAGAAGTCTACACATAAAAGTCATACAACATATATCTCATGTTGCAATGAGTGATAATGGAATAATTAATACAAATGTGTGTCTTGTATACACATATGCGAATATGTCAAAAAATAACATTTGACAGATTTGATATACGCTATACTATAGCACACATTAAAACAAGAAGCAGATGTTATAAACACTGTTATCGTATGTGAGGGGGGTCATTTCATTGTGCATGTATGTGTTGTGTATATACCCATTCACTTTTTGCTATATCGGAAAATATTGCTTACGTCATATAGATTGTGTTATCTCTTCCGAAAAGCCACCAGAATCTCCTTAGACCATAATACAATAAAAGCATGATGAAAATGAGACTACATTGTGTGTATCAGCAGAGGGATCTGAGAATTAGTTACAGATTATATATGCATGGACCCACCAGACACAGGGATCTGATAATTAGTTACAAATTATATATGCATGGACCCACCAGACACAGGGATCTGAGAATTAGTTACAGATTATATATGCATGGACCCCACCAGACACAGGGATCTGAGAATTAGTTACAGATTATATATGCATGGACCCACCAGACACAGGGATCTGAGAATTAGTTATAGATTATATATGCATGGACCCACCAGACACAGGGATCTGAGAATTAGTTACAGATTATATATGCATGGACCCACCAGACACAGGGATCTGAGAATTAGTTACAGATTATATATGCATGGACCCACCAGACACAGGGATCTGAGAATTAGTTACAGATTATATATGAATGGACCCACCAGACACAGGGATCTGATAATTAGTTACATATTATATATGAATGGACCCACCAGAGTGCTCTTAGACTATAGTACCATGTAAAGTATGATTTTCATCGTTTTTTGATCTAGACCTCTGTCTATTCCGCCATTGTATTTTTTAAGCATAACTTCATATTTCTACACAAAAATATGACGTCGTTTTTTGTGGTCAAACTAGTGACGTAATAATCAAAATGATAATTTCACTGTCAATGCTGCATTCCGATTGGTCAAAAGCGAGTGAAATCAAAAGAAAATATCAAAAGTGATATATTCACTCCAGTGAAATTATCACTTATATTTTCACCATAAAACCTTACATTTACTGCGAAAAATGTAATAAATATACATAATATTGATAAACATGAATTACGTATGAGCTAAATATAGCATTCAATTCACTAATAATGTTTAGGTTGTTTTTGTCTGATGTCTGGTGCACAAACAATCTATATATATAACCTATATATACAACCTATATATGCACGTTATATGTGTTGTACATTCATGTACACATACATTTAGTACCAGGGACTTACATATGTCCGATTGTCTCTGACCGGTATCCAGGCCACCGGAAACTCGGTGTATGATGTTGTTCACAAACATGTGTACCTAAGAATGTGTATAGTTTCGGTTAAATAATTTCCCGGTCGATACGGTTTCCTATGCTTCCGATGTCACGTCGACATTTCATGCATGTTTACTGCTTGTAGTGCACATTGTGCACGTAGACCATATGGAGTAAACAAACTGTCTCTGATCTGTACAAAATATTGTGCGCCTGATAATAATAAAATTTAGGAGTAAACATTACGCAATATTATTATGATATACGTACGTGTCTGTCATTTTTAAAACGTTATAGCTCTTTATCTCTGAACCACGTTGGCTTAGTGGTGAACGCATCTAACATTGTGTCATTAGTCTTAGAGGTCAACGTGTCTGACATTCAGTCATTAGTCTTAGAGGTCAACGTGTCTGACATTCAGTCATTAGTCTTAGAGGTCAACGTGTCTAATATTGTGTCATTAGTCTTAGTGGTCAACGTGTCTGACATTCAGTTACTAGTCTAAGAGGTCAACGTGTCTGACATTCAGTCACTTGTCTTAGTGGTCAACGTGTCTGACATTCAGTTACTAGTCTTAGAGGTCAACGTGTCTGACATTCAGTCATTAGTCTTAGAGGTCAACGTGTCTGACATTCAGTCACAAGTCTTGGAGGTCAAGGTATCTGGCATTCAGTCATTAGTCTTAGAGGTCAGCGTGTCTGGCATTCAGTCACAAGTCTTGGAGGTCAAGGTATCTGGCATTCAGTCATTAGTCTTAGAGGTCAACGTGTCTGGCATTCAGTCACAAGTCTTGGAGGTCAAGGTATCTGGCATTCAGTCATTAGTCTTATAGGTCAGCGTGTCTGGCATTCAGTCACAAGTCTTGGAGGTCAAGGTATCTGGCATTCAGTCACTAGTCTTAGAGGTCAACGTGTCTGACATTATCTTTAACTCTGAACCACATTAGTGGTCAATGTTTCAAACTTTAAACACCAGGCCTACAGTATCTTAGTATGACCGTAGTTGACTGGTTTATATGTGTTTAAGTTCTAAACACGTCATGCTCTCCAAAGACATTTTGACATGTATTCATGTAACAGATAGCACAGACAGTTTATGAGGTCTTTGCCATGATTCGGACGATTTGTTATGACGCAGTACAAAACGAAACAATTACTTCTTTCTGTATCGGTGTATTAATAGAAAATCGATTCTGTGATCACAGACGTGTGTGTTACCTAATATACATTCCGTGTTGTATTAATCATACCATCTCACCTCTGGATTCATGTATAAAGACATGGCTACATTATATAGTTACCGTATTAGCCGTAATTAACGCCTCTATGTCATCAGAACCTTCCCCTCATTTTGAGGAGGTTTAGAAATGATATCGGCGCTATCACTCATCATCACAGACTTAAGTATAATCACTTTCTTATTTATATATATAACAATCACTAAATCATACGAAAAGGAATTCGATTTGGCCATTAAGTAAGTGTAATCAAATGGGTTTTATATCTTAGGATTATAACTGCACAAGCAGTTCTAAACGGTTCCTAACATTGTATTTACATAGAAATGAAATATGGACTATATCGTGTAACAATTAACAACTCTTGCTTTCAGTAGCTTTCCGTTAACCGAAAGTCTACAGACTTGGTGCTGTGCCATTCTTGACTTCTCCCACCGCGTGATATTTCACTGTACCATTACACGAGGAAAAATGTTAAGCTCATTGTATCATAAACAAAAATTACTTTGAAAACATCGGCTATAGCCGTGATATCAAAACGGTACTCGGTTTGAAAGAGGGCCGGGGAATAAAGAATGCGTCACATTGCAAACCTCAAAATAAGTGTATCTCTTACTGCAAGCACAATGATTGCTGACCTTGGTTAACCTTTGCTCGCTGACCTTGGACTGGCATCTTGTTCTTCGTACAATTGTTGATAAGAACCAGCCCTCCTGTTCTCTATAACATAGGTATAAACATGCGATATTACAATAAGATAATTGACCTTATGTATGTCTATGTAATAATATATTCGCCATTTGTATAGTACATGTACTATCTCACTGAAGCACACCGCCAAATATATACATCTAGCCCGGTTACATTATGCTAACAACGGGCTAACCAGTCGTCTCACTTCATAGACTGCTCAAAATGCGTCTCGGCCAGGGAACAAACCCCAGAGCCCCGCTTACAGGTGCGAGCGCTCAACTCAAGGTCAACCGTAATAATCTTAATGCATATATCTGGTTAGTGGTCAATTTATATCTAAATTATTCATCATAGGTCCATTTCATTTCCTTTCGTTTCATTTCATTACATTCAGCATGGATTACTCACGAGTCTTTGCTTGTCTCGACACAAATCACATTACCCTATACTAATTAGGACCAAACAGCACAATAAAATGTCGTCAGTTATTTTGTTCTGTGGCTGCATGTATGTTTAATGTTCCTTCTTATTTATCAATTAAAGTGGATATGTCTAATTCTACTTATGGGTGTGTTGGTTTGTTGTAGGGTCGAGGCTGAAGGTGATCACCACAATGTCTGTAGGGTATGACCACATAGACACAGAGGAGTGCCGAAAGAGAAAGATTGTTGTGGCCAACACTCCGAATGTCTCTACCGACAGTGTGGCCGAACTGACCCTATCTCTGTTACTACTGACTGCCAGGCGGCTGGTAGAAGGTAATTAATTAATATAAGCTACTCACTAAATAAAAAGGGTTTTGATATTATATAAAACGAATCTTTGAAAACTTTTTTATGTTTTCAACATAGACAGCAAAATGAAACCGCAAGAGAGCCTAAAGACATCCGATAACTATGTAATAACGTACCCCAAACACCTCTTTGTTTTTCCACAAAAACAAAATATTATGTTATCTTCTAATCTTCTATTTTCGATGATATGATTAATATCCTAACTTCATAGCAATGTAGTCATCAATTATAGTGTATTGCGACATTAATCTATCGATAGGAATGTAGGTTTTCAGGACTAATATACCGAGTCGAGAACAACATCTGTACATACATGTACATGATTGAAATGTTACTTTTTGATAGGAGTGGACTCTGTAAAGAATGGTGAGTGGGGTCCTTGGAAGCCGATGTGGTTATGTGGGGTGGAACTGACCGACCGGACCATCGGGATCCTCGGACTTGGCCGTATCGGTTATGGAGTGGCCAAGCGTGTGAAGCCGTTTGGAGTCCGTCGTATCCTATACCACGATGTTCACGAGGTACAAATTAATTATGTGAAATGTTTTTGATAGATATTAAGATATAATTTAACATATAATTATACATTTATAGTCCAGTAACACAGTCCATCTGTTCATCATAAATATGTATTGCCAACTTCTATTTAATCTAAAACCAATTGGTATTTAACATTACGTCATTCGGCACAGATGTGTGAGAAAGCGATTAATACTTTTCCAATGAAACTGTTAGTTCATAATTAAAGAAGGAATTATCATTTTAATGTTAGTCATCAGCTTAAGACCCAACTCCAATTCTTAATATTACTGAAGTCGTCTTGATAAATATGTCTGTCATAAACATGAGAGGAACAGAATTGTTGTTTGGTTTGTTTGATGAAATGCCCTGTTGGCAGTGGGGTCATTTAGGGACACAGGGACCTGGCACGAAAATTTTTCACCAACAGTATATATATGTATGTATTTTACTATATTATACATACAGTATGTATACTGTTGGTTAAATTTTTTGTGCCATATCCCTGTGTTTAGGGACGTGTCGGGTTTAGGAGGTGATACCCGCCCTACACGGGTTTCAAACGATACATCGCAACCACTAAAAAGTTGTGGTCATAATACCGGTCAAGCCTCTTATCCATGCATATATACGTACAGCTAATAATTTGTCCGTGCGTGATCCCGTTTGAAGCTGTCGAACTTATCATTTCAGGTGAGCTATGCTAAAGAAGTAGATGCAGAAT
This sequence comes from Argopecten irradians, assembly GCF_041381155.1. Classification (NCBI taxonomy): domain Eukaryota; kingdom Metazoa; phylum Mollusca; class Bivalvia; order Pectinida; family Pectinidae; genus Argopecten; species Argopecten irradians. The sequence continues at coordinate 1,602,693 of NC_091134.1, read as the reverse complement.
TTACCGATTTTGATACCATGGTAACAGAATCGGACATGGTGATCATATGCTGCAATCTGACGGCCGCCACAAGGCACAAGTTTAACAAGGAAACTTTCAAAAAGATGAAGAAGACGGCCATCTTGATAAACAGTGGTCGAGGAGGCGTTGTGCAGCATGATGATCTCTACGAGGCGCTCACTTCCGGTGAAATATATGCTGCTGGATTGGACGTCACTGAACCGGAACCGCTACCCCATGATCACCCACTTGTGGGACTACAGAACTGTGTCATACTTCCCCATATGGGAAGCAACACGTGGGATTCCAGAAACCACATGGCCGAGATTGCTGCAAGGAATATAGTGTCTGTTAAAAATGGCGAGGACCCGTATGGTCTTGTGAACTAAACAGGTGCAAGCTATACTGTGGGGATTCAGAAAAGACAGAGTGAACTGTGTTTGATAAGAAAAGTTTATATAAATTCTGTTCTATCTAAGGATTATTGTTTTAGATTCCATTTTCATATTTCGAAATCAGCATTAACTGTCGCTTTAAAGTGAATAGTCGGGCAAAGAAAACCAGTCTAAATGCGTTCATTGGCCTCCAAAAGTTCTCACATATTAATACGACGGCCAAGTTCTGCTTACATTTCCCAGTTCTGACCATTGAAATGAAGAAAAGTTGAAGCATTGAAAGCGAGGCTGCGTGGAAAGGTAACCACCGACATAGTCAGTCGGGAGGACGTTTTCGGATTCCTTTACTTAAAATTAATTTCTTCATACGCAGACAGATTTTGATGAGAGATTTTCTATTTCTATTTCATTAGAAATTATACTGGATACATTATTCACACCATTTTTACCGACTTTAGCCATCCTTGCCCGACTGTTCACTTTAACGTTTAGTTGCAATATTTAGTCAATGAAATATGAAATGTTTTAAAATGGCAAGATAGGAATGCGGTTCTAAGGTAGAAAGTATGTCTACATTTAAAAATACAACCCTTCATTATTTTTTTTATATCTTTTTAGAGTCTCGAACTCCTAGAGCATTTTTTAGTATCTTTTATTGTCAGTGTTTTTTATGTTTGTGTTTATAATTTATAATTTTACTCATTCCATGCAATATTTAATCATAATGTAATATTATGATGTCAATCAATGTCTGTTTATAAGGTATTGTCACTTCACGAGCATCTCATTTTTTAATGGAATAAAAATATATGTTGTCTCATTTAATATATATTCTATATGCTAAAATAACATTTCAGTCAATTAAAATTTATTTTCATGCAAATTTTTATGAAAATATTCTTTCCTCAATACTCATATCCTATTTTACCTGTTATTTCCAGATAATGATATTCAGTTTCATAGAACGCTTTGGGATCAATCATATCAATTACAACGGCGTAGCTAGGTTTGGAAAGATCTGCATGCTTGGGGGTGCAGGAGGCGATAGCCCCCTGCTCAGGGTCCAGGGGCGAAGCCTCGGTAGGGGGTATGGGGGGAGGGGGGCGAAGCCCCCCCCCCCCTTCCCCCAAAAACTGACGGGAAATTGTTACAATGTAATAACTATTTAACCTCATTGGTAACTATAAACGTATATATGAATGTATTATTTTAACTTAGGACAAAATTTTGACGAATATTTTTAACAAAATTAAGATTAAGTTCACGTGTTTGGTTTGTTTACGACAGCAAGTCAAAAGACCAGTGCCAAAATGGTGGAAATTGCGTAAGCCAGTCCCCGAACACGTCAATAAAAAAATGAAACATTATATTTATGACTTAAGATTTCTACCTATTCTGGTCTATTTAGATATTTTTTTCTAAAAATCAACAACAAAAAATATTGAACTACATATTCGACAAAAAACAAAGCCAACTATTTCGTACCCCGGAAATCATAGGTAAACACGCGTTTTAACGGGCTGTAAGTGAACCAAAATGAAAAAAACCCAACTTTTTCATTACTATGGCGAAAAACATGTTGTAAGTGCTATTTTTGAGATGTTTTGCTGTCATTTTAACATAATTATTTGTTTTTAGAATATTTCTAACTTTCATACGATGTTGTTTATTTTGGTGATCGTAAGTGTTTGCCGATTCGAAATGCACATTTGTTGGTAACTTGGTAACTGGAAATATATTGACTATTCTAATAAATTTCCGTAATGGCCAAAAAGTCTTTCAAATGTGCACAAAGTTATGTTAGACATACAGTCGGTCACACATCACGTGTATTTATACGTCATTTATATTCTGCAGCGTTAGTGTATACAAATGTTTGTGGGTTTTTTTTCTGACTGTACAAAAATGTTAGTCAGATTATTTTTGCATGCTCGAGCATGCAAGCATGCACGGGCGCTACGCCACTCAATTAAATAATTGTTATATTCTTGAAAATTGCTAAGAACATCGGAATTCTCAACTAAGGGAGGTAAATCTTACTGATGTTGAAGCTGCCAGGCACTGATCTTAGATTTAAAAAAAAATCAAATAAATTAAACCCAAATTTTACATTATAACTTTCAAAATTGGGTCCATTTCTCTATCCGCCGCTTTTTTCAGTATTCGAATTCATTTTATTTGAGTCGATTTATTTATAATATGTATATATGTTTGTGCAACACAAATGTCTTGGTCTACATTGTAGTTAGAAGAGTCCTTGCTTGCCATTTGTTACTTTTCATTAATTTGATCTAGTATTTAACTTGAAAGTGAATAGTTTCCTTTCTATTAATCTTGAATTTTGAAAATTATATATTTTTCTCTTTTCACATTATAACTATATTTACAAGTCATTATATGTATACAATTTACTCTATAGTAGAAGCTTTATATTTTGACGCAATCTGATTAAAATACAGATCCTTATCATAAGAGGATCTGAGGAAATCCCATAGGGATCCTATATTTAACGGAGTGATTATAAGGATCTGTATTTTAATCAGATTGATTTTGACGCTTTCCAAAGGAACTGTCCATAGCATTTAATACCGGTTACTGTTATTGAATCATATGATATGCTGTTAACCTGGGTCTTTTTTGTGGGGAACATTGGAGAAAAGCACTTGCCCGCCAAATTTAATTCACGGCTATCAATGCCAGGCATGTACCAGTGAAGAGAGAATTTTGTACAAAATCGAAAATATACATGATAAGTACCAAATAAAATACTAATATTAAACAGGGTTTGCAAAACTACTTTGTACAAATATTACTTTTCAACCATTAATAAAACTAAGTTTAATTCCTGCAACAATATCCAGATTAACAGCATGCGATCTAAACACTATATAAAATATGGTGTGTAGTTCTATTTTTCAAGTGTTTACAATTGTTGAGATTCTAATTATATAAACGTTATAGAGTGGTGTATCTGTAGTTTAACACAGGCATCGATATCAGAGTGTAACACTACTGCTTTAATGGAAGGCGTCACATTGAATTGCTGAAGATGTATTATGTAATGTGAGGGAAGGCGTCACATTGAATTGCTGAAGATGTATTATGTAATGCGAAGGATCTTGCAGGTGGTCAAGCGAAAGCACATTTTCAGATCAGATCACTGATTTTCAGATACAGCAAGTTAAACTCTTACTTCGAAGAGCAATGGAAAACTTTCAACATCATCTTAAACCATCAAAATCAGCCAAAAACCGAAACTTACCGATTTTGCTGGCATCATGCATCTTTGATGACTGTAATATAAATTACGGTCACAAGTGTGTGCACAGTGCAGATGGTATTTTGGTTGTACTAAGTACTGTTCTATCCTTGTGCACAATGATACATTATAAGCTTGATCCCGTTGGACACACAATAAATTATAATAAGCATTGCAATTGGTGTCACAGGGACCTGGCACGATTTTTTTAAACTAACAGTATACATATATATATTATAGTATATATATATTGTATACTGTTGGTTAAACATTTTCGTGCCAGGTCCCTGTGATAGGTGTTCAGCTTGACACCGCGGTTAACAGTTTTAGTTACTGCTTTAACACTTGTCAGCGGTACAACCTGTGATGTCTGTGTTTGTATGGTAGCGAGTCGGTAATGAAAGTATTATGTATACAGAACGTTCGTATCACTGGTGTATAAAGGGAGATAAGAGATATGTTTTTCTATCTACAAATATGAGGGTCGGAGTCGCTTTGTTACAATTGTGCTTGTTAAGTGAACCGTTCGGGTTCTATTATATTGTAATTTTGCGGTTTTCACAAAATATTTACTGTTAACTACTTGTAATATGTTTTACTAGTAATCTTAATTTATCTTATTATTTTTTGTGTCGTATATTGAAAAATAAAGAAAAGATATTTTTGTACATGTACCTACCCAATTATTTGTGTATGGTAATAACAAGTGTATCATTTACTCAAAGATATTGGGCTAAAAGTTCAAGTCACAAAGACGTATGATATACACATGTAAAACAGTTTTCGATGGAAACCAAAATGAAAATGTATGGAAAATAAATCTGAATGCTGTTGGGTTTTAAATGTTTAACAAATCAAATACATATAGTTGGGACCAAACCGGTGTCTAATTTATTGGAGGGGGTCCAAGATATTTGATATTTGCTAGCGATTTTAAATCGCTGATGAATTCAGAATTCAGACTCGGGATATGCATGAATATAACTTACATACAAAAAGTATGTTAATTTACAAAGTGACTTTTACAGATGTATTGTGCTATTTTTAAACTTATTTTGACCTATGAGTTAAGTATTCCATCAATTATATGACCAAATGGTAATTTATTAGGATTTGATGATCTTATCGGAGATGTAACTAAAATATCCTAAAAAAATATGGTTTAGTTAAATTACATATCCTGGTTCCAGGACCATATGATAAAGGTATGCTTTGTGGGATTTCGGACCTTTTCTGACCTCAAACAGATCAGCCAACATATAACGTACAATGTACCGTTGGCATCATTCTAACTAATATATCTTCCCATATTAATTGTGTATCTATGACCCGAGAAAATGGGCCAAAATGGCCATATAATTTGATATTACAAGTAAGTGTCGAGATTTCAACCACGAGTTAGTCACTATAACGTTTTCGTTTGATCTAGTCTGACGTATTTATCAATATAGGTGCCATATAGAGTCTGAACCTGATAAAGGACATCTTAATATTGTGATAGAACGTTTTCACGTCATTTTTTTTCTATTTGCTTGAATCATGGAATAATCATTCTGATTGAGGCCAAAACTTCGGCAAGGACATCATTATAAAGTGTTCCTAGAAAACTTGTCACGGAATATAGATATTGTTTACGTTGAAAATGACGTCATGTAACTCACCGTGTCCTGAGAACTTGTTTACATCATTATGACAGATTCTTAGATATTTCTTTATTAGGTAATGTATATTTCTTTGTATTCATGAATTATTTACTTTATGTTAATGAGATAAGATGTTGTTTATATGAATTCATATTTTACACGTGGAGTGCCATGATTGTTTATTGTTAAGAATGTCAAGGTCAAGAATTCCCTGGTGTATTTACTAGTGAAATCTAGTACACATGTTTCTGGCTTTGCATGGAATTATTTCCAAAATAAATGTTTGTTTGTTCAAGACACGAGTTTAATTTGTTCATTTGTTGTGGAGTGGCAAATCCATGTGCTGTCGACGTCACGGAAGTGGTCGTCGCCGCCGACGCCACAGCAACAAAAACTATTATAGGTCATTGTATGATCGACTGACCGGTGTAACTTAACCCCTAATCCCAGTAATAACCGATCCTTTGCTACTTTGAAGTGTTATGGCTAAATAATATCCGGTTTGTGATTTCCTTGTCTTTTTCCGTATCCGTGTGAATCAGTTCTAGTTTATGCACTGGTTCCGATCTAACATAAGTATATGTATGACTACTCCAACAATGTTAGAGGTATAGCACGACGAGACACTTTTGGAACATTACGTCGTGTCTAACCTCTAACTTCCGATAGGCCATTTACCCGATGCTGAGGGTAACATTTTCAAAGTTTGGATTGTGACAATATAAAACGTTTAAATCATGATTAAATCGTCATCAATGTCAAATACCTACCTCTTTTTTCATAAATCAACATTTTTTTTGACAAAATCAGCCGTAAAATCCATCGAAAACAAATATTTACATCTCCTAACGTAAACTTTCATGACCCAGACAAAACTTTATGATGAAAGCGATCCGCCCGGTAAATAGAAAAAAACTCATTGCAAAGTCCCCAAAACGTTTGATCTGCCTTTACTTTTACTTGCATTCTGCCCGCTTGAATTCACGTTCCGTTTTTTGTAGTAACCAGCCGCCATATTTAAAACTAGGTCAAAATGTTACGGAAGGGATTCATCATATCTAATCCGCTAAAATACTTTTTATGAGGCCACAAATTATAGGTTTCCTAGATAAATGGGATAATTAATACCTAAACTGTAAGTACACATCAATGCTATCACTGTTAGAGCAAGAAATATTGATATTATTGTACTTTTCCTTCCGCCTTCATCTGACGTCGGAAGCTGCATCAAAGAAATAGGCCTTCGGAAATGAGAGTCGACAGTCAGCAAAATAACGTCCGATAAAAAAACGGCTGACCAGTCGACTCTCATGTTATGGGAGTAATGTATGACCAATTATTATACATACATATATACTTATATTGGAATCGAAAAAAATGTGGTCCGTTTCCTGATCGTTAATGACGGCTAAAATGCTGTTATATGTTTTCTTCCGAAATGATTTTTCGAGTCTTGATGATGTTTCGCTTAGAGTTGTCGTTCGTTCCTGTGTTGAAGACTCTAATATGACAAGTTTAGTTGTCATTTATTTATGGATCAATTTTATTTTATTAATCTAATGAGCTTCTGCAACAGTCCGAAACACACCATAGTCTATAAAAGTGACAGTTTCTACTATTGCTTAATGTTTTAAGCATAAATGGAGTGGGACGACTGATTTGCTTGTTGCCATAATTATTTTCTTATCTTGATGGATGTTTTATTCTACTACTTTGGCCTGCAGCGTTATAATTGCACATCATTGCACATGATCGTAAAAGGCGACTAAATCTCGGAATTTGTCTCCTCTTCTGGCTTAAGCTTCCTTCTTCCTAACGTCTCCCTCCTTGACAGCGACCACCCCACCCCCTCCCTTCTCCGACACAGACTTTAAAATTGACAGTCTCTGCTCCATTTAAAGTGGGTGAGACAACTAGTTTGCACGATGTCAGCACGGGCATTTGCAGACTAAAAATAATCCGACCGCATGCTCATCATGGTAATAATAATATATTATCTCAGATAATATTACCAAGAAATCTTTTGTAATATCTTTTTTGAAGCAAAATGCGTGCCCGTGTGTTTTTCAATACAACATGATGACCTGGTGGGCTGTCCGGTGTTTCATTGAACTAACAGTAATGAAATGTTGATATTTCGACCTTAATAAGGCTCTTAGCGCCAATTTGTCAGGTGAAATACAACTTTAATTATAAACCGTGCAATTCAGCCCTTAATTAACCACCTAGCACTAATTATTATTAATCTAAGCCATTATTGTAAAATTTTAATTCCTAACCGTACGAAACATATAGGCATGTTGTATAGCCATCGTTTTGACATAGGCTTATATAACTAATGAACTGCCAGCACATGTACATTGCATCATCATCATCATCATCAACGTCAAGTCCGATGCCAGCTATTGCGACCTTGAACATTATATGATGTAAGTCCGTTACGTACATGTACTCTTCGTCAAAACTCGGCACCTGCCGTCAACACGGCATCACCGATACCGTCTAAATGTCATTGTAGAAAATAGTAGTTGAATCAGTACATCTACTCATTATCGAAAATACATTTCATTACACAATGTGATGATATCGTACTCTCGGTAATATCTAAGGAATCTTATTAGTTCGATTTCAGATCGTCACGCTGCACTTTTTAAAGTCAGATTCGTGTATTTAAATAGTATAAATTATATGCTCTCTCTGTTAAAATCGAGCTCCAATTGTGAGAGAATGTTTGAATGATTGAAACTTTCAAATACACATTATGTTATCATAATTGCAGTATTGACATTTTGGTTGCTAATAAATTAGTTTATTCGTAAATTTAGCTGGCTTTGGTTTATTTTGTACAGAATACAAAATACATTTAAGAATGTATCACTAATTAAGTTACCTTACTACCCTTTCGTGTGTAAATTCACTGAAAATCACCTATCCTAGCTATATATAGATATCCTAGGTTATTTACGACATTTTAACCTGCTAATGAATCTAATGTCCTGTAGCGTTGATATGGACATGAAAGCTACCACATTTAAATTTGATTGAGAATTCGTTATTTATTTGATACATGCAGTATATACGTTGAATGATTCAAAATAGTTTATAACAGACCAGTATCATAACTCCATGGACATAACACAATATGTAGGACACTTTGTTTATGATATTTATCAGTGTTTTATCTCTCTTCATGTTTGTTCATTCAAATCGAACAAAAAAAAATGAAAATTTATCTTGACTTAGCTCTTATATTTGATAACATGATAGCACCTGAGTTCGGATCTGAACTAAGTTAGCTTGTGCATAATATACCATTTGTACACAATAAGCCGAAGTGCTATATCTAGATCTATTATTGTCGCTAGTTCCCTGTCCGGTCATTGACATTTGACCCAGATATACAGCTGTACAACACGTAATCAATAAAACAGGTCCAAAACACTGCTTTTCTCAGTGATAATTGATTGATTTGTTCATAAGATAATTTCGTCATCCTGATATATTGAAATATGCATGCTGTGCTTGAGGTAGGCATCAATCGATATATATTTATATATATATATATTTTTTTTATTTTTTATTTTTTTATTTTTTTATATGTTGCATTTATCCTCCCTCTCCCATATTGCTATACAAGTAGATCTAACAGTTACATGGTTTAACGTGTACGTGCAGTACAAGTGCTTACTTAAGCCAGGGCACTTGTCAGATTTACCTTAACATATTTCTAGCTTTTGGTGAAAACATTTCTGATGACTGCGTGTTTTTCGTGCTTGAGTTATTCGCAAATAATATACCTTGGGTTGTCATGTATTTGTTGTTTACGGGAAGGGTGTGTGCAAATGGCGCGATTTGATTGGTCGACAAGTTGCCTGCCCATCGCGGAAAACGAGGCTTATAACGTCATATGTGAAGGCCGTCCTATTTATAACGCGTCGAGCAAAACAAACTCCGACTTGGCTGTGTTTACGTTAGGACCGAGAATCTGACTGGAGCTTTCAAGATGAAACACCGGCCGAAAGTATACATCACCCATAATATTCCACAAAAAGGAGTTGATACCTTACTCAAAGCTTGCAATGTTGCCATTTGGGACGGAAATCAAGCTGTTCCCAGAGGAGAGCTTGTCAAAATGGTGCAGGGTGTTGACGCTATCTGGTGTCGGGCTGTGGACGAAATCGACAAAGAACTCCTCGACTCAGCAGGTAACATTCTTAATCTCGATGATAAGTTTTGTAAACACTAGACTTAAGTGTTTTGTACATATTCTTTAATGACTTTATGTCGGTTCACTCACGTCCTCTAATCCCGATAACGTTTATATAAGTACATCATATATCCAGGCTTAGTTTACATGTGTTATTTTGTACATGTGTGCATGTGTTAATTCCTCAACATTAACATGTAGTACATATGTATACCGTTTAAATTTATTCGTTCAGTGCCATTATTTCATTTTATTTGTAGGGTCCTTGATTTCAAAGTGCCGGTTTAAATTCAATTAGGCCTAATAAGCTTGACACTTAGTATATACAGTATATGTATATGTTCTGTATGAGTTTCATAACGTTATGAATGTCGTTGTTTTTGACACTATATGATCAGTAATAGACATGGACAGTGATGTTCACTCAGAAAATAATGAATGCATGAGTTTATTGGATCATTAATTAACCACGTACGTGATGACAATCATTAATTAACTGATTAGTATAAATTATTGTTTAATTATATACCTAGCGGTAATCATTTGGTATCTTGACACCTTGAAACTCCATAAATATTATATAAATTTATGTGTTCCAATATCATAAATCCAAATAAGATTGAAAAGTATAAAGCTATACTTTTTATTAATTTTTTAGATATATCAATTTCGTTAAAAATGAAGAAAAAAATGTTGATCCGATAACTCGGTTCATATTTTAATGATATAACCTGGCATTTGTCTATATGTAAAATACTTTAACATTTCAATGTAATCACTGGCTCATTTCTTGACTTGACATTCCCCCAACGTTTTTGTTCGGAATGTCTGGATTTGATTGTTTTATTTGATCTGATTATTTCATTGTATTCTACGTTGGGTATCGTTTATTATATCAACATATACTATTACCAGCAATGATCATTGAATCCAAAGTAAATTACATAGCTATTACTAGAGTCGTGGGAGATATTTCTCATGCATGCCAAACTAAAGCATGTTTACAAATATGACCATAATGTCAGTCGTGTTTTAGACTTCATTATTCAGACTGGAAAGTATACGGCAAATATTTACATTCGCTAAAATATCGTTCAAATTTAAATCAGTGATATTTTCATTAAAGTTTAGTGCCAATTACATTGGGTTTAATTAAATTTAACAGAGATAAAAAGACACTTTTGATACAAACTTTACATATATGTGTATCGCGTATCTCACTTAGTGCTGGTCCGTGATTTAAATCCTTATATTTTACGATGTACACCAACCCTTGTGGATAATTTACTGAACACTCACGTGGCCCGCCAACGTGAGATTGTAACGCTAGCCGGCTTCATTTGTATTTCTATAGTACACTTAAACTTTTTTGAACATTTTTTTGTGTGTTTGATGTAATCAAGCGACAATCACGCAACTTTTCACACGTTTATAGACAAATTAACTCAAACTTTCCGGTATTAAAGTCCGATTTTAATTACAGGTGTATTAGTTTTCCGCCCACACCTGGTATACGAAACCGCAGTGTCATGGATGTAGGTTTTTACGTATCATTTGTATCACCGAAAATGTCATTTTTTAAATATAAACAAGAGACAGCTAGAGAACTATAACGATTGAAACAAATCTTAGTAGAGTAAACGTTGATCCAAATTTATTTTCCTCCTGTTTGGTAAGTTACATGTATTTACATTGTAAAATGTAAACATGTATGATGTACATATAAACACGTCTGAATCAAATTGAACTCCATCCATATTTTTCGTACTGATATAAATAAACTTCGGGCCTCTGTTGTGTCGTTAGGTTAATTATGTATCGTTCCTTTGCCTAATTGACTTAATAATTCGGCCGATTTCATCATCTATGATCACGCCATTCTCCAGTCTTTACGCCGAGTATGATGCAAGCCCACGCACTGACCACGCTACGTACGTATACGTATCAACGTAAAACACACGTGGGGGCCCACGGCTGTTTTGGCCATCCGTATGTATATATGTATATGTGTGATATCTCACTGCGATTCTCGGTTAAAATATAAGAAGACATACGTTTACTCAAAATTAAGTTTAAAGAATGTATTAACTTGCTCAGATGGCATCTCTAAAAAATTGAAGTACATAGACTGCTTCCCTTATATATAGATGACTTTATTAATAGAACGCATTCAGATATCATTACCTGTTACATGGATATTTACATTTAAAAAAACTGACTTGACAAATATTTCGACACGTAACACTATTGCTGTATAGTAAATGTAGCTTCTTTTAGTGTCACGGGAAAGATTTTACTAATTAGCTAAATTGTATCGGCAATTTGAAAGTATAACCTCATTGTCATGGAAGTAAAATATCAGTTTCTAAGTAACAAAAGACAGATGACTGACCTTTAACCATAAAAAAGTCTTAGCAGTGGTAAACGTTGATATACATTTAGTCTCTTCTTAGTTGATACTTGCTTGGTTATTTACCGAGAAATGTAAACATTTATGATGTAGATGTACCCGAATTAAATTAATTGAACTTTATCCATACTTTTCCGTATTGTTATAAATAGATATCGGGCCTCTGTTGTGTCGTTAGATGTCAATTATATTGTTTCCAAGCCCAATTGACATAATAATTCGGCCGATTTCATCATCTATGATCACGATCACGCCATTCTCCAGTCTTTACGCCGAGTATGATGCAAGCCCACGCACTGACCACGCTACGTACGTATACGTTTTAACGTAGAACACACGTGAGAGCCCACGGCTGTTTCGGGCTTCTGTATATAGCCGGCCGTTTGACCTTACATACATATAATTTTGGATGATGCATGAGTGATTTCTGGCATTACATGTTGAAAGCCTAAACTAAATAGGTTATAACCGACCTGTTACTGTACAAAAGTATACACATTAAGTAGATTTCGCCACTTTCCTTAAAAAAAGTATAAATAAATAATTACAAAGAAAACAAGGAAGGCGTTAATAATGATGTTTATTATCCGGTGGTTCCTCTATAGACTTGAAGTACACAGACTATACATACCTCGTCGATGTCATTATCAATATAGCCCATTCAAATATATATCGACTATCTAGCTACTTTCTCAATACATTTTTTAACAATAACCTCACTGATTTGACCAATGTTTCGCCACAACGTCATGTGATAGAATACAAGTTTTTATTTTTTACCTAAATTACATCAGCTGTTAATTGACTTAATAGCATTGCATCATCGTGACGTAGTGAATCCCCGAACATGATGACGCAATCACACGCACGACGAGAGTGGACCAAATTCGTAAGAGAAGTTTCCCTCCAAGTTTAATAACTCGTTAATATTTATTATTATGTAAACTTTATAGAATCAAACAAAAAATATCGGTGGTTTCGATTTAAAGAAACATTGAGAGGCACGTGTTAAAAAATCTAGATTTTGTTCTGAGATAAGACGAAAGCATCAATCCATTTACGTTCTATGTACACAGGTTATTTAAACTGAAGGATGTTGCTTAAATGTGTAGATGTCACGAGTATTTACTCCCTTGACGGTTAAAATACGAAAGTTGTTGGGATGCTCTTGTCTGGATAAAAAACGAAGTTACGTTATAGAGAGCGCTTGTCTGGATAAAATACAAACGTTTTAGGGATGCGCTTGTGTGGATAAAATACGAACGTGTTAGGGATGCGCTTGTCTGGATAAAATACGAACTTTGTAGGGATGCTCTTGTCTGGATAAAATGCGAATGTTAAAAGGATGCCTTGCCTAATGATTTTGAATTATTAAATACCACCAGAGCATGCAGTGTAATGAACTACGGGTAGCCAACCACTGTGTGACTACAAAGCGGCTGAGTACAAACCCAGTTTTAAGTCATATTATCGAATCGTGATTTTATTTAAGATTAACATTTCTATAGATAGTCACACACTTTTTAAAAGACAGTCATTTAAAAAATTGTCGTGTTTTGTTTTTGAATAACTAACTAGAGTTTCCGAGAGAAGTGTCAATGCTAGCTGGCACACGTTTTACTCTACCGAGAGAAACGTGTCGAAAGGAGGAAAACATGTACATTTAGGCTAGATGTTATTAATTTCATCTTACCATTTCTTTTGAATTCTGCGTTACGTGCTAACTTACAAATTTCAAGGTCAAAAGTTTTCACTTTCAGTTAAGTGTAAACATTTAAATATGCAAGGCATGTACGTTCAGACACCTATATATCTATCTAAAGCTCTTCTGTAAGGTAAAATCCAATATAATCTAGTTCCCACTGCGCTGACACAGTGCTGGTCTGATTGGAACCAAGTCATGTGTGTGATGGGGCACAGGAATCGGAAATGGAAATATTAAATGTATATTGTGTATGAAGAAGAATCAATTACCTTTTACATACATAATCTCAATAAAAGAAAACGTCAAGCATCCCTACGCCATCATCTACGTCACAACTGTAATAAACGTGTTATCAAATTAGCATATTGTTGATTATTTTGTTTATGTTTTCATGTGTAAACAGTATAACTATATCTGTGTCTCTTTATTTATCAACCGTAATTTATTTTATTCGTTTGTAGCAACAAGTCAACTATAAATAATAAGTGAAAAATATTTCAATAATGTCATAACACGGACTGAAAAGGACCGGTGAATGTGTGACGTGAGGAATGTAGAAATAAACATTTTATCCTGTAAATGTAGCGTGTAAAATGCGGTCATGGTATTCATATCAAAGTGTTAATGTACAGAATGAGATACTTGGTATAAATGTTAAAATCAACGGTCTATTAAACAAGTGAAGAAATGAATTTAAAAAATTTTCAAATCGGATTTACACATTTTAACTCGAACCCCTTGGAATAGTTGTCAGGTAATGGTCATTTCTTAGTGCTTCTCCCTGGGTAACGCAAAATTTCTTCAGCCAAATTTGAGCTATATGCTTTTTGGAGTTATCGTTCCTACAGATAAGACCGTTTACCTGCAGTGCATTCTTTAGTAGACTAGATCCATATTACGTAATTGTGTGTCATTGTATTTATTGGCACTTTGCTGACTCAGCGTCCAAACAAGACACCGCTCAATTTTAAAGCCTCAGTGATATCCAGATTCTCAGATTTTAGACGTTGGTTTTAAAGTGAACAGTCGGGCAAGGATGGCTAAAGTCGGTAAAAATGGTGTGAATGTATCCAGTATAATTTCTTATGAAATAGCAAAATAAAATCTCTCGCCAAAATCTGTCTGCGTACGAAGAAATTAATTTAAAGTATAGGAATCCTAAAACGTCCTCCCGGCTGACTATGTCCGTGGTTACATTTACACGCAGCCTCGCTTTCAATGCTTTCAACTTTCCTTTACTTTAATGGTCAGAACTGGGAAACGTAAGCAGAACTTGGCCGTCGTATTAATATGTGAGAACTTTTGGAAGGCCAATGAACACATTTAGACTGGTTTTCTTTGCCCGACTATTCACTTTAAATTTATATTCAGTCTTCCACGTCCTAGTTACGAGGTTGAGCCTTACGTTCAGTAACAAGGTACTGACCGAAAGTCGGTA
Organism: Argopecten irradians; assembly: GCF_041381155.1. Lineage (NCBI taxonomy): Eukaryota > Metazoa > Mollusca > Bivalvia > Pectinida > Pectinidae > Argopecten > Argopecten irradians. The sequence goes on along the minus strand of NC_091134.1, from coordinate 1,587,636 downwards.
GTTTTTACCCCATCTTCTTTTTATTAAAGTTAGTTATAATTAACTCACAGCTTTCAAAATGTATTTTAAATATGAATAGATTTTAAATGCCTTTGCCTAACCCACTTTCCAAGAAGCGCTCAACCCTACTTTCCCGGTATTTTCCCTGTAATTATATACGGACATCCTGGATCCGCCGACACATTTAGCAACAATGACAAAACATTATCGTCGTATATAATCTCACCACCGTGGCAAGAATAATGGACGGGGCCCATGCGACCGAGAAAAAAAAAACAACCGACAAAACGAAATAAGTCATTAACTCTGAAATATTGAAGCGGGTACTTGTGCCTGGACGATTCCATTTGTTCGATCAAAGAAGGAAGTATTTTTGAAATAGTTCATGAACACATGCAATGCTCTCTAGTGACATTTCATATATCGGTCACCCGAATTGCACTTCTATGACCTAATGTATGTAAATACTACCATTGACAACAAGTTGTTTTTCAACATATATAGGTTATAGGACACGTACCGCGGCACAACTCAGTACTATAATTCTTTGTAATTTGTATCATCAACGCTTATCTCATAAAATTTTCATTTGTATCTAATTTATATCACGACATGAAGGCAAAAAAGTTTTAAAATGTAACTTTAAACAGGTGCATGTTTACCAAGTAGTCTGCCCAATGAAATGCAGACAAAATGTACAGTGAAACCCTAAACCTCAAAACACACACTAGAACATTGCGTGACATCCAATCAGAGATGATAATCAAGGGCATTACGTTACCATACATGGACAGAAAATAGACTTACTCGAAAATAAATCTCCCTTTTGACGTCTCAATATTGTACAAAGGAGACTGTTATAGACTGACGTCATGCTCTGACGAGTTTCCCCCCTATTCCCACCCACACCCAATCCTTTCTCTAAAATTCTAACTTCGACGACTCTCTCTCTTTCCCCAGCTATCATATATCATTCTTCAACATAAAAGGACAATAAATTAAATTATCAAATGTCGTGTGTAGAGAGTTCTGTGTATGTCTCTCACGTAGATGCAGCCAACTAGCCCTGATGTCCGCCCACTAACTAACGCAATAGCCCTTTAATTAGGAGTAATACCCTTTGGCCCTTTAGGGGTAATACCCTTTGGCCCTTTAGGGGTAATACCCTTTGGCCCTTTAGGAGTAATACCCTTTGGCCCTTTAGGGGTAATACCCTTTGGCCCTTTAGGGGTAATACCCATTGGCCCTTTAGGGGTAATACCCTGTTAGAAGGACGATGACCCCATATTGTCGACACAGTATATATTAAGGTTGTTCCTACATACTGTTACCTAGTCAGGTGGATCGCCATTGTTCGCGACCCGTAGTATCCATTTACGTCATCGCCCATTGATAGGGATATGCTAATTAATAGATCTATTTGTACTGGGAGAGCGTACGTGACTTATAGGAGCAACACCTGAATCACACCGTCATGTAGATACACTTATGTTATTCTGTAATTATTATCAGACGTTCACCTGGGTTAGATAAGAAACGTGACATTAATTCCATTCGTCCGTAATTTCATAAACAGCTTGTTTGGGGTGTTGTTTTGGTACGTTAGATTTGAACTCCTAAGACTGGCCAATAAATGTCCATGTACGATCTAATATTACCAGGGTGATGGCCGCATAACTGGATACAAACATGCTCGCGTGCCAAATACCACTAGCACCACCTCGGCTTCTGGCATGATCAGTGTGAAAATACACTTAGCATATACTGATATTATTACCATAAAAGTTCCTTTAGTTTGTCTACAACCGTGTGTGAAATCACGTCTTATGTCAGTTTTAGCTGTTCAAGGTCTTAAAAAGGTGAAATTAATTAATTTTAACATCTCATATTTCACTCAATCAAGGACTCCTCGCACGTGACAATTAGCCAGATGCTTGATTTAAAGGTCATGGAATTTTAATGCATTTAACCAAGAGTCAACAGCAGCAACACTTTAATATAAAAACATTTCACTATATTATAAAACATTTATAAACACTTTGCGGTCAATGAGGTGAGGATTCCATCCATCACACAATACCAGTTACATTTTGTAAGTCGTTGTCGTTCAGGTTTTACAACCATTCTACTAATATAAAGAACTCTACTGACATGTGATCAGTGGCCTGTTTGTTTTTAGGTTATGTAAGACTGATGACGCTATTTCCGCCGGAGTTCGTCTGTCCGTATATGGTTAGGCTATCCCCGGTATTATTTTGATATTAGATATGTTTTTGTGTTGTTGTTATTCTATTTATTAATAGACCAGCCACACACATTTTTACATATGGTATTTGGCTGTCTTTACAGGTCCCAATCTCAAGGTCGTCGGTACGATATCTGAGAACCTCAGCCATATCGATGTTGATGAATGTAATCGACGTGGAATCAAGATCGCTACTCCACCTAAAATATCCATGGAAGCAGTCGTCGATCTAACCATCGCCATTCTTCTCAAAGCAACATCATCAGGTAACTTTGAGGCCGTTTACTTGTACTATTATTGTATTGGAGGAATTGCTACTAATTCATTTTCGTCAATACTGCATTATTGCAAAAGAAAATACTCTGTCTATCTTGACACCCACCTTATTTTGTCGTTTTGGGGGCAGACATTTTTTCAGTCCTATGATAAAGATAAAGTCATAAGAAAGTTACTGCTTATTTGAACATATTAGAATATTATATTGGTTAATATTACAATCGTACCAAAACTGGGGTCTCCTGCTTGATACTACGCTACGAATAAGAATACAAACTACAAACGTACGATAAAAGTCATGGATTTGACAGATTGTACTTCAAAAATGATACATGTACCACTGATAGACAAGTCAAAAATATCACAATGTCAAGCAAAGACGTAGGGAAAGTGTACCTAAAGATGACCTTCACTCAAAAATGGTAAATACGAATATCACAAGGAGACCAACAATAAACACACAACTCACATAAACGATACAGTGAACGCACGTACTTCACATAAAGTTATAGTAGAATCATTTGTGTTATGAAGAGTGAAGGATTTATGGATAGGTTTGATTCCGAATTCCCTCACGACAAATATACGGACACCCCAATGATAACATCGATACATACGCACTAGCTAGGTCGCATCGCCATTGATTATCGTTTCAATCCTTTAACGAAGATGCTGTCAGCTCTGCCACACAGACCAAATCGTGTAGTTATTGACCTGCAGTGACATTTATCAGTAATAGGAATATCTTGTTTAACGTAATTGAATACCTGTTTAAACACATTAACTACATGTAGCTATGATACTCAATCCTAAACGGAACGCGTTTTATATAGGTCACTGTATTAATATAGAGGATGTATGGATTTTCTCTCGTTTCTTGGAACACGAGTTTACATTTCTTGTTTGGATAAACCTTTTGTAATGATTGGTACCAGTTTTAGGTACATGTCAAATTGACCAGTTTTGTGGTAGATTCTACATTGTATGGCATGTATTTGTTGATTTAAACCAAACGCATGTTACAAATGATAACTCATCTTTATAGTCTTAGGGTTTGATAAAACGTCCTGCTTATTATCAAAGTGTATCTTGGTATCGAAGAAAACATTAAATCGTACATACATTTGTAATTGTTTCGTTCTTTTTCAGATTCCAGTACCAGAAGTGTTACAGAAGTGACAGATGCCAACCAAAACCACCTAGTATTTCAGGGCAAGACGCTAGGGATTGTTGGCTTGGGGAAGGTCGGTCATGCTGTTGCTAAGCGACTAAGCCACATGGGAGTCAGTCGCATTGTCTACCACGACATTTCCAAAATACCATCAGCTGAAGACATCAGTGCGGAATACTGCCCAATAGAACAAGTTTTGGAAGAATCGGACATTCTGTGTCTCAGCTGTAAACCAGATACACAAAACGCACGGAATTTGTTCAACAAAGACAGTTTTAAGCGTATGAAAAACAGTGCAATTTTAATAGACGCATCAAGGGGTCGTTCCATAAACTATACCGACCTGTATGAGGCCCTCCGTACGGGGGAAATCAATGCCGCAGGACTCGACGTGCGTGAACAGGGACACATTTCCTTCAAGGCACCCCTCGAAGGACTCAGCAATTGCCATTTCTTTCCTTATCAAGAGGTCAACCATACATGGGACAACCGGAGTCAGACTTCCGGTGTCCTTGCGCATGACATCTTGACCTTACTCACCAATGCTTAATGATTCCAATTACGACAGCGGAGGATCCCAGCGACATGAATAAGTCCTTTTTTCACAAGCATCACATTCCTTCAATAGGAAACTATTGTTTTTTTAGCAAAGAGACCATTGAAGACAAGTTCTTTTTTAAGCAATACTGTTTTCTGTGAGAAAGGTAGTTAATGCAGTTTAAAGTGAATAGTCGGGCAAAGAAAACCAGTCTAAATGCGTTCATTGGCCTTCCAAAAGTTTTCCCATATTAATACGACGGCCAAGTTCTGCTTAGTTTCCCAGTTCTGACCATTAAAGTAAAGAAAAATTGAAAGCATTGAAAGCGAGGCTGCGTGGAAATGTAACCACGGACATAGTGAGCCGGGAGGACGTTTTAGAATTTCCATACTTTAAATTAATTTCTTCGTACGCAGACAGATTTTGACGAGAGATTTTATTTTTCCATTTCATAAGAAATTATACTGGATACATTCACACCATTTTCACCGACTTTAGCCATCCTTGCCCGACTGTTCACTTTAACAATATTCTTGTTACTGGGACCTGCTGGATTAAAGGGGATATTTTTGTGATAGGGGAGGGGTAAAAAGAAGGTTAAACATTCTTAAAACTGCATAGTTCATGGCAGACTTACGTATCAGTCTTGTTTTACACGTTTTATCTTGCACTACATTTTTATATTGAAGGATTGAGTCCATATCTGATTGGCTTGTCCTATAGAGCTATGTGGTGAACGTGTCCAAATGTGTTCATTCTTATGAGATTTTATATAACAGGTCACATTTGACTATATCCTATTGTATACAATTTACATATTGATAAAATGTATACATTCATTATCTGTGAACTTTTGTCAAGTTTCTATTTTAAAGGGCCATACATGCAACATTCAACACATTCTGTAATAACAGATGGCTATCATTTACGACTGATCTCTTGGAGTTTGGTGCATAGAAGTATTTACTTGTGTTCATTTATAGTGTTTGTGAACTGTGACCTGACACGATATGTCATTAGTTACAATACACAAATGTCATCGGTCACGAAAGTCATCATTACTTATGTGAATGCCATCTGCCTTTGATCATTTCGACTATATACCAATCAGTTGCCTTTTCCATTAAGCAAATTATATTTTCTCGATTTACTTGGCTGGTGAACCATGGCCAATTGCATACTATTTGTCAGAATTCTCAGTAAATACAACGCTGTATCCTCCTAGTATTTGACTAAAGAGGTTATACGCGGAAGATCGGAAATTTTAGGACTAAGTTTCGGTAATGACTCGAAACATCAGATAATTACATCCTATTAGGAATGACGCATTTAAAATTCAAAATACTAATAATACATACATTTTACCGTCAACTGTACCAGTACTCCTTTGCTGTTTATTAAAACGTCTTTATCTTCATACTAGATCTGATTACTGAGTACTGAATCTCATGACGTCACATGTTTAATTGCATGCCGTTCTTATTTCTTATTTCTTTTATTTTTTTTTACCTACCATAATTGTTCTACGTATTCACTCAATAGGTTATAAATACTGTTAGGAGTAAGTGGGGGATTTTTTCCTTGGTTACGGCATATATCCATTCCAATCTTATCAGCTTGGGTTGGTTTTCATTTCTCCAAAATGAAACGACTCTTAAACGCTACTACTTACAAACACAAGTATATAGGTTTTTTTTATAATTATCTTTTTATTCATGATTTTCATTCAGTACAATTAAATATACAAATACACTCAATAGTCTCTCAAACACATACATACTTACTTAAAAAACATACACTCATATATTTAACACATGCATACAGTATACATTCACATACATACAAATACGAAGCTTAAATTTCTAGTTCATAAGGAGAAAAAATGATACAAATTAGGAGTTTGGAGATGAGGGGAAAAATCATATTGTACTGAATATTAAGGAAAGGAATCAAAGACAGGATTAGAAGAAAAAGAAAAGAGTGATAGAGTTATAAAGAAAGAAAAAGGAAAATGATAAAAAAGTTAAAAGAGTCTTGGTATATAGTTACAGTGAATCGGAAAACAAAGTAAGAATATGGTGTTGACCTGAACAACACATCCTCAACTTACAATGACTATGATATGTTTATTATTCCACTGTTGTAACCACACTCAATGCACGATGTTATTTTACGCCATTATGCAACATTATATGGATATGTACAGGTTGTTATTTTCCAGTTTGCACAATACGTAGAGATTATTATGTATATATGATACGTATCAATCGCCATATCTGTGACAAATTGTATGTCGGTTAAATTACATGTAACTCATAATTGTACATGCCAAAATATTAATGTAGCTTAACGTCTAAATCATTGCATTAAACACCCAAAAGCAAAACAGCGGTAAGAAAATGATGTATATGATAAACACTTGATGCAGGAACATGGAATAAAGTATTGGTTATGATAAGGTTGTGTTTAATATGATATAATCATATCAATGTTAACAGGTACCCTTATTTGTGACACTAAGCGTTGTAATTATGTGGATAAATGCAACCTTTTCTTTATATTTCATGTAAACTTAAATTCTTTGTCTTGTATATGGAATACTATATTGATGACAATGATTTTAATATGATATGCCAATTCTGTACATAAAACGTGTATATATATATATATATATCATTCCCGGTGGTTCTTGGAACAGATTATCTTCCAACTCTACTTATAATATATCATGATGATGCGAAGTGGTGTGATATTCATGCTTTACTACAATTCTTTTATAATTTAGTAATATAATGATATATATTGTAAACGAGAAACACAGGCTTTGTAAAGGGAAATAACTCTATATTTCGCGTTAGACTAGTAAACAAACGTTTGTCAAACTCTCTCAATTGCTTACATTATAAATTGGCAATATGACAAATCCATTTATGTTCAAAGTTTTAAGTCTGTTAACCACTACATCAGGCTATTGTTGTTTGTTAGTTGATAGTCCCGTGTCTTCTGGACATTAAACCTTAACTGTACATATGTTAATGTAAAACATTGATAACTGGGTGTGAAATATTATCCAGTGTGAAACGTTTTAATCACGACCTAGACGGTGTAATAATGTACATATATGTGGCCTAGACATTTCCATACAATATTCACCATATAACATCATAGACTCATGTCATAATTATCTAGTTACATATCCTATCATTCTATCATATTTTGGTACTATACGGAGCACGTCTTTACTAGTGTGGATGAACCAGGTGTGTTCATTTTAACCATATAGAAACCAGCAATGGTAGTTGGTGCGAATTTCCAGGAGATATCTTAAATGTGAAAATATTATCTTAATAGTAACAGAGGAAATATTTCCATTCATGTATACTACATATTTGCGAGATGCGGATTAGTCTTTTTAAAAACTCTTTAAAAACTCTCTCTTGGTATGCAGACTACTATTACTGCTTACGGGTATATGTTCATTGCCTAACTAGTAGTACTATATCTAGGATATTCTCTATGTAGTTATTATTTATTTTACTTTCTTCACAATGCATTAGTTATGATGTGCCTTTGTATAGAATGTTCACTGGTATAAAATACAGAACATGGATCACATTGTTGTTTTGAACAGAGTGACCGACACATGGAACTAAACATATATATATGTAACTGAAGTAATCATACATTTAACTTACTAATATTAGAAATTTTTGGACTTCATAGTTACTTCATGTACAAACATTGTTGAAGAAAATTGATTCCTAAAAACAGCTTGCTGTAAAAATATCTTAAATGTTAACTACTGATGTAAAGTCCATGTGTTGTATTCGATCTATTGGATTTATCATAAAACCAATGAACAATGCAATATTGGCTTTTGTTCTGTTATGTAATGCAGTTAACAAAGACAATCGGGAACCGTCGGTACTTTCCAGGACATATAATTCTTCAGACGACCAATTTTCTTCCTTTTCTGACAACATTAAATTTTTACCGTATGGATAAAACGTTTTAGAGTATAGGATTAGATTCGTGACTCCATCAAATTTTTGACACCAACATAATGAAAGCAAGAGTAACGAATGGATTTTGTATTGCTGGAAAATACTGACGAAGTAAAGATAGACATGTTGAGGTGTTGATTGAAAACATTGACTTTAGTCAAGGCAGAATTGTGTATGTATAATATCAGGAAAACTGTTGTTATAAACAATTTTATGTTGCTTCTATTGAAATAAAACTTCGAACTTAAAACCTGTTTTTATTGTTTTTTGCCTTTTAACTTCCTACCCTTTCTTGTCATTTAAAGGATACTAAAAACCGATCAAAAGCGTGTTTACAACGGAAAAACATTTTCATTTTCCATTTGTCATTGCTTTAATAAGGGAACAGAACATAGTTTTCAATGACTAAAGGATACGGTGCATGTAACTTATTAAAGGGAAATAAGTCAAACATCACGCGGCGACAGCGTTGGATAAAGAATTCCTACATTTTTGTGTCGTATTTTTCATACTCACGGATCGAGCTGAGCTTTTAATATGTTATTCACCAACAAACAAAAATAACCTTTGAGAACTTTCAATGTACAATGTATATGTTTTAATTTTACTGGTACAAATGAGAGCTGGATATGATTTAGGTAGGACTGCAAAAAATAATTACATTTACATTTACAATGAAGTGGAATTAGTAAATACGGCTAGACAATAAAGCCAAATGTCGTTTCACATTTTATTAGTAACATGATTTCTGCTGGTAAGTGTTTCCATTTTAACTTACATATAATAATGCATAAAAACACAACAATTTTACAGTTCATATTTTCTGTGTTATAACTAGCGTTTTTAAAATATAAGGCATCTGAAGCCATTTGAATGATTTTTACTGCTTAATTCATGAATGAAGAAAGAAAATAACAAAATTTTCTATTATCTTTTTGACTTAAAGGGCGCTGAGGCGGCATTGGGGGAGCTCGAAGCGAGAGAATGGCCGACGGTAGCTGTTTACATTTTTTCAATGCGATCACAGACACATATATCGAGAGGAAAATTAAAAACCAACAATTTTTGCAAGTAGAGTGATTTTCAGTCTACCGATGAGATGTGTTGCATGAAGCCAAGGATGCACGATTCGTTCAAGCTAAACCACATAAGTCATGCGAGTATGGGCGTGGGGTGGTTTGTTTACATTTTTCGCTGTCAAAATACGGAGCATGCGGTGGTTTTATGTAGTTTACAATTCCAAAACTAGACGAATTAAGATTTTCATTAACATTTTAAGGTGCTATTAGAAGTAAAATTTCTCCATGACTTGATCTTTAAGCCAACCTGTTAGCATACAGCTCTTGTTTCCTACATTGTATCGCGCACAAATTTTGTAATAAATCATAATGCAGTATTTCTATGTTAATTAACTTTAAACACACAAATGTACCCATATATTCAGGAACTGATTGACAGGAAATAAAGTCATAAAAAGCAATTGAAATGTCGAAAATGAAAATAAGACTAAACACATAATTTAGATGTCTTAATACATTCGTCAGTACATGAATATGTCTTTTGCTAAAGATGCATATTTGAAATTTTACATAAGACATTGATAATGGTTGAACACTACACTATCATAGATAAGTTGTAACCGTTTTTAGAAAGGAAATCTTTAATCTTACTTTCAACTAATTTCACGTGACATCACTCTTGTCTCCAAAATCGTACACATCTCTTTTGTCATCAGGCGTTAACTTGTTATTTCATTCAAGATGTTTTCGACAGTGTGGAAGACGTCAATAAACTCCGTATACAGCCCATTGTGGAAAAATGTAAAATTGTAAAACACGTACTGCACCACATTGAAATGGGAAACCGTCCTTAAATGACCCTGGTAGTTAATAGGACGTTAAACATCACAAATGATACCAATCTACAAGGATAGAACTATACATAGTCTTTAACATCACTAAAACATCCTGGAGGGAGGATATACGATGTGACGAGTATTACTTCGATATAACGCAAACACGTGTGCAAATGAGAAAACAAAGTATGTTGTTCCTGACATCTATGGGAAAGTTAGAAAGGCAGCTTTTCGACTGTTTCAAACGATATTTGTTACATTGCGTCAATATTATGTCATAACACATGCATAATTTGCAGTCAAACCTTTCTGATTTTGTTTTTTAGGTTTTGGAAAATTGTAAAAACATAGAAACCACATCATATTTCATGATGTTTTTGTCCTGAGAAATTACACTTCTGTCAGACTATTTTGAGTGACATGATCCGGCATCTCGACAATCAAGTTTCTTTTTCGTATAAGGAATACGATACTACCTGATAACGGTAAATCATAGTAATAAATTAAATTCTTTTATTTAGTTTAAATTATGGTCCTGTTTAGGACACAGATATAAATACTAAAACAAAGTCAAATATGCAGAAATAGTTGCTAGGTATTGTAGCGATAGGATGCGAAAATATAAGCTTTTCCCGAAGGCACGTGCGTTTTGATATTTAATATTGGAAATCATTCAAAGAATACAAAATGTAGTATATTTTCATTTTGTTTGATCTTTTTGAAGCTAAAGTCGTCCTCAAGTATAACAAATCAGCAATAGTTTATCTTACACACTGTTAATGATCAAATACATATCGTCACTGTTACCTAAAAGGTTTCTTAACATTGTCAACTAGAATATAAAGCGATAAGAACAAATATAGAGCATTTATGTATCAAGGTAATTACTTGCTGATAATACTGAAAAAAATCGCTCTTTAAAATAAAAAGAAATGTGTTTCATTTTTTAAATCTCCTAGGATGTTGATTTCTATTGGTCAAATTAACATAGTACATGTTCTTGTCTTATTTGATTGATGAAAGTTTCTCAGAATACATGTGGATGATAAATGATCCCGTCGACATTAAAACTTACCTATATAAATACGCCTGGTAAGATTTGAAAACACAGGATACAATAATGAGGCCCGTATACTTATTGGCATTGTTCGTGGTACTGATGGTGTGCGCATCGGGGCTACAAGGTAAGCATCTTTTATTTCTCTTTAACGTAAAGCAAAAGTTATTTTAATTTTTTTTTTCAAAGAATCATATCAGTTCAGCTGGATACGTTTCATAAAACTGTCGATTTGCTATTGTTTTCCTTTTTTAAACACTCATTAAAATAGTTTTGGTTTTATAAATTTAACGTTCTATTCTCAGTCAAGGTCATGTAAGGACGTGCCAGGTTTGTTGGTGGGTGAAAGGCGGAGTACCCGGACACAAACCAATGTCCAGCGTTCAATATCTGGCAACTGTCCCACATTGGATTCGAACTCGTAACCCAGAGGTGGAGGACTTGTGGTAATATGTCAGTTCATATTAACCACTCGGTCTCCGCGGTCCTTTTTGTAACAGCATAGCGATGGTCTCGATGTCTATATGTAGCATGGAACTTTTTATTTGCTTATTTCTTTTAATAAAACAAGTTGCCATAAAAGAGAACGAGAGATATAATGATATATTGTCAGCAATGCTATCGTTTAGACGTGGCAGGCGAGCTTGCAAAAAGGCAGTGTACGATTCGTTGTTGATCTACATACATGTAGGTGTTTTCATAGGTCAATCTTTAAGTTACATATTTCAATGTTATGACTGTTTTATTTTGTTGTTTCAGTCGCCAAAACTCGCAGAAGGAGTAGCCGCTTTTGTGTCTGTGTTCGTTCGCCGTGTCCCTGCAGTAATTCATGGACAAGCCGTAGGCGAAATAGACGAACTTTCCCGAGAGGACGGTAACTGGCGTCACCCAAATGTCCAACCAAGATAATACATTACACAACGAACACACTTACTTCTTGTACTATACGGTTAAGAAAGCATTCGTGGAAGACGAAACATGTTTTTATGCAACGAACAATGATTTAAAACCAAAAATAAATATATTTTAGACGATTTGTTTTATTATTTTTTCCTGTAAAATGTCCAACATATAAGTATAAGCAAATCTTTAGGGACTTAAAGTTATCAGTACCGTAATTTTTATGCTCATGATGCATAGTGAGCTTTTGATATAATCTTTACCCCCAAACGTTACCAACATTTTGACAAATAAAAATACTGACAATACATAGGTTTCCGTTTTATGGCGCAAAATAAGAGCATTACTGCCAATATATGACATGTGCGTCTACTGTCCAGTGAAATGAACACACGCTGTCAAGACAAGAATCCAAGCTGTGGTCTACAATTTCGTTTAACAGTCTTATAGCGATATTAGTAATTACGAAATGACGTATTCAAAAATGTTTTCTTCTACACATACAGAACTATTACAGACTTACAGTGCATAAGCATCATGCATGTTTGTCCGTACCTTTGAATGATTTTTACAGTTTTAATCGTCAAAACTCTGGTTTCGATAGATAACTAAAAAAATCACGTCAAAATTTTCCCAACAGATAACTTTAACTTTATTTTAAAAATGTTTATGGGTTACTTTGATTTTCTTACAAAAACTTGTTGGAGTTCAATCACACAGACAAGCTAGCGTTGCTCTGTGTCTTTTGTTTACATGTAAACAACCCGTACTCAGAGGGGTCCAGGATACGATTGATTAAAATAACAGATAACAGACAGATATAAATCTATTTACTAGTATAAATAAATGTCAAATCTCTCGCATTCAACGGAGCAAAGTGACCGCAGCTATATGTTTGCTATATAATTTACAGAACAATAACGGAGACAGATATTTGTTGTTATTGTCATTTATTAATGACTTCTCCAAATTATAAACAATTATAGCATAAAACTGTTTCTCTGATAAATAGATAATATTGGAGATTTTCTTTTATTTGAACAGCAAAGGTAGGAGTAAAGATAGACACCGATGGCTAAATTTTCTATCTTGACTACTACATGCTATCAAGTACATATTTGAACAAGGTCAATAGAAAAAAACACTACATTATTAAAAACGCAAAGTGTACTCCAATTACACATATAAAATATGTTATTCTGAACGCCACGTTTGTATGTTTTTCCACTTGCGAAATTTTGTCATATACAAATTTATAACCTAATAAAAGTAGGTTAGTAAAGTTTTCTGCGCAGAACTCTATCACTTAACTTTTATCACAGAGTGGACTTATTTGTGCATTCCTTACTATATGAATATAAAAATCTAGAAACAAAAAACTTGGCTTTCAGATCACCATAATGCTATATATGTAAACACATTTGCTGGAAAATTCTATTTTAAAGAAACCATGAACGATTTGTATGTCGAGAGGGTGGTTTTAGTTCGTATACTTGTGTTATAGTTCATAAGATTTATTTCATTCTTTTTAATTTGTAAATTAAAAAAGTGACGAATTAAAACCAAGTTAAGGACCATAACAGTTTGCTACATATATTAATAATTTTACTCAAAACGTTTTATTACTTTATTGTAAAATTGTAATCCAATTCCTCATACACGTATTGTTGTCAAACTTTTTTATATAAGGCCTGTTAGTTTATGCTGCTCACACAATGTAATATGGATAAAATTAATTGTCTAAACATGTATGTTTTGTTTAAAATGAGCACGAGTTTCAAAATCCCTGCTGGTTACACAAACAATACACGTTTTCTCTTCAGAAATTGTTTGTCCTCCCAATATAAGCATATTTGAAGTAATTGTAATTGTTATATTATCCTAGTTGGGCGCTTGTGGCCGCCATGTTGGAATGTCGTTGGGCGTGTTCGTGTACGAATATCACGTCCTGGCTTTTTGCGGAGCGGTGAAGGAACACAGCCATGTTTGATGGCTGCAATAACAACACAAAACACCATCTTAGTCAATAAATACGACATGAAAACATTCTACGTATATCTCCGTTATGACACGTACAATGTATACATGCTAATTTATACATCATAAAACTACATCATACAACGTTAACGGTAGTGTTGTAGAAATATCATTTGCGGAAATATTTCTTAAAATATTAGCAGTAAAAACTTTTGCGTTATGTTAAAGAGAAATAAATTACATACCTTGTACTCCCGATGCGCACACCATCAGTACCATGAACAATGCCAATAAGTATACGGGCCTCATTGTTGTGTTCTATGATTTTAAATCTTGCCAGGCGTATTTATGTAGGTTAGCTCTAATGCCGACGGGATCATTCATTATCCACATTCTGCTTCATCAATCAAAGAAGACACGGGGAAGGGAAATAAAATGTTAATTTTGACCAACGGGAATCAACATCCTAGGAGAAATAAAATATTTAACACAGTTCCCAACTTTTTATCTGGAAAAACGATATTTTTCAGTATCAAAAATATTCATTACTTTTACCAAGTCATTTTCATCGAACAAAACCTGTTTTAGGTTAATGATAACATGATATTAAATTACTATTGACGGTTTACATGTGATCATTAGCAGTAATTTATAGAGTTGATTATTGCTGATTATTGATGGCAACTTTTTTTTTAAATCATACAAAATACAAATAAAGTGTATTGAGGAGTTGGAAGGAGGAACATCGTTGAAGAACTATCATTTAAAAAAATAACAACAACCTACAGTTCTGTCGTCTTTCTAAATCACCTCGGTCGGTAGGGTGTTAGAATTGTACCTGTTGCCCCTATTGCATGATTGTAAAGGGCAATTGAATTTAGGGTCTTAGCTTTTCTTTCTTCCTAATAACGTTCTTCTTCCCACCGTCTCCCTTGACACTACCTCACTTTTGGCCTTCGGTTGAGTGCTCACTCTGTGCGCAAGGCTCTGGGTTCTGTCCCCGGTCTAGGCACACCATAGTCTATAAAATGGTACTTTCTGTCCCTGCTTAGCGCTCAGCATAAAATTAGTGGGACGACTGGTTTGCCCGGGTGTGACCGGGTGGCGTATATTATTATTTTGTATAAGAAGACAAAACACGAGTATGCATCAGTCTCCCAAAGCATAAAGTTTTATTTTTTCTTGATTCGCCAATATCCTCCAAAGTAAATAACAATTCAATTCCAACCCATAACTTAAAAAATACATCCTTAAATGATATAATATTTTTCGAAAGTCAGCGGTTATAACTATTTAGCTTGTCATTAATTATTTTCTTTACTCATGACGGCGATTATTATGGATCCACCTTCACCCAAAACATCAATATTTGAAAACTTCTATTTTAATGAAAAGTTTCAGAGCATTTTATTAACTAATTATAAAAATAACCATAGAAAGTTAATACAAAATTATTTATTTGACATGATTGGATAGAAAAGAAAGAGATTTTTAACATAGCTAGTCGATATAAGATATCAGACATGTGATAATAGTCTGTAAGAGTTTATCTAGTCTTTTAAGACTCATAAGACAATAACATTTCTTTTTCCAAGTACACAAGCTTATCTAGAGTTTACCTGATCTCTGCTCTCCATCATAAACAGACAAATTAAACCTGATCGCTTCCTTTTCATTCTCTTACTTGATTGATGCAGCAGGATTCACAGAATTTGGGTAATGAATGATTTTCCTCTGTTTACTGTGATAGCAAACCTTTATAAACACTTACAATTAAAGGTAAACATAGAATACAACAATGAGACCTATATACATATTTGTGATGTTCATGGCACTGATGGTGTGCGCCTCGGATGTACAGGGCAAGTCGATTCGTATTTTGCCTGTTCATATCATTGTTTTTGATGTTGATGTTGTTTAAAATGTTCAATAAACGTAACTTCAAGCAAGACTTTCAGTAAAAAACATGCAATTGTACTATTAGAAGGTACACTGTATATGTAATATGAAATGTTGTCATGATGAACTCATAATTGCAACAGATGTCGTTATAGGAGAAGTTGATCCTCCCGGTCAGTATTTGCTTACATGTACCAAGGACCTTTTACATCCTTTGTTATTAACAAACGATAGCAGATGTATTTGAATAATGATGTGAAATGTCCTGATTTGTTACTCACAGTTTGACTTATTTGGTGCTAGATACTACAGTACGTTAGAGCACCATAACTCGACAATCCAACGAACACTATGTCAGAATAAGCGGTAGTGTTGACAAGGAGGAATACAAGATAGCTTATGGACATTAACATTTTGTTTTGTCAGCACAGAATAATTTGAAGAAAAAAAGTAAAATGTAGTCTTCTACTTTGCCATATCAAATATAAAAATAATATCACTGCAGACTGTGTTTTATTTTTACTTTCAGTCTCAGAATATGTGCATGGTAATTAAAGTATCACATACTAGTTTGGTCAGATCATTTGTAGGTTTCGCCATATCCAAACTGCTTAAGTATTAAGTTGATGAGGGAGATAGGAAGATTTGGCAAAAGCTCAAGGAAAAAACTTAATAATTTAGATTAAAAAATTTGGCTGTATTCTTTTTGTTTTATTGCTTTTTATGGGTTTATTTTTATTTTTGCCACAGCCATCAGACCAGGCAGGAAAATGCCTTCTTGTATATGCAACCACCTGCCGTGTCCATGTCTACAACCTTGGCTTGGTTCTCGTAGACGAAGACGCCCAACTAGGCCAACTTGGCGCCGGCGCTAGAGGCGCCACAACATATAGACAGCCGATGGTAAATGATACAACAGATAAAAGAATTATCAACATGTTCGGAAGTTTTTAAATCATCGAACATATGAGAAATCAACAATAAATGAAATACATAGAAAAGACGTTTATAGAACTATTGACATGTGGCATTAACGAGGGTCTTGTTCTGTTGGAAAATAAATGAAATCATATTGTGTATGTAATAAGTTGTTTTTTATCTAACGTTATGTAGAGACTGCTTACATAACGGACTCAACATTGTAAATTGGTTAAAAAAATGTATGAACATACGCATTACTGTCTCTTTTCCGTGTTTGCATTTTACAGAGTTGTCTCCATCTGCGGTTAGGTGTTGATGGTGACGTCATAGGTGTACGAGTAAAACGGCACCAGTTATTCACAAAATAATGAAGTCATAATTAATACTGAAGTTCAGTTTATCCTTTTACGTAGTGCAAAAAATCTGTTACTGAGTAATAATAGTTCTAGTCCGCTAAACCTGCCTATATCATTATACTATTTTGTGTTGCAACTAAAAAATGCCTAATAATATAGGCAGGACTATAACATTTCATGCTAATAAAAAGAAATCACATACAGTATAGCGATATCGATACAAATTTAGATGGTTTCAGTGTCTTATCACTGTCAATCCCCGTGTATGCTTGGTGTTTTATACGCTAAATAGGGATTATTGTGTGAACCTACAAAGGGAAGTAATAACACAGCACATACATTATACTGATAAACAAATCATAATCACAAATCAGAAAAGACATACTAATAATGCAATGTTCTGAAGAAGGTAGACAAAATGATATAAGGTATTATTACATTTTTCGCAGTGAAATATAAGGTTTAATGGTGAAAATATAAGTGATATTTTCACTCGCCTTTGACCAATCTGAATGCAGTATTGACAGTGAAAATATTATTTTGATTGTGAAGTCATTAGTATGTGCAGAAAAATGACGTCATATTTTGTGTAGAAATATGACGTAATAAATGCAAGGGCAAATAACTCTGTAAAATACCATAGCGGAATAACCTTTGACGGAACTAGTAGTTGTGGTCTCCTGTAAATGGAAGGGAGAAAACAAATGGAATAAATAGAATATTCATTGTTTCTTGATGAATACCAGTATTTTGCACGTCTCGTGAAAAATATCAAAGTTTCCACTTCACTCGATGACACATTACTGGTGTTCAACAAGAAATGAGGAATATTCTCTATATAACTAAACCATAATTTACAGTAAACAATTAAATGATTACAATATAAACATATTTTGATAAAGGTCTTATATACCGATCACCACAGGAAACCTGACACGAATTCCGAACAAACGGTATATATACTACACTAGATAGTCATAATGTAATCCAGACTCACCTTTCTACACACTGAAATATACACACTTTATTGTTTACATACATATATAGGTTAGGTTTATTTAATGTCGTTTGTACAGAGTTCAACTACAGTAATTGTGCATCATCCGACACTCATCCGACTGTTTGACATCTTCTTAACGGTCTGGTGACGATTGAATGTCCATGTAATTGTCGTAAAGTCTTGTTATAAGACAACGCATGGATGAAGTTTACCTGATTTGAAGTTTAATATGGACTATGACTTTACACTTATAATCAACATTATAAATGGGAAGCAGCAAAGATGGGGTACAATTCTTGCCATTTTGACATCTAGCTAATATAATGATATAAAAACTTGTACTAATGTCCAGGGTTAAAAACCAGAGATGAAAATGAAAACTATAACATAGAAGTTTCAGACAAAAGTGTAACCATAAAGGTTGTCACACATATAAAGACAACAACAGTGTACGTGTTTTAGATGAATGTGCACATGTTGACTATTAATGTATCATGAACAATAATAACAGCAATTAAAAACCTTATAACCGGGAAATCCTATATGAACACACTATAGGATCGTTGAATCACTGAAAACTAATATCGTCATAGCAATAAACAGCTTACTTTGTTTAAATTATACCCGTCCACCATTTATGTATCACCGAGGAGGCTTTTACGGAAGCGTTGCGTTACTAACGCTGCCAACGACAATGTGGGTACATTAATAAAGAGTTTAGTAGCATATTCTTAAATATTTATAACCATTGGTCCCAATGGTGGATTTACCATAGAATACCGCAAAATATTTTCCGTTTCCCTGTCCAAATCATACAAACTGGAAGCATCGCATAATTGGCGATCTCTCCTTCCCCACTTGTATTACTAAAAACTCTCAGATTCAATAAGCAGCGATGGACGAGTGATAAAAAAGGTTCTACCTTTAAAGGGACAATTCAGTCTAACAGCACATTAAAATTTGCATATATATCAGATACAAACCAGTTCTTTAGTTGGTTTTACTGTGATATGCCAGAGCACACTGTATTGAAATGTATGGGAAATGTTCAAACTCACTTGTTGTCCGCCATTACACATTGTGGTCGGACGCCTTGTATACTGAGCCCTTGCCCTTGCCAGTGCAGTAAAGCATTTTTTTGTCTAAAATTACTCAAATCGCTCTTACAGTAGTGTGTTTACCTTATTAGGTGCATGTTCATGTCTAAATATTATTTCACCAACTCCTCAGTGGTTCTGTGTTGCATTTGATTAAAATACACGACTTTGGCTCGGGTATGGGTACAGCATACATTCTATACCTGCTTAATCGTATCGATCAACGATTTGGAATTTCAACGGTATTATTCATAATACTTAACAATGTCGTGGAATTTGAAAATATTTCTTGTTATATGTTTCATAAGGAATATGGAACTATACATTTATGTCATATTTTGCTTCGTGGTTATGAAACAGAATTAGCTTCATTGAATTGTCCCTGTAACCCTTCAACTATATCATCGAGTTCGAGATCATTACTTGGTAGCGCTTGGTACTAGGCGTAGTATTTTTTTTTTTAAATTAATTTCTCATGACTTTCTATATCCTTTAAACTGTTTCGTTTTAGAATGGCTATAGCTTTTAATAAATCGGGATGCACAAAGTAAATAGTCTTACCGTGTACTGTAAATATGTTTCAATACGGAAGAAGGAATTTATTATGTCATACATGTATATATACCTGACGCGACTTAAATAATTACGCCTGATATGAATATAAATCTAGTTCCTGGTTTAACCGCTAGTGGGTGGTGTTTATCTGACGTATTATTCTTACATAAACAGTGTAACGACAAACGAAATAACTTATCGTCAAATACTTATTCATTCTTGTCAACATGAACTTATCCACGAATGTTACATTTTCGTTGGAGGATGAAGATTGGAATGAATTTAAATCGAATGGTATCCCCATTGTTGTGTTTTTGATATGCCTGTGTGCAACTGGAACTGTTGGAAACATGCACGTATTCCTGGTGTATTTACTAAAATATAAGTCAAACATATACAAGACGTTTATCCAGTGTTTAGCTGCCGTGGATTTCCTAGGATGTGTACTCGGTATACCGATGTCTCTTTACATCATCATACACACGTACTCTGTACAGTCAGCGGCTTTCTGTAAAGGTGCCAGGACACTTAGCTACTTTGTTGGAGCATACTCTCTTCTACTTCTGGACTGTATCGCCATAGAACGTTATCGGAAGGTGTGTCAAGCCACACGTGCTCAGTTCACGTTAAAGATTACCCGTGTGATATGTGCTTCATTGTGTCTTCTTGTGATAGCGGTGATCATTATACCCGTTGCCATTATCTATGGCATCAATGAGAGGATAACTAAAACTCATTCACTCATTGGATATGAATGTACAGTTTTAGACCAGTACAAAACCTCAACGCTCATAAAAGTATACCGGGGGTTTGTCTTTTTTGTTTTCGTGGTCCTCTTGATCATTGCAGTGGTACTCTATACTTTGATCGGAAGAAAAGTTTATACTCATAAAAACAAACTCAGAAAAACTGATGAGTTTTTGGCAACCGAGCCTCGCGTTAAAGAATCTAAACAAAGAGATGTCTCACTATCGTCAGCAGATGATGGCAACAAACATGGCAACAGGCAACGCCAAGACAACGACTCTGGAGTTATTACAAGCGCTGTTTCGACACCCGAAACTTCCAAATCTAACTTATCTCATGAAAGTCATGCTACGACGTTATATCCCAACGGCAATTTTGTCCAAAGCAATGTCAATGAATTCAAAAATCAACCAAAGGCCGGAGCAGAAATCAGAAACCTTGATACATTGAAGAAAAAGAAACGAAAAGCACTTGACAAAAGTATAAACCTGACTATGATATTTCTTGTTGTTTCAATAATATCGTTTGGGGGTTATCTCCCCTATCTTGTAGTCACGTTGATTCGGAATGTAAACAAATCCCTGTACCAGAGCTTCACGGACAATTATGGAGCCCTGGATCTGTTCATTCGTTGGATGATTTTCCTGAACAACGCCATAAACCCGCTGGTGTATGGCTTCATGGACAGCAAATTCCGGAGAGAATTAACAAAGCTGTATGGTCAACTTATGTCTCACTGTTCAGTATGTAGAAAGTGAATTTATATGACGTTTTGATAATGAATGTCAAAGTAACAGTTTACGAATAATTATTGAAAACAAAATTTAAAATATGTTATGGATTACTTATATTTTGTATTTTATTCAAAGAATTAACTGATTGCAGTAATTATATGGATAAACCTAGAACATTCTGCCACTTCAGAATGTAGCACACTAGTGGAAAGTTATAGTCATTAAATTTTAGATACACACACGAAGAAAATAAATTAACCAAGGGAGTTAATTCTAAATTGTGTTTCAATGCAAATAAAGATGATCAACCATTTTACGACCATGTTCATTCATATAGATCAGCAGAGTTTGAATACGATATGAATTTATTTAAGTCTTTGATGTCACTTTTCTTCATCGGAGTGTGAGAGAAATTTTATTTGCAAATTGTGTGAATCCACGTAGACTATAATCTTTGATTGTTTCTTTATAAGGGCGCAGAAGTGCGAAGCACTTCTAAGGTAACAGATACACGAAAATATAAGAAAAAACACAATCTTCAAAATTCAATCCTACACACTGACAGCTTCAGTTTGCGGCCGCCATTTTTTTCATACATATGGGGAGGTTGTGCGTTACGCCGGTACTGCTCTCCCCAGTAAATTTATATTTAACTAATGCAATTGCATTAATAATTATTTACACGAGTAAAAGAACATTTTTTATTATCTTTAATAATAATAATAACACTTAAATTAAAAGCTATAGAATGCAGTCAAAATATCCACCAAGGCGAAGATGAGCACAAGGAATCATGACGTCACATAACCTCAACAAATGGCTCGAAATCATTTTTTTCTTGAATGGACACAGAGAAATCCGAATCTTTGAGTTCATTTCTTTATGCTAGACAATTATTACATCATATACTTCTATAGTTTAAAGTGCGTCCTTTTATTTCTAAATTATGTCTTCTACATGAAAAATAAAATAAAATTAACAAGTAGAGGCTTCGCTCTGATTCCTATGCCGTGCATGATTCATATTAAAACATCAGGCTGCGCCCTTTAAGGCCTTGCCTTCAGTCATATTAGTAGTATAAAGAAAAATAATCTACCAATAAGTAAGTCGGATTTATTATGAAGACAAATATAAATTAAATATAGTGTTACATTTGTATATAAAAATTGAATCTGCCAAATAGAAAGTCGGATTTAGAATGAAGACAAATACAAATTAATTATAGTGGTACATGTATGAAAAAACGAATCTGCCAAGTAGAAAGTCGGATTTAATGTGAAAACAAATAAAAAATAAATATAAAAAACAGAACTATATTAAAAACAGGTGTCTTCCAGTCAAATGACGATGTCTGGCATGATGTACATTCCTCATAGTCTTTATTGTACTGTAACTTTAGCAGGAGTATAGCCAAGCTAAATGATGAGCATATGTCTGCTATGTCACATCATACTTAGAATTTCTCGACACTTGCAAAATTAAATCCTAACTTTATTGAAATCAAAAATTACTTTAGTTGTCTGATCAATCATTTTATTTTTCTCTTATACTTGCCGTTACATTATTAAGCCATACCACTGTACCGAGGATAGAAGACGGACGATTTGTCCCAGGTTGGTCTCCACCCAGGATCGTTCGGGGTGCCATCATTGAAATCATAACGGTCAAGCCCGGCTAACAGTTTAGCTTCTTTTGTTGCTGCAATATCTGGCATCGTATCCACAGCATAGATATGCTTCCGGTGTTCGGTATATGGATTTCCGGTTGTTGATCTGAACACTATATTTTTCTGGGAAGGCCAATGAGCGGTACTACGGAAATTATCATATGCGAATTTCTTTGTCTTGTAATCCTCATCAGTTGCCCAAATGGCCGGTGCCATGCAGACGAAAACGACAAAGCGCCATCTATCTGAATTGCTCCTGCCTCGTTTTGGTAAAACAGCGTCATGGACCGTACGTGAGTCCCATACGACCATTCCGCCCTTCGGAACCTCAATTATCCTTTCGGTGCAACCTTGTTCTTTATACCAAGCAATCCATTCTTCCTTTAAAGGGAAGAACTCTTCCTCATTTGCCTCGTCTTCGAGGACCATAGCGTCAGGAAAAGCTTCCTGGAATCTGTCGTGATAAAGATGAGACTTTTCAATAAGTCTCAGACAATGATCGCCCTGTGTAGTCTCCTCCAGGTATACAGCTCCTTGATAACAATGTAATCCTTTCCTCGTCTTTCCTTGGTCAAGGTGAAACCAGTTTGTATCCTCACTTCTGTACTTCCCTCCGCCTATTTTAATGGCAACAATACTTTGTATCAGTGATTGCTTTCATTACGAAAATTAACTCTTTGAACATATTTTCATGTCTATCCATCAGATGCATAAAACACGGTTAATTGTTCATTGGAAACATGCTTTAAAACTATCAAAGCAGATAAATGAGATCATTAAAATGTTTGATAACCATACATTGTGAGCCAAGCTATTTTATTGACCTCAACCGGCCAGTTATCGATACTTCAGTCCCTTGCTTTTTCTTCAACAACGTAGCTTATAGTGAAGTTTGTTTAAAATGTGTTTCGTATAATGTATCTTCATGCAATCTCATAACGTTAACATGCATCGAGGAGGATAATGTTCTCCTTTTCTCAACATCACGCACTTATTACTGAAAAATAGTACTTATCTATTTGAACCGATTCAATATTTCTGAGCTGTCTCATGTGTTTTCCGTCATACATTACCGAGTTCCGGTGGTATCCCTATGGCTATGCCATCCATACTACAAAGCAGCTTTTCTGTTCTCCACAAAGAGGCAAACACAGGCTTTGATTTTAGTCGAACTCTCCACGTGGCATCGAAATGACCAACTCTGTAGTAGTGCATCAGCGAGTCATGGCTGAAAGGGGGGTCGTCTCCAAACTTCTCCACCCATTCTTTGTACTGTCGGGTGTAGCTATCACAATCTTCTTTTGATACCACTCCCGGAACAATGGAGTAACCTTTTGTCTCGAGGTCGTGTGACAATGAACTCCTTGATAGATTAAAAATGTATATATGTATATATTTTATTTTAAAATATCACTAAATCTGATCACTTAAATTACCAGCCAGACATGAATCCTAATCTTCATTCGTTTACATTTGTAACAGTGGGGTTTTAAGTATTCGCCCAGCTTCGTGCTTACAGGCCAAAATCGGGTATACGAAAAACGAACAATTGTGAATCTGCATATAATACAAACGTCTTCTTAGTATACAAGTGTATATCAATCTTAACTCATATGCACCAGGCTAATCAACATGAGAATTGACATCTTCGGAAGATCAAAACTACTTAGCGTACTTAGGCCATATTTCGTGAGAATTCTTTTGCTTTGACTATCTTTTCTTATTGTGTTGGACACACTAGCTCAACTCGATTTGCGCTCTTCTAAGAAGAGAAGTCTTCTCAGAAGATCCTCCAGCCTATAGACGGAGACGGAAGAGCTTCCAGAAGAAGAAGAGCTACAATCGAGTGAACGGAAGTTATATTCTGGAAGTAGAAGAGGGCAAATCGAGTTAGGCTAATGTGAGTAGGTTAAATGTGACAATGAGTCCTATCTGTTTTAACAAGGGTAATAGTTATGTTATTATAAAGGCTCTGTAAATTTCATACCTGTCCAGGGCAGTGGGAACCATGTTCACAATGATGATGCGTCAGGGTTCTGTGATAATTACACCTACTGTTAACCACGTAATAGTATAGTATACACATTATCTTATGTAGCGGATACACAAACTGTTTTAATCTGTAAGGATATAGTCCATATATATTAGATATTCATATCTCGTATCAGTCTATACATATTATGTACCTGTATGTATCTGCACAGACAGGCCTAAACTGTACAACTACGGCGTCTTTTTTGTTTATAAATTATTCGCAACGTCTTTGTTTATAATATAAACCTAGTATAGTTGGGGTATGTCTGCTGATCAGATTTACTCTGTGCATGTTTCGTTGAGATAAATGCGACCTTTAAGCAAATGGTAGGTTGAAATACTCTTCAAACCACATACGTACTCACCACACGCTATTCTGGTTTGCCCGTTGTCAGTATAATGTGACCGGGTGGGGTGTATTGCTTGGTGTCTTCGGTGGCATGCTTCAGTGATATAGCACTATAAAAAGGGCAACAGTTCCACTATACAAGAAGACACAACACGAATATACCGCAGTCTCCCAAAACATGCACCTCGCACAACATACACGCAACACACCGCATGCGTGGAAGGCCGTCCTTACATGACCATAGCTGTTAATAGGACGTTAATAAATCGAACAAACAAACAAACAAACACACGTTATTCTGAATTATTCTATCTTCCCATTGTTTTATATACATATATACATGAAGGTAATCAGACCTATTTGGAAGATTACAAGAGACAGAATAATTAGGATTACCCACACATACTCATATATAGCATATAACAGAATATTGTCCAAATAAAATCCTCCATTTTGAGGGAAAAGAAGAATAACCTTTATTGACACTCTTCCATTTTGAACACTATACAAGCTCAGGATGAAGAATAAACGTTTCACTCCAATACAATGGTAGCGAATGAAACACTATGGACGCTTTAGAACCATGAGAGCTTATCTCAAACCACAAGAATTGACACAATTGATATAAATAAGGTCCAAATTGACATTCCAAATATATCTATATTAATGTGGAGGAAGGATGGAATTTGGAGTGCATGCGCGGTGCCAAGGCAAGAAAAAATAAGGAATAAATCTAAAATTGAAATTCGTGTGGTCAAATCACAATGATAAGTTTTATACGAAAATCTTGAACATTTCACCTTTTCCTTTATGTCACTGAAGCGTCCATATCATGATCAGCCGGTTAAATCTCTTTTTAATCAAATTCCAAAGAAAACCTCTCACGAGGAAGTCTTATTTACATAAACATGATGGAAATCATTTGTTATGCAGTGACTTTCAAAACACATCCATTCAACATCAACATTTATGCATTGTACATGTACTAATCTCCCGTAAAACATCATCAGTATATATATTCAGAGCTTTACGCCACATAATCTAAGTCTGTATCAATGTAACGTGACGCTACCCACATTCGAATTCTTTTTAAAGATAATTGTAAAACATTTCTAGCGTGTGCTTGAATGCAGGTTTGTTTTTATTGACATTCTACCAATAGATGGCTTCAGTTTTAATTCCATGATATATTTACTTGTCATCCGTGCAGATATATATAAATAGAGATCTTTGAAGCATGCCTTGTCCAGCCAATCCTCGATACTCTAGCTATATAGGCGTCCGATCACTGATGATCTCTACACCCCTGGACTATCCGGCATAATAAAACTGGAGCCAGCTGAGAGAAAAACTCTGAACCAATCACAGGCAAGCAAAAAATTCCTTTGAAGACTACAGAGAGCGACTCTCAACTTCAAAGCCACGCAGTCAACCACGGTGTACCGTAGTACGATTCTTACCTGTTCTGTTCTGTTGCCTCCAGTTTTACTATGAGGTAGTAGTCGAGGGGTGTAGAGATCGAATGTGATCGGAACCCCTGGAGTATCGAGGAAGGGTCCAGCCCTGTGTTTCAGCAGGTTTGAGTACCCAAAACAGATCGCCTCCCAAATAAAATTTGATTGATAAATGCCGTAAACATCATAAAAATGATTGAATGCGTTTCAAAGTTCAAATATTATTTAGTTCATTTAAGTCACATTTCTGTCAAAAATATCCCGTTCAGCAATTGTTTTTCTTGTTTGTAAAATATCTATAATGTTTTTAAGATTGTCGCACGACGTCATTTCCCGGAATTTTTCAGAATTTCATTATTTTCATTTTCAAAAACAGATAATAAACGATTTGAAAGCAAACGACTTATGGAAATTACAGTTTATTTATTCGGACCATTTTAATAATTTATACTCATGGCAGTTTTTTTGTTAGTTAATAGATTGTAAAAGGATAATTCTGTATAACTTGTTTTAAGATTGTTTTGTTTTGGATACCGTCACGTATACGTTCTAGAAAATAATTTTAAATATTTGTAAGAATTTTTTAATCAATGATTTATAAATAAAATCTATATGTTTATTGTTAGGTAAATAATACATTTAGCCAGTAATTATACTTGTAATGTATGCATTTATAATAAATTTAATCGTAAATGAATGAGTAAATTGTCAGTACTTACTGTACTCAGTAGTATGTGTGCTTCCGGATTTAAATTTTCCGTCAATGTACACATGTGATTCTAAAATTACACAATCCAATATGGCGGCCTCCATGAAAAGTAAAAATTGTGATTTTTGAGCAGGGTTAACGTTACATTCTCTAAAATGACGGAGATACGAGTTACACCCTTAGGTAAAAAATTGTATTTTTTTGTGTGCGTTTTAATTGATTCGATTTGTGTACTTGACAAGTGGTCAGGATAACTAAGCAAAGGATACATTGTACCTGTATAAGTCACCACGATCTGACGATCTGGATGTTTTTAACGTTACAGTACCCGTTAATGAGTTTCTATTGGTGGTAAATCTATCTTAAATGCATTATCAGATACAATTCTTATTTTATGTTATTTACGCTGATTATGTGATGTTTAGTTTTAAGTAAAAAAAAAGAAAAATAACAAAAAATGTCAATTAAGAGTTTATAATTTCGGTGGATAAGTCTTAAATGTTGCACATCTTATCATAAGATGTTAAGATCCTTCTCTTATCTATTTTTCAGGTGCTGGCCAGGGTATGTAGAACATTGATCTTAAAAAAGATTGAAGGTCATAGTGTAACTGTATACAGGGCTCTGATTATTTGACCTGCTAATTACTGTATACATAAAATTCTAGAAACCAACATGATCTGAATCAGTACATGTAATTTCTAACGTTACGTATAATCATAGACTGAAATAACCTCACATCCAATACTGTACATGCCAAAACTTTAGACAGCTTCAAAAACTCTCTCTCATCTTCTAAACTGTAAACGTCATTGAACTATGTTTTTAACCCTATTTATTTCTATGTCACTTTTTTGTGGCTATTTCCTTTTTTTCTGCAAGAAGTGTATTATTCTAATTGTGGATAATATTTGTTTTCTTCAATTATTCTCATTAAGATTTAAAATTTTCACTGCAATTTGCGCAATCACCCATGGCCAAGGTATCAAAATAGTCGGAATGTCGACTAGTGATACCACAATGGCAGAATTCGAAGCAGAAGAAGTATACAAATGTAACGGTTGTAGTGGAAAAGATATTACCATCTGACTGATTTTTCAGCTTTTCTAGGCTTTTCTACTACAACAGCTAACCATTATTACATTGGTGGGGATCTGATTTTCAAGTAATCTAATTTAAAGATCTAATACACTTTAATTCAAAGTTGCATGATCAGATCCATCCAAGTAACATAGCACAGATAAATGTAAAGCACTACTGTATTATAATATTTGTAATATTTTAATTTTTTTATTGTAAAAAATTAAAAATAATGAAAATTAATGAAAAGCGATGAACAGGATATATTTAATAAAAAATAGTATAACAACAAATTTTGTAACCTTTAGATGTTGGTCGTAGCTGTATTTTGCTTTCTATTGGCGGTAAAAATGTCATGCTGGACTGTGGAATGCACATGGGCTACAATGATGAGGTATGTATGAAAGTTATTGTTGTTCAGAATGGAGAATGAAAATCCTAATTGTCATATCATTGATCTGTGTTGTGCAAAAATTATATCTTCTAAATTTTACAATTAACTTTCAAAACTTTGCAAGTTATAAAGAAATTAGATAGACAAGATATTTTTTGAAACAGTGATCTTTTAAATCATCATAGAATGTCCTTTTACTTAACAATTAACACTAGTATATGTATAGCTATCAATGAGGGTATTACATGTGTAATAAGATATTTTCACATGGTATCAACTTCAACAAAGAACCATAAACCTATTTTTATAACTTATCTGGAACTGTAGAGTAATGAAGATGTCCTATCAACTTCAAGGGGACAAGGTTTGCATGACTGTATTTTGAAATAAAACCATTTTAATTTGATAAAATGAATATGATAGAGAGTTAATTACCTTTCTAGCATACTTTTGCATACTGTAGTCAAATGTACGGTTATAAATTATGTATATATAATTTTTGTTGATTTAAAGCGACGGTTTCCTGATTTTACCTACATCACCAAGGAAGGCAGACTGACACAACACCTGGATTGTGTAATTATCAGGTAAAAGAAACATATATAGAAGGCACATTTCCATTTCTTTCTGTCTTGAATCTCTGGTGATAAAAACTTATTAGTATAATATACTATGTAACATGGTAGTTTGCCGTGCATCGTGCGTAAAACTATTTATACAAAAGCCTACTCCTCCTAAACCCTTGAGTGAATTACATCCATATTTGGTGTGAAACATCCTTGGGGAAGGACAATCATATTTTATATAAATGAGATAGGTCCGACCCCTAGGGGCAGAGGGGCGGGGCCCCAAAAGGGCAAATTTTCTTAATTATAGCTTTTAAATCCTACTCCTCCTTCATCCATATTTGGTGTGAAACGTCATTGGGGAAGGACAATCATATTTTATATAAATGACCCTTGTTGACCCCTAGGGGCTTAGGGATGGGGCCTCAAAAGGGCAAATTTTCTTAATTTTAGCTTTAATATCCTACTACTCCTTCATCCTTGGATGAATTTCATCCATATTTGGTGTGAAACATCATTTGGGAAGGACAATCATATTTTATATAAAAGAGTCTGGTCTGACCCCTAGGGGCTGAGGGGTGGGGCCCCAAAATGGCAAATTTTCTTAATTTTAGCTGTCCCAATTCCTGTTTTCAGGTTTCGGTCTCCGATCTCAATGAAAAATTTGTCTATAAAGGTTTTAATTGATGCCGAACAACATACAACATTTTCTTAAAGATTTTTGGTATTCCAAGATGGCCGCTGGCCTACTTCCTGTTTTAAGGTTTCAGTCTCCGATCTCAATGAAAATTGGTCTATAGGGGTTTTAAAGGTCCACTACCTTTCCGAAACGGCTTTTAATTTTTAAAATGGGAATGTAAAACAAGATCGATAATTTTGTAGAGTCCTAAAAAAATTACTAACTTACTGTTAATACTACATTTATCATTTCCCGCCATCGTCCTAAATACCGCGCGGTAGTTGACTATCACTGCGCCAGACGGCAAACAGCGAATTGACTCTCCACTGTTTTCATATATTACGCAGGCAATCTTGCATATGTTTGGTGTCGTAACCTTATTTTAGATCATCGGTATGCATTTTCTGGTGTTATCAATGCTTTTTAAGAAACCTTTATATTTTGCTCCGGAAAGGTAATGTGCCTTTAATTGATGTCAAACAACATGAAAACATGGCCCTCTTGTTTGACTAAGTATTTGCACAACATATCATGATGAGTTTCCTTTGAGTAAGCAGAACCTAAGTCATAAAGAGCATTTGCCATTTCTTGGTACAAAGTTAAATATTTTTTTCTTGTCTGGGAACTCTGAAATTTTATTCAAACATCAGAAGTGTGGTTTATCACGTGATAAAAGGCCTTAAAGACAATTAAAACCAAACCTTATTCACCTGACCTTATTATAACCTTAAAATAATGTTTAAAGATGGTCCATCGCTGACAAATGGTATTTTTTTCACTATCAAAAACAGGAACAGAGGATTTAGTATTTTTTTCAGTTACAAAAGTTACTTATTTTTCACCATTACTACCATTCAAAAGTTTCAGCTTCTAATTTTACTTTAAGTTAAAAATATGAAAAATAATTAATTGCATCCCGGAAAAAATCTGTGGCACTATATCTAATATGGAATGAAGTAATGATTGTGCTTGCACCAAATGCGAAATAAATTATTTTATGTTATTTGTTGTTTAATTAGGTATATGTATATATACTATTAAACACCAATTATTGTTCAAATGATGAATACCATATATGCTCTGTCGGCAGTGGAGCATCTTTATTTACTATAAATGTCACCAACTGTATTCTAATTAGTTCTTCTCTAATGTTCTCAGCCACTTTCACCTGGACCACTGTGGCGCCCTGCCTTACATGTCAGAGATGGTAGGCTTTGATGGACCAATATACATGACACATCCAACAAAAGCTATTTGTCCCATTCTCTTGGTAGGTAACATTTCAAGTTATAGATAAGTTTAATGAAGTCTAGAAAATTATTGGTATCAGAGGAATTTCAATTATCATACACTTATATACCCATCAGATATTGACTTACGAAGGCACTCTTTATGTAGTAAATAATTTGGAAATTTTTGATACGTCATAATCTACTTTCCATCTCTAGCTCCCACAACAGTCTGTCTTTGCAATTTCTTGTATTGTAATAGTTATTTATTTAATTTCTATTGTAATAATTATTTAATTATCTATTTATCATTTATATTTCAGGAGGATTACAGAAAAATTACAGTAGAGAGAAAAGGAGAAACCAATTTTTTCACGTCAGAAATGATCAAAACATGTATGAAAAAGGTCATAGCTGTCAACCTACATCAGACAATGCAGGTCAGAGTTGTCCTCCTTCATCAACAAGTTCTGAAAGTGATATTTCTCACTCCTTCTCAAACATTTTAATATGAAATTAATGTTATCTTTGATGTCTTTTGTAAAATATTGAGCTGATCAATGTTTTAGAACATGAATTTAAATGTCATTATAAAGACTTTGCCTTTTGTACCAAGAAAATCATATTGGATGTTCCTTTTTGTGATCAAGAATGCATATGGTCAATGCAAGTAATGGTTATATAGCTAAATTCTAATGCATGTAGCAGGGCAAAATTGTCTGTTCACCTCATAACCAATGCCCAGTCTGTATATTTGTACTTTATTTAGTGTTCAGTTGTCCTAAACAGGTTGATGATGAGATGGAGATCAAAGCATACTACGCTGGCCACGTACTTGGAGCAGCAATGTTCCATATCAAAGTTGGACAGCAGTCTGTTGTGTACACAGTAAGTTTATACAGATGAGCTGAGAGGGGGCTATGATTTTGTAAGTTTGTAATTTGTAAGTCATTTTCTTCTTTGTTTCTCTGTATAGAATGTTGCAAATATTTGTTTCATGTTTCCACAATATGGTGTTAGGCTCATACTAAACAACGTATATAAAATGCATCATATTGTATTGCATATGAAATATATATTACAAAAACAGTGAACAATACAATGAATAAATCTTTTTACCACTGAATAAACAAACAATTGGTTGAGTAAATAGTTTCAGCAAGTCAAGATTTAACACCAAAGTTTTGAGTTGGCTCGTAATTTGTAAAATTACATGAGGTCTGACTAATTACATTAGGTAGCTATCAAATAAGTTAAAAGAAACAATTTAATGTTAACAGCAAAATAAATAGCTTGACGCTTATATAAATTTATACAAAACCCTATGCTTTGAAAGTTTTCCTGCTCACCGAATTCACGGACGACACAGGTTATAATGAATTATTCATACTAAGCCCTAATGCAATACAAATGTTTTCCTGTGACAATATGTGAAAATTCAAATGCTAAAAAAAATATCTTGTTGTAAATCATGCAGAGAAAGGACTAAATCAAAGTCAAGATGAGTGATCGTGATTCGGAAACTTTTGTCAAATATCAAATAAATATTGAACATCGCTCGGTGGCCCCCATTTAGTCAAACAAACCGAGGTAAGCCGACATTGTGACTTTGTTGCCAAGAACATCATTTGACTACCGTAACTATGTAACGTCTGTCCAAACTCTTTGGCAATAATCGTAAATTCTATAGCGACCTGTTTAAAATGAAGGCATTTTTCCAAGTATCGACTTTCAACAACTACTGTAACGAAGTTATTAAGAAATCAGTTCAAATATTCTTTGATAAAACTTAATTTCAACTACAGCTACTAACAATATCGGGATGAAATCTAACTGGACTTTTTGTTGATAGTTACGTATAGTGTGGTTTTAATCAGTCATAATATTCGTGAAGTTATGTTAGTAAGTATTACTTACACATGTACATCAATTGATTTGTATGATGACTAGGGTGACTACAATATGACTCCAGACCGACATCTTGGAGCCGCGTGGATTGATAAATGTCGTCCTGACTTACTGATCACCGAGTCTACCTACGCCACGACGATCCGCGACTCTAAAAGGTGCCGTGAGCGAGACTTCCTGAAGAAGGTGCATAATTGTGTCGAGAAAGGAGGAAAGGCGAGTAGAAAATTAAAAATCATTTCAATCTTACACGATTTTTTACTTGACAGACACATACTTGATTATTTTTCTCCCATACTTAAAACAGAAATGATGAAATTGCAATTGCTTTCAAGCATTTTCATCAGAGCATCATCACAGGGACGTTACTATGTGTCAAAATTGATGACGACACACAGCAATGTAAACCATAGTTATGCCATATAAAAGCTTAGCAAGCTACAGAAAACAAAATGGAATAACTAAGGCCAAAAAAAATATGTCTGTTTAGGTTTAGATTGGCAAAAAAAAAATAGGGTCAGTCAGTCGGGAGGATTTGTTTTTAGTGTCATTCACTCTAAAATAATGGCCGGAACAGAATTCTGAGATCGAAATCCCGACTTTTAACTTTTTTAAGGGTCGGGGCCTAAAAAATTAGGGTTGGTCGGGTAACCCTACACAGACGTATTATTTTTTTTTGGCCTAATCACTTTGTTTATTGGTTTCCAGGTACTGATTCCGGTGTTTGCTTTAGGACGTGCCCAGGAGCTGTGCATCCTATTGGAGACCTACTGGGATCGGATGAATCTCAAAGTTCCAGTCTATTTCTCTCTAGGACTGACAGAAAAGGTACATTTCAAGATTTTTAAAAAGGATATTAACTGTTATCAAGCCCACTAAAAATACATTTCTCTTTTGTCGGAATGATATTGCTATCAATTGTTCTGACATATTTTCTCCATAATCTTTATAATACTCATAATTAGGAAACAATTAATAGATGATGTACCTAGTAAATCTTGGTTTCTCCTCAACAGGCTAACCACTACTACAAACTATTCATTACCTGGACGAGTCAGAAGATCAAAAAGACTTTTGTACAGAGAAACATGTTCGAATTCAAACACATCAAGGTGAGTTTGATAGAATTTAGATCAAGGTCGCAGAAAGTATCAATGAAAGTCACAAGGAGACAATATGGATGAAAACATTTTAATCAAGCTTACAGAAATTGAAGATCTGTTTGGTTGTCATGGCGATAGAATGGTACCTTTGGACTTTTTAAGTTTAAGATCACCACTAGGGTTAGGGTTGTATGATCTAGCATCATAAAGTTTCACAAAAGTCAGGGGACCATATAATAAATGTAATTTGATTGGTAGAAATTGGTTCTAACAGAACTTCAGTGTATGCCTAGCCAACTGCTTATCATAGCAGATGATACATGTGGATATATTGAATACATACATACATAATACAAACAAATAAGCATATTAATCTGACAAGTTTTCATTTCCAGCCATTTGATCGTGCCTACATTGACAACCCCGGACCAATGGTTGTGTTTGCTACCCCGGGAATGTTGCATGCTGGGCTTTCACTACAGATCTTTAGACGCTGGGCACCAAATGATAAAAATATGGTTTGTAATAAAAAATTCTGTCCAAACTCTTAATTCATTTTCAAAGGTGAAAAATGACTCCACCCATCAAACTTTTATATCTGTTAAAGGTGAATTGTTTGCTGCGTTATGATTCCACCATAGATTATATAAAAAACAGTGTGTGGATTCTTCTTGTTCTGCTTGAAATTTCCTGAAATACATGGTGGCCACCTCAGCTGTCCAAAAAAGCTGTTAAAAAGCTTCCTTTTAAATTTCAGATTCAGCTGAAATTTTACTTGACTGATTTTGGTCAATTTTCATTATTAACTCTTCTTATAAATGTGTATTTAGTTTCCTGGAATGTGTTACTGACTTAGAGGTACATTATTTATGTGCTACAGGTAGTCAGATGACCCTTAGTCCCTTTTCGATTTATCCTATTTTGTCATTCATTTAATAGGTAATTATGCCTGGTTACTGTGTAGCTGGGACTGTTGGACATAAAATTCTCAATGGCATCCGAAAACTGGAAATGGAAAACAAACAAATGGTATGTACAGTGTAGACATTTCTTTTCTCTAAGTGAGGTAAAATGCCTCTATCAATTTGACTCTTATTGTTTATATGGCATCAAACCTAAGAAACAAATCATACAGAGATTTAGATATGGTATCAGGAAGCATTATATTATTTATCATGATCTTATTATCAAATATCTGTATGGAAAGGGAAGTAATTATTAAATATCTGTTTAACGTTAAGGAAGGGGAAGTAATTTTCAAACTACCAAGTGAAAACGTATATATTTACTGGCTAGGCACTTTAATTCAAACAAATTTTATTTTCATGTTTTGATTCAAAACTGCTTTTTTAGATTATTTACATCATTTAGTTAGATATTATTGTAATGCTTCTTTGCTTGAAACAGATTTGTAGTGATTTTTAGCTCACCTGGCTCGAAGGGCCGGTGAGCTTATGTCATGGCGCGGCGTCCATCGTCCGTCCGTCCGTCGTCCTTCCGTCCGTCAACATTTCCTTTAAATCGCTACTTGTCATAGAGTTCTGCATGGATTGTAACCAAATTTGGCCACAAACATCCTGGGGGAGGCGGAACAGAACTTGTATAAATTTTGGCTCTGACCCCCGGGGGCAGGAGGGGCCGGCCCAATAGGGGAAATAGAGGTAAATCCTATAAATCGCTACTTGTCCTAGAGTGTTGCATGGATTGTAACCAAATTTGGCCACAAACATCCTTGGGGGAGGGGGAACAGAACTAATATAAATTATGGCTCTGACCCCCCGGGGGCAGGAGGGGCGGGGCCCAATAGGGAAAATAGAGATCAATCCTTTAAATCGCTACTTGTCCTAGAGTGTTGCATGGATTGTAACCAAAATTAGCCACAAACATCCTTGGGGGAAGGGGAACAGAACTTGTATAAAACAAAATAGAGGTAAATCCTTTAAATCGCTACTAGTCATAGAGTTCTGCATGGAATGTAACCAAATTTGGTCAGAAATATCCTTGGGAGAATAAGAACTGAGTTTGTATAAATGTTGGCTCTGGTCCCGGGGGGGGGGGGGGGGCCCAATAGGGGGAGGTAAATCCTATTATCATACTTGTCCAAGAGTTCTGCATGGATTGTGACCAAATTTGGCCACAAACATCCTTTTTGGAAGGGGAAAGACTTGTATAAATTTGGCTCTGGCCCCCGGGGGCAGGACGGGTGGGGCCCAATAGGGGAAATAGAGGTAAATCCTATAAATCGCTGCTTGTCCTAGAGTTTTACTTGGATTGTGACCAAATTTGGCCATAAACATCCTTGGGGGAAGGGGAACAGAATTCAGAATATTACTTGGCATTTCAAACCAGGTGAGCGATACAGGCCCTCTGGGCCTCTTGTTAAACTAATAGTTTACAAGATTTTTATTGCATACATTAATCTCCCTTGAATATAAGCTTGAAGAACTTAAAGAAGCTTGAATATTATTATTAACACATAAATGTAACCAACTTGTGCCTTTTTGCTGTGTATTTCAGTTGGACGTTAAGCTAGCTGTAGAGTACATGTCGTTCAGTGCCCATGCTGATGCTAAGGGTATCATGCAGCTCATCAGTCAGTGTGAACCAAGTAATGTCCTACTAGTACATGGGGAGGCTGTCAAGATGGAATTCCTCAAAACAAAAATCAAACAAGAATTCAGTAAGTCTTAGATGTACAAGTTCCTTAAAACATAAATCAAACAAGAATTTAGTAAGTCAGATGTACAAATTCCTCAAAACAAAAATCAAACAAGAATTCAGTAAGTCTCAGATGTACAAGTTCCTTAAAACATAAATCAAACAAGAATTTAGTAAGTCAGATGTACAAATTCCTCAAAACAAAAATCAAACAAGAATTCAGTAAGTCTCAGATGTACAAGTTCCTCAAAACAAAGTCAAACAAGAATTTAGAAAGTCTGATGTGAAAGTATCACAAAACAAAATTCAGTCTCACTATAAGTCAGCTTTATAAAGTTCCTCAAAACAAAAATCAAACAGAAATCCATAAAATCACATTTACACAGTTCCTCAAATATGTAAATAAACAAATTTCAAAATGCCAGATTTGCAAAGCTAGATCATCAAAACTAAGTCTACAACAAACAAATATTCAGAAAGTCAAATATGCTATTTCTATCAAAGCAAAATTCAAACAAAAAATGAAGAAGTCAAATTTATATTTTGTCTTTGAGATTAATTTTCTGCAAATGATATCTTTTGTGCTTTGAATCTGATACATTTCCGTCTCAAATTCTTATCATCAAATGCCTCTATTTGTTTTCATTTTTTCTTTGATCACTTTTTTAGTTTTAAGAAATTCTTTCTGAATCAGTTGTGCAAACTCAAGATGTTTAATAAGCTAAATAACATATGGTAATATGATAATGTTATTTTGTGATAATAATTATAAACTTTCATAATTTGTTTTTTTTCCGAAACATTTAATAAGTGTATTTATATGCATGTAATCGTCTCCCTGTTTAGTTTTCACAAAGATGGGAGCTTTAAGAGTGTTAAGATGTTCAGTTTTTTGAGAACTTTGCCCTATGAAGTTTTGGTGACCCATTAGGTATTTAATTTTATATAAACACAGTGTTTTACATATATTTTGGGAGGACACCGTCCTATTTATGTTTTTCTTTACCTGACAGGTATTGACTGTTTCATGCCAGCCAATGGTGAGACAGCTGTGATGGAGACGAAACACAACATACCTGTAGATATCTCATTATCTTTACTAAAGAGGGAAGCCTCTAAAGTCGGTAAGTTGAACATTATAGATATATCTCATTGTCTTTACTGAAGAGGGAAGCCTCTAAAGTCGGTAAGTTGAACATTATAGATATCTCATTGTCTTTACTGAAAAGGGAAGCCTCTA
Source organism: Argopecten irradians (assembly GCF_041381155.1). NCBI lineage: Eukaryota > Metazoa > Mollusca > Bivalvia > Pectinida > Pectinidae > Argopecten > Argopecten irradians. The sequence goes on along the minus strand of NC_091134.1, from coordinate 1,549,235 downwards.
AAGTCGGTAAGTCTAACATTATAGATATCTCATTGTCTTTACTGAAGAGGGAAGCCTCTAAAGTCGGTAAGTCGAACATTATAGATATCTCATTGTCTTTACTGAAAAGGGAAGCCTCTAAAGTCGGTAAGTCTAACTTTATAGGTAACAACCTAATACTAAGAACTGGTTTTCTCCAGTCTCTCTGACGGTGGAAACTCACTGATCAAACCCGTAAAATGTTATTTTTTTGTTCAGATTAAGAAAAACCATGTGTCTTGTTCAAATTAAAATCTTAATTCTATTTAATAGCTTAATGTTCCTATTAACGATAAAGTCAAAACTTTAATTCATCATGTCATTCTCTTTGGATGAATAAATCATTTGTGATGATAATTTGTGTTCCTAATTTCTTTTAATTCAATGACACTGTATCTCTATAGGATTTACATACATGTAGTATGAAATGTAAGTTTTTCCTACCTCTCCACAGGCCTACTGCCACCTGATGCCAAGAGGCCGAGGGTTTTACACGGTGCTCTCGTGATGAAGGGAAGTGTAAGTGTCTACACATCCAGGTATCATATTGTATGAAAATAGGAGCTACTGTATATTACCTATATTACCTATATGAAGTAGCATATAATGAGAATAATTCACGTACCACCTGATAGATGATTATGTTTGTGTAAGAGTATTGGTGATGGAATGTAACGTCATTTCAGCGGTAAGATTAAAAAGAGTGACCATCCATCACCACTGGAGATATTAGTACCACATTAAGGTTATCGAGAATCACATGGTATATGAATTACATGTATTTTCATTGTAAATTAATAGGGACTAATTTACTGTAGAGTCTGATTCCCTAGTGGTTCAGTCATTTATTCGGAGGCCTTCTAGTTCAATTATAGATAAAATTATTATTTGTTTTATGAATTTTTTTTTTTTTAAATATCTCATTAATATCAATATGTCAAAGACATACATATATGTAAGAACTATCATACACTTATCATTGATAATCTGTTTTGTTTGTAATGCAGAAGTTACAACTGATAGATCCAGCTGATGCGCTGAAGGATTTTGGTCTGGCAGAGCACCAGCTACGGTTTACGTCAACACTGTCGTTTGACGAGGAAGGACCCACCACAGGTACAGCGGATAAGATATACCAGCTGGTGAAGAGGTAAGTACCACAAGGAGATCTGGCAGTTAAAGGCCCATTACCTCTCCGGAGTAACTTATAAAGGTTTCTTAAAAAACATTAATAACATCAGAAAATGCATACCGATGACCTAAAATAAGATTACAACACCAAACATATGCAAGATTTCCTGCGTAATATATGAAAACAGTGGAGAGTCAACTCGCTGTCTTGCCGTCTGGCGTAGTCATAGTCAACTACCGCGCGGTATTTAGGACGACCCGCGTTATGAAAATAAACATTTTATTTATTTTAATTAAATTGTTCAGAAGGTGATGACAAATGTAGTATTAACGGTAAGTTAATAATTTTAAAGACTCTGCAAAATTATCGATCTTGTTTTACATTCCCGTTTTAAAAATTAAAAGCCGTTTCGGAAAGGTAGTGGGCCTTTAACATCATGTCTACACTATTATTAAATGTAAGTTTGATAACTTAAAACATTAAAAAAAATAAAAAAAAAAATTATGTGCCGATCCAAAGGTTTTTTTGTGCTTCGCAAACAAACATAGATATCCTATAATAATGTGAAAATTACAGCATTACAGTCATTGTGATACCATATGTATTGTATATATAGCTTAAATTGTTTTAACATTTCTTACAGCCAACTGAAGGATTTTCCGACGCACTACTCCTCCGATGGCAGTATCACAATTTCCGATTCAGTCCTTGTCCAAGTGTCTGGAGATGAGGAGTCCAAGTCTGTCCTTGTGTCCTGGTCGTATGAGGTAACTTTAACTTAAGTTTAAAATATTGATGAACTGGGCCCTGTGTAATCGTTCAGCTTGTATAGGAATTTATATGATATCAAACAGAAGATTTATCATTATTGTGGATTTGTCAATAATGTTGGTTTTGTTTGAATAAAGGATGAACTACAACAAATTCAGAATTATGTTGCTTCATTGTTATTTGTAAAAATGTAAAAAATAGTCTCACCTAGTGGTCCCTTTGATTTTAATGCACCAGTTAGGAACTGAAAGGTGGCGATTACCGTCCCTTCTCATTGAGTACTGCCCAGGTTCCATAAAACTGTAATGGTATTTATTTCTTATTTGAATTATAATAATTATAAAAATACTGAAATCACCTCACATTTTTTTCAGGATGAAGATGTTGGTAGCTATCTGTTACAGCTGCTGAAATCTGAACTAGTTACCTGAGGGGACACAGTTTATTGACTACGCAGCACAACTTAGGGGACTCAACAATCCTACACAGGAACTTCACATCAAAACTCTCTGATTATTATCCGTCATGTGAAAATAGAACTGGACTATATCATAGGAGGTCAACAGAGATGTGATTATGTGATAACTAAAAGTTATTCTTGTGTTAAAAGTCTTCAGACGTCTGAAAACAAATTCTATTGGATACAAACATGGTATGATCAATGGTGAATGACAGTTGTTGGCAATCATGGTGCAAAACTTTGTCTAGGTAAACCAATTGTTTGCATTTTAAGATGCCATCAGGATTTACAACTACGATGAGCACTCTGTCTGAAAGGGGGTTACTGGTCATTCATGGGTGTATGACTGTTCGCACAAGTGAATAAAGAAGAAAATGATGTAAATAAGTTGTTTCCTCATTTTTTTGGTAAGAGACTAGATTGTTGTATAAGTTTGTCAACTGTTTTGTCGACTATTTTTGTTGTTGTTATGAATTTATTTTAAAAGATTGCTTCATATGAGGATGTCCTAGGTTTTGAGGTGAAGGAAAACTGGTGAAGTAAACAATGGGAAATTTATCAAACATGTTTTGAATGAATTTATGATCCAGAGGTGACTAACGACACAATGATTTCCAACATAGTCACCCATGCATCTTGTAAAATACTTTCACTTTAATTTTCTGTCAAAGTTATAAAATGGCCATAACAGTCTTGATACTATTATACAATGAACTTTGCTAGTGTTTCAAAGATTAACCAACATTTAACTGTAAATCAGCATAGCAGTTTTTTAATGCAAAGGACCTACATTCGGCCTTATAAATGAGGTTTTTCATGGAAATTTTTTTTATCGATATTTAAACTCATGCCATGAAATATAAGTTTGTATAGAAGAAAGTGGAATATTTGGGTCATTTCCTTTCTTAAGATGGTGTTGAATGTTTCTGATGTGAGAACCTTACTAAAAATATTATCTAAATACTTGGTAAGGAATCAAAACCTTAAATGCAGTCAGTTTCATTGGTCAGATGGATGCAAACAGGCATTCCACTAGCTTTGGTATCTCCTCCTGCCTCTGTCTTACAAACATGCACAAAGGATAAACCATTTATTTTATCCACTGATGTATGACTTATATTTTGGCCATAAAGATGAACACTTTACAGAAAGAGGCATATTATACGAAGACATATCTTTAAGGAGCAATGAAGTCCAATGGGATGTTTCAGAAAGATAATTCATTGCTCTTGTAGAAATATATTCTCATCATGCGGACAAAACACTATGCCTTTAAGATGTATACAGAGAGTACAACTGCAATATTCTGAAAACTGTTAAAGATAGGACTATTAGTTCGATGCTAGAACTTACGACCATCTTTAGATCATATACCTAGATTAACAAACCAGAATGTAGTTTTACTGTCACGTCGTGAATTCGATGATAAAGGTAAATAATCCGAACGGCTCGTCTGAGATTTTCGTTATTGAATTCAAGCCAGAGTAGAAGAGTGCTAGAGAAATAACCTAGTGTTATGTTGGTAATTGTATCTGAACCAGCTATGAACCTGTGATTGATCTTGTCCAAATTTGATCTTCGAAATCCACCCAGTGTAGATGATATTTTAGTACATGAACTTATTTGTTAACAACATGAAGACCCCTAGAAGTTTAATCATACCCTGCCTCCACTCCGGTTCCCGGCAAGACGACCATCTGTCAGAAATCTTCCGTCCGTCGTTCAGAGCTACGTCATCGAAGCTAGAAGACCCCAACTTCAAATCCATTTTAGACTATTGAGGAAGACAGATAGTTCATAAAATTAGAAGAACTGCAAGACAGCTAACTGTGAAATCAAACTGGTAGGAGATTAGTAAGAATCAGATGTACAGTTTATCTTAGATCTTGGAGCAAAAGGAGTCGTGGGTTACAGCAATAGATAGTACTACATTCACTACCAGTGTTTCCAGCCCAAGTTACAGCAAGCGCTGATGCCTCATTCACTTCGTTTGTATTCAGCATTATTGCTTCTTGTTATCTACGTGATTTATAAGTACTTTAAGTCAGCAGAGTTTCAATTGATACTGGAACTGTCAAATTATATTATATAAATTTTATTTATTTTGCATCAATTACAAAACAAGTTATACAACTTATGCAAATCACTCGCAATGGCCCGGAAGTAAGCGCGCGAGGAATCTAAGTGTGGGAGGAAACCGGAGTGCCCGCAGAAAACCCACGTGATCCGGCAGGTGACTCCTAACCTTTTCGCGTCCGTTCCGGGGATCGAACCCCGGCCGGCTAGGTGAAAGGCGAGTGGCTTAACCATTACACCACCCGATCACTCACTTTCAAATGATCACTCAATTGTCCTTGTTCCTATTCGAAAGATTATATGTTTATCATTGTTTGGCATTACGTTAAGAGAACCCATTAAAGATAACAAGGTAAATTTTGGTTTATTATCATATGTGTATGTGACTGGTCAGTAACAACAGTTATTTAGAGAGATAAGCCCACTTTTGGCTTACAGAACAGATCGAATGAAGTGCTCCATTTCATACACTGCCGTATAATCGTGTACACATAATATAGGTTAAAGTTCTGCATCTAGTATTCACACAGTTTGTAGCTTTTAAAAATTCTTATTGTGATCATCATGATAGATTTCATTACTGTACATGTATATGTGTGTTGCTTTTGATAATGCAATAATTCTTCAAATGGTTTGTTTCTCTTTTAAATTATTTTAGTATTTGAGTATGATATATGTATACAATAACCAGTGTCAGCAATTGATAACATTGACGTCTATGGATTTTCCTTCTATAGAATACATGCCATTACTCTTTATTAATGGATAACAATTATGGTAGAATTGATTTGTAAGCCGAGATGAAGTATCACAATGTCAAAAATACATTGTTCGTTTATTATGAGTTAAAAAGCATGATTCTATTAATAGTTCAAATTGAAAGGTAGAAGTTTGAAATGAAATATGAATATTGAACATTAAGTAGATCATAGAATGGCAGCTCTTATATATTTCATCAAAGCTTCTATGTAAGATGGTTTATGTCATAAAGTCGCACAAGAGTACCTTTCGACAATAAAACAAGATTAAGCCGACACTCAATAGTTTGAATGTTGCCATAGAAACATGATATTGACACCAGGACACAAGTATTGATCCGTTCTGGCACTTTTCTCTACAAAACATTTCCCATCTATTAAGGATATGCTCTGATGAAAAGTCAAAATTTTCTGATGACTAACCTTTTTTCTAATATAGATTTTAAAGCATCAAACTGTACAGATTAATGTGACCTAAAAGTTAGAGAATTCAGCAAAAAAACGGAAAGCTGCAAGCGCAAAGGTATTTGTTATCAATTACTCATACTTTTCTGAATGTAGTGTTGCTTACGTTTATGCTTGTATTATATGGTATACTATTCGAATGTTATGTAATCACATACATGTCTGTGTCAATCTGGTGTGTCAAGAGAGTCAATAAACTTGAATAGTAATTGGGAATATACAATACACTCATACAGTTTCCTATAAAGATACATGGAAGCGTTAACGTTACCATTCATCAATCAGACAAAGTTTAACTTCATGCTTTGTAGCAATGTAACTGTGGTGGCCGAGATTAAGCAACTTTTAGACAAAATCCATCCTCGATACTCCAGGGCTTCCGATCACTTACGATCTCTACACCCCTGGACTATCTCATAGTGAAATTGAAGGCAGCTCAGCTGGAAACATTTGACCAATCACAGGCTAGCAAAGATTTCCTTTGAAGACTACAGAGAGAGCGACGCCTAACATCAAAGTCACACAGTCAACCACAGTGTACCGTTATACGGCTCTTTTGATGTACATCAAATGACTAAGTTACCTGTTCTATTGTGTTGCCTCCAGTTTTACTATGAGATAGTCCAGGGGTGTAGAGATCGTAAGTGATCGGAAGCCCTGGAGTATCGAGGATGGACAAAATCCTTCTATAAGCCAATTTGGATACTGACATTGTCAATGAACTGACATTGTCAATGAGAAGAAAGGGTAGCACATCATGGATGAAAAAGATCGCTCATTTCCATGACCATCTTTCACGTTTTTTTTTATCGTTGTTTAAGCGTTCGTACCCGAGCGTATGCAATCTACATTAATTGAAGCTTAATACTGACGAAGGCCAACACATATGAATTCAACACATATGGATTCAACTCATATGACCGAGTTTATGACTTCGACCTATATAGTGAAGCAGCTAAGCACACTTGCTGTATTTGCTTATAGTCAGCTTATCCACTTAAATGCATGATATATAAAGATATAGCTCGCAAAGTTGGCGACTATCTTGAAATACAAAATGGCGGTCCTTCTACATGAAGTTTAACACTACCAGAATGTTCCTAAGTATCAATAATATGGGTGTATCCTAAGTATCAATAATATGGGTGTAGACGTTTAAAGTTTGGGTTTAGCTGGTATAGAACGTGAGTTATGGGTCACAGAAGGCCATTTTGAAAGCCAATATGGCGGCCGGTAGGGGCCATGATTTTTTTGGGTAATTTTTTACCTGTAACTTAATGTCCCAAAGAAGCCATATGCAAAGTTTCATGCTTTCTTCAAACTTTATACGATTTTGCCGAAAAATCGACCTTAGCCGCTCCACTAATAAAGCTTTAAACAATAAAAGTACAAAAAAAAAATCCTGTAGATCATGAATTCCGCTATCTTTATACCTGAGATATTTATAACTTAGGGTTTATGTATGCGTGACTAGGCAAATTCATATATAATAAATAAAATTCTAAGCCCTACTAATCCAGGGGCGCCATCATCAATCAGTCTTTTTCGACTGCCACATCATGTCCGTAGTAGTTGAACCAAATATCGATTTCCTTTTCATTCCTCCTCATAACAGTGAATAGCTGCACTAACCGCCCGTCGGTTCACATGAACTCAAGTCTACAACCTTAAGTCTTTTACATGTTATGTAAAACATTTGTTTTGTCATTTTATATATTTTCAGGTGATTTTAGTAAAAAAAAATCTAAGGATATGTGATCGTTTTGATACGTTTATTATTTATTCTGGTTTTGACAAGTTTAATGTTTTATTCCTACGACATGTAAAGTTATTGAAACACCAAGTTCACTTTTGAAAATGAGTGGTCCTTCATTTCAGCATACATCATCGGTTTTACTCTTCCAATAAAGGAAGCAAATGCACTCTTTATTCATTTTTAGGTATCCTTAAGGACTGATTGCATCAAGACACATTGATCACCGGGCTTTAATTGATTCATTCATGAAGTAGATAGGTGAGCAGCAATCATATGTAAAATGTATAGAAAAATGATTGAGGGAATATTATATTCAATATTATACTGTGTTGAATTATTTGTCTTTTCTCTGTGTATACTATTATCAGATTGCTAATTCTACATTGACAGACAGACATTCTTTATTTCCTCTGAATCGAGATTGCGTACATGTCATTTTAACATTTCAATTTAACTGCAAAACGGACGTATTTACATTATAATTACAAGAACTCAGTCATTGAGGAGTACATTCATCTCCGTAAACATCCCTTCCACTGCATTGCTTAGAGCAACGATCATATTCTGCCATTCGATATCCTCCAATTGAATAAGTGTCCTTCCACCAAGAATGAATGAACACTTTTCATCTGGCTCTAATGTGTCAAAACTAACGTATTTCTCTACGCTAATACAGTTTACAATTTGATCATATAAGTTGTCCCTGCTTTTGTACAGTGATGGACACTCAACTAAGAAATGTTTTACGTCATTGTCCACTCGTTTGTTGCACAGTTTGCAAATTGCATCGTTAAGCTCAACCCGGTACGAAAGTTTGACCAATTCACAAATTTTCCACGTATTTTTTGGAAATTTCAGTGTTAAATCCCATAAGGGATTTGGTCCGAGAAAATGGTGAACTGCCTTATAATATGATAAATTAGGACGATTTTTACATTTTTCCGACCATATATCAAAGTAAAAATTTGTCACTGCGTTTTTAATGAACGATTTCCACTGAAATTCTCTATAAAGTTTCACCGGAGATAACAAAGTCAAAGAAGAAGGCTTCAATGCTAAATTTCACCATTGTGTCGAGGATATCCACGATAAAGCTGACGTTTCTAAGTTTTTGTGGCGTAAACATAAATGTACATAAACGAATAATAAAGAGAGTTTTCCAAACAAAAGACGACTTAGCACGACACAGCTTGTTCCATAGATACAGTTTCCTAACTTCCACATCCGACCATATATCGTCAGGTAGATCTATAGCCCTGGCAGTTATAGCTGAGGGTGATGTTTTCTCAAAGCTTTGGCATCTTCGCGCAGCGTACCGTATTGTTGTATTCAATATATCATTAAAGTGCAGTTGAACTGTAAAATTTGGACTTTATGAATAAAATAATTGAAATACTATCATTAAATTATTGATAATAAAGGTCTATCTCGATCACAAACATTCAACAATTTATACACCATTATACTTCAAATTCAGCCGCATTAATTTAAAACACAATAGTATCTGTTTTACCATCATACCTTGTCAATATTTTTGAAAATCTTCCTTTCTTTATGACCTAGTTTTGAAAGCTGTACTGATCACCTTCTGATACTTGTGATTCCGAGCTTTCATCAAGTCTGTCGCTATATTATAAAAACTGTTTACAGAGTGTCTCAACTATAAGGATGAACTGTTTCGACGTGCTATTTGTTTCATTAGGCCAAAAATAACTCTTACTTTGTGGACAAAATCTTATTTTGATAGAACAACAACTCATACTCTTTGGACAAAATCTTATTTTGATAGAACAACAACTCATACTCTTTGGACAAAATCTTATTTTGATAGAACAACAACTCTTACTCTGTGGACAAAATCTTATTTTGATAGAACAACAACTCATACTCTTTGGACAAAATCTTATTTTGATAGAACAACAACACTTACTCTTTGGACAAAATCTTATTTTGATAGAACAACAACTCATAATCTTTGGACAAAATCTTATTTTGATAGAACAACAACTCATACTCTTTGGACAAAATCTTATTTTGATAGAACAACAACTCTTACTCTTTGGACAAAATCTTATTTTGATATAACAACAGCTCTTACTCCGTGGACAAAATCTTATTTTGATAGAACAACAACTCTTACTCTGTGGACAAAATCTTATTTTGATAGAACAACAACTCTTACTCTGTGGACAAAATCTTATTTTGAAAGAAAACAACTTCTACTATGTGGATAAACTCTTATTTTCTTGATAGTTATACCCATGTTATCTGCCCTTTTTTACACATCTCCATTGGCCCTGAAGGTAGGCCGTATGAATTGTGCTTGCTGCCGCTATTGCATGAACGTAAGATGCGACTATTTAGAATCTTACTTTCTTTCTAACTGACTTTCTTCTCTCTAATGTGTACCTTGAGACCACCTGATTTGTTGCCTTCAGATGAGCTCTCGCCCTTATGAGGAAGGCTTTTGGTTATATCCCCTAGGCGAGGCACACCATAGTCTATGAAAGTGGTAATTTCTGCTCCTGCTTAGCGTTCAGCATTAATAGATTGGGACGAGTTTGCCCTTTGTCAGTATAATGTGACCGGATGGGATGTGTTGCTTTGTGTAGTCGGCGGCATACTTCAATTATATAACACTATAAAAAGGCAAGAATTCCACTATAGAAGAAGATGCATCACGAATATGTCGCAGTCTCCCCAACCACGCACCTCGCACTTTACGCACGAAAGACATCACATGCACCATATGTCGTCCTTAAATGACCATGGCCGTAAAAAATAGGACGTAAGTATGACAAACCAAACCAAATCCAATCTCTATACCACAATTTTCAGAAATGCACAGCACTGGTAGACCATTTGTGGTACTTTTCTTATGCGTATCATTTTTATGGATTCTCCGTTATGAAAAAAGAAAACTTAAAACTGACTCCCCAATAGACATCAGATCACCTGCTATTTTTCAGAGGTTATACATAATGAGCATGCAATACTCATCCAATAATTCCAAAGATATTATGTGCATTTAGTTTCTGGTAATTGCTAATAGTGGAATTTGCATAAAAAGTGGAGATTAAAATTTAAAAAAGTAACGAATTGGCGAATTTTATTGTCCTTAGGAGTCTTTCTTATAAAGCCTGACCAATGTTGTTAGGACGTAAATCATTTTTTTATTTCGCTGCGTTGAGGGAAATATCTTTTAATCAGGATGACCATAATATTGTAAATGCAGCGAAAATGATCTTCGCAGTAAAGTTTTTCCAAGGCGCCATAATATAATTCACTAGATTAAAGAAAACTTTCATTGTATATCGTAAGAATGAATTGAATGGCTGGTGTGATTGCTGTGTTTGTGTGAATGTCTATATATTTTGGTAGGCTGCGGTATGTATGTGTCAGTTTGCAAAGTCATGCCTTTTTATAGTGCTATCTCACTGAAGCTCACCGCCAGAGAACGATAGCACACACAAAATACTGACACGGATAGCACACCCCACCTGGTCACATTATACTGACACCGGATAGCACACCCCACCTGGTCACATTATACTGACACCGGATAGCACACCCCACCTGGTCACATTATACTGACACAGGATAGCACACCCCACCTGGTCACATTATACTGACACCGGATAGCACACCCCACCTGGTCACATTATACTGACACCGGATAGCACACCCCACCTGGTCACATTATACTGACACCGGATAGCACACCCCACCTGGTCACATTATACTGACACCGGATAGCACACCCGACCTGGTTACATTATACTGACACCGGATAGCACACCCCACCTGGTCACATTATACTGTGACACCGGATAGCACACCCCACCCTGGTCACATTATACTGACACCGGATAGCACACCCCACCTGGTCACATTATACTGACACCGGATAGCACACCCCACCTGGTCACATTATACTGACACCGGATAGCACACCCCACCTGGTCACATTATACTGACACCGGATAGCACACCCCACCTGGTCACATTATACTGACACCGGATAGCACACCCCACCTGGTCACATTATACTGACACCGGATAGCACACCCCACCTGGTCACATTATACTGACACCGGATAGCACACCCCACCTGGTCACATTATACTGACACCGAATAGCACACCCCACCTGGTCACATTATACTGACACCGGATAGCACACCCCACCTGGTCACAAAATACTGACACCGGATAGCACACTATATAAAATCTACGTAAATCCGTGAACTAAGTACACTGTCTTTTAAATACTCTTTCTGTAGGAATATAAACCCCAAATATCACTCGCACACTAGGACGCATTAACCTAATGCACTTAAGTTTGAACAAAAATGATTGAATATAGATTACACACAATGCATATACTATATATAATTATTCAGATGCCAAGAAAGCTTTGAATAATTTCGCCGCGGTGTCCTTTATATATAAAACTACCTACCACGCTATATAGATGTAAATGAGTCCGTCGACTGAGCGGTAAACCGTATGAAGGGAGTAATTATGCAATCCTTCTGGGTGTTTTCGATTCTACACAAATTAAATTTTAATAAACGCGATAACTTGAATCAGAGTTATATACTGTATACTGCACAGGGTCATGTCTATTTACAACTCAACTAAATGAAATACAATAACGTCAAATATATTCAAGGAATTATTTCATATGTTTGTATTTTGTATTTGTTGCTGTTTTTATGCACCAGTTAAAAAAAAACATCATTCCTTATATTTATGTTTTTACCACCCATTTCGTTTAATTTGAGATTTTTTCCGTAAAATAAACCTGTCAACGCTATAATCATATGTATTAAAATGGAAATATACTACTTGATACCATTTTAATTTATTGAACTACATTTATATCATTATAAGTATCATTAACTTTACATTTTGTAATAGGAATTGATATCTGGGCGATATTATTCAAGCATAGCTAAATCACATGCTTAGTGAAAATTCCATTTCCTATTTGCTGCAAAGTACTAAGTACAAGACGAATGGAGTTCTTTTCTGGAGTTAACCAGAAATTATTTTATATTGATTCAAAATGGTTTTAAGCCTACTGATCTTTAGAACATACTATAAATGAAAAACCCAGTATGTTTAATGACAAATTTTTTTCTTTCTAAAACTCTTTTTTAAACATTCCTGTCATGTAAGGTAATTTAAACAATATCTCGTTTCGTCCATGCTCAAACTTCTATTTATTTTTCGCTTGAAAACAATGTATAATTATGAAAGTGTATACTACTACGACGTACAGGCATGTTAGTTATATAGCTATCTACAGGATCAACTGATAAAACAAAAACTTCAACGTCAAATATCGATCCGTTGATCTTACCTATTAGATTTCTGTTACAAGCAAAAATTCTAGGAAACCTTTTGACATTAGCAACGTCAATTTGATTTATACCAAACAACACTTACCCTGGGTATAGTTGTAGACAGGACGCAATGTGCTTTACGAATTCAAATTATCCTATTATATATTTGTCAAGTGTAATTTAGTTTGTTTTGGTTTATTAGATCACAGGGTATTGGCTCTATAAATACTATATATACATCTATATATGTGTAATACTGTACCACATGAACGAATATATATAGAGCCAAAATTCTGTGATTTGATAAACGTCCTATTAACGGCCAGGGCCATGTAAGGACGCCATCCCATTTGTGAAATGTGTTGCGTTATGTTTTGGGTGGCTGCAGTATATTCATGCTGTGACACATTGTAATAGTGGAATTTATGTTCATTTTATTAGGCTATCTCACTGTCGAACACACCGAACAAAACACCCGACCCATCACATTATACTGCCAACAAGCGAACCAGTCGTCCCACTCCCTTAATGATGAGGGCTAAGAAGAAACAGAAACTATCACTGTTATAGACTATGATGTGTCTCGTCCAGGGGACAAAACCAGAGCCTACCTTACAGGGACAAGCGCTCAACTAAAGACAAAAGTGAGGCGGCGTGAAGGAGACGTTAGAAGAAAAGAAGAAAGTCAGTTAGGAAAATAGAAAAGATAATATCTAAAATGTAGTCGCTTTTTAAGACCATGCAATAGAGGCAGCAGGTACAATTCTTACACCCTACCTGTAGGTAGATAGGTTAAGCTGTAACGTGTAACGGAAATAGAGATAGAAAATGTGTGGAACCAATTTGTACTTTATACGTTCACGTTGGTTGATTTAAGCTATTATTCATGTTATATCATGAAACGTTTTTTCTTGGATTTTATATTGTCTCCCACATTATTGTGTATTAATGATCCTCTTTACATTGATGGGATATACATAATTTTGCAATAGAAAATTTTCTATTCTGAGTGGCAGTCGAAGTTAATTCTAATTTTCAATTTCAACGAAATTTTATTTCAAATAAATTGAAATCGGATCAAACAACAGGCAGTGCCTGTGTAAGTTCTCTCCCTGGTAACAAAATGTATATAAACAAATGACATGAAAGAGTATTTGAAAGCATTGGAAAGTATGTGTTTCAGGAGTCATGACAGTATATGAGATATTATTAATAAGATTATAGATAGTAATTTTGTTTTTCAAAAATTATAATAATAAAGAAATGAGAATGCAGCAGCCATGAGGAAATTATGAGTTGATTCCAATTCTTCTGCGTATATCGTCACACAGTTTTCGGTTCATGTGTCCGACATGCTGTTTTTATAGGTCTAGGAAACCCAGAAACACACCTGAAATAACTTAAAGATAAACACGCCTGAAATAACATAAAGGTCTCGAGAGTACGAACATGACGCAGGATGAATTGCTATTTATATCTTTTTGATAAGGTGTTTTTTTCGGATATGATTGATTTTCATAAATATTAAGCTTTTATTTATAGCTTTCAGATTAACGTCATCTTATAACCATCTTTCATCTTTGTGTAATTATCCACAAAATTAATAAAAGAATATATATCAATAGTCAAATAATGCAGCGCATTATTATGTAATGTTATCAAACGAAGACAAAGTCCGTTTAGTATAACCCCTTTGTAATTCAAATTATATCAATTATATTTTGTAGACTGAAAAACGTTGATACATGTATGTAATTATTTATGAATAACAAGTATAATTTATTTAATCTGCCGCTCCCACATTCTATTCAATATATGAGGCTTGTCATGAGATGGCTCTTAAACGGTTAACATTTTGACATCATCATTTAACTTATAAATAATTTATTCGATACCATTAAAACCCATTGCGACATAACTGTTTTATTGCCAAATCGTTATTTATGTTGCTGAAGGCTTAGATTTAGATAACTAATATAACGTTTCAAGATGTTGATCAATGGACAGTTAATAGTTATCAGACGAATAAAGAACGTATGGCCTACTGCTAACAATACCAATGTTAATATAATTATTTATCATCATCTGATCATGGCCTTATAGTAATATCAAGGGATGGTACAGTGCCCGAGCCGACCATGAGGACCAACACGAGGCAATACTATGAGACAATAGTGCCTTCTTAACCAGGCCAATACGGGTTGAGTTCATCACCTAATATTTGTTTAACTTTGGCATTTTGATTACTTACACTGTACATCAACCAAGAAACAGTTAATGTGACCCGCAGAAACATTTATCTTTCAGTCTACGCTATCATTTTCATATAAGTCATTGATCGAATTTCTTTAAAACGAGATTTAATTTCTCAATCATAAATATTGAAAGTAGAAAGATTCTATTGAAAAGCATTTGTCTTCTTTCTGTGCATATTCACATGCGATCCGCCATTTTGAAGTCTTGTTTCACGCAACGTTACAATGATGTTATAATAACGTGCAATGGTGATGTCATTAAACACAAGACAAGACATACATATTCACACCAGGCGATGGATGTCGTTTCACATTTCTAAAAATGGTTAAAAGTAAAACCGACACAAAACATATCTGTATAAGAGATTAAGCCTTTTTTCGTTATTCTAAAACTTATCTTTACTTTATTTCTGATAGATGTTATATATATTTACCAAGGAGATAATTATATAGGCACTACCTGCTGTTTAATCCTATTTCAATTTAGTATTGAAATAAAATTTTGTTGAAATTGAAAATTAAAATTAAAAAAAGTGTTTTCACTCAGTTTAGAATCGCAAGAGATAGTTCGAAAACAATTCATCTTATTTATGCATGATGCATATATTTAACGATTGACAACATTATGTAATCGCAATTCCCATATACATTGCGGCCCATGCATACTTTTGGAAGTTGATGTTAGCAAGGAACTGTGTTAGATGAATTCTAAACTCAGACGAGTAATAAATATCATTAGTGACTTTGTTGCTAATTCCCATGCGAGAGGGAAGCAAATATCAGTCATTTGTAAGTAAACAATTTTTTTTATTAATCATAGTCTCAAGATAAAAAAAAACCCAATGATTTTCAATATCACATGAGACCATGAACTTCTCGCTACAATCGATATTTGTAAATACCTCTCTACAACCAATGCATTTTAAGTGTCAATTACTATTTAAAATATTGAATTATATATAACGTTTGCTGCCAAACCTATCTCCAGAGACAAATATAAATTGAAGAATTATCAAGGCTAGAGGTGTTGTTCTCTGTTTACCAATATCATAACCACAGTGATGCAAAAAACACATTCATTACTGTTCTAAGTAAAACAAAATACTTGTACACTAAGGGAGAGGTGAATTTACTTAAGGTTTATAGACATGAGAGTCATGGAGTTATTTAAAACCATACTGGATACAATGTATCATCGAAATGGTATACAACATTTCTAATGAAAATAGTTTGATGGGAATATCTAGATTAATAATGTTGTACTTTATGAAAAACGGTCTTGATTACCCATTTTTTAAATAAATACATTAAGGATCTGTTCTGGTGAGGCTTTAGTCTCGTTTTCAACATTAATCAAAATCTTGTGATTTTCAAAACAAATGGTCTCAATTTGTCGCAAGTTGCCATATAGAAAATATGTCAAAAAGTAGACTTCTTTTACTTATTTTTTTTACACACAAATTTTAAGAAATAACCAATTTGATGGCCATTTTGAAAAGATTCATTTCTATTACTTTGTAGAAAAGTGAAATTTCACCCTTTTTACTTCAATAGTTTTACTTAGTTCTCCCGTGCAACAACATGTTTAGCTATATCAAGTTATTTTTTGCTATATATTTTAGGTTCACTGAGATGAAAATGATAAGCATTTTAATTTTGAATCCTACAGTACATGTATTGGTTTTTAATTTTTAGATTTAAATGAAGATAAAGTGATTTCAATATTAAGCCAGAAATGCTGAAAAATAACCAATTTGTGTTGGGACAAATATCAAGCACACTGACCTTCTATTTTTATGATGGTTTTAGAAGCAGCAACTTTTGCTGCAAAATTTTAGAAAAAGTTAGTCATCAGAGCTTTTTCTGTAAAGCTTTGAATCTGCCAAAAATTGTAAAAAAAAACCCGGGATAATTCATTTTCAAAATTTAGGGGGTAGCATATACAGCTGTTCTGAGTAAAAATGAGTTGACCATGTGATATCCGACATCTCATTTACAAATATTGATGTTGTATATTATTTTCACATTTATTTCCTTATTTCTAGAAGTCAGTTTTACTAAAAAGTCGATTCCTAAGGCACAATGACAGTACCAACTCAGAGTTGTCTACAGGTCTTATAGACGGCCTAGATCTCGCTTCGATATGCTGTGAGAAACACATCACAACAACAACTAGTCGTAATACGGGGCGCCAAATGGGGGATTTTGTACACGAAGTCCAATTTTGTGAAGACAATAATGAAACTTGTTCAACAAAAATGAATTCATATTAACAATATTTATAACATACATGTATTACAAAAATAAGTTTTGTTATAAAAACAATCTTTCAGTGGACAAAAGTAATGACAAAATTCAACTTTGTAGTACAAAATTCAGTTTTGAACATAAAATTGAATTCTGTCGTAACAAAATTATTTTAGTCTTACAATTTTTTTTATAATAACTTCATTTCCGTAATAACAAAAATAAATTTTGCTAAACAAAAATATCTTTCAGTGGACAAAAAAAATGTTATGACAAATTTCATTTTTGTGGACAGAATTCAGTTTCGTCTGGACAGAATTCAATTTCGTCTCGACAGAATTCATTTTCGTCAGTAAGTATGAAAATGAGTCCATGTTTGACCTTTACTTGTAAGCTGCTAACCGATTGGTTGAAACGCTTACAGTTCGCTCATTCTTTGGCGAAGGGTAACCAGACTTGGGGGTTGTGATAGTGAACGAATATTTGTTGAATATGTGCGTAATCATTATGAAAATTCATGTGCATTTCCCTTGAAAGACTATTTTCCATAGAGTATCCATTTCTGTATGTACGTAATAGGCCTGTACTTGATATCGTAACCTCCCTCCCTTTCTACTAGGCCTAATATATGATATTCCAGAGCATGCACCTTTCACAAGAAGTCGGAACATATTATGCTGATTAATAAAAGTATATTAAACATCCACATGATACAAACACAGATGTTTGCGGTCTTCATCACCGTGTGCGCGTGCCATACCAACGGTCACTATATCAAATAAGAGCCCACGTTACATAATCGGGATGAGATTGAATTTTGTGTTCAATTTTTACTTTTGTCTAACAAAATTCAATTTTGTCTAAACAAATGAAATTTGTCATGACAGAAATTAATTTTGTGTTCAATTTTTACTTTTGTCAAACAAAACTCAATTTCGTCCTCAAAAATGAATTTTGTCATGACAGAAATAATTTTTTTGTAGACAAAATTGAATTTTGTATTCAATTTTTACTTTTGTCTTACAAAATTCAATTTCGTCCATAAAAAAGAATTTTGTTATATCAGAAATGAATTTTGTGTAGACAAAATTGAATTTTTTGTTCAGTTTTCACTTTTGTCTAACAAATCTCAATTTCGTCCACAAAATGAATTTTGTCATGACAGAAATGAATTTTGTGTAGACAAAATTGAATTTTGTGTCCTGGAAGATCATTTTGTAAGACGAAAATGATTTCGTTATGACAGAATACACAAAATTGATTTTGATTACAAAAGATAAAGTCCCAATGGGCGCCCCATATCTAAATTGTGATATTTGACCTATATGTCATGAGATTCCTTAGAGAGTGAACATGTTATTTATTTATTTGTTTGTTCGTTATTGGCTTATTGTCGTTTGGGGTATCCAGGTCTGTTAAATGTTAATTAGACATCGGATCGTACGGCCGTCATAAAAAGGAATACAGATTAAACATTTATTGTAATACCTCGGCTAATGTTTCAAGACTTAATATTACTTGAAGAAGGATAAATATCGGTATGCATGTATTTAATAACTATTATCATAATATGGGTGAAAGACAAAGGGGCAGACCGCCTCGAAAATTTGACAATATTTTGTCAACACTGCACAGGTGTGATCAACAATTAATATTGTTCTAAAGCCTAAACATATCTGTTGATGGAGACAACTATTTACTCAATTAACCAAACACATACATCGAACCTAATGACAAATTGTATTGGAAAGTTAAACAGGAAATTTCAATATGCGTGAAACCTGACGAGAGAAAACGCCCATTGAGACGTTTTGTTAATCAGTCATGGGTAAATATTTCATGCCATCCATCGTATAGGTGGAGTCCAGAAGATACAGAGACAATCTTACTGAATGTATAAGTATGTCAATTGTATTGTATTTCTTTAGCGTGTTCTCTTTCAGAGGACCTGGCCTTCCAGGAAGAGCGTTAGACTTGTACCTGCTGCCGATAGTGTATTGCACACATGGAAAGCCGTCAGTACATAGTACAGACCGGTTATAGGACGTTAATCTAAAAAAAAAAAATGGTGAGGACATGGTATCATATCTAAATATGGCTTAAAACCGATCGTGGCGCTAAACAGTAGAATGTTGTAAATTTTGTTAAATTCTACTTGATCGTAGTATTGTATATTCTGTTCATCATGGCTTTGTTGTTTTCATATTGACAATACGCACCTTTTACCTCGATCTGCCATTAACAGATGCGTCATGATTGACCTTTTGACCAGACAATATATGTAGGACATGCTACAATATATGCATACAAGCATGAGACAATGGTTAAATAAACACTTCCCGGGGGTAATGGGTCGCTGTAATATTCATCACTATTAGGAATATAATAAAACTACATATCATGAGATATTAACCAGCAAGATACAGTTTGGGTGGACAACAGAAATAATCAATTGGACGTCGCCGGACTGACTAAATATTGATTATCGTTCAGTGATCGTTTGTACTGGTATGCTAGACTATGTACTCGAACAAAGTGGCGTGGTTTTGCCAATCAAAGATGATCTTTACCAAGATTCCTAGAACGTAGGGTACTGCTTCCTCCTAATGTTTATGTCAAGATTGCATCATTCATTTAACCTTTGGTTCATTAAGAACGCAGGGATGTAAAAAGAAATTTTCATATTCCATATTGTGATACTGGGACGATGAAATGAATCCTTTGATAGAAGATTGATCTAACGACGGTATCAATCCAATGAGTATGTCTTCCTATCAATGGCAAGCGATGGAAACCAGTTAAATATCTAGAGGAGTGATCAGCAAAAAGAGTTTCTTTGATGGCCAAACACATTGGGCGTTTGAGTAAACTTTAGGACAATATAATTACGTATATTATATTATCAAACTGTCTACCTATATAATGAGTTTGTCGGAAACTAGTTCAAGCACAAGTTCGGAGGATTCCTGAAGCATTTAACACTGTATCGCTCACCAAGAGTTTCTTTTTATAAGAGGAAACTATTAAGATGGATTCTAGCGAGAACGTTACTGTCAATATCAATGGCACAAAGTTTGATATATCTGAAAGGACATGGCAAAGTATTAAAACATCTCTGTATGAGACTCATGGGGGAGATAAAATGTCCCAATTGTTCACAAAGAATTCTGACGATTATTTCTTTGAACGTCACCCACAATGTTTCTCAGAAGTGTTGGGCTATTTCCAGAACAGAGGTCTTCATATGCCAGGGTCCATATGCCCTATGGAGTTTAAAGAAGAGCTGAAGTTTTGGGGAATAAATGCTAAGGAGATGTCGAACTGTTGTTACAGTAGATATATTGGGTTCTTTGATGACCAGAAGATGTTGAATATGCTGGATACAGACGAATCTAACAGGACTAATGAGAGACTCTATCTCGACAGATGCCGTCGACAACAAGATTGGAGCGGGGTGGAGGCAACTGTTTGGAGTGTCTTTGAGGAGCCTTCATCTGGAAAGTTGGCCAAGGTACTGTACGTTTTTCAGGATAACATAGTAGCAATAAAACAAATTATCATTCTAAAATAATACTAAAAGAAAATGTCGGCTACATTGCTTTTTTTCTTTTCTCGTGTTGTGATCGCCAACATCTCGTTAAAACGGAGGTTTAAAATAGTTAATTCAAATATTTAACAACTCTCCGTAACTGTTAATGTCTATAAAGATTTCGCTATTGCTTGTTTGGTTTTTGGGACCACGTTAAGGTCTTGACATCCCATCAATATAACCCTATTCAAAGAGTGTTTGGTTATGAGTTCTCAGCAAAAAAGTAAATATGGTTCGAAGTGTTCATCTGTTGCTCATTTTCAGATATTTATATAATTTTATTTTGCTTTCATAATATATCATGTCCTTGAGTAAAATGGGTGTGGTTTTCCGTACATTGACATAACAAGCGTTAGAAAGACTCTTTCTGTTGCTCACTTTTTCCGAAAATCAATCATAACTTCATTCTTAAGTACAAAATAATCGTTAAGCCTACAAAAAAAACCAAAGAACAATATTGGCATAATAATTTTACAAAACCTACATCGATCGCATGATAGATCGTTCGGCAATTATACATTTTCATCATGAACCTGTTATGCGGATACACCCTTACGTTTGGCTTAACAATGAAAGGTAAGCATTAATAAATGCGGAGTTATAAGCACATTTTCTGGCTTGCACGGCTTGACAATGTAAGAGGCCTCCGGTGTTTCCTGTTACGTTTTTACATTTAAACAAAGGATGAGCTTTTAGTTGTTTATACGTCTTTTACTGCACCATTCTTACAGGCTAGTCAAACTCAATAAAACCTGGAAAGGTTACCTTTAACACGAACCATTATTGAAAATTATATGGTTATACATTATGCACTTCGTTAATATTGATTTGGCTGCCTTACTGCATTTTACATTTCTGTACTCGTGTACCCTGGATTAATTCTAACACTAAATCGAAAAGTCCGCAAATCATTTTCATTTGACGACACATTTTGCAGTTTTGAATGATTTTTATTTGATAAGGACTTCGCTGTCTTCAAACACTTTCTAACTTTATCATGATCACTCGAGAGGTTTAGAAATACGAAGCATTCCTAGGCCTGTTATACGTTTGCTTACACATTATTGACCACGATGACAGATTCATAAATAATGCAATGATGTATCAATACAAGCTGCTCTATCTGATGATAAATAGTGATTATCTTAATATATAACCCATTTATATAATTGATAACCATTGAAAACCAACTCACGGGGCATTATTGATAGCATAGCATTGCGTACAATCTAACAATGTTTTTTTATGTGGCTGTCATTTAATGATATACCAGTTTATCTGATATTATTACATTCGTATTATCAGTAATTCTGAATAAATTCGTTTAATTGTTCAATTGGTATTAAGACATAATTATTTATGTAAAATCACAAAGAATGTTCCCGTAGTCTTTATTGAAATCACATTAAAATAAAATTAAAGCGATACGTGTCATTCAATAAAAAATGTGAAATCAATTTCTCTTACAATTTCTGTTTTCTGTGTCCAGTTCCCTGGCCGAATTTTGCTTACATGTCATTCTGCTGACTGTTGTGATAAAACGATTCGAAGAGTGTCAACCTTTAATTACCCATGTCTGTATACGTAAGTAAGACATATAAAACGATGGTGTTCGCCTCCGTATGTTTTGCATGTACCTGCTGTCTCGTATTCAATGATCGTAAAATCCGACTCAATTTGAGATAATATCAATTTTTCCTAACTTTCTTCCTAATGTCAATCTTATTGTCGCCTTACTCTTGTGGACAAAGCTCTGAGGTCTGTCCCCTGGACGATACTCACCATAGTCTATACAAATGGTAGTTTCTGACATGCTTAGTAGTCCTAGCTACAGTAGTCTCCAATACTCGTACGCTTACATGTTTTAGGTCGTCCATTGCCCTATCAGACAACAAACCAACAAGACTACTTGTATGATTTGTAATCGGATAGCAGTATGCTGCTGTGCATCTTCATCAATACATTTCAGTAAGGTAGTGCTATAAAATTATTCCTCTGTCACAATGAAATGTATCACAGATATATGTTATCAGGAAGAACTGTTTTTAATTAAAGTTATATTGCATGCTAATATCACTGTAACGATATGTCACTTAAACATTTGATATTTGAACATTGACATGAAACTTGATGATTTATCTCCCCAAAAGCATATGTCGGCCTATAAGAGAGCCGAAATCTAGGGATCCTATATTCCTGGTTTTGAACAAGGCGCCTTCAATCACCGCCATGTTCAGTGACTTCGGGTTTGTCGGATTCCGAATCGTATCTCGTGACTGACGTTCGTCACGACCTGGACGTGGTGACCTAGGTATCTAGCGTACGTGCACATGTGTTTGTTCACGTTTTCCGTAAAATATTGTGTGTATCAAATATTATAATGTGCGAGCATTATTTTCTTTGCAGTGTTTTGTTTATGAAAAATTGTTGACAATTTCTCTTTGTTTTACAACACCCGTGTTACTTCGAGATGGTCGCGACGATGTTCGGAGGAGTTCGTAATGATTCGACGTCTTTCGAGCTAATTTTTACGTGTACACGTGAAAAAGATTTTTTACTTTTATAATCAAAAATACTTCCATTGCTACAAGTTCATAAAAAGTGGTAAAATTAGACAGTTTAAACCTCGGACAGACGAAAAAAAAGTGAGTAAAGCACTTAAACAGTTTTCACCATGACAAGTAGATCGAAAGTTATGGACCATACAACTTTAAGGTCGTACAACCTACAATTACGTTTTTCATTATCACAAACTATTCCATCTATTATGCATGTATCACATGTCATAAACGAGATGGATATGCAATCGGATCTTTTTTCTGAAGCATTACATGTTACATGATATTGTAAATTAATAATTGCTGTTCCATTTGCGCAACGATTCCAGTGGCTCGTTTGTTCAGGGTTATATCGTCTGAGTAAATTTGTGCATACTAAGGAGTGATGTGTAAACTTGTCACCTACATCCTTCCTTAATGGAGTGTCTCGTTTCTCGGTATATTCCAAAATGTCACTTATAGTACAGTAATAGACTTATAATCCCTAAAACAAATAAAGGATATTGATACAGATATGACGATGATACTTAACAAATGCTAGCGTATTTTAAACCAGACATACATGAAAACGGAAGTACACAGCTAGTGACACGAGACTGAACGTTATATAGCTAAGCAATGAAATCCTTCATGAGTCCCCTGACATTCGGTTTGATTAAAACGGATAATGATAAAACCCTTCATCTTGTGTTCGATTATGTGATAGTTAATAGTTGTACAGTGCGATAGTTATCCAATTGAATTACGATTAATGCTTATTTTACGCTTCCTAAAAGACGCTTGCACACGCATGGAATCATTCTATTGGCATTCGCATTTGTTGGTATATCAAGTTACACAACGACGCTTACAAACTTTATCACAGAATTGTGATAATGTTCTTATTAAAACGATTTTTATGACTTTCAAACAGTGTATACTCAAATGTATATTCAGAGAAAACTGATATCAAGTTCCTCTTTAGTCAACGATTGTGACATGGATGTCTACCGTAAAATTAACAGATAAATCACTGAAGCGTAACGGCAATAGGCCAATAATACTATAGTGAGTAAAACTGTTCTTCTATATCGTACATGTTTTATTTATCTCTGGTATATTAGTGCGGAGTCTGCTTCAGGCGTCCGTTTTACCTCGCTGTAGATAACCACTTGGGCTTCGTGGCACTTTGTAGACGAACAAACTTAATACATAAATTATTGTTACCTTTTTCGGCCACGGGAGGTGATATAGAATTTATTATTCTATTTTGTTAAGTTACACAATTGATCACACTTGAACCGAGATTATATTGATTTTTAATAACAATCTAGCAAATCAGCATTGTGACATTTACATTGAAGACTTTGAAATAGATTCACAATTTCTGTTTATACATACCTTTGGACAGAACATTCAAACTTGGATACTCAAGTCAAGAAGCATAATTATGGAGAATGATGAATTTATCACTGTGAATATCAGTGGCACAAAATTTGAAGTTTCGCGAGACACGTGGATCAATATCGAAAGTAACTTACAGGAAAAACACGGCCTGAAGGAAGTCGCCAATCTGTACAAAACAACGAAACATGGTGAACTGTTCTTTGAAAGGCACCCAAGCTGTTTTCCAGTTATTTTGGGATATTTTCAAAACAGAGGATTGCATATGCCTGCATCTATCTGTCCATCGGAATTCAATGATGAAATAGAATTTTGGGGTATTAAATCAGAAAAGATGGAAAAGTGTTGTTACAGTAGGTATGTGGGTTTTTTCGATGATCAAAATGTTCTAAAAATACTGGACACAGACCAAAACGCAAGGAAAAATGAACGGAAAGAAATCGAGAAACGGCAGCGAGGGACAGGATGGAAAGCTCTGGAGGCAAGAGTCTGGGGTATTTTGGAAGAACCGTCTTCAAACATGTTGGCCAAGGTATTTTCAGTTTCTAATGCAATCTCATAGAATCGCATCACAAGTAGTATTGTGTGGTGTTTCATTAACTGCCTGTAGTAACGCATACAAGTCACTGTCTTCTTTAAACCTGATTCTATGAAATATATTTATTGTTTAAACTCAACGGAATTGGACATGAGTTATATAAACTCTTTATTCCTTTCCTTAATGACATAGATAAATATAAATGTCTGTAATAAACAAACATCGAGTAATGACAACAAGATGCGAAACAAATTAAATACATAATACAGTACTATGTTTTCAAGAAAGTGAGAGAAAAACGAAAGGGAGTGTAGAGGGATCGGGAAAAAGGGGGGTTGTAATTTATTTGTAACAAGCGTTTACAACAATAATTGTTCACAGTCTCCACAAAGTCAAAATTTGTTACTAGAATTTCAAATCTATGTACAAAATTAAATGCAATTGTATCAACATAAAGTTAATGACTAATTAGTAAGGGCATCTGTAGATTTATATTGAAATCCAGTTTATCTAGATAATGAAAGTCTTTGAGTTTTAAATTGCTTTCATTAGAATAAATAAGGACTGCCTTTTTCGCACGTATACCTACAGATACGGGGTGGATTATTGACAAGATTCGCTTTCTGTTGCCAAGGAGATATGACTGTGTTAGTAAATTTATGGATGTATAGCTTAGGAGACGGTTATGGTTGTTTAATCAGTTAACAATTATAAGGTCCTACTGTTTCAGTAAATTTACTAGTATACCACCATCATTGGCCAATATTACTATATACATGTAGGGGTCAAAGAAGTAATATCAACAGGATTTTCCAGATGACACGGGATCCAATCAAACGTAAGTCTGTTGGATACGAATGACTTCAAATGGTAAATATGGGACAAGGACGTAATTCCAATCGTGTGGACAAAAAAAATTGTCAAATTTTCGAGGCGATCTGCTCCTTTATCAAGACATACAAAACGAATACGATTACATAATAGGATACAAACAGTAATGCGGGACAAAGTAGACAAATATTTGTCTACTTTGTCCCGTTTTGTATGTCTTGATAAAGGGGCAGATCGCCTTGAAAATTTGACAATTTTGTTTTGCTTTAATTAACGCTTTCTTCATTTTTTCAACTCCAAGCTAGGGAATATACTCATTATTTCGAAGCATCTACTCATAAGATTGAGATATAAAAAAGAAACAGCCTGTTTAATGTACGGTGCTGATATTAAGATTGTGCAGTTTGTACCGTAATTTAAACCGACCACTTTGATCTACGGTATTGCAGAAATACATATATAAACCATCGTAATATGACTCCAAGCTAAGAAATATATTCCTTTCGAACCATCTACTCATTAACTCAAAAGATATTAATTAAACCGAAACAGCCTGTTTGATGTACGGTGTATGGAATATATTTCCTGCCAGAAGATAATGTCTGGACATGATATTAAAACATTATTCGAACAAAAGCTATTCACGAGTTTGATGCTGACTAGACTCTTGGGAGAGGTCTAGGTAATATTCCTTGGCTGTTGTATTGAGCTCTGTTTACGGTATGTAAGGATGTGATAATAAAGCTAAACCAATAAACATGTTCCCTGAGGTCTAATTAGCGGATTCTGGAAGCGTCATTTTACACGTGATTGATAGCACCACCGGCTTTTTCAAATACAAAGCTAATATTAATTATCGTATCTTTGGCATTACGTTCAAAACACATAATCTGATATCAAAAGGGCAAAACGTCCACTGTTACAAGGAAACTCAACACGAATGTTGCAAAACATGCAAACATCACACACCACAACACATAGCTCAACCTATAACAGGATATATGGTACCTTTACTTTAAAGAGATGTCACATATTAACTACGCATACTCGCAAACAAAACCATTGGCGTAGTTTGTGTGGAAATGATTAAGAAATAATAACAATATTCGGCGTATTTCTTTCAATAGTCTATTTCCGCACTGGACCATGTAATAGACGACTGGTGTCCGTCAAGCATTATTGACTTACAGACCTTAATGTATTAAAACTGTTAAGGAGTACATGCTGAATATTTAACTTGTAATAAATAGTAAATGTACGGATAATTTGTTCTTTTCAAGCATGTAATTTCAATAATCAACATTCAGAAATTCCTATACATAAGATTACCATCTGATACGAGTGGTAAATTACAACAAGTCATAATTCATCAAGGAGATGGTACTTGCTTGAGAAATCCGTTTGTTTAGTGCGTAATATTGATCATCTGAATAGTCCTGTATACTTTGCAGAAACAAACAAACAAAAACAGCAAGCGGTAACACATGGGCATGTATATTCGGCTTGCTATTGTTTATCAACTAAATGTAACATTCGATGGACTATCAAATCGCTATCAGAATTATTCCACCAGTATTTTGTGGAATGGGTTAACAATTACACATAGACAGTCCAGCCTCGACTGTGTGGCCCTAAATGATACTGGAAGACGATTATCCGTTATACCTAAACAAATAAACAATTTCAGGATACTAGGTATGAAATTGGACTGATGGAGTATGGAACCCGAATTTTTGCTACTGAGTTTTTACAATTTTCAAATTGATGAAAACATTTTCTGTGTTTCTCTTTGTTTAACTCCTTCTTTCAAAAAATTTAAAGGTTTCTTAAAAACATTAATACCAAAAGAAAATATATATCGATGGCTTAAGATGAGGTTACAACACCAAACATATGCAAGATTTCCTGTCTAATGTACGATAACAGTGGAGATTCATTTCGCTGTTTTGCCGTGTGGCGCAGTGATAGTCAACTACCGCGCGGCATTTAGGACGACGGCGGGAAACATAAAACGACCCGCGTTTATGAAAATTAACATTTTATTTATTCTAACTAAACAGTTCTGAAGGTGATGATAAGTGTGCTAGTAAACGTATGGTTAATAACTTCTGCGACTCTACAAAATTATTGATCTCGTTTTACATTCCTATTTTAAAAATTAAAAGCCGTTTCGGAAAGGTAGTGTTTTCTCTTTGTTTAACTCCTTCTTTCAAAACATTTAAAGTGGTCAGATTAGTTGAGTTTTAGTTTAGGTGTTGAACATACCCTTACGATAAATCGTCTCGGGTATGAACATCTGTCAGACACAGAGCACTGGACAACAAACCTCTATATCGTTACAGCTATCGATGGAGAGAAACAACATGGTGGGTTATTCTTGATGATTTTGCATGAATAAAACTCAACATGATAATCTTTCGATGTTTATTAGATTAGTTATTCTGCATTTGGTTTGAAATAGCATTTGTCTCCACGATTGTTAATTTTCATGCGTAAATGTACCGTATAAAGTTGTTGTGATGATATAATCACCTTCAATGATTTCGGGAACATACATGGTTGTTACTGGCCAAATCAGGTTTAATGGTGTGCTGATATTAGGATTGTGTAGTTTGTATCGTAATATAAACTAACCAGTTTGATCTACGGTATTGCAGAAATATATATATAAAAATATAACGCAAAGTCGTAAATGACTCCAAGCTAAGACATATATTCCTTTCGAACCATCTACTCATTAACCTAAGATATTAATTAAACCGAAACAGCCTGTTTGATGTACGGTGTATGGAATATATTTCCTGTCAGAAGATATTATCCGGACATGATGTTAACACATTATTCACATCAAAGCTATTTACAAGCTTAATGGTGACTAGACTCTTGGGAGAGGTCTAGGTAATACTCCTTGGCTGTTGTATTGTTCTCAGTATCTATATCCTTATATTATTATTATTATTCGGGACACACTCTTATTTTCGTCGCAAGTCATATAATTCCCACAAAACAACAATAATAGGCTAAGTTATTTCATAACTATAAAAGTTACAAGAAGTCAACTGCGATTTGAAGACTGTACACTTGGAGTAAAGATTGATTTTCTGAAATCTACAGTTTAATGGGTTTTTATTTGAGTTGTTCGTAAAAATGTCAATATTACTGTTGACACTGTTGAAAAAAACCAAGGTTATATGTGGTTATAGTACAGTCTTACTGAAAGGCACGTATATAAAAAGACACCATTCGCTTAGCAATTTTATTTTCAGATATATCATGAGAATTCAGGAAATTAGTTTCAGATTTTGTAAAATATACACCTTGATGCTTTTCACTTGTGTTGTTCAAAAACCTTTTGAAATCAAATATGTTCATAGTATCTTGACATTGCGCTTAAGATGTGTCTGTAGTGCCGTCTCACTCTACGTCTTAAACACTTTGCACCATTTATTTTTCTTTTATTTCCTGATAGCAAGTGAGAAAGTAATTAAGACGAAGGCTAAATCTCACCCATTACCCGGGAAACAAAACTTTAAATCTTTATAAACCACTAAATCAATTATCTATAACTTGCGTGTTTGATTACAGCTATTTATAGGTCGTTAGGTAATATAAAGCCAAATTAATTCACACAAGGTCCTCATTGAATGATAAAAGCTGTAAAAATGAAATAAAATAAAATTACGTTCAACCTTATCTTCAGATCATGACGATAAAGATTAAAATATTACTTACACATTTTTTTTTGCGTTACGTTCATATGACAAATCAAACAACATTAATTTTCATCTAAGGAGAATATTCCGACAGTGATATTAGAAATCATTGAAATTCAATGAAGGAATTCTACAATGTTCACGCATAGGTTGCATATTTACCATGTAATGATACAATTACATGGTCTAAATCATAACGCCGAGTGAGTTTGGCATCGTATAGGACACTTCAGTATTTCTTCTGTAGTTCTTTTTCTTAGACAGTCTACAATCATCTGTAACAGTCTATGCTGTTTCACATTGTAAGCTACATGTAATGAAAATATTTTTCTATCTTTTCAGATTTACTTCTATGTCAGCGCCGTGTTCGTGATTGTCTCCATATCAGCTCTGGTTTCGGGAACACATAAAACGTTCAAACGATCCCTGAACCTGGATGAATGGAAAGAGTTCTTCGGGGACGAATTCTACATGTACCAGGCGTATTTCGACGGTAGCGACATTTCCAACACAACAATTCCCCCGCTTCCGAAAACAGCGACACATCTTGATTTCCTTGTGTATTTAGAATATGTGACAGTCACTTTCTTCACGATCGAACTTATTATGAGGATAATATTTTGTCCCTTCAAGAAAAAATTCTTTATTTCATTTCTCAACCTGGTCGACATCTTTGCCCTTATCGTAATGTATTCTAAATACGTAGTCAATGCCATCAACCCCAAGGATAAATACCAAGCGTCTGTCTTTGATATCGTCCACTGCCTACAGATCGTCCGGGTGTTTCGTCTGTTCAGACTCGTCAAGAACTACATTGGATTCCGCGTGCTCCTGTACTCCGTCAAAGCCAGTGCAATAGAGGTTATGCTCATGTCAATGTTCCTCGTCGTTGCCATGCTGATGTTCGGCGCATTTGCTTTCTTTTCGGGAGACACCGTATTTGAGAGTATCCCGGATGCCTTCTGGTGGGCCATAGTTACCATGACAACGGTAGGATATGGCGATGTGTATCCTACCATCGGTCTGTCCAAGCTAGTTGGGGCTGTCTGCGCTGTAACGGGGGTATGCCTTCTGGCAGTGATCATTCCAATATTTGTGAATAACTTTCTCCTTTTCTATGCCTACTCTAAAGTCTGGGGGTCGTCCATGGGTGAGGAGGAGAGGAAGAAAAACTCTGCAAGCGTTACACCTATTGATGTAAATAGCGACTCGTCCTCAGAATTACCAGGAAAACATTCGAACGAAAACGTCAAAAGTTGAAATATGAACTCTCCAATTGCACTTCTGAGAAGTCATTTATTTTTTTTATTTTTATTTCTAATATATATTTTTTCTTGATTTTGACAGTGATCTATAACTATTTCAAGCGATAGTTTTTGGCTAACATACATATTCGTGATAATATCATTTAGTCGTTTATTTTCTGATTGTGGATTTTTTAACACTTAGTGATAGTACTTGAACAATATTAGATTTCATCAAATCAAAATCCATTCTGCAACACGGCTAACAAAAATCGAATTATTCATCATTTAATTGTTTTCATGATGAGCCATTATTGATCTCTAGACAGTTCCATAGACCGCAAATGTAAAACATCAAGGCTTGTGACTTTATCGTGTCGTGTTGAAATACTGATACAAATTTTGACCAGACCGGTAACGTTTTAAAATGAATACATTACCGCTACCATGGGTAAAGAGCCGTATACATCAGATCATTTCGCACGGTTACGGTCTACGGAATATTTATACGACTTCATATAACCCATCACTTAATAATTTGTGTTGTTTGAGGAGACATTTTTACCTTTATTTACCTTTCTACCTTTTACCCTAGTTGGTAGTTTCAGCTATCACAAGGAGACTCATCATGGACTGGAGTCTCCAAAACCATACGATGTTCTCACACAATTACGACTCATATAGTGGAGGTCTATTTGATAATTTGGCCTTTACTTTGACATTTGGCTACACAATTAAAGAATTTTACATACATTAGTGCTATGCTAACTATTTAAACGATTATCTAAGCAAACGGAACCATTACAGAGTTATGATTAGAGCGACATAAACATATACATCCCTTGGTGTCACATTCATTTAATAATGTATTTTAAAGCGAATACGCTAAGACTGATAAAATAGGTTTGAATTGTTAAGTGACAAACTGAATAAGACACGACAACTTATCCATCGTTTCTGTTCAGTATTGTAACGCTCAGATTAGTGTAAAGACATTAACACTGTGGTATTTACACACTGTTGGTATCGTACTCCGCTTAATAACCTTGCATTACGGCGTTTTATAACTTACTGATAATTCCACATCATCTACCATACACTCCGGAAAGACGTACGGAAGATCACAGTAGGGATCAGGATGTACGTAATGGACGGAGTTTGGAAGATATGAACTAAAGACATCCATCAACATTAGTTACTAAAATAGTGTAAACGTAATCTTTAACAACGGATAGACATCAAAAGATTGTTTTATACAAACGTGACGTCGTTCTGAAGACGAAGCATGACTTTTTTATTACCTCCTTTGGTCCTGTTGAGGAGATCAGTACATGTGTATAGCAAGTATTGTGGCTAGCATTAGGCTCATTAGAGCAACTTTAAGTATACTTATAATTATAAATCATCAGTATGTGTTACATGTACATTACATCCTGCAGTTAAAACATTATAATCGTGACCGGGTGTTGTGTGAGTTGTAATTAGTGTCTAGTGGGGACATCTATCAATGAGGAAGCACTTTAAAAACTTATGTAATGCTGTTATGTTATTTTGTAATAAAAACTGAAATGGTTGACACAAGCTGGTTTGTTTTGTTCTTTACCACAAACGAATGAAACAGTCAATTATATATCAAACGTCAAAATGCATATTATAAGTGTGGCTGTCATTATACGACTGAAGT
Organism: Argopecten irradians; assembly: GCF_041381155.1. NCBI lineage: Eukaryota > Metazoa > Mollusca > Bivalvia > Pectinida > Pectinidae > Argopecten > Argopecten irradians. The sequence continues at coordinate 1,516,407 of NC_091134.1, read as the reverse complement.
TATGTTAGGTTCATTTGTGAAGATATTTTTATCCGGTAGCCTCTCGTTGTGACAGTGTGAGTTCAGACCTACATAAAGTGTAAATCGTAGTCTAATCGCCCTAAATACTTCCTTTTGTAATAATTTTTTTTTGTTTCGGGCTTTCTGATTGTTCTGATTGGCCTATTCATTTTTTTTTTTTTTTTTTTTTTTTTTTTGGCATTTCACGATGAAAAAAAAATCTGGGAATGGCGCGGAAATCCGATGTTATCGTAACATCACAATAGAGATATTTGCGTTGCGTATTGATTTGGCAAAAATAATCTATTGGAAAAATCAATGGAATCGTACGTGTAAACGTATTTCATTTTATACAGTAGCATGGAAAATTACTTATAAACATTGAGCTACGCGGATTCACACAGTTTGCAAACACAATTTCTTTCATTCCCCGATGAAATTAAAAAAATAAGTGACTCCAATGCTTAATCTACAACGAACGAATCCGTTATCCAAAACAGAAAATACTTTGCCAAGCAGGAGCAATGACTCCCATTGTTGCATTGGAAATATTATATCAATTATTCTTATCAAAGCCAGCCACCGATATAAACCAGTCTACTTCAGCAACACTAATCTTATGCCATACACAATGGACACAGTAGGTTAATCAGTAAAAACAAACAACTGGGTATTTATCATTACAAAAATGCTCAAACATTCCTGCAGTTGTCCTGCGTTCATTCCTATCAATGATTGGAATTCGATTTAAGTTTGATCCATCAGAGAATTTGATTTTGATACTATGACATCTGCACGTCAACTACGAGCTGAGAATGAAAACTTAAGCAGACCGTGATTCTGCCGTCTTTAATGTGTAGTTAAACAATTAGAATTATAGAACATGAATACTGTAGGTCTCCTTTAAATGATTAAAACATAATTTCAATATATTTTTACAAACAATATTTACAGACAAACCCATTTTTATATATAAGAAACAATAAGTATTATAATTATTATTATTATTGTTCCTGTGTTGTGTTTTATAAATTACTACAGAAACCACAACGAAGTATGTATCCAATAAATGCAGTAAGTGTTCACACTTGTATTTTGTCATTTCCATTTACCAAAATGTCTACAGCTTATTAGATTATTCCTTGAATGAATTCCCTTGATATATTTATGCAACCCGGTTAATCGCATAGCCACTGTGTTGATAGAAGAGGATAGAAACAATGATATGTGCACTCTCGTCCAATAAAACAGACTTTCTACCTTACGGTATTCAATGCTGATTTGTAACTGGTAAAAATCTGCTAAGTGACAGATCATACCAAAACTTTCATGCAGAAATACTAACAAACTATATTTTTAATGTGGGGAATAGCCATGCTGCAAATGATGCTGTCTTCTTTCATTAGCTATATAACATATCGACACTAATTAATGCATGTACTATTTTTGATTTTAGGCATTTCGGCCACGCTTTATCTTCCTTGAACATTACTTTTGGTATCTAATTACGTAAAAATATTATTACTGTTATTTCCTATTCATGGAAATGTCGATAGATAGGAGCGAGGGCGCCACGTTATGACATTTTACATGTATACACGGCGAATTTTATAGTTTAATCAGTACACATTGATAACGCCCAACTGATCGATTAATATCGCATTGAAAATGGCACACTGAATCGTAATACGAAAATTAACGATAAAAATTATAAAACCCTAACCGTGATATTGTTCCAGCATTTCCCCACCTCCCGACGTCATGCACAAGACCATTTTAGGCCAGTTCACAAGGTGCGGTAGGTTCAGTGATGAATTTCCTCCGGATACTCTAGCTTCAAGTTTCAACTGATAATTTGAGGTTCAGTATAAAGCTAAGACGGGTGTATATTTGGTTATAACATGCAACTGATGTGTAAACCGAATTTGTCGGACAGATATGTTAAATGACGCGCGTTAGCTGTTGGATTAATTTCAATAAAATGTTGGAAAAAATGTATGCCAATATGGCGCCCGGTAAAATTGTCCTTAGATGAAGGGCTGATGACTTGCCATTCACATTCTTTTACAAAAGGTGACGTCATACGGTACCCCATTTAAGGGACAGCAAGAAAAGAGGAACAACTTCTACTAATTTAGCTTATCTTTTCTCTTCTTCCTAACTGACTTTATTCTTCCTTATCTCCTACAGTAAAACGACATCTTACTGTATATTGTTACCGTTTTCACTCGTATTAATATACGATGTATATGGATATAGGTTATTGCTTCAAAATTAATTTAAGTAAAGTAATGTTACAGCCAATACAAATAAAATAGAAGCCATGACGTCGTTCATACATATATTGTGTTTTGATACACGGTCTTTTCGATGCAATCTTCATGTTTCAGAAACACAAATAAACCAATGATATTTGGGTGGCGTAAATATCGAAGGTAACGTTACACTTATGATTTTATTGGTTTAACGTCCTATTAACAGCCAAGGTCATGTAAGGAAGTGCCAGGTTTGTTGGTGGAGGAAAGCCGGAGTACCCGGAGAAAAACCATCGACCAGCGGTCAGTACCTGGCAACTACCTCGCATGGTATTCGAACTCACAACCCAGATGTGGAGGGTTTTTGGTAATATACTATGTCGAGACATCTTAGCCACTTGGCCACCGCCCCCCCCCCCCTCCAACGTAACAACAGTATTGTCACGGTCAAAGCGTCGCTATACGTCAGAACGCCTTGATGTGGTGCCAACATGATCAATAATATATCAACAGATTATCAAAGATTTATGATGTTTGTCATATTAGCACATCCGTATATCAATATTAATTGGTTAAATAGATATTGATTTCTATTCGTGTTTGAAGAATCTCAAAAAAACAATACTTTCAACAAAAAAATTAGGCTTATGCTTCATGGTTGGAGGCTGACTTAATCAACCAATTACTATTTCCTTTATGAAATGAGTTTTATTTTGTCGCGGTTATTAGTAGCACCGACTGCCCGAATAAATATATTTACATGTTTGTATATAAACGTGTAATTATTTATAGCTTCGATTGTATTTCTGTATGAAAGCGTACTTCACTGTCAAGCGACATCGGTTTACTTCAATAATTAAGAGGTGGTTTGGTACTCCTTCGACTCAACAATGCGAGAAGCAATTCGTTTTAGCTGTTTCTTACACTCCATGTACTCCAATGAAAAAAGATCATCTGTACTTCGGTCTTCTTTGTGCTCTATTTTAGCAGTCCATGATAGTCGCGCTCTCCGAGATGTGTCCCAAAACAAGTAGTCAAGTAAAACATATATTGCAAAACAAATCATTTTAATGCATTAGTATAACCCAGCACCACTATTTTCTTACCATCAAACGGCCATCTTGAAAGGTAGTGGAAGGCGGTCAACATTTCACTAGTTTACACCCTTAATACATTTCTAATAGTCATTAGTACCTACTACTTACATGCCACGTTCCATGATTTTATTTTTTTATATAAAAGTGCGTGATTTTGTCATTTGCGATCGTATGCCGCTTTACTAATAATTATTTTGTTATATACACAATCAAATGTTACGATAGAGAGAAGAATGATCCAAGTTTTGGGCCGATTATGTAATAAAACTACGAGAAATAGTTATCACTTGGAATTTAGGACTCCATAACCCTCTGCATTACATGGTCTTGTTTATAGCAATGTGAAGAACTTAATCTTCATATTTTGTAAATAATAATAAAATGTAGCTTCACTTCCCTATCCAAACTTGTCTACTCTTGAGAGAATGTGTGGGCTGCAATTATCGTATGTGTTATTTTTATGAGTTACACTTGAAAATGGTATAAGGTGTTATGACTTATCATCCACTCGTAAGTAAATTAAACAGATATCAATAAATATGTACACATCATAAGCAGTTACATTATTAAATGAAATTCATTTGGGCGAATAAAGAAAAGGCGACATGCTCGGACGAAATGTCTTCACAAGGTTAGATACCACAGAAAAAAAGTCTTATTCAAATCTTGACTTTATGTCAGTATTAATGACAAAGCAAGGATATTGCTCTGATATGCATTTCTAAATGTATTATCTGCGGCGATAAGTCACATTTAACTCAGTTCATAAAGCGTCCAAACTTTTACGTCCAAGATATTATAGTTTTTCTTTGTTTTCAGTTACCATGTTGTTAAACTCATTTCTATTTAATAATAATAAATCCAATGACCTTTTGTATCTAATTAATTAAGATATTGACGATGATAATCAAGAGTCCTGATGATTCGTCAATGTGGCGGCACTATAACGTCATTAAAATAGCTGCCAGGATCACTGCTAGTACACATCAGTATCATATTAGTATATAGTAATTAATGGGGGACAATAACATCTCGAAATGTCCTGAAAGTCGTTAATGATAGTTTAAAAAACAACAATGAATTCATATCGTCAACCTTGACTTTAAAGTTATATGTGACATAATTTTCACACTCACGAATCAAGAGCTTTTAATATCTTATTCAACACCAAAAATACCAACATTGTGGGAATTTCAATACTTAGTGTGCATTTGTTTTAAACATACAAGTACACATAAGACCTGAAAATGCAGTACTGGCAAAAATCATTGTTTTTACATCTTCAGTGCAGTGAAATAAGTACACGGTCAGACCATGAAGCCACGTTGTGGTATAAAATTTCATGTCACATTTTTACAGTGTTATTAGTTATTGAAAAGTGATTTATGCAGACATGTTTCCATCATAAACATTCATAAGGCATAAAAAAAGAATTTCAAAGTGTATTAATTCTGTGACTAATGTTATAAGGTATCATAAATGTTTGTCAGTCCATTTGAATTTTTTTTTTTTTTTTTTTTTTACAGTTTAATTCATCAAACCTGATGGTTTTCAATAGATTACTAAAGAAACAATAACGTGTCAAAATTTTCGCCCGGCACATAAACCTTAAAAATGTTGTAGCGTGGAAAATGACATCTAGTTTATATCTTAAAATCCTAAAATAAATATGCCAGTTGTATATTTTATACATTGTTTTATGACAATCTTGAGTGTTTTCTGTGAAACGATAAATTTTCAGATAAAATTAGATAATAGATATCTACCAATATTGATTATATCATCGTTTTCCATAAGCAGCAAACGGAACACAGTTTATATATATATCAAGGTTTCCTTTCTTGTAATTTCAATATTTTTCCAAAATAGGTCGTAACATATGGACTGTCGCATTGGAAATCGAAATGAAATAGAAATGTACTGTATCTCCTTATGGCAAATAGATACTCATATAGTCTATGTCCGTCGTTTTAAGTGATTTTACACTACTTATTAGCTGGATTCAGGAATGGCTTGCGTTTCTAATTTAACATTATAAAAAAATGATAAGTTATACCGTATATTGTATTACCATAACGTCTAACAGAACAACGTATCCACAGACCAAAGTTTTTTTGTGTTAGATTATTAATAACTAATTAAAAACGGCGTCCACAGACACATTCAATACGTTAATGAGCCGTGTCTATATCTTCTGTTTGCAGATAATAATTATTGTAGATAATCAGGGGTATGTTGAATGATATTATTTTTCAACCCTGAATACATATCTAATAAATACATATCTAATAAATACATATCTAATAAATACATATCTAATAAATACATATCTAATAAATACATATCTAATAAATGCATATCTAATAAACAGTTTTAATCGTTTCGATACTTGAAAGGTAAGATATGTTTCTAGTCACTGATAGTAGGCAATCAAACTAACTATACCAGATGTATTAAAGTTGTATTGCTGCTAATTTCACTGTAACGATATGTAACTTTAACATTTGATATTTAAACATTGACATGTAACTTGATGATTTAGCTCCCCAAAAGCATATGTCGGCCTATAAAAGAGCCGAAATCTAGGAATCATATATTCCTGGTTTTGAATAAAGCGCCTTCAATCACCGCCATGTTCAGTGACTTCGGGTTTTGTCGGATTCCTAATCGTATCACGTGACTGACGTTCGACACGACCTGCACGTGGTGAGCCAGGTAACTAGCGTAAGCACACATGTGTTTGTTTACGTTTTCCTTCTGGCCTATATGAGCAAATCATGCTGTTATATGTCCACAGATTGAGTATTTGAAACATCCAATTTACACATTACCGTAAAATGTTGTGTGTGTATCAAATATTGTAATGCGCAAGCATTATTTTCTTTGTAGATAGAGTCTGAAGAGGTCGACCACATGTTTTGTTTATGAAAAATTGTTGATATTTTCTCTTGGTTTCACAACTTTCGTTTTACTTCGAGATTGTCGCGACGATGTTCGGAAGAGTTCGGAATGATTCGGCATCTTTCGAGCCTATTTTTCACGTGTACACGTTAAAAAGATTTTTTACTTTTATAATTAAAGATACTCCCAGTGCTGCAACTTTATAAAAAACGGTAAAATTATAAAGTTTAAACCTCAGGCAGACGGAGAAAAATATGTATAACACTTAAACAGTTTTCACTATGACCAAAAGAGCGAAAGTTATAGACCATACAACTTTAAAGTGTTAAAGAGATAATACGTGAACAGGAGGTTCACAATACAATATTTTAGCACAGCGAAAACATTTTATATCGCCCAAGGAAAGTCAGAAATTTTGATTGAATTATAGAGTCAGAGGAAACACTCACCAACAGTTTTCTAAAGGAAGATTTTAAGACTTTGAACTATACTAAAGGTTTGATAACGCTTTGTACAATTCCTTTTTTCTTGAATCTTGGCATTTCAAATAATTTCCAATATTTTCTATAATAATGCTTTTAAAGAAAACAAGTGCAGATCGGACACTTATATTCTTGTTCTAGATAGATAACTGTTGGTTAGATATACTAGTGATATAATGCATATACAGTATAACGTAAATGTCTGCGTCAACTTGGTTCTTTTGTCTTCTCATTATCTCTCACTAACATTCGCCCAATTCTAATTAAGTTAAATCTGCATCTATAATGCAGAGTGACTAAGACATTTAAATTTATTATAATAATTAGATATTTTATGAAAAAACAATAGGTTAAAACAAGTATAGTTACACTTCTAATGAAGGGCATCCAAGTGACAAATAGCAAATTGTCTTTGATATAGTATTCTTTATACACGAATAAAATTGTGTTGAAATATACCGTTTAGCACCGTGAAAAGTGTTCTTATTAAGCAGGCGACCTTTATACAGAGATGGTCACTTAGTTAAGTATGTCTTTACATCTTACATTAACATATGGTTAAACTTTTGTTTTATGTGCCATGACCGGGAGAACATCTTGGCATGTTGTTTTTTCTTCAGAAAGGTTTGAAGAACGAAGCTGTGAAAATCATTCAAATGATCAGACAATTATGTGTATTGCTTTAAAAACATAAGTTACAGCATAGAATTGATGTACTGTCAAATTATGCCTTTTTGGTAAAATATCTGCAGAAATCACTTAGCGATTACTTTAAATAACACAGTGAAAATGAGACAGGAAATACTTACTTCACAGCACTGTCGATGTAATCATAATGATTTTCGGTAGTTGCTTCGCCGCGCCAGATACAAGATTATTTTAGACCCAATATTTTTCCGTATTAGGTCACTAACAAACTGTGTAACTAATATTATTAGTCCATTAATTCTAAACGTACCCAATACACACATGTAAGTCATAGAAGGGTGTTACATTTCATTGGTATCTCAACTGTGGGTGAGGTTCAGACAAATATCACAAACAACAAAGCAATGATGTCACACAATTGGTAAGGGAATATCACGTTTTATTTGGCCCTATAATAACAAAAACATCTTAGGAACATATCTGATTTTTTAACAGAAAATATTATATTCTTTCATTTAAATGTCAGTAAGTAAATATATGTAAATTGCACATAAATTTTTGTAAAATTATAGACAAAATACAAAAGCCTCGACAAATATAATTATTTCAGTATTGAAGGGAAATTGTATTTATCATTTAATCGTCCTTGCCATTGCTACTGTCATTAAGATAAATTAAAGAGAATGAACTAATATCAAAAACAACATACAAGTACTATTCACAGTCAACATCAATGTGTAATGAATGTGACGCCTTAAGGGCTATGTTGAAGGCTGGTGTGGTACTATTCATGTCCATTACTGTTAGTAATAAATAAAACCAATAATAATTATTGGTGTATTGTTTTAAATTGAGATAACGCTCATATAAATTTCATTTCGTTAGGGATATATGTGTAGCGTAGCCGTTATTAGTATATGAACTGGGATTCGTATCACTCCCAGAACTAATTAGGGCCTCATTTGACGGAAATGAATTTTCTTGGGGTTTCTGGACGTCAAAGTTCATTTTCACGTAAGTTCCGTCTTTTGATACATCATCTGTGATATCACTACAGCTGCAGCGCATGGGCATATACCCATTCTCGAGCGAGTCTGTATTTTCCTTACTCGGTAACTCAACGGAGTTTGAATATTTAAGCATATCACCCACTCTTAAAGAAGCGTATGGATTGTCCTCCAGTTTTTCTGCTCCATGTGGTAATTTATTTGTCGGGTGCAGGTAGTCATCCGTTGATTTGAATGTTGATAATGCACACGGTCCAAGTGAATCATAAGGGTTAGGTTCCGTATGGCTTGGTCTGTTAAATAATTCATTTTGCACCCCAATGGCTTCATTTGGCCCCGATTCATTGTTTGGCCGGTTATAAACACGGTTATCAAAGTGGACTTGACCGTCGAACCTGTCCTTAGAATTCCCACTGTCAAAACAATGATGTATCTGTTAAGATAATATTACATTTTTTCATAAACACTACGTTTTTAATTCAAAGTGTTTCAATACCGCATTAAAATGTATTAATGCAAGTGTCAATCACGTCAATTGATTTGTTGAAAAATATCAAACATTATAAATGTACATGCAGTTGTTTATATAAAAGGTAAACTACTATCGCTTATAAGTATACCATATGTAATGTTTCCTCTAATAATTAAAGGAAAAATTGAACCCTCCGACAAGAAAGGTCGGCAGTGGATTTGGTATGCCAGTTGTCGACTTATATAAAATGAGTTTAGAATATTGCGATATATCGTGATTTATCTTACCTTTTCCTCGCAATGATGATGATTATTATGATTATTAATACAACTATTAGAACTATTGCCGCAATGAGCCCAGCCATAACGCCTGTAACAAATGCAAAATACACTTCTTCTTAGATACGAAGAAAATAAGAAAACTTATAACGACAAACCGTTTTCAAATTCGTTGAGTACATTAAAAACCACTGACTACGTGTATGGCAATACTTAATTATAAACTACCACATCTAGGCGTTTGAATGAAGCAGCATGTCTGCCATCAATACAGTTTTTGCCAAGTCTATGTTCATCGTATTATACTGATAAACAAATCAACTTTAAAACGGCTGTAAATGTAGCTCCCATTTTACAAAAATAACAAATCAAGGACTACAAGAACATGTAGTGCTATTCTTAGATTTCGCACAAAATCCAGTAAATGTAGAAAAGCAAACTCACTATTTCATTGCAACGTGAGTTTTGCACTCCTACAACTCCGTAAAGATAGATATATATATCTAGAAAATAGAACTATTATAAAGCTTAATTTCAAATGGTACTAAATGCAATAGAGTCGCCTCCCTTAATGTAATCACATTGTGTTCTTTAAAACGATTCCAACATTGTTAAAACTCACTCTGCGATAGCGCAGCTTGTCCTACTTGTTGGTCTGAAATATAGATACGTTTAACACATTATAAAACTTATGAAACAATACAATTACAATGTTTCATAATTATGTGTAGCCATAATATTACTCCGCATTCAGGTTACGTTTCGTTCACAAATTGAAATTCCTCATAATGTATCTATTTTTGTTTGATACCATTTTTGATATACCTTTTCCAAACACTCGATGGAATCTTGGAAATAGCAATGTTACAGACACTTGAAGCAATTATCAAGTAACTTAACACGAAATAAAGATATTGCGTTAAACGGAATACCTACCTGCCCCGCCGGCCGACACGAAAGTAGTTGTAGTTGGTGTTGTAGTGGTAGCTGTAGGCGTTGTGGTCGTAGTTATTGTTGATGTTGTTGAAGGTTTTGGTGTTGTGGTTGTAGTTTTTGGTGTTGTGGTTGTAGTTGTTGGTGGTGTTGTGGTTGTTGTGGTTGTAGTTGTTGGTGGTGTTGTGGTTGTTGTGGTTGTAGTTGTTGGTGTTGTGGTCGTAGTTGTTGGTGTTGTGATTGTAGTTGTTGGAGTTGTTGTTGTTGTTGTTGGAGTTGTGGTTGTAGTTGTTGGAGTTGTGGTTGTAGTTGTTGGTGTTGTGGTTGTAGTTGTTGGTGTTGTGGTTGTAGTTGTTGGTGTTGTGGTTGTAGTTGTTGGAGTTGTGGTTGTAGTTGTTGGTGTTGTGGTTGTAGTTGTTGGTGTTGTGGTTGTAGTTGTTGGTGTTGTGGTTGTAGTTGTTGGTGTTGTGGTTGTTGTTGGTGTTGTTGTTGTAGTTGTAGTTGTGGTTGTTGTTGGTGTTGTTGTTGTAGTTGTAGGCGTTGTGGTTGTTGTTGGTGTTGTGGTTGTTGTTGGAGTTGTTGTTGGAGTTGTTGTTGGAGTTGTTGTTGTTGGAGTTGTTGTTGTTGTTGATGTAGTCGTTGACGTCGTTGTGCTTCCCATATCTGATAAAGAAATCAATCATTTATATTTAAGATAAATTCATGAGAAAGAGTAGTTTGCGTTTAAAATAGGTTAAAGGTGTTTTTTATATTTAAAAAAAAATGTACAACGATATATTTGTTTCAGAATGATTAATAGCACCTTTATCTTGACATGGATATCTACTCTAAAGGAAAAACCAACATCTTTACTCCGTGTGCCACCTATTGGACCTGTCATATTAGATGCTTATCACAAGCATTTTATAAAGCCTTCCTCTGTCTCTCTACTTTAGAAATAATGAAATACTCAACGTTGTGACTGGAAATCGTGTTGGGTTCAAAATCATTTTTAAAGGGGGATTCTTCGAATGATTTACCAGAAAATGTCCTACCGTACTGACTGATATACTAGTATTTCATGAATGTCTTATCGTACTTACAGACATACTGGTATTTCACGAATATCTTATCATACTGACAGATATACTGGTATTTCACGAATATCTTACAATACTGACAGATATACTGGTATTTCTCTATACTCGTACTCACCATACTGACAGATATGCTGGTATCTGACGAATGTCTTACCGTACTGACAGATATACTAGTATTTCATGAATGTCTTATCGTACTTACAGACATACATGTACTGGTATTTCACGAATATCTTACCATACTGACAGATATACTGGTATTTCACGAATATCTTACCGTACTGACAGATATACTGGTATTTCTCTATACTCGTACTCACCATACTGACAGATATGCTGGTATCTGACGAATGTCTTACCGTACTGACAGATATACTGGTATTTCTCTATACTCGTACTCACCATACTGACTGATATACTGGTATCTGACGAATGTCTTACCGTACTGACAGATATACTGCTATTTCTCTATACTCGTACTCACCATACTGACAGATATACTGGTATCTGACGAATGTCTTACCGTACTGACAGATATACTGCTATTTCTCTATACTCGTACTCACCATACTGACAGATATACTGGTATCTGACGAATGTCTTACCGTACTGACAGATATACTGCTATTTCTCTATACTCGTACTCACCATACTGACAGATATACTGGTATTTCACGAATATCTTACAATACTGACAGATATACTGCTATTTCTCTATACTCGTACTCACCATACTGACAGATATGCTGGTATCTGACGAATGTCTAACCGTACTGACAGATATACTGGTATTTATCTATAGTCGTACTCACCGTACTGACAGATATACTGGTATTTGACTTGTTGGCTGTCACAATGTCCCTCCCGCCACTCCCCATCATACGTCCTCATGTACGCACAGTCCTCTGGACACAATTTGTTAGTCCCGAAACAGTATTCGGGGTACCCCAGGTCCCAGTTGTCGTAGCCCCACGGCTCACCTTATAGAAATCATAGCAAATATTTTATCAAAGTTTATCATAGTTCTGTTAGATAGTAGGACGTGAAATAAAATAGAACAACACTTTTTCTCATGATTAAACTATGATTTGCATCCATCATAACAATGCATATTAGCGATCTCTTTCATCACATGCCGGACTGATAACCATATTGATATTGTAATTTATATATATCACAAGAGTGTTGACTACTTCATCAAAGGTACTTCACCGCCGACGAACACTATTCTATCTATCAACACAAGACCAACCAAGATTATAGTCTTTTCTATAACCTCCTTAAAGATGATCCACCGCTACAAATGGTATTTATTCACTATCAAAATTAGGAGCAGACGATTTAGTATTTTTCTTCAGTTACAAAAGTTACTTACTTTACATTATTACCAAAATTGAAAAGTTTGAGCTTCTAATTTTACTTCAAGATAAAGATATGAAAAATAATTAATTGCATCCCGAAAAATTCCGTGGCACTATATTCTATATGAAATGAAGTACTGATTGCGCATGCACCAAAGGCAAAATGAATTATTTTATAATATTTTTTGTGTTAATTAGACATATATACACACGATAATACACCAATTATTGTTCAAATAATGAATATCATTTATGCTCTGTCGGCGTTGGAGCATCTTCAACACTATATATTACTATCACTGAAAAATTCCAGAACAAAAGGTAGCTGAAATAATACATTGCATCCCCACAAAGAAATGCATGACACTATGCCCGATGCCGAATGATGTACTGATCACACATACAACAGAAACAAAAACCATATTTATATGTTTTCTTGGTGTAAATTAGACAAAATTAAACATCAATTACGGTATGTTGGCAGTGGAGCATCTTTTATTAACGATGTAAAATTGAGCTTTGATTTTGATTCTGGTTTTTATAAAATGTAGGCCTATTAATTTCTGAATAATTATAACTCCGTTTCCTAATATCGAACAGAAATAGAACATATTGTTGTTGATTTTTTTGTCTTTTTTAGATTCTTATATTAGAATAATAATGAAAACAGCAAATATGATGTTATTGAACCTTTGAGCAGTAACGACAACTAAAGAAAGCTTTGTCTAACGAACAACAATCATTGAAGCTGAATAGTGTATTGAAGCACTGGAGTTTACGAACCCCAACTTTCTTAGCTTTGGATTCTCTGTCAAACAATTAACAGACGACTTGTTTATCTTAATGTAACAGGAATTAAATTGTGGAAGCAAATAATTCTATACAACTTACTGAACACAAGCATCAACAAAAGTCATACACTTTTTCAGAGTTTTGATTTCTGGAGTGACATTAGACTGTAAGCAAAAAGATTCATTTACAAGATTGATTTCTTCTCCTTATTCATTTGTAATACGTTAAAGCCACTAACAGGAACTGATTTCATGTGTTATAAGATAGCAGACAGATAAATGTACTGGTGCGTACCTGTCACCCATTTCCACTTCTGTTCTGCGTCTCTGTCTGTAAAGCCTATCCACACTTGGTACGTGGTACTGGAAAAGGATATGGTGTTCATGATGAAATCATTGGTCGCCTGGTCCAGTATCACAACCAGATGGCCGCCGTTACTGGAGGAACAGTCGCCGTTGGCTGTGTCCCACGTGACCGCGGAGTCGACATACCGATAGCAGTGTCCGTTGTAGGTGTACATGGCACCAGTCAGATCAGACGGACACCGGTACAGCTCGGACGAATGGCCGGGTGCTACAAATAAAACTTACATCGTTAATTAAGTTATATTGTCCAGCGGAATGACTTATAATATTGATGATAAGCTATATAGTGTGATTGCTGCAGCTTCTACGATCTAATTTTTAATTGATTTGACTTACACATAATATAACACAAAACATCTGATGATAATAGTGGAAGACTCTGGAAGCTAAGCGAATGGATTTGTTACATTGATAACAACCATATGTATCCATTATGTTTATGTGATACGATTACCCACAACATTTCACAATAACTTTGCATTTGTTTCTGAAGTAATAATGAAATTGCACAGCTACAGTTTTATTCCAAAACACATTACTAATGTTGAAGGGTTTTTTTTCATTACACGTGGATTTTCTCCGGGCACTCCGATTTCCTCCCACTTTAAGACCCCTCTCGCGCTTACATCCTGGCCATCGAACTTGATTGGTATAAGTTATATCAGATTCTATGAATTCTATTTTGGGACTGTAATGAAGAACACAATTTTCTCGAAACTCTAGATGAGCTGTTGACTACACTTTATATTTATTTTACAATAAGTAAACATACTCTGTTATTTGGTGATGTAAGTGTCAGTGACAGTAAGAGCTTGTGTGATTTATTTGTATTTATTAATAAAAAAAACTTTCATAAAAAATAAAACAATTACAAAAAGTCACATGTATAGAACTTGTTTCGCTATCGATGTACATTTAAGTTTTTTTTTTCCTTTTTCATCTTATTCATGTATCATTTTATCAAAATCGTGTATCTAAAGGAGAAATGTTATTTGTTCTCCAATGAAGATATTCTTGTGATATATTAACATGATGGGTGTGTGTTAAAAAGCTTCATTACAGAACCTGTTGTACAAGGGTTGTTATGTCAGCAATTACAAAGACTTATTTTTAACGTTACATCGACAAAGAGCACTGTTCATTCAGCCGAAACATCAAGCCTTTATATTCTATATTCTGACCTACATCTACAGCCCACTGAACTAAAAAATCGTGAGAAATGGCCGTGAGTCAGCATCCAAGTTAAAATTATACTAAACACAATCAATGGAGCAGCCTATTTATCTGTATTATTCAGCATTCAGATTATGAAACGTATAAAAATATGTCTTTGTTATTGATCTTTTTTTTTTAATTTGCAACATATCGAGACCAGGAAACATATGCATATGGTGCACTAATAAAACAAGCCATCATATAGGAAGGAGGGTGGATGTAAATAAAAAAAAACATCAAATATTTAGCCACCTCGATTTATTCTGCAAAATGAAAAGTCAAGCAATGAACACTTTTAATTTGCCATTTATGGTAAGACTATATATTTCAAAAACACTTATAAATTTGGCAACTGCTAGCAATTTTATGGAAATGAATAACAAACTGAAAGCAATTTTATGGAAATGTATAACAAACTGAAAATATCTTTATATACAGTATCACTTTAATTTGATGATTTGTGTCAACAATAGATCTATATAAATCTAAAGTAACATCACCGGGTAAATATATATATATACATAAACGCCTTAACATAAGACATAAAGCACCATAAAATGGAGGATGGTTTTTATGATCACTATAACACTATAAATAGATACATTCGACTGAGATTGAAGGATGAAATAACTTCGACAACTAAAATTCGTTATTAAACATTTGATAAACTCTTTGCCCAGCATTAACTATGAAAGTGCAATAAATGACATTGCCGAAAACGATACATTTGGGTGCTACAAAATTTACGCAAACATTACATTTATTATTGTAAAAGATGAAATTACAATTCCTTAGATAAAAAAAAATATGCCTGTTTAGGGTTACCCGACCGACCCTAATTTTACCCCCGAACATAATTTTTTCCACTTTTCAATGAAAAAAATTAAAAAGCGGGATTTCTATCTCAGACTCCGGTTCCGGCCATCATTTCAGAGTGAAAGACACTACAAAAAAATCCTCCCGAACCCTATACAGACATATTTTTTTGCTTTATACAATAAAGGTTCCTTCATTAAGCGAATGATTATATTGGCAATCAAGCCTTTAAAAATATTGCGAAATAATTTCCCCATCTCCCCGAAAACAGACAAAGGCAGTGAAGAAAGGGGAAATGGCTCTGCCATCCGTTCCTTTTTGACAATACATATTAAAACATACACATACGTAAATGGTTAATTACAAATCGATCGCTACCCATTTATCACCACTTTTGAAAACAAACCCTATTTTTTTAGATATGACCTCAACGCTTTTGTTTCATTTAGAGAGATTATGTAAAGCGACAAATAAAAAAAATCAATTCTTCATAAAAAAGAACTAAATTATAAGACGACGCCGACAGTAGTTGTTTCCGTTTGAGTTCAGGGTTCCTACATAACCGGGAAAACAAGATTTTCCACTAAACTCACATAAAATTGAAAAAAGATATTCAGCGCATCGGAAACCTGATGTAAACTTTTCTATATGATAGTGAACATTTACATACAATACAATGGTTTACCATTACGACACACGATTTATGTTTACACGTAGGAGTGAAATCCCCATATTCAGCTTTTTTATAGTTAAAAACAGTCAAGTCACGATTCGATTGTGCTTGGGGGTGTGTATAAGTATCATTATCGTCAACTTTATAAATAGAATACGTTTCTAGGTGATGGGCAAAATTGACAATGGAATGCGAATGTGTTTTTTATACAAGATACACATATGTAAGATAGTCATTTGGTTGTTATGTACCAATAACAAATGTGTTTTAATGGCGTACCAATTTCCATGTATCACTTTCTGGACAAAAGTAATTCCACACAATAATAATATCGTCAAATAGCATAGAGTTACGGTAGAGAAAAGATAGAGCGATTATTACTGGAAAAATAAGCATTGTCATTTTTTTGTCAGAAGCCTCGTATATATTCTCGGTGTAGAGGCATAATCGTTTTATGTTCAATCTTGCTTTCAAAAAGTTCTTGGAGCGCAGAACTTTTTAGATATCTGAAATACACTAATGTCAATGTATCATAAAAGAAACAACAGAAAATAAATAAAAACAAGAACAAATCCAGTCGTAACTACAAAACTCGGTGTTTCCCTTATAAACTGTTTCCATGAAATCATTATATTCTTGAACTTAATTTGAAAGTTTATAATTGATAATGATAATAATGGACTTTATTTTCAATCCGATTGCACATTGAGTCAGAGGCTCTTTTCACATGTGGTCTAACATTTAAAATGTACCGTATTTACAGTACTTATCTTGTTCATTCAATACTACTGGCTATATATTTGGTAATGGAAACCATCTCCTTCAATGATACTCAACACACAGCTGGCGTTAATATCACACACTACGTAGTTCGTCCTATCTAAAAAGAGTACTAATGGTTAAGCCACATAACTGATCCTATCCACTCTATGTAGATCGTATGCATACCAACGCAACAAAATAGTAGGAGACTTACGGAAATTTACTCCTGGTGATGTTTTTCATGATTTTGCATATAGTAAACATGCTAATTTTACGAGATATCTAGGAAGTGTGCGCATGTGTCCATATTGTTATATAATGTGGGATATGGTGATTAATGAATGACGTTGTATATTGAGTGAATATATGTACTATGATGATGATGATGATGATGGATGAGTGAATAAAGACTATGAATGAAAAAAAATAGTATGAAAGCCAATACCACAAGATAATCTTAAGGTGTAATTAAGAAACATTTATTATTTTCTGTTCGTGTTTGTAGTTAAGCCACTAATGATAGACGTAAAACACGTTATTGGAAAAATCCTTAATCTAGATAATATCATAATTAAAGAGAACCAATCAATATACATTCAGAATGGTCCCAGCACTGAGTGTTTTATGCAGATATAGTTCCGAAGATATATACATAGCTAACGGAGTCTTGGAGATTTGTCTGTCACGTTAACCTTCTACACCACTGTAACCAAGTCAGTGGTCAACTATTATTTGGTTATGTACTCTTATCATAATCAAAAATGCATATCTCTCTGTCAATGCAAACTTCAGTTTGAAAGCACTATGTATGGTTTGGGTCCCTTTTGTCAAATTTCCACATCTATTACCCAGTGATTAAACTTATGATCTGTATAGCATTGCTGTAGTTCTTATGGTAATCATTCTAAGTGTACATAAATCATGCAAATGTGAAGATGTTGTTATTTTGTGATTTGTAACATTTGTCTAGAAACCATAGACTGCATCCTTAAACCAACTTTATATTTCTCCTAAAATTGTATCTGAAGTGCTTAGATATTCGCAGTAAATATCAACTTTGTCCATGCGGTCTATTAATTGTGTCGTAGAGAAAAACATACGAACCAAATAAGCAAAGTATATCAAAAATAAGTTCAATTCGTCCATATTTCATATAGTTACGATGACTATTAACTATCAAAGTTATAAAATTAGAAAAGCTGCATTGTAAGTTGAGTGATAAATGTTTTATTTTGTTTCATTTTTTTTTTTTTTTTTTTTTGGGGGGTGGGGGGCCAAAAAGCGCCAAAAGTGATTTGATAAATTATTTTGTTATCATGTTATTTGATTTTCACCGAAAGGTCTTTGTATCATTTTCTCTCATTTTGTTGTGACAGACAGCATATTTAAAGGTACATACAATAAATAAACGTGTGATAACGGGTTTCCCTGGAGGGGAGTCATCAGACATCAGACTAGGTCAAATTTTCTTTACTCGATCAGAGATTTAACTCTATAAGAGAATTTTAAATAAGGTAACACTAAACGTTCATGCATGATTTAACCCCAGTGTGTTACATTCTCTACTGTGACCCGCTATATAAATAATTCCGAATTCACCAATTGACGTCCATTCAGACAACTATACATGGACACTTCTACCTCTATGACCTTTAATGTGTTATTGAATATACTCGGCCTTCAGACAAGGGTAGGGATTCAAAAAGTATTAATGAGGGCATAGCCGAGAACCGAAACAGATAGTGAAGACTAGGGGTACCAGATACAAATTTTAACGTCCATAACACAGAGCTCTAATCTTCAGGATAATACATGTATCAATATGTGTGTTTGTACTTTGGTAATTGTATAGTCGTTATTATATATATATACATATATATATTAGAAATAAAAGGTAATAAATTAGAAGTTTTATTTACGTAAACTGCATTCGAAGTAATTAAATCGGAATAAAACCTTCCCCAACAAAATAGAAGAAAAAGAATGTCATCATTAAGGAAAAAACAAACTAACGTTTGCAGTTCCGTGTAAAGTGTGCAATGTTGAAAATTTTTAGAATCAAAACATAATCTGTTTGGTACTCGTTGAATGAAATAGTAATAGTTATGAATAAAACATATCAGTAACTAAGTCAAACTTCCACCGTCAGTATGTGAAATTCAGAAAGACATATTGTCATGTTGTATGAATATGTGTATACGTATATAAGTAGGTATACACTACTTACCTGACTCTAACAAGTTCACTAAGGCGAATACAAAACAAGATGTCGTCCTCATCTTTAGGGTTCCCTGGGTGCTGTCTTAGACTCACACTGCTGACCACATCCAACTCAGGAACTGACCATCGTCTGTCCCGATAGGTCGCCACAATAAGTGTTGATACCTTGATAGGTAGGGGAGGTTTTTCAGTGATGTGTTTGTAAATACATTGGAAGTCACGTGGGGGTAATTTAAAGAATTGAATTCGTCTATTTATAGATCTGTAACACACAAAAGCATCACGCGGTAACCATCGAATGTGTATAGGGGTAGATGATGCTTGCATGATAAACTTCTCAAATTCTATCATATTTATCAATTTGTTTCTTGAATCATACTATTTATGTTAAAAAAATCTCTTTACAAATTATGTGTTATGCTAGATCGAACATGTTGGTTATATGTTGAACAACAGTAATATCTGTTGGAAATTTAAAAAAAAAGTCCTTGATGCTGAAGTGATTTCATTGATATTACGTTTCAACCAAAACACTTTTTGGATGTTCACTGCAAATCTGGAAGCTTTGGACAACTTTTGCAAATTATTGTTGGTAGACATTCTACTCACGGATATCTCACATATATGTATACAATTCTAGAAAACAAACAGCAATTTGATCAGTTCAACATCGTGTACCCCTATAATTTCTACCTTTGTACCTGGTCAGGGCCCAGTTGGTCAGATGTGATTACGCTAATCACAATTTTACCTGGTCAGGGCCTAGTTGGTCAGACGTGATTTGGCTGAAAATTTCGGGAAATTTACTATAAAACATGTAAGTTCCCCATTTTCAATAATTTTCCAAATTTCGTATATTATGAAAAAAAAAATCACATGACTGTCATATATACTCATCAGTTCATCCACCAAATATAAAAAAATGCATGACAATATCCATTTTCATTGAGTTGGCCCCCTGTGCCCAAGAACTATTAGATCTAAAATCAGTTCTGTTTGTTTTATGGGCATGGCGACAGTTAACCTTTATCTATTAGTTAATTCTATCATATGTTACTATATTAACCGATCGCCAAGTGTACAATAGCCAAGCCTCGTGCTCGCAAATACACGTGTACCTAATCATTGTCGGAGCAAACTGTACCGTCACGTGCGGTTTGATTGACAGCTGGCGATCCTTCAATGGTACATTTGTAGATACATTTAGTTATGTTTAATTCCTGTAGTTTCTGAAATACTTAATCATCATAAATCTAAATAACTATGATGCTTATCGTTCATCGATTACTGAAAATAGAACAGAAATATATGCTGTGTGAATAGGAGAACTTGAACAATAATTATAAATGCATAAATAGCAAAAAACATGCATAGAACTTATCGCCAAATAATTATTATGGCGTTTCTCCAAATTAGTCAGTTCAGTGGGCAAAGGGCGATAACTGTGATAGCTGGAGGTTCTACGATCGCATTAAGTTGAGTTAGATTTATAGATTTGATATAGTAATTTAAGTCATACAAAGCAGTCTCCAGTTAATTAAGTCATGCCACTTACCATTGATAGTCATCCATAGCAACAGGCTTCACACTCAATTACCAGGTGCAAGGACTGTTGTTTTTAAAAGATTTTTAATTAGCTTTTTTTTTTAAACCAATGTTACATTTATGATCTAAATGAAGTTTAAAGTCTTTTATTTGAACAAACTTGCAAGTCAAATAACAAACTATTCTTTTTTTTAAATTTCGTTTTTGTTCTTCATATTTCTTTTTTTTTTTTTTTGTAAGATGAACTCATCAACTTGAACAAACTGTGGAAGTCTGTTTTTCCACGTTAATGCTACAGATCCACAATTAGGCCTCTTGGTCTTAAGGTTATCGAAAACAAGTTTCCGAAAGATTTAGGAACATGTTTTGAATGAAGGTTCCATCACGAGTAAATGTGAACAGAAATAAAATGTATGTGACAAGTATGCGGCAACAAAATCTGATTGCAAGAAAAATGCCTCAGCGGTTTGCCACTAGTCGCATTTTCCGTGCATTTTTTCGCAGTGTTTTTGCAAACACATCTGTTGGCGGGAGCATTGGCTCAACTGTGTTAACTGCGAAGTGTGTGGCTGCAAATTTCTGTCAAATTGGAAGCATGAAGATCTACATTTTATCAGCTATTTATATTCATGGTAAGTGGTGAAAGAGGTTGTTAAATTGATGCGTTAACTTGTTTTTACTATAAATGAATACATCAACCCATCAACTTATGTAAACATCCGTCACTTAGGTAAAATAAGTGTTTTGTGATACTCTTAAAAATGGATATGGTATTTCTTAATCTGATCATAATTTTAAAAATACTAAAAGTCGACACGTTTAAATGTGTTACACATAGTCCAGTGGCTTATGTCGGGTTTTGGGGGTTCCGTGGGCACTTCTCGATGAAGTTTGATACCATATACCAAAATGTTCTGTAGGTCATCCTCTTTCGGAAAAATGATGGTGTCATTTTTTGACCACGTGGTGAGGTCAAAGTTAGGGGTCAAAGGTCATATGGTCGAATATGCAATAATAACTCCTTTGGCAGCTAGAACTTCATGTTTAAAGGTAGATCACCTATTCATTCCTATTATTTCAGCATCAAGTATGCTAATTGTGTATAGTGGAATGTTTTATAATACTTTTAGATAAATATTTTTTTCAAAATATCACCAAAAAATCAGTTTTGGTCATTTTAGGGAAAACTGAGAGCAAGTTAAATAGCAGTCATGATCTTATCTATACACATAAATAGTTAATAAATACTATTAAATTGGTCTTTTATAAATATACATAAAGTATGGAAATGTGTAAACCTTGTTATTACTGGCATCAGTAATTATTATTTATCAACTTATTTACATTCTCTAACTCATTACATGTAATTGCATTTTCGATAGTTTTCTTAGAAACAGAATGTCATCAAATTTTAACATATGTAACAGAACTTTTGGAGCGCAGTCTATATCAGTTGGGATATGTACATGTGTTGATAAGTTTGGGGAAAAATGAATTCTTCATTTCTGCATCAAATTTAAAAGCCTAAACAATTGTATGTTATGAAATTAGAAAACTAATATTAATTGTCACACCACGGTTTTTTTTCCTTTTTTTTATTTTTTTCCTTTTTTTTATTATATAAATCAGCTCCTCATATATTTACTACACTATTATGAAGTTGCACAAAACAATATATCAACTCTTGATATGAAAATTTCAATACTGATATAAGCAAATGGGGGTATTACTACTGGAAACCGAAGCTCCTGTGATGAAACTAATTTGCATACGATATGCGAGGTTGTGGCAAAGTGTGCAGTAAACTTACGGCGGCAACTGTTGAGGGAAATTGTTTGAATACTAAATGCAAGTTTGAAAAGCCTGTGAAAACCTGTTGCATCAAAGGCAAGCACTTGCAAGAAGCATTTTATTTCTGTAGGGGAATGCATGAACATTGAGGAGAAGTATTTTGACATTTAAAGCTATTCTTTACGTAATGGTCAACAAAAAGTCAAATTAGATTCGACTCCGATATTTTTAGTGTTTGTAGATGAAGTGATATCAAAGAATATTTATAATGATTTCTTAAATGACATTGGTACAACAGTTGTTGAAAGTCGATACTTGTAAATATGCCTTCATTATAAACTGGTCGCCATAAAAGTTACGATTATTGCCGAACAGAAGTCGGAGAGTTCGTGACCCTGACCCGTGGGACTTTAAGATATGGCAAACTTACGCTTTCCTGAACAAAGTTGTATGATATGAAGCTAATATAAAAAAGAAAAACGAGATAAAATAATTCATGTTGGAATTCATATTTATTATATGTAAATACTGTGCCTTTTAGCATTTTTGAAATTAAATTAATTCTTTAGAATTTTGTTAAAATTTCATTCTTAAAAATATTGTTCCTTCATGAAACAACTTCTTAAACATATATATGCCAAAGGTTTATTCCCGAAATTTTTATTGAAATATATTCCATATCATCATACCTATATTCTTATTTTTCTGATACAATATTTCGATTGACTATCAAGTGTTTGTACATAGATTAAGCACTTCTTTGGAAAACTGTACAACTTAGAATTAACTAACCAACGACATTTGATAATATGGAACTCCGTGGATATTGTAGCCATAATTATTTCATGGCCCTTGGAAACCAGAATAAGACACCTTCGAAAAATGAATATATATAAATATATATCTGTTAAATTGTCTGGTGTCAGGGCCAGTAGAGTAACTTGGAGAAATGCTTCTTCAATATCACAGATAAGTGCGTCCATTTATACACATTCGTTCTCCTTTCTCACACATATTTACATTATAGTTAATTACACATTTACAAATATGTACATGTATATTAAAATGTAGATAAAAACTTGTGTTTGTATACATCATAGAGAAATTACTTTTACTATTTCTTTACTGGCTTGCCTATTTTTTTTTAAATTCATTATTGGCTTACTTATTCCGAATATATTTCATAACTGTACCATATCTATGACAAGGTCCAAACTACATTACCAATTTTGACATCCTGAAGAATCAAAATGGTAAATATTTGTCTCAATCTTATTGTAGAATTTAGATCACAAGTTACTAATATGATAAGCCTTGTTGTTGATTTCCTGATTGGAGAAAGTGTTTTTTCTTCTGATAATGAATCTCTATAAATAATGATAAAACTTGAATCTATAGCTGTATCTCTTGACAATTGTCTGTGTCAACTTATTGACTTTGTCACTTATTCGAAAAAATCAAATCAAGTTTAAATCAATGTTTATGTATTTGGTCACCACAGCTCACTTCTTGTCCTTTTTATTTTTCGATGTTTTTTCCTTGGCATTTGATAAGTCATATTTAAACTCTTGTTTCTTAGCTGCGGCCTCACGTTTCTTGACTGTGTTCATTACACGGCGCTGTAATTCGTTTCTCGTCATCGGCCTGGCCTCGTCGTCACTTCCTTCACTACCCTCACTATCATACTCATCCCTGGATGGAAACACAAAGATAAGTACGATAATTATAGATGTTAAAATTCAAGCTAATTTTCATTAGTATGATAAATCTGGATGTGACTTGGACCTAAAGTAATGTGTAAAATACACGCAGTATTAAATTCAAGCTAAGTTTTCCTCAGCAGTCACCAGACTAATCAAATTTTTTTTACCTGATCAGCTAACTTTGAAAGTAACAAAGAGCTTTAACCATGTGTTATTGATATGTAAATTATATGTTTTAATGATTTTTAAATAGCTGGTCTGCAATTCAAATGTGTCATTGATTTTCATAGTACATGACATATCTTCCTGTCAGGACTAATGGGATCAAATAGTATAATAGGGAAAGCAATTACAATACACATTTTAAATAATCTATTACTCCTACACTATGCATAACAGCTATTTTCAATTTCAACAAATTTTATTTCATGAAAATATGAAAAAGGGTCAAACAACAGGCTATGCCTATTGCCTATACTGGTTCTCTCCCAGAAACTCTTATTCCGTATTTGCATATTACAGAGTTATCTGCCCTTGTGGGTAGGTATTGATAATCACAATCAATGATTGTGACGTCATGTGTTTGCGAGCGTAACGTCATACGTTTCAGAGAAAACGACGTTGATTGCGCTCACAAAATAATGACGTAACAATTGATACCTACCCGCAAGGGAGCTAACTGTGTAATACTCAAAGACGGAATAAGTTATCAATGTATCATAAAGTTCTCAGGAAACAAATGATAAATGAACAATAAATGTCCTCATCCCATATCAGACTTACCCGACAGCTGGAGGAAGGATGGGTAACTGAGGTTGTGGTGCACCAGGTCCTTCACCAAGGAAGCCTGCCCCCACCGTCTTCTTGTCAAGGTCCTACGAAAGCAATCATGTCAGTTTTATTACAATTCACATAAGGATTTTCCAAGACTTAAGCGCAGCAAATGCAAACAGCTGTACGGTGCAGCTTCAAGTTTCTTGTCTCATCACACATAGGCTTGACTTCCGTGTCCATGACATAACAAATTCAATATGATAAATAAAAAATTTACATGTACTGATGCCTTTGTTTTCCTTAGAAGGATGCATTACATATAGAAATGATCATAATCAATATTTGAATTATGACATTATCATTCAGACAAGTTGATTATTGTGGATTTGGTTTAACTTTATTTTTATATTCAATTAAAAGTTGCGATAGGATTTTATCACGATTTCCAAGTTTAGAATGAGGTGGAAAGTCAGAGTAAATTGAAAAAAACCACCAAACCTATAGGTATATATACCGTATTTGACCCAATAAGCGCCCATGTCCCTATAAGCGCCCCTCTCCCTTTTTGAGGCCTCAATTTCAATTGCCCAGGCATAAATAAGGACCAAAACTACATAAAACGGTATAAATTTGCAATAACTTTGACTTATTAGCACCTTTTCATTTTTATCAATTTCTTAAGCGCCCTGGGCGCTTATTGGGTCGAATACCGTATATAACAATTTTTTCGACTAATGATCCAGAGGAACAGTCTATAGCCAGCCACTGCAGCCCCTCCGGCAGTCCCCCCAGACATTATTACGTACCTTAGAGTTGATGTAGCCCTGGACAGCCAGAAGTTCGTTGGTTCTCTGTTCTATAATACCCAGGTATTGTATCATGTTGTTATCCGTCACTCCAGACGCCGCTCCCAACATCTCCTCGATCGCCGACTTGTCACAATTGATCTTATCAAACAGGGATGATATACCTGTTGGTAGTATATACAAAGCATTATTACATATATCATATGAGAAAAACTTCAAAATCTTATTTCACAATTTAAAAAAAAAATATTTTTAACATATTATTACTTTGCAGATTAAATACTGGTCTATAATCTGTTTGTTATAAAGCAAGACTTAATTTGGTGAATATGGAAAAAGTTCATTACGTAACTATCAAAAATCCTTATGGAAAAAGTTCATTACGTAACTATCAAAAATCCTTTTGTTAATCAAAGAATAGATCTTCATATTTTTGTTCTTGAAACTACCCTTGCTTTCTTCTCTTCACCTTATCACAACTGTAAATTTTACTTTACATTTTTTTTCCATCAAGACATCAAGTTTATCTAACTTTCATGAGGATATAGCCCTGAGCTGAAAGTTTATAGGCCAAGGAGAATTAGATATATATTCAGAGCTTGTTCTCACTGCTTTGGGAATGGGGCCTGTGGCTTTGAATTTGGGAAAATATGCAACAAAACCAAGATTTGGGGAAAAGTATGAAACGGGAAATAAATCATAACGAATAAGATTTTTTTATTTTCAGTGTAGTTAATGTACTTTTTTTGAAGCCAAATCACAAATATTGAATTCTTATCTAACTAAGTTCATGCAATATTTTTGGATAGTTATCAAGAAACTTTGTTTATGGGAAATGTAAGGCTTGAATTGTGATTTGTTAGTAAATCTGACCTGCTCGGAGTTGATCGAGAATCTTTGTGATGCCTTTGTTCTTTCCATCAGCGGCGTCTCCTTTTGTAGCTGCAGCATTAGTCTGTTCTTCTAACTCCTTCAAAATCTTCTTCCTCTGATCCTCAAGCTCAATTCCTTGCAGTTTGAATTTTTCTATTTCGTTATTAATCTACAATTATACAATAAAAAAAATGACATTTTAACCGTGATGTTCATAAACTGGCATATTCTATGAATTAACATGTCATAAAGATTTTTTCATTAAACAATAATAGGTATTATCGTTTTTTGTTTTGTATTTTTTTTATGTTTTGTATTTTTTTTAACAATTTTTTTTATTCAATTTCAATTTTATCAACAACACATTACATATACAATACATGTACATTCAAACTTGTAAGCATGCAACCATATCCATTTGTATAGAATTTGACAACTTAACATATTATCTTTATCTGTAGATCCTTTCGTCAAAAGAAAAAAACTTTTCAAAAAAGACAAAATTCCTTTTTGGAAAATGGTAATTTGTTTCAAAATACTTACATCCTCAATTTGTTCTTGAAGTGTTTCAATTTCATTATTCTGCTCATTGACGAAATTGAAGAGGGCGAAATTTCTATCCTCCACCATGATGAATTTAGCCACTAAAGCGTCCAGGTCACTTTCACCTGTCATCTCTTTAATTCTTTCAAATGCAGCTTCATAAGTTTCCACTGAATCCTCTTGGCTTTCTTTCTTACGATCAGCTTCTATGGCCTCTGAAAACAGCAAATCACAGAAACATATGAACTTATTTTCAGCTGATGATAATTTTTTATTCTTATAATTCCAATTGTTTTGATGAATTTTTGGGTGAAGTTACCTTGGCATCAAAAACTGAATATTCAATTTGAAGCATTTAAAATCATGATAAATCATACCATAACCATTCAACTTGGTACATTATAAGAAATTTCAGGGATATTTGCAGATGATTGAAAAGTTTAATCTAATTCTAGATTCTTCTGAAAAGTAAGTTGCTAACCTTTGCGTTGACGCCATGCCACCAACTGTGGATCTTCCTGTCTCTCCTGTCCCTTAATTCCCATGAATTCACGGAGACAGCGATCGTGGTCGATGATGCGCAGTAGTTCCTTCATCTCAGCGTTATGTTGCTGCATGTCTTTGTCTGCCTTCTCCTTCAGAAGTATCATCTTCGCTTGAGCCTCATCTCTGTTCAAAAGAAAACGTTGATTATATTACATTTAAATAAATCAATTTACTTTTATCATAATTAAGGGACTTTAATAATCAAACCAGAAATTGCTTAAAATTTAACATAAAAAGTTCTTTGATTTCTGTATGACATACCGAGAGTCATAAGCCTGTGTTGAGCTCTCAATAATTTCTCCCTTCTCTCTTCTGGCCACCGTAAGCTCTTTATCAAGCTTTTTATAGAGTCCATCAAACCGTGTCCTTTCAACACGCAGACTTTCAATTTCTTCTCTATATTTTGAATTTTCTGTCAAGTATGTATTGAATGTCTTTTTTGCCTGAAAAAGTGAGAAAAAAATGTATCTTTCCACATTTTACGACTGTGTATAACTTAAACTTATAGTATATATACCTGAAAATGCGTTAGTGATAACTGATAAAATATAGATTTAAAGGATAAAATGTGATTTACAAGTACATGGTATACTGAAATATTTGTTTCAAAAGGTTACTAACTTTTTTTAAATTTAATTATTACTTATATGTATAATTGCTTGTCTCATTTTTCAAATTATATTAATATAAATTTTTTTTTTAAACTTTTGTCAAACAATCAGAAATTATGCTGAAATTGACAAAAATATTATTGCAATTATTTAATAGAAGAGTTTCGAATAATATGACCGAAACTTGTCTTTCTTTATTGAAATTTATCATTTGGCTTTTACCGTATCAAGTCTGTTCTCCAATGTGCGGATCGTTTTCTGGGTTTGAACTGTATGTTTTGAACTCATGTGAATTCCTCCCATGTTTTTATGTTGGTGATTGATTTTTTTCTCCCATTCCCTGATTTTGGCATCTAATTCTACACACTTCCTCTTTTCCTCAGATATTTCATTGCCGTACTCCTCTGAAACAAAAAAAAATATATTTCGTTTTTGGGTTTGTAATTGATTGACAGCTGGCGATCCCCAATACCGATGTAGCTTGGTAATAGATTTGTATGGTGCAATATAACGCAACCATGATCTCAAGTCGAGATTGTGAGAGGATTAAAAGTTTTATGTTGATGATCTAATAAATCTGAATTATCAAATCTAATGAAAGTAATTTACTACTCTACTTTAGAATTCTCTTCTAGCCACTGTGAGCTCTTTATCACACTTTTTAAAGAGAAGAACTTAAAGTGAACAGTCGGGCAAGGATGGCTAAAGTTGTTAAAAATGGTGTGAATGTGTCCAGTATAATTTCTTATGAAATGGAAAAATAAAACCTCTCATCAAAATCTGTCTGCGTACGAAGAAATTAATTTAAAGTATGGGAATTCTAAAACGTCCTCCCGGCTCACTATGTCCGTGGTTACATTTCCACGCAGCCTCGCTTTCAATGCTTTCAACTTTTCTTTACTTTAATGGTCAGAACTGGGAAACTAAGCAGAACTTGACCGTCGTATTAATATGTGAGAACTTTTGGAAGGCCAATAAACGCATTTAGACTGGTTTTCTTTGCCTGACTATTCACTTTAAACTGAAAAAATGTAATGCATGTCTGAAACCTTATTCCATTTCACCTACCTTTTGCCTCGGCCAAGGTGACAAGCGTATCGGTGTGGTCCTCATCCATCACCTGATTACTGCGACTCTCCGCTAGCCGAAGCTCCTTCAGAAGTTCTTGCTTCTCAGCTTCAAGGTGTGAAATTTCATTTCTGCAAACAATAATATTCTTATTTAATTTACAAGTAGTTTTCTAAACAAATGAACATTAGGAGTGTCATGGTTAACCGAAAATATGGTTAACCGAAATATCCAATTGTACGGTTCAGTTCGGTACTATGATTCTTAGTTTCGGTTTCGGTTCATTAAAAAAATAAAATGTCCTATATTACCTGTAATTTACGTGTATAAACTGTATTGCTGATTATTTCATTGAAAATACAAGGAATTGGTGTGTCAGAATCCTGAGAAATACACCCGTTTACTGACATATATGTGTAACATATGTGCTAGTTCAGTCATTCAGAAGATCGTTTTTTGCTGTCTGCTGATATTTTTTGCACATGCATAATAATAAGATATTTTCCGAGATTATAATATTGATGTATTGAATTGCGGTAAAAATCACAATTTTCACATGTCAATCATGTTATAATAATGTGTCATGAGTACGGGAAAATGTTTTAGTGACGAAATAATGTATCATAAAGGATACTAGAATATGTGTCTCTGTGACTGATTAAGGCGTCATGAGTACTGAAAGAGTTAAAAAGATAAGTAAATGTTCAATTATGCTTGTTTAAAAATATTCCACAGCCGACAGTAATATAAAATAATTTTTTTTTTTTGTTGCATTCACAATCAGAAATTCATTCCATACACCTGATATAGTACGTGCCGTGGATTTTTTTCAGGGTGCAATTAATTATTTTTAATGATTTTCATTTTAAGTAAAATTTTGATAGAGAAAAAAACATTTGTTTGAGTGATGTACCATCTTTTTAAATCTAAAGCAAAACTTGTTTCTGATAGTAAATTGACTTAAATAGTTTTTTAAGTAGGATTTGTCTGAACCGAAACTGAATAAACCGAAAACCGATCACAAAAATTTGAAACAAACCAAGCTGGAAAAAAACCAGAACCATGACATCCCTAATTAATGAACAACAATCTACATATACAACTTCAGTTTAGCTATAGTATGTACTGTATGTATGAAAACGAATATACATGTATAAGGAAATCAATGTACAATTATGTAAATCTATCAATATTAAACATGATATCCATCAATAAAGCTGTCAATTAAAGATGCTCCACCACTGACAGAGCAAACATGATATTCGTCATATGAACATTAATTGGTGTCTAATCGTGTATATATATGCCTAACTAACACAAAAAAATATATAAAATAATTGATTTCGCCTTTGGTGCATGCGCAATCCGTACTTCATTCCATATAGGATATAGTGTCACAGAATTTTTTCGGGATGCAATTAATTATTTTTCATATTTTTAACTTGAAGTAGAAATAAAAGCTCAAACTTTTCAGTGGTGGTAATGATGTAAAGTAAGTAACTTTTGTAACTGAAGAAAAATACTTAATCGTTTGCTTCTGATTTTGATAGTGAAAAAATATCATTTGTCAGCGGTGGAGCATCTTTAATTAAATTCATATGTAAATCAATATATAAGCATCTGAATTAATTTATCAAAATGAATTGCCCAAACATAAACTGATTACTGTACTCAACGAAACTAATTTAACCTAATTAATCTGAATAAATATATCCTTACTTTTGTTTACGAATCAGGTTCTGTGATTCCTCTGTATATGCCGCTCGGTCTCCCTCCATGATACGAAACTGTCTCTGCAGTTTCTGGAGCTCCTGCTCCACCAGAACCTCCATATCTCCATCGGTCACATCCGACCGAGCTGATCTTGGACGCGGCATCTTCACGTTGTGTACTCTTTCTGAAAAACGTGATAAAAGTAAACTCATTTCACGCATACATCAATCTGTTGAGTGACATTTGGACGCTAATACATGATTGTAGACTTAATTGTAAATATCGTTTAGAATAATATACGTTTAGAATAATATACAAAAATGTAAATTGTACAAATCATAAATGTAGGTGGGGATCAAATATCCTAGTGGACTGGTTCATGTTTGAAAGTCTGCATATTACTTTCAAATGTCAATTTGTAATATACCATTTAAATTATTTGATTGACACAAAAGATCGAAGGTTATGCACTATCATACAGTATCACTACGGTACTCTACAGTGTTGTTAATAAGTAAGTAATGATAGGAGATCTCGAAACAAACTGTTGTTTACATTGTACAAATTGACCTTAAAATCAGACAATATGAAACAACGATTTTGCTTCAGCCTGTCATTAGTTTCCTATTTCTACACATTTAAAACATACGTAAACGTATTAAATAGCTAGAATAATAAATGAAATACCTGTTCGTAATAAATGAAATACCTGTTCGTATGGAAAAGGTGAGTGCAAAACCTTATTTACCGTGGATTACCAACGGGAACCTGCTACTATGGCTGCCTTGTGTAGTTGTCGTCAAGGGAAACATACCGGGGCGAAGGGAGACTACTCCAGCTTACTGCTGTATAATTATATAGGTAGCGTGTTACCATTACACATCCAGATCTGATTTTTATCATTGATGCATCCCTGATATTACAAACAACATTAATTGTCCGCTCGTTCGTTCATCTATCAATACATCCATCCATTATTTATTTATTTATTTGTTTATTTATTTAATATATGTGTATAGAGCTCGAGGCCTACGAGACATACAAATAATCAAAATCCTCCATGATAGCTTAACTTCGCTAGCTAATGGTATTCAGTACGATACTAGGGAGAGTACCGAATACCCTTGGCTAGCAAAGTAGATGTACTATCAAATACTATGTACTCGTGAAAGTACTACAACACAAAGTGATATTAGCCAGTGTGCAGTTGTAAGTACATGCATGTGTATATATATATATATATATATATATGTATATATATATATATATATATATAAATCCTCTTACAAAATTTCACAATACATTCGATCCAGAATTGATTTTTCAACTTTTTTCATCACATAAATACATGTATATATATACATTTTGATAAGAGTTACTTCGTGAAATTCCCCACTTTGATTGGCTGACACGCTGTTTACTCTGACATGTATGTGAATATAGTGTAGTGTGGGAAAAGTCATACGATTGTCTGTCCATATAGTGGAAAAGCCTGTGTAAAATCTTTATATATGTTTAACGTGTACGTATTGTACCTTCCCTTTGTACATTTTTTAAAAACAATATCAGACAATAATATTAGGTAATTTATCACGAATCTAGTAAGAGACATTGTCTATGAAATAATTATGTCTTAATGAAGTCTAGTATTTTATCATATCCATGGTATCTGTAGTTTAAACCTAGTACATTCCACATGTCTAGTTTACAGTTATGCAAAATGCATAACTACTACAAAACATATTCCAGGGGTTACTATCACTGCTGTTTCCATACACCCCTGGAATATGTCATATTGAGTGCGTTATATATAGTACAGTTGTCCACACACGATATGCATCAAAAGACCAAAGAACCTTTCTTATTCGGTGCCGCACACATATTTTGCTTTGACCTGTATTCCAAGGGAATATACGTGTATAACGACGGTGATAGTAACCCCGGGAGTGTATCGAGAATGCTACTAAAAATACAATAGTTAAGTGTTTTCTTGTAAATTGTCTACATCTACATGTAATATTATAGTGTGCACCGGGCTGTACTTCCGGTCTTCTCTAAATGATAGAAAACAAATAGTTTCATATCCATTTTGAAATTTATTTACAAAAGTTAATTATCTTATAATACAAAAACACATGTACAAAAGTATATAAAATAGAGGTATAAGAACGGGATTTGTGTGTATAAAAGGAAAGAAAAATTGTTTTGATGTTGATTTGAATTGTCTGCAAATGAATAATTTCAAAATAGATTTAACTGAATCGTCGTGTATTCCTGTATTCTCCTTATTTACTTTTAATACTGCATATGTTCCAAATAACAAATTTAAGACTATAACTGCTGAAATTTATATCGTTTCTTTTTTATTCAAAAATTCTTTGTCGGTAATAATTTTATCAAATTTTGTCAGCTGTTGTTAAAAAATATTGATCAAACTAAAAAAAATATTGCGAACAAGTGACTTACCGCACATGATACTTGTAAGCATCATACAACGTCAATCGTTGTTTTGTACGGCGGTGGTTTTAGATGAGTATTCATTCTTACGCTAGTCTTAATTAGTTAAATCTTGCCCTAAGAAACTAAAATCAGTAAACATTCTTACATAAACATGTTCTGAAAAAACGACCGAAGTGAGATCGGCTTGATTTGTAAGTTAACAAATGATAAATGCGCAATGTAAAACAGGTTACCATATATTATAAAAATGTTAATTTCACACAGATATAAAGTTATTTCCACACTGAAATAAAGTTCAATACGTCATCATTATAAAATATACAGTAATTTTAATAAGTTATATAACATTAAATTGAGTTAATATTCATTCGAAAGTTACACAAGCCCATGAACACAAATGCTTATTTTAAATGCTTATGCAAAAATACTAACATACAAAGTTCATGGGTTACTTTAATTTCACTGCTTGTTTTCCAGATCAACCCCAGAAAATGCGTCAATATTGTGGGGCGTTATATAGTAACAGTTTAGTCCACTAACGTTTTGCTTATCAAAAGAGCACAAAGAACCCTGCTTATAACCGGTGAAGACACACTGTTGTTGCTATTGAACATGTTATTCCAAGGGAATAGACGTGTATAACAACGGTGATAGTAAACCCGGTTGTGTATCGAGAATGCTACTAAATATACAATAGTTAAGTGTATTATAGTAAATTGTCCTACATTTAACAAGTAATATTTATAGTGTGCCACCGGGCTGTACTTCCCGGATCTTCTTTAAATGATAGAAAAACAGATAGTATTTTCATATCCCATTTGTGAGCAATCTATTTACAAAAGTTTAATTGATCATGATAATACAGAAAAAACACATGGACAAAAGTATATAACATAAAGGTATACATATACGGATTTGTGTGTAGAAAAGGACAAAAAATAGGTTTGACGTTGATTGGAATTGGTTGCAAAATGAATTGACTTTCTCAATATTAGATTTAACGGAATCGTTGTGTATAATTCTTATAATCGACCTTATTTTAATTTGATTAACTGCAATCTGGTCCAAAGTAAACAAATTTTTGGACTTATAACGTTGTGAGAATTTCTATCGTATATTTTTTATTCCACAAAAAATGCTCTTGTGTGGGTAATACTTATTTTTTATCAAATTTGGTCAGCTGTTTGTTAAAAATATTGATCAAACTAAGAAAAAAACATATTGCGAAACAAGTGACTTACACGTCACATGATTACTTGTTGTAAGCATGATACAACGTGATCAATCGTTGTTTTGAGTACGGCGGTGGTTTTTAGATGAAGTATTCATTACATTACGCAAGTCTTAATTATTTAAATCTTAGCCTACGGAAACCTAAAATCAGTTAGAACATTCTTACCTAAACATTGTCTGAAAAAAACGACCGATAAGTGAGATCGTGGCTTGATTAGTAAAGTTTACAAATTGATAAATGAGCACTGTTAAATACAGACATCCATAGATTATAAAAATGTTTAATTTCACACAGATATAAATTTATTTCCGTTACTGATATAAAGTTCTATACGGTCATCATTAAACAATATAACAGTATTTTTAATTAAGTTTATATAACATTACATTGAGTTAAAATTACATGTCGAAAGTTTACACAAAGCGATGAACAACAAATGCTTATATTGTCGTGTACCACTCAATATAACGACAGCTATTAAAGTCAATATTGATTTAACGAGTATTCTAATACAACAAATTACTTTTCCTTGACATATTCTCTTGTTCTACTATGAAAAGTCTTATTGCGTATACATTAGCATAAATGCAGTCTGTTTATCCTAGTAACCACGGCAACCGTAGATACCAGCTTTATTCTGACTAAGACCAAAACAGGGATATATATGTGTACGGGTAGTATGAACTCAATTAACAACCATATATTGTATAGGTTGCTGGCATAATCCCGTTACTCAAATCACAGCATAAGGTCTTACAAATGTGCTTATGAAGGCAATTGCACATAATATTACAATTAGAATGAGAAAGGTTAAAAGAAACAAACAACAAGAGAGATCCTACCATATCGTGTGTGTTGCCCTATTTTATGCTTTAAGTAAAATAAACACATTATATAGAGAGCAATATGCCATTACCACAATAGTTTTGGATTAACTATAACTGGAGCCACAATATATATCAATGGAGACAATTAGTTATATAAATGTGAAAACTTGAAGTAAATATAAAAGAAAACAAACAATAGCTAAAGAGGTCTATATTGCCACTATCGTGATATAAAATAGTGTTGCCCTATTTTCTATGATACAAATAGCTATAAATAGAACTGTAGAAATAAACAGCTAACATTAATATAGAGTTGCCACTGTAACTGGACCACAAAGCTATTATAAATAGTGCACTGTAATGGAAGCCACAATAGTTATATATATAAATAGTGCCACTGTGAACTGGAGCCACAATAGCTTATATAAATAGTGCCACTGTAACTGGAGGCCCACAATAAGCTATATATAAATAGTGCACTGTAACTGGAACAGAAGCCAGCAATTAGCTATATAACTGATAATGCCACTGTAACTGGTGTAATGCCACAATAGCTATATATAAATAGTGCCACTGTAACTGGAGCCACAATAAGCTAGATATATAACATAGTGTCTACTAGTAAACTGGAGCCACAATATATATATAAATAGTGCCACTGTAACTGGAGAGCCACAATAGCTATATATAAATACTGCCACTGTAACTGGAGCCACAATAGTATTAGCTATTATCTAAATAAATGCCAGTGTCACTGTAACTGAGCCACAATAGCTATATAAATAGTGCCACTGTAACTGGAGCCACAATAGCTATATATAAATAGTGCCACTGTAACTGGAGCCACAATAGCTATATAAATAGTGCCACTGTAAAACTGGAGCCACAATAGCTATATATAAATAGTGCCACTGTAACTGGAGCCACAAAAGCTATATATAAATAGTGCCACTGTAACTGGAGCCACAATAGCTATATAAATAGTGCCACTGTAACTGGAGCCACAATAGCTATATAAATACTGCCACTGTAACTGGAGCCAAAATAGCTATATAAATAGTGCCACTGTAACTGGAGCCACAATAGCTATATAAATACTGCCACTGTAACTGGAGCCCACAATAGCTATATATAAATAGTACACTGCCCACTGTAACTGGAGCCACAAATAGCTATATAAATAGTGCCACTGTAACTGAGCCACAATAGCTATATATAAATACTGCCACTGTAAAACTGGAGCCAAAATAGCTATATAAATAGTGCCACTGTAACTGGAGCCACAATAGCTATATAAATACTGCCACTGTAACTGGAGCCACAATAGCTATATAAATAGTGCCACTGTAACTGGAGCCACAATAGCTATATATAAATAGTGCCACTGTAACTGGAGCCACAATAGCTATATATAAATAGTGCCACTGTAACTGGAGCCACAATAGCTATATAAATACTGCCACTGTAACTGGAGCCACAATAGCTATATAAATAGTGCCACTGTAACTGGAGCCACAATAGCTATATATAAATAGTGCCACTGTAACTGGAGCCACAATAGCTATATATAAATAGTGCCACTGTAACTGGAGCCACAATAGTGCTATATATAAATACTGCCACTGTAACTGGAGCCACAATAGCTATATAAATACTGCCCTACTGTAACTGGAGCCACAATAGCTAATATGAAATATGCCACAGTAACTGGGAGCCACAAATAGCTATATATAAATACTCGCCACTGGTAACTGGAGCACAATAGCTATATAAATACTGCCACTGTAACTGGAGCCACAATAAGCTATATATAAATACTGCCACTGTAACTGGGAGCACACAATAGCTAATGAATAAATAGTGCCACTGGTAACTGGAGCCTCAATAGCTATATATAAATAGTGCCACTGTAACTGGAGCCACAATAGAACTGATATTAATACTGCCACTGTAACATGGAGCCACAATAGCTATATAAATAGTTGGACACTGTAACTGGAGCCTCACAATAGCTATATATAAATAGTGCCACTGTAACTTGAGCCACAATAGTCTATATATAAATACTGCCACTGTAACTGGAGCCACAATAGCTATATAAATGAAGATGCCACTGTAAATGGAGCCACAATAGCTATATAAAATACTGCCGACCCGTAAACTGGAGCCAAAATAGCTATTTTAGAAATACATGCCACTGTAAATGGACGCCACAAGTAGCTATATTACTTCCAAAAGTGGAGCATCAATAGCTTACTATATACTGGCTCACTAAGCACAATAGCTATATATATATAGTGCCACTGTAACTGAGCTACAATGCTCAATATAAATAATGCCACTGTAAATGGAGCCACAATAGCTATGATATAAATAGGTTGCCTCTATAACTGGTGCCTCAATTGCTATATGTATAATAGAATGCCACTGTAACTGGAGCCACAATAGCTATTTGTAAATTAGTGCCCACTGTAACCTGGAGCCGACAATAGCTATATATAAATAGTTAGCCACTGTATCGGGAGCCTACCATAGACTATCATAAAATAGTGCCACTTTAACTGGTGCCACATTAGCTATATATGAATTAGTGCCAATGTTACTGGAGCCACAATAGCTATATGTAAAATACTGCCACTGTAACTGGGAGCCAACAATAGCTTTATATAAATACTGTCACATGTAAATGGAGCCAGATATGGCGTATATGCAATACTGCCATCCGTATACTGGTGCCACTAATAGCTATATAAATATAGTGCTCACTATAACTGTAGCCACACCAGCTATACATTTGAGTGTCATTTATCTGCTGAGCCAACATTGGCTATCATTAATACGGCCACTGCAAAAACTTGAATACAATAGCTATGTTATACTTGACAATTTAACTTGGAGCTTGAAAAGCTTCTACTAAAATAGTTGAACAATTTAACTGGATACTACAAATGTATATAGAAATAGGCTGCACTGTTTAACTGAGCTGGGCATGGGTTTTATTTAAATAGTGCCAGTAACGATCTTCTGCCACAGCTAGCTATTATTTAATATATGTCCTCACTCTGTAACTGTGAGCCATGATGTGTTGTGTGTGTAACGTCCTATTAACAGCCAGGGTTATTTAAGGACGTCCTCCCTAGTATGTGATGTGTTGTGTGTGTAACGTCCTATTAACAGCCAGGGTCATTTAAGGACGCCCCCCCCCCCCCCGTGTATGTGATGTGTTGTGTGTGTAACTTCCTATTAACAGCCAGAGTCATTTAAGGACGGCCCCCCGTGTATGTGATGTGTTGTGTGTGTAACTTCCTATTAACAGTCAGGGCCATTTAAGGACGGCCTCCTGTGTATATGATGTGCTGTGTGTGTAACGTCCTATTAACAGTCAGGGCCATTTAAGGACGGCCTCCTGTGTATATGATGTGCTGTGTGTGTAACGTCCTATTAACAGTCAGGGTAAATTAAGGACGTCCTCCCGTGTATATGATGTGTTGTGTGTGTAACGTCCTATTAACAGTCAGGGCCATTTAAGGACGGCCTCCCGTGTATGTGATGTGTGTTGTGTGTGTAACGTCCTATTTACATCCAGGGTTATTTAAGGACGGCCTCCCGTGTATGTGATGTGTTGTATGTGTAACGTCCTATTTACATCCACGGTCATTTAAGGACGTCCTCCCGTGTATGTGATGTGTTGTGTGTGTAACGTCCTATTAACAGCCAGGGTTATTTAAGGACGTCCTCCCTAGTATGTGATGTGTTGTGTGTGTAACGTCCTATTAACAGCCAGGGTCATTTAAGGACGGCCCCCCCGTGTATGTGATGTGTTGTGTGTGTAACTTCCTATTAACAGTCAGGGCCATTTAAGGACGGCCTCCTGTGTATATGATGTGCTGTGTGTATAACGTCCTATTAACAGTCAGGGCCATTTAAGGACGGCCTCCTGTGTATATGATGTGTTGTGTGTGTAACTTCCTATTAACAGTCAGGGCCATTTAAGGACGGCCTCCTGTGTATATGATGTGCTGTGTGTGTAACGTCCTATTAACAGTCAGGGCCATTTAAGGACGTCCTCCTGTGTATATGATGTGTTGTGTGTGTAACTTCCTATTAACAGTCAGGGCCATTTAAGGACGTCCTCCTGTGTATGCAATGTGTTGTGTGTGTAACGTCCTATTAACAGCCAGGGTTATTTAAGGACGTCCTCCCTAGTATGTGATGTGTTGTGTGTGTAACGTCCTATTAACAGCCAGGGTCATTTAAGGACGCCCCCCCC
Organism: Argopecten irradians; assembly: GCF_041381155.1. NCBI lineage: Eukaryota > Metazoa > Mollusca > Bivalvia > Pectinida > Pectinidae > Argopecten > Argopecten irradians. The sequence continues at coordinate 1,476,287 of NC_091134.1, read as the reverse complement.
CCCCCGTGTATGTGATGTGTTGTGTGTGTAACTTCCTATTAACAGCCAGGGTCATTTAAGGACGGCCCCCCGTGTATGTGATGTGTTGTGTGTGTAACTTCCTATTAACAGTCAGGGCCATTTAAGGACGGCCTCCTGTGTATATGATGTGCTGTGTGTGTAACGTCCTATTAACAGTCAGGGCCATTTAAGGACGGCCTCCTGTGTATATGATGTGCTGTGTGTGTAACGTCCTATTAACAGTCAGGGTAAATTAAGGACGTCCTCCCGTGTATATGATGTGTTGTGTGTGTAACGTCCTATTAACAGTCAGGGCCATTTAAGGACGGCCTCCCGTGTATGTGATGTGTTGTGTGTGTAACGTCCTATTAACAGTCAGGGCCATTTAAGGACGGCCTCCCGTGTATGTGATGTGTTGTGTGTGTAACGTCCTATTTACATCCAGGGTTATTTAAGGACGGCCTCCCGTGTATGTGATGTGTTGTATGTGTAACGTCCTATTTACATCCACGGTCATTTAAGGACGTCCTCCCGTGTATGTGATGTGTTGTGTGTGTAACGTCCTATTAACAGCCAGGGTTATTTAAGGACGTCCTCCCTAGTATGTGATGTGTTGTGTGTGTAACGTCCTATTAACAGCCAGGGTCATTTAAGGACGGCCCCCCGTGTATGTGATGTGTTGTGTGTGTAACTTCCTATTAACAGTCAGGGCCATTTAAGGACGGCCTCCTGTGTATATGATGTGCTGTGTGTGTAACGTCCTATTAACAGTCAGGGCCATTTAAGGACGGCCTCCTGTGTATATGATGTGTTGTGTGTGTAACTTCCTATTAACAGTCAGGGCCATTTAAGGACGGCCTCCTGTGTATATGATGTGCTGTGTGTGTAACGTCCTATTAACAGTCAGGGCCATTTAAGGACGGCCTCCTGTGTATATGATGTGTTGTGTGTGTAACGTCCTATTAACAGTCAGGGTAAATTAAGGATGGCCTCTCCTGTATGTGTTGTGTGTGAAACGTCCTATTAACACAACATGTAAAGCTGTTGTTTGTTATGTAATTATTTTAAATGTCCATTATATTGGTACACTAAGTATAACAATATGTAATAGTAAACAGTCAAGACACATAGAACAAGTGCATTGTTACGCTAGTGTACATTTACACAAAGAAGGAAACCACAGGGTTGTGTCAATGGAACCAAAGGTGATACCAGCACACATGACTTTACGTGAACAAAAATGCCTCATGAACAGAAAATCAAACATTTTGACATCAATTAGTGCTATAATCCATATCCATTATATATGTAAATTAATATTGATAAGTTTATTTTATCCAGAGATACTTTTCACATGAGTGGATTCCTCGTCGTGTTCTGTGGGTAGGGGTGTTCCGGAGAGAAAATATTCAGGAGAATTAAGAGGTGTTCCGGTAGTGAACTGTCCAGGACGACAGGGAATACGAAGACTGTTCGGACTGGCGGTGCGCGTGCGGAGTGACCGTCCATGTGATGATGGTATGTTCGCTTCATTAATCCCAGTTCCGTAACCACTTTCTGAAAGTTAAGATCAAACAAAAATACCGAGTGAAGAGTGTAAGAACCACGAAGAACGTTCTCTGCGTATAACGTATTCTCAATATCTCTCTGTCTACGTGACCATGCCATATTAAAATCTATAACAGAAACTAGTGTCTGCTCTGAGTCAGTACTCGGGTAAAATAGGGGCATAACTACAATGAAATACAATACAGCAATACACCCTTGTGATATCGCGGTAACCCATCAATCACTTCAATAAGTTAGAAAAGATAGAACAATTGGGCCAGATGAATCCACACCACCATTCTTATATTTTAACCCTAGCTATACTGGCAACTTTAAGCATACATCCCGTGGAGACAACTTTAGATCGTACACTTCCTTTACATGTGATATGTTTTACTTTGACTAACCTGGCTGTCCCGTGGTACTATTCTCCAGTTTTAAAACTTTCGAGTCGGTGTGAGTAACATTGTCGACTTTACATGTGATATGTTTTACTTTGACTAACCTGGCTGTCCCGTGGAACTATTCTCCAGTTTTATAACTTCCGAGTTGGAGTGAGTGACATTGTCGACTTTACATGTGATATGTTTTACTTTGACTAACCTGGCTGCCCTGTGGAATTGTTCTCCAGTTTTATAACTTCCGAGTTGGAGTGAGTGACATTGTCGACTTTTCATGTGATATGTTTTACTTTGACTAACCTGGCTGCCCTGTGGAACTGTTCTCCAGTTTTATAACTTCCGAGTTGGAGTGAGTGACATTGTCGACTTTACATGTGATATGTTTTACTTTGACTAACCTGGCTGTCCCGTGGTACTATTCTCCAGTTTTATAAATTCCGAGTTGGTGTGAGTAACATTGTCGACTTTACATGTGATATGTTTTAATTTGACTAACCTGGTTGTCCCGTGGTACTATTCTCCAGTTTTAAAACTTTCGAGTTGGTGTGAGTTACAGTGTCGACTTTACATGTGATATGTTTTACTTTGACTAACCTGGCTGTCCCGTGGTACTATTCTCCAGTTTTATAAATTCCGAGTTGGTGTGAGTAACATTGTCGACTTTACATGTGATATGTTTTACTTTGACTAACCTGGTTGTCCCGTGGTACTATTCTCCAGTTTTAAAACTTTCGAGTTGGTGTGAGTTACATTGTCGACTTTACATGTGATATGTTTTACTTTGACTAACCTGGTTGTCCCGTGGTACTATTCTCCAGTTTTAAAACTTGCGAGTTGGCGTGAGTGACATCATACCATCATCACATTGTCGACTTTACATGTGATATGTTTTAATTTGACTAACCTGGTTGTCCCGTGGTTCTGTTCTCCAGTTTTATAACTTTCGAGTTGGTGTGGTGAGTGACAGTGTCGACTTTACATGTGATATGTTTTACTTTGACTAACCTGGCTGTCCCGTGGTACTATTCTCCAGTTTTATAAATTCCGAGTTGGTGTGAGTAACATTGTCGACTTTACATGTGATATGTTTTAATTTGACTAACCTGGTTGTCCCGTGGTACTATTCTCCAGTTTTAAAACTTTCGAGTTGGTGTGAGTTACATTGTCGACTTTACATGTGATATGTTTTACTTTGACTAACCTGGTTGTCCCGTGGTACTATTCTCCAGTTTTAAAACTTGCGAGTTGGTGTGAGGGACATTGTCGACTTTACATGTGATATGTTTTACTTTGACTAACCTGGCTGTCCTGTGGTACTATTCTCCAGTTTTAAAACTTGCGAGTTGGTGTGAGTGACATTGTCGCCACTGTTGTGAGAGTTAGCCGCCAATTCACGGACGGCGTTGACATTATTGTCCTTCAAATTTAGCAGCAACGAGTTTTCTTGTATTATTGTTAAATTATCTACAATAGGAGACATAAAATAGATGTAGATAAGAATGCCAATAAATCCATATACTATAATGCATCTGTGAATATAGTGATTTCACACGGTGACATGTAATATATATTTTTTATTGTTACATAATTAAAATAAATAAAAATGAAATCTAATATTCAGTTAAGAACAAAAGGTTGATGATTCGCAGCACAAATATATTGCAGTCGTATTTGCATAATGTCGATGTTTCCGATGATAGATATCTGCTCTTGCTACATTTATTCATCAAAAAAACCGTTATAGATTTTTGTTATTTGGGAGTGGACAAAAACAATGAGAACCGAATGGACTTACTTGGATTTTTTCCGTCGTAGTTGTTGTTGTACTGAAACTTTCTGGTGCGTTTTCGGCACCTGTAGAATCTGAGAAGGCAAATGGTGACGATAACTATCGTTAGAAGCACAGAACCTCCCACAGCGATAATGGTGACCATAGTGCTAAAAATAAAAACGGAACATTAACATCGAGGGTAGCCATAAGCTTGTTTCCTGCTATCGTCATAGTTAAGAAAAAGAATTTTAAAAAAACCGGTTTTGGTATCTTTTAGATATCTCCTGCTCGATAAAAAACAAAAGAGAGCTATTTAATTCATGTATCGATACGATGTTAATGTTTTAATATATATATTTGTTTTATTCTGATGATGGTATCATAGAGGTGTACTGTTATTAATGTGAGCATTATCAAATTTTAGAAAAAAAAATATTTACATCGAGTTAGCGCAGGTTTGAGTTTAGCTCGTACTGAAAAATGTGATAACTGATATATTACATGCAATAAAACATGGTTTCATGAGCAAAGAGTGCTAAATAGGGTTATTGCTCAAACAAGGGTTTTAAGATGTGTGCATACACGTGATTATCTACCTTTTGTCGATACTAAGTGTTATCATGTCCACAATGGGCTTGGTCTGTATGGCTGCATCACCTGCGAAAACAAGGTACACTGTAAGTTGCTGTAGAAAATCGGAAATTAGTTTTACATGTATACTTTTCCATTACATGTGTCTTTTGCAGAAAAGTTTCCCCCCCCCCCCCCCCCCCCCCCCCCCCCCCCCCCGAATAATTTTTTTATTAAGGGATGCTTTCTCTTCGATAAATTATGAAATATTTGAACACAGAAAACATAAACATAAAGTAATATTTTTTAATGATATAGGTGGGCGTTTAGTGTTCAGTGAAAGGGGTACACTCAAACACTTCCGTAAATATCCCGTCTTTGCATATTACAGAGTTATCTCCCTTGTGGACAGGTATCCATTCTGACGTCATTAATTTGTGCGCAATTCACATCGTTTTCTCGGAAAAGTATGACGTTACGCTCGCAAACACATTATGTCACAATCAATACCTACCCGCAAGGGTTGATAATTATCTATTATGCAAATACAGAATACAGTAAAACCCGAATATAGCACATTCAGTTATGAATTTTCAGGAATAAATTAGAAATAAAACAAAAAATCTACACCTATTATAGCATTATGTAATATTAGTACAAATTTACACGTGTAACCAACACTCAAAGTGATTTTTTTTATTGATTTTTTTTTGTAGTTTTACCGGAGTAATTATTAAATAACAAGATACAATGAAAATAAACCTGTGTAAGGAAATAAAATGAATGTTTTCTCCGCGCTATTTTTGTAACAAACTATTTGTATGATTGAGTCCGTTTGGAATTCGATAAGCGAATTCCAAATCAAATATATTACTGTAATTTTATGTGAAGTTGATTAATTACCTGTTATTTGCCCCGTGCCATTAGCCGACATATAGCCTTTGGTCGAGTGTGGCATTCCGAGTGTCGTATTGGGGAGCTCCGTAGTATCCCTGTCAAGGTCATAAATAAATATAGATTTCCTTGTGACAACCACGAAACAGGCAAAGTTGTTTAAGGAGTAAAAGTCAAGTTATTTTATATTCAAAATTGCATAGAATTCATTTAAAACATTTCTCCAAAAGCAAAAATAATCAAGAGAAATATACATACCTCTCGGTGCGTATTACTGAAAAGACACACACACATTTATATATATATTTATATATATATATAAGGTATTGAATAAATAAATTGAATAACATTTTATAAAATTCATACTTAAACTCCTTTCAGACGAATTGTCTTTACAAACAGCCTTTGTTACCTAAAATCTCATAAAAAAATCAACAAAGGATATCATATAAGTTATTTACTGCATTGTGACGCAAACTTTAGGAGGAGACAAAAATGGAAACAATGGAACTAGTTAAAATGATAAAATTAATGATAAACAGAATTATGTAAGAGGGTTGTATACAAATCTCACGTTATAATGTATTTGAGACGACTCGAATCTTCTGGAGTTTAAGCAGTCTATTACCTAATATAGAGGCCTCAGTCCTTTTTGGAGGTGCTAACGGGCTGTCTGTTCTCCTCCTGAAAGTAGATAAGTATCGTCAATCACAGATCTGTATTGATAGATAAACTTAAGGATATTTTTGTTTATTACAAACGCTTCACTGTTTAAAATAGAGTGGCAAACTTTTTCGCATTGAAATATTTTTGTGCAATGAATTAGTTTTGCACCTCCAGATAAAATTGTTATAATGCTTTGGAATTCAAATTTGCCAAAACAGCAGGCGCGTTTATATTACACTGTAGACTCTACCAAGTATACAATTTCAATCTTACGTAAATATTTGAATTTAAAGTTACTGTGAAGTCGTAGACTTTTCTCATGACGCAGTAAGTAAGGCTTATTCGTACAAGACGCAATGCCTCTATTACATGTAGTATATATCTATATCTCGATTCCGAGCTTATGAATATAAAGGCAACAAGCATTCTCACAGCTATACTTCTGATAAATGGCCAACAAATGCTGCTCGTTATTATGTTTTGACAGAAAATTGGGCGAATATCTATTACGAATTGAAGAAAGCAGCATTAAGGATGTATTCTTCTGTGGTTTCAGTCCCGTTGAAGTCTCGTTTCAACATAGATAAAAAACGTTATGAGATTTTCAAATACGATTTATCAATATCTGTAGCATGTGGTCTGTAGAAAATTTTGTCAAACAATTACATTTCTATTTTTAGTAGATTTTTTTTACACAGCGATTTTAAGAAATGGCCCATTTGGCGGCCATTTTGAAATTGTGTCTTTTTTTGCTTTGAGTAGAGCCACTGTTTTCCCATATTTTACTTATATTGTTTTTACTTAAATCATCACCGCGTCAGCATTTTCAGCTGTATCGAGTTAATTTTTGCTGTAAATCTTTACTGAGTTCGTGTTAATTCAAATATTGAACATTAATGTGTGAAATGATACACTTTTGTCACTTTATTTCTACATTTAATGGTAATTTGAGCACTTTTATTTTAAGTCAAAAATATTGAAAAATAATAAATATTTAAATGGGGAATTTAGAAAGAACAACCCTTTCCCTATTTATATGCAAACTATTGTTTAATACCAGAACTAATTTCTATAAAGGGTTAAATTTGAGAAAAATGGCTGAAAATAGTGCATTTTGGAGCTCAAAATTAAGGGGTAGGGGTAGCATATGTTGTTATTTTAAGAAAAAATATGACTCTTATTAATCATAACTGGTATATTTTTAATGAAGACTACTTGAAAATAAATTCTACAAACATCCATACATATCAAACAACTCATTAGGGAATTATGGCTATATGAGAAAAAAAGTTTAATACAAGAAAATTTTGACTATTCAGAGGAGTACATCCTTAAGTGATAAACCGATTTTGGGGATCGATATTTACAATGTTTGTGTTAGAAGGCAGACAACTCGAGTACTTACGTGTACACATGTTGACATGGATAACAACCTCGTTCCTTTTTTTCTTTATTAGGTGGGCATGGCTCGCAGGCTAGAATCGCAAACAATAGATACAGAAAGAATAAACAGCAGAATTAAATGTTAGCAAATTATACACCGAGTACACTAATGTAACCTACTTGATCCTCTTCGATGAGAAATGAACCGTAAAATGATAATATTACCAGATCATGATACATTCATCTGAATTGTTGACTTTTTATACTTTTGTTAGCAATGCTCCATGACATTTTCATGAAATATTGACTTTTTATACTCTTCTTCCCATTGCTTTAGGGCATTTTTATGAAGTAATGGAATTTTAGTTTTATCAATGCTTCAGAGAATTTTTTATGAAATACTGACCATTTATACTCTTCTTCTAAATGCTTCATGACAATTTTATGAAATACAGTGTATAAACTTTTTATTCTCTTCCCATCAATGCTTCATGACAATTGTATGACATATTAACTTTTGATTCTCTTCTTATTAATGCTTAGTGACATTTTTATTTGTGGCTTAGGAAGCGTCGGCTCATGTTTCTTTGTTTTATTGCAATTAATGGATATTAAATATACAAATATTGTTTATAGTATGTTGTTCATGTGTTTGTAATGATCCATGTTTATCTGGAATACAACCGCTGATATTACTTCTTTGGCCGATGCTGTTTATAGTTTACATAATTCTGTTAGAAAGCCTTGCATAATAATTTCAGATAGAATAGTCCTAAATCCTACCTCCAGTGATACTATTCAGCTGCTCGTTGACCCCACAAGGTGGATATTTCTTGCATTTGCATGCCGTAGCGCCCACATAACAGTTGGACACATCACATTCGCAGGTCTTCAAACACGTCGGATCTCTGTCCCTGTACCTGCTATGGATGGCGCCTGTCAAAGAGATGATATCGGTTTATAGGTTATTTGAATCCACACATCACATTGGATAGATTGTTAATTCATCGCTTTCCTCGTTGACCTCAGATTCATTAAACAAGAGTTCATTTGAAACAAGAAATAATTTGGATTTTCTTTGGAAATTTACACAAAACCATAAAATGGCGATCACTTGTGTGGTATCAATACACTATTCTGTTTAATTTTATGTTATAGTAATTTTATTTTATGGTTAAAATTATGACAGGTCATTTTTATTGATTTCATCGTTAACGTGCATATTCTGCCAAATACTTACCTTTGAGCTGACACTCATTTTCGGAGTCAATTTGGATACATTCATGGAGGAACTCGTCGTCCCATGAGGAAATGTTGAAGGGCTGAACCCTGTTTCTTTCACATGGAATACATTTGTCTGGTCCCCCGTCCATGTCACACTTCACTATCTTATAACCTACAAAACAAGCTGGCCCTAGACGTTTGACGACACATCAAGGATAAGGAAATTCAGAAACAATACGTATTCTATTTCTAATTCTTTAAAATATTTCTAATTACGATTCATCATAAAAGGTGCAGGATTACATACCAATATACTGAACACGTACACGACCGCAATGCTAGTGTAGAGGGAATTTATGACTTTTGTTTTATCTAGTATTTATTCTTCTTTTTATGTCCATACCAAAATGATCATTGTTTATCTTCTGTTGTTTCCAGAACGAGCTCCCCGTTACAATGTACCGTACATTTTTGCTGATTTTGACGAGTTCCTCGCCAACATATTACTTAAATAAGGATAAACCTCCGTATAACGCTCATGTGTTCCATGTGATTAATATTTTAGAATATTTCAGTGTGGACTAAATAAACAGTTGCAATACCAATCCATTTAATCATTTAAAAAAAACAATGTCAGAAATAAATGTATATACTTCCATACGTAATCGGAATGCGACGAGCCGAGACACATGCCTTCTCCCTCTGGTTTGTGGATTGACCAAAACCATAGGGGAAAAACCAAGATCATCAATGAAAGGATTTAAAGCTATATATATGTATAGTATTATAAGTCATTTCTCAGTTTCTACACAGGTCTGATCATTGCAATGTCTGTTATTGTGACTAAGCAACGCCCTGCACGATTATTTGAATATTTTGTTCCTCGTTGCATTTCAAGCTTTAAATACTTGTCTGATCAAATATATAATCCATAAGTTTAGTGATGGTTTGATTTTCTGATATGTCGTTCGGAATAACTCTAAAATATAGCAAAATGGCGGCGTCTTCATTTGTGATACTAGTGTGGTAAATAAACTTAAATAAACTAAAATTCACACTTTGAATGTGATAAGGCGTGCCCTGTTCTATTTTTGTTAAAGCAGACATTAGATCAAACTAGGAAGGATTTTTTGTGTGTATAGCTCTCCATCCATCAAAATTTGAAGAGTAGTACCCGCATACATATTTCATAATAAAAACATTCATTACAAGAAACTTCAACGTTAAGACCCTGACCTCTACAGGGAATCCTTGTAATTTTGATGATTTAATGTAATTAGGTTTGGACTGTCGATACGCCGAATGTAGCTTTCCCTTTTTCCATTATTATGACATCACATTATACAACTTGATGTTGCCTTTTGATTAGGAATAACTGACCAATTTAAATGAGTAGGATTTGGAATTTTTATTTTAGTTTTCAAACTTTTGTATTTCAGCTTTTAAACAATTCTTTCTTTCACAGATGGAATTAACACAAGAGGCATGAATGTTTAACTGTCAGTGTTGGAATACAGACCTGGAGAACACGTGATGGGAACACATGACCTGTTTAACGCTCCGACGACCAAACAGCAGATCTGTGGATAATTAAGGAATACGTATTTCAAACATTTTTACTTATTAAATTACTTGCTTGTTAAAAGGGGGGGGGGGAGTGATAAAAACCACAAGCAATGTGCACTGCAACATACCGTATATATTGATATCGTGATAAAGAAATTATCAGATAATCATGACAATGAGATATATTTTTGTACATCCGTATCATGTGGTGGTTTTATACTATTACTGTAGTGCATAAGTGCATCACTTGATATTTTTTTATTATAATATTAAGTCTAACTATCCGATACGAAACGAAATGTTCGTTACATGCAAGGCTATCGGAACAGACAAAGCGATTATTTCAATCACGCACAAAAATAATGCATTTACATTGAAATAGACGTATGAGAGTTCTAAATAATAATCAACATCATCTTAATCATTATAGTACACTTATGATTCGGTATAAAAACTTGAGTGATTTTAACTCCGTGTATCGAAAAATATTTAGAGGGCTTCACACGAGTTTCATGTCATTAGTAATAATATCAATTAAGATATAGATAGTAGAACAGGATTCAAAATCGGAAAAGGGGATAAATCTTCTTGGAGAGGTAAATATTTACAAACCAGCCAACTATTTATATACATAGATATGAATTAAATGGTCACCTGAGACGAAGTCACAAGTGACCTATTCTAATCGCCTTTTGTCCGTCGTCGCCCGTCGTGCATCGTCCGTCGGATGTCCGTACACAATTTACATTTTCGACTTCTTCTCCAAAACTGCTGAAGCAATTTTAATGAAATTTTGCACAAAACTTCTAAGGCATAAGGCCAATAAAATTTGTGAATTATATGATCCCCATCCCCAGGGGACTGTGAGATGGGCAAAAAGGGGTAGAATTGACTAAAATTTCAAAAATCATCTTCTCTTTTCAAAGATGTGGTAAAATCAAATACTTTTCATAGATACAGGCCTTAATGTCCTTTACAAAAATTGCGAATTATATGACCCTGGGGTCTCTTGTTTTCCCCTGGGAAGGGGTTAAATTTACTATAGTTTATATAGGGAAAACACATTTTTTAGCATTGATAGGTTATTTGTAATAGGAAATTATGAGTATGTGATGGCCATTTATCCTATAAACAAATTTTCTATGAGTGGCTAGGGGCCTTAGGGGCGAAGTCAAAAGGGGTCAAATAGGCTAAAATTTCAAAAATTTCATCTGAAATTCTGGAAATGGAAGAATCAAATACATTTCATAGGTGGAATTATTTGACTCTGGGGTCACACGTTTCCCCTTGGGGAGGCGGGCCAAGTTTGCTATAGTTTATATAGGGAAAACAATTCTCAATTTTCAAAGGAAATGAGTTGAAATTAGTTCGAATTATTAGCATGAGATGGCATTTTAACATCATATCCATATTGGTCCAGGACGACACCCTAAGGGCAGAGGGGCGGGGCCAAAAAGGGTAAAATAGGCTTAAACTTCAAAAATCTTCTTATTAAAAGTCCGGAAATGGTAGAATCAAATACGTTTTATAGATGGCATGATCTTTTTTTATAGATGGAATGGTCTTAAGTGTTTTATAAAAATTGTGAATCACATGTATATGACCCTGGAGTCTCATGTTACCCCCTGGGGAGAGGGCCAAGTTTTCTTTAGTTTATATAGGAAAAACACATTTATGAACATTATTTGCTCAATTTTCATAGGAAATGAGTAAATTATGATTAGAATTATTAGCCTGGGATATCATTTTAACATCCATATCGGTCCTCGCACACCCCCTGGGGGACCAGAGGGACGGGTGCAAATAGGGTCAAATCTTCTAAATTCACAGGTTTGACGGAAGCAAATACTCTTCATAATTAAAAAGTCAGCTTTATAAAAGGGCCAGTATATATAGTTTTTTATATGTCTTTGTTTCATTATATATCCGAAATCATGTGACCGTTAATGTCCATGGGCCTCTTGTTACATAATGCTATAAAAACGTTTGTGCATTTTGTGTCAGTTGTATTAACTTTCCCCAATAAAGCCATATCCCAATTGAAAGATATTATGTAATAAAAGATGACATGTATATACTTAATACTGAACAAGATTGTACTTAAAATAATTATCATCAATATTTAATTTACCTTTTCGGAGAATAAATCCTAAATTATCCGAAATGAAGGTAACACTGACCATTTTCTTACCTGTATCAATATAAAGATTTTGTTTTTATCCACTTTACCGATAGCACACAACATGTTTATCACTTTACACCAACATCGACAAGTTGACAGTTTACGGTTTTTTTCTGACTTGTTTGCGGAGCAATATGATGTCACGTTCTGAACTTCCTTATGAAAAAACAACAATTTCCGGATAGCCTGTCCATGATAATTTTGGAGCATTTTCATTCAAATTTCCAAGTACTACGTTTTACTTTTAACATTTCCGCTTTGTAAAAAAGTATAAGCGACAGTATGTGAACACTTCGTCATAAATAAGAGATACTTTATAACTCATATAACTTATACTTATAAGTCCATAACTACGTTGTTGGTTTTTTTTTTTTTTTTTTGCATTGTAAAGTCTCAATGTACTGTAAAACAGTTGTTTTAATACGTTTATATCATATCATTGCAGTATTTATAAGTCCAAAAGAGGGTATATACCCGATATATGGTACGATCTACAGTGATGTTTGTATGATTAGTAACAATCTGTCTATATACAAAGTATATTAACATGGAAACATATTGTATGTTGTATTGTATATTATGTGTTGTTTGTAGAAGAAAGTGAACAATGTGAACAACGCCTGAGTCAAAATAGTGACCTGTATGGATTTAAGATAATTCACAGTCCATTGTCAATGTATTATTTTTTTAATCTATGGCGTTTGTCGAAATCATCTCCAAACTTAGCTGAAACGTGTAAACATTAGCCTAGTAACAATCCGGAACTAGTCTTATTCGGAGATAGTTGCTATACAAAATATAAAGAAAAAGTACTAATGGATAGTGCCGTTTGTCATGGAGCATCTTTAATGGTTGTAACCTGGTTTATGTATATGCATTTTAGATCAATCTGAAGACCATACTTGTCCGTCGATCAGACGATATTACACCGGCTCTTTGTGATGATAATATAATTTTGTCCTTCACAAAGCATCAGTTCTAACATTTCAATGAGTTTATTCTTTATTCTGGTAGCGTATGTGACCCTCTGTTATAGTATTCTAACATAACATTCCTTATCTAAACCTTGTGCCAATTTTATGTAAGGTTTACATCGAATTGTCTCATTTCAAATCGATACTCTGTTCATCGTTAATTCTACCAATTACATGTATTACGCTTACAAGTATATGTATGTATATTTCCTGCTTTACATTTTTTGTATATTGAATATCCATATATATAATTTTTTTTTACCTTGTTCAATTTTTGTTCAATTTGTGTAACCCTTCATTTGGAGGAATAAAAGAACTGGATGAATTCAAATTTACGTTTTACTTTAAACATTTCCGCCTTGTAAGTACATGTAATTTGTAAGAGACACCAATTGAACGCTTCGTCAATATTAGATATATCTTGATCTTAGTCAATACATAACTTTTGCTTTAATATAAACTGCGAATGTTCAGTTCATGTGTGTAAAGTGTATTGGGGAATAGTATGTGAAAGTTAGATTTATGTAAACTATGACTAATATTATTTAAAGATGCTCCACCGCCGACAGAGTATAAATGATATTCATCATTTGAACAATAATTGGTGTTTAATCGTGTATATATATGCCTCATTAACACAAAAAATAATATAAAACGATTTATTTCGCAATTGGTGCATGCGCAATCAGTACTTCCTTCCATATAGGATATAGTCACACGGATTTTTTTCGGGATGCAATTAATTATTTTTCATATTTTTAACTTTAAGTAGAATTAGACGCTCAAACTTTTCAATGGCGGTAATGGTGTAAAGTAAGTAACTTTTGCAACTTAAGAAAAATACTAAATCGTCTGCTCCTGTTTTCGATAGTGAAAAAAATACCCTTTGTCAGCCGTGGAGCATCTTTAATAAACAATGTGTACACAGCCAATATTTCTTCACGTGAATTTCACGTAAAATTCACGTGAAGAAATACTGCCTGTGTAGTGATGAAACTGTATGATACAGTATTGAAAAAAAACTGTTAACGAAACAGTTGATTTTCAGTTAAAATAATTAATTAATATTAATGATAAGCTGTGTCAGGAACACATATAGCTAGTTATAGGTATCGACACTCCATTGGCACTATCATTGTCGCTATATCCATGCACCATGGAATATTATTTGGCAAAATTGAAGGCTTTGTGAGCGACCATAGATGAGAAGGTAGTTTGGTCAATTGATGTACAGGGACGATGTGTGAATTACATTATGTACGTGTCAAGATTTGCAATTGAATATATATGTTGGCAGGTGAGCCTTATGGAAGTGAACTAATCTAACTTTTGCAGTAATTTAGTTTATTTTTACTGCTTGGTCGTGGAAATCAAACCGAACTTACCATGACTATGATACTTAGTGTTGACACTAATCCAGACAGTGGTCCAAAAGTCACCATAATTCTACTCCATCAACACCAGCTGTAAACAAAAACTCAAATATACGTGGCTGGTTTTATACTGGTGCCTGATCTGTATGACCGTTACATAAGTGGACTACTTCAGCTTCTCTAGGGGTGTAGCCCGATTCAGTAATTAAGATACTGTAAATCCTACTTAAGTATGTGATGGCTGGTAAAATTCAGGATCAACAGATATTATAATTTTTTGTGGGTTTTTTGTATCTTATTCAAGATATAAATACAATAAGTTTTTATACTTTGTTACTAGGTAGGTTGTCTGTAACTATTTTATTAGGGAAAGAGTTGCGCGAGTGTAAATAACGGGGGTATGAAACAGGATGTTTTTTGTAAAAAAAATAATAAATGATAATAACAATAGTGTTTATGCTATGAACATTTCTTGGAAAAGCGGAGAAAGGAAACAAAAATGAAATTGACAACTTATGACTAGGGTATATTTTTGTTGTACAACATATTTACTTTAATGGCCTGATTTATACACCAACCCAAATGTCCACTTTTATGAACACCTCTAGATCTGTACATCTGGGTACAAACCACTTGAACTATAATGTACAGTTTCTATGAAAACCCTCGGGTTATTTAATTTGCATTTGAATAAATTTTATTGGACAATCAAATCATTGGGCAACAGATAACGGATAATCACAGTGGATATATCAAAAGTCCGGGGAATGTTTCACCACAATGCCTTAGAATGTGGATTACTGAGTCTGCATGTGAATTTGGACTAATTAAAAGTCTGTATTACGCTGCTAATGAAATATTATGAAACTAGAAGTAGTTTTATATATCATATGCAAGATTAAAAAAATACAAATCAGATCACCCGGGCGTGATATAAGAATATGCCCGTATCAAGATGTTTTTATCGTTTACAGCGTAATGCATCAGAAGTATACAATTAGCTTAGTCTAAACACCATCAGTGATGATATCATTACCATCGAGGTCAACAAAAGAAGGTATTATTTGTTGATAATGTTTAGATTTCCAGTAACCTTTTGTTACAAACAATCCTAAATTCTTTATTACACGGAGTTATCAACTTACTGAACATATCGGAAGAAGATTGTTTGACATCGCTATTTTGCGTAATTTTCCTCTATTATCACTGGTTTACTATGAAGAACACAAACGAAAGAGATACGAGAGAAAAAGCTCTTTCACATATGGATATTGAGTATAGTGATATTCTATAGCTAAATAATAAAGGCGGGTTTGGCGGACTATAGGGATATTCACCCTCATGAACACAAAATTTTGTAAAATCCTGGTATTTTTTTACATGCATGTATAGTGATTATCAGGTATCCAGCCACGAAAGAACGCCATTTTTTTAATTTAAATTCGTATATCGTGAAGTGTCATTACAACACCACAGTCCCAAACATCGATGAATATTAGTATTATTCGTAATATTTAATCAAGGTCTTTGGCTGTTCTGAATCTTCATATTATTTTACATACGTATTCTGTCAATTTTATTATAACTGTTTTTATTACAATTGGTTTTATATGATTCCAATATGTAAATATTTATCAATGTAAAGGCAAATTATACTATATTTTAAATATAAAATATGCACAAAGATTGACTTTGAATTCTATTGATTTTAAAATCAGAAAACTAAATACTTGATAATAAAATCAAGGGAGGTAACTTAGTTTGGAAGCTAGCTCACTGTTGTTTACGTCACTCCATAGAGTACCCTACGATTATATGGCTGAATTTTCAACCGTTATTAAGTACATAATTATGTGGATATCAAATCAAAACACATATACCCAGAAGCATATACTATTATGTAAATTGGAAATTTATTTCATAATAATTTAGATCATATGGTTATCCTAGAGCATATATATAGGGCATGTACATATACTCTTTTGAACAGATCTACAAACATTCTTTTCGCAGCGGTTTTGAAACATTTATAAAAAATTAATGCTAAGTTAATCTAAAAAGACAAAAATCATAATAATTATTCATCAATACCCTTATTTTTTCCGAAAATAAATTATTATGATTAGTTTTGTATCTTAAAAGATGAAATCAACTTTCTAGCCTATATCTTTCTCTCCGGAACTGTATCACTATTTTACTCTTGTCCTCTGCTACAACCGGATAGAACCTAGTGATACATATAAGAACATTAAAGATGCTCCACCGCCGACAAATTGTGTTATTTCACTATCAAAAACAGTAGCAAACGATTTAGTAATTTTCTTCAGTTACAAAAGCTACTTACTTTACACCATTACCAACATTGAGAAGTTTCAGCTTCTAATTTTACTTAAAGTTAAAGATATGAAAAATAATTAATTGCATCCCGAAAAAATTCCATGGTACTATATCCTATGGAATGAAGTACTGATTGCGCATGCACCAAAGGCAAAATAATCTTTTTTATTTTATTTTTTGTGTTACTTAGACATATATAAACACCAATTATTGTTCAAATGATGAATATCATTTATGATCTGTCGGCGGTGGAGCATATCTTTAAAAAAAACATGTTACCATAATTACAGGTAAATGGTCAAATTCGTCCTCTGTAGAAATAGCAAAAACATCGGTGTGTGTCGACTTCTAAGTCCCATCAAAATACTGTTCATTGTAGTACGTCAAAATCATAATTAATCGTTTTAAAACGGACAGCGTTATATATGCTTGCTACTGACTCCATGATTTAGGTTTTTATATAAAAAAAATTATTGGGTGGTACACACACATTAGTAGATTACATTATTAACAATACCGAAAATTCCTTACAGACAGAACATTAATTGTATTAAAAAAAAATACATGAACTTGAACTACCCTTGAATGGGATTCTTTGTTCAGGTACAAGTACCTCGGTAGATAATTTCATAAATTTTTATGATTTTCACCAAAACATGTTTGAAATACAATTGCTTAAAGATGCTCCATCGCCGACAGAGCATAAATGATATTCATTATTCGAACAATAATTGGTGTTTAATCGTGTATATATATGGCCTTATTAACACAAAAAATAATATTGAATAATTCGTTTTGCCTTTGGTGCATGCGCAATCAGTATTTCATTCCATATAGGATATATATAGTACCACGGATTTTTTTTCGGGATGCAATTAATTATTTTTCATATTTCATACTTGAAAAAAAAAGTAGAAGCTCAAACTTTCCAATGGTGGATTGGTGTAAAGTAGGTAATTTTTTTGTGACTGAAGAAAAATACTAAATCGTCTGCTCTTGTTTTTGATAGTGATAAAATGCCATTTGTCGGCGGTGGAGCATGTTTAATCATCAAATTAATATTCCATCGTTTTGTTGATAGTATATTTTACTTTCGCAATTTGTATACATATACCAACCAAATAATGTGAGCCAATATTTTTATGTAGGGGAGATAACTTATGTTTCGTCGTTCGCAAGTCCTTATATCATATTAAATGTAGACTTTAGAATTCGTAACAAACAGCTTTTAAAATAACATTAAAATAACAGGTGACATAAAACTATTCCGTATTTGCATATTGCAAGAGTTATCTGCCCTTGCGGTTAGTTATTGATTGTGACGTCATGTTTTTGCAAGCGTAACGTGATACATTTATGAGTAACCGACGTAAATTGCACCCACAAAATAATGACGGAACAATTGATACCTACCCGCAAGGGAGCTAACTCTGTAATATGCAAAAACGGAATAGACCTACTTTATATCCTTATGATGTTATAGATATTTTCATTTAAAAACAAATATGTATGTATTACCTATAATTTGAACAGATACAAAATGTTATTCCAAAACTTAGCCACCGTAGCGACTTTTTGAATATCCAATACAAACGTAAACTAGATCTAATTAGCAAAAGAGATGGGACAGATTCCTTAGCTGGGTCACAAAACCCCAACATCTGACGTGCGTGTGTACTGCAATACGTGTGTGTTGTCTAACGCGCGTCGATTTCCTTACTTGTTTGACACAATGCATACACATTTGTATTTGCACGTGAGTTAAAAATTCCCTAAGGCGTTGGTGACTGACTACATATTTTTGTGTGTGATATTTTTTTTAAAAATATTTCCAGAATATAAAATCAATAACGCAGAGTACTAAAGCATGAATCAGCGAGCGGGGGTGGCGATGTTAATAGCTGTGTAAATGAAGTGTTTAGTATGTACTTCCCGTGACGGCCCGGTATACATCCTGGCATGGTAGATTGTACATATGTATACATGTCACATCACGATACATCAAACTGGACAGTTGATCGAAATGTGATAACACTTCAGAAAATATCCACTGTTTCAAACGAATGAGTCGACAATGATTTAGAATGGAACATTTCGTAATTTAGGGAAACTCTAATGACGAAATGAAAATCCGGTTAATAATTGTAACTATTTATATCATTTTGATAGAAAATTCCAAAGAAGCGCAGAACTGTATACATCTGATCCACTAATGTAAACAAACCAATGTTTGACTTCTTTTTTTTTTACATTTTCAACTCCGGTGCACAAATGTACATGAAGATCGATAGTATCACTGACAAGTAATATACCATAACATCTTGGCGTACTACTCTCTAATAATGGATACTGGAATGAACATTCATAAGCTTTAAAAAAAACTTCATCAAAATGAAATAAACGTACAAATTCAAATTTTCGCTAGACTGCTTTGTTTGCAAAAAGATGTTCTTCAGACTTGTTCGCCTATAGAACGTGTATGTGTACCCGTTCGGCCGGACAACACCATTTTCGGTGTAGAAGTCTTTTGAGCTGTACTATACTGCAGCTAATTCGCCCAATGTTATAATATGCCGACGTTGTATGCGGTGGTCTTACCCAAAGCTAATCAAGTTACGTAGATGACATTGTATACCTTTGTAGAATTCATCAGTGATGTCAATAAGATATACAGAGAGCAACATCATAATAATGAGTAAACTGTCACAAGAATAGCTACATATATGTAAACTATATCACGTCAATTTAGGCTGAAATACAAATTACATGCATCTCTAAATCTATATATTTCCATTACTATGTGTAGAAGTCTTTCGTATAAAAAAAAACCGGACGTGCACGTGGTTCCTTTGTTAAAAATTAAAGAAAAAGACAGTTCCTCTTACCTGTAATGTTTAGCTAAGAGTTGTGTACGTAGCTCGCCTAGTTCCTCAACGTAGATTCATATATTTAAGTAAATGTGCTATTACCTCATCTAGACACTTGTTGGTTGTTTACAAGTATTGCCGTTCCTGATAAATGCACATGTTACACCTATTACAGTGGCGAATAACAAATTAACGAATTATATAAATTCCCCCGTATTCCCTTGGCTAGATTTAAACTTCCTTGTTATAAGGATCATAAATGCACACATTCGACACCCAATAAAGAGTACTGTGTGACCTAGTTTTATTATTGGAACGTCTTTTGTTTGTATCCGACAAGGAAGATTTTATTGTACAGACGCCTGTCCCTCTGTATATACCTGTTATGACAATGATTTATAACTTTAAAATCACGCCTACACAAAATGACTCTTATTGAGGTTTCTTTTAAATATATTTTTTTCCTGAAAAGTTTTTATGCATAATAATATATGGGGTATAGCATTAGCACCCGCGCCCAACAATGTATGGGATGTAGCATTAGCACCCGTGCATAATAATGTATATGGGATGTAGCATTAACGCCCGCGCACAAAAATATATAGAGTGTAGTATAAACACCCGTGTACAATAATGTATGAGGTGTAGCATTAACACCCTCGTACAATAATGTATGGGGTGTAGCATTAACACCCTCGTACAATAATGTATGGGATGTAGCATTAACACCCTCGTACAATAATGTATGGGATGCAGCACTAAGACTCACGCACAATAATGTATGGGGTGTAGCATTAACACCCTCCCACAATAATGTATGGGGTGTAGCATTAACACCCTCGTACAATAATGTATGGGATGTAGCATTAACACCCTCGTACAATAATGTATGGGATGTAGCATTAACACCCTCGCACAATAATGTATGGGATGTAGCATTAACACCCTCGTACAATAATGTATGGGATGTAGCATTAAACACCCTCGTACAATAATGTATGGGATGTAGCATTAACACCCTCGTACAATAATGTATGGGATGTAGCATTAACACCCTCGTACAATAATGTATGGGATGTAGCATTAACACCCTCGTACAATAATGTATGGGTGTAGCATTAACACCCTCGTACAATAATGTATGGGATGTAGCATTAACACCCTCGTACAATAATGTATGGGGTGTAGCATTAACACCCTCGTACAATAATGTATGGGGTGTAGCATTAACACCCTCGTACAATAATGTATGGGGTGTAGCATTAACACCTCGTACAATAATGTATGGGTGTAGCATTAACACCCTCGTACAATAATGTATGGGGTGATGGTAGCATTAACACCTGCGTACAATAATGTATGGGGTGTAGCATTAACACCCTCGTACAATAATGTATGGGATGTAGCATTAACACCCTCGTACAATAATGTATGGGGTGTAGCATTAACACCCTCGTACAATAATGTATGGGGTGTAGCATTAACACCCTCGTACAATAATGTATGGGGTGTAGCATTAACACCCTCGTACAATAATGTATGGGGTGTAGTATTAACACTCTCGTACAATAATGTATGGGGTGTAGCATTAACACCCTCGTACAATAATGTATGGGGTGTAGCATTAACACCCTCGTACAATAATGTATGGGGTGTAGCATTAACACCCTCGTACAATAATGTATGGGGTGTAGCATTAACACCCTCGTACAATAATGTATGGGGTGTAGCATTAACACCCTCGTACAATAATGTATGGGGTGTAGCATTAACACCCTCGTACAATAATGTATGGGGTGTAGCATTAACACCTCGTACAATAATGTATGGGGTGTAGCATTAACACCCTCGTACAATAATGTATGGGGTGTAGCATTAACACCCTCGTACAATAATGTATGGGGTGTAGCATTAACACCCTCGTACAATAATGTATGGGGTGTAGCATTAACACCCTCGTACAATAATGTATGGGGTGTAGCATTAACACCCTCGTACAATAATGTATGGGGTGTAGCATTAACACCCTCGTACAATAATGTATGGGGTGTAGCATTAACACCCTCGTACAATAATGTATGGGGTGTAGCATTAACACCCTCGTACAATAATGTATGGGGTGTAGCATTAACACCCTCGTACAATAATGTATGGGATGTAGCATTAACACCCTCGTACAATAATGTATGGGGTGTAGCATTAACACCCTCGTACAATAATGTATGGGGTGTAGCATTAACACCCTCGTACAATAATGTATGGGGTGTAGCATTAACACCCTCGTACAATAATGTATGGGGTGTAGCATTAACACCCTCGTACAATAATGTATGGGGTGTAGCATTAACACCCTCGTACAATAATGTATGGGGTGTAGCATTAACACCCTCGTACAATAATGTATGGGGTGTAGCATTAACACCCTCGTACAAATAATGTATGGGGTGTAGCATTAACACCTTCGTACAATAATGTATGGGGTGTAGCATTAACACCCTCGTACAATAATGTATGGGGTGTAGCATTAACACCCTCGTACAATAATGTATGGGGTGTAGCATTAACACCCTCGTACAATAATGTATGGGGTGTAGCATTAACACCCTCGTACAATAATGTATGGGGTGTAGCATTAACACCACCCTCGTACAATAATGTATGAGGGTGTAGCATTAACACCCTCGTACAATAATGTATGGGGTGTAGCATTAACACCCTCGTACAATAATGTATGGGGTGTAGCATTAACACCCTCGTACAATAATGTATGGGGTGTAGCATTAACACCCTCACGCAATAATGTATGGGGTGTAGCATTAACACCCTCGTACAATAATGTATTGGGTGTAGCATTAACACCCTCGTACAATAATGTATGGGGTGTAGCATTAACACCCTCGTACAATAATGTATGGGGTGTAGCATTAACACCCTCGTACAATAATGTATGGGGTGTAGCATTAACACCCTCGTACAATAATGTATGGGGTGTAGCATTAACACCCTCGTACAATAATGTATGGGGTGTAGCATTAACACCCTCGTACAATAATGTATGGGTGTAGCATTAACACCCTCGTACAACTGTATAATGTATGGGGTGTAGCATTAACACCCTCGTACAATAATGTATGGGGTGTAGCATTAACACCCTCGTACAATAATGTATGGGGTGTAGCATTAACACCCTCGTACAATAATGTATGGGGTGTAGCATTAACACCCTCGTACAATAATGTATGGGGTGTAGCATTAACACCCTCGTACAATAATGTATGGGGTGTAGCATTAACACCCTCGTACAATAATGTATGGGGTGTAGCATTAACACCCTCGTACAATAATGTATGGGGTGTAGCATTAACACCTCGTACAATAATGTATGGGGTGTAGCATTAACACCCTCGTACAATAATGTATGGGGTGTAGCATTAACACCCTCGTACAATAATGTATGGGGTGTAGCATTAACACCCTCGTACAATAATGTATGGGGTGTAGCATTAACACCCTCGTACAATAATGTATGGGGTGTAGCATTAACCTCGTACAATAATGTATGGGGTGTAGCACTTACAGCCTCGTACAATAATGTATGGGGTGGTAGCATTAACAGCCTCGTACAATAATGTATGGGGTGTAGCATTAACACCCTCGTGCAATTATGTATGGGGTGTAGCATTAACACCTGCCCACAATAATGTATGGGGTGTAGCATTAACACCCTCGTACAATAATGTATGGGGTGTAGCATTAACACCCTCGTACAATAATGTATGGGGTGTAGTATTAACACTCTCGTACAATAATGTATGGGGTGTAGCATTAACACCCTCACACAATGATGTATGGGATGTGGACATTATCGCCCGCTCACAATAATGCATTGGATATACCGTATTCGGACCCAATAAGCGCATAGGGCGTTCGAAAAATTGAAAAAATGAAAAAAAGGTGCTAATCAGATGAAATTATTGTAAATCTTTACAGTTTTGTATAGTTTGGTCTTTGTTTATGCGTGGACAATTGAAATTGAGGCCTCAAAAAGGGGGAGGGGCGCTTATAGGGACATGGGCGCTTATTGGGTCGAATGCGGTAGCAGTTACACCCGCGCACAAAAATGTATTGGATGTAGCATTAACATTTGTGCATAGTAATGTATGGGATGTAGCATTAACACCCGCGCACAACAATGTATGGGATGTAGCATTAACATTTGTGCAGAGTAATGTATGGGATGTAGCATTAATACCCGCGCACAATAAAAAATTGGATGTAGCATTAACATTTGTGCACAGTAACGTATGGGGTGTAGCATTAACACCCGCGCACAATAATGTATGGGGTGTAGCATTAACGCTCGCGCACAATAATTTTTGGGATGTAGCATTAACACCCGCGCACAATAATATAATGGCATGTAGCATAGGTATTGTAGACCCCCATAGGTCTACAATACCTCGGTTCTTTATAAAATATTATTGTCCTCACCTAAAATTCCCCCTTCTGACCAACGCTCTTCTGTCCAAAAGGATCGCACCTAACTCATTATTATTAGATATGATTGTCCTTCCCCAGTTATGTTTCATACAAAATATGGATGCATTAATTTCGCTCAAGGATTAAGGAGAAGTAGGCCTTTAAAGCCAAATTTCATCAAAATTTCCCCATATGAGCCACGCCCCTGATAAAATATGACAGTCCTTCCCCTATGATGTTTTGCACAAAATATGGATGGAATCCACTCAAGGGTTAAGAAGGAGTAGGATTTTAAAGCTAAAACAAACATTTATTGTAATAGACACCAATACAACAGGGAGAGGGTCGTTTGGGGAATAATTAATCCACCAAATGATTCTCTCCCTTTCTCTCCCTATCCCCATCTGCAACATATCAAGAATGCAGTTGCACAGTGTTTGAACATTTTGAAATTTTGAGGTACTTTTATATTCAATAAATTGCAGACAAAAAATTTGAAAAACAGGAGGATTGCCCAGCGACAATCAGCATCCCTTAATACTCTTTATACTAATTTTAATTGAAATCACCGACCGAAATATAAAAACAGGAAGTTGGCCCAGCGGCCATCTTGGAATACCAAAATCTTTACGAAAGTATTTGCATGTTGTTGGCCATACCTTAAAACCCCTGAAGACCAATTTTCATTTAGATCTGAGACCTAAACCTGAAAACAGGAAGTGGGTCAGTGGTCATCTTGGAATACTAAAATCTTTATATATAAAATATAATTGTATTTCTGTAATGATGTTTCATACTAAATATGGAATAAAGCCACTCAAAGGTTAAAGTGGAGAAGGATTTTAAAGCCAAATTTCATCAAAGTTCCCCCTTCTGAGCGCTACCCCTCTGTCCCCAGGGGTCGATCCTAACTCATACATAACTTTATACAAAACATGATTGTCCTTCACTTATCATGTTTCAAACCAAATATGGATGAAATCAATCCAAGGATGAAGGACGAGTTAGGATTTTAAAGCTAAAATTATGAAAAATTTCCCTTTTAGGGCCCTATCCCTCAGCCCCTTGGGGTTGGACCACACTCGTTTATATAAGAAATGATTGTCTTTCCCCAATGATGTTTCCCACTAAATATGGATGAAATCTATCCAAGGATGAAGGAGGATTAGGATTTTCAATCTAAAATTAGAGTAGTAGGATATCTAAGCTAAAATTAAGAAAATGTCCCCTATTCCGGCCCGCCCCTCTGCTCTTAGGGGTTACACCTTACTCATATATATACAATATGATTGCCCTTACCCATTGATGTTTCAAACCAAATATGGATGAAATCCATGCAAGGATGAAGGGGATGTAGGATTTTAAAGCTAAAATTAAGAAAGTTTCCCCATTTGGGGCCCCACCCCTCAGCCCCTTGGGATTTTACCAGGCTCGTTTAAATAGAAAATGATTGTCTTTCCCCAATGATGTTTCATACCAAATATGTATGAAATCCATCGAAGGATGAATGAGGAATAAGATTTTAAAGCTAAAAATAAGAAAATTTCCACTTTTGGGGCCCCACCGCTCAGCCTCCAGGTGTCGGAGCAGGCTCATTTAAATAAAATATGATTACCCTTTCCAAACATGTTTCACACCAAATATGGTTGTCATCCATCCAAGGATGAAGGAGGAATAGGATTTTAAAGCCAAAAATAAGAAAATTTCCCCTATTCGGGCCGGCCCCTCTGCTCCTAGGGGTCCCAACTAACTCATTTATATAAAAAAAATGATTGTCTTTCCCCAATGATGTTTCATACCAAATATGGATGAAATCCATCCAAGGGTGAAGTAGGAGTAGGATTTTAAAGCTAGAATTAAAAACAAAATTCCCTTTAATTTCCCTTGTAATTCACTCAAGGGTTTAGGAGGAGTAGGCTTTTGTATTAATAGTTTTACGCACGGTCAGATCATCCTGACGCACGATCAGATGACCTTAAAAAACCAAATTAAAAATAGAATTAGATACATTCTAAGAAGAAGTGTACAATTTAATCATAAACAGCGTACTATTGATCTTTACATTCATTAACAAAATAAGTAATTAACAGTTGTATAACCAATAACTTTCACTACTTGATCACGTGATAGCGAAAGTTCAAATGGCCATCGCTTCAAATAGAGATGTTTGCACATGTAAATATCTCTGACATTGGCAGTCGAGGCCAGCTACTTATCAGTATGGACAGATGTGTAAATAGTTAACGTAAGCCGGACATAGTTCCGTAACATGGTGTTAAGTAATCTGTTCGCGGTATGCGGTATAAATTTCCACGTATGTAGGCTGTTTACCTCGGAATTCAAACATTTTAAACGTCACAACAGTCTTCTCAGTTTGCATCTTTGGGTGGTTTTGTGGCCGAGAATAGATAGAGTATGTTTATATATGTTATTGCATATTGACAAAGAAGGTTTAGAAGAGATGTGCTACTCCTCGTCAGGAAAGCGATTCGATCAGAGCTTTTGTTTTATAACTAAAATAACCAATACTGACGAAACTCCATCAAACTTCGCATCGTCTCTAACAACTTTCAGAGTTATCAAATTAACAGCATCTTATTGAATATTCCCACAAAATACGTATTGGTCGATCAGAAATAAACATTCCTTACTATTCATAGTACTTAAATAAGGCTGGGGATTCAGAGGCATACACGTTTTGTTAAAATTAATGTACTATTTATGTTGTAAGTGAACTATTTGGAAATATTTTGACATTGATGAGTAATTCGTGACGGTATAACACCGTTTGTGGCAGGTTGGTTGATTTATGTATTGGGACATCAGACTTTACGTCCTATATACAGTTAATCTGTTTGAATGATAAAATCTACAACTGTCATTTACATGATATTGTCATAAGGGACATGATGTGCATGCTTTTGTAAAGTCGAATCCGGTCCAACAAACGTTTACACATGGTATAGACACTATTAAACATCGTGGCATGGCTATTTGGTGACAGACATATGTTCTGAACCCTATGGACTTCTTTTATTTGCCAAAATACAATTTACAACTCAACAGTTATACGTAAGGTTTGGCTCGATGCAGACACTTATGTTATGTTAAAGAACACCTAAGAAATGATATATGGGATTGTAAAATATCACTAGTTTAGCTAAAGTCGGTAAAAAAACCGTTTCTGGTTTATAAGCAAGATTGACATATGATAAAAACACTCAAATCAAAATTGATAAGAAAATTCCTTTTTTCCCTTAAATACTACAACAAATATAACCTCTATCGTTAACAGTTGACCTAAAATTGACAGGAAAATCAGACTATCTATATAGCCATCCGTTACCATTCCAATAAGCGTCGTGGCCTATATATTAAACTGCTTAGATAAAGTTGCCAAAATTGCTGGTAAACGATAGGACAGAGGACTTGGAAGGTAAGAACAGTTTTAATTCAAATGTAATAGGACGCTAAACTAATAAACCAACGTTAACCAATTCACATTTACATTATAGGATATGTTTGTGTACATTGAAGTAAGGATAGTATCATATTTAACAAATAGACCATCAAAGTTAATGTACCTGCTTAGGAATTAATATCTAGGTGTTTTTTTCTTCTAAATAACGTCTTTGTGAATGTTGGGTTAAATACCGACACACATCTGTTGTATATTTCTCTGTTGAAAGTTTTGCACTACATCGGTTGACATGAACTGAGCAAAAGTCGTGTTTTTTATTTTTCCAGTTGGTATTAATAATAAATTAAAAACTTTAATTTGCAGAGGTATGCGATAACATGAAGCTACGTTAAATGTATCATCATTCATTTAAGCAAGATAATACTTTAACAGTGGTGTTTTTCGGCCATTGTTTCTCACTACCCATATCGATGTTATTGCAGACGCTCACTCACTATGGACGCCGCTAAGATCCTTGTCCTTTTTACGGCTTTCCTGGTTACTGGAGAGGGTGCGCTAGTGGTCCCTATGACTAACGTAAACGACTGGGGCGGGAAATTTGAGGGGGATTTCGTTTTCAGTATTACGGAAGAAATAGATGGCTGGGAGGCACTTCTCCGGTTTGACGCGCCAGTCACGGGAATGACGGTAAAAATTTTGACTAACGTATTCATGCATGTATAACCCTCACTGATGATAATGTAAATCCTTAAGATACACGGAGGTTTATCATCTTGGGTTTGAAATGAATGTAGAATTGAGGTAAACTTGTAAGGCACATTCGTTTTGAACGGCAGTTTTAGTGTGTCAAAATGCAACGAATTGAAAATGTGTTAACATAATGAAATAATACTAATTTAAATATCCTTAAGATTTACTATCCTATTACCTCAACAGTACACCCGCAATTTATAATACTATCATGTGAAAACTATCTCAACGCTTTGTTACTTGTTTTTAAGGTGCATCAAATACAATTATATCATTTAGATGGGGTCGATGCATGTTTTTATTGACCAAAGAAAAATGATCGACCGAGGACGTAGTCTCTGAGATCTGTTCCCTTCTGCCAGTTGCTCAATATTACCAGCGCCAATATCGTTAAGCAGATGTAAAGAGTCTATATACAAAAAGCATACTTTAATTGTCAGGAATGGATGGGGGATGTTGTAAAGGTATCTACAGACAACAAAAATTACACACTGGTCAGTAAGCCTTACACGTCCATACAGCATGTCGGTCAAACATTGACAATCACCGTCCAGGCGGCTTACTCAGGGAAAAAGGCTCCAGCCGGGAATGGAACTCTTCTTAACATGGGGCATGATGGACAGACGGTACCACCCGTCCCAACGGGTATATTGTAATATTTATACGAATTAGTAAACATTCCATTACACTTTTAATCTTTGGGTTCATCTACTGGTTGTTATAACTCCCTCTTAAATCAAATTACAATCAGGTAATGATATGGAATTTAAACTTTATTCAGAAGATTTGATTGATTTGATAGCGATATTAAGGTGTTATACGGCAAGACTCCCCAGCTGTTCATAAAAGCAATTGAGACCTTTTAAAAGTTGTGAGAGAAACTTACTCCTTTTCATTTACTTCAATATCAACATTTTTTTCTTAGTTCCGGGTGCTAAATACAACTATAATGAAGTACTAGAGAAGTCCATACTGTTCTATGAGGCCCAGAGGTCGGGGAAACTGCCTCCCACAAACCGGATACCATGGAGGGGAGATTCAGCTTTGTCCGATAAGGGACAGAAGGGTGAAGATCTCTCAGGAGGATGGTATGATGGTATGGATCTTATTTAGTCATTGCCATCGCGAGTAACATATCTTCTTCAAAACAAAAAAATGTTTGTCATAAATGAAAAAATAAAATGTATTTAGAGTTAAATTGTGAAATGTAAACTACTATGTATTTAAATTGAAGATGTTGACCCATGTTTGACTTTGTAATTTGACTAAGTGTGCTTACATAAATTAATATAAATATAATGATTTCCAGAGATATTGTAAAGTATTAGTTTTAATTACCTTTTTTTGTAAAAATTGATTCCATTCATTCTAAACATTGTAATTCGCATATTGGTGGTAGCCTTCGTTGCTAATAACATCTAAAGCTATTTTTGTTCTAGATTATAGAATTTGTAAAATCTATGTTTGGAATATTGTCTATGGAGTAACTATTGTACTATACAGCTGGAGACCTGGTGAAATTCGGTCTGCCAATGTCTGCCAGCGTGACCTTGTTAGCATGGGGCTTCCTCCAGTATCCCGATGCCTACACGGACGCCAATCAGACGGAATATATGTACGATTGTATCCGCTGGCCTCTCGAGTGGATGATCAAGGCTCATACTAATACCTCCGAGTTATACATTCAGGTAATTTTTGAGAGGTAAACTGTGATAAGCATTAATAGCAGTTTAAGATTAGTGCAATCAAATTGTGTCACAAAACTGATTTAGGTTAGGTTAAACTTTGAACAGCCAAGGCCATTTCTGGAAGGTATTCCCGTATGATCTATATACGTATTGTGTCTTCTTGTGACTGTGGAACTCTTTTGAGAGTGCTTTATCACAGAAATAACTATTTTACGACATTCATGCTAGATCTCAATGACAAAAATAGTTTTTATAGCACCGTCATCTTGAATAGGAATTACTGCAGCTATCCTTTGGCTACCCTTATAAAAACTATGGCGTATCTAGACCAGGAAACAAAATCAAGACTCTTCTTCTAAAGCAAAACGTGACGCGGTACCACAAAGTGTTTGAACGGAAGTGGATAGTATTTTTTAAATTTCGTAGTTGCTAGTCTGTATGGCGGTACTCGATCACTTGCTAAGACAAATGAAACAATGGATAGTGGATATTTTTTAGCAATTTTATTTATTCTATAAGTTTTTTCTTGTATTGGATACATATTTCCGGAAAAACGGGAGAAAACGCAATTTCCTCCGAAAACACAATTCAATTCAGTGATTGCACTTCGATTTTTACATATTGCTAATATTATTTTCAAAATTATGTTCATGAATTTGTTAATATACATGTTATGAGGGCGTCTATAATGTTTAACATATTTGTATGTACGAATAATGCCGATATTTGATGTTTTACCGACCTGTATACTATGCCTGTTTCGTTCATCCAGCTTCGATATTCACGAGTGACGATACAAAAACAACTAACGATTATACTATACCCTTCCGTTCATACATAAATGTACACTGGTACCATGGACGAAGTAACCGTTAGAATACTGTATATACGTTTACATCAATATTGCTTTTAATGTGAACAACTTAATTGTGTTTCCAACCATTAAGACATAATGTTGATGTGACCACAGGTAGGAGACGGGAACATCGACCATGCCGCCTGGGGCAGACCAGAAGACATGACAATGGCTAGACCAGCATTCCAAGTCAACTCCTCGAAACCCGGAAGTGACGTAGCTGGCGAATATGCTGCTGCAATGGCTGCTGGTTATTTGGTTTTCAAGGATAAAGGTAAAGTGGTTACACAATTCGTTAGATTTATTAATATATAGTTTAAACGATAGTAACATAGACGTATAGATATCTATTACCATTTAACGTTAATTTGTAATTTCCAATGCGTTCACTAGAAAACAATCTAAAATCTTGTGAACTTGTTACTTTGACCTCAATATTCAAATTTGTTATGAACAAAATGCAGTGTTTTCAGCGAATTCAAATAAAGTGAAAAATAAATCTTGTGAACTTTTACTTGTTTCTCTCGTCTGCCATCAGATCCGACGTTCGCTGCACAGCTACTGAGCACAGCAGAAGAGATATACCAATTTGCCGTGACATACCAGGCAATATACAGTGACAGTGTTCCTCAGGCCGCCGACTTTTATAAGTATATTTACAGAGGATCGCTATTTATTATTTAAAACGAGAAGATATTTATCAATTTATCAGTTTCCTCTGATGTGGCTATTGATATATTCAGATATGATTCTAATATTCTAATTCATAATGAGTATAATTTACGTATGGAAGCATGCTTAAACCAAAGTAAGATTTTTGAAAAATGGCATAATTGTACTGTTCGTTTCCTATTTCAACAATTGTTTGTTTTTATATTTGTAATTACCCCAATATGAGCTGAATGCAATAAAAACATTATCTTTTGTGTAGATAGAATATATGGCTAAAAATTAAGTTCTTAGCTCCGATATATTACTATTAAAATGTAGTTCCTGTGTTTATGTATGAACAGATCTTCCGGCTACAAGGATGAGCTTTGCTGGGGAGCACTATGGCTACACAAGGCCACTAACAAAAGTTCGTACTTGACCTACGCAAACACATACTACCCGGATGTAGCTGACCCTGACTGGGGTCAATCTTGGGATGACAAGGGCGCAGGGTGTCAGGTACATTTTCACACGAATAAAAGTAATAAAAATATCATAGATTCAGTGCAAATTGCAAGCGTTTTAATGCAAATAAACGTTCTAGAGAGAAGTCGAAGCATTTCATGTCTATATACTTTCCTTTTCATAGGTCTGAGATATCATTACATTTAATTAGCACTGGTTGTCGATTCATACTCTTTCTTTACGGAAATTATCTGTATTTCAGTACAGAAAAACTGAATAAAATATTATTAACAACTTCACGACCTTACAGATTTGCCATGTCTACATTATCAACTGATTATAATTAATATCTTTAAAACTATTTAAACTATTGAAAATTTTATTTTAATAACCAAACTGATTAATATAGGGCATCCATACCTCATCTCGGGATCCTAATTATATATAAATAAACAGAACATTGTCACGTTTTTCATATATGATAATAATACTACTATTCTGATATCATTGCTAGATTTTGTTCTATAACATCACTGGGGAACAGAAATACAAAGATAACATCGAGGCGACCTTTACTGGCTGGCTGCCTGGCGGCACGGTGCCCTATAGTCCAAAGGGACTGGCGTTTCGGTCTCAATGGGGTTCACTCAGATACTCGTGTGAGTATGATCAAACACAACACGTGTTAACATATCACTTATGTATAATGCACACCTCTCCAAATCGTTATAATGGTATATTAATCAATAAATAACACGTTGTCCGAATAGGATACCAGAAATGTGAAAAATATAAATATGGATCGGATTAGGAACAAAATTTTCTTATAATTGTATTACATAACAAATTTGCAAAACACAACTTGCAAAATATGTTTTGGAAAAACTCATTTGTCCGGTTATCAAAAAACTTACAGAATACAGTCCTTGAAGTACTATCTTGTAAAGTAAATGCCCAGACAGTCTGGTCTGTGTCACGATTCATTGAATAACAATATAACTAAGTAAAAAAATTATAATATAAACCAACTTACTTTCACGTGCGATTGACGAGGGGCGGGGGGGGGGGGGGGGCTATTGTCATTACGGATATTACAATTACCAATTCCATGAAAATGCTTTAACCACAAGTAAACATTATACTGTCATTCGCGAAAACATCGTCCGGCATGAAACGTGAAATGAAGTTGGGGTGATCAGATTGACAGATAATGGTGACACAGTCCCTTAAAGAGAAGTCTTTACAAATGTAATCGTTGCAAACACTAAAGTTGTAATTCTAAACGTCACTTAAATGTTGTTTTTATTTTTAAAGCAAACATGGCGTTTATGGCTCTATTAGCGGCTGATAATGGCGTAAGTAACAGCAATTACCGCGCATGGGCAAAGTCCCAAATCCATTACGCTCTCGGCGACACCGGAAGAAGTTTTGTAGTTGGGTTCGGTGTCAATCCCCCTACACAACCGCACCATAGGGCAAGGTGGGTAGATCTAAAACAAACAGTTTGGATTTAATTGAATGCATATTTTAATCTAATCCAAAATCATTTGATATCGATGTTGTATTTTTTTTACGTTTATTTCATTAGGGTATTCATTTACAGTTAAATTGTATGTTACAACATGCAAATAATAAATGTTTTAAGGGTTACATTCCAAACCAACTGCTATTTTGCTACTTGATAACAGTATGGGAAAGACGCGTGAACAATATCGTCAACTTTCAGGCCCACTTCATTTATAATTTACTGAACCCATTGTTTTGCGGTTTGGCGCGCTGGAAACGCAAGACCATTCCATATATATTATAAAACTATTTCGTTCAAGACAGTGTAGATTTTTGGCCAATTTCTTATATTACGGTGTCACCACTTTAAATAATTTACGTTAACAGCACAGTTCCTTGGCTGAAGCGGGCCTGGAAATCGCTGTGTACATGGTGATAACGTGGATAGACTGCTTCCCCTTGTATGTTATACAGTTCCTGCCCGATGATGCCCGCGCCTTGCTCTTGGGAAGCAGAGCAACGAAAGGAGGCTAACCCACATACCTTATATGGAGCTATGGTTGGGGGTCCTGATGGAAACGACTCCTATACCGACAGCCGGACAAATTACGTCAACAACGAGGTCGCATGTGATTATAATGCCGGGTTCCAATCTGCCGTAGCAGGTCTGCTATTGTTTATCGTACTTTTGTTTGACCGTAGCAGGTTTGCTTTTGTTTGACCGTACCAAGTCTGCTATTGTTTATCGTACTTTTGTTTGTACCGTAACAGGTTTGCTTTTGTTTGAACCGTACCAAGTCTGCTATTGTTTATCGTTATCTTTTGTTTGACCGTAGCAGGTTTAGCTTTTGTTTGACGCAGCAGGTCTGCTATCATTTATCGTCGTTTGACGCGGGTTTATCTTATGTATTGCTTGACCGTAGCATATCTGCTATTGTCTGCCGTACTTTTTTTTGGACCGTAGCAGGTCTGCTATTGTTTATTGTATTTTGTTTGACTGTGTACAGGCTTTCTATTATTTGACTGTTTTTGAACCGTAGCATTTCTATTATTTATTGTACTTTTGTTTGACCGTAGCAGGTCTGCTATTGTTTATTGTACTTTTGTTTGACCGTAGCAGGTCTGCTATTGTTTTATCGTACTTTGTTTGACCGTAGCATATCTGCTATTGTTTATCGTACTTTTGTTTGACCGTAGCAGGTATGTTATTATTTATCGTACATTTGTTTGACCGTAGCAGGTCTGCTATTATTTATCGTACATTTGTTTGACCGTAGCAGGTCTGCTATTGTTTATCGTACGATTGTTTGACCGTAGCAGGTCTGCTATTGTTTATTGTACTTTTGTTTGACCGTAGCAGGCTATTGCTATTATTTATCGTACTTTTATTTGACCGTAGCATCTGCTATTGTTTATCGTACTTTTGTTTGACCGTAGCAGGTCTGCTATCATTTATTGTACATTTGTTTGACCGTAGCAGGTCTGCTATTATTTATCGTACATTTGTTTGACCGTAGCAGGTCTGCTATTGTTTATCGTACTTTTGTTTGACCGTAGCAGGTATGTTATTGTTTATTGTACATTTGTTTGACCGTAGCATATCTGCTATTGTTTATCGTACATTTGTTTGACCGTAGCAGGTCTGCTATTGTTTATCGTACATTTGTTTGACCGTAGCATATCTGCTATTGTTTATCGTACTTTTGTTTGACCGTAGCAGGTCTGTTATTGTTTATCGTACATTTGTTTGACCGTAGCATATCTGCTATTGTTTATCGTACATTTGTTTGACCGTAGCAGGTCTGCTATTATTTATCGTACATTTGTTTGACCGTAGCAGGTCTGCTATTGTTTATCGTACTTTTGTTTGACCGTAGCAGGTCTGTTATTGTTTATCGTACATTTGTTTGACCGTAGCATATCTGCTATTGTTTATCGTACATTTGTTTGACCGTAGCAGGTATGTTATCATTTATTGTACATTTGTTTGACCGTAGCATATCTGCTATTGTTTATCGTACATTTGTTTGACCGTAGCAGGTCTGTATTTTTATTGTACATTTGTTTGACCGTAGCATATCTGCTATTGTTTATCGTACTTTGTTTGACCGTAGCAGGTCTGTTATTGTTTATCGTACATTTGTTTGACCGTAGCAGGTCTGCTATTATTTATCGTACATTTGTTTGACCGTAGCAGGTCTGCTATTTTTATCGTACATTTGTTTGACCGTAGCATTTGCTATTGTTTATCGTACTTTTGTTTGACCGTAGCAGGTATCTGTATTGTTTATCGTACATTTGTTTGACCGTAGCATATCTGCTATTATTTTATCGTACGTACTTTTGTTTGACCGTAGCAGGTCTGTATTTTGTACATTTATCGTACTTTTATTTGACTGTTATAGGTCTGTATCGTGTTTATCGTACTTTTGTTATTAGCATCTGCTATTATTTATCGTACATTTGTTTGACCGTAGCAGGTCTGCTTATTGTTTGTCGTACATTTTGTTTGACCGTATGTTCTGCTATTGTTTATCGTACTTTTTTTGACGTACAGGTCGTACGTACTTTTTTGACGTATTGTTTATCTTTATCGTATTTTGTTTGACCGTAACAGGTCTGCTATTGTTTTCGTACTTTTGTTTGCCGTAGGTCTGTTTGTTTTATCGTTTTTTTTGTGACCGTACAGGTTGCTATTTTATCTATTTTGTTTGACCGTAGGGGTCTGCTATTGTTTGTCGTACTTTTGTTTGCGTCATGGGCACATCTTTGATCCACAGTTGGCCAATATGTCTGGCACTGTTAGTTTCCGGATATTGAAAACCAATTGGCCAATTGTTTTGAATATGATAAGAGAGTGGTAAAACCCAATAAATCAAACCAGCACATCCTACCTGGTTTTGTTATAATGAACGATGATATTGTATTTGTAATATTTAGGGACTATAAATACAGAACTTTTTTGCAAAAATGGTAACCATATTAACCTTCTGTAAAATATTTATTTGAGTGTGAATGTATATCATTTCTTTAGTTTATAGAACGATTTTTGTTTCTCTTTTCTAATTTTAACACTTTTCCCTTATATTTCAGGTCTGAGACATCTTGCCATGTCGGATCAATTACCGTAAAAGAAACATCTATGTTGCTGAAATAAATTCGTTAAAAATTTCAGTCGGTTTACTCTTTTATTTATTCACCGAAAAAGAGTTATTAGATTATTTATGAAAGTATCGATGTCACTATTTTAATTTCACCCAGTTTAGAAACATAGCGGATTCTCACAAAAGTTTGCAGACAAAATTTCACAGCCTGATGTAATTAAAAATTAGTGACTTCTTGAAACAATAAAATACGTTTAAACATACGATTCCAGTGATTTTCCAAGGGAATATTTTCCCAAACCAATACGCAATGATGTCTATATTTTAACGTAACGCTAACGTCGTGTTTTCGCACCATTCTCGGATTTCTTCTTCATTGAGGTATGACGAAAAAAAGTCGGCCAATCAGACAGTCTGATATAGTATGAAAAGCAATGAAATTAATCATTTACATTGTAAACCATTTTTAAAACCAATTTAGCTTTTGACCTACCAACGGCTTATTCTATTTAAAACAGACGTTTTTTGTAGGTGTGAACTCTCGTTTTTAGGCTTCTCTTTAAGAATTATATGCTGTATTTTTCATACTCAATAATCAAGAAGAATTTTTGATATGTTATTTACCAACTAAAGTGTTGTTATAAAGCATCTTATAGGTTTATCTGACCATTGGAAAGATTTCACAGCTAAATTCATTAAAAATGGTGGTTTTCAATAAATTACTGATGACAAATTAGCATGACAAAATTTTCACCCAGTTAAGGCACATGATAACCATGGAGCTTGCTTGTTTATAAGGTTTCTTCGCTCGAACTCTCTAGTAAAGAAAAAAAGACAAATTAACATTTATTCGGTGACTTTGAACATTGCTGTTAGTACCTAAAACCTTATTTTGAGTATAACCTTTCCAGGCTACAGTTTTATATTACCTTATCAGAGGCACACACCATTGTCTAGAATGATGTTACAGCACAAACA
Source organism: Argopecten irradians (assembly GCF_041381155.1). NCBI lineage: Eukaryota > Metazoa > Mollusca > Bivalvia > Pectinida > Pectinidae > Argopecten > Argopecten irradians. The sequence continues at coordinate 1,438,633 of NC_091134.1, read as the reverse complement.
TGGTCGAGGAGCCCAAACGTCCTGCTCTGTTCACGATTTTTTAAACTCTGAGACTGAGAAATGTTATCGCTTTATGTTTTGGTGACCTAGGTCAAGGTCGTTAGTAAAGCTACGGTAATCTCTATGTGTCGTAAGACGATGGAACCAGTTAGGTACAATTGGAGTAAATCAGTGCTGCAATTGACGGATAGCCATGCCCAGCTGTCAATCAAACTGCTTGGTACCGCCCCGTGACCTTGGTCGCCATCTCGAATGCTCCGACATGACAGCCATTTGTTTACGTCAATACCATAGACCTGTACGACGTGTGTAATTTGAAAATAAGGGTTAGCGTTGGTGTTAGGGAGAATATAACAGTAACAATCGATATCCTGGTAATTTTGTTGGAAATACTTACATAACAGGTCAGACTAAAGCAAGGATGAATCATATGGTTAAAAAGTGTGTGGGCATAGTAACAAGACACCTGCCTTTCACTGACCGGCTGATTTATTACTATTAGTTAATATGTCAGTATTTATTAAAAAAAATGTATGTTTTAGATCTTTGTTACCAAGACTATGTCTAATAAGACAAGATAAAATAATCAAAAACAGTAAAATAATACCTTTATAATAATAAACAGTTCTTTTGCAATCTGATTCGAATGAGACTAGACTAAATAATTGAAAAACAATAAAACAATATCTTAATAAGAACCAGTTCTTTCATACTCAGGACCAATTCTTAAAATACTACATACACATGTGGTCATATGTTATTTAGGGACGGCCTCCTGTGTATGTGGTGTTTGAAGTCATTTAGGGACGGCCTTTTGTGTATGTGATGTGTAATGTCATTTAGGGACGGCCTACTGTGTATATGGTGTGTTTGTCATTTAGGGACGGCCTCATGTGTATGTGGTTTGTAAAGTCATTTAGGGACGGTCTCCTGTGTATGTGGTGTGTAAAGTCATTTAGGGACGGCTTCCTGTGTATGTGGTGTGTAAAGTCATTAAGGGACGGCCTCCTGTGTATGTGGTGTGTAAAGTCATTAAGGGACGGCCTCCTGTGTATGTGGTGTGTAAAGTCATTAAGGGACGGCCTCCTGTGTATGTGGTGTGTAAAGTCATTAAGGGACGGCCTCCTGTGTATGTGGTGTGTAAAGTCATTAAGGGACGGCTTCCTGTGTATGTGGTGTGTAAAGTCATATAGGGACGGTCTCCTGTGTATGTGGTGTGTAAAGTCATTAAGGGACGGCCTTTTGTGTATGTGGTGTGTTAAGTCATTAAGGGACGGCCTCCTGTGTATGTGGTGTGTAAAGTCATTAAGGGACGGCCTCCTGTGTATGTGTAAAGTCATTTAGGGACGGCCTCCTGTGTATGTGGTGTGTAAAGTCATTAAGGGACGGCTTCCTGTGTATGTGGTGTGTAAAGTCATTAAGGTACGGCTTCCTGTGTATGTGGTTTGTAAAGTCATTAAGGGACGGCTTCCTGTGTATGTGGTGTGTAAAGTCATTTAGGGACGGTCTCCTGTGTATGTGGTGTGTAAAGTCATTAAGGGACGGCCTCCTGTGTATGTGGTGTGTAAAGTCATTAAGGGACGGCCTTTTGTGTATGTGGTGTGTTAAGTCATTAAGGGACGGCCTTTTGTGTATGTGGTGTGTAAAGTCATTAAGGGACGGCCTCCTGTGTATGTGGTGTGTAAAGTCATTAAGGGACGGCCTCCTGTGTATGTGGTGTGTAAAGTCATTAAGGGACGGCCTCCTGTGTATGTGGTGTGTAAAGTCATTTAGGGACGGCCTCCTGTGTATGTGGTGTGTAAAGTCATTAAGGGACGGCCTCCTGTGTATGTGGTGTGTAAAGTCATTAAGGGACGGCCTTTTGTGTATGTGGTGTGTTAAGTCATTAAGGGACGGCCTCCTGTGTATGTGGTGTGTAAAGTCATTTAGGGACGGCCTCCTGTGTATGTGGTGTGTAAAGTCATTTAGGGACGACCTGTGTATGTGGTGTGTTGGTTGGGTGCATTGCATGGTGTGTAATTCTGGGAGACTGCAGTTTACAAGAAGCAAGCTACTTTACGTTTTAAAGTCATATTTGGTAGAGTTAAAACTTATAAGTAGACTAAGTGTAGACACAAAATATATTGCGGATTTCAAAGACTTGTAATACCCCTCTTTTTGCTTTCATTTGAGCATTAAGATTCTAAAGCATTATATTTGAGCACCTAGAGCTTAGGCAACAGTAATTACAGAATTCCCCCATAGACAGCCTAATTTGAACAGCTGATGTTCGATGTTCTGGGTAGTTGATTGATTAGGTTAAACGCCCAATAACTTATATCAGCTAAGGACATTTTAGAACGGACTCACGGGTATGCAATGTACTTTCATTATTAAAAGTAGACCCAGCACAATCCTCGCAATAGCCATTGACACAAAACACATTGCATAAAGAGGATGCCGTCTTTCCATGCCTGAAGCTGTAACTATAAACCCAACCGACCACAGATGTGTGTGAAAGTCTGTATTATTTGAAAGGCTGCTGTAAATCCATGTTAGGTTTTCTTATAAATGTAGGACTCTTGCCTTTTATGATTGCTGACAACGCACCCCATCCGGTCCTATTATACTGACAACGTGCGAACCGGTATTCACAGGGTATACTGAGTACAATGTAGCAGCACAATCTATTACCCTACCGACTATGGCGCGTCTCGGCCAGGTACAGAACCCAAAACTCTCCTCGTGGGGACGAACACTCAACTCAACAGCCAAATAGTGACACGTAAGGGAAAAAATAGACATGTAAGGGAAAAAATAGAGACTACAAAGGTGTCCGAGACGTTAATTCCCTTCGCAGCATCCGTTCCAGTGGTATTACACTATACAGTGGAACCTATCACAAAGAGACAAAAGAATCATACAAGTAAGCTAAAATTTACATCAGTAAACATAAGAGATGAACCTAAAGGACGATGGGCATAATGTACTTAATGCACTGATTGAAACTTTCTCCTCGAGTACTGGTATATAACCGTCGTTGGGACCTGGATGTACCGGACAAGTTTGTTCATTCTTATGTAGGCGATTAAAGGACATCATTATCAACTGATAAAACGACCTAGATCTTCAACTTTTCAATGCAACGTAAGAATTCCATTAGATAAGGACATCGACAACTTATATATATCTGTGCTGGTGAAGGCCTTATTGTCTCTGTGTAGCCGTCGTCTTGGAGTGTGTCACATCTCACGTAAGTACTCGCAAATCTTATGATTCATGACTTTCTATGAACCTGGGAACATATCTGTACACTAAGATAGCTTTAAGTTTATTTCGGGTTTTTTTTTCGCAAAAACTAATGCAATTAAGAACAGATTTACTTGTCCAAACTATACGTCAGCAAAATTATTTCGTCGTTTAATGGTAATTCCATCGTTATATCATATACTGATTCGAAAACGAAGGAATAAAAACCGATACTTCTTAATAAGTATACCCTCAGTAACTATAAAGTTTCATCGTCTCTTTGAAAACGAGTTAAACAATTGAAGCGTTCCTTTGAATTCTGGAGAGATATTTTGCCACACTCTCAAAACTTACGTCAGTCCGTTTGTTTGTCATTCTTATTTAAGTTTATCCCTATACATTCTCAATGGTAATGCTTTCTGTGCTCCATTTCACTAAAGTTGGTTACAATCCGCGCTTGATGTATGGGGACGTTGGCAGCCTGAAATATGTCAAATATCTTGCAACAACAGTTCATATATTTGTATCGAATATTTCAATATACTTTTGGATATTGATAGTGTGATTTAAAACATATAACAACACCGTCATATGTCATGCAACTTCCATATTAATCCCCGAGCTGTCACTTGGAATTGTGACCTCATTTTCTTCGCCGACTTCAAGACGAACAAACGATAATTATTTCGATATTTTTTTTTTATTTTTTTTTTGTGTTTTTGTTTCTCCACTACCATTTAATAAAAGCCCTCCGGTGTAACTTCCTCTGAAGTGTACATTAGGATACTTGTAACTGCATGACTATGCGCTTAAAAAACTTCTGTCTATCCAACCTAAAAGTCTTTTACAATTTCATTGTGTCATGTTGAGACGACCGGTCCGTTTTCCCATTTTTTCATTGATTCCATCTGACGAGAATCCTGCAAACAAACTGTTATAGTTGAGGCGGGACTCGCGAACAACTTAGGGATATCACCAGGTCGACCTTCGGGAATTAACTAATGAACTCCTTGTCAGCATGCATCAAAAACTCCTTTAAAGAACGCTAAAAACGGCAAGAACCACATATGTTATTAAAAGAATTACCTTTGACATCATGAAAATGGCATATTACTACAAAGTCATTCACCTCTTGGAATTTTATCTAAACATAATAAACCTACAGTATTCACTCCAAAAGATAAGATTTTACCATGCAACTCGAATTCAATTTTCAGTTGAGGATGTTGCGTCTGCTAGTTTTAGCAGCTAGCGTAGTCCTGGTATTTGGTGGTGCCACCAACGTCCAAATAACCAATGAGTGGCCCGGAGGCTTTCAGGGAACGTTCACAATTCACCCTGATCACGCTCTACATGGCTGGAAAGCCCATCTTCAATTCTCCAAACCTGTGACCAAAGTCGAGGTTAGTATTCGTCCGACACTTACTATAAACATGGAGGAACGTTTTATAAACACACTGTCTATCGCTTGTTGACGAATTTTTGCTTATCACAGTCAATAAGCTTTGATTTTTTTGCTGCGTGAACACGGCATACAACATCGTAAAATTACTCTTTCTGTAGATCTGGAAGGCCTCTGTGCTATCAACATCAAACAACAACCAGGAATACGTGGTCCAAAACGTGGCTGGTGTCGGTGATATTGATGGTGGCTCAAGCCTTGACGTAATCTTTGTTGCACGCGCGCCCGGAGACCACGCTGGTCCAGTTAGAGTCTTCGTGGAAGGCGTGGATGCAGGCGGCAGTTCCGGTGGAGGTTCCTCTGGAGGAGGTTCTTCCAGTGGCAGCGGATCATCCGGTGGAGGTGGATCATCCGGTGGAGGTGGATCTGGAACACCTATTTCTGGTGGAACTTCATCGCTCGGATGTAAGTGCTTACATTATACTTGACGTTGTTATTCATCTTTTGTATTCTTCTCTATTCTGATAAAGCTTCACTTTTATTTAAGGAAAGGCGTTGACCAAAATAGATATAAATAATTCACAAATCATCTATGCCACTTGTGCATAATATATATAATAATTTACATTATATTTGGCATGCATGTACCTTCTTAATTACTATAAATATCAAAATTGGATCAGGTGTCGTTTTTAAGATAGTGGCATTCAGTTTGAAATCATGAAATAATGCCAGTTTTTGCGCACGTATTTACTGAAAGACCAATGCTTTCAAAACAGTCGACTTATCTGTATAAATTAGTATAAAACGGCCAGACAACAATAAGTGTCATTGCCTTTATGAAACAATGCTTAAACAAAAATATTACTTGTTTAACCATAACAACATGAAATTGACCTCGAATTACGTCATCTGCTAGTATTGTGTGTTTAATGAATAATTTATTAATTAATTAGGTTTCTGTCCATGTATTACTTACATGTCAAATAAGTAAGCTTCTTATACCGTATTATAGCATCAACGAAGTATGACTACGGAAACGCTCTCGGCTTGTCCATCCTTTTCTATGATGCCCAGCGATCCGGCAGACTCCCATCCAATAACCCGATTCCATGGAGATCCGACTCTGCCCTGGGCGATGGCAGTGACGTGGGAACAGACTTAACTGGAGGGTGGTATGATGGTAAGCATTATATTGGGGAGGGGGTCAATACTAGACAAATTGTCTACATTTATCACGACCGAATATTTTTCAGTACAAATCAGAATTTAATGATAACATTTCTTTAAATGACACAAAGTCATTGCACACAGGTTATTTATAGGGAAACCCGACTACATAAGATGACGTTTATTTCTTAATTTCCTTCGGATCTTCCTTTCCAGTTTTTTTTTTTTTTTTGTGTCATTTAAAATAAGACAAATATACGTTTCGTATTAACAGCCGGAGATCTCGTCAAATTCAACTTCCCTATGGCATCCTCTACAACCATTTTGGCCTGGGGACTGGCCAGGTGGAAGGATGGTTACCAGGCTGCTGGTCAGCTGGACATGATGTACGACTGTATCAAATGGCCCCTTGACTACTTCCTGAAATGCTGGAAGCCTAGCCAGAATGTATACTACGCCCAGGTAAACGGCTGTCTTAGAATTCCACGCTTAATTATTGATGCTCAAGAGGTTGATGGAAATGTTAATGAAATCCGAAGTAACAGTAATGTATCGCCCTGTAAAGTGTCATGTCCTGCAATCACTTCATTTACATACGTGTATTTGTAATTAGTGTTGCATTTCAAACAAATTACATGAAGGGGATCTACCTTTAGAACATGGAAGTGTTAAAATATCAATAATTTACCTGCGCATTTTCATAGGAATGGCACAATTTAACATCCGGTGACCCTAAATTTTGGTAATGCAAACTTAACACGACCACAACCATTTGAAAGGTGCTTTTAAAATTATTCAAGGCAAAGAATCGACTCTAAAGTTCAATTGCTTCATTCTGATTATTGTCTGTTTTGTGCTTCTTGTGTGTTGAAAATGCACGTCTAGATTGGCTATGTTTTATGTTCAAGGTTGCCAATGTGTTATGTGCAATGTTGGCAATATTCGTCTAGGTTGACAATGTTTTATGCCTAGGTTGGCAATGGTGGAGCAGACCACGCTGTCTGGGGCCGCCCAGAAGATATGAACATGGGCAGACCTGCGTACAAAGTAGACACAGGACGACCCGGAAGTGACGTAGCAGGGGAAACCGCTGCTGCCCTTGCCGCTGGATCTATTGCTTTTAAAGAGAGAGGTAATCAGCAAATAGGAGGCTTTGGTATTGTAATATTAGTTGAAAGAAAGCTGATTTTGAATGCACATAATTAATCACAAAGTGTTATATAGTCAATTACTGACCCCTTATAAAGGCAAAATGGGCCAGTAAGATTTATAGGGGCGATAGCGTAGCCCGAGCCTCCTGTACTTCTTACTAACCCTCTATGCCTTTATAGGGGGTCAGAATTGACTATATAACGAATTTATCGCATCGAGGACCATTTGTTTCATTAGATCTTTATTTTCTATTTGTTTTCTCACGAGTCTGAAATCAAACCTGAATCAAGTTGGCGAAGTATACAAACGATCGGGTTTTTTTTTTTTAATATTTGGCCTACGTATTTATTTATGTATTTCCTTCCGGATTCTGCAAATCACTGTATAAGGAACCCGAAGAACAATACTGAATAATTCATAAATACACAATAATTCGACATTCCTAGACTGGTTGTATATTGAAAGCATTACAAACAAATGTGACACAAACATTCATCCAACATTTATAGTGCAGACTCCATGATCATCTCTGCATTCTCGTTGAGATAATCAATTCAAGTAATACCGATAAATTAATTGTAGAGTGAGGGATGATAGATCGGACCCCTCCATTTGTTTACGATCGCAGTCACGAAAACGCTTAGATTCTTACGTTTGTCTTTCACCGCGTCATCAACTTTCAAACTGGCGTAGGGGAAGCAACTCGTATTTAAAAAATGCATTTTATGTAATTTGAAGTGTCAAAACGATTTTAAAAATAATTTCACATCAAAAGTTAATAAGTAAAATATATATGGTATATTTAGTTGAAGATATGTGTTTAAATTTTGAAGCGAGGGCGAGAACCGCCACATTGCACCATAATAAAATTGATTGACCCTCTATAAAGCGATAGGAGGTCACCACGTGACGGCTCTCCGCCAATCATTTGGGGACATTTCTGTCCGAGGTGCTATAAATTGTAATATTTACAGTTTGAACTAACGTGGACTCAATAAACCTGTTTTCTATTATTATCATTATCAGTGTATAATGATAGTACAACACGTGCGGCGATTCTATTGTTACAGGAATAGTCGTAGGCGTAGCAACGTGGGGCCATGGCCTCACTTTTGGTGGTAACATATGAATGACTTTATTCCGATCAGCTGTACAATCGAATAAGTTGACGATGACGTGAGAGAGAAAAAAATATGGGTGTTTAATAAAAAATATGCAACTTTAGCGAGAATAAATAATATTAATTTGCGTGAAAAACTGTAAATATAAGGAATAGGTTTTGATTTTATTGAGGTTATGAGGGTTTAATGATAATTGAGCCCGTGTAAATTTTATGTAACCCCGGCGATTTTATGTAACCCGGCTTTGCCGGAGTTCCATAATTTACACATGCTCCATTATCATTATAGCCTCATAGCCTCAATAAAAATCAAAACCTATTCCTTAAATAACTGCACGTTATAACTTAAATCCTGGCCATCTTTACAAAATTAAACTGCATGTAATTTAACTAAACAATATGTAATATTTGCATTGCAGATGCAAGCTACTCCTCAAAGCTATTGAATGCTGCCAAGAGTCTATACGACTTTGCTAAGAACCACAAGGGAATATATTCACAAAGTGTTCCTGATGCACAGAGCTACTACGGGTACGTATTCGTGAAAACTGAATTGCAATCCCATTACAATAATACGGTAATTTTGTATTCTGGTTTTTATCTCCAATAAAGTAGTGTCTATTGAAATATAACTTAACCTTTCATTATTGATGGAGCTATATGGCATTGAAAATGACATAAACAATACACAAAATGTAAAACATATTTTTACTATCCATATTAATGGAAACATTTCCTAAGAAATTGAGCGTGATTATTATCAATATCAGGTCATCTGGTTATAACGATGAACTGTGCGAGGGCGCTATGTGGCTGTACAAAGCTACCAAAGAGGGACACTACCTTGATGACGCCAAGGGATTCTTCGATGGAGCCACCAGCTGGGCCTTGTCATGGGATGATAAGAATGTAGCCTGCCAGGTCAGTTGTTTGTCGAGAGACATACTTTGTTGCATAGTTGCCATCATATTATCATTACCATACTTACTATTATTAATGTCTCATAACTATATTTCGATGAATTCTATTAAGACTGTTATAGATCGTTCAAATTTTGTTTTCCTTTGCGAATGCAGTATTCTGAATGGCGGCTGGTGTGTTGCATCAATGGCACCTGATGTAACAACATGGATACTGACGTTGTGTGTTGATTTGGAATCAAGCAATACCTACATCAAATACATAGCAGAAATAAATTTCATTTAAAAGAATGACTCTATAAATAAATCTTTACAAATATATAAACCTAAATTGATTTCATATAAATCGATTCACCATTCAAGTCCAATTCATTTTCCAGCTTCTCTTGTTTGAAGAGACAAAAGAGGAAAAGTATAAGGCACCAGTTCAAGCCTTTGTCAACAGCTACAAACCCGGCGGCGGAATCACTTACACTCCTTGTGGACTGGCCTGGAGGGACCAGTGGGGAAGTCTCAGATATGCTGGTATATCTCATTAATTGAAATAATAGAAATTTAATAACATCCCCATATATAGTATCAAATTAGAAAACTTGCTTCTTGTCCAGTGTGTATTACAGTTAACATGACTGGTTTAGGGATCGCCGTACAGTTAACATGACTGATTTAGGGGTCGCGGTTCAGTTAACATGACTGGTTTAGGGGTCGCGGTACAGTTATCATGACTAGTTTATTGGTCGCGGTACAGTTAACGTGACTGGTTTAGGGATCGCGGTACAGTTAAACATGACTGTTTTAGGGGTCGCGGTTCAGTTAACATGACTGGTTTAAGGGTCGCGGTACAGTTAACATGACTGGTTTAGGGGTTGCGGTACAGTTAAAATGACTGTTTTAGGGGTCGCGGTTCAGTTAACATGACTGGTTTAAGGGTCGCGGTACAGTTAACATGACTGGTTTAGGGGTTGCGGTACAGTTAAAATGACTGGTTTAGGGGTCGCGTTGACCGAGTGGTTACATCATGTCAGGGAAACATCCACACCTAGAAAAAGACGACTTCTTCTTTTATTTCGAATTTCATTTTCACTTCTTTTTGTAAACGCATATTTTGCATTTGTAATGACCAATGAAATGAGACTAACAGAAATTCACTTTGGACACGCAATGTACCCTGTACATACACTGTTTCTGTGTACAGCGAACGCTGCCTTTATTGCTCTGATGGCGGCCGAAGATGGCGTAGGAGGTAACGACTACAAAGAGTTCGCTCTATCACAGATCAACTACATTCTCGGTGACAACCGACAACACATGAGTTTCGAAATCGGATTCGGTAACAACTATCCCAAGCAGCCTCATCACAGAGGAAGGTAAAGTCTCGTATTCTATTGCACATATATAGATCACATAAGTAGCAAATTTCTCATCCTGATTTAAGACGTACGTATACATAATGTAAAAATGAAGTCGTAACGGATATGGTTTTTGTTCTGATAAATATTCATTATAGTCTGATGCGGTTGTACTGCGCGTCCAGCAACTTATAAACCATATTTTATTTTCTAAATCACCTTACTTAATTATAATTTTATTCATGTACGTCTCATTCGTCTTCCTTCGGTAAGGAGGTGGGGACATGTATTATTAATTAATCATCATCACATAATATAGATAGTGGACGGTGCAACGACAACCAGCATGCGGTTATAACAGAAACTGTTCATGGTCCACTAACTAATATTTTTGTTATACCTTGCCGGTTTTTAGTTCTTGTCCCGGCGCTGGTTGCGGTTGGAACGATTACAACAGTGGTGGCCCTAACCCACATGTCCTGAAGGGAGCATTGGTAGGCGGACCAGACCAGGGAGATAACTACGCCGACAAGCGATCCGACTACACTAAGAATGAGGTCACCTGTGACTACAACGCTGGCTTCCAGTCGGCACTCGCAGGTATTATTCATATTCTATTCTAGTTTCTCTCGAGAATGTTCATTTAGAAAGGGAGATGTCAAAGGAAAACATATAGTCAAAACACATATGATGTAAATTATCATCTGTTCAAGAGAAATAATACATTCAACTCCAAGTTTCAGCAGATTTTATCCAGATGCCACGTGTTTTTCGTAAAAGGCTTTGTCGAGTTGTATCTAATTAACTCGAGATATTACGTTTACTTGATTCATAACGTATTAGTATAAAGATGCATGTACACTCTGTTATGTGTATCGATTAAAACAAATGATTTCAACATTCAGGCTTTTACGGTAGGTTATTAATTGCGAAAATCTAACTCGCTTTCCTTTACTTGTCAGGTCTTTCATCAATGGCTACTCGTGGACAGCTCCCAGGCTCACCTAACGCCAAATGTTAATTTTTTTTTTTTAAATAAAATCTATTTGTCTAACAATTAACAATTATGTATTTCCTAATCTGTACTTCACAATTCATACTACACAATATATAAGTTTTTTTTATTTTATTTGTCGTGAATATTACAAAAAAAACAAATTGCAGAACCATTAAGTTTTAAATCTACAATATATCACGTTTATCATAATTACCATTATTTTATTGTGAATCCGTTGCTTAATAAACGGTAATATGATCAAAGCAATGATAAAGCCAATAAGACTAAATGTTTACATTGAATCTACTAGTTCGAAGTTGCTCTATAATATCTAAGTAATGAAAGTACTAGTAAGGGTACCTGCTAGTTTAGCTGGATTCATACATATTAACCTTCAAATGATAATAGTCACCAGTGAAAACATTCAATTTACCTATGCATATGGAGGAAACATTTCAAAATTGTAATTGTTGACGGGCAATAGTCGATACTGACTATCAGACAACAAAATAACTGATCGGTAAATATTTATTCTTTTTACATCGCTTTCAGTAGTCTACAAGAAGATATTAAGATACGGGTTTTATATGCCGATTGAATAAAAAAAATGAAAGAAAACCATTGCAAAAAAAAAGAAACGGTTTTTTGTATCTTCTTGTAGTCTTCTGGAAGCGATGCACACGTTTCTTTTTATTTGGCAAGATATTCTACCCTTTACAGATATATTAGATTTTATTCTACTAAGATTATATTAATCGAGTTTAAAAAAAAAACTAGATTAATGTAATCTCTGTAGAAAGATAAAGGGTATGATGTCTTGCCAAATAAAAAGAAACTAACTAGTCAAACAAAAAACAAAGTTCTTAAAACGTGTAAACTGAACAAACCATACACTTAGCCAGTTGTAGACAGACGCTCCGTTATAAAACCCTGTAAATAGTTTTAAAAATCAGCCGTCATGACATTGAAAACGTTTGACCTTTTAGTTGTAATATAAACCTGGCAGTCTTAAAGATAATGGTCTATCGACTAACTGTTACTGGTGCCATGGATTTGGTAGTTTATACTAGTTTATGTGGGTTGGTTGTTGATTAATTTTAACGTCCTATCAACATCTTAGGTCATTTAAGGACATCACCTGGATAAAATGTGTTGAGGTTTTGAATGATTATTTTCGAAAGCTGCGGTTTATTCTTGTTAAGTCTTCTTGCAATGGCGGAACTCCCTGTTGAAGAATGCTGGGTCAAATTAAATTATCATAGCACCTGTTTAAATCCATTGCATTTATTTACAAACGACAAAAACTTTTCGCAATATTTCTGGAATAGTGTCTTCAAGATTAAATATAGCAGTTTGTGCAAAGGTCGTATGCAATAATATTCTACCATAAATAAAGATTATCAAAACATCGTAAATCTGTTATTTACTATACTAACAATCTCCTTTGTCCGTATCGGCATTTGATATGGCTGCACTGGATTCAGATTTGAGGACGTGAATAAGCTTACTGCGTCTCCATAGAAACCTCGGAGCGCATTGTTCATCAAAATGACCAGATGCATTTCCAGTGAGATTCTGTCGGATAGCCTGATACTGTTCTAACAAGTTCGGTATGTCTAGGACTATAATGAATATCACTACCACACACAGCAGCGTCACACCGACAATGCCAATCCCCTGGGCCGACGTACGACCGTCGTAAGCACTGTGTTTCCTCCTACGGGTAGATGACAAGGCCGACTTGTTCACAGACAGTTCCCGTAGCTTCTGAAGTTTGCTGTCGAGGTCGGCAGGCAATGAATAACTGGCGGTGTTTGGACATGGACACAGGCATAGAGGTGACTGTATGGAAACAAAACAAATTTATTAGCTTCATAAAACATCAGACGTCTGTCATGCAACATAAATTCTTAAGATTTTAAGTGTTATATCAGTTTGTAAATGCTGTCATCCGTGAACGAGAAAGCAACTACAAGGGAGAAAACTTGAGTGCTCTTATAAATCAAATAATCGCTGAAATTCCAATAATACATACCGTTTTACCGGCTAAAGATAAAATATTTTTATTGCAAAATTGCAAAAAAGGATGTCTTAAATAATAAAAGTGTCAATAATATCGATTCTCAAATCAAAACCAATAAATTTATATCAGTATTCGAACGTTTAAATGCATTAATCAAACATAGACAATTATGTGTACCTTTGTCGGTTGCACGTGATCCGCACAAGTATGGTTTACTGTGGCGGCCGGAAGTAGGGTCAGTCTGTGTATGACACCGCGCATGCTCCACATCTGTATCGCCATTATTGGTTTATCACTTGATATCATAACGATTTCTTGTGCTAACACAGTCACATCGGTGTGACCTCCGTGGTCAAGGTCGATGGTTTGATTTGATGATCCATGCACGTGCACATGTGTATTATTGCATCGTGACGTCAGACTTACAAAACCTTGAAATTGGGTCGGCCATGTTTGATATGATATGCCGTACATCCCTATGGAAGGAAGCTGATTTGTAAAAATCCGTCCATTGGATACGACACCACCGCATGACATAACACACGGCTTGTTGCTTGTCATTTTCATTCCAGTCATGTCCTTTGAACTTTTGAGCTGTAACAAAGCGTTTTCGTGCTGAACCGGAACATGACATTTGCCATGATTACAAAATCGTGATTTGTTCGCAAACGTTACATCAGTATGGCTGTCGACAGAGAAGTAGAATTCAGTTGCTGGATAGATAGTTATGAGATCACACGTGAAGTTACCGTACATCAAACTAGTAGAAATAAGATGTTCTTTTCCAGCTTTATCAAGTGGGATCACGAAATAAAATATCTCCCCGTCCATAATATCGAGAACTGTCATCCGAACTTCCTGGACGCTTGTTATTCGTACTATGCAGTCTCCAGTGGTAAACGTCTGTTGGCAGGTTGTCCGGAGGTGATGTTCAATGATTGCAGACCTTTCATTTGATTTAGTGACCTCTGACCCGGAAGCTCTATAAACAGTGACGGTGACCTGGTCTTTTTTATCGTTCATTATCCGCAACCTCGTGGTGTCGTTTCTATACGCATTCCGGTTAAATGATAGAACGAAGTCCCTTCCCAACATATTGGTATGAGCTGGAAATAAGACATTATATACAGTATAATTTCACATACATACTATTAATTTATTAATGGCATGCCATAAGGTTTTCCTTATTGTTTTTTGATTCAAAACTATTCAAGATACATATATGATCTTACATGAGTGTTCATTTCATATGAGAATTTATGAAACGAGTCTAAGAAGTTTTTATTTTTTGCGAGCCTTGGCGAGCAAAAATTAAATCTTCGAGACGAGTATATAAAATCTCATATGAAATGAAGACAAATTTAAGATACTTTTTATCACATATCTACAAATACCTACATAACAAAGAAGTTAACTTTAAATGTATTCCGAAAATCAATCAGAGGCTGAAAATTTTGTCCCGCCGTCCTCGTCATCCTGACGTCACGTCATTTTTCCAGACGTCATTTATTTGTTCTGTTTGACGTCACAATGAATTCCCAGCCAATGAAAATCGCTCCAGGTCATATTACACTAGTCCAATTGCAAAAAATTATTACACGGGCGAAATCACTGGGTATCAGGCGGATTATATGATAAAATTAATTAGAAAACAGTAATGATATATAGATAACCTACGTTGTTGCCCATTTATGATGTAGAAGACAACCATCAAAGCCACGTATCTCATCCTGCTGCTTACACAAAATAACAACTCCTTTCCATCTTTTATGGTTATATTCCACTAAATATATTCATGCTCCATCTTCCCAGTATCGGCCCCAAGATACGGTGACACCTTGTCCTAAATACACTGGTTATTTTTATCAAAAACCTTTGCAAGACGCTTTATTTTACATCAGGTTGACAGGTGTGACGTTGTAGCTTTGGTTACAGGTTCGTGCCGTTTGATGTTCTGAGCCAGGGTTCGGTTTCCTCCCTGGTTACAATCGAGAGAAACATCTGTTGACTGGCCAGATTACTACGCCATAAATCATACGATCTGTCCGTATGTGGTTTATGAATTACATTAATTACAATCTACCTTTGTTTCCTGCTAAAAGTAGCGTTCCAATTGGAAACAAAAGCAGATACTACGGAGAGGTATCAGTGGTCAGCATAGATACCGAAGGGTCGGGTCAAACTGAATGCTATTCTAAACGTTACATTTTAGAGTTTATTGTAATACCAGCGGTCAAACAACAAATGAAATTTATGTTTTGTTCTAATTGTACTTAATGTGAAAACAAGCAAATAAATGTGAGTTAGGTCAATGTCACCAAAGTCCTCCCATTCCTGGTTTGTTTTCTAAACTGAAATTCGTCAACGAGTGGAGTGTATTTGTTTTGTGATAGTACTATAAAAGGGACAATAATTCACTATTACAAGGAAACACAACACGACTCTACCCAAGCATCCCAATACATATATATTCACACACAAATACCGACAGGCCGTGCTTAAATGACCCTGAGTATTAATGGGGCGTTAAAACTAACAACCAAACCAAACCAAATTATATACAAGAATAAATTCTATTTTTTTCTGCAGAATTTGTGTGAATTTGGACAGAAGTTTCACATTTTTATTTTCGACGCAGGAAATAACTAAGTATTTAATAGCATACAAGATGAATGGCTGTATGATATTCCCAAATATATTTATCAATGATTGCCTGTTGGTTAGATCATCGTCCTACAAACAGAAGACACCAAGCAGCACACCCCAATCGGTCACATTATACTAACAACGGACAAACCAGTTGTCAAACTCCATCTATGCTGAGCGCTACGTAGGAGCATAAAGTACCAAAATTGACACATAAGGAAGGAAACAGGGCACATATGAATGAATAGATATTTTTTCAACTTATTTCTTTATTTAATGTTTTATTCCATATTAACGTCTTCTTAAGTCATGCTACTTGACTCTGATTGGCGTTAATAGTAAAACTACTTACAATACCGGTATTACACAATGTAAAAAGTCCTTCAAACAGCGACGACTTGTTTTACAGTTGTGTTTACAAATCTGTAACTTTTGCCAAAACAAAGCCAATCCAGATCTAAATGAAACCCATATACAAACTCTGCGTAAACATTTACGACAGCTGCAAATCTCGTCATCAATCAATCTCGAGGTTTTTTTTCACTTTAAATGCTGTGTTACTGCCATGGTAGCGTGTGCGTGTGTGACATTTATCTTAATTATACGATTTCAAAAATATTTCTAACGATGTAAAATTGAAAATAATTGCTCTCGCCTGGCTGTCATTCAATTAAGTATATCCCTTGCCAACATGCATATTATTTATAGTATTTGTACTAAACTACTGAACGTGACCACGATAATAGATATATTGTAGTTCTTGTTGAAATGACTTATATTTTAAGAAATAGAATTCGAAGTAATCCTATCTCGAAAGCATTATCTTTAGTTGACTGTACGGGAGCAAAAAGTTATTATCGGGATAATCCTCCTCCTCATGGAGGAATAATATTGTATTCCTATTGGTAAAAACGACGTCACATGATGTCCAATTTATCATCTATAAGGTTAGTAGAATCTCGTGTTTGGTTTTGACAAGAGTTATCGTTTTACGGCTTACGTCATTAGCAACAAGATGGCGGCCGAAAAATGCTTCGGTCAGAGAGAAATGGAATCCAAATGTGAAAGATAATAATGATGACGCTCTTAAAAGTAACGAGAAGGATTACTTCACAGGTATACTCCATGAAAATGTAATCAATGAGGCAAAAATTGTTACAGTTCAAAGTGTTTTTACATTATTTTTGTTATGAATTATTCATGAATGTTCATGAATGATTAACAACAATACAGACTATACCAGGTATGCATTGTAATAGCTTTTGTTGTAATGCCAAATGTATGTTAAGATGAAAACGTATTTGAAGAAGAAGCCACTAACCATTACTAATATCGCTGTAAAATGGGGAAAAAAGTAAACAATAGCTTGGATTCTTGGTTTGACTGTGTGTAGTCACTCTACTGTACTGTAGATGTAAAGACATTTATTTCATGATATAGAACTACCAAAATTTATTTTGAGCCATTATTTTAACTTTATATATGCATTGTAAGTATTGTCATTCTCAGAATGTTGGTAACTTTGGTCGTGAATAACATAATAGAAACTCCTCTTGATTCGTAAGTATGGGAATTACTGTAATATAACTTTAAAAAAACTTTTACTTATTGGGCTATTTTTGGGTATGAAAATAACTACTGTATATATAGGTTGCTTCCCTTTATCCGTAAAAAATTCTGCAAAATTATGAAATGAAAATAGGCATATCCATACTCAAGCTGAAATAGATAGCAATAAATGGGCAAGTGTCCATGGCGTGGCTACTATATACAACGGTGTAGCTAGAGATTAAATATTATTTCTATAATTACATTTTCTGTACATGATTACTATAGAGTTACTTTGATGATTGCATTAATGCATAAATAATCTAATCTATGAAAGATATAATTTACGCTCAAATAACAATATTTATAATCCATCATGTTTAAAAGATATCGGTGGAGCAGATAGAAATATGTCGTGACTATGAAATAGTGGGTTTGTTTTGGTTTGGTTAAACATCCTATTATCAGCCAGGATCACCTTAGGACGAAAATAGATGATGTATTGTGAGGTTGCGGTATGTGTCTCCTTGTGATAATGAAACTCACGGTCACATTATACTGACAACGGACAAACCAGTCGTTCCAGTCCCTTTATAATGAACGTTAAGCAGGATCAAAACTATCACAATATAGAGACTATGGAGGGGGACCCAAATCTTCACTTACAAGCACGAGCGCTTGAAGTCTGATGTAGCCTTTTCTTTAAAATAACGAAATATATCAAAAATGCACATGTACATCAATCATGCACTATGTCAATTTGGGTAGCAATGATTTTATGAAGCCATGATAACACTTAAATATAAATAAGATATAAGCATAACAATTGTCGTCTTAAATGTATATTGTTTAATTTTAAACATAATTATGATCTAGTAGTTAAACATCTTCGTTCGACGAGTTACATTAAACAATTGCCAGCTTTCTGTGTACTATCGATGGGGAGAACTCTTTAACTAAATCGTCAAAACCATGGTCTGATGGTCTTACTCAATGAAGCAGCTTTCTCATTACTGGTATGAATCCTTTACATGATATACAAACATGTAAGTCCGACATGTCATTGAAACTTAGTAACATGTGGAAGTAGGAGGGTAGACACTAAAAAGAATGTTTTGATGATATAATCATTTCCCCTGGATATGTGTTTGTGGATCAATCTGGATAGGGTAAAGGTATCCTTGCATTTGAATGAGCTATCGGTCTTGATTACATTCCAAAGAGATAAAAAAACTTCCCGTATACAATGTTTTAAATATAACAGTCTCTCCCTAATGTTCTCTGTATGTCGTTATAGATACGTTAAAATTCAAACTGGTGCAAATACAAACCCTGTTGACGGAAAATATGCTACTATCTAGATACGATAAGTTCATTCTCTTTTAATATGACAAATTGTTAAAGATGTTCCACTGCTGACAAATGGTAAGTTTTCACTATCAAAAATAGGAGCAAACGATTTTGCATTTTTCTTCATTTACAAAAGTTACTTACTTTACACCATTACCACCATTAAAGTGAATAGTCGGGCAAAGAAAACCAGTCTAAATGCGTTCATTGGCCTTCCAAAAGTTCTCACATATTAATACGATGGCCAAGTTCTGCTTACGTTTCCCAGTTCTGACCATTAAAGTAAAGGAAAGTTGAAAGCATTGAAAGCGAGGCTGCGTGTAAATTTAACCACGGACATAGTCAGCCGGGAGGACGTTTTAAGATTCCTATACTTTAAATTAATTTCTTCGTATGCAAACAGATTTTGGCGAGAGATTTTATTTTTCCATTTCATAAGAAATTATACTGGATACATTAACACCATTTTTACCGACTTTAGCCATCCTTGCCCGACTACCACCATTGAAAAGTTTGAGCTTCTCATTTTACTTCAAGTTAAAAATATGAAAAATAATTAATTGCATCCCGATAAAATTCTGTGTCACTATATCCTTTATGGAAGGAAGTATTGATTGCGCATGCACCAAAGGCGAAATAAATTATTTTATATTATTTTTTGTGTTAATTAGACATATATATACATGAACAAACACCAATTATTGTTCAACTGATGAATATCATTAATGCTTTGTCGGCGGTGGAGCATCTTTAAACGTGTGTTGTAAATCTGTAGTCTAGGGCAACGACTATTAAGAGGGATTAGTTTAATACCACTCGTTTATCAGATCGTATAATTTGATAACATCCTCTGTAACACAGAGCGACACCACTCCACAAGACATTGTTCATTGCTCTGGTGTTGAAGTTTTCACCATGTGTAACCTAATACTCACATTTATTGTTTACAATTACATTAGCTATTGTGTTTACTAATTGCGTTATCTCCAGATTCTCATTGGCTATGCAGATATTACACCTCAACATGTCGTGAGGTGAAGTATTTTCTGTTAAACCAAGGTCAAATGGATTTATTCAGGGAAATCGACATAGGCTTGAAGCATTTTTTGATGCCTGCAGTTATTTTGATTGGTTTGCACCGTGTCAATTTAATTCAATGTCTTATTAATAATCCGAGTATTGAAATAATTATGACAAAAACAATTCATAGAAAATGTAAATTATCCATTTATCCAAAATTTGTTCTCTTTTCTCAATAATGTTCTCCATAATCTGGAACCAAGTATATATATATGACTAAAAGTGATTTCAATATTGACATTTGCACTTTATGCTACAATTATTCAAAAGTATCCCCGTTTCTGAATTAATTTTATTAGATGATTTCGTAGAGGCTATACAGACGTCTTTATACTTCCCCGATATGAATATATTCAGAACTCAAGGCGTTTCAAAGGAAACGCTATCTGTCGACGGGCAGAGAACGAAAGCCAAACCATGATACAATATTAACTTATCTTTTGGACTAGTTGAACTAAATATATACTGTGATTTCTATCTAGTAGAGTATGTATGGTCGAGTGACACATTTAAATCGAATTGCATCATTTGCCTAGATTATTTTGTAATGAAACTCATTAGTACCATCGCTGCCTTTTTGCGGGTTATCTTTATAATATAGCTTTAATAGCAGTAAACAAGTAATATTCTTCACATTATCTACTTAGAAGTGTTTGTATAGCCCGGGAACATGTCCTCTTAAGACACATTTCGTTGAAAAGTATTCATATCGATATGAGGTCCATGAAGGGGTATAGGGATTATAAGCGCTGCATATTGTGAGAGGTCACTTAGCGTTCTCAAATATTTCATATGTCTCATATATATAGATTACATGGTTAATATCTTACAAAAAAAGGTTTATTTTTATGCAAGACTTAGGAAAGCTGGGATGTCGAGCACAAAAATAAGACTTGTGTTGTAAGATACAAACCGTGTATTCTGTTTATCCTGCAACCATTATGGCATTCAAAATTGCCAGTTATTTATTTGGTTTCGCTCGAAGCAAGACGCTTCTTTGAAGCAGGGGGAAAAAATCATTCACTAAACCGAATGAAAGTGTACTCCTTTTTGTCTACCGTGGGAAATATATAATCGCAATTGCAAACAGTACCAGTAATTCGATTCAGTATGAAATATCGCAATAAACAATATGAAAATACTCAAAAAACAATAAATACCCATCAAAGAATTACTTCACAATACATACCTTCGCCAAGAGCCAAGAAAAATACGACACCGTCATAGGAGATTTTAGATATTGTAAAATGACGTCATTACTGTGAATGTGACAGGACAGAATGACGTTTCATTCACCGGAAGGTCAGAGTTCGGGGTCAAGGTAGAAAATGTTCTGTCATATGTAGAACAAATTCACGTGATCGTATTGACGGATAAAGCACAAGTTTATCCGGTAGTAGTTATCCGTCAGTATATGGAAAAGTTGCAGAATAAATATGTATTAGTTACATTATCTGTATCACCTGTTAATATTTTTGCACCTTGAATCATCGAGGATGTGTCCAAATGCAATGTTAAGGGCATTTCCAAAAAATAATTTCTGTGTGTGTTATGTTGCAATACGGACATGTGTTCGAACTGAATATCACATTTATGAGATGATGGAAGGTACGATTTCAACCATTTCAATCAATTAATGACAAATAGGAAAATAGAACAGATTAAATCTGCGGCTTCTCGTCGATTTACCAAACCGCCAGCGTAATATCTCAAAACTGATATTTATTATGTAACAGCATCACGCTATCCCTGTTAGAAGCCCCGTTATAAAACTAGTACAAAACACAAACACCCTGAGGACTTCACACAGCTCCATTGACGCATACTTGTTAATCTATTTTGCTGTCCTGGAGTACACCGATCTTGCCATCTTTCCTGGTACCAATTAATCTAAAACGGGTTATCCTTCGGGACACAGACCAAAGCCTCTCCTTCGTTAATCGTTTGCTGGTAGAGTCAGTGCACAAACTACAACATCAGCTGGGTTAGAGTACTATGACACTTACTAGTCGTGTTTTGGTTTTGTTTAGTTCCATTTATGCAATGTGTGTGAAATTCTATGTTTGGGAGGCAAAATATTCGTGTTGTGTTTGCCACTAAAGGCAACAAACATCCCAACAGGTCATATTATACTGACAACTGGCAAACCACTGTGAACTATTATACCGTGTACGTATGTGGTTTGTTGCTTATCTGAAATGTATACGAGGTTTTTTTTTCAAACTACGGTATATTTGTGTTTTTTCAACTTGCAATTTTTGAACTTTTTGAACAATTTTGCACAATTTGTGAGGTAGGTCCTGGTATATATCCCTAGTCGGGACACACCATAATCTATAAAAATTGTCGTTTCTGCTCCTGCTTAGCGCTCAGCATACAGGGAGTGGGACGACTGGTTCGCCCGTTTTATGTGACAGGATCGGGTATGATATTTGTTGTCCTCAGCCCAATGCTTCAGTGATATAGCACTAAAAAGATACAATAGTTTCATTATGCGAGAAGACAACTTTAATGTTGGTCTGAAAGTAAATGACTTTGTGGTAATACTAAGAAGACATTTTAGAAGTAAAGAAATATAACTCTCAACTTGAATCGTGAATCGCTTTTACCTTAGGGCAGTGCAATGTCATCAGGCCATAGTTCAGAAGGTCAAATATCGGAATTCAATTTTAACATGTGTCTAGTGGTTCCATCTAGGTATGACTTCTAAACCTTTCATCGTGAACACATTGGTTCAGAGATGAAAACGTCGGTAGAGTGAGAAAAGAACAAGTGATTATTACATTGTACATTATTACTAACTTGTTCCCACGTAGTAAATATGTATGTTATAAATGTGATTGAGGCAATAAAAATTTTTTTTTTTTAAATGTCCTCACATATTTTTAATTTGCTTTCCATTCAATTTTGTGTTCATTGTGTTTTACTGAGAAGTCCAATCATGTGATCAGTATCACTAAAAGTGATTGGGTAATCTGAGGGAACCTGTATGGATAGCGACGTGGTTTAGTTAGCTGTATGGGAAAAAATGTATATATTATGCTAGTGCCTTAGTTATACTATTTGCTATTTGATACTTTTTAATAGTTTTGATATGATTCTGTTACCATGATCTTGCAGGTAGGGCGTTAGAAATTTTCCAGTTGTAATTTTTTCTTGATCGTAAAAGCGACTTAATTTAGGATCTTATCTTTTCTCTTCTTCCTAACTAACTTTGTTCTTCCTAACGTCTCCCTTGACACCACCTCACTTTTGGCCTTCCTATGTGCGTTCGCCCCTGTTAGGAAGGCTCTGGATTCTCTCCCCTGGCCGAGACAAACCATAGTCTATAAGCGCTCAGCATACGGAATGTAGGACGACTGGTTTGCCACTGTACAAAGGGCAGGAGTTCCACTATACAATACGGTCTCCCAAAGGACGTACCGCGCACTTCATTTCCGCTACACATCGCACACATGGGAGGCCATCCTTACATGGCCCTGACTGTTAAGAGGACGTAAATGTAATCAAACAATATCGTTACCCGAACTGATACTGCAAAATCCGTTCAACTTAGCTCCACGAAACTTTTTGTATATTGATTTTAATAAACACTTTTTTTCTGTTATCATATCAACTCATATATTCACAAATTAACGAGACTCTGAAGATCTGCTATGAACGAGAAACAAAACCATTGTCATTCCAAACTGCAGGAATGTGGTTTAATAAGACTAACTCAGTCCCAACTATCAAATGTCGTTCCTTATACAAAAACTAACGCAAATATACTAAGGTTGAATATGTTTTTGTAAGGTTTTCATACCACGAGCTGGTAAAGGCTAAACATGGCTCATAAACATTAATCTCAACCTTTTCACTGGCATTGTCCGTTTGACTTTAACCTTTTACATTTTCCTAAATTGGGTTGATGATGACACATCTCGTTTTAAGGACTGTTTTGGGGACATAACTGTATAACACCATAAAGATAGATTCGCCGGAATTTGTGCCTTACTGAGTTACGGAAGTAAGTGTCTGTTAGACGAAGATCAGTGTCCAATAAACTCTTTACGAAATGCTGTCAACAGGGAAAAATAGATTCCTTAAACAAGTGATAAGCTGTTGATAGGATTGGAGACAGGACACATACTTAAAACAGGCCAGAATATGGAAGTAAACATAATAGCAGAACACAGTAGTATTCAGATTGTTGAAACGTTTTCATATTTAATTGTTGAAATTCCTTTTGCGCTTCATAAGTATCGCTTCACGATGGTGTGTGTGCTTGTCATAAAGTAACAGTGCTAAAACTAGAGACAGGAATAAGGATGTCTATTGAACATAGGAAGAATTGTATAATAACACCGAATATGTGTTTCTACCTTTGGCTCCCTGCAATGCATAGCTACAGTAAAATAGTTGTTTGCGATATACAACATGCCTTGTTTTATTTATCCTGCTTCATGCAATAATCCAATTGCCCTCGACGTCACAAGACTGATACATTGATATTTTGTTACTTAGATCTCAAATGATTAGTCCTAACTCGTATTTGATTATGACGATAAATGAATTAGCCCTTGACCTATAATCAACAACGACATGGTGGTCAAGATAATGACAATCATGAACATAGAACCAATATATGTCCAACACAACGCCGATAACACTATCTAAACCAATTTCTAATACAACTTAGGAATTTTAGGAAGCATTTGACAGAAACTGACGCATCCGAGTCATCCGATGAATGAAATCTTCTGACTGATTGGACATAGGCCTCGATGGTTACATAAATTATTAGTGATTTTATACAAAAAAAAATGTTGTTTGTAAACAAATTTAAATCGGCCTTCTTTTGGATCTGATATTTTTGGCGTATTCAGGCATTTTATAAGTGAATTATGTCTTAAACTTTCTCACGATATTATCTTTTAGTTTGATACAGCAACTGAGGAATAGTACCATAAGTGATATTATATTAATCATCGTTGCATGCTTCCACATAATAACAAACGTTTTTGTGTTATTGTGTTTATAAGTGCTTGCACTCTACGTTTTGAGAAGGACGGGCGGGTTGAACACCCCCATGCAGGTATCGTTAAGACACTATTGATCTACAAACTTGTTGCTGTCATTCCTTGTGCACGCTGGTCACATTTCAAAGAATGATTTATCGTTTTGGATAAGGTACATGTACTTTTATTGTGTTTGCTTACTGTCGTTGTGTGAAGAGCGGTGCTGCTTCAGTATTGGTTGGTTCGGTACGCCAAAAGTTCAATCGCTTGGGTAATTCCACAAAAAAAAATGCTGTATTGTTTTGAAACCTGCCCATAAATTGTGCACATAGTTGGTTGGTTGTGTCTATGGTTTTGGAGGCTGCGGTATAATTGTGTTGTAATATTTAAACCTTTTTTTATAGTTTTATCTCACTGAAGCACGCATCACATTCAAGACAACGAACAGATTAATAAAACGGACCCAGTCAAAACGGCCCGTTTCAAAAAAATGTTTACAAAGGGATTTTTTTTTTATTTCAACTGTATTCAGCGTTGATGTTTTTTGGAAGAGTTAAAGTATATTTTCTTGTACATAATAATGATAGAAAAATACGGCACTAATTATTCTACAACACTTGTTACACCAGAGATCTCATCAGTATCTCATCAGTCCAACATCATTGGAAAGCCATATTTGGCTTATATAGATATATGGTAATATTTACATAAATGGTTAAAAGTTATACGTGTGATTGCGTTAGCATATGTATATAATATACAATAGTATTTTTAAAACCGAAACTGGGGATGTGTGTGTATGTGTAATACAGGCTCTTGCCCTCCTCTACACTCTCTTTACAATCCTGTTTCCTTGTGGGTCAAGTCTGACCAGGACAAGTAGTGTGGTCACACACCACTTTCCTCAGTCTATTATTCTTCAGGTCCTCTTGGACCACTGGTAGAAGTATCTTCGAGTTCTATAACAGTACGCCTTGTCAAATACTTATTTATCACTTCAAAAAGACTATTAATATACTTACTGGGACCCAACCAGTAGTTGTGGCAGAACAGTAGTCGTGATTTAGGTAAAATTTAATTGTTTGCATCTCACGAAACACATTATTTCCACATAAAACAAAACAACACCATCATAAAGTATTCATCAACAGCTCCAGACATTCAGAAATCTGGATGTACAGTAGAATATGCACACAATCACGACTATTGTTCTACTGGTTGGGTCTGAGAAGAGAAATTCATTATTTTGTATTCAATAGACAATTGATATGTAAAAATCAGTGCCTACTCAAAAACTTTTTATCAGTTTTGTCCTCAAGCAAACAAGAAACAACCTAAATTTTGTTTGGTTTTGCACAAACAGGAATTTTTGCACAAATTCTGTAAATTTAAGACACTTATCTGTATAATCCCCTGGGAATCACATCCATGGTAAATATATATATATAAGGTTGAATAAAGTCTATTTCGGCCACATTATGTCGACAACAGGTCATACAGAAACTACCATTTTATAAACTATGCTGTGTTTTCGGCCAGGAGACCGAATTCATAGTCTTTTCTTGCAGAGGCGACCGCTTAACTCAATGTTAAGAAGACATGAAGATGTCGTTACACAGAAGAAAGTAAGTTAATATATAGAGAAAAGAAACAATGCTAGTCGCCAATTGTGATATTGCGCAAATGTTTTACCTGCAGGTCATAATTGTGCTGAATATTATATTATGTCTAAATTCGTTCAATCGCAAAAATCTTAATCCTTCAAGAAACACGTTAATTTTTGCATAATGTTTCGATGATTATTGTTGTTGTAGTAACACTTTTTGAAAATTACTTTATTGATTTAACCGACCAATTAACACTTGCATGCCTAATTACCTTATATAGAAAACTAACAACCACTTGTGACGCGATAAATTATTCATAGTGGGCGTTTGCCATTATGAAAACACAAATAGGCTGCAGTTCAAACATGTTTTCTGTGTCATTTCAATCTGATTGTAAATGGAAAACAAAAGTGTATATATGATTTATTCTGCTTTATATGTATTCGAATGATTTAATAGTCTGAAAGAAAATCTGTCAGAGTACATATTAATTTACTGGTATGTATTCTATAAACCTCTTCACAGATTGACATTATTCCAATGGCTTCATGAATCATTTCAAAACGCGACATGGTCTACAGAAATATTGCAGTGTCTTGGCAAAACATTTCATTTTAGGTAAACACGTTTATGGCACATTTGTCTAACTGATATATATCTTACAAATGTGGATGATGGAGGCACACGAAGCAAAAGTCCTATTAACGTCTTGTTAAGCTGTAATCGAAAAGCGTATCCCTGTTGCATTCGGATATTATTTCTCAAAATAGATTAGAAATAAACGGACTATGAGGACCAGTTTATCACACAATAGGGGACAACATGTCGTGTCCAACACTACGTATCACTTAGTAAACCAATTATAACATGAGTTACAGCATGTGTTTTTATTATTAAAATGAATTTTGTGGACACTATAAATGTGTGCTACGTGGCTCATTGTTTATGGTATCAACAACTGATTGACCAGTTGACTTCTACCACTGACTTATGTAGCTCCCTCTTAAATGCTTGCGATTTGTTTTTGAATTGGGGGAAGGTCGATGTGCCCAGAATAATATATCTACTGATCTATAGAACCTATATAGTCTGAACAGGGCTATTGCTATGCGTTATATATCCTGATAGTAAATCACTTCAATTTAGACACTAATGGAAACGCACAGTTTCCACTAGCTTCCATGAAAACACTTAAGTTTGATAAAACAACACTACTTGTACTCTACCCTCCTGGTTTGTACCGAAGAAATACCACAGCTTGTCTAATCCTACATACAATCTGCACACGGACCACATCACACACAGGGGAGACCGTCCGTAAATGACCTGAGCTGTTTTAGATAGGAAGTTATACCTAACTACCAGTCAATAGACTTAATGACTCTATTGTACATCTCATTCGATTCCTCTGCTTTATGGTTTTTTTGTTTTGTCGTATCCAGTACTCATTAGTCAATGAATGATGAGATGATTCAACGGTTCAAGGTATATGTACAGTTATTAATGCGTAATCTAAACAATATAGTCGATGTGAAAGCTTCTTCTTCTGCACAGAAAAAAGTATCAGCAAAAAAATCCACGTTTTGTACATAAAAGCTGATTCATTGCAATCCCACCAATTAGCTGATGTTAAATTAAAT
Organism: Argopecten irradians; assembly: GCF_041381155.1. Classification (NCBI taxonomy): domain Eukaryota; kingdom Metazoa; phylum Mollusca; class Bivalvia; order Pectinida; family Pectinidae; genus Argopecten; species Argopecten irradians. Next base: position 1,410,401 of record NC_091134.1, on the reverse strand, counting down.
GTTTACTGTAATTGAAAGATAACGATCCGTATACGACAGAAAATTAACCAAGATGGAAGTCGATCTTGCCTATTTCCCCATTACTCTTAGCTACGTTAGTGTAAAATTGACGTAGTTTTCGATGCGGGAGGCTTGCAGTCAGCATACTCATTAGCTGTAAAAAGATACTTAATCGTTAATAACTGACAGAGAGACCTTGGAAGGATTCCATTTATATTAGCTTCGGTGCGAAACAGAATCTGTTTTGGAACATAGAGTAGGACATCGATAAGTTTGGCGTCAACACAGCTGGAAACTTCTGTCGGTTATAATTGATACAAAACGGTACGGATAATGTCATTTCCTACTTTGGTAATGTTTGGCGGCTTTGAAATTGAATTATGTCCTGGAAGACGCCGATATTATATATGGATGTAGACGAATATTTTGGCAGCCCGGAGCTATTCTGATATACGCTAAATGCCAATATTTCTAGATTCGGATTTTGACGGATCTGTCTGTGGATTTTACAATGCATTTGCCATCTCTGCTAAAACCTTCATTTCGTATATGACACCCGGAATTAGTCCCACTTTAGCCTGAATACTGTATTACGGCGTTCGAAGAGATGTAATTTTTCATAGTGAAGATATTGCTAAAATTCTTCGCAAAAAGAAATGGCAGGAGTCTTATGTAATCAACCAAACAATGCATTGTCAGCTTTAAATACATTAATATATTGATGTTAGGATCCGTATACGAAAGTTACTTATATATTTCTTAATAAGTGGATCTCAATTGCTGAATCACATTTAAATAATATCATCATCGAACTGTGGCATATCCTAACCAGACTTTGTTCTTGTGGATTTCAACAGCAGAATCAGGTACTAACCAATCCAAAAAAACAATGTATTGTCAACTTAAGTATCACCTGACAAGTATTCCAATACTAACTTAAATCTGATAGTTATGACTGACGTACACGATAAAACGAACCGAGTACCCAGCCAGTGTAATAATGCAAGGATGCTAATGGAGTTCGGTACATTGCAAATAATGGTCCTCACGTCTTGTTTAGTATTCAGCATTGAAGTGCCTGAGATGTGTATTGACCTAATGGGATGTATCTGTTTGATTTGGTTTTTATACTGTCAGGGTATTGGGAGTAATTCCGTCTCTACATATTACAGAGTTAGCTCCCTTGCGGGTAGGTATCGATTGTTACGTCATTGTTTTGTGAGCGCAATTCACGTCGTTTTCTCCGAAAAGTATGACGTTACGCTCGCAAACACATGACGTCACAATCAATATCTACCCGCAAGTGCAGATAACTCTGTAATATGCAAATTTGGAATAGGCAAACAAACTGTTTTAGTGTAGTAATTTGTCCACATTAGAAATACACCATGTTCTTTGTCGGTGTTTGATACACGGATTTTCTCTGCTGAGTAGACATAATTTCCTATGAATAACTTTTTTCCTATATACATTTTTGAAAAGAGTTCATCATACGATGGTTGACAAGGAAGGGAAATCGTATGGTTGTGTGCTTGATTATGATTTTGTGAATCAAAGATAGCCTATTGGTGATTTTATAGTTCCTTGCTTTGACAAGCTGTCTTCCAAGTTATCAGTTGTCTGTTAAATATGTGAAGAACTGAATTGAGAAAACCAGTATTTTCTTTAAAAACATAATAATTATACCTTGTCTCCCAATTAATTTAGATTAGAATAGCAACATACATTGTCCCTACCCCCTACATTTTCAAGATCACAATACCTACAACACCATTTTGCAATATTTTTGATAAATTTAAGCTTCAAGCGCAACGTTCTGATGATTAACTTCATCTAAAATAAAATTTTGCAACTTAAAAGAGCAAAAAGGTAGCACAGTACCATGAGAAGACACGATGGAGGAGACCAAAGAACGAAAGCAGCAGAAATACCAGCAGCTGGTGGAAGAATTCCAACATCGAGGATGGAAGACATGATAGAGGTCGGATGTAGGGGTTTCCCTGGTCAATCATTATAGAGAGCCCTACGCCTGTTAGGGGTAACCGGAGCAGACCGGAGGAACCTGATAGCAGCAGTTAGCAGGCAGTTAGAAGTTGCTTCCAGTTGGATATGGAGGAAGAGGGAGGAGAAGTGGATTGGTCACCAGCAACAGTACTAGCCACAAGGTGACGAATGGCAGAAAGACAGACATCGCTGCCCGTGGTGATGAACAGGCAGAAATAAGACAACTACCCGCAATAACACCAAGCGGATGCGATAGCCGACCGGTCCCTGGTTGGGCCTGATCAACCCAGCCGGCACACCTCTGGAGGAAGTCGTGGAACGCGCCGAAACGTCTAAGGAAGGAGGATCCACCTGATGAGGGAACCGCCCAGCATTGGCGTCATCTGATGTATTTAAGGTATGTGTAACCCGGCATAAAAATTGGGAGTCATTTTGCTTGTGTTTTGTCCCATTACATTATTTGTTATTTTTCAGCATTTCCTCATTTTTAAAATTCAAGTTACTTTAACTACGCTTAAACGTAGTTATGATTTCACATATAAATGCTGAATATTTTTATAACAGTGAACATATATACAGCAAAAATCCGCTTTTTATAACTAAAACTGTCGTAGAATAAGTGACATAAGTGAAAATTTTAAAGTAGAAAAAGAGATAAACGACTTTCTATAAAATGTAAAAAGCACACATTTTCAAAATGGCCAATAAATAGGTAATTTCTGAAAACTTCTTGTGTACAAAATTCAATTTATCATAGAAGTACAAATTGTATCAGAAGAACAACTATTTGACTTAAGTTAAAACGAGACTTGGACTGTTTTTGAAGCCATTTTGAAAATCATTTTTGGAGTCCATTTGTTTCCTGAAACCTTATGTCATGAAGAAGCCATGTGCAAAGTCCCATGCTTTCTTCAAACTTTGAACGATTTTTATGCTTAGCTGCTCCACTATTAGCGATTGTTAAAGTTTTGTCATAATAACTAATGATATAAGAAATAAATTCAACTTTTATTAAATAGTTTTGGTTGCAAAGGAAAAAATCACTTTGATATCATTTAATTGTGTGTTTTTAAATATCTTTTAGGAAAAAACTCGCGCGTGAATATTTTGAGTGAAAAAAATCATTACGAACTCTCCTCCATCATAAAATTTTCACCTGTGGTGATCCCTGGTTCAAGACGAAAAACTCGCCAGGGAAGATCCTTAAATGCATTTTTTTCGAAACAGAAATTGTCAGTAATGTCGCAGGTAATTTACTGGCAGTTCGTTTAGCTTGTGTTTTTGTTAATCTTATTAAAATCTTATTTGAATTATGACTGCTACCAATGGTTTAAAATATCTAATCTATTTGAATATTTGTCAGATCGATATCTCGGGGCACATTCTCGTACATAATTATATTAATAAGTACAGGTTTTATTAGCAGAAAAGCTTACTGAGTATCCACTACGATGTACCCAAAGTCGACTTCGATCTTCTGGCGGAAATATTTCACGTATATTTTATGCATTGAAAGTCATGGATGGAAATTGCAACACATATATATTGGCTACATAGTCTCAGGATTTACCATTAACTTCACTTTTAGCAATAAGTGACTTCAATCAGATGTGATATATCCTGTCTTTAGCCCGACCTCGTTACCTACTTGATACAGCGGTCCTGCTCACCATCCGTCGTTCATGTAACACTGTATAGAGACTAAGAGACCTTACTCAATTATTTAGTCTTTAACAATGGAGATAGCAATACTGACCTTATTGTAACAAACCATAACTGGCTTAGGTTAGCAGATGTGGGAGAGGTGCTCGGATTGGTTTTGTAGGTCGACATAATCGGACATACCTATATCATATGATATTGTTTTATGATTTCCATGGGAGTTGTTAAAGATACAAGACTGCCAGAAATACGACGACTTGCACGAAAGCGAACTATTGCATTGATATTTGATAGGCCAAAGGACAAGCTGATCGATATTTTCTAATTCCTAAAGTTTAAGTTTTTGACATTATTAGAAAGGGTTTTTTATTGGTTAGTGAGGCGGTTTGTGTTTTCTATACTTTGGGGGAATGAGAGCAGGAATTGGTTGAAAAATTAAAGATACGAGTCAACAAAAGATTGCGTGCACCATGCAGGGATTGGATTTCGTTTTTATGCTTATAAGTTCATGCTTATTTCACAGCGCTATAGCTAGTGTATTTGGGAAATAGCTCTAATGTAGTCTGTTAAAAAAGGATAATTCAAAGATGATTTTTTCTATATACTGATTCATTACAGTCGGGTGCGGAGCGGAGAAATATCCAACTCTACACTTCCAAACCTAGGCTTAAAAGTGAATATACAAGTAATACAAAATGATAATATACAAAACATACAGGAACAAACAAGTAAACAGCACTTAATCTAAACAAAAATAATACAGACAAAACATCATGCAGGCATTTCACGATAGCCATGCTGGAGGTGTACACGTGGATATCAATCGTACACATGGTGCACTTAAACTCCGATACTATTGGCCTTCTATGTTTCTGGATGTAGAAACGTATATCCAGTCTTGTATAGTTTGTCAAACATGTAAACAGCACTTAGTATAAACTTGATATACAATAGTCGCTAATTAACTGACGCAAGGGCTACCGGTATTGAGAAGTGCTAAGAAGGAACCCTTAAGAAGGATAAGCTAAAAGAAACACAGGTAAATATGTTAAATCAATATATCACTATAAAGAAACGGCTAAATTATCTCAAATGCAGCTTTGTATTTTATTTCAAAGCTTAGAATATTAAGTATATTCGAGTAGATTAAAACAAATAAATAATACCACAAATGTCAGAAAAAACTCTTGTCATAAACCGCGTGACAGTTATATTATGGAGTTATTCCTCTAAGAATATGTTCTATGGCGTAGCCCAGCGCCCCATACTGAATATATTCTTAGAGGAATTGCTCCATACAAGATTGACTTACATAAAAGCGAAATCCAATCCCTATATTTACACTCACACGACTTTTTATTCATATTTTATTCAATAAAATTGTCATTTGAAAGTGACGTAATTATTCAATTAAATTCGGTCAAAAGTGGGAGGAGCTTATACAATTGAACAGCCTATGATGGACCTTCACATAAGGTAGAATTATTCATCCGCGACGACAAAAGAGTTCAACATTTCAGTTTAAATAAACATGACAAACAAAATATATTTCAGAATTAATTTTACTTAATCCTATCCTATATTTAAATATGTATTTATTTTAAGTAGAAGTTAATATATAGCGTTATTACATAAAGTTTTTGTAATCAGCCACATGTGTTAACTCTGTGATTGTTATTGTGCAGCAAGGCGAAGCTGACGCAAGCTTACACACTGGAGGTTGCCGAAGTTGTCAAAACACCGGTGTTCAAGTAGCACAATGTGTTATAGATTGTCGTCTGACTTGACAATAATACATCCCTGGGAGCTATGTGATTATATAATCTATGGTAGATTCGTCGATATACAGGGAACAACTTCACTTGTGTACGATGGATATAATGTATTTATTATGACGTGCAACTATCAACACGTGGATTACTAGCGATTCATGTTTTAATGCACATTATTAAAGTCTCAAAGAACAAGGACAAGAGGTATTTTATAACTGACCTCAGTCAGAGGGCATCAAGCCCGCCCGCCCCAAAGACTTGATCGAATGACAAAGACAAGTAATTGTTACATTTGACATCCATCATTTTGAACAAAAATGAATGCACTGCACGTTGGGATATTTTTCCCCGTTTCTATAATATCATTGTTAGTTTAAAGATGCTCCATCGCCGACAGAGCATAAATGATATTCATCATTTGAACAATAATTGGTGTTTAATCATGTATATATATACCTAATTAACACAAAAAATAACATAAAATAATTTATTTCGCCTTTGGTGCATGAGCAATCGTTACTTCATTCCATATCAGATATAGTGCCACGGAATTTTTTCGGGATGCAATTAATCATTTTTCATATTTCTAACTTGAAGTAAAATGAGAAGCTCAAACTTTTCAATGGTGATAATGGTGTAAAGTAAGTAACTTTTGTAACTGAAGAAAAATACTAAATCGTCTGCTCCTGTTTTTGATAGTAAAAAATTACCATTTGTCAGCGGTGGAGCATCTTTAAAAAGATGTTTGTATTATATATGAATATAATAAATATATTGTTTACCTTTTTCCAAAATTCTATGAAAAACAACACTATATATGTAATGTGCGTTAAAATATAAAGAAAACCGTGTGTTTCTTTTAAAAAAGTAGTCTCTATAACTTGCATTGAGCACTTTCATACGCAAGGTCAAGGTTCAATATTACCATGCAGTCATGGTAAACAAACTCGGCTAGTATTTGCGTATAGTGAACAAGCCTAGTGAAATTACAAAACCATAACCCAAACACGAAGACTATTAACCAATAGCGAGTGTAAACAACATATATATTTGTATAGAAAAGGAGAATACATAAACTGGTATCTGCTTTTAAATTAAGACAGAAAATACTGATGAGTTAGTTTGAATTGACATAATTGGTTTGAGGAACTAAATCGATTCACAATGTATATGCTACATGTACTTCGCATTTCTGGGTTTTCAAACCCTTAAACCATTAAAGAACATTGTCTCTCCCAACGTGCGGACTTAATTTTTCATACCGAATTAAACAAGTAACCAAAAGCAATTATTTACTGGAGCGTATTCCCAAAGGAGATTTTGTTAACAGTTGTTCTATTTCCTAGTCTGAAATGGCACCAGTGTGAGTATAGGATTATCGGAATGTCAGTATTACCAGACTGGGTAACCTTTATCGGTATCCATGAGGATGGCCTCCGCGTTCAGATCCAAATAGCTACCAACGTATACGCTATGTAACGCAACATGAATATAGTTATAAAAAAGTTGATGATTGCAATTTATGGATTATTTACTTAATTGGGGCAAAAATGGATGAAAGTGGTGTAATGCGATTTAACTTACGTTCGCCAATACATGTTAATGGTACCCAAGGAGTTACAACTATCGTGAGTGATTGGACAATCACAACAGAGCGTCAACAATGCCAGGTGCTATTGAAGGTCTAGACTCAATAATTCTGTTGGCGGACTGAACGTGACATTACGCTTAATATACGGAGCATGTAATAGACATATAAAAAAATGGGGATTTGTGAAAACGGTTGTCTAGCCTTTACAACAACAGGAAATATTATGTGTAGTTAAATATAATGCAGGTAAGTTATTGTTCTTATTTTCTCAGCAACACATGATCAAAATGACGAGTATATGTTTGAAATCATTTTATCGCGTAATTGCATGGCCATAAATGTGTCTACTGTGGTTCCATTCGTACAATTACAACATTATGTCAAGGCTCACAATTTATTCTCATCACGATGACTTAATTCGAAATTGAATGACGTACGATATGGCGTATTATGGTTTTATTAGTTTAACGTCCTATTAACAGCCAGGGTCATGTAAGGATGTGCTAGGTTTGTTGGTGGAGGAAAGTCGGAGTACCCAGAGAAAAACCACCGACCAGCGGTCAGTACCTGGTAACTGCCCCACATGGGATTCGAACCCGCATCCCAGAGGTGGAGGGCTTGTGGTTATATGTCGAGACATCTTAACCACTCGGCCACTACGGCCCCCTACGATATGGCGTTATTGCCTAAAACACAATTATACATGGGTCTTTGAGTCTGTTTGAGGGAATACCACTTTCAGATAGAGCACCAGTGAAGCATTACACGTCGCATTTCCCATGTGTGTGACAATTATGATATCCATGTGTGGCCGTGTGACAGCTTTTTTTCCTTAAATATCTATCTGTTAATCAAATGAACCCGGAAAACCATAAGGATGTGAGAAACATTAAGGACGATAGTATTTCTCTACAGAACGGCGATTGTGACAATTATTTTGGTATTGTAGTAGTCACGTGAGGACGCTGTTACTATGGTATCTGAGAATGCACATGCCCTACGCTGATCCTATCACATCTATTGCATTGTCCCAGTTTGAACATTGCAGCAGTAACTGTTCCCTGGCAGTGACAGCGAGACAAGGTCGGACTATCGGTTACCTAATGCATTTTAATGATGATAATCAAACTGGTGATGATGTATTGTTTTCATCAAATTACAGTGAGGCAACCTCTGGCATAATGACGTCATTATCGAATTACATCCATTGAAGGGAAAATTAAAGGAAGTAGTGGCGTTTGTCTCCAGTTCGATAATGGCAGTATGGAGAATGTTCAAAGTTCGCTACCGAATAAAGACCATGTACCTGGCCTTGGGCTGGCTTGGAAGACACACCCTAGCTTGTCTGGGTGTTTGGTTCCTACTACTGGTTGGCATATGTAAGTATATCAATGTTTAATCATCTACTTTACCCGTGTATATCAGGTAAACCATTCTTAAACCACAATAGAAATGTGTCTTTGCAATGATACATGTATTTTTGTTCTTAAAAATTTTCAAGTATCGCAATATAATCAACCGTGTGTTTATTAGTGTACCAAACGATGGTATTCTTTCCTTTTAGGTGTGAATTTGTAATTATCAACTACTTGAAGTAATTTTAACTTCGTTTGGGAGGATCTCTTCCAAAATAAGATCATTTTAAACGTATTTTCATTTTAGTGTATAATTTACATGTAAGAACGTTAAACTATGTAACCTAAATCGAAAACCAGGTGGGCAATTCCCATGTGCATCTATCTAAAATTCTACTTTTTCTTTGCGGTGTTGATAATATCGTTTTAGACATTTCCTTTACTGTTGCCTTCGATTGTAGAAAAAAACAATAATTTTCAGTTTTATGTTTAATTCGCCATTTTAAGAACTTTTCGTAAAAGTACAATGTATTTTGACACAGAATTGATCTCTGAACGATTGCCGCCTGATTATTAAAGGTCGTGGATCGTTTTGATCGTTTGGAAGGCGATATGATGTCATTCAACAACACCTACCGTATTTTGATTTAATCTTTGCACCCTTAATACCTTTAACTTCAAATTATATCAATTCAATTTCTTTTGAAATCAAAACGACCATTTCTCCCGAATCATAGTATGCTTCTAATATTTTATGTCAAATCTTCCTTGTTCTCATGTACATGTGTAAAGTACAAAGTTAAAAACTAAATAAATCTTCAATTACATAATTCACTTCATTAAGAATGATGCTATAAAATCAACCTAAATTGATTTAGTTCAAACAAACAATATCCTTTTAATCGAATAGTTTTTGTCCACAAAAAATAAATATATCATCAGACATCAGATATATATGGTCCATGTCAAAGTTGTAATTTATATAATATCACGTTGTCGTATCCTTATCTACATTAGACCATCAAATATCACAATACATGAAATAAGGAATGCAATGACATTGAAAAACAAATAATGAAATGCCAGATTTGATAAATCCCATTAGATATTCTCCAGTTATGACACTAGGGTTAGGGTTAGGGTTAGTGTTCAAACAATAGATTACCTAACATCGGTTCCGACAACAATGGTTGGTTAGATAACTTAAAGACATCCCTAAATGACATTTGTATTCGTATTGCGTGTGTATGGTTGTCCTTGTGATAACAGGAAGTAGTATTGAAGAGTTACAGATATCCCACTCACACTGTACTGATAAGGGTCCACTACTCACTTCTTTTCCTGTCTAAAATTTGTATGATTTGGGGTTGAAAAGTAATATCCGATCACGCATATATATTCCTTTTATCTTAAATGATAATACAGAATACTGAACCTTGTTTGTATTTATGACTAACGTTTTAGAGCATCCATTATCGTCTGGATCAAAGGAAAGAAACAGCGATAATGAGCTGACATGGTAAAGCCATTGAACATTCCAGACCATCCTAGCTTGGTGTAACGGACTCATGTATAGATCATTCACTAGTGGGTTTTTTCGAGTTTTTCTTACTAGATCATCCTTCGAAGACTAGCCATAGTGTAAAAAAGACGAGTTGTTTCCGTTCTTGTATAACGTTTACTATATAAGGTGAATGCCTTGTTCATCCTATGATGCGTGATGAGATATTGACAACATCTATTTCATGTTTTCTGCAATTGGAATCAGTGAACGGTTTGATTTGGTTAATTAAATTTACGTCTATAGCGATAGCTTTATAGATAAGGAAATCGGGTTCGAAAGCGGGCTCACAGGTTCGAAAGCAGGGTCTCAGGTTCGAAAGCAGGGTCACAGGTTCTAAAGCAGGATCTCAGGTTCGAAAGCAGGATCACAGGTTCGAAAGCAGGGTCACAGGTTCTAAAGCAGGATCACAGGTTCGAAAGCAGGGTCACAGGTTCGAAAGCAGGGTCACAGGTTCGAAAGCAGGATCACAGGTTCGAAAGCAGTGTCACAGTACATAGGAGGTGTAAGTGTGTAATGAACAAATAATAAAGGTGGTCTTTATTGTATGTCAACTCGCGGTAGTAATTATAATTCATGTATTCAGTATAAACACCACTGGTTTGATCATCCAAAACACATGTTGAGCAGTTGTCATAATCTGACCGATGGTTGATTACTTTTTTCCGGATTCTCCGGTTTCTCGATTTCCTCCCCATCCTTACCATGACACCTGAAATAGCCATTTATGTTAACGGATATAAAACAAAATAAACCAAATCTCTACAGTCATTGTTGAAAACTAGCATAGGAAAAGCTGTGGGCAAATTATGTTGGTCGAGAGTAATTATATAATTCTGAATAACCATCGGAGAAAGAAACCAGCGGAAAAATAAATAAACAACAAATCATAACACTAAAAAACTTATCAATGGGGAGGAAAACATGTAAACAACAAATCGATTGTCATGAAATAATGCATCATTTTGGTCCCATAAATGTTAGAACATGCCTTTGGGTATAAATGACGTTATCTATCTCTGAGATCTCGAAGGATAGAAATACCTTAGACAAGTTAATGGTGTTTTCGACGTTTCAATCACATTAATCATGGTAACGTGTCAGTAAATTTAAGTTAGAGGCCTCTAGACAACACGAGTTATATAATAAACGTAATTGAAGTTTTACAGGATGTTGTATAGCGCACTGTCCCCTTCGTTTTCAATGTCTGATAGATATTGACGAACAATATATAGATACAAAATAAAACAACTTACATTAAAACTGTATAATTTCCCTCTGGTGAACGAATACAAATGGATTTATAAAAAGAATGAATGTGTCAATAAAAAATGCAAAGCGTATAGCTTAGAACAACAACGCTGCATCAAACGAGTTTCCGCGTCATAGAGGGAAATTTGCAATAGACTTTAACAGTTGCATGCAATAATAAGATAGACAAGAAAACCTTTGTCCAGAGTCTCTGGGTGCACGAGACCACTTTACCCTGGGAGAGAACATCAAGTTTTTCATTTGATATCATATGTAGCACAGATCAAACGACAGCTTCCAATACTGCACCAACCACATGCCTACATGTCGCATGCAAGAGAGGTCGTCCTTACTTAACCTTAACTGGTGAAGGTTAAATAAAATCTAAACTAAACGATTTCCCTATTACGTCTGTAGAAACTTTTTTAAGACGTGTAGAGGCAATTCCCAAAGATATCAGCTAGCAAATACTCCTTGCAAATCAGCGGGCCATTTATGACGTGTGGGTATCACTTTCTTGGTTAAGTTATTATTCTCTAATTAGAGTTATTACTTCTGTATTAAGTCGTGATAAGGCTATTCCCATCTTGAAAATTATCACTTGGCATCGATGTTCTGATCACACCAGTAATCATCTAGGGATGAGGCATCATTTACCAGTTACAAGTTCACGGGTTCCATTGGGATAGCGCGTCGGATCATGCCGAATAGGATTGAATTCAACGGAGCGCTGATGATGGGAATTATAGATCCGGGTCCAAAGTCTTACAGTGCGTTCTTGATAAGTACCAGTGTATAAAAATCTGATCAATACGCTGTAAAAGAGGGAACTTGCTTAGTATCCTGGAGATTGGCTTTTCTTTACTTTTGTTACACGCAAAAACAAAATGTTGGCCTTTGACATTATTTGAAGACAATTTAGGCAAGACAATGATAATTAATGCTGTTGGGCGAAATCTGGCATTTAGGCCAAGAGCCATTCCGTAAATCGTAATAGAACCGAATTGTATTGAACAATGGTAAAACAGAATGTCTGGTTTGTGGGATGGACGTATACTATATTTATACACTATATTGCCTTAGTACACGACCGTTAGACAATCAAGTAGGCTTTCTGACCAGTTGGTTTTATCTTGAATTTACAGAGGATACATTTCAATTGAAATTGATTTTATCATTCTGCTGCTATTTTGCGTGATTGCTGAGATCTGGCACAGCGAAATTTACCAAAGTCTGTTTTACGTATAATTTATAATGCTGAGGAATATAGGAGTCATGCAAATCCTGGCAGAACATTTCACATTTGTTTTTGGAAATGCAAGAACTCATGCGAAAAACATATAAAAAGCATCAAGAAATGCGTAAAACTTTATTAGTTTCCAGAAAATTACTGGGTTGCAGTGACATGTGGGTTTTAGGAAGATTCCTGGTTGATTCGGCACGACATGTTGACACTCAAACATGCCCTATGATGTCTTGGGGTAATTTCAATTTAGATGTAGCTGCATAAAAATCGTTAGAATTCACGAAAGATTGAGTGTGAGTGTTGGTATGTAGGTAGGACAAGACGTGTTTCTCTAACTCTGAGGACTGGTTTACTGAGTCGCATCGCCAATACACCATATTGCTAATTAAACTAATAGCTAATTTGTGGTACACTTTCCAGTATTGATTAGTACTCTTCGAACCCAATCAACTGGGTTTCATGTCACACGTGTGTACTTCAATAGAGAAGAGTTGGTCTTGTGTTCTAGGCTAATTTGTACTTTAAAAAAGTAGAGTTGGTCTTTTTACAGTAATATTTTACTACGTTCAAAGTTTGACTCAATCTGATTATCACTACGTTGGATAAGAGGATCTGAGAACATCCCATTAGAGGTCACGTCAAGATGACCTTTTGAAATGGCCAATCAAATTGGCACTGCCAGAATCTTGACTGGGGACGAAATAGTTTGAAAAAGCAGTCCAAATTATTTTCGTGTATGTAGCCATCTTGTATATGTATACTGGGGCGAAAAGACATTTTCAATTGATGTTGTAAGGTGTAGAAACTGCATTTGCTAGGAAGTACACGTGGTATAAAGGTCATCTGGACGTGACCCCTTTTGGGATATTGTGAGATCCTCTATTGAACGGAGTGGTTATAAGGATCTGTGTTTTAATCAGATTGAGTTTGACTCGACGTTTTAAAAGTACTATCCACAACAATGCCATAATAACTAATAAGCCATTTACGTGTTTGTTTGAACGTATAAATTTTTGCATTCTGATATGGAGGTGGCTCCTGGTTAGTTATCATACTCTCGCGAATCCCGGCAGCGCGTACCTCCTGTTCTGACACCGCGTTGACACATTCAGCGCTAACATGCTGTTAGTTCTAGGATTGGGGCTCTTGAAATTAGCCACGTGATTTACAGCCCCGCGAATAGCACGACTGTAGTATGACGATTCGTACATTACGGTTAGTAGATTCCAAACAAGGTCATTCCTCTCGCCATGTCGATGTATGTAACGTGTATGTTTTGATCTTAGCTTATCTACAATGACAGACAGTTTTTTTTTCTCTCGTTGTGCTCTTTTGTCAGCTTACAGTGTACAGCACCTGTGACTCATCAATTGCTGTTCATTTAATGTCTACATACAAACTGTAAATCTCATTTCGGGAATTATTGGTCTAGCATTACGATAGAGCTCGTTCCCAGTAGAACACGGAAGACTTAGGACTATGCGAGTTTCCCATTCGTCTTCGTCTGATGAAATGACTTTTTGTGTCATTTACATTGGACAATACATACCCTGGTCACAGTCAAAGCAAACACTGAGAATGTTTATAACTCACCGTTAACTCATCTCATAAGTCTGTGACTGCAATAAACGTGTCACCTTCTAATACTGGTTGTACCGGTGTGGCACGAGACAGTTTTAAACACGACACATAGTTTGGGTATTATTAATTGAACAATTGTGTTTGATAAGTTATCCTAGCAACGTTTTCTTACTAATTAAGTTTGAGCATGTCACTCCTGTAACAAATATTGTTTTTTGTCATAAATTCATCTTTGAAAAATGTGACACGCTTATCTAACTATTTGATTTACTTAGTCTGGGAAATTAATCCAGAAGAACAAGACTGAAACTCTACAAATCTATAGTTCTTTCAAGAGCGCTATTTGGCAGTGAGTTCTGGTTCCTGTTGCGCTCAAACGATTCATGTCGCTTAGAGACTACCCACCATCTTTACGTGAAACATATGCAAAACTTCCAAATTCGTACTAGATCTGATATCGTTTTGGGTATGTTAAGTCTGTCATTGATCTCAACGTATGTTGCACAATGCAAATTACGCTTTTTTAGGTCATCAAACCCGAAGGGTCAGGATGACCTATTGTCATCATGTTTCGTCCGTCGTCGTCCGCCGTGCGCGGTGCGTAAACTTTTCACATTTTGAACTTCTTTTCGATTTCTACCGGATTTGGCTGGAACTTGAATGAAATGATCCTGACATGGTCCCGACAAAGAGTTGTTATTTTTTGTGTCGATCCTGAATCCAAGATGGCCGCCACAGCAGCAATCTTTAAAACAGGTTTTGAACTTCTTGTGTTCTACCGGTGCAATTTGGCTGAAATTTGCATGAAATTATTCTGACATGGTCCCGACAAATACGTTTATATCATATGTATTTCAGTATTTACAAGTCCAAAAGAGGGTATATACCCGATATATGGTATTTATTCCATAAATACGAACTACAGTCATACTTCTACCTATATACCAAATAAATTAATATGGAAGCATATTGTAAAACATGGTTTATTTGCAAAAGAAAATAAACAATGGGAACAGCTTCTGAGTCTAATTCTTTGTCACAAGCATCTCCAAATTTAGCTGAAAATTGTAAACGAGTCTCTAAGCTATGGATTATTCCACCTGACTGCGAACTACATTTTGCTAGTTGCAGCTTATTTGCCTAAGACGCTATCGCCCACTGTCTTTTAGACTGCAACAGTTCTGAAGTAATCTCACTCAGAGATAGTTTCTATACCAACGTAGTAAATGCTTACCCAGTTCATGTATATGTAACTTTAGACCAAGCTAAAAGAGATGTTCAAATTACTACCATACTAGGTTGTCCATCAGACGACATTGCTCTATCTCTTGGTGATGACAATATAACTCTTTTATACGTGAAGGCTGTTGTTTTGTTGTTGGTTTGTTGTTGTTTTTTTTTTTTTAGCTGACAAGGCCTCAGTTTCACATTTCAATACGATGTTTTTGTTTTAATCTGATATTATATGTAACTGTCTATTTTATTATATGCAATCGTAAAATATTTAACATAGCAGTCTCTTTTCAAACCTTGAGTCAATTTTCTTTTTTGTGAATGTGAACAAATGCTTATACATACATTGTATATATAGATCTATGTATTTGCCATTTTCTATTCATTTTTCTTGTATATTAACCTTTCGAATTTAATTTTTTCTTTATCTTGTTCATTATTATTGTTCAATTTATGTAACACTCCAATTTGGAGGAATAAAGAAATGAATTTAGCAATCCTTGGGTTTTTTGGGGTTTTTTTTTCATTGAATGAGCTAGTTTCCTTGTATTTTTAAAGATATGCAATTTACATAATGAATATATCATTTTTATAGATAAGAGTAATCCATATACTATTTCTAATACAAAAAAAATATAATTTTCTTTTTATTCAGGTTTTTCATCATTGCAATTTACAAATATCATAACTATCAACTTGTTTACTCTCACTCTTACATGTACAAGAAATTCACTTACCCATCTGATTCACACAATAGGTATTACAATAACAAGTAGGACCATATACCCATTTTTACAAACTCATGCATGCGTCACCACTATTTATACCAGATTTATATACACACAAATTCTATAAGTTATACAATTGACGCAGTCACTGCAAAACAGTAGTTTTATTCCATACGGAGTGGAAAGTATAGAAAAAGAGCACACACCCATGTTCCAATTTAAGAAAATAAAATAGAAAAAAGGCAGAGAGGTTATAAGAAGGGAAAGATAGTTGAAGACAAGATGGTAGCGACGAGAAACAAAAAATGGAAAATGAAGAACAGATATCTATACTTCGGCTTTTGTGGAGGGCTTTATAAAGAAATTGAATTATGAATAAATAAAGCTGGTAGCAAAGAAAAAATATGTGGTAAAAGAAAAAAATATAACTATAAAATGCACATTTTTAAAATACATGTATCACAAATTAATAAGTGAATCCCATTTTTTTCCATTCTTTATCAAATTTACTCTTATTATTTTCGTCCTTACCATAGGCAATATATTTTTGAATTATATACTTGATTTTTATTATGTTTACAAGAGCATTTATATTCAATGAATTGTGTAAACATCTTGTTCTGTAAATATACTGTTTGATGATTATGATTATTTCATTATCTAATCTGTTACTGGGAAGAATATTACGATGAAGAAGGCCACTGAAAAGGGGATTAAAAGGGCTTCCAATAGTGTATCAAGACTACATAATAATTTTTGCACTTCTTCACACTCCCATAAAATATGAGTTATTGATTCTGGTTCATAGTTACAAAATGTACATAGAGGGGAGACAACTAATCCAATTTGGGATAAAAATGAGTTAGTTGTAAGAATATGATGATTTACTCTATATTGGAACCACTGAAGCTTTGAATTAGTTGTTATACAAAAGGGCAATTGATGTATTTTACACCAGGTCACTTTGCCTATGTTGTCAAATGTAGCATTCCACTTTCTGGTGCCGGATGGTATCATATCAGATTTAACAAAAATATTGTAGAAAATTTTTAACCCTTATTATCCCTAAGAAAAATCTGTAAATTGAGATGTATGTAGGGATAAAAATGTCCTGTATGTGTAAATTGCATGATGCAATAAAAGTTTTGACCGATGCGACAAGACCTTGATACTGTAGAAAATTTGTGTTTACTCGATATATTCTAATACATTCCTCAAATGTGTAAAACAATAATTTGTCACTCTCCTTTATTATGTCATTTATAACAAAAAATGCTTTTCTGGTAATAATGTTTATAATAGACAGATTTCCCTCCTACCTTGATTTCACTATTATACCAAATAGGAGCTTTCAAAATGTTTTTCTCCAGAACATTCTCAAGGTATTTTGAATTTAATAAGTACCAAGATTTGAATACATCAATCCAGAATTCATTTTTAGATTTATACATATTTTATACATATCTTAATATATTCCGAGCTACAATGTGCAAGAAGATCTGCCATTTCTCATTACTCTGATAAATTCTTCTGATCAATGTAAGTTTAAGTGAGTTTATGAAAGCAACAAGATTGATCATCTTCAAACCACCATCAACATAATTTTGAGTAAGTATCTCCCTCTTTATTTCATCTGGCTTTCAAGCCCACAGGTAATCAAATAGAATTGAATTAAGTTTGTTTATGAATTTAGTATCTGGATTAGGCAATGAGATGAAAAGGTGATTAAATTGAGAAACGAGCAATGATTTGATAATGTTAATCTTTCCAATAGGTGTTAATGATCTTCTATTCCAAATTTTAATTAAAGATTTTAGTTTTGTAAGTTTTTTTGTCAACGTTCAATTTTGGTATTTCGTGAAGATTTACACTAAATTCGATTCCCAACAACGTAAATTTGTCTTACCCCATTGTAAATTAAGCTCTGGTAAATAACTATCTTCACTATACTTTTTGCTACCGATCCAAATGACCTGAGTTTTATCAATGTTCATTTTCAAACCTGAAATATCTGCAAAATTACCGATTCCCTAAGTGACTGCTCAGAACCATCAAGTATCAGTGATGTGTCATCCGCATATTGCGATAATAAAATGGGGCAGTTTTCAATATTGATACCTATTATATTTCTATTACTTCTTATTTTTATAGCCAAGACTTCTGCACAAAGAATAAACAGATATGGTGCAATAGGGTCCCCCTGCCGGTAGCCCCTCCTGATATCGAAAAAAGATGAAATATCCCCCCTCCCCTTATTTATAGCTGAATGAACATTATTATGGAAAGTTTTGAACCAGTTTACAATACTATTACCAAAACCAAAGAAATGCAGAACCTTTTCAATAAATAGCCAGGACACTGAGTCAAATGCCTTTTCAAAGTCAATCATCAGGAGCATGCCGGGTATATTGTTTTCCTCTGTATAGTGGATAATGTCATATATAAGTCTAGTATTAACCCCTATATAGCGACCCGATAGAAATCCAGTTTGGTCATCATTTATTAATTTATGAAGAACGGTTTTTATCCTATTAGCTATAGTTCCTGATGCAATTTTGTAAGAAATATTTAATAACGAGATGGGTCTCCAGTTTTTAATGAAATGCCTAGGTTTATCTGGTTTAGGAATACATGTTATTATACCCTGTCTCTGTGTTATTGAAAGTTGTCCTATATTGTAACCAAAATTAATAGATCTTACTATAAACTCTCCCAATTTTCCCCAAAAAACATTTTAAAAAACTCTGTAGTAAATCCATCCGACCCGGGGCTTTTATTGTTTTTCATTAGCTTTAGAGTTTTTCCTGCCTCTTCATAGGTAATTTCTCCTTCTAAACAATAAGACTCTTCCTAATATAGTTTTGGAATATCATTATTATTAAGATATCCAGACAAATTCAAATGCTGTATATTGTTGTCAGTAGAAATACACAAAAAAATGGCCTTTCAGCAATCTGATTAAAATACAGATCCTTATTATCACTACGTTTGATGAGAGGATCTTTTGGCACAGGGGACCAACTCAATGAAAATGGATGTTGTCATACAATTTTGTATTTGGTGGATGGACTAATGAATATATATAACAGTCATGTGATTTTTTTTCAGAAAATACGAGATTTGAAAAATTATTTTAAAAATCGGGATATTTACTAGTCTCCAAAACAGCAAGGATTTATAAGTCATATACAATGTAGATTGGTCTATATACGTCCTTGAAAACAGTACAGTATGTAACTACATCCTGATATTTAAATATATTTTTTTTCTGAAAAATAAAAATAAAATGACTGTTATATATTTTCATCAGTCCATCCACCAAGTACAATAAAAGAAAGTGTATGACCACATCCATTTTCATTGAGTTGGCCCCTTGTGATCTATGGAAATGATCTTGACTGGGGACGAAATATTTTCGTGTATATAGTCATCTCGCCCAAAGAGCATCACAAAGCTAAATGTATATGTATACTGGGACGAAATGGAGTTATCAATTGACATAGTGCGCAATGTGTAGAAAATGCACTTGATCTGATGTACACGTGGTAAAAATAATCCTGATTGCTACCGTATATAAGATGTCTTTGAATTTTATTCTATTTTCAACTTTCAACACTTGGAGATTTTAAATTTTGTTACGTTCTAAGCGGCCGCAGATATTTTGGTTGATGTAAGCGGCATTATTGTTGCATTGTCATTAGGATGGCTCTGGCAAAATGATGCGATGTTTGCGAAAACAGACGTTGACCATTTGTTTTGGAGGAACTGGATTTATCCTTCTTTATTGGTATTTTAGTAAGTGTCTCGAAAAGGAAGATAAAAGCAACGTTAGATTAGCCAGTTGTATGTTGATGTCATGCACCACTGGTTGAGCCATAACTAGCATAAGTCAGACCTACCTGTTACCTTTTCGCATACACCATAGACTACTGTAGGCTACGTTATCCGTACGTAGTGTAAAGGACATTCTCGAGTAATCATAAATGAACTACGCATGTATTGTACCCCGTATATGCACATATATACAGATGATAACAACTTTACGACATACATCAGGTTGGGCACAACCCTGCACATGAGTAACAGTTACCCATGGGCCATTTGAGTAACAGTGTAACAGGAGAGGAGAAAATGTAGCGGCCAGACCGGGATTCGAACCCGGGACCCTCAGAATACTAGCCGAGTGCTCTACCGACTGAGCTACCTGGTCACCGATGATCAACCCCAGTCCAATCCCGCTACACTCCTCCCTCCTTTCTCGAAGTCTTCGCCCTCGAAGACACACGAGACCCTTCCAAACACCACCACCGTGGGTTATCTAGTTGGGCGCCAATTCTGTAATAGGAGAGGAGAAAATGCAGCGGCCAGACCGGGATTCGAACCCGGGACCCTCAGAATACTAGCCGAGTGCTCTACCGACTGAGCTACCTGGTCACCGATGATCAACCCCAGTCCAATCCCGCTACAACAGTTACCTGTTTGAGTAATCAATAAGTTACCTAAATGAAGAATTTTGTGCAAGAAAAATGCATGAAGCTGTTTTAAACTTTTTTTTTATCAAAAAAGGGCATAATAAATTTGACATGACACCATTACTAACATAACTTAGTACATTATCAATCAAAATGTGACAAACTTCACTGTCTCAATTTTGGTAAAAGTCACAAACTAAACCACCTCCATTGCTTACTATGGTGCTAAAAATAGAACACAGGTAACATTCATTCAACCATGGCATTTGCACTGAATCTCCCTGATGGCTATATACACTGTAGTCAATTGAGAGCACCTAAATTGTCATCTTACAACAAAGTTAGACAACAGAATTTGATATTTCACCCACAGAAACATAGAGTCTTAGATCAGTTGTAGGACATTCTAAAAATTATGACGCCCTTTTTTGATAATGATTTTTAAAACAACATTATGTGTTTTCTTTTCACAGAATTACTCATTTGGGTAATTAAATTACTACAAACAGGTAACTGTTACTCAAATGGGTAACTATTACCCATGTGCAGGGTTGTGCCCAACCTGTACATATCATACTCTATCCTCTACAGCATGGCTTCCGCCAAAAACGCTCATGTGAATCCCAACTTTTAGAATTTGTTGATGATGTTTCCAAAAATGTAGATTTTGTTAAACAAACTGATGTACTGATCATGAATTTCAGTAAAGCCTTTGATAAGGTAAGTCACCATCTCCTGGTCCATAAGCTATATCAGTATGGTATCCAAGTTAAGACCAATACATGGATCAAAAACTTCCTTATTGGCAGATCACAAACTGTTGTACATGTACTAGATGGTGAAATGAATCATCTGACACTGTACCTGTTAATTCTGGTGTACCTCAAGGGTCAGTTCTAGGACCCAGCTTATTTTTATTCTATATAAATGATATTGCTGACGGTATCTCCTCCTCTGTCAGGCTTTTCACAGACGATAAGATAATGTACTATTTAGCAGTTACATCCACTTGTGATGCCATCGCTCCGCAAAAAGACCTAGACATTCTCGCCAGTTGGGAAAGCATATAGGCCTACATACCTTTATCATCATCATGTGCAGAAATTGATGAAGTGTATGTCTTTTGTTTCACAGATACATGCATACATGACGTACAAATGTACCTGTGTATGCTACCAGGTACACTTAAATTATAACAATTATTATTAGTTACTTCTTCTAAATGTTTTAGATGTGTGGCTAAAAACTAAAGTGATCCACATTTTAATTTGTAGTACCAGTGCTTACATGTATATGTGTATAATATCAACAATACATAGAAATTGATGAAGTTAATTATTACATCAATCTGAATACAATAATATATCTGTGTTTTTTGTAAAATATTAGAATATCGAGAATGTCAACAATTTCGACATCAAAGGACGTTGCGCCTCCACTCCAAGAGTGAATATATCTGTATATAGCCTGACAAAAGCCATAAACAGATGATTTTACTTAGATTGATTATTACACACGTACACCATGGATGTAGATAAATCTCCAATAAGTTTATTTGCCTTATGAATTGTGCATTATATACACACCAATATCATGTGAAGAATGTTCCTTTGTTTTCAGATGTCTACCTGAATGACCTACCACAGACCCCTAAGACTCGTCTGACACCTCACCTGTTTCAAACCGACAGAGGAATAATCCCTCCATCCACGCTTGAAGATGTTACTGGAGTACACTATCGGCCTGACCCCAGGGACAGAGGAACACAGTTTACTGACAGGCCTACAGCAGGGAAAACACTGCCTAGGTCACAGAGGAATTTTATAGCTGTGGAGGGGAGAGTAAAGGAGTACTGTAACCCTCCTTCTGAGGACTTGTGGAGGAGTGAGGAAGGTAAAATGATAGAGAATTAAGCCTGGGGACTCGAAACTCTTACGCCCTGTCACTGTGTGGATGGGAAATGTAATGATATAAAGCGTTTATTTTCATTTCCATGTCAATCTGACTTATTCTGTCCCTTGCTGATTTCATATGAAGGGGGCATTTATATCTTACTATGGAACAGGTCTAAATAAATGAGTACTGTTATGGCTTCCATTACTGCATTTAATATATTTTGGAGGCATATCATAATTAATTTTTGATGTAGTGCGGGTACATGTACCTGTATAACATTTCAATTAGAACATGTTAAAAATTATTCAGAGAATATATTGGTAATGATTCTAAGATTTATAAGATATGTTAGTTGTAAGGGAAGTAACTCTAACATTTTTAACACATATCATACACAAAACAATGAGTTTTATATATGGGAAATAAATAAATATTAAAGACAAGTTTGTTGGTTGTCCAATATGGTAATCATCAGAAACAATCATGAACCATCATTCAAACAACAGTTCACCATTCTCAGAGATATGAAAACAATATTACCAGAAACACAACAATTTTTCCTGAAATTCATGTGAAAAGCTGTAAAGGGAAATAACTCTAACAATAATTATACACAAGTGAATGATTTTACAAGTGAATATGTTATCAAAAGAATTATTAAGTGACTTGGGTTTTTTTTCTTTGTTTTTACAGGAAATGTTGGAGAAGAGTTCCAGTTAAGATCTGTTCACATTATTATTCGTCATGGCGACCGTTCACCAATACATAGTATCATCAATCACCCAAACTCAAAGTTATCATGCAAGTTTGACTCGGGATTCTTGGAGAAGAACCAAAAGCTCACTAGCTATCTGAATAATTTACAGAAAACAGAAACCAATTTTCATCCACAAAGTGATTTCAGAAATTGGGAGTTATACCCGAATAAAAATATCTGTGATGGAGCTCAACTTACACCTATTGGGGCACATCAACACTTGAACATTGGAGAATTTCTCCAAGAAAAGTATTTCACAAAACTATTCAAGGACAGTTTTTCATATGAAGATATACACATTAGAAGTACAGAATACTCAAGAACATTCCAAAGTGCTATTGCCTTTTTATATGGTTTTCTTCCCGATTTTGATTTACAGAAAATTCAAGTACATCTTTCCCCAGATTTATTATTTTGTTCACCCGAGATTACAGGACTTACATGTAGATGTCCATTAGCTCAGATTTTTAAACTCCAATCCAACGGTATGGCAGGAAGTCACAATCGTAATGATACTGGACACAGGCTATTGGTGCGACAATTAGCTGATATTTACGATATTAAGCCGCACCAAGTGCCCTGGTTGGCCGCTGTCTTGGATATTGTGATGACTCAAGTTTGTCACCAGGTGGAATTACCATGCAACAGAAGAAATGCTGCATGTATCAACAAAAAGTTAATTGACAAAGTGTGGGAAACTGTTGATTTAGACGGCGTGAAATTCAAAACACAAAATGAACCATATTTAAAATTTGCTCATTTATCATTACATCCATTATTATCTGAAATATTTATTCGAATGAAGAATACTGTTCTTCTAAAAATCTCTCCAAAATTTTTCTTATATTCAGGGCATGATATATCATTAACACCATTACTTTCTATATTTGGATTTCATTCAGACGGGAAGTGGCCTCCATATGCCTCAAGGTTTGTGTTTGAACTTTATACAAAACGTGTAAATACCAATCCAGCACAGGGATTCTTTCGTGTTCTATATAATGGAAAGGATAGAACAAACGAACTGATGTTTTGTAGGAAACTTCACAGAGGTTTGTGTCACCTGCATCATTTAAAATATTTTCTAGATAATCATTTGAAATGGTATAATATTGTTGATTTTAATACTCAATGTCTGAATACAACTGAATAAATATATTTTTATATAACAAAGTCAAGTTTATATGTATTTGGTGTTGTATTACATCAAACTTCATCATAAGATGTAATAAGTAACTCTTGCTATTAAAATTTGTTCAATAGAGTAACTGGTAGAAATAAATAGCCATATTGATTAAACACAGGTTTGTAAACAATGAGGCATTTTCAATACGTGTAGCATGAATATTCATCTTCAGTATAATTCAATGTTAACGAAAGGGAAAAAAACAAAGGGCCACCTCACGCTCCTCTGCTAACTGGTAATCATGGTGCATACTTCAGACATAAGCTCTATGTATGACCCAGGTAAGGCCAAACAAAAGAATATTTCTGTTACCGGCAACCCGACCGACCCTACTAAATCAGTACCTACTCAAAAACTTTTTATCAGTTTTTTCCTCAAGCAAACAAATAACCTAAATTTCTTTGGTTTTTTACAAAATCCATGATTTTGGTACAAATTCTCTGAATCTAAGACACAAATAGTCTCCAGGGAATCAAATCCATGGTTTATATAAGGTTAAATGAAGTCTACTTCAGTTTTTCACTGCAAGACTGGGATGAAGAGGAAATTTTTTTTTTAAATGCATACCTAACCTACCCTTCATTTTTAAAGGGTGTTACCAGAAACAAGAATATTTTTTATTTGGCCTAATGCAATGTATAAGGTGTCCTGGCCTCTTGATTTCGTTGATATTAGCCTATTTAACTCCTGTGCACTTAATGAAGGTCAAGGTCATTCATTTAAACAAACATTGCAGCCCTTCATCTCAGCATGTCACAGGCCTAATAACTCTTGGTCTCTTGGACTCTTGAATTGATTGTTGAGAATAAGTCATTGAAAGATTTTAGCCTACTTGCAACTGACCCCGTGACCTTGAATGAAGGTCAAGGTCATTCATTTAAACAAACTTGGTAGCCCTTGATTATTAAAATGAATTCGAACAAACTTGGTAGCCCTTCATGCCAGTATTCTAATTGGCCAATAACAGGTCTGTTGGTCTCTTAGTTATTGTCAAGAAGTTGTTTACATATTTTAGCCTAATCAACCCCTGTGATATTGAATGAAGGTCAATGTCATTCATTTGAACAAATTTGGTAACATCTCCGCATGCTAACGTTACATAATCAATTTCAAACCTCTGGGTCACTTGGTTCTTTAGAACATGATTAAAGAGAATAGCTGACAACGAACGCACGCTGCGCAATGGCAGATGCAATCGTAAGAATTAGATTTCAAATGAAATTGAAATAATTACTTTTCCTAAACGTTTCATTCTTAATGGATGTTGTAAAAAATTAATGATCTATGGGAAGTGAATGGTCTTTTCCCTTTGTCTGACATCATGTAGATACTGTAACTAGCTATAGCCATTTAAGGGCACGGTGGGTATAGAAGGTGGACAACAACCGCTGACCAATGGTCAGTACTTGGTAACTGTCCTACTTGGATGGGATTTGAAATGAAAGCCAAGAGATGGTGGACTTATGGTAGTATGTTTGAACATTTTGACCAGGCCACATGAAGTAGTTTGCCAGTTACTGACTGAAGATCAGTATTCTTTCCCTAGGTACTCTTATCCAGCAGATTTGGCCAAATTCTAAGCCTCATAAAACCATGAAACATCAAGAATACAACAAAAGGAAACTTTTTAGGGCAATTTTTAAATATAGTTGATGACATAATTGGGTCATTTTTTAATACGACCACCGCTTACATTATCTGGCTTGAATCTGCTTACACCTGACATACATCTGTATACTTCAATGGATCAGGCTGTTAAAGGTACATCCGATAAAATGGAAATAAATACTGTGTACATGGAAATCTCTGTCATGCTGCTTATCTAGTTAATTATATAAAATACCTTAATTGTGTGCCAAAGCTGCATGTATCATATGCATATAAGCAATACGTTACTAGTACAAATCAAATAAAGGGATGCTTGTACTGTAGTTTAAAAGTTTAAAGAGTGACTTAACTTGTCAAAACGATCGTGATAACAATTGTAGCAAAGGTTCGGCTAATGTCAATAGTCTAATTCTAATCCAGTCTAGTCCTACCCACGCCGCAATCCAGTCCAAACCCACGCCGCAATGCCACCAGGCAGGCACAATCCTCCCCATGCCACTAGCCTGCGCCAATCCAGCCCGCATTACCAATTCAATCCCGTCTGTCACCAGCCTGGCCCATCCCAGCCTGCAATGCCACCAGTCTTATCCAATCCAGCCTTACATCCAATCAGCCAATGTCACCAGCCTTATCCAATCCAGCCATGCACCAGCTTATCCAATCCAGCCAATGCACCAGCCTTATCCAATCCAGCCAATGTCCCAGCCTTATCCAATCCAGCCAATGCCACCAGCCTTATCCAATCCAGCCAATGCCACCAGCCTTATCCAATCCAGCAAATGTCACCAGCCTTATCCAATCCAGCCATGTCACCAGCCTTATCCAATCCAGCCAATGTCACCAGCCTTATCCAATCCAGCCAATGCCACCAGCCTTATCCAATCCAGCCAATGTCACCAGCCTTATCCAATCCAGCCAATGTCACCAGCCTTATCCAATCCAGCCAATGCCACCAGTCTTATCCAATCCAGCCAATGCCACCAGCCTTATCCAATCCAGCCAATGCCACCAGTCTTATCCAATCCAGCCAATGCCACCAGCCTTATCCAATCCAGCCAATGCCACCAGTCTTATCCAATCCAGCCAATGTCACCAGCCTTATCCAATCCAGCCAATGCCACCAGCCTTATCCAATCCAGCCAATGCCACCAGTCTTATCCAATCCAGCCAATGCCACCAGCCTTATCCAATCCAGCCAATGCCACCAGCCTTATCCAATCCAGCAAATGTCACCAGCCTTATCCAATCCAGCAAATGTCACCAGCCATGCCGAATCCAGCCAATACATTCACCAAATGAATGTGATACTACTTGTCTAGGTAGAACCCATACCATATTAAATGTCTAGGTCAATTCAAGTGATGCTTTCAGCGTAGGCAATATCGGAGGATACCTGTAGTCATGGCCAAATCTAGATGATGCCACCAGGCTGATCCAAATCTATGTGATGCTACTTATCGAAGTAAAATCTACTTTTTTATTGAATCACGAACACACAGAACTGACGAAGAGGCGGATCAGACATGAACCCTAAGGTGCTTGCGTAAAACATGACTTTGAGGATATTTCTTAAAATAAAAGATTCCTTTTTGCATTATTTGAAGACATTTGTTTTTTTATTAATCTGAATCACTTTCCAACAATAATCCCGGGGGCGTGTTCCTGAAGTAACCTGGGAAGAATGTTTAGCCAAAGGTTGACTCTAGAACTGTACAGCTGTTGTCCCTGTGTGATGTTTAGATCAAGGTTGATGTAGTTCGTTCTGGTGACGTTATACGTTTCCCATCTCGGCACACCATCAGAGTTCGGATCACTGATATAAACAAAACTTTATAATTAGATCTAAAGCTACTGCAATATACTGTATGTAACAAAATATAATTTGATCTGGCATGCATTGTATGTTATTTCATAGGGTATACTCAGGTATCTCTGGTTTTACATTAAGTGGATTTTGCTTCTATAAATTACGCGAGGAAGATGATCTCTGTTGATAAGATTGCACAATTCTTAGCAATCCTCAGTTACTAGCATGTTAGTTATTGCATGATGCTGAAGTAATAAATGCATTATAAAATACAAAGATGAAACCTTACCCTGTTTTAGCAAAATTTGTCCAATATTTCATCATGGTTCTCGACAAATCCACATCAGCAGGTGTAACCGATATGTTATACATCGCTGGATAATCCTCAAGACCAAACAGGTAAGCCATTTCTGCGCCATGGGTAGATCCATTTGTCCAGATACTATACAAATTTTGGGGTATCGGATCAATATCACGACGATGAAATAAATACTGAAATGAATTTGTTAAATTATTATCATTCGAATGCTCCAAAAGAGTTTTCACCGCTGGAGCTATCAAAGTGGCGTCTGCATATGCATGCATAGCGTTTTGCTCCTGATGAGACGAATTCGAAGCTGCATAGAAAGAACACAAAATCTTGGACAGGGCTGGTCTATTCTTCTCACGAAAGATAAACTTTGTAAAGTCGGGTAAGAAATAGTCACACAATGTAACCAAATTCATGCGATTAAAACCAGTAGTAAACCCTCCATCGAAATAGGATAATATGCCAATAGATATTGAGCCTTCTGAATCCACATTCCCAGTTATAAAATCAAGAGACTGAAAGAAACGATAATTATCAGAACTTTTGTTCATTAGTATGTTATGAGGGTCCGAAGGGAGAAAGTCTTTGTCAACCACAGGACCAGATGGCAGCTCGAAGCGAGTATTGAAAAGTAGTTGTGAAACAAGATATTGATGACCTTCAACTATATCTGTTGCCGACCTATTTCTCATACAGACTAGATAAGATTCACTGCTATTACAGTCACCGAGTCCAATGAGTGCATCAGATGTAGGAATGGCAGCATGCCATATCGTAAATGGACCCTCTGAACTTCCACTCTCAGATATGACGCGATGAAACAACCCTTTGCTTTCTGGAAGGATTGCATGCAGCGAAACAGAAAACCCGCCCGCAGATTGCCCAAATAATGTGACAGAGCTAGGATTTCCACTAAATGATGCGATATTTGACTTGACCCATTGTAAAGCAAGTCGTTGATCCCACAGACCGTAGTTTCCGTGGATACCATGTTCAGGAGATGCAAGGAACCCGAAAGCTCCCAGCCTGTAGTTGATCGTTACAACAACCACATCCCCGGTGAGGGCGAGGTAGGACCCATCATACATGGATCCCTGGCCGACATAGAAACTCCCTCCATGTATCCATACCATCACAGATCGACTAGCGTCCAAGGAAATATTCCTGGGCACATATATATTTAAAGTTAAGCAATCCTCCGACAAGGCTAGATCTGGTTTGAATTTGTCATATATATAGTTCTCATAAGGCGGTTGCATACACGACGGCCCAAATCTGGTCCCATTTAGTACCCCGGACCATGAGCCATGCGGCACAGGTTTGGCGAATCTAAGGTCGCCAGTGGGAGGTTTGGCGTACGGGATTTTCCTAAACTGGTACACTGTTTCATTTCTGACGATTTTTACTATACCTTCTATTTGTCCGAGAAGAGTATTGACTCTTGTGGTCTGTTGACAGGATATGGTGGACAGTAGGAAGATGGACACCACTGAGATGAGCTGAGCATATTGAAAGGATATTCTGAAATACAACAGACTAAAATGAGTACCTATATAAAGCATATACTGTAAAGCAAAATTCTGTCGCGTGCGATTCATATTAGCAAACAACATAATCAATAAAGATAGTTGGTTTACAGTATAACGGCACATATGATTATAACTGTGGAAAGAACCTTTACAGCTACCAATATACATAACATGAACCAATTTAAGTACTTTGACAGAGAACCTGTAAAATTTCATATAAATTTTTCATAAAATTTCGTAAAACGATATCAAATTCTCAAAAGTATGCAGGTCCTTTGAGTAAAGGAACTCCGATATTAAAGGAGCACTATAATTTCTCGGTGGCCATATATTGCATGTAATACACTAGGAAGGATTCAACATGTCTATTTCATCTATCTATACATTGATGATGTCGAACCTATGATTCCGGAAGACAAAGCGTCCTTCCCCTTACGAACGACATCTGCAATACGAACCTAGGTCCAGCCGGATAAGGTTTCATAGATAATCGGATGGTTACAATGAATTGTACCTGCTGCCCCTATTGCATGATCGTAAAAAGCGACTAAATTTAGGATCTTATCTTTTCTTTCTTCCTAAATTACTTTAATTCTTCCTAATGTCTCCCTTGACATCACCTCACTTTTGGCCTTTGGTTGAGAGCTCGCCCCTGTGAGAAAGGCTCTGGGATTTGTCCCCTGGCCGAGACACACCAAAGTCTATAAAAGTGGTAGTTTCTGCTCCTGCTTAGCGCTCAGCATAACGGGAGTGGGACGACTGGTTCGCCCGTTGTCAGTATAATGTGACCGGGTGGGGTGTGTTGCTTGGTGTCTTTGGCGGCATGCTTCAGTGTTATAGCACTATAAAAAGGGCAATAGTTCCACTATACAAGAAGACACAACATGAATATACCGCAGTCCCCCAAAAACGCACCTCCCACAACATACACGCAACACATCGCATACATGGGAGGCCGTCCTTACATGACCATAGCTGTTAATAGGACGTTAATAAATCAAACAAACAAACAAACAAAAGGTTACAGTGATATATATTGACATACCAGGAAGCACCAAAACGCTTAACATCAACAGACTATTTCCCTACTACATTAAAGTGTTTGACCGCTGGCGATTGTTTATGATGATGTTTTAGTAATTCAATAAAGGAATTCAAACAGCCATATCAAATAACACTTGAATGAGGGTGTCTTATCTTTACAACCTGAATTGCTGTCAACAAAGAGAAACACATACACATATAACAATGCAAAAGTATCTTAAACTCGCGTTATATCACTTTAACACTTGAACACTGATCACCAGTTAGACACCTGCCTTTAACTTGATCACATGTTCATTTACTGATCGCCAGTTGAACACCTGATTGCCAGTTAAACACCTGATCACCAGTTAAACATTTGATCGCCAGTTGAACACCTGATTGCCAGTTAGACACCGGATCGCCAGTTGAACACCTGATCGCTAGTTAAACACCTGATCGCCAGTTAAACACTGATTGCCAGTTAACACCTGATCGCCAGTTAAACACCTGATTGCCAGTTAGACACCTGATCGCCAGTTGAACACCTGATTGCCAGTTAAACACCTGATCGCCAGTTAGACACCTGATCGCCAGTTGAACACCTGATCGCTAGTTAAACACCTGATCGCCAGTTAAAACCTGAACGCTAGTTAAACACCGGATCGCAAGTTAAACACCTGATCACCAGTTAAACATTTGATCGCCAGTTGAACACCTGATTGCCAGTTAAACACCTGATCGCCTGTTAGACACCTGATCGCTAGTTAAACACCTGAACGCTAGTTAACACCTGAACGCAAGTTAACACCTGATTGCTAGTTAAACACCTGAACCCTAGTTAAACACCTGATTGCAAGTTAGACACCTGATCGCTAGTTAAACACCTGATCGCCAGTTAAACACCTGAACGCTAGTTAACACCTGAACGCAAGTTAAACACCTGATCGCTAGTTAAACACCTGAACGCTAGTTAAACACCTGATTACCAAGTTAGACACCTGATCGCTAGTTAAACACCTGATCGCCAGTTAAGCACCTGAACGCAAGTTAACACCTGATCGTCAGTTAAACACCAGATCGCTAGTTAGACAACTGATAGCTAGTTAAACACCTGATCGCCAATTAAATACCTGATCGCAGTTAGACAACCGATCGCAAGTTAAACACCTGATCGCCAGTTAAACACCGAATCGCCAGGTTGAACACATGGTCGCCAGTTAGACACCTGATCGTCAGTTAGACACCTGATCGCTAGTTAGACACCTGAAATATAGTTTAAACACCTGATCGCCAGTTGAACACATGGTCGCCAGTTAGACACCTGATCGCCAGTTAGACACCTGATCGCCAGTTAAACACCTGATCGCCAGTTAGACACCTGATCGTCAGTTAGACATCTGATCGCCAGTTAAACACCTGATCGCTAGTTAGACACCCGATCGCAAGTTAAACACCTGATCGCCAGTTAAACACAGGATCGCCAGTTAAACACCAGATCGCTAGTGAGACACCCTGATCGATCGCCAGTTAATACCTGATTGCGAGTTAATCGCACACCTGATCGCCAGTTAAACACCTGAATCGCCAGTTAAACACCTGATCGCCAGTTAAACACCTGATCGCCAGTTAGACACCTGATCGCCAGTTAGACACCTGATCGCCAGTTAGACACCTGATCGCCAGTTAGACACCTGATCGTCAGTTAGACACCTGATCGCCAGTTAGACACCTGATCGCCAGTAAGACACCTGCGGAGGACAATTAGGATATATTGATAACTGTTAATCATACCAAAACACCAGACGTCTAACTTGTCCGTTTAAAAAATTAAAACCCCAAAAGCATTCGTCTCATCACTCTTAGTGCTAAATGTTACAATAAAACAATGAATCTAAACAAATACATACATCCTCATGCTTCGTGTGTTTACCAGTCTGTTCAGCGCCACCTAGAGACAAATATTATTAGTATTATACTTTCTGTTATCTGAGTATGATTGTGTGGTTTTCCTCTTTGTTGTAATAGACTTTGTGAACCGGATCTGATAAGACAGTATCTGTCCTAGTTTTAGATAAATGTATTACACGCTAACTGACGATCGGTGTTTTTTTCTTTGTTTTAATTTTTGCGTGTTTCGATTTTTTTCGCGAGGTATTCTTGTAATAAGTAACATTAATTGTTCCGTAGCTATGAGATAAGTTTTAACAAATACAAATTAACAACTTTCCACAACTGAGCACCTTCACAATCTAAGAACTAAAATAGTCTTACTTGCGAGTATTCTATACCCAACTCGAAGAGGATATGTACTTGGGATTCATCATACTCTGTTATTAATTTTTGCGCGGAATTAAATGCCCTTGGTCTGGAGGTGGGCGTTCGCCCTTGAGAAGAAGGCTATGCGTTCTGTCCTCTGGCCGAAATACACCAAAGTCTTAGGTGGTAGTTTCTGCTTCTGGTTAGCGCTCCGCAGGAAGGAAGTGGGACGACTAGTTTATTAGATTGTTCTGTGATGGGTAGGATGTGTTGTTCCGTATCTTCGTCGGCATGATTCACTGAAATGTCATTATAAAAATGGATAAAGGTTCGACTATTATAAGAAGACACAGCAAGAATATACCACAGCCTCTTAAACACTACATATATCCACACTGCAATGCATTGCGCTTTTTTAAATTTTGTTTAAAAAAAGATCATATGATAAATGCCTTGGTGTTATTCTCTGATATTATATCATTAACAAAACATGCTGTTCGATTATTTTTAGACTGCAAATGACCATCGTGGAGATCGCTGTTAAATGACCCTAACTGTTAATATAGGTCGGTGTAGGCTGCATTGTGTAAGGTCGGTGTAGGCTGCCTTGTGTGAGGCCGGTGTAGCTGCTTGTGTGAGGTCGGTGTAGGCTACCTTGTATGAGGTCGGGGTCTGCCTTGTGTGAGGTCGGTGTAGGCTGCCTTGTGTGAGTGGTGTAGACTGCCTTGTGTAAGGTCGGTGTAGGCTGCCTTGTGTGAGGTCGGTGTAGGCTGCCTTGTGTGAGGTCGGTGAGGCTGCCTTGTGTGAGGTCGGTGTAGGCTGCCTTGTGTGAGGTCGGTGTAGGCTACCTTGTGTGAGGTCGGTGTAGGCTGCCTTGTGTGAGGTCGGGGAGGCTGCCTTGTGTAAGGTCGGTGTAGGCTGCCTTGTGTGAGGCCGTTGTAGGCTACCTTGTGTGAGGTCGGGGAGGCTGCCTTGGGTGAGGTCGGTGTAGGCTGCCATGTGTGAGGTCGGTGTAGGTTGCCTGTGAGTGTGAGGCGCCTTGTGTAAGGTCTGGTACCTTTGTGGTCGGTGTAGCTCTTGTGTGAGGTCGGTGTAGGCTGCCTGCTTATGTGTGAGGTCGGTGTAGGCTGCCTTGTGTGAGTCTTGTGTGTGAGGTGTCGTGTAGGCTGCTTGTGTGAGGTCCTGTTGTGTGAGGTCGGTGGAGGCTGCCTGAGTGAGGTCGGTGAAGGCTGTAGGCGGTGTAGGCTTTGTGTGAGGTCGTGTAGGCTGCCTTGTTGAGGTCGGTGAGGCTGCCTTTGTGAGGTCGGGAGGCTGCCTTGTGTGAGGTCCGTGTAGGCTGCCTTGTGTGAGGTCGGTGTAGGCTGCCTTGTTGAGGTCGGTGAGGTCGGTGTAGGCTGCCTTGTGTGAGGTCGGTGAAGGCTGCCTTGTGAGGTCCTGCCTGTGTGAGGTCGGGAGGCTGCCTTGTGTGAGGTCGGTGTAGGCTGCCTTGTGTGAGGTCGGTGTAGGCTGCCTTGTGTGAGGTCGGTGTAGGCTGCCTTGTGTGAGGTCGGTGTAGGCTGCCTTGTGTGAGGTCGGTGTAGGCTGCCTTGTGTGAGGTCGGTGTAGGCTACCTTGTGTGAGGTCGGTGTAGGCTACCTTGTGTGAGGTCGGTGTAGGCTGCCTTGTGTGAGGTCGGTGTAGGCTGCCTTGTGTGAGGTCGGTGTAGGCTACCTTGTGTGAGGTCCGTGTAGGCTGCCTTGTGTGAGGTCGGTGTAGGCTACCTTTGATGTGAGGCCCGTGTAGGCTGCCTTGTGTGAGGTCGGTGTAGGCTGCTTGTGTGAGGCTTGTGTAGGCTGACCTTGTGTGAGGTCGGTGTAGGCTACTTGTTGAGGTCGTGTAGGCTTTGTGTGAGGTCGGTGTAGGCTGTCTTGTGTGAGGTCGGTGTAGGCTGCCTTGTGTGAGGTCGGTGTAGGCTACCTTGTGTGAGGTCGGTGTAGGCTGTTTTGTGTGAGGTCGGTGTAGGCTGCCTTGTGTGAGGTCGGTGTAGGCTACCTTGTGTGAGGTCGGTGTAGGCTGCCTTGTGTGAGGTCGGTGTAGGCTGCCTTGTGTGAGGTCGGTGTAGGCTACCTTGTGTGAGGTCGGTGTAGGCTGCCTTGGTGAGGTCTGTGTAGGCTACCTTGTGTGAGGTCGGTGTAGGCTGCCTTGTGTGAGGTCTGTGTAGGCTACCTTGTGTGAGGTCGGTGTAGGCTACGTTGTGAGAGGTCGGGGAGGCTGTGGTATGTTTGGGCTGTGTATCCCATGATAGGATTATTGTTACTTTATACAGCCAACAACACGATCCGGTCATTGTTTTCCCCAGACATTCCACATTCCAAATGTTAAATACATGCATTATTAAATAAACATATCTGCATTTTCTTATTTCAGACTTTCTGACGGGTCTACGTAACATTAGTACAGCGTTCAATATTTTCCAATCGTCTGAACGTCAATCATTGTTTCCTCATCTGATCTGCACGCAAAGCTTCGCTCAATCTTTATCGTGATTCAGTTTACTTCACCACAAGATAGGACTTATTCAGTGGTGATGTTTTTTATGACAAACCTCCCCTATACTACACATCGGGATGAAGTGAACCACACATTAAGATGAAAATGTATAATAGATATATCTATTATCATTGATACACAATTTACACACTGACCTTAAATACCGTCAATATGTCATACAATAATGAATATAGCAAACAAAGACACACTATAGACAAGTCAAACAGAAATATAGAGGACCAAAAAGCTCCCACTTGGATTGACCTTCCTCCACTTCCCGTTCAGTCCAATTATAGAACTAATTCGCGTGTGTCTGACACAAATGTCTCTATCACGTTTGAAAGTAATTAATCTGCGCATGCCTCAAACGAGTTTCAATCACGAACACATGCAGGGAATCACAAGATTGGCTGCGTCTGTTTTCCTCATCTAGGAAACTCAAATTTAGCCACGTCTGATTTTTTCTGCCTAGTCTGATGTCTGGTCGTCTGGACAACATGAAGGACCTCGTGTTATTCTGTGCTATTGTATACGGTGAGTAGCTTTTTAAAACCATAAATGTTTCGTCTTTAGTTTTATGACAAACCTATATCTGACTTGTATACTAAAGTATGTGTCTTTGTTAAATCGATTATTTAAAGTCGGTGTATGTAGTAATACCTAAGGTTAGCTATAATCTGTAGAAAATACATAATTTTAAAACATTATTTATTTTCACTATTTTCCATCTAATGTAGCCTTTAAACAACTGATATTTTGCAAGCCTATAACTCATTTTTTTAAATCATACTTTTAAGCAGAAGGAAATTGATCAAACATGTGTATGCATCATGGTAGTCCGCTAAACCTGCCTATATTATTAGACAAAAAGCCTAATAATATAGGCAGGTTTAGCGGACTAGCATCATGGCAAATCTTTAAATATTACTGTTGAGTAATTAAATTTCTAGCTTGTACATGTTGGCAATAATGCGCAACAAACGTACAGTTCAGGAATAAAGTCTACAAGGTTCTTCAGAACATATTTCTGTCACCAACAAACCATGCCATTATGTTTACTAGTGTCTATAGCAGATACTACGAGTGTGTATTTGACTGGTTTCGACTTCACACACGCATAATTTAGATTATATCCTGTTAATATACATGATACTAATGTACCTATTTATATAATGTAATCTGAGAACAGGGAAGACTGCTTTAAGATAAAAAAAAATTCCAACAATTCTCCCATTTCTTGCCCCAAAAACCATTCCAATTCAGTGTTGCCAAAGGTATATAATATAATTTTTGATGATTCAAAGGCCTTCCTATATGCTCCTTTTTGTCATACAATTTGCATTCTAAGTTTTTAAAAAAAATACAATTTGTATGCTTTTGTAAAATAAAATTCAAACAAAAATCGCTGGTAGTACCTTCTATAGAATTGTAACGTGCAATCCATGTATTACCATGACTTCAGTGTAAAACCCGCAGTGACGTTTATAAACGTCCCTCATTACACAGTATAAGTCTGTGTATAGAGTGCATGATGTTCGAAACACGTTAAAGAGGATCCCAAGTTGTAGCCACGATTAGACCTGTACTGCGGGAATATCGTAAAGTGAGAGGAAATGGGTCTTATAATTTCTATTCTTTCTAACCGGTGGGGTTGCTTGTTCGATATCTTTGACCTCATGCTTCGGTGAGATAGCACAACAAAAAGGCAGATAGTTCCTCTACTATTACAAGGAAACATCGCACGATTATACCACAGGCTCCCATACCATACAGACAGACACACACAGCGATACACTGCACATAATATGAGGCCTATCCTAGTTGTTAATCAGACGTTAAACTTAATAAATCAAACAACATAAGGTTAACATATTGATAAGGTCTTTCGGAATTCTTCCCAAGGTTGAAGACTTTGGGTTCTAACCTCCTGATGAGAGTATAAACGTAAACAATTAATTACTACGTATTTGAGAAAAACAACAACACTTATTTGGGTTATTTGTATAACTTTCCCAATAGAATGTCCAGTTCGTTCTCTTGACGGAAGCGTGTTTCTGTGTTGATAACACTTGACAAAAGGTTATAAAACGCGGTACATCAAGACGATATAGCTATACCAAAATCAAATAAATATTACACAAAACATGCTGTTTTTCCAGGTTTAAATTTAGGTTTTAATCATTCCTATTATCAAGCTAGTCTTTCTAAATGACCCCTGTATCTTAAAACTCTCTTAATTCCTCCTTTGACCTCCAATGTTACAATAACGTGTCTGCTGGTTGACGTTTTAGTACCTATCCCGTGGTTTAATCGTTTTCCCAATGGTATCTTCCTGAAATGTAGCCCACAGTGGTCGGTCGAGGAGTGGTCCCATATGTCACTATCCTTAGAATAGAAAGAACATTTTTCCTTATTTAAGTTTCTTTATCATGTTAAACGACGATTATTCTTAATTTAATATATTTTTTTCGTCTAGGGGCAAGCACTACAATCAAAGAAATCATTGGCCTTACTTTTCCAGTACATCTACATGTATTAAAGTCAACTTGCAATAAATCATTTGTTTCATTATTTTGACTGTATTTTATTGTAAATTTATTTTACTTTTTTTGGTAGTTTCCATTCCGTTCGTCGTTGGAGAACCTGTGTGTAAGTATAAAGCAAGTTTCTGTATATCGTTTTCGAAAAATACAGTGTGTAATGAATCATTTTTCATCAATAATATAAATGATATGCGCTTTATCTCCATATGAAGTATCTGTCTTTCGGTCGCTTTTTCCAGAAAACAAAACTATAAACTAAGTGTGAGTTTAGATGATTTCAAGATCAAGTATTGATTTGTTTAAATCCCATATGTAAGAATATAGCACAGTGATTTGTTTCTGTTTGTTCTGTAAAGCGGTATGTCCCGGAGGACGAAGACCTGTTCGCTGTTTTATAAGTCCATGTGATTTGCCTAAATGGAAAACCTGTCATAGTAATCCATCACTTGAATGTCGGTGAGTCTAGGTTTTAAATTAGAGTTTATGAAACATGTACAAGTAAGTAAATTATTGAATGATTTCCAGTCATTCAGGATTCGCCGTGTTCGGTAGCGTGTTTCAAGTAATAGATCACTGAACAAATATATATCATAATGAGATACTACATACCACAATCTCCCAACATATTCTCCCCATATATTTGTTGCATACAGATAGTCTTGATTCCCGGAACTTTGTTAAAAACAAAGGGAAATAGTGATATTAATTGATTCAATATGTGTTCGTGCTATAAGCAAGTTTGTCCCTTGGGCCTAAGTGATAGATGAATTAGGTAAGTGTGGATTGAGTATACTTTAATAGACATGTATTCTTGTACGTATTAATTAGAGAAATCATTCCATGTAAATATGAAGATATGGAAACCTTAAGCCTTAAATTGCATATTGTGTATTTTGTGAAAGAAGAGAGATATCAAATTGCTTGACACACTACCAGTCCTCGAACAAGGTTATAGTTACATCAAAATGATATAAACGTGACTACAATTTTGGTAGCCTCATTGACGTTTTAACGGTTCAATTTGAAAGAATTCCTAGTTTCGTTATGAACTCGAACTTTCTATAGATTAAACTCGAAACTCGAAATAAAATGCATTAAAAGCAATTTTTATTTGTTGTATCAATCTGTTATTTTTATTTGCTTTTCAAAAGTTCAAAAAGATTGATTTTGTTATCAATATTTGTATCGTTATTTTGAATTATTTCAAATAAATGATTTTGAGTTTCTTAAAAGGAGGCCAAATTAATGAAAGTATACAAATATTTTTCTGACAAAAATGATGAAGAGCATCACAAGAGCATCATCCACACTAATTACTTTAACTATGAAATTATTTTCTTTTGCCTTCAGTGCTAACTACTGTCATGGATGTGAACAGGTGGACTATTATGATGTAACCGGGGTCAAGGTCATCTGTAAGGAAGGTCCGGAAATACAAGAAATACAAAAAGACCAACCAAAGCCTGCAGTTGTCTTCAAAGCACATAATCTCTGGCCATTCAGTGACCTGTATACTAGAATCAAATCGTTATTGTCTTTCAAAAAATTGACTTAATCTATATATTATGTTTTTCTATCTAGCTTTGACCATGTCATTTAAAATATTATAGGCTTCCTTGATCGAGACCACCATAATAGGTGCGGTATGCAAAAGAACTTATATCAAAAGCTGAAAGAAGTTAATATTGTATTCTAGGAGATGGTGTCATGGGAATTCTTATACATGTAATAAAAATGCAAATGGAAAGCATCTTTGTTATGTATTTGTTATTTATCTGTTTTGAAATCAACTTTGATCTATACTATATTAAATGCTCAGAAGCCACAACCCGATTCTAGTTTGAAGAAGCTTACGTGTTAAAGAAAAGCCCGCTTGCTTCTTAGAATCTAATACCTTTCACCTTAAGGCATTTGCAGGGATTACATTTTGTGTAAGTGTATTTTAATATGATTTATCGTTTGTTTAATCTTTTATGACGGAGCATTTTACTGTATTACCAAACGCTTATGTTTAAATCTTTGAATATTAGTTTAGTTAAAGTTATATGTGCCATATTTTTCATACTCACGGATCGAGATGAGTTTTTGATATGTGGTTCACCATCAAAAGTTACCAACATTTTGAGAATTACAGTACTTTCAATGTATTGGTTTTAATTTTACACATACAAATAAGAGCTGAAAATGATTATTGGCAGTACTGCTAAAATCATTATATTTGCTTCTATAGTGAAGTAAAATGAGTACATACGGTCAGACCATGAAGCTAAATTGTGGTCTACAATTTCATTTAAAATGTTTACAGTTATTGGTAATTGTAAATTGATTTCTGCAGGTATGTTTCAATTTAAACAAACACATGGCATAAAAGACAACAATTTTATAGTACATAATTTCTGTGTTATAACTTACGTTTATACGCCATATGAAGCCATTTGAATGATTTTCATAGCTTAAATAATTTAACCTTATTGTTTTCAATAGATTAATGAAGAATAAATATGTAATAAAAATTTTGCCCGGTTATGGAAAATATAACTTTAACTTGTTATTACTACCACAGCCAAATTAATAGTTACTGTGAATACGTAGTGTTTCTGTCAATACACCGAAATGGTGCTTCACATCAAATTCATGACGCTGTATCTTATGTGAATGTCTTTACTATGTCAGTTCTAACATGTGAACAAACCACTCCTATGTATATAACAAGTGACATGCTTATGATACACATGTAAAGACATGAGTATACTGGAGACAGTGCCGACCTCTGTCTACGTCATTCATCAACATAAAGTCTTGAATTTCATCACCAACCCCCGATCTTTATTTCCGGGGTATAATGCCTACTTGAGGTTGTTGTTATAGGTACAGGTCGTAGGTCGATGGTTGTCCTCTGGGTATAACGGTTTTCCTCCTCAATGAAATTATGGTACCGCCACGTCATTGTGATGATAGATGTAAAACAGAATTAAAAAATCAAGCAGAACAGAATGAAAAATTTGGTTAACATATGGATTTCTTACAGGCATCACACAATACATATTAACTTACCATCAAATCGCGAGAAAGAGACCAATATCGTAAGTTCGTCGGTACTTTTCATTCTGGAGCTTGATTTGGAAGTTACAATTGAAAGAAAACTATTTCTGATAACTCAACACGTTTTATACATGTAGGATAGAATGAAGTCTATATGAAGATGTATAAATATCAAATAAAGAGAAAATTCTTTTTAATTTGGCCAGACCACCATCATATTTCGATAAACACCACTACCATGTGTATAAATGTAATATATACGTATAAGGAGAACAGATAAGTAACATCTACTTGAGTCTCTGTGCCTATTTACGTTTCCGGTTTAATATGAGAAGTTTAAGTAGGGAATATTTTTATCAATCACGTGTTAAGAGGTCAGTATATCTACAACATCCGACGCCAGCAACAACTCCTCTCCTCTCTGTTTAATCATGAAAGGTTTTGTACTACAATGCTGCGTGGTGCTAGGTAAGTAAAAACATCCGACTAGCAGGAATAGTTTTCCAAATATATATTTTCTTAAATCTAGGGTTTCTCATATATTTTATTCTTCAATTATAACTACAAAAATGTACTGCGTTGTACAGTAAGTACTTGAAAGTGAAAATAAAATTACATATTGTCAGTTTATAGCGGAGCTTACTTACCGTAAAATTACAGGATTCTTATACTGGTCACCATAGCCTCAGACATAATTGGTTAACAGCCTATTTAGAGCTAAAATAATTTAAGCATTGTGTAGCATGTATGAATGTCTATGTTGTGATTGTCAGCGGTATATTTCTGGTTTTTTTTATTATTGTTGTAATAGTGAGTTCATTATCCTTTCAATAGTATTATATAACTGAAAAATGTTGTCAAATACACCGAACAAGCACATTCCAACCGGTGACATTATATTGACAACGGGCGAACCAGTCGTCCCACTCCCTGTATACTGAGCGCTAAGCAGGAGCAGAGACTACCACTTTTGTAGACGATGGTGTGTCTGTGGTATCCTGCGTGTATGTAGTGGGTGGTGTGTGTTATGGGAGACTGTGGTATATTCGTGTTGTGTCTTCTTGTATAGTGAAACTGTTGCCTTTTTATAGTGCTATATCACTAAATCATGCCGATAAAAACACCAAGCAACACACCCACACCGGTCATTATATTGACAACGGATGAATTAGTTAAAAAACGCATATAAAACGCCTAAGAGTAATATTGAATCTAACTATAGTCTAAGTAAACAAGATGGTACTTAACATATGAATCATGGATTATCATCTATTTCCACCCTTTTGAGTTTCGATTTTAATGATTAAATAAATAATCAATAAATATATCATTAATCGATAATTCGATATCAGAACAATTCAAATCCTGTAAAAAGACGTGTGTATAGAATACTATACAAATGTGTATTATAAAATTAATGTTCTATCAATAACAGTCATAAAATATAACAGTTTTAATGTTTCCCGGTTCATGTAACTTTGTCTTGCATATGGCGGGGCTGGTGAAATCCTTTTTACCATACGTCATAAATTCAAATTTGAGATGAAAATTATATTTAACCATAGGTGATGTTCTTTCTGTTCTATGTAGGTTTGTTAAAGATGCTCCACCGCTGACAAATATTATTTTTCCACTATCAAAAACAGGAACAGGGGTTTTAGTATTTTTCTTCAGTTACAAAAGTTACTTAATTTAAACCATTACCACCATTGAAAAGTTTGAGCTTCTAATTTTACTTCAAGTTAAGAATATGAAAAAATAATTAGATGCATCCCGAAAAAAAATCCGTGACTCTATATCCTATATGGAATAAAGTACTGATTGCGCATGCACCAAAGGAGAAGTAAATTATTTTATATCATGTTTTGTGTTAATTAGACATATAGTTACACGATTAAACACCAATTATTGTTCAAATAATGGATATCATTTATGCTCTGTCGGCGGTGGAGCATCTTTAACCATCATTAATATGTTTGTTAGAATTAGGCGGAATGATAACAAATAGTTGATTTACCTGGTAGACTCAAATGCATTCATTTTAAATTACACTTGTGATCAATTCTAGTGTAAGTTCGCAATACCAAAATGCAGGAAG
This sequence comes from Argopecten irradians, assembly GCF_041381155.1. Taxonomy (NCBI): domain Eukaryota; kingdom Metazoa; phylum Mollusca; class Bivalvia; order Pectinida; family Pectinidae; genus Argopecten; species Argopecten irradians. Next base: position 1,367,358 of record NC_091134.1, on the reverse strand, counting down.
ATTTATTTCATAGACTTGCAATGGATAATGTAAAACAGTGTAAGAGGCACAATGCACAACAATTATATCAATGGTATGACTATCAAATGACATATATCAAGTTACATCATTTGGTTTTTTTTATTATTTAATTAACGTCCTATTAAAAGCCAGGGTGATGTAAGAGGGCCTCCTATGTATGTGGTATGTAGCGTGTATGAAGTGCGCGATGCCTTATGCAATTAAACAAATAACACAAAGTTATATTTCAAGTATATGAAGTCAGCCAAGACAAATATGTATACATGTTCCATGTCGCACCATATAGTGCTTAAAGCCTTTAACACTTAGTTCAATTGAGGTCGGCACAAAAACTAAGCTCAAACAAATAGAAATATAATTGACTATCCGAAACGTGAAACATTCAGCGGAAGATCTTTTTGTTTCTTATTGTCCGCAATAAGTTTTGAAGACTGTTTCACACACTACGGCAGTCTAACGTTTTCTAACCTAAATTACTTTTTCTACCTAACGTCTCTGTTGACACCTCATTATTTATATCAAAATTGAAGTTGAGCGCACGCCCTTATGGAGCAGTCTATGGGTTATATCCCGTGGCCGAAACACGCCATAGTCTAAAGTCAATTGACAAAACAATCGTTCCACTTCTTTTTGTTGAGCGGCAAGCAGAAGAAGAAGTTACCACTTTTATAGACTATAGTGTGTCTCGGCCAGGTGATAGAATCCAGAGTCATCCTCACAGGGCGAGCGCTCAACCGAAGGCCAAATGTGAGCAGTATTTAAGGAACCGTTCAGTTAAAAAAAACCAGTTAAGATAAATAGAAAATATAAAAATCCTTCATTTAGTCAATTTTATGAAAGCATGCAATACGGACAACAGCTACAATTCACACGTCCTACCTGGATGGCTTATAGGGAATGTACCAAGTTAAACATTGCTTCCCTCCTCTATCTATTGTTTCTCTAATGCTTTACTGATGGAACATATGAACGGTCTCATAACATTGTTTTATTTCTATCTGTAAAGTTTCGTTCAGTTTTAGTCATCTATGTCAAGTAGAGCAAGAAGGACGTAAGAATTATGTCTGTCGTCCCTATTGCATGATTCGTGAAAGGCGACTACATATAGAATATTATCGTTCTCTTCTTCCTAACGTCTCTCACATTTGGCATTCGCTTGAGTTTTGTCCCCTGACAGCGACACACCATAGAATATTAAAGTGGTAGTTTCTGCTTCTGCTTAGTGCTCAGGATACAGGAAATGAGACGACTCGTTCACACGTTGTCTGTAAAATGTGGTCCGATGGGGTGTATTGCTTGGTGTCTTCATTCAGCGGCATGCTTCAGTTATAAATTTATAAGCTCTATACAAAGGGAAAGAGTTCCACTATACAAGAAGATACAACGCGAATGTACCGCAGTCTCCCAGAACACACACCTCGCACTTCACACACGCAAGATATCACACCTACCGGACCGCCGTCCTTAAAAATGCTTCACCGCTCATAAAATGATATTTTTTCACTATCAAAAACAGGAGCAGACGATTAAGAATTGTTCTTCAGTTACAAAAGTTACTAATTTACACCATTACTACCATTGAAAAGCTTGAGCTTTTAATTTTACTTCAAGCTAAAAATATGAAAAAAATAATTGCATCCCGAAACTATCCGTGGCACTGTATCTTATATGGAATGAAATAATGATTGCGCATGCACCAAAGGCGAAATAAATTATTTTACGTTATTTTTTGTGTTAAATAGACATATGTATACACGATTAAACACCAATTATTGCTTAAATGATGAATATCATTTATGCTCTGTCGGCGGTGGAGCATCTTTAAATGACCATGGCTTTTAATAGGAGGTCAATGCAATAAACCAAACAATTTTGTCTTCTCTTATGATTCAACTTCTAAGGAAATAAAGATCGGACCAATCAAAATTATACATTTTGTACACAAGCAATGGAAATTATATTTCTAACTTAAAATCTATAATTCAGTCATATAAATATATATCTCGGAGAGTATTTTTATGTAAATCTTTTCACTTCAGTTTCAATATCGTTGGCAATTGGAAGCTATATCGGTAAGTATATTTTTTTAACAATCAACTAATGAAAATAAATATTTTATGTGAAGTTAATTCAGTTCACACTGTCATATGTTTTCGAGAAATAACGAGAAATAGAAAAAAAGATTGTATCTTAATGAAGCGAAAACAGTTGAGCTATCTGTAATTTCGCATGTTGATAACTATTTTATGATGACTACATAGATGGCTGTCCCGATGGTAGACGACAGTATCGTTGCTATGTCAACCCTTGTGACGTGGCCGGAATGAGGACATGTGTTCACAATACAGCTTTACAATGTAGGTAAGTGAAGTGTCTTACTATTCTGAAGAAATTTGCTATATATGGTATAATAAAATTACTACTGTTCTGACGATGCCTTTATATATATGATGACAAGTGCCTGTAAAAGTGTACAGTCCAGTCTAATACCAACAGGTTTAAGATAATAAGCCTGACAATATCATCATCTTTTCATTGTTACGGACCTAACCACTGTCTACGATGTGATGTCTGACAATAATATCCTCTTTACATTGTTACAGACCTAACTACTGTCGAGGATGTGATGTCTGACAATATTATCCTCTTTACATTGTTACGGACCTAACCACTGTCTACGATGTGATGTCTGACAATAATATCCTCTTTCTATTGTTACAGACCTAACCACTGTCTACGATGTGATGTCTGACAATAATATCCTCTTTCCATTGTGACAGACCTAACCACGGTCTACGATGTGATGTCTGATAATATTATCCTCTTTACATTGTTACAGACCTAACCACGGTCTACGATGTGATGTCTGACAATATTATCCTCTTTACATTGTTACAGACCTAACTACTGTCGAGGATGTGATGTCTGACAATAATATCCTCTTTACTTTGTTACAGACCTAACCACGGTCTACGATGTGATGTCTGATAATATTATCCTCTTTACATTGTTACAGACCTAACCACGGTCTACGATGTGATGTCTGACAATATTATCATCTTTCCATTTTTACGGACCTAACCACTGTCTACGATGTGATGTCTGACAATAATATCCTCTTTACTTTGTTACAGACCTAACCACGGTCTACGATGTGATGTCTGATAATATTATCCTCTTTACATTGTTACAGAAGACCTAACCACGGTCTACGATGTGATGTCTGACAATATTATCATCTTTCCATTTTTACGGACCTAACCACTGTCTACGATGTGATGTCTGACAATAATATCCCCTTTACTTTGTTACGGACCTAACCACTGTCTACTATGTGATGTCTGACAATAATATCCCCTTTACATTGTTACAGACCTAACCACGGTCTACTATGTGATGTCTGACAATATTATCATCTTTCCATTGTTACGGACCTAACCACTGTCTACGATGTGATGTCTGACAATAATATCCTCTTTACATTGTTACAGACCTAACCACGGTCTACGATGTGATGTCTGACAATAATATCCTCTTTACATTGTTACAGACCTAACCACGGTCTACGATGTGATGTCTGACAATATTATCCTCTTTACATTGTTACAGACCTAACCACTGTCTATGATGTGATGTCTGACAATAATATCCCCTTTACATTGTTACAGACCTAACCACGGTCTACGATGTGATCTCTGACAATATTATCCTCTTTACTTTGTTACAGACCTAACCACTGTCTACGATGTGATGTCTGACAATATTATCCTCTTTACATTGTTACAGACCCAACCACTGTCTACGATGTGATGTCTGACAATAATATCCCCTTTACATTGTTACAGACCTAACCACGGTCTACGATGTGATGTCTGATAATATTCTCCTCTTTCTATTGTTACAGACCTAACTACTGTCGAGGATGTGATGTCTGACAATATTATCCTCTTTACTTTGTTACAAACCTAACCACGGTCTACGATGTGATGTCTGATAATATTCTCCTCTTTCTATTGTTACAGACCTAACCACTGTCTACGATGTGATGTCTGATAATATTCTCCTCTTTACATTGTTGCAGACCTAACCACTGTCTACGATGTGATGTCTGACAATAAAATCCTCTTTACATTGTTACAGACCTAACCACGGTCTACGATGTGATGTCTGACAATAATATCCCCTTTCTATTGTTACAGACCTAACCACTGTCTACGATGTTGTAACAGACCTAACTACTGTCTACGATGTGATGTCTGATAATATTCTCCTCTTTCTATTGTTACAGACCTAACCACGGTCTACGATGTGATGTCTGACAATAATATCCCCTTTACATTGTTACAGACCTAACCACGGTCTACGATGTGATGTCTGACAATAATATCCCCTTTCTATTGTTACAGACCTAACCACGGTCTACGATGTGATGTCTGATAATATTATCCTCTTTCTATTGTTACAGACCTAACCACGGTCTACGATGTGATGTCTGATAATATTCTCCTCTTTCTATTGTTACAGACCTAACTACTGTCGAGGATGTGATGTCTGACAATATTATCCTCTTTACTTTGTTACAGACCTAACCACGGTCTACGATGTGATGTCTGATAATATTCTCCTCTTTCTATTGTTACAGACCTAACCACTGTCTACGATGTGATGTCTGATAATATTCTCCTCTTTACATTGTTGCAGACCTAACCACTGTCTACGATGTGATGTCTGACAATAATATCCTCTTTACATTGTTACAGACCTAACCACGGTCTACGATGTGATGTCTGACAATAATATCCCCTTTCTATTGTTACAGACCTAACCACTGTCTACGATGTGATGTCTGACAATAATATCCCCTTTACATTGTTACAGACCTAACCACTGTCTACGATGTGATGTCTGACAACAATATCCTCTTTACATTGTTACAGACCTAACCACGGTCTACGATGTGATGTCTGATAATATTATCCTCTTTACATTGTTACAGACCTAACCACTGTCTACGATGTGATGTCTGATAATATTCTCCTCTTTCTATTGTTACGGACCTAACCACTGTCAACGATGTGATGTCTGACAATGTTATCCTCTTTACTTTGTTACAGACCTAACCACGGTCTACGATGTGATGTCTGACAATATTATCCTCTTTCCATTGTTACGGACCTAACCACGGTCTACGATGTGATGTCTGACAATAATATCCCCTTTACATTGTTACAGACCTAACCACTGTCTACGATGTGATGTCTGACAATATTATCCTCTTTACATTGTTACGGACCTAACCACTGTCTACGATGTGATGTCTGACAATATTATCCTCTTTACATTGTTACAGACCTAACCACTGTCTACGATGTGATGTCTGACAATATTATCCTCTTTACATTGTTACAGACCTAACCACTGTCTACGATGTGATGTCTGACAATATTATCCTCTTTACATTGTTACAGACCTAACCACGGTCTACGATGTGATGTCTGATAATATTATCCTCTTTACATTGTTACAGACCTAACCACGGTCTACGATGTGATGTCTGATAATATTCTCCTCTTTCTATTGTTACGGACCTAACCACTGTCAACGATGTGATGTCTGACAATATTATCCTCTTTACATTGTTACAGACCTAACCACGGTCTACGATGTGATGTCTGATAATATTATCCTCTTTACATTGTTACAGACCTAACCACGGTCTACGATGTGATGTCTGACAATATTATCCTCTTTCCATTGTTACGGACCTAACCACGGTCTACGATGTGATGTCTGACAATATTATCCTCTTTACATTGTTACGGACCTAACCACTGTCTACGATGTGATGTCTGACAATATTATCCCTTTACATTGTTACGGACCTAACCACGGTCTACGATGTGATGTCTGATAATATTATCCTCTTTACATTGTTACGGACCTAACCACTGTCTACGATGTGATGTCTGACAATATTATCCTCTTTCCATTGTTACGGACCTAACCACGGTCTACGATGTGATGTCTGACAATATTATCCTCTTTACATTGTTACAGACCTAACCACGGTCTACGATGTGATGTCTGACAATATTATCCTCTTTACATTGTTACAGACCTAACCACGGTCTACGATGTGATGTCTGACAATATTATCCTCTTTCTATTGTTACAGACCTAACCACTGTCTACGATGTGATGTCTGACAATATTATCCTCTTTACATTGTTACAGACCTAACCACGGTCTACGATGTGATGTCTGATAATATTCTCCTCTTTACATTGTTACAGACCTAACCACGGTCTACGATGTGATGTCTGACAATATTCTCCTCTTTACATTATTGCAGACCTAACCACTGTCTACGATGTGATGTCTGACAATAATATCCTCTTTACATTGTTACAGACCTAACCACGGTCTACGATGTGATGTCTGACAATAATATCCCCTTTCTATTGTTACAGACCTAACCACTGTCTACGATGTTGTAACAGACCTAACTACTGTCTACGATGTGATGTCTGATAATATTCTCCTCTTTCTATTGTTACAGACCTAACCACGGTCTACGATGTGATGTCTGACAATAATATCCCCTTTACATTGTTACAGACCTAACCACGGTCTACGATGTGATGTCTGACAATAATATCCTCTTTCTATTGTTACAGACCTAACCACGGTCTACGATGTGATGTCTGACAATATTATCCTCTTTCTATTGTTACAGACCTAACCACGGTCTACGATGTGATGTCTGATAATATTCTCCTCTTTCTATTGTTACAGACCTAACTACTGTCGAGGATGTGATGTCTGACAATATTATCCTCTTTACTTTGTTACAGACCTAACCACGGTCTACGATGTGATGTCTGACAATATTATCCTCTTTCTATTGTTACAGACCTAACTACTGTCGAGGATGTGATGTCTGACAATATTATCCTCTTTACATTGTTACAGACCTAACCACGGTCTACGATGTGATGTCTGATAATATTCTCCTCTTTCTATTGTTACAGACCTAACCACTGTCTACGATGTGATGTCTGATAATATTCTCCTCTTTCTATTGTTACAGACCTAACCACGGTCTACGATGTGATGTCTGACAATAATATCCCCTTTACATTGTTACAGACCTAACCACGGTCTACGATGTGATGTCTGACAATAATATCCCCTTTCTATTGTTACAGACCTAACCACGGTCTACGATGTGATGTCTGATAATATTATCCTCTTTCTATTGTTACAGACCTAACCACGGTCTACGATGTGATGTCTGATAATATTCTCCTCTTTCTATTGTTACAGACCTAACTACTGTCAGACCTAACCACGGTCTACGATGTGATGTCTGACAATATTATCCTCTTTACATTGTTACAGACCTAACCACGGTCTACGATGTGATGTCTGACAATATTATCCTCTTTCTATTGTTACAGACCTAACCACTGTCGAGGATGTGATGTCTGACAATATTATCCTCTTTACATTGTTACAGACCTAACCACGGTCTACGATGTGATGTCTGATAATATTCTCCTCTTTCTATTGTTACAGACCTAACCACTGTCTACGATGTGATGTCTGATAATATTCTCCTCTTTACATTGTTGCAGACCTAACCACTGTCTACGATGTGATGTCTGACAATAATATCCTCTTTACATTGTTACAGACCTAACCACGGTCTACGATGTGATGTCTGACAATAATATCCCCTTTCTATTGTTACAGACCTAACCACTGTCTACGATGTGATGTCTGACAATAATATCCCCTTTACATTGTTACAGACCTAACCACTGTCTACGATGTGATGTCTGACAACAATATCCTCTTTACATTGTTACAGACCTAACCACGGTCTACGATGTGATGTCTGATAATATTATCCTCTTTACATTGTTACAGACCTAACCACTGTCTACGATGTGATGTCTGATAATATTCTCCTCTTTCTATTGTTACGGACCTAACCACTGTCAACGATGTGATGTCTGACAATGTTATCCTCTTTACTTTGTTACAGACCTAACCACGGTCTACGATGTGATGTCTGACAATATTATCCTCTTTCCATTGTTACGGACCTAACCACGGTCTACGATGTGATGTCTGACAATATTATCCTCTTTCCATTGTTACGGACCTAACCACGGTCTACGATGTGATGTCTGACAATATTATCCTCTTTACATTGTTACAGACCTAACCACGGTCTACGATGTGATGTCTGACAATATTATCCTCTTTACATTGTTACAGACCTAACCACTGTCTACGATGTGATGTCTGACAACAATATCCTCTTTACATTGTTACAGACTTAACCACTGTCTACGATGTGATGTCTGATAATATTATCCTCTTTACATTGTTACAGACCAAACCACTGTCTACGATGTGATGTCTGACAACAATATCCTCTTTACATTGTTACAGACTTAACCACTGTCTACGATGTGATGTCTGATAATATTCTCCTCTTTACATTGTTACAGACCTAACCACGGTCTACGATGTGATGTCTGACAATATTATCCTCTTTACATTGTTACAGACCTAACCACGGTCTACGATGTGATGTCTGACAATATTATCCTCTTTACATTGTTACAGACCTAACCACTGTCTACGATGTGATGTCTGACAATATTATCCTCTTTACATTGTTACAGACCTAACCACTGTCTACGATGTGATGTCTGACAATATTATCCTCTTTACATTGTTACGGACCTAACCACTGTCTACGATGTGATGTCTGACAACAAAATCCTCTTTACATTGTTACAGACCTAACCACTGTCTACGATGTGATGTCTGACAATAATATCCCCTTTACATTGTTACAGACCTAACCACTGTCTACGATGTGATGTCTGACAATAATATCCTCTTTACATTGTTACAGACCTAACCACTGTCTACGATGTGATGTCTGACAATAATATCCCCTTTACATTGTTACAGACCTAACCACTGTCTACGATGTGATGTCTGACAATATTATCCTCTTTACATTGTTACAGACCTAACCACTGTCTACGATGTGATGTCTGACAATATTATCCTCTTTACATTGTTACAGACCTAACCACTGTCTACGATGTGATGTCTGACAATAATATCCCCTTTACATTGTTACAGACCTAACCACTGTCTACGATGTGATGTCTGACAATATTATCCTCTTTACATTGTTACGGACCTAACCACTGTCTACGATGTGATGTCTGACAATATTATCCTCTTTACATTGTTACGGACCTAACCACTGTCTACGATGTGATGTCTGACAATATTATCCTCTTTACATTGTTACAGACCTAACCACTGTCTACAATGTGATGTCTGACAATATTATCCCCTTTACATTGTTACAGACCTAACTACTGTCGAGGATGTGATGTTGTTGAGTTCTACGACACCGATAACAACAGAGTCCCGTGTACTGAAAGCTTGGACAATGGACGCGATAAGAAAAAACTGGACTAACACGCTGTTGTTTTTTCGGCTATCTGGCTTCTGTTACGGTGAATAAGGACACTTCAGATAAGCATGTTTGTATTTGCTCGCCTGTGAATATGAACAAATGGTTAAGTCGTTAGTCTTGCTTCATAAAACAGTAAAGCCAAACAAAGTTTTGAGATACAGTACTATCCTGGTTTGATATTAAAATATGATGGATGTGTTTGAGTTTTTATTTTCTTTTTATTCAAGTGTTTAAATGTGTGATATTCTTATACCAGCCTTCAATCCTACAAACATTCTTAAAGATGCTCCACCGCCGACAGAGCATAAATGTTATTAATTATTTAAACAATAATTGGTGTTCAATCGTGTATATGTATGTTTAATTAACACAGAAAATAATATATTTTTATTATTTTGCCTTTGGTGCATGTGCAATCAGTAAATCATTCTATATAGGATATAGTGCCACAGAATTTTTTCGGGATGCAGTTAATTATTTTTCATATTTTTAACTCGAAATAAAATTAGAAGCTCAAGCTTTTCAATGGTGGTAATGGTGTAAAGTAAGTAATTTTTGTAACTGAAGAAAAATACTAAATCGCCTGATCCTGCTTCTGATAGTGAAAAAATACAATTTCTCGGCGGTGGAGCATCTTTACATATATCTTTACATATACAATTTTATGTATTCTAACTCCGTAACATCGAGGAATGGTCTTAGCATTATGTTTCAAGCATACGTTAAAATAACTAATTGATGTTGATGGGTGCATTCTGCCATTGTGGTACCCTTTATGCACGAACAACTACCAATCTGATTAAAATTAAGATCCTAATAACTACTCCGTTCAATAGAGGATCTGACAACATTCTATAAGGGGTCATGTTCGGATGAACTTTGTTTCACGTTTACCTCAGATTATATGCATTTTCTGCACCTTGCTACGTCAACTGTTATTGGCATTTCGGCCCAATATATATATGCAATAAGCTTTCTTGTGCTCTTTGGGCGAGATGACTACGTACACGAAAACACGTCTGACAGCTTTATCAAACAGTTTCGTCCCCAGTCAAGATTTTGGTAGCAGCAATTTGATTGGCCATTTTTAAAGGTCACCATAACGTGACCCCTAATGGAATGTTGTCAGATCCTCTTATCAAACGTAGTGATAATAGGGATATGTATTTTAATCAGATTAGAACAACTACCTACAACGCCTTCTTCCTGTCGATAATACATTCGCTTGTTCACCTGTACATCTGCACATGAATTCATGTATTTCCGTGTGTTAATGATCCTGAGTGATATGAATGAAAAGCTATTTAGAAAATCCTTCTTTCGTTTTACCGAATGTTTCCGAGAAATGGGTCATGTGGTCAGGGAGTTTCAATAGCTCTCAGTATTAATAACAGTATATGCGGAGCCGTATCTCTGTGATAACGTTCTCACCACGCCACATCAGCAAGGTGTGCATAACTATAGCTACACCGATAAATGGTTGATACAGGTAAGTAATTTATATAGTGACTGATAACGTCTCAGTCCATGACGTGTAAACGCCTCGCTCCCACGACTTCTGTAACAGGTGACTGTGACGGGAAGGTACACAGATATTCTAGTCCTCCGGATGGCAAGTAAAATGAGATCATCGTTTGTTTTCTTCGATACTCGTGCTATCTTCCTCTTCCAAACTCGCATTCTAATTAATGATATACGTCAGTACTTAAACCGCTAGTGTAAGATGTAGGACTCTCTGTCATCAATCTGCCAATTAATCAATATCAAACACGGAAGTGTGCATATTCTGTAAACAATTGTACAATATAGCGTAACAGTGTTGGGTGTATGTTAACCATCCAGCTGGAACTCGATAACTACATAACCTTACTTGTTATCTCGGGTGTGTGGTAAGCGAACGTTGAACCGATGGATTCAGTTTGATGGTTTTTTCTACATCCATATAGTGCATTATCTGTTAGTTTGGCTGTTATTAGGACGTTAATGCTTGAGTGTTGGTGTCACCTGAAGCCTTCATTACATCATCGTAATAGGTCAAAGGGCGGATTTTGCAACCCCACCTTTAGGATCTGATCTAGGGATGTCAACGAATATTCGTTCGGTAGATTTGTATTTGAATATGAAAACGCTATTCGAATAAGATTCTTTTCTATTTTTCCTCACATGTTCAAGTAGGGTGTTAGAATTGTACTTGCTGTTCCTATTGCATGATCGTTGACTAAATTTAGGATCTTTTATCTTCTTGCTATCTGACTTTCGTTTTCCAAACCTCTCCCTAATGATACCACCTTAAGTTTTTCCTTCGTTTGGGAGCTCACACCTGTGTGGAAGCCCCTGTCTCCTGGGCGAAAAATACTAAAATATATAAAAGTGGTAGATTCTGTTCCTGCTTCTTACCGCTCAGCGGATTGGGACAATTGGTGTGTCGCTTGTCAGTATATTGTGACTGGACGAGTGTGCTTGTTCGATGTTTTCGGCGGCATGCTTCAGTGAAATAGCGCTGGAAAAGGGACAGAAAGTTACAGTATTATAAGAAGACTGAACACTGGTATACCGCAGTCTCCCAAAACATACAATTAGCCATCGAAACACATCGCACACATAGGGACCATCCTTAAATGACCTTTGCTGTTAATAACTTACGTTAGAGCAAACCTTTACATATCCCATGACACCGCCCCATGACAAACCGCCACATGACACCGCCCTATGACACACCGCCCAATGTCACCGCCCAAACACCACCCGATGACATGACACCACCTCATGACATGACATCGCCCCATGACACACTGCCCCATGACATGACACCGCCCCATGACAAGACACCGCCCCATGACATGACACCGCCCAATGACATGACACCGCCCCATGACAAGACACCGCCCCATGACATGACACCGCCCCATGACATGACACCGCCCCATGACACACCGCCCCATGACATGACATCGCCCAATGGCACACCGCCCCATGACACCGCCACACCGCCCCATGACACCGCCCATGCCACCATGACACCGCCCCATGACACCATGATACCGCCCCCTGACAACGCCCACCGCCAACTACCGCCGTGACACCGCCCCATGACACCATGACACCGCCCCATGGTTGTCCTTCAGTTTAACGCTCACCCCTGTGGAGAAGGCTCTGGATTTTGTTCCCTGGCCGAGACACACCATAGTTTATAAAACTGGTATAGTTTCAGCTCTTGCTTAGCGGACAGCATAATGGTTCTCTAGTTGTCATTATATGTTACCGGTATGGTGAGATAGCACTAGAAAAAGTGCAGGAGTTCCGTCATCAGAATGAAACACAACACAAATATAACAAAACCTCGCAAAGCATTGAACTTAACCCAAACAGGTCAGACCGTCGATGACATTTGCTCAAAGGACATTAAACACAATCAACCAACGAACGTCGATGTAAATTGAAGCCACGTGCTTATTTGAATGACATCTTCGGATAAACATGGTTAGTATTGGATTTTGTTTTAATCCCTATGGCCTTGTGCTGCATTTACTTCGATGGACTGTCTAGTAAAGAATATAGCCTAAATAAGGCTCAATGATGACCGACTGTTTGTGGCTATACAAACTGGATAACGCTATATTACCTACTTCTAGTTCAAAATTACTTCTGGTGTTGTTCGCTCTCAAACAAAAACAAAATATATGTATAAGTCTCATCATAACAGCATCACAAAAAGATGGGTCACCTTTGTTGCAGTCACTGATTTTAATAGCACTTGCAAAATATTGCATTGGTAATCTTCTTCTGCTAATAGGACACGGCTAGTTGAAGAACAGACATGGGCATTTCGAATTCGTTTGCCTATTGAAGAGACATGGACATGGAATGAGGACCTTTAGATAATCACCTAACACGTCAGTTTGTAGTTACCGGAGATAGTAATGGCAGCACGACGTCAGCGCAGTCAAGTAAGTACAGATTGTATTCTTCTACTTAAAGGGAAAGCAAGGGTCGGAAAGATCTATATGAGGTATGAGTGCAAAGTAATAGTTGGAAAGATGCCCACTTGTATGTTCTTGGTAAACATCAATGGTAAGATTAATAGGATCTCTCCCCTACCTAGAGGGTAGGACAGGGATTTCTCCCATACTTGGCACGGATTTATCCCGTGGTTGCTAGGGAAAAGATTAAAAGAAACATTTCACCCCTATTTGGGTGAGACAGGAGAATCTCAACCCGATGGGTAAGATTCTTGAGTTGTCAAACACGAGGCTGTGTCGAGTGTTTTACAGCTTAAAAATCTTATCCCGAGGGTTGAGATCTCCTGTCATATCGAAAAGAGGGTGAATGATTCTTTTTCTCTTACCCCGTGCACCACTTTGTGTCTATAATAAACGTGTCACTTATGCAAGCGAGTAAGACGTGACCTCAAAGAGTTGTGGTCTTTGTGACGTCATTTCATTGTTGTCGTGACCTTATCATACTATTACCGCGACGTCATGATACTGTTGTCGTGAAGTCATACTATTGTTGAGCAGGTACGAAGATCTCGTTTAGCTTGTCTTCATCCTAGGAGGAGATTTATAGAATCTTACATGAGTCTGTGAAGTGGACAGGGATATCTCAACCCGAGAGAAAGATTTTGATTGGCCAACCCGAGGCTTGCCGAGGGTTGATGGCCAAAATCTTTCACGAGGGTGGGGATATCCTTGTCCACTTCACAGACACATGTCAGATGATTTTTTTCTCTAACCCCAGACAGGGATATTCACAGTTTTACCGGTGTGAGATTTTTCTATCTCTCCCTAGGGTAAATCTCTACCCAAGGAAGAGAGTCAGAACTGTCTAACCAGAGGCTTGCCGAGGATAGAGATTTCCCTGTCCTACGACTATGTATCTAGGTGGGGAATGACCCTTTTTCTGCTTCTGAATTTTCCCCAAAAATGTGAAAAACCACAAATACGATTAATAAAACAAGAATAATCAATGGAGATTTCTATTTTACTTCGTCAAAAACTTTGTTAAACTTGTTAAACTGTGACAAACAAGAATCTAAATCATTTTGAAATATTCACAGTCTTAGAAATACTGATTAGCCTCGGGTTAGACAGTCGTGAATCTCCTCCTCGGGTAGAGATTTCTCTGTCCTACCAAGCCTCGGGTTAGACAGTCGTGAATCTCCTCCTCGGGTAGAGATTTCTCTGTCCTACCAAGCCTCGGGTTAGACAGTCGTGAATCTCCTCCTCGAGTAGAGATTACTCTGTCCTACCAAGCCTCGGGTTAGACAGTCGTGAATCTCCTCCTCGGGTAGAGATTTCTCTGTCCTACCAAGCCTCGGGTTAGACAGTCGTGAATCTCCTCCTCGAGTAGAGATTTCTCTGTCCTACCAACCTCGGGTTAGACAGTCATGAATCTCCTCCTCGAGTAGAGATTACTCTGTCCTACCAAGCCTCGGGTTAGACAGTCGTGAATCTCCTCCTCGGGTAGAGATTTCTCTGTCCTACCAAGCCTCGGGTTAGACAGTCATGAATCTCCTCCTCGAGTAGAGATTACTCTGTCCCACCAAGCCTCGGGTTAGACAGTCGTGAATCTCCTCCTCGGGTAGATATTTCTCAGTCCTACAGGTATGGAAAGATCATATTGTTCTTCTGTATCTTTTCCATCAATTACTATACAGAAACGCCAACCTCAAGCTAAAATATTTTAGCTTGAGGATGGGTTTATTATTACAACACCAAATCTTTAAAGATGCTCCACCGCTTTTCACTATCAAAAATAGGAGCAGACGTTTAGTATTTTTCTACAGTTACAAAAGTTACTTACTTTACACCATTACCACCATTGAAAAGTTTGAGCTTCTAATTTTACTTCAAGTTAAAAATATGAAAAAGAATTAATTGCATCCCGAAAAAAATCCGTGGTACTGTATCTTATATGGAATGAAGTGATGATTGCACCAAAGGCGAAATAAATTATTTTATGTTATTTTTTGTGTTTAGGCATATATATACAAGATTAAACACCAATTATTGTTCGAATGATGAATATCATATATGCCCTGACGGCGGTGGAGCATCTTTAAAATGAATTTCATTTATAAGATAGTGGAATAATGAGAATTGGTTCAGACTATCCTTGAGGAACTATATTTTATTTGCATCTATTGGGATATCATTCCGGTGGGGGACGGGGCTGGGTATGTTTGACAATCTATTGCGAGATTTCTAACCACGGTTCGCGATTGCCTATTGCAGAGGCATTGAAGAATTGGAGCAGGTCGATGCTTTTTTTTCTTGTTACTCTAGCTTCTCTGAATATCCGTAGGCTGAAAAACCAATAGATTAAAAAAAAACCTTAGAAGCTTACAACCCTGACATTTATCTCTGACAGCACGATAACCCAGATGAGTATCTCTCGAGGACACTGGCAAAACTTTTACGTCACGGGGCGGAAAATGAGGGACTCACGTTGATGGAAGGTTTGTACATTTAAGACACCCAAAATTGTAATATTGCGTCACTTGTTTCTTATAAGTGTAGATCCTTATCTGCAATTTGTTGGTATAATATTCTCCATTAACCCGAGGACAGAAATCTTGCCTACTAGGTATTGTCTGGCCAGTCTGATCGGAATGCACGTCTCCATAACACTATTGTATCATTTATATGTAACTATATGCATTCGTACTCTCGAACTACTTGCCACATGGTTACTAGAACTTAGCTAAAAAGTTCGGGGGCGGTATGTCTTGTATCAAAATTGGATCGTTTCATGTATTTCAACTCAGTCTTTGATATAAAATTACTTAATTTAATTATAACAACATTCATTGTCCTTGCGTTGCAGAAGGATATTTGTTTGTAGACGACATTTTGGAACTTTCCTCCTTGGAAGATTTCAAATACGCCGACGTTAAAAGAGTTGTCGAAAACGACGAAAAAGACAGATTTACTCTCAAAAAACATCCAGGCTCCAGGAGACGTATGCTCATACGGGATAACTTCGGCCATTCTTTGGAGGTACGATGGTCAAACGTAGTCAATGAATGTTTGTGTGAAATTTAAATATTTAAAATAACACTTTAAAATTCTTTTTTCTCTTTCTTTGTTTCAAATTGATAAGTATGATTTCTACCTTTAATAAGTATTTGATACATGTACATTAGCCCGAGATATCTGGACTTTAACTGCCGACATCTGTCATAATGACTAAGGCCGTTTTCGTTTATTCGGAACAACCGGTTCGACCATTGATTAAAGTCATTATTTCAAGTATGAATCTTGATGGACCTGCAGATTTTGATACAGGCCTCTGAGGGCTTTGCTTAGACTCGTCTGAAAACAATGAAAATTCCCCAGGTCCGTCTTTAATTAATAAAACGAACAACTAGGTCCAACAAGTCAAACCGTATAATCGAAAACGGCCTAAGTCTGGTGTCAGTGCCAGAGTATCTCGAGCTACATGTACATGTACATACGTGTACCAAAATATAGGTGAACGAATTTCCGATCCAGCATTGGAGTGTGTCGTAGTGGAGCGAAATTACATTTGTTCAAATTGCAATACCGAGTCCATCAGAGTAACGTATAGCTATAAGATAAAAAAAAAGGAAATATAACCTTGTTTTACAACTATTAGAGGAACTTTATTTCGTTATTTTACGTGGGGTTTTTGCAGCAGTGGGTATCAATCACAACTTAAAAAAAAAATCTTCATCGCCTTTTCTTTTTCAATTTTGATTATTTTAATACATCATTCTGCTTGTTTTCAATATTATCTTGGTGATATAAACTGTGGGCAATGTAATGCATTTGGCATATATATAAATACAAATTTAAAATGTATATCATTCAACTCGACTCATTCCTGGCAAGTGTTTAAAAAAATCTGAGTTTGTCAAGAAATTCTTGGCTAATAGCTTGAAAAAGATAAGTGCAACAATATTGATCAATATGCTTAGAAATATATTAAAAAAAAAATCACTAACTTGTATCTAAACTACTGTCTTAAGAGATGTTACCCATGTATATGTAGTCGGGTAGCAATCCTGACAGTACTACTTTCCTGATTCCTGTTGATAGTATTAACCTTTCCGGAAGTGACGTCACTAATGACATGAGCTACTTTCAGTTTACCGGTAACCCGGGGGTGCCCGAAGTTCCACCCAACGGTGCTATGATGGCGCACCCCTATTATCACCAAATGCAGGCGATACCTCCACAAATGACGAACCCTCAGAATGACATTCAAGCTGGAGCCATCGTACAGGCCGCCATCAAGTTATTATGTCATGTAGGCGGGCCCCTCTACGTACGCGATTTGGCAGTGGAGATTTACAACTATGCCAGGGATTTGCCCCGGATGAATGAACCACAATTACACATGCTATTTAGAAGTTATCCAAACAATTTTCTCATCACAAGGAAGGAGGGTACAAACTTAGACGTTATCCAGGCTGTGTCTAAGCTTGGTTTGTGTAGTGAACATTGTACAAGGAAAACTGCATGCATGGGCTTTCCTGTTTGCGACAAGTTACATATCTGCAAATTTTACCTGTTATCAAATTCATGTAGGTTTTCAAAAATCCAGGAAGGTACTTGTATGTTTGGTCATGATCTGACTACACAGCATAACAGATCTGTTCTACAGCAACAGTGGCTGTCTCATCTAACAGTACAGGAACTAAGATACTTGTTTCAGTCCTCAGAGAGCAGGACGGAGTCCACACTACCCCACATCTGTAAGTTTTATAATGTAGGAGCAGCAGGATGTAGAAATATCACCCAAGGTATACCCTGTCCGTATCTCCACATCTGTCGACACTACGTGATGAGCCAGTGTAAATTTGGTCAGGGATGCAAAAGGAACCATGATATTAATAATACACATGTCAGAGGTGCGTTGCGGTAACTCTTTTGTTTTCTTTGTGTATCATGGCTATTCGTGTAAAATCTTCTATTTATAACATATAACTAAATTTGTATTCTACTAAAAGGAAATATTGACGGGCAAAAGTTTCAATTTGTAAAAAATCAATTGTTGATTTTTATCCAAAAACTTGTTGGAGATAGTACTGGTCAGTTCCAGATTAGACATCAGATAGCATGCATTGAAAATACAATCTATCTATTGAGTCCAAACTTCAGATTTTGAATCATGCAGTGTCTGTATTATCAGTAGTTTACCATCATGTAACGGTACGGATCTTAGGACCAAATGCTTTAACGTTAAGATTTAAACCTGGAATAAATTAAGTCAAAATACAGCTGAAGTTCTGTTCATTATGTTATACCTGTTTAGTATGCCTTTACATGTTTCTGGTTTTATTCACTTGAAGTTGAAATTTGAAGTACTCATCAATTTACAGAAATCCTTGCTAAACATGGCATCAACTTGAAACGAGCGCCCAAAGAGATTTTAGCAGATTTAAGAGAGTCTGTATTGAGTTCTAAAGATCTGCAAGACAACGTGAGCCAGAGCAGTCAGAGTTCCTCCACCACTGCTCAAACACAAAGGTAAACATAAAGCCTGAATGTGCTGTAGAAAGGGTAATAACTAAGTGACCAAAGTCACAATGGAGGCACTTCTTTTAACAAATAATGAATTCTTGACAAAAATGATTTGGTGTCCATCTGTAAAAGCATCAATGTTTTAGCTTCATAGTTAAATTTCAAGTGACTTGACATTAAATATTTTGAAATAGAAAGAAAAATATCTTTGTAGTGATATGGATCATGATCGTTTGAATGTTTCTAAGTTTGTTACTGTTTATAGGCTAGAGGTATTAATATGCCTTCATAGAAAATTAAGCAAGGGGTACTTTTAGGATATATCAAATATAAAAAACTGTTTTGTTATTCATAATTCTCCACATAAAACATATCTCAAGAAAATACCAGAAATATCTTATTATAAACACATAATAAATTATGCATGTGTCATTTATTCCATTCAGACAAATGTCCCAGTTGAGCTTACAGAGCCAGGATGAGAGTTCTGATGAAGAGATGGAAGGTCCCCCACAGGCCCACCCTAACAAGGAGATCTGTATCTTCCATCTACGAGGGCGATGTGGATTCGGCCGAGGCTGTCACAAGTCCCACAAAAACCTTCCATACCAGTGGCAATATCGCGAGGCTGGACAGAAATGGGTCGATCTTCCTCCGAATTTAAATGTAGATCTGGAAATAAATTACAGTGATGTAAACAAGAATGAATGTTTTGTAAAACTTACGACTGTTACGTGAGTAACTATTTTCTTTCTCACTTGATATAAGCACGGGCGTCTGCATCTGGTTTTGGAAAAATAAAATATCCTACCCCTACTATATAAACAAGGTGAGACACTCCATGAACCGGAAGTTGAGGGTACGCTCCAATTCACTTTGAAATTAAACCAAATTTCATGAAAATATTGAGTGTCCGCTCATTTAATCAGTGTACCTTAATTAAGAATCCTCTTTTTGCAATGTATGCCAGTTTTTTGTCGCGAAGTTACGTTTTTTTAATATAAAACAGCTAGGACACAAAGTATCCAAGTAGCGAACGATGTATCAACTATGGAACGGAAGTTGATCTTTCATGCAAGCAGTTAATCTGATTGGTTAAATGGTTAATTAAATTAATTGACCAATCAGATTGCTTTGTGCAACTGCTCGCTTGAAGAGTTCCACTTCCGTTCCACAGTTAAAGTATCGGAGTGTCTCACCTTATTCATATAGTAGGGGTAGGTTAATTATTATATTTTTATCAAACCAGAAGCAGACGCCTGTGATATAAGTATGATACAGCGTATGATTTTATATAAATGATTTACATGACAATCATTGTCTGTGCTAGAAATCAAATTAAGAACTCCTGACACGTTAGTACTGTAAAACACGTAATAACAAACACGGTTACAACAGATTCATACTTATAACATTGTAATTGTCATTCTTCGTCAAGGTTCCTATGAGATGTCTGTAATATTTGTATAACAAACTAGGCTCCAGAGGTTTGTTATTAATATGGTTTACTGTATAATAAGTATTCTTATGCTTGACCAATTTAGCTAGAGAAGTTCTCTCTAAATTGGACTGCCGAGAGATATACTGTGGCTAGTATTCACCATGGTTACAAGGTGATGTAATCAATATTTACGAACAAAGATCATAAAAAATTGAAATGGTTGGTGAGGAACCTCCAGACTGAAAAGTTCTCCAGTAACTATTATTCTACATGCCTTGACAAATACCATGTATGTTTAAAAATAGATTGTTATTGTTTTATTATAACTATTGTTTCAGTATACCTATTGTTTCAGTATGACTGTTTCCTGACCAATAAGAAATCTATACTCTTGTATTTACAAAGTCTTTCTCATTTTTGTCTCTCACTCAGGCCTCCAGTGGTAGTTCAGCTCAACTTTGACACTATGACTGGGGTCGACAAAAATAACATGTCTCGTCAGGTACGGAGATTGTCTACAGCGTCATCAGGAGCAGAGAAGTTTACCTCACTAGCAACACAGTGGAAGTGGTTCTGGCTAGACGAGGGTCAGGCTTGGCGCGAGTATGGAGAACAGGTATAGATCGAGACAGGGACTAGGACATACATGGAATCAAGGAGATTTACATTCATGAAAAAAATATCAAAAATAAGAAGCAAAAATATTTTTTTATTCCCGAGCCAGTAAGCATTTAGTTGAAAGCATTTAAAAAACATTCTGCTTTGATTCAGATTGTAAAATCTAAGATTGGTGGTTTTGATTTATTTGACTCAATTCTTTTTTAGCCCACCATCATCAGGTGGTGGGCTATTCAATCCACTTTTCATCCGTGGTCCATCGTCTGTCCGTCCTTCCGTTCTTCTGTCCTTCCCGATTTCAAAAATTCTTGTTACCGCCATTTCTCAGAAAGTACTGAAGGGATCATTTTCAAATTTCATATGTAGGTCCCCCTAAGGAACCTAGTTGTGCATATTGCATTTTGGGACTTATCTGTCAACAAGATGGTCGCCTGGCGGCAATATTGGATTTGATAGTTAAAATTAGTTACCGCTATTTCACAGAAAGTACTGAAGGGATCTTTCTCAAATTTCATATATAGGTTCCCCTAGGACCCTAGTTGTGCAAATTGCATTTTGAGATCTGTCGGTCAACAAGATGGCCAACTGACAGCCATCTTTGATTTTAATAGTTACCGCTACTGTCAGAAATTACTGAAGGGATATCTCTCAAATTCCATGCATAGGTTCCCCTTTGTCCCAAGTTGTGCATAGAACCTTTGGGTCTCATCAGTCAACAAGATGGCTAACCGGCTGCCATCTTAGATTTTACCACTGTTTCTCAGAAAGTAATGAAGCGACCTGTCTTAAATTTCGCATGGAGACTGTTTGAAAAAGTTTGAAAAAGTTTGAAAAGCAGGGAAAAGATCCCTCTTTCCATTTTCAGACATAGATCATTCTTTGATGGGCGCCAAGATCCCTCTGGGATCTCTTGTTAATTAGAACTTTTGTGGTTTGGTTGCTTTTAAAGTCACACTCTTTTATCAAGAAACAACAAAAAAGAGAAATGTCAGATAGTCATCATAAAACATCGGAGCTGTACATGTATTATAAACTGATATAATTATACAGAATGTGACTGGATACAAAGCTATAATCAGCAGTGAAGAAATGGAACAGAGATACCTTGAGAACCCCACAGGACAGCTCCGCTTCGCTACCCTTGGTCACGAGTATCTCATGGATTTCGACAAGATGGTACAACAG
Organism: Argopecten irradians; assembly: GCF_041381155.1. Lineage (NCBI taxonomy): Eukaryota > Metazoa > Mollusca > Bivalvia > Pectinida > Pectinidae > Argopecten > Argopecten irradians. The sequence goes on along the minus strand of NC_091134.1, from coordinate 1,345,088 downwards.
AATCTCTTCTATCAAACTGAAAGGGTCGTTCGACGGAGACCTGTGTTTGTAGCTCCGAAAGATGTAGCAGAGCGAAAGAAAAGGTTTGTAATTAGATAAAATTTTGAACCAAAGTTTTCTGCAGAGATTACTGTTTTAGCTATCAATTTCATATGTACTCTAAAAATCATCATTACCTACCCCTTTCTTTATATAGTGCCAAGTACTGAACTTTCCTACTGAACCAGTGAAGACTAGCAGCGTAAAATATCATTTTAAGCATGCATACCACCGCTATATGATACAACAGTACAACATTTGGATTATACTGGATACAGTAGTGTATGACTTCTGTTTTGGCATTAGATGGACATCTTTAAATGACTTTGGTTAATCTACATTAGAAAACAAGATAAACCAAACTAAATCGGACAGATAACCTACTTCAGTGTTTAAAACTTGTTATCCTCCAGAAATCCTCAGAGTAAGAGCCAGCAGGGAGCCAGCTCTGCTATGATAGTGACCGGACCGTTGACTCAGCCCCTGATGTCATATGTACCCATGGAGTGGGCGTTTGATCGTACCCAAAACACTGATCTCTCCAATCGTATCAGCTCACACTTTAGTAGGGTTTCGGTAAGTTATTATTAATATTCAGATTGTTTACACGTATAATTAGGTGACGTTTTGAGTTAAAAAAAAAAAAAAAAATTCAAGAAATTGTGGACCAAATTTTTAGCTCACATGGTCAAAATGACCAAGGCGAGCTGATGTGATACTGCAATGTCAACTGGCCGGAATTTAACAAAATTTGACTTGTAACATCCTTATTGGGTGGTGACTCAAAATTGTACAAATGGTTATGCTGACTTTTCTCCTTGTTTCTGGAGTAAAGTCCAATTATATATAACTTGCATACATTTCAGATTTTATCTTGATAACAATCAGATGAATTTTCTCCTCCAGATCCTCGAATCAGCGTTACCATCAGTGAAGGATGAGTGTCGGAAAATCAAGGACCTGTTCTACATGACAATGTCACAGAGTACACAGATCCTGGGGATAGACCGGGTGGAGAACGGAGAGCTCTGGATGAATTTTGTTAGGTAGGGTTCTTATCTATACTACAGTTAGAAATACGGAAAAATTCATCATTTACCCCAGTAAACATTCCAAGAACGCCAAGGTTGGGGCCTTGTGGTCAGCCTTCAAGAATATAAACAATGTCCCCTCACAGGGGCCTCTCACCCATCACACAACTGACAAATATAAACAATGTCCCCACATGAGGCCTCTCACACTTCACATCACTGACAAATATAAACAATGTCCCCTCACAGGGCCTCTCACCCATCACATCACTGACAAATATAAACAATGTCCCCTCACAGGGCCTCTCACTCTTCAAATCACTGACAAATATAAACAATGTCCCCTCTTGGGGCCTCTCACCCATCACATCACTGACAATATAAACAATGTCCCCTCACAGGGCCTCTCACTCATCACATCACTGACAAATATAAACAAATATAAACAATATCCCCTCATGGGGCCTCTTACCCATCACATCACTGACAAATATAAACAATGTCCCCTCACTGGGCCTCTCAATCATCACCGACCACTGTAACAAACTTCATTCCATAATATACACATTTATCATACAGCAATATTTATTTATTGTTTTTTGTTCAGTTATCATTGGGAAAGTACTAGACCACCTAGGTTGATAAGTTTTACTAAAATGATCTATATCAGCATCATGTATAGCCGTCAAAAGTTTCACTGTTATGCCTCTGTCATACAGTGGTTGGCATTTTACACAATCTGTAACTAGTATAGGTTGGATATATCGAGGTGGGAGCATTTCTATTTATTTCAGTCATTTGAAGTTTTCACCATACCATGTTTTCATTTTTAGCAAAAAGGAAAAAATGAAACGTAAGAAGAAGGACCCAAATGAAAAACAGCTATTCCATGGTACAACCGGACAGTATGTGGATGCCATCTGCCGACAGGGCTTCGACTTCCGCTTCTCAGGAAAGACATCAGGCACCAAATATGGTCGTGGCAGTTACTTTGCCAAATCTGCGGCCTACGCGGATCATTACAGTAATGAAGGGGAAATGTTCCTGGCCCGAGTCCTTGTTGGTCAGTACGCCAAGGGTCAGTCATCATTTGTCCGACCACCACCGGTTAATCCTAAGGATCCATTCGAACTGTATGACTCCTGTGTAGACAGCGATTCCAATCCCGGAATTTTCGTCATGTTCACGTTTGACCAGGTTTATCCTGAGTATGTGATTAAATACAGGAAGGCCAGTATGCCTTGAATGTCTGACAGTCTCTAAAGGTAATGTGTAGATAGTTTGTAAGATCAGCTTCATGTTTTAAAAGCTTTGATATTAAACCACAAAAAAAAGTTTTGAAATTATAGGTGTAACTCTGATATTTAAAATTTCAAGACGGACGGTTATGCTGAGGAAAAATGTACATATATGATCAGATGTAACTAGTAAGTTAAGATTTTATATGCCATTATGGAATTACATTGGTACATGTGTTACCACATCCTTGGAAACTGCAAGTCACAGAGCTATCGTTTGTGATTCGTTGGTTTCCGACGATGCTACTAGTACATCCATGGATGGTGTGAGCACCAACATCATGGAAATATATTTGTGCTGATGGATTTCTAGTGAACACCTTCAGCCCTGATGACCTGTTTCTAAGCTTGGAACAATTTATTATGAATTCACCGGGGAAAATGAATCAATACTAATCAGTGTTTCCTCTTATTAATTATTATAGACTTTGTTCATACATATATTGAAATTAAAATATTTATTGATATTCTTAATCAAGCTTGTTTTAGAATACAAAATTTTCTCAGTTTCTTTTTTCTTTCTGTACATCTTTATCATATGTCTGTATAGAAAGTAACGGAAATGAATATAAAGCTTTAAACTCCCTCTTTTTTACTTTTACACATTTATATTTTGTTGGTTTTTTTTTATACTTTTATCCAAAGTATTAGGGTTTTTTTAATAAAGATGTTTGAACAATTTAACCCACTATTTATTCTTGCACTTGGTTTAATATTCCTTGCTTCATGACAATGCTGGGATTGTCCCTATGTTCTTCTATCTATCTGTCTTTCCATCCATCTGTCTGTCTCTCAATTATGCTTCACATCCAGCTAGAACTGCAAATATTCAGACTTTTCAGACTTTTTCTCTGAAAGCTTGTGGAAAAATGCAAACTTTAATTACATCTACATTGATCTGATATTTTTGGATAGAGTTATGGCCCCTTCATAATCATCCTTTAAATTATATGTACACCATATACATCTAAAACATGTCAGAAATGTCAGAATTTGTCTGTTCATGTATTAAACTTACAAGTGTAGTAAAGTCTGTTTATTATCATTAATTGTTATTTGAAGGCTATTTCATATACTAAGTATTTTGACTTGAAGATATATCCATATTACTTATTTAACTATTTATATATTAATTATTCTTTCTTTTTGTAATATTAAACCATGATTGATGGTTTAAATGATCACAATTTAAATCACCCTGTATAAGTTTGATTCATATGTAAAACTTTCTATAATATCTTGTAATCATGCAAAATTTCCATATGCAATTGTCATTTGTTAGTAATATCTGATTCTATATAAAAAAAAATCCTATGTTTAAGTCAAGTCTCAGCTACTAGTAATCTTTGTTTATCAATATTCCTACATCCATTTGACTACATTTGATCTGTATATTGGGTTATATTTTAATTGAGTTGTGTCCCATTTAAGTGTACCTCAGATTTTTTTTAAATTTAAGAGAAAAAAGGTCTGTTTGAAATATCAGGTTGTTGTGCAATTGTGATTTATTAATTCTAGATTTCAGTAGATTTTTTACCGTTCTTTATCAAACATTAATGATTTTGGAGATTTTGTATAAATTACTAAATCAACTAGTGTTAGAATGTCAAATTATTTCACCTCTGGTCACTATGGTCAAGATGTGAAGAATCAGATACCTTGACCACTGGCTATCATGCCTTGGAATGGAGGATGTATAAATGGTGAAATGTAGGATGCATTGACCACTGGGCTATAGTGACCTAGAGCATACAGATGGAGGATACATTGATCCCTGCTCGCCTTTTTATGGTAGATGGTAATTGATCATGTGTTAAATGTAGAACGTTAAATTTGAGTGGACGAGCGCTCCATACCATAAATTTTATCGCTATGAATGTGGAACAAATTAGAAGGGACTAAATGTGTTTTTTGTTTGTTTGCTGTAAATATTGTATGTAGCAATATTGTTTATACATGTATTTATAGATAGTTAGATAAGTTGTATATATCATTACCTTGCCCAGAACTACATATAACATAGAGGTATATATATATTATTGGTGATAGTTTGTTTTACTATGTATATAATGTCTGCGATTTATCAAGTCTTTCTGTTGTACAGAAATATTGTCTGTTACATTTGTGTTGGTAAAATTAAGATTTGAAAATATATCCATACATGATAACAGACTATATGGTACATATGTTGTTTTCTCATCAATATCTTCACTGTGTGGAATGGTTCATTCACAAAGGTGTAATACTGAATACAAACTAATTCAAAAAGAACATAACTCCATCTGCACAACAAAAAGGCTTAAAAATTCTAGATATTCATTGTATGATGTTTGATAAAATATATTGATATGTGACTCAATAATGTGCTGTATATATTGTAAATAATATCATAAATGTGTTTAAATTTGCTGTTTTTGACTAAATATGTATTATATTTTGTACATTAAAGTGACAAAGGGGGATAATTTGTGAATATAATAGGACCACCGCCGTTTTGATGGCTGTTCACTGGGTGGATATCTTTAATGTAACTTGATGAGGTGGTTTTAATGGGGATATAACTAACCATGTGACTGTGTAGCTATATATAGAGAGAAAAATCTCAATAATAAGTTTCTTTTGTTTTATAGTTGTATATTTTACACATTAGACACATTTAGACACGCTGACGCTAAGAAGCCAATTGGAAAATATTCCAGCTAAAACTGCTATAAACTTGATTATTGAAGAAAAAGTATGATTCCAATTTTTATTTAATATATAATTCGGTGAAGGTAAGAATTAATCATGAATTTGCTTATTTATTATATTAAATAGTTTTAAGGCTATTCAGCATATGTTAAATGAATCAACTAGGCTGTACATAAAAGCAATAGAAGTGAATATTTTCCCGGTAAGTCTTGATAACATGATCATATAGTGTTGTATCATATTAATTATTAATATATGTATAACTGTGAACCATATATATGTCCGAGTTTTTTCTGTATAATCACTTTTAATACACGTAGGTTATGTAATACATTAAACTTAATTTGTATCATTCAGGTGTCCAGAAATCTAATAAAACTCCTGTTGGTTTCACCAAAGATAAAGGCTACTTCTACTATTGTGTGGAGAAAATCTTTGTATTTTATACTTAGGGGAGAAGTAAAACAGTGAGGGGAGAAGTAAAACAGTGAGGGGAGAAGTAAAACAGTGAGGGGAGAAGTAAAACAGTGAGGGGAGAAGTAAAACAGTGAGGGGAGAAGTAAAACAGTGAGGGGAGAAGTAAAACAGTGAGGGGAGAAGTAAAACAGTGAGGGGAGAAGTAAAACAGTGCTTTACTGTTTCTTCTCAAACTGTAAAGTTGTATTTCCTGTTCGTCTGAAAGATTTAATCATGTTTCTCCCAAAACTGATAATCTAGGTAAAAATATTTTTGAATCAAACAGGATTTGTTTATACACTTTATTACCCTATCCTATACCAAACTAACACCATGATATTGATACACACATATCTTCACAACTTCATGGCATAAACAACTTCATGGTAATTAAAGTCTCGATGATGGTGATTATGACCATATATCCATGTGATGTAAATCTACTGGTCAAAACAAGAATTGACTAATATCATCATCATCATCAATTATTGTCATATCTTTAAAGGATAATTGATTTTACCTTAGTCTACCTTAGTCTAATTTGACAATTTCCACAGTGATCATGTCAGTATAACGAACCGACTATCACTTAAGTGTGTCACTTTAGTGTTGTCACTTAATCATAGAAACATCCTTTTTTGGGGACATGGATGTGGCGCAGTGGTAGAAGGCGCCGGTATGTTTGGCTTGGCGATTGGGTGCCGTAGATCTTGGGTTTGAGGCCCAGATAGGGCACGAGTCAGTGAATTGTCATGCTTTGTTAAATTGTGTTTCTTTGATATTTGGTCTACTAAATATATATTCCAACCTAAAAATCAATGTTAGCTTGAACTTGTATGCAGTATTTGCATATTACAGAGTTGTCTGCCCTTGCAGATAGATACTGTTTGCAAGTCATCATTCTGTGAGTGACATGTCATATTTTTAGATATTTTTTTTTTAAACAACCTTATTTTCGCTCATGAAATCATGACATCACAATATTTGTCCTTTAACTGTAATATGCAAAGACGGAACAAGTCATAATTCAGAGAATTCATATTTTTTATTGTCAAATTATTTAAAAAAAAGACAAGCAACAGGTATTGTATTGCAGTTCTTTAGAGAATTGAAATTCATCAAAAATTACAATTATTGTGTAGTTATGATAATTGTGCGTTTAGGATGATTATGTCATTTCTTATCATTTTAATCGTATCGCATATAAAAACTCATCTTATTCCTAAAAATCATGGCCATTTTCAATACCTAACTTTTTTCGCCAAAAAATACCTAAGGCAGTCAGTCATCCCAAACACTGGACCTTTCTATCATAATAAGTGTTGTAAACAAGTGATAAACACATATTCACTGATCTTTGTTTTGTATGTACATATAAACACTGGTCTAGTTTTTGGGATGGTCGAAATGCCACCTAAAATAAAAAAATAACAATAGAAAAAGAAATAAAAACAAAAAATATAGAAAGAATTGGTCGAAAAAGTCAAGTGGTCATTCTTCAACATTTTGATCACTACAGGGCTAACCTGCTTATATGTACTGGGCATTCTCAATATCACGGGGTTACCTATTATATGTACTGGGTGATCACTATAGGGCTAACCTGCTTATATGTACTGGGCATTCTCAATATCACGGGATTACCTATTATATGTACTGGGTGATCACTATAGGGCTAACCTTCTATATGTATTGGGCATTCTCAATATCACGAGATTACCTATTATATGTACTGGGTGATCACTATAGGGCTAACCTGCCATATGTACTGGGCATTCTCAATATCACGGGGTTACCTATTATATGTACTGGGCATTCTCAATATCGCCTTCACCATCATATTTAGGTTTCTAGTGCATTACTCAGAATAATGAAATTGTGTTGAGATATGAGATGAAAATGTCGACAGTCACAGGATCTGGAGGGTCACTTTTATCTGTTAGGGAGATTCTCGTGTCAGATACATACCCCTATTTTCATATTATTTGATATTTGACCACTTGACCATTTAACCAATAGGAATGCTGGACAGTGAATTGATATGTAGGTTACAAACATGCTGATACAACCAATATTCTAAGAGGACTTTGGCCACTTCTATATTATAGTCCCTGAAGTAAGTTTATGTGTTTTGTCGGTAATGTAATACCTTTACATTGGACGAATTGCTTCCTTGATCAGACTTTAAAATCAAAGAATGTGTGTCATTGATGGGAGACATGCTGTCCCTGTGCTGATAAGTTTGTCTAGGAAGGATGCCTCCCTGACCTAGCATACACTCTTAATTGTAAAGCTGGCTTTGTATCAATCCACTGTATATTAGACCCCGACCTCAGGGTCTGTAAAGAAATGAGCTAGGCTTTCGGTACTGCCTGTCCAACATGAAAAACATCAAATCACTGTTGTTAAACAGTGCAAAAATTGTTAAGTATGTAAGAGTATAACTGAGGTAATTGTGTTGGCTTATGTATACCAATAGGACTAATCAAATGAACCATAAAAATGATAAAATATTGCAAACAGAACCAAACTTTACTGTTTCTGATCTTTATTCAGTTATTTGTTTTGTGAGTAGGTAGCATGCAGAGTTGTCTGCCCTTGTGAGGAGATGTTATGCAGAGTTATCTGCCATTTTTAGGAGATATTATGCAGAGTTATCTGCCCTTGTGAGTAGGTATCATGCAGAGTTGTCTGCCTTTGTGAGGAGATATTATGCAGAGTTATCTGCCATTTTAAGGAGATATTATGTAGAGTTATCTGCCCTTGTGAGGAGATATTATGCAGAGTTATCTGCCCTTGTGAGGAGATATTATGCAGAGTTGTCTGCCCTTGTGAGTAGGTACATATATTGCATCATGCAGTTATCTGTATTAATTTTGTAAGTAGATACATTTATTTTGCAGAGGTGTGAAGGCATTATGCAGAGTTGTGTGCTTTTGTGAGAAATCATTATGCAGATTTATGATTTATGTCATAATAATTGTTATTGTATGATAAAAGTGTATACAAATGTATTCTGACATTGATAGAGTAAAATATAATATATCAACAGAACTAACATACAAACATTTACATGTATCTATGTAACTCAAAAAAATATTGATTTTATTTTAGAATAGAAACTGTACTAGCAAAGTTTTGTTTTCTTGTAGAAGTGATTAATCAAAAGTGAATATACGCTGTAGTTCTAAGCATATACCCTGAAAATTTTGGAAATATATAAAGTTATCTGAGAACAAAAATGGTATCAAGCTTTGAGGTTATGTAAGGATGTTAGAGGATATCTTATAGATATTGTGTTGAAAAAGAGGTTATTTAGGAATATCCAAGATTTTACCATTTGTTTCTAGGGTTAATTATCTTCAGCTTGATATGTTATTGAAGTCTGATTATGCACGGTAAATTGAATTTTAGCCTTCTTTATAACCACACTTTTCTTTTGTTATGACGGCCTGGTAGCTAGGCTCCTTGTGTCTTTGTGAAGGGTTTTTTCTTCTTCTTTATTTTCTTCTTTTTTTTTAGTGAAACGAAATTCCACTGGTCTTTTAATAATTGAGTGATGTATTATTTAAAGTTTTCTAAGTAAATAAAATTGATTTAGAATACTTTTTGTGTATATTCTTTTTTAAACATGTTTCTTTGTGATTGAAGAAATCACTACTGATTAACAACAAGCTGTCAAACATTTCAGTCAACATTTCAAATTTCTCTACATGTCTTCTCTTTTACAATATGAAGACATGTAAAATGGTTAATTTATACATACTGCACAGTAGGAAACCTAAGAACCATCAAGGTAACCAGAGTTATATATCTGTACTAATGTGGATGTGATCCTGATTGTCTCTTTTATTTCATGCCCAGATCATTACTGACAAATAGCTGGTGATGAAACATGCTGTATACTTATACATTGTAAATCCAAATCAAATCAAGTGATATTGACATAAAACTTAGGTCTGCGTTTAAATAAAAATAATATATAGTTTTAGTTAAAGTGACATACAAAATAATTCTACGTGTAACTGTTTTATCCCTGTTCCAATAATCTACACCTACATGTAGATGTTTTATCTCTGTCCCAATAGTCTACACCTACATGTAGATGTTTTATCTCTGTCCCAATAGTCTACACCTACATGTAGATGTTTTATCTCTGTCCCAATAGTCTAAACCTACACGTAGATGTTTTATCTCTGTCAAAATAGTCTACACCTACATGTAGATGTTTTATCTCTGTCCCAATAGTCTACACCTACATGTAGATGTTTTATCTCTGTCCCAATAGTCTACACCTACATGTAGATGTTTTATCTCTGTCCCAATAGTCTACACCTACATGTAGATGTTTTATCTCTGTCCCAATAGTCTACACCTACATGTAGATGTTTTATCTCTGTCCCAATAGTCTACACCTACATGTAGATGTTTTATCTCTGTCCCAATAGTCTACACCTACATGTAGATGTTTTATCTCTGTCCCAATAGTCTACACCTACATGTAGATGTTTTATCTCTGTCCCAATAGTCTACACCTACATGTAGATGTTTTATCTCTGTCCCAATAGTCTACACCTACATGTAGATGTTTATCTCTGTCCCAATAGTCTACACCTACATGTAGATGTTTTATCCTGTCCAATAGTCTACACCTACATGTAGATTTTATCTCTGTCCCAATACATAGTCCAGTCTACACCTACATTGTTTTTTATCTCTGTCCCAATAGTCTACACCTACATGTAGATGTTTTATCTCTGTCCCAATAGTCTACACCTACATGTAGATGCTTTATCTCTGTCCCAATAGTCTACACCTACATGTAGATGTTTTATCTCTGTCCCAATAGTCTACACCTACATGTAGATGTTTTATCTCTGTCCCAATAGTCTACACCTACATGTAGATGCTTTATCTCTGTCCCAATAGTCTACACCTACATGTAGATGTTTTATCTCTGTCCCAATAGTCTACACCTACATGTAGATGTTTTATCTCTGTCCCAATAGTCTACACCTACATGTAGATGTTTTATCTCTGTCCCAATAGTCTACACCTACATGTAGATGTTTTATCTCTGTCCCAATAGTCTACACCTACATGTAGATGTTTTATCTCTGTCCCAATAGTCTACACTACATGTAGATGTTTTATCTCTGTCCAATAGTCTACACCTACATGTAGATGTTTATCTCTGTCCCAATAGTCTACACCTACATGTAGATGTTTTATCTCTGTCCCAATAGTCTACACCTACATGTAGATGTTTTATCTCTGTCCCAATAGTCTACACCTACATGTAGATGTTTTATCTCTGTCCCAATAGTCTACACCTACATGTAGATGTTTTATCTCTGTCCCAATAGTCTACACCTACATGTAGATGTTTTATCTCTGTCCCAATAGTCTACACCTACATGTAGATGTTTTATCTCTGTCCCAATAGTCTACACCTACATGTAGATGTTTTATCTCTGTCCCAATAGTCTACACCTACATGTAGATGTTTTATCTCTGTCCCAATAGTCTACACCTACATGTAGATGTTTTATCTCCTGTCCCAATAGTCTACACCTACATGTAGATGTTTTATCTCTGTCCCAATAGTCTACACCTACATGTAGATGTTTTATCTCTGTCCCAATAGTCTACACCTACATGTAGATGTTTTATCTCTGTCCCAATAGTCTACACCTACATGTAGATGTTTTATCTCTGTCCCAATAGTCTACACCTACATGTAGATGTTTTATCTCTGTCCCAATAGTCTACACCTACATGTAGATGTTTTATCTCTGTCCCAATAGTCTACACCTACATGTAGATGTTTTATCTCTGTCCCAATAGTCTACACCTACATGTAGATGTTTTATCTCTGTCCCAATAGTCTACACCTACATGTAGATGTTTTATCTCTGTCCCAATAGTCTACACCTACATGTAGATGTTTTATCTCTGTCCCAATAGTCTACACCTACATGTAGATGTTTTAATCCCTGTCCCAATAGTCTACACCTACATGTAGATGTTTTATCTCTGTCCCAATAGTCTACACCTACATGTAGATGTTTTATCTCTGTCCCAATAGTCTACACCTACATGTAGATGTTTTATCTCTGTCCCAATAGTCTACACCTACATGTAGATGTTTTATCTCTGTCCCAATAGTCTACACCTACATGTAGATGTTTTATCTCTGTCCCAATAGTCTACACCTACATGTAGATGTTTTATCTCTGTCCCAATAGTCTACACCTACATGTAGATGTTTTATCTCTGTCCCAATAGTCTTAACCTACATGTAGATGCTTTATCGCTGTCCCAATAGTCTACACCTACATGTAGATGCTTTATCTCTGTCCCAATAGTCTACACCTACATGTAGATGTTTTATCTCTGTCCCAATAGTCTACACCTACATGTAGATGTTTTATCTCTGTCCCAATAGTCTACACCTACATGTAGATGTTTTATCTCTGTCCCAATAGTCTACACCTACATGTAGATGTTTTATCTCTGTCCCAATAGTCTACACCTACATGTAGATGTTTTATCTCTGTCCCAATAGTCTACACCTACATGTAGATGTTTTATCTCTGTCCCAATAGTCTACACCTACATGTAGATGTTTTATCTCTGTCCCAATAGTCTACACCTACATGTAGATGTTTTATCTCTGTCCCAATAGTCTACACCTACATGTAGATGTTTTATCTCTGTCCCAATAGTCTACACCTACATGTAGATGTTTTATCTCTGTCCCAATAGTCTACACCTACATGTAGATGTTTTATCTCTGTCCCAATAGTCTACACCTACATGTAGATGTTTTATCTCTGTCCCAATAGTCTACACCTACATGTAGATGTTTTATCTCTGTCCCAATAGTCTACACCTACATGTAGATGTTTTATCTCTGTCCCAATAGTCTACACCTACATGTAGATGTTTTATCTCTGTCCCAATAGTCTACACCTACATGTAGATGTTTTATCTCTGTCCCAATAGTCTAAACCTACATGTAGATGTTTTATATCTCTGTCCCAATAGTCTACACCTACATGTAGATGTTTTATCTCTGTCCCAATAGTCTACACCTACATGTAGATGTTTTATCTCTGTCCCAATAGTCTACACCTACATGTAGATGTTTTATCTCTGTCCCAATAGTCTACACCTACATGTACATGATCTTATCTCTGTCCCAATAGTCTACACCTACATGTAGATGTTTTATCTCTGTCCCAATAGTCTACACCTACATGTAGATGTTTTATCTCTGTCCCAATAGTCTACACCTACATGTAGATGTTTTATCTCTGTCCCAATAGTCTACACCTACATGTAGATGTTTTATCTCTGTCCCAATAGTCTACACCTACATGTAGATGTTTTATCTCTGTCCCAATAGTCTACACCTACATGTAGATGTTTTATCTCTGTCCCAATAGTCTACACCTACATGTAGATGTTTTATCCCTGTCCCAATACTCTACACCTACATGTAGATGTTTTATCTCTGTCCCAATAGTCTACACCTACATGTAGATGTTTTATCTCTGTCCCAATAGTCTACACCTACATGTAGATGTTTTATCTCTGTCCCAATAGTCTACACCTACATGTAGATGTTTTATCTCTGTCCCAATAGTCTACACCTACATGTAGATGTTTTATCTCTGTCCCAATAGTCTACACCTACATGTAGATGTTTTATCTCTGTCCCAATAGTCTACACCTACATGTAGATGTTTTATCTCTGTCCCAATAGTCTACACCTACATGTAGATGTTTTATCTCTGTCCCAATAGTCTACACCTACATGTAGATGTTTTATCTCTGTCCCAATAGTCTACACCTACATGTAGATGTTTTATCTCTGTCCCAATAGTCTACACCTACATGTAGATGTTTTATCTCTGTCCCAATAGTCTACACCTACATGTAGATGTTTTATCTCTGTCCCAATAGTCTACACCTACATGTAGATGTTTTATCTCTGTCCCAATAGTCTACACCTACATGTAGATGTTTTATCTCTGTCCCAATAGTCTACACCTACATGTAGATGTTTTATCTCTGTCCCAATAGTCTACACCTACATGTAGATGTTTTATCTCTGTCCCAATAGTCTACACCTACATGTAGATGTTTTATCTCTGTCCCAATAGTCTACACCTACATGTAGATGTTTTATCTCTGTCCCAATAGTCTACACCTACATGTAGATGTTTTATCTCTGTCCCAATAGTCTACACCTACATGTAGATGTTTTATCTCTGTCCCAATAGTCTACACCTACATGTAGATGTTTTATCTCTGTCCCAATAGTCTACACCTACATGTAGATGTTTTATCTCTGTCCCAATAGTCTACACCTACATGTAGATGTTTTATCTCTGTCCCAATAGTCTACACCTACATGTAGATGTTTTATCTCTGTCCAATATACACCTACATGTAGATGTTTTATCTCTGTCCCAATAGTCTACACCTACATGTAGATGTTTTATCTCTGTCCCAATAGTCTACACCTACATGTAGATGTTTTATCTCTGTCCCAATAGTCTACACCTACATGTAGATGTTTTATCTCTGTCCCAATAGTCTACACCTACATGTAGATGTTTTATCTCTGTCCCAATAGTCTACACCTACATGTAGATGTTTTATCTCTGTCCCAATAGTCTACACCTACATGTAGATGTTTTATCTCTGTCCCAATAGTCTACACCTACATGTAGATGTTTTATCTCTGTCCCAATAGTCTACACCTACATGTAGATGTTTTATCTCTGTCCCAATAGTCTACACCTACATGTAGATGTTTTATCTCTGTCCCAATAGTCTACACCTACATGTAGATGTTTTATCTCTGTCCCAATAGTCTACACCTACATGTAGATGTTTTATCTCTGTCCCAATAGTCTACACCTACATGTAGATGTTTTATCTCTGTCCCAATAGTCTACACCTACATGTAGATGTTTTATCTCTGTCCCAATAGTCTACAACTACATGTAGATGTTTTATCTCTGTCCCAATAGTCTACACCTACATGTAGATGTTTTATCTCTGTCCCAATAGTCTACACCTACATGTAGATGTTTTATCTCTGTCCCAATAGTCTACACCTACATGTAGATGTTTTATCTCTGTCCCAATAGTCTACACCTACATGTAGATGTTTTATCTCTGTCCCAATAGTCTACACCTACATGTAGATGTTTTATCTCTGTCCCAATAGTCTACACCTACATGTAGATGTTTTATCTCTGTCCCAATAGTCTACACCTACATGTAGATGTTTTATCTCTGTCCCAATAGTCTACACCTACATGTAGATGTTTTATCTCTGTCCCAATAGTCTACACCTACATGTAGATGTTTATCTCTGTCCCAATAGTCTACACCTACATGTAGATGTTTATCTCTGTCCCAATAGTCTACACCTACATGTAGATGTTTTTATCTCTGTCCCAATAGTCTACACCTACATGTAGATGTTTTATCTCTGTCCCAATAGTCTACACCTACATGTAGATGCTTTATCTCTGTCCCAATAGTCTACACCTACATGTAGATGCTTTATCTCTGTCCCAATAGTCTACACCTACATGTAGATGTTTTATCTCTGTCCCAATAGTCTACACCTACATGTAGATGTTTTATCTCTGTCCCAATAGTCTACACCTACATGTAGATGTTTTATCTCTGTCCCAATAGTCTACACCTACATGTAGATGTTTTATCTCTGTCCCAATAGTCTACACCTACATGTAGATGTTTTATCTCTGTCCCAATAGTCTACACCTACATGTAGATGTTTTATCTCTGTCCCAATAGTCTACACCTACATGTAGATGTTTTATCTCTGTCCCAATAGTCTACACCTACATGTAGATGTTTTATCTCTGTCCCAATAGTCTACACCTACATGTAGATGTTTTATCTCTGTCCCAATAGTCTACACCTACATGTAGATGTTTTATCTCTGTCCCAATAGTCTACACCTACATGTAGATGTTTTATCTCTGTCCCAATAGTCTACACCTACATGTAGATGTTTTATCTCTGTCCCAATAGTCTACACCTACATGTAGATGTTTTATCTCTGTCCCAATAGTCTACACCTACATGTAGATGTTTTATCTCTGTCCCAATAGTCTACACCTACATGTAGATGTTTTATCTCTGTCCCAATAGTCTAAACCTACATGTAGATGTTTTATCTCTGTCCCAATAGTCTAAACCTACATGTAGATGTTTTATCTCTGTCCAAATAGTCTACACCTACATGTAGATGTTTTATCTCTGTCCCAATAGTCTAAACCTACATGTAGATGTTTTATCTCTGTCCCAATAGTCTACACCTACATGTAGATGTTTTATCTCTGTCCCAATAGTCTACACCTACATGTAGATGTTTTATCTCTGTCCCAATAGTCTACACCTACATGTAGATGTTTTATCTCTGTCCCAATAGTCTACACCTACATGTAGATGTTTTATCTCTGTCCCAATAGTCTACACCTACATGTAGATGTTTTATCTCTGTCCCAATAGTCTACACCTACATGTAGATGTTTTTTTATCTCTGTCCCAATAGTCTACACCTACATGTAGATGTTTTATCTCTGTCCCAATAGTCTACACCTACATGTAGATGTTTTATCTCTGTCCCAATAGTCTACACCTACATGTAGATGTTTTATCTCTGTCCCAATAGTCTACACCTACATGTAGATGTTTTATCTCTGTCCCAATAGTCTACACCTACATGTAGATGTTTTATCTCTGTCCCAATAGTCTACACCTACATGTAGATGTTTTATCTCTGTCCCAATAGTCTACACCTACATGTAGATGTTTTATCTCTGTCCCAATAGTCTACACCTACATGTAGATGTTTTATCTCTGTCCCAATAGTCTACACCTACATGTAGATGTTTTATCTCTGTCCCAATAGTCTACACCTACATGTAGATGTTTTATCTCTGTCCCAATAGTCTACACCTACATGTAGATGTTTTATCTCTGTCCCAATAGTCTACACCTACATGTAGATGTTTTATCTCTGTCCCAATAGTCTACACCTACATGTAGATGTTTTATCTCTGTCCCAATAGTCTACACCTACATGTAGATGTTTTATCTCTGTCCCAATAGTCTACACCTACATGTAGATGTTTTATCTCTGTCCCAATAGTCTACACCTACATGTAGATGTTTTATCTCTGTCCCAATAGTCTACACCTACATGTAGATGTTTTATCTCTGTCCCAATAGTCTACACCTACATGTAGATGTTTATCTCTGTCCCAATAGTCTACACCTACATGTAGATGTTTTATCTCTGTCCCAATAGTCTACACCTACATGTAGATGTTTTATCTCTGTCCCAATAGTCTACACCTACATGTAGATGTTTTATCTCTGTCCCAATAGTCTACACCTACATGTAGATGTTTTATCTCTGTCCCAATAGTCTACACCTACATGTAGATGTTTTATCTCTGTCCCAATAGTCTACACCTACATGTAGATGTTTTATCTCTGTCCCAATAGTCTACACCTACATGTAGATGTTTTATCTCTGTCCCAATAGTCTACACCTACATGTAGATGTTTTATCTCTGTCCCAATAGTCTACACCTACATGTAGATGTTTTATCTCTGTCCCAATAGTCTACACCTACATGTAGATGTTTTATCTCTGTCCCAATAGTCTACACCTACATGTAGATGTTTTATCTCTGTCCCAATAGTCTACACCTACATGTAGATGTTTTATCTCTGTCCCAATAGTCTACACCTACATGTAGATGTTTTATCTCTGTCCCAATAGTCTACACCTACATGTAGATGTTTTATCTCTGTCCCAATAGTCTACACCTACATGTAGATGTTTTATCTCTGTCCCAATAGTCTACACCTACATGTAGATGTTTTATCTCAGTCCCTATAATCTACACCTACATGTAGATGTTTTATCTCTGTCCCAATAGTCTACACCTACATGTAGATGTTTTATCTCTGTCCAAATAGTCTACACCTACATGTAGATGTTTTATCTCTGTCCCAATAGTCTACACCTACATGTAGATGTTTTATCTCTGTCCCAATAGTCTACACCTACATGTAGATGTTTTATCTCTGTCCCAATAGTCTACACCTACATGTAGATGTTTTATCTCTGTCCCAATAGTCTACACCTACATGTAGATGTTTTATCTCTGTCCCAATAGTCTACACCTACATGTAGATGTTTTATCTCTGTCCCAATAGTCTACACCTACATGTAGATGTTTTATCTCTGTCCCAATAGTCTACACCTACATGTAGATGTTTTATCTCTGTCCCAATAGTCTACACCTACATGTAGATGTTTTATCTCTGTCCCTATAGTCTACACCTACATGTAGATGTTTTATCTCTGTCCCAATAGTCTACACCTACATGTAGATGTTTTATCTCTGTCCCAATAGTCTACACCTACATGTAGATACTTTATCTCTGTCCCAATAGTCTACACCTACATGTAGATGTTTTATCTCTGTCCCAATAGTCTACACCTACATGTAGATGTTTTATCTCTGTCCCAATAGTCTACACCTACATGTAGATGTTTTATCTCTGTCCCAATAGTCTACACCTACATGTAGATGTTTTATCTCTGTCCCAATAGTCTACACCTACATGTAGATGTTTTATCTCTGTCCCAATAGTCTACACCTACATGTAGATGTTTTATCTCTGTCCCAATAGTCTACACCTACATGTAGATACTTTATCTCTGTCCCAATAGTCTACACCTACATGTAGATGTTTTATCTCTGTCCCAATAGTCTACACCTACATGTAGATGCTTTATCTCTGTCCCAATAGTCTTAACCACATTAGTGCATGTCCAAAGTCTCAACTACATGTACATGCCTATCTCTGTCCCAATAGTCTACACCTACATGTAGATGCTTTATCTCTGTCCCAATAGTCTACACCTACATGTAGATGCTTTTATCTCTGTCCCAATAGTCTACACCTATACGTAGATACTTTATCTCTGTCCCAATAGTCTACACCTACATGTGGATACTTTATCTCTGTCCCAATAGTCTACACCTACATGTACTGAATCATCTGTCTCTTAAAATGAGATGAGCGTATCAATAAACGACAACAAATAAAATTAGCTCATTTTAAAGAGACATATGATTCAGTCTATTGCGGATATGTGTTTTATACTCGCATACGTTTCGTAAAAAAATTCTCTGGTGAAATCATAGCATGAACAATATGAAAGTAAGAAATAAAGATGTTACCTATATATTGGGGGAAGATTTGAACTTTGCTAATTCTAAATAACGAACAGATCTTGCTAACAGATGGGATAAATTGCATATCTTCCAAGTCAGTATAATCGCATATTCATTGAACACTTATCATTAAAGATAATGTACTTACGTGAAATGATGTTTCAAAATGAATTCATTCCCCCTGACATTACGAAACTAAAATATATTTGATATACCCTACAGATGTATCAGCATGGCCTATTTTGGTGTTAACTATTTTACAAATGGTAGATCATGCAAAAACTTCTTAAAGCGACTAAATGGCACCTTTTTTTTTAACATTTTTTTTTAATTGTATCTTAAAGAATACGGTCATCTATGACCATTGTTTTCTAAATTCAGGGAAAGCCAGTTACGTTGATCAAATTATACTAAAAATGAATTTTCATATTTTAACCTTAAAATCTTTAAATCCTTAAACCACGTGTCATTTGCATGTCTGTATAACTAGTACAACTTTCGAGGATACTCGCATAAAGCTGAAATCCGGAAACATTATCAAACACATTTTAAATCACAAAAAAAAAGTAAAGAAAAAAAACTAATACAGACAGACCCCTGCTGATAACGTTGATGTATAGGTCACGACTACATGTACAATACAAACAAGCCTTCAGTGTGAAGGGTAAACTAGCTATGGCAGAGTCGCGGGCGAGTTAAAGTTTATTTGTCAACAATAGGGTGTATAATGTAAACAAATGTACATATCAATGTAGAGTAGTCTGCCCTCACTCATTTCCCGCCCGGATATATATATATATATATATATATAATATATATATACATATATGTAATTAAATAATAAACCATGCCCCTGCCTAATATATCAATATTGTATTAGATATCCGCTGTGAACATTTAATTTATGCACAGAAAATGTTATTTTCTTACCTTTTTGTCAGCAAAATGACGGAAAATAGAATCGGGACTGGTTCCAAAGTATGACATATATTAATAAAATTTATTTTATTTAAAACTGGTTTAAAAGTCTGTAATTGGTCCTGACGACGTTTCTTTGTGGCAATCTCTGCCATTTGTTTATTGGTTTTTGGGACTATTTTTATTTTTTATTTTTCAGACACATTGTTTATACGTTCATAATAAAACGGACAAAATGTCTGTAATGAAACTTGGAGGATAATAGTACTTATTTGTGTATAGATTGTACATGAATTTAGGATACATTTGTAATTCTATATACGAATAAAAAGTAAAGTAAATAATATAAATAAATAATGGTTAGTTATTTAGTAAGTAAAAAATTAATAATATAATATCACTTTATAATATTTTTTTATATTATAATGATATATGATATTACTAATATTGTAAAAAATATCTTATTGATTATTATATTTGTGACTGAAACTTGTGACTTGTACTTGTGGTTTGTTACGTATACTCGGAATGTCACGGCGCCGACGACGGACGGAAAAAAGTGTTGATTTTACGGCAGAATAGTTAATTTTTCTGATCGAATTGGAATTCTGAGGAAAAGTCCTAATATTAAGGGTTAACACTGAATAAAAAAGCACATATGCTAATTCTGACGAAACTTGTTAAAAATTAACTATTCTGCCGTTATTCTGGCAAGATTAAGAGATTTGGAGTTTACCAGTGTATGAATTGCTGGAAATACTGTGCCGATATAATTTTTGGTAACTTAAAAAATGATTTTGATTTTGAGGAAATACGAAGATAAGCCCTAGCACTATTTATCTTTGATTTAACATATGAGTCAAAAAATGTAAATACATCAAGTAATAAAAAAAATACAGATCGAGCAATTATTTTTTTTCTACAATCGAGGTTTTCAAACCATACAAGTTTCTTTGTATTCAAGTTTTTTTCTTTCAAATATACTCCATAGCAAATTTTGGGCGGTATCCATGGTATCGGAATATGTAAAAAGTCTTTCTGGGTCGTAACTATAATGCTGTGCATATGATTATACATATAATGTATCTGAACGTATATGTGGAAAACATTTTAATCATTAATAATTGTGTAACATTTGTAAAATTGTGCGGGTATGCGTTGTAATTGAATTTGAGTAGTATGTCATTTTGTCAACCGGAAATACACACAATTAAAACACGTTCTGTCGAATTCTGGGATGACGCAGCGTATATACGTATTCCTGTCCTTACTTGCAGTGAAGTTTAAAAAAGTAGGTCCTCGTATTTGAACTGCCGCGTGCTTTAATTCACGTCCAGCGGATCTGGGTCAGTCAGATATACACAGGTGTATGCGGGGGCGGTGGAGAACCCCGGACGGTAAAAATAAAATACCTCGTCCGATACAGCATAAATAAACAGTCGGTTACCAAGTCGTCATTGTTACGTCATAGTTAAATTGAAGATAGTATTGTACCTGTATACCTAAGACATGCACAGGAGTGTCGTGTTTATGTATGAGACATTCTACAGTGTATTTATTAAAAAAAAAAAAAAAAACGTGCATTATGTATATATCTACAAGAAAAAAATTATCACATGGTACAGAAAATTGTGATATACTGAGATATTACCTGATCAGATCTAAAATAATTTTCGTACTTTTAAACTCACATTCATAAATGTTTTTAAAACACTGAATAAAAACTTATCTCCTTATTTTTTTAATATTTTTACATGGAATAAGTTCCTATATCACACAATCTATATGTCCTTTTCTCTATATAGATTGATATAAATCGTATCTAATTAAATCTATTAAATATATATTTGCTGCAGTTGTTGATGTCATATGAATATTCAATAGACTAATTAAAAAGTAGCATACAAAAATACATTTCATATAGATGTTCTTTTTTCAAAATACAATGTGAATACAGAAACTGTCTTGGGGTTTAGGATAAATCTGTTTATTAATTGTGTGTTAGTATAGGAAATCAATAGATCTAATACGTATATGATACTAAAATTGTAACTAGCCAGTCTTGTGTTGCGTATTAGTCTCTTCGATCCAAATATTGTCGACAGTTACAAAAATAATAATTATATTAGTCAATATTTGATTTGCAATTTATTTTTGGTTCGCACGACATGCCGTATATATACATGTAGCCTATGTAACGTTACGTAATCCGTAAAATACTCTACTTTCATTTTCAACCAGATGAATCTCCCGCGAAAATGACATAGAGGGCACTTTGCGCTGCTATGCAACATTGCTGGGGGTAATGAAGCCATTCGACGGCAAAGAGTCTCACGCTTGCGCGATCGAAAATCGGACAAAATAGTCATTTGTATTTTGGGAGCATATTTAACTGTAAATAGCATTAATAGCGAATTTGGTTGAATTCAATGTAATGAGCTATGTGAAAGTGATAGAATGTAGCAAAAATATAATAGTAATCTATCGATATATGAAATAGATATTCATACGCGATTTCGTCATTGGTGAAGCGGTCGACGGAATCCAAATAACCAAGATGGCGGACCTGGAGAGTTCTCTCACGGCCATGGACTGGCTTCCAAGATTAACTGTTGGAGGCGCGATGGCTGGAGCTGCCGTCGGGAAAGAAGGAGCAACAAACGGTGCACTTGCAAAAGGAAGTTGTGGACATGTGGCTCTGAGAAAGGGGCCGAACTCGCCTTTAGATACGAGTGCAACTTTAGACCAAAATGAAGTGACTGGGCAAAGGGATGGAAAGCCACCCTACAGCTACGCTAATTTAATAACATTTGCTGTGAATAGTTCGCCAAGAAAGAAAATGACATTAAGTGAAATATATCAATGGATATGTGATAACTTTCCTTATTATAAAGAGGCGGGGAATGGTTGGAAGGTGAGTGACGGTGGGCCCATGTGTATTGTGCAATGTGCTGATTAGTAAAAAAATAGGGTAATCAGGTAAGGGGTGATTATGTAGATTATAGACAGGCTACTGGTATGCTCCTAATTGGAATCGAAATAAAGATGTCACAGTAACACTGTACATATAATTTGTGAAGAATATAGATTGTGACATCACCTCGTACTAGAAAATAAAATATGGTTTTGCTGGGTCACCATATTTATTTGGAACGATGTCAAATATTCCAACAGCAATAAGGTGTTTTGATTTTGATCCAAAGGCTCATATTGTCAACTCAATCAATATACATTAACACACGAAATGTCATATTTTATTTTACCAGTTTCAAATTAAAACTATGTAATGTTAATTTAAGTACAGTTTATTTTACAAATGTCATTTACCTGGAATCTACATCCCTACATTTAATTACCACAAGCCTTTGACTGCAGGTTGGTGGTTTTTCGCTTGGTTCTCTGGGCCAGCTATCCTCCATTAATAAACCTGGCATATGCCCTTAATGATCCTGGATGTTAAACCAATCAACATATCTACATTTCTTGGAAATAATGAATCATTTTGTTGATAATATCCAGATTCTCTGTATCAGACTCTGTATGTTAGTATTACCCTTAGAGCTTATGGAAGTTGACACACTATTAAAGCATGTCATGTTTTCAGCCTGGCTCCGCATCTTCTACTAAACTTCTACAAATACTTCAATGACAATCAACACATTTGATTTCAGGGTGTTTTTTTTTTGTCTTAACACAATATCAGTTTTTTGTGATATGTTATATGGTGTACAACTAATGACTTTGCATAGCCCTCTGGCCCTGACACCCGGCATCAACATTATGACAGAAATATGTCGGGTGTAGGGCCAGAGCGCACTAGCTGGCTTCTATATCAAAACATGGAATTCTTTGACAATATTTGATATCAGGCCAGGTCCTCTCTGATTCAAACTGCTTACAAAACATTACAACTGAAAAGCATCGCTAACCTTGATATTTTCAACAAATGAAAAGCAATCAATTTTATCACAAATACACATGTTTGTGTTTAATATTATGTCAATACAGTAGTTTCTTTTTCGCAACTTAAAATTTCCCTCCTCTTCATCGTCGTTTTCTCAAAGTAGGTGGCTTTATTCGATGCTCAGTCTGAATAGGAGATGACCTGGCCCAATATATTGGTTCTACACACAGACATTATCTGTCATATTAAATGTCCAAGTCTGGTGTCAGGGCCAGAGTATCTCGTGCTAGACTTATTTACAAATATGTTCTCCCAATATGAATTAACACCCCTGAATATTCCTTCTACACACATATACAATAGCACTTGTACTGTTGTAGGTATCTGTGGCTCTAGACCGTATAACACTAATACTGATGGCCATCCACTTGTTAATTGTGTTATATGCTTTATTACTGTCATATGTCCCTACATATATATTTCCATCAGGTGATGGTCATTTTATTATCCAATAGAAGGTTTTGAATATGTTCAAAGTTGGAATAACATTTCAGGACAACATCATGATAAGTGATTGTTTTTCTCGGGTCCTGATCGCTACATTTTTTTAAAATTTTTGTTGGACGTACTGTATCGTATGTTATAATATAATTACACAACAGATAAAAGATGAATGCTGGTCATGGATTATTGGTCAATTGATCACCTATGGCAACTTTTTTTTTTGGGCTCAAACTAGTGTCCTGATGATTGATTTTAACCAATGTCTAATCGAAAAGACAACCAATTTCAACTGATCGATTATGGTGTATCAACATCGATGATCGGTATTAAAAACAGGAAGTGGGGATTTTACTTTCATTTTCCCTATAAAATACAGAGTTTATATGAAATTATGCCGTTTCTCTTTAGCAATGCCTTCTTTACCAAGAATTAAAAGAATATGATAACAAAATAAACATACATATAGGCCTAATTGGGTCATCAATAAAGATCATTTCATTAACTTGAGTCAATCTGGTAACAAATTAGGATACAAAACTATGCAGGATAAAGCCAGTATGAAAACAAAATGCCTTTTATAATGGCGGCCATAGATATTGTGAAACTTTTTTATTTCACATATTGTTTCACTCATATTGAATTTTAGAAGTCAACTTTATCAAAGTTTGTAAACTGAATTTGAAAATTATTGTATTTTTGCTTTTTGTCAAGAATTTTCTTTAATAGTTCGTTTTAAAAGATTGGGGAAAAAAACTGAAACAAACTGTTAAGGGTATGTCCAAATATGAAATTGTAATAATTGATTTCAATTCAATAAAATTCATGCCATCATTAAAAATAACTAACATTTCTAAGAAATTATGTAACAGAAGAGTAACCGATTAATAAAAAAAAAATTGATTGGTTGACACACACCAATTTTATCTGATCAATGATGATGAAATCTTAACTGATCCCCAACACTAACTTTGAGTGATAATTGTTCATGTACTTTGACAATGGACATAATCATATACCGTATTCGACCCAATAAGTGCCCATGTCCCTATAAGCGCCCCTCCCCCTTTTTGAAGCCTCAATTTCAATTGCCCAGGCACAATAATTTGCAATAATTTTGATTTATTAGCACCTTTTCATTTTTATCAATTTTTTAAGCGCCCTGGGCGCTTATTGGGTCGAATACGGTATACATATAACCCATATTATAAGTATCTGTTCACTGTAACAAACTATATTGCCACAGAGGGATTACGACCAAGGGATTCAGAAAAAAACATACACCTAGTACAAGTTGTATTGATGTAAATTAGTTTCACTTATTAAGTTAGAAAATACAAATTTTCTTGAATTTATCAATGTCAGTATTGTTTATTTATCCACCTTTTAAGAATAATCAAATATATAGACTTAAGTAAATTCACGTCTAGATCCGTATAAAATTCTTTATGTAACGTAACAAAAACGATGAAAATTCATGCTCTTAAATGATTTATTCTAATGAACAACATCATGACGTCATATGTATCATTATAGACATATATATAGCACATTACTTGGTGATCGGACTCGATTCGTCTGTAATTTGTGTTCATCGTACATATATAAGCTTTTCACATTTTGAAGTTCCTTCTTCTCTTGTTTTATCTGTGAGATTTAGCTATGATGATCCTGATATATATGGCCCCAACCATGTCAGTGTTCTTAATTTTTTGGGTCAATTTCATTCAAACATCCAAGATGGCCTCGTGCACTAATACTGCCATCTTAAAATACATTTTGGACTTCTTCAATGTAGAATTTTCGTGTATGGTACCAGGTTATCCACAGCAATTTAATGCAATATATGTCAGTCTTCAATATCATCATTGTAGGATCAACCTCAGAACACTTGATTTTCAAATTTTTAAGTCCAAGGGATATGTACAAAGGCCAAGGGATACAGAGAATTCTCAATTTTGACGAGTCCCGTACATATAGTATATGCAGATAAGTTGACACCAGAACACTAATTTTCACTTACAAAGCTATGGTTTCTCAAAACTTTGAGAAGTCACAGGTAGAGCACAGGACTATCATAGTCAAGGCAATCTGTTTTGTAATTATCTGTATTACTGGTATTAGCCTGGGCTGATTAAGTTTAATTCATTGGCCCCAATCTATATAGCAAATCAAGGCCTGGACCCCATTCCAAACATAGTGGGGGGGGGGGGGGTAACCTGTTTGTGTTGCAGTATTTACCGGTAATTATATATAAGGTCATCATTCATTTGATGCTTCTCTAGCCAGAATATTTCAAAACTTGAAAAGAGAAAAACCTCATTAATGCAAAAAGAGTCTGCTCTGTCAGATTTTCATGAATTATACTTCTGAGTAATAATAAATTAAGCAGACCATTGCATGTACAGTTGTCATTTTGTGTATGTATCTTTGAAGATGATAAATGTTACTGGTCATTCTATGAACATATGTACATGCATTCGAACTCGTTTAATACACACATGTACTTGTTGACCTTTGGTGTTAATAATCAGGAAAGAGTAGTGGGCCTATTACAGAACCTTGTCGGTAGCCTTCAGCAATATTATTATGACAGTTCACTTACTGCAGCCTAAGTAGAAAGGTCAACTTGGGGTCAATTATTACATCATACAGCAAAGATCAAGAGGTTGAGGCCAGTCTTGTTGTTCACCAGAGCGCTAGCCCTGACTGTAATAAAAAGGAACATAATACACAAACTCCACAAATGCTTTGGACATTAGATGATATATAATGTTTTATATGGACAGTGCAAACATGATTAAGAGAAACATTATTGTATATATATAGAGAAACTATAACAAAAACAAAGGTGACTGTACACTAGCTGTTTATACACAGGAATTTATTTAATTTACATCAGACTTTCAAATTAGAAATATTTTTCTTTCTATGTAATTAACTCTGTACCAGGGACATAATCAATATATATATAATGATATGGCCAATGAGTTGCAATAACACTGTCACAAAAATGTAAATGATAAAATATCTGACCCAATCAATCACTGGCTTTTTAATTGAATTGCTACATGAGTATACGTACATCACTACATGTATACAAATAAATAACAATCCTGTGAGAAAAATCTGAAAGTGATTTTTTGTTTCTTTTCAGAATTCAATACGACATAATTTATCTCTAAACAAATGCTTTTTAAAAGTACCCAGATCTAAAGACGATCCAGGAAAAGTGAGTATTTTGATGTGTTTTCCATTTTGTTGTTTTCTAATAGTACTGGTTCTCTATAACATGTTTGATAAAGGCTTAAATTATGGTAATCATGTGTCCATGTATGTTAAGTATTATGTTCTCTGAATATGGACGAGCAAAATTTGGTCAATATCTATGAAATCTAAATATCTAGTTCAAATGATTGTGTTGACATTTTGTTTATGTGAATATATACATGTATTCAATTAAATATATATCATATGGATAATGAATATGTATATTGATGTACACAGTAATTTGCAAGAATAACTTATAACCAAGAAATATAATCTGGATAATTAAATAATTATGTGGTTTTCATTTCACAGTTGATATTTCTTTCATTTATTGATCAATTACCTGGTTCGTACAAGTGTAAGAATATTACACACATGACTTGCATGATCCACTCTGTACTTGTTGTGTAATGTTTATTCATTCATCCAGTAATTAACCATTTGAAGTCTTCTGCTTTCTTGACTGGAACATGACTATAAAACTTATACAACTGGTGTAAATGGGTTAATGTTAATAAAAAACACTCTATAGTAGACGTAAAAGGTCCATCTTAATCAGTATTAATCTATCTACTGATGGCCTGATTGAGCTGAGCTTGGTATACGTACAACCCTGTGTTATTGAACTGAGTCAATATGTGTGAAATTCGAACTTGGTAGTACTACCAGTGAGTACTATTGATATTGAATTGAGAAATAAAAAAGGGGACATTCTTCGTAGTGAAACAAATCAAGCTCATTAATTAGGTCACATAAGCCCTAAATCAACAGTTGTGGATATGACAATCATTAAATGGGATTTGAACAGTCTGAGAGATTCATCTCAAACCACTTGGAATTGGAGTCATATGTCAACAAATCTAGATCTGTGAGGGTATGTTTGATAGGCAGTGTGTGAATTTGTGAAATAAGGGCTGGTTATAGACTGAAAAATCCAATAAAGGTTAATGACTTCAACATGTACTAGCCGACAATGGAAAACGAAAGTGTTTCTCCCGGTGGACGCCATATGCATTTTTCATAGCTATACATGCATGCACGGTGGACTCGAAGTGAAGCAAGAAAGAACACATTAAAAACGAGTTTCATTTTGGTTTTTCAACATAAAAACATTGAATACAAACCTATGTATATGATCATTTGCAACCAATAAACAATAATGATCTATTTCAATGAAGAAAATTTAAATAGATTTTCCATAGGCAAAATCAATCATTGAATCAATTTCTAGTCAGACTCAATTTAATCAATGTTTTTGGTTATTGGTGCACACTACATGGTTTCGAAAGTGTAATCAGTTTTATGTTTACATTATATATTTACACCAGTAATCAGCCTCATTTATATGGCCATTTCACAATTACAAGATTCATGAAACTTTCTTATTTATTTGATTAAGATTCAAAAGCCTATAGATTGGTTTTCCAGCTGGACTAACCACTTCCTTTATATAACCCTGAATTGGAACCGTCATGTGATAGCTACAATGAACCGTCCATAATTGAGCTGGTGTACCTACTTGGTATGACCAGGCTATGATTTAGACTGAGACAGTACCTACTTGGTATGACCAGGCTATGATTTAGACTGAGACAGTACCTACTTGGTATGACCAGGCAATGATTTGGACTGAGCCAGTGCCTACTTGGTATGACCAGGCCATGATTTAGACTGAGACCAGGCCATGATTTAGACTGAGCCAGTGCCTACTTGGTATGACCAGGCCATGATTTAGACTGAGCCAGTACCTACTTGGTATGACCAGGCCATGATTTAGACTGAGCCAGTACCTACTTGGTATGACCAGGCATGATTTAGACTGAGCCAGTACCTACTTGGTATGACCAGGCCATGATTAGACTGAGCCAGTACCTACATAGTATGACCAGGCCATGATTTAGACTGAGCAGTACCTACTTGGTATGACCAGGCATGATTTGACTGAGCCAGTCCTACTTGGTATGACCAGGCATATTAGACTGAGCCAGTACCTACTTGTATGACAGGCAGATTTAGACTGAGCCAGTACCTACTTGGTATGACCAGGCCATGATTTAGACTGAGCCAGTACCTACTTGGTATGACCAGGCCATGATTTAGACTGAGCCAGTACCTACTTGGTATGACCAGGCCATGATTTAGACTGAGCCAGTACCTTCATAGTATGACCAGGCTATGATTTAGACTGAGCCAGTGCCTACTTGGTATGACCAGGCTATGATTTAGACTGAGCCAGTACCTACTTGGTATGACCAGGCCATGATTTAGACTGAGCCAGTACCTACTTGGTATGACCAGGCCATGATTAGACTGAGCCAGTTAGCCTAGGCTGATGATTTAGACTGAGCCAGTACCTAGACTGAGCCAGATACCTCTACTTGGTATGACCAGGCCATGATTTAGACTGAGCCAGTACCTACTTGGTATGACCAGGCCATGATTTAGACTGAGCCAGTACCTACTTGGTATGACCAGGCCATGATTTAGACTGAGCCAGTACCTACTTGGTATGACCAGGCCATGATTTAGACTGAGCCAGTACCTACTTGGTATGACCAGGCCATGATTTAGACTGAGCCAGTACCTACTTGGTATGACCAGGCCATGATTTAGACTGAGCCAGTACCTACTTGGTATGACCAGGCTATGATTTAGACTGAGCCAGTGCCTACTTGGTGTGACCAGGCCATGATTTAGACTGAGCCAATACCTACTTGAGACTATAATAGATTAGCAGTTGAAATGCAATGCTTTGACCTTGGATGTTAGATCAATAAACATGGAATGTAAATGTATACATTATCATCATTTCACATTGGCCTCAAAATAGGGTTCGCTATTGTATAAGTAAAATCTTAGTAAACTGCTCTTGATTTCTAAAATATTCTGGCATTTCCATTTTGGGACAAACACCTTGATAGCTTTGTTATATATTACAAAAGATTATGTTAAAAGTTTTAAGATCAACATACTTCAAATAACATTTATAAGCAAGAATAGCACAATGATATCTAATTAAGGACATATCTCAATCACCTTTTCTTATAATGTCTATAGTTTAATCCAGAATCCAGAAAAGTCTTCCCACCAAAGTCACTATATAGTAATACATATACTAATTGAGACGACTTTTGTGTGAGTAGATGTAGTATTCTCAATGTACTTTTGATTGTTAGTTATGCTTACCTTTTTATTTGATCTTCCTCAAAACTCAAGTATTGAATCACACGTATACTGTACTGTGTACAGTTTAATTTTATACAAGTAGATATGGGTCCTTAAAGATGCTCCACCGCTGACAAATGGTATTTTTTCACTATTAAAAACAGGAACAGACAATTAAATATTTTTCTTCAGTTACAAAAGTTACTTACTTTACACCATTACCACCATTGAAAAGTTTGAGCTTCTAATTTTACTTCAAGTTAAAGATATGAAAAATAATTAATTGCATCCCGAAAAAATTCCGTGTCACTATATCCTATATGGAATGAAGTACTGATTGCGCATGCATCAAAGGCGAAATAAAGCATTTTATATGATTTTTGTGTTAATTAGACATATCTATACATGATCACACACCAATTATTGTTCAACTAATAAATATCATTTATGTTTTGTCGGCGGTGGAGCATCTTTAAATATAGATGTGCACTTTTTACCAGGCTTTTGGCTTGCTGTATAGACCATGTTATTACAATTATCATGTGATATGTTGATTGAGTTCCAATATTTAGTTTTTGTGTTTTGTGTTACAGGGATCATATTGGGCAATAGACAGTAATCCTCCTGATGATCCACTTCCTGCACGACACAAAAAACGCAAGCTGATCCTTTCAGATCGGGTAAGACAAAATATAGTGTCAAGGTATTATTATTGCATGCAATTGGTATACATGTAGTGACAAGTTGAATTTAGAACACTTTTACACCAGTCTTAAAGAATGGAAACTATCTTAATGAAGTATAAAGGGTTCTTTGTGGTGAAATCTGAAAAACGTATCTAAAAGGTTAATTAGTGGTGGCTATATATGTGACAAAGAAGTACCAGTAGTGCAATAATTCAAGGTCATTCAATTTGTAATCACACAAATTAAGCTTTTAAACTCAATTTTATACTATTTTAAACATAATAACAAGCTGAAACAGTGTCACATTGAATATACAACTTACAGTTGAGTTCAATCAGTAATTTCAGTTGAGTAATATCAATGTCAGAATAAATCATGATATTTAAATACTATAGGTCAAGGCCAGTATGGATGAGTTAAGACAAGAAATAAAGCCTAAATTTAATACCCACAAAACCTGTCTGCCAAACCACCCGAGAAAATGATTCATGGACCATTAATATTACAGTAGGCTGAGCTCGCAGTGCCTGCATTGTGTACTTTTGGTCACCGTTATAACATTGATGTTATATTGATTAGAAATGTGGAACAGATCAAATGAGATGGTTCTGTGCTAGGAATTGATTGAATTCTAACTGGCTTGTGTCGACATGATTATAGAGGGAAAGTTGATGGGGGTTTCCCTTTTCAGTGGTATTGATCAGCGTGTGAGTCTATACAGGTATTATTACAGGTATAGATTGTGAGTCACTGAAGTGTAACGGGTCGATAGACTGAGTGTAAATATAAATGCTAGGTATATATACATGACAGTTTGAATGATCACCTCACTAGCATTTTGAAGAGGTATATAAATAGCTACAATAATAATGAGTTTTATTTACGTTTTACTACAGTTAGAACTTAGTCTTCAGTTAGAGTTACAAGCTGGACTTCTGTAGTCATTTTATCTGATCTCCTATTACTATTAGGTGATTCCCCAGTCTATAAAGTACAAGTTCCTTGTGTAACTGTCTGTTGTTCATCTGGTTCAGGCTCTTGGAACTTGTACTCAACACTGGAGTTTCCTACTAATGTCATAATCACTAGTACATCTATTCTGTATTTACATGTGATCACAGAGTTATCTGCTCTTGCAGGTAGATGTTGATTACAACATTTCAAGTTGGCAAGCATAGCATTCTTTTCAGAGAAAACGATATACGTTTATTCCACTTAAAAGTAAAAAAGGTAAATTTGTACCATGCTAAAATTAAAAGAGGTAACTTTGTACCATGCTAAGACGAAATAGAGAAAATTGTCTGCTGGTTAAGAAAACAAGGTCATTTTGACACTCATTTTGACCTTTAAAAATTTCATCACATTTTGTTCCTGACTCTATGTTGTATATGTTGTATGGATAAAATGGCATGAAAGAAGGAAATATAAAAGAAACAAACACTAGTTTGCCTGAGTCAAAAACAAACAAAAAACAGTTTTATGTAATATTGACAGTGTGTACTACACATCAGAGTTCTCTCTGTTTGACTTAGTATGGCCCGGGAATCCTATTAATGTTGCTATATTGCAATTGTGTGTTTTAGGGTTCACCCTACAGTCCAGAGTCGGGGTTGAGTCTGAGTCCCAACAGTATGAGTTCCGGTCCCACACTGAATGTACAGGTGACTGCGTGTGCTTTACCGGTATCTCCAAACAACCAGGTAACATGATGAGCCTTGAAGTAAAGCAATTTGTATATGTAAAATCTAAAGTTTATGATCAAAATGACTTACTAACTTGGCTTTCATGTCCTACACAAGAACAATAGAGGTATTGATACTGCTTACACCTAAGTAAGATATTAGGAATCATTGATGATGATGATTTATGCATTAGACATGATGCACTCTGTATTCCCTACATGGGTAGTTGTAACCTATATTTTCAGATGGCCTACTTTAGAGTTTGTGTTAACTTTATTATGATATATATTATTTCAATGATTATTTATTTAGTTTGTGACCCACTTGATTTATTGTAATTATTTCATACCGAGATTGAGAGGTATTTGACCTGTATTTGATGATTGACCTTTATTTTATAGAATTTGACCTACTTTTTTGCAGACGTCCCAGGCTCATCGACAGCCACCTCCCCCACCTCCAACCTTCATGGACAGCCACCATGGTATTGAAGATCTTAGTGCATCCTTTAGGAGTCTGTACAAATCCATGTTTGAAGGCGGAGGGGGACCAACAGGTCACTAACTTGTCTATTTATAGATGTCTATATATAGAACTTGATTCTATTTATAGAAAACAATGGCCCACACTAGTGACTCATTTCTTTGAAAAAAATTTCCAATAATTTCCATGCATGTTTTTGCATTATAATTCTATTGACATTGAGAAGTCAAAATATTTTTTTTAAAATGATTAAGCTTAGAAGAGGGCCTTCTGTCTATTACTAGACGTCTATATATAGACATTGTTTACCCTAAAGTTTGTAACTGTAGTGCATGATGTATAAAATTTAGATCTGGAGGTGCATGTCATGTTGTTACAAACCTTTTATTTTTATTTATCTTTGATCCAAAATATAAGCATTGGCATTATCACAAAAAATGTATTTCACTATAAAATGACTAGTATACAGTTGTAAAACTGTAAAATTAAGACTTTTACATTAAATAGTATAAATATCCCTTCCACAAACTTTCGGCCTCTTAGCCATCTTTAGGTACATAGAAACACAAGAAAAGCTAGGTGAAATCTATCTTGAACATTTTGATCAAAAGTTCAGACTTTTATATCACAAAATTTGTTTAATTTGTAGAAAATTAAAAAGGTCAATATTCACTGAATTACAATACCTACCAAAACACTTTTCATTGATAAGGCATATAGAATATTGCTAAAACTTGTTGATAAATTGAAACATTAGAGGAATATGAACTTCAAAATTTGATATATAAGATTTACCCATTAGAAATATTTTCTTTGTAAAGTTCTTGTTAGCTGTGAAATTTTAATGAAATTAAATTTCAGTGCATTGTTATAATAAGCATAAAAAGAATAGTTATTTAATACATATATCCAAATAACTTTGTAATCTTTTAGGAGAATTGAATGAGCATGTGATTTGTTGATATTGCTTTTGATCCAAATCTTCTGTCAAACAATAATATAGACATTGGAATCTGAATCCAATGAGCATTGCATGCCACTAGTACAGGTACCGGTACATGGATGTATTTTGTTATATTGTATTTAAAATGACTTGCATGAAGTAGCTCCTCTCCCAGCATGAAGCTAGTTTCTTGGTGTTGTCATTTTCATGTGGAATTTCTTATCTATTTTGATATATAACAGTTGTAGGTCAGAAAGGTCATCATTTCAGGAATTTGTAGATGTCAATTTAAGGTCATAGGTCACACATGTCAGTTTTAGTCTACTTATACCTGCAGGTTACTGGTCAAAGGTCACTGCTAAATCTTGGTCGCGGGTCTCGGGTCGTTGACCCTGAGGATAATATTCATATCTGTTAGAATATCTGTCTTATTTTGACCAGATTTTCTTTTAATAGTAATTGAAACAAATAAAGTATTTATAAAGAAACACAAATTATATCTGCTACTGCATAGGTAGTGCACTATACAGACATGAAACAAAAAATACTGCTTTTCATCCTCAGAAATGAATATATCAATAACTGTATGAATGTTCATGAAGTGCATGGTTTCTTTTCGGAATGGTGGAATGTTAAATATTTTTGCTGCTTTTGAATGTGTAATTTTTAAAACAAAATTAGTGAATTTATAAAGTTTTTGAAATTTTTCCTGTTGATATTTAAATTTTTATTTGTTATGCTCTTTTAAAAGTAAACATTTAATGCGGGAAACTAGTTTGTACAGGAAAACTATAGCCATGAGGAATAAAAGTTTGACACCATAGGAAGAAGATCATAAGCGTTTGTTTTAAAGTGTGTATGTTTATTGTAGGACAAAGTAACACCGATACTCTGCCAGAACCTGACTTAAATAAGCTCTTGAATGGATCAGCAAACCTAGGTAAAGGTTGTAGCCGTAGCTACATACCCAGACACTGCTTTGTATTCTTGATCACCCCTATCGGCATCTGTAACACATCATACAATCTCATCTTTTGTCACATTCCATCAAAATTGTGTCAAATATACTAAACTTAATAGTTATGTTTAAATATTAGTAAGAAAGGGTAGAAAGAGAGGGGGGGGGGGGTCAAGAAATCAAACATGATGAAAGATACATAAGGAAAAAATAAGATTTTTAGGGGTTGGGGGTAGGGGGGGGGGACGGAACAAAGGATTAACCAAGTACTTATTATTTTATTGTTAGGAAAAGTCAGGTTATAATACCAAAATAATATATTTGTTTTTATTTTCATACATTTAATTTGCTTTGTAAAACTTTTTTATTCTGTTATATTTCTATTGCAGAAATAATGAAAAACAGTTTTTAAATGGTGATCAATGAAAAGTTGACCCTAAAATAACTTGTACGATGTTAAAAGTATTTAATCTAAACCAAACCAAATATTCGAACATACCAGCAGCCTAAATTTTTATGGTTTTGTAATCAACATTTCACACTCACATTTCACTCATTGCCACTGGTTTTTTCTCTGTGCCACAAATCATCATACCACTTTTTAGCTCACCTGGCCCGAAGGGCCGGTGAGCTTATGTCATGGCGCGGCGTCCAACGTCCGTCGTCCGTCGTCCGTCTGTCCGTCAACATTTCCTTTAAATCGCTACTAGTCATAGAGTTCTGCATGGATTGTAACCAAATTTGGCCACAAGCATCCTTGGGGGAGGGGGAACAGAACTTGTATAAATTTTGGCTCTGACCCCCCGGGGGCAGGAGGGGCGGGGCCCAATAGGGGAAATAGAGGTAAATCCTATGAATCGCTACTTGTCCTAGAGTTCTGCATGGATTGTAACCAAATTTGGCCACAAACATCCTTGGGGGAGGGGGGGGAACAGAACTTGTATAAATTTTGGCTCTGACCCCCCGGGGGCAGGAGGGGCGGGCCCCAATAGGGGAAATAGAGGTAAATCCTTTAAAACGCTACTTGTCCTAGAGTTCTGCATGGATTGTAACCAAAATTAGCCACAAACATCCTAGGGGGAAGGGGAACAGAACTTGTATAAATTTTGGCTCTGATCCCCCAGGGGCAAGAGGGGCGGGGCCCAATAGGGGAAATAGAGATAAATCCTTTAAATCGCTACTAGTCATAGAGTTCTGAATGGAATGTAACCAAATTTGGCCACAAACATCCTTGGGGGAAGGGGAACAGAAATTGTATAAATTTTGGCTCTGGTCCCCCGGGGGCAGGAGGGGCGGGCCCAATAGGGGAAATAGAGGTAAATCCTTTAAATCGCTACTAGTCATAGAGTTCTGAATGCAATGTAACCAAATTTGGCCACAAACATCCTTGGGGGAAGGGGAACAGAACTTGTATGAATTTTGGCTCTGACCCCCCGGGGGCAGGAGGGGCGGGGCCCAATAGGGGAAATAGAGGTAAATCCTTTAAAACGCTACTTGTCCTAGAGTTCTGCATGGATTGTAACCAAAATTAGCCACAAACATCCTTGGGGGAATGGGAACAGAACTTGTATAAATTTTGGCTCTAATCCCCCAGGGGCAAGAGGGGCGGGGCCCAATAGGGGAAATAGAGATAAATCCTTTAAATCGCTACTAGTCATAGAGTTCTGAATGGAATGTAACCAAATTTGGCCACAAACATCCTTTGGGGAAGGGGAACAGAAATTGTATAAATTTTGGCTCTGGTCCCCCGGGGGCAGGAGGGGTGGGGCCCAATAGGGGAAATAGAGGTAAATCCTTTAAATCGCTACTAGTCATAGAGTTCTGAATGGAATGTAACCAAATTTGGCCACAAACATCCTTGGGGGAAGGGGAACAGAACTTGTATAAATTTTGGCTCTGACCCCCCAGGGGCAAGAGGGGCGGGGCCCAATAGGGGAAATAGAGATAAATCCTTTAAATCGCTACTAGTCATAGAGTTCTGAATGGAATGTAACCAAATTTGGCCACAAACATCCTTTGGGGAAGGGGAACAGAACTTGTATAAATTTTGGCTCTGGTCCCCCCGGGGCAGGAGATGCGGGGCCCAATAGGGGAAATAGAGATAAATCCTTTAAATCGCTACTAGTCATAGAGTTCTGAATGGAATGTAACCAAATTTGGCCACAAACATCCTTGGGGGAAGGGGAACAGAAATTGTATAAATTTTGGCTCTGGTCCCCCGGGGGCAGGAGGGGCGGGGCCCAATAGGGGAAATAGAGGTAAATCCTTTAAATCGCTACTAGTCATAGAGTTCTGCATGGAATGTAACCAAATTTGGCCACAAACATCCTTTTTGGAAGGGGAACAGAACTTGTATAAATTTTGGCTCTGGCCCCGGGGGCAGAACAGGTGGGGTCCAATAGGGGAAATAGAGGTAAATCCTATAAATCGCTACTTGTCCTAGAGTTTTGCTTGGTTTGTGACCAAACTTGGCCATAAACATCCTTGGGGGAAGGGGAACAGAACTTGTATAAATTTTGGCTCTGACCCCCTGGGGGCAGGAGGGGTGGGGCCCAATAGGGGATTTAGAGGTTAATATTAAAATTCCTTCAGAAAAGAAACAATGAACCTGTATTCAGAACATTACTTGGCATTACAAACCAGGTGAGCGATACAGGCCCTCTGGGCCTCTTGTTGCCTGTGTCTGATTATTTCACTATGCACTCCATGTCTGCTTTTTGTCACCAACTTACAAATATTTCGCTGTTTACCACAGAGTATTTCCAATCTATGTAAACATGTTCTATTTACCCCATTTAGATAATTTTCATACAAATGTTATATTAATCTTAGCTTATCACATATCTCTTAACCTTGAACTAACACAAACTATTTCTGAATTTAAATTTTAATCTTTTACACAAAATCCTTGAAATTGCATGATTTAGAAAATATGTTAGTGTACAAACATATAAAGATTGATCTTTTGTTTTAAACAGTTTTGTTTTTTTCTCCCATACTTGGCAGGGTTATCCCGTGGTTGCTGTAGGGAAAAAATAACTGTCTTTTACAGCGGTAGGGAAAGACAGCTTACATGTGCTTGACAACGACGTGACGTCATTATTACATGCCGTGACTATTGTCGGTGACGTCATCAATTTTGACGCATTGGAAATATTTCATAATGTTTCGTTAAAGTATGGGAGAAAAAGAATCTTACATTGGTCTGTCAGGTGGACAGGGATATCTTAACCCTTGTGGAAGATTTTGGCCTTCAATCCTTGATAGACCTCGGGTTGACCAGCCAAAATCTTTCAATCAGGTTGAGATTTCCCTGTCCAACTGACAGACCAATGTAAGATTCTATCTATACTGCAGGCCCGTATTCCTTATACATGTACCAGAAAAGTTTACTTACTGGGTATTTGAATTACTGTTTTGCCTTGTCAGGGACTCATCTTGGAAAATAATTTCAGTTGATCAGGAATAATCTGTTGTTTGATACTACATTTATATCAATTGAGATACAATTTGGTCACTAAGAAAGATATTTTTATGCAGTTGAACTTTTACCAGCAAATCATGTTAAGATTAGGAAGGAAAATACAAACTCGTTTAGGTTAACCGTTATCATCAGCATGCAGGCCTATAAGTAATGATATATCCCATCACCTGGTCATCACCTTCTGTAGAAATCATCTTCAGTAACCTCCTCCTCCATTATATCATCTGATACCCAGTACCATTCCACTACATTTCTGGCAATGTGCTGTAGACTTTCCTGTATAAGTTTCAGATATCATATTTTGTACATACATGATGTATACACATAATTTAATTCATTACAGTTTTATTAGCTCACCTGGCCCGAAGGGCCGGTGAGCTTATGCCATGGCGCGGCGTCCGTCGTCCGTCCGTCGTCCGTCCGTCCGTCCGTCCGTCTGTCTGTCCGTCAACATTTCTTTTAAATCGCTACTAGTCATAGAGTTCTGCATGGATTGTAACCAAATTTGGCCACAAACATCCTTGGGGGAAGGGGAACAGAACTTGTATAAATTTTGGCTCTGAGCCCCTGGGGGCAGGAGGGGCGGGGCCCAATAGGGGAAATAAAGGTAAATCCTATAAATCGCTACTAGTCATAGAGTTCTGCATGGATTGTAACCAAATTTGGCCACAAGCATCCTTGGGGGAAGGGGAACAGAACTTGTATAAATTTTGGCTCTGGTCCCCCGGGGGCAGGAGGGGCGGGGCCCAATAGGGGAAATAAAGGTAAATCCTATAAATCGCTACTTGTCCTAGAGTTTTGCATGGATTGTGACCAAATTTGGCCACAAACATCCTTAGGAGAAGGGGAACAGAACTTGTATACATTTTGGCTCTGACCCCCTGGGGGCAGGAGGGGCGGGGCCCAATATAGGAAATAAAGGTAAATCCTATAAATCGCTACTAGTCATAGAGTTCTTCATGGATTGTAACCAAATTTGGCCACAAACATTCTTTGGGGAAGGGGAACAGAACTTGTATAAAATTTGGCTCTGACCCCCCGGGGGCAGGAGGGGCGGGGCCCAATAGGGGAATTAAAGGTAAATCCTATAAATCGCTACTAGTCATAGAGTTCTGCATGGATTGTAACCAAATTTGGCCACAAGCATCCTTGGGGGAAGGGGAACAGAACTTGTATAAATTTTGGCTCTGAGCCCCCGGGGGCAGGAGGGGCGGGGCCCAATAGGGGAAATAAAGGTAAATCCTATAAATCACTACTTGTCCTAGAGTTCTGCATGGATTGTGACCAAATTTGGCCACAAACATCCTTAGGAGAAGGTGAACAGAACTTGTATAAATTTTGGCTCTGAGCCCCTGGGGGCAGGAGGGGCGGGGCCCAATAGGGGAAATAAAGGTAAATCCTATAAATCGCTACTTGTCCTAGAGTTCTGCATGGATTGTGACCAAATTTGGCCACAAACATCCTTGGGAGAAGGGGAACAGAACTTGTATAAATTTTGGCTCTGACCCCCTGGGGGCAGGAGGGGCGGAGCCCAATAGGGGAAATAAAGGTAAATCCTATAAATCGCTACTAGTCATAGAGTTCTGCATGGATTGTAACCAAATTTGGCCACAAGCATCCTTGGGGAAGGGAAACTTAACTTGTATAAATTTTGGCTCTGAGCCCCCGGGGGCAGGAGGGGCGGGGCCCAATAGGGGAAATAAAGGTAAATCCTATAAATCGCTACTAGTCCTAGAGTTCTGCATGGATTGTGACCAAATTTGGCCACAAACATTCTTTGGGGAAGGGGAACAGAACTTGTATAAAATTTGGCTCTGACCCCCAGGGGGCAGGAGGGGCGGAGCCCAATAGGGGAAATAAAGGTAAATCCTATAAATCGCTACTAGTCATAGAGTTCTGCATGGATTGTAACCAAATTTGACCACAAACATTCTTTGGGGAAGGGGAACAGAACCTGTATAAATTTTGACTCTGACCCCGCGGGGGCAGGAGGGGCGGGGCCCAATATGGGAAATAAAGGTAAATCCTATAAATCGCTACTTGTCCTAGAGTTCTGCATGGATTGTGACCAAATTTGGCCACAAACATCCTTGGGGGAAGGGGAACAGAACTTGTATAAATTTTGGCTCTGACCCCCCAGGGGCAAGAGGGGCGGGGCCCAATAGGGGAAATAGAGATAAATCCTTTAAATCGCTACTAGTCATAGAGTTCTGAATGGAATGTAACCAAATTTGGCCACAAACATCCTTTGGGGAAGAGGAACAGAAATTGTATAAATTTTGGCTCTGGTCCCCCCGGGGCAGGAGATGCGGGGCCCAATAGGGGAAATAGAGATAAATCCTTTAAATCGCTACTAGTCATAGAGTTCTGAATGGAATGTAACCAAATTTGGCCACAAACATCCTTGGGGGAAGGGGAACAGAAATTGTATAAATTTTGGCTCTGGTCCCCCGGGGGCAGGAGGGGCGGGCCCAATAGGGGAAATAGAGGTAAATCCTTTAAATCGCTACTAGTCATAGAGTTCTGCATGGAATGTAACCAAATTTGGCCACAAACATCCTTTTTGGAAGGGGAACAGAACTTGTATAAATTTTGGCTCACGCCCCCGGGGGCAGGACAGGTGGGGCCCAATAGGGGAAATAGAGGTAAATCCTATAAATTACTACTTGTCCTAGAGTTTTGCTTGGATTGGGACCAAATTTGGCCTTAAACATCCTTGGGGGAAGGGGAACAGAACTTGTATAAATTTTGGCTCTGACCCCCTGGGGGCAGGAGGGGTGGGGCCCAATAGGGGATTTAGAGGATAATATTATAATTCCTTCAGAAAAGAAACAATGAACCTGTATTCAGAACATTACTTGGCATTACAAACCAGGTGAGCGATACAGGCCCTCTGGGCCTCTTGTTGCCTGTGTCTGATTATTTCACTATGCACTCCAAGTCTGCTTTTTGTCACCAACTTACAAATATTTTGCTGTTTACCACGAAGTATTTCCAATCTATGTAAACATGTCCCATTTACCCCATGTAGATAATTTTCATACAAATGTTATATTAATCTTAGCTTATCACATATCTCTTAACCTTGAACTAACACAAACTATTTCTGAATTTAAATTTTAATCTTTTACACAATCTCCTTGAAATTGCATGATTTAGAAAATATGTTAGTGTACAAACATATAAAGATTGATCTTTTGTTTAAACAGTTTTGTTTTTTTCTCCCATACTTGACAGGGTTATCCCGTGGTTGCTGGGGAAAAAATAACTGTCTTTTACAGCGATAGGGAAAGACAGCTTACATGTGCTTGACAATGACGTGACGTCATCATTACATGCCGTGACTATTGTCGGTGACGTCATCAATTTTGACGCATTGGAAATATTTCATAATGTTTCGTTAAAGTATGGGAGAAAAAGAATCTTACATTGGTCTGTCAGGTGGACAGGGATATCTTAACCCTTGTGGAAGATTTTGGCCTTCAATCCTTGATAGACCTCGGGTTGACCAGCCAAAATCTTTCAATCAGGTTGAGATTTCCCTGTCCACCTGACAGACCCATGTAAGATTCTATCTAATCCAGGCCCGTATTCCTTATACATGTACCAGAAAAGTTTACTTACTGGGTATTTGAATTACTGTTTTGCCTTGTCAGGGACCCATCTTGGAAAATAATTTCAGTTGATCAGGAATAATCTGTTGTTTGATACTACATTTATATCAATTGAGATACAATTTGGTCACTAAGAAAGATATTTTTATGCAGTTGAACTTTTACCAACAAATCATGTTAAGATTAGGAAGGAAAATACAAACTCGTTTAGGTTAACCGTTATCATCAGCATGCAGGCCTATAAGTAATGATATATCCCATCACCTGGTCATCACCTTCTGTAGAAATCATCTTCAGTAACCTCCTCCTTCTCCTCCATTAAATCATCTGATACCCAGTACCATTCCACTACATTTCTGGCAATGTGCTGTAGACTTTCCTGTATAAGTTTCAGATATCATATTTTGTACATACATGATGTATACACATAATTTAATTCATTACAGTTTTATTAGCTCACCTGGCCCGAAGGGCCGGTGAGCTTATGCCATGGCGCGGCGTCCGTCGTCCGTCGTCCGTCCGTCCGTCCGTCCGTCGTCTGTCTG
Organism: Argopecten irradians; assembly: GCF_041381155.1. Taxonomy (NCBI): domain Eukaryota; kingdom Metazoa; phylum Mollusca; class Bivalvia; order Pectinida; family Pectinidae; genus Argopecten; species Argopecten irradians. Next base: position 1,302,104 of record NC_091134.1, on the reverse strand, counting down.
TCCGTCAACATTTCCTTTAAATCGCTACTAGTCATAGAGTTCTGCATGGATTGTGACCAAATTTGGCCACAAACATCCTTGGGGGAAGGGGAACAGAACTTGTATAAATTTTGGCTCTGAGCCCCTGGGGGCAGGAGGGGCGGGGCCCAATAGGGGAAATAAAGGTAAATCCTATAAATCGCTACTAGTCATAGAGTTCTGCATGGATTGTAACCAAATTTGGCCACAAGCATCCTTGGGGGAAGGGGAACAAAACTTGTATAAATTTTGGCTCTGAGCCCCCGGGGGCAGGAGGGGCGGGGCCCAATAGGGGAAATAAAGGTAAATCCTATAAATCGCTACTTGTCCTAGAGTTTTGCATGGATTGTGACCAAATTTGGCCACAAACATCCTTAGGAGAAGGGGAACAGAACTTGTATACATTTTGGCTCTGACCCCCTGGGGGCAGGAGGGGCGGGGCCCAATATAGGAAATAAAGGTAAATCCTATAAATCGCTACTAGTCATAGAGTTCTTCATGGATTGTAACCAAATTTGGCCACAAACATTCTTTGGGGAAGGGGAACAGAACTTGTATAAAATTTGGCTCTGACCCCCCGGGGGCAGGAGGGGCGGGGCCCAATAGGGGAAATAAAGGTAAATCCTATAAATCGCTACTAGTCATAGAGTTCTGCATGGATTGTAACCAAATTTGGCCACAAGCGTCCTTGGGGAAGGGAAACTTAACTTGTATAAATTTTGGCTCTGAGCCCCCGGGGGCAGGAGGGGCGGGGCCCAATAGGGGAAATAAAGGTAAATCCTATAAATCACTACTTGTCCTAGAGTTCTGCATGGATTGTGACCAAATTTGGCCACAAACATCCTTTGGAGAAGGGGAACAGAACTTGTATAAATTTTGGCTCTGACCCCCCGGGGGCAGGAGGGGCGGGGCCCAATATGGGAAATAAAGGTAAATCCTATAAATCGCTACTTGTCCTAGAGTTCTGCATGGATTGTGACCAAATTTGGCCACAAACATCCTTGGGAGAAGGGGAACAGAACTTGTATAAATTTTGGCTCTGACCCCCCGGGGGCAGGAGGGGCGGGGCCCAATAGGGGAAATAAAGGTAAATCCTATAAATCGCTACTAGTCATAGAGTTCTGCATGGATTGTAACCAAATTTGGCCACAAGCATCCTTGGGGAAGGGAAACTTAACTTGTATAAATTTTGGCTCTGAGCCCCCGGGGGCAGGAGGGGCGGGGCCCAATAGGGGAAATAAAGGTAAATCCTATAAATCGCTACTAGTCCTAGAGTTCTGCATGGATTGTGACCAAATTTGGCCACAAACATTCTTTGGGGAAGGGGAACAGAACTTGTATAAAATTTGGCTCTGACCCCCAGGGGGCAGGAGGGGCGGAGCCCAATAGGGGAAATAAAGGTAAATCCTATAAATCGCTACTAGTCATAGAGTTCTGCATGGATTGTAACCAAATTTGACCACAAACATTCTTTGGGGAAGGGGAACAGAACCTGTATAAATTTTGACTCTGACCCCCGCGGGGGCAGGAGGGGCGGGGCCCAATATGGGAAATAAAGGTAAATCCTATAAATCGCTACTTGTCCTAGAGTTCTGCATGGATTGTGACCAAATTTGGCCACAAACATCCTTTGGAGAAGGGGAACAGAACTTGTATAAATTTTGGCTCTGACCCCCCAGGGGCAGGAGGGGCGGGGCCCAATAGGGGAAATAAAGGTAAATCCTATAAATCGCTACTAGTCATAGAATTCTGCATGGATTGTGACCAAATTTAGCCACAAACATTCTTTGGGGAAGGGGAACAGAACTTGTATAAATTTTGGCTCTGACCCCCCGGGGGCAGGAGGGGCGGGGCCCAATAGGGGAAATAAAGGTAAATCCTATAAATCGCTACTTGTCCTAGAGTTCTGCATGGATTGTGACCAAATTTGGCCACAAACATCCTTGGGAGAAGGGGAACAGAACTTGTATAAATTTTGGCTCTGACCCCCCGGGGGCAGGAGGGGCGGGGCCCAATAGGGGAAATAAAGGTTAATCCTATAAATCACTACTAGTCATAGAGTTCTGCAAGGATTGTAACCAAATTTAACCACAAACATTCTTTGGGGAAGGGGAACAGAACCTGTATAAATTTTGACTCTGACCCCCCGGGGGCAGGAGGGGCGGGGCCCAATATGGGAAATAAAGGTAAATCCTATAAATCGCTACTTGTCCTAGAGTTCTGCATGGATTGTGACCAAATTTGGCCACAAACATCCTTTGGAGAAGGGGAACAGAACTTGTATAAATTTTGGCTCTGACCCCCAGGGGCAGGAGGGGCGGGGCCCAATAGGGGAAATAAAGGTAAATCCTATAAATCGCTACTAGTCCTAGAGTTCTGCATGGATTGTGACCAAATTTGGCCACAAACATTCTTTTGGGAAGGGGAACAGAACTTGTATAAAATTTGGCTCTGACCCCCCGGGGGCAGGAGGGGCGGGGCCCAATAGGGGAAATAAAGGTAAATCCTATAAATCGCTACTAGTCATAGAGTTCTGCATGGATTGTAACCAAATTTGGCCACAAGCATCCTTGGGGAAGTGAAACAGAACTTGTATAAATTTTGGCTCTGAGCCCCCCGGGGCAGGAGGGGCGGGCCCAAAAGGGGAAATAAAGGTAAATCCTATAAATCACTACTTGTCCTAGAGTTCTGCATGGATTGTGACCAAATTTGGCCACAAACATCCTTGGGAGAAGGGGAACAGAACTTGTATAAATTTTGGCTCTGACCCCCTGGGGGCAGGAGGGGCGGAGCCCAATAGGGGAAATAAAGGTAAATCCTATAAATCACTTCTAGTCATAGAGTTCTGCATGGATTGTAACCAAATTTGACCACAAACATTCTTTGGGGAAGGGGAACAGAACCTGTATAAATTTTGACTCTGACCCCCCGGGGGCAGGAGGGGCGGGGCCCAATAGGGGAAATAAAGGTAAATCCTATAAATCGCTACTTGTCCTAGAGTTCTGCATGGATTGTGACCAAATTTGGCCACAAACATCCTTTGGAGAAGGGGAACAGAACTTGTATAAATTTTGGCTCTGACCCCCCAGGGGCAGGAGGGGCGGGGCCCAATAGGGGAAATAAAGGTAAATCCTATAAATCGCTACTTGTCCTAGAGTTCTGCATGGATTGTGACCAAATTTGGCCACAAACATCCTTGGGAGAAGGGGAACAGAACTTGTATAAATTTTGGCTCTGACCCCCTGGGGGCAGGAGGGGGTGGGGCCCAATAGGGGAAATAAAGGTAAATCCTATAAATCGCTACTAGTCATAGAGTTCTGCATGGATTATAACCAAATTTGGCCACAAACATCCTTGGGGAAGGGGAACAGAGCTTGTATAAATTTTGGCTCTGACCCCCAGGGGGCAGGAATGGTGGGGCCCAATAGGGGAAATAGAGGTAAATATTCAAATTTCTTCAGAAAAATAAACAATGAACCTGTATCCAGATTATTACTTGGCATTACAAACCAGGTGAGCGATACAGGCCCTCTGGGCCTCTTGTTATGCTTGTATGGGAGGGAAAGACATGAAGGGCACTTTGACTAATTTTAAAATAATTTTAAAAAGAAGTGTTCTCTTTTATAATGAAAGCTGGCATAACAGGAAAATAAATCTTAATTTTTATATTAGATGTAATCACGTAACAGAGGACTCTAGTTTAAAATCAGGGATTGTAGTGATATAGGGGCACTCTCTGATTGTGATGACCTTGATTCTGATGTGGTAGCAATTTTCTGTCATTCTAGGTCAAGCGTCACTAGGAGGTTCTCTCACTGACTGGCTCCAGAATGTCGACTCACTGAAGGAAAGCTTACGGCTAGCAGGATCTGGGAACTATGACTTTCAAAATATTGATATCACACAGTTTCAAGGTAGATATTGTGTGCCCATGTGATGAATTATTATTTGATTTTTCAAATATTTTATATAGAAATATGTCTTCTTAAGGCATTTTGATAGTTGTCTGTTTGCTTTATTTTGGTTTTTAGCAGTACTATGTTTATATGTTCATGATTTGATTATTTTGTGATTTGATGATTGTAGGTCTTATGGACACTATGAAGAATGCTGATCAGTCTAATTGGTCCCTCAACCCAGAACAGTTCCAAGACCTTGCTTCATCTTTAAATAACTTTTTCAACCAATCTTCGTCAAATTTACCACAAACACCACCAAATAATCCATTGACAGGTATGTAGATTTGATAGATAGATAATTATGTTTGGTTACCTAATATAAATGGGTGATTAGTGAGAGGTTTCTATCCCTATTGAGATATATTTGTTTAATATCTAATAGAGGTTCTAAATTTGTTAAAATGTAATTAATAATAATACTGATTTATTATAAAAGATCACCCCTCAATTTAAAACTTAATTTTTTTTTTTTTTTTTAAACAATTTGTGGTTAAAGTGCTTACTTTTCTGTTGATTTCAGTGAATGTAAAACAAGACTACAGCTCTGATACAAACTCCACCATCACATCATTGAACAACAGTAGTGGATCACATCTCACCCTTCCTATCACATCAACATCAGCTTCCCCACAGATCAGTCCCCGCTCTACGGTAAGTTACCTCCCGTTACCTTCCCCACAGATCAGTCTCCGCTCTAAGGTAAGTTACCTCCCCTTACCTTCCCCACAGATTAGTTCCCGCTCTACAGTAAGTTACCTCCCCTTACCTTCCCAAAAATCAGTCCCATCTCTACATTAAGTTAACTTCAGTTGATTACCTCCCCTTATTTTTTCTCCTTAATTCAGTTTTGATTTCATTTTTATCTTTTCTCGGCATGAAAAATTAATTGCTTTTACATCATTCAAGTAAAATCAAATTCAGAAATCATACTATTGCAATACCAACAGAAAATTAAAAGAATTGCTGAAACAATCCAGAAAACGGCTTTTGTTATTTACTAGGCTTTCTATTGTAAATTGTTGTCTGTGTTTTGTACCGTACTATGATTCTTTATTACAGGGCGGGGGATTTAGTCCCAATCCTTCCCAAGCTGTCATAGTACAACCAACACAGACAGCACAGTACCAGTTACGGGATGATATTGAGGACGATTTTAACTGGGACAAGCTCCTATGATATCATCATCGTCGTCATCATTCATCCGTCTCATTTTCGTCGTCCTCACTATGTGCATTATACTTTGTGACTCATTTATTGTGTGGTCTGTTATTTATAAATGTGGGAAGCTGTGCAAAGATTCAGATGGAATTCTGTGGTTAATTTATTTGTTTGCTATAAAGAGAAGAGAAAGTCTCAAGTGCTGAAATCAGGGCCACATACCTGATCCTAACCATGAGAAATAGAGAAGATTGACAAACTTTCCTACGAGTGCTATAAAGTTTTTGACATTGATAAACTTGATGAACAAATAGGTTAATGAACAGGCTGACGATCCATGTACACCAATATCTGTCTAGTATAACTCTATGGTATGGCTGATGGAGCAGGAAAGAAACATGCAGATCAAAGGTTTTTCTATACTATCTGTGTCTGAGTTCTGAGAGGAATCTCTCAATCTATGAAATTGCAAAAAAATAAGCATCAACAACATCTATTCAAATTCAGAACTGTGACACCTAACCCTGCCACCAAGATGATTCTGGAACATTTTTTTTTTAAATGGAAGCATTTGATTGGTCAATTTAGAAGGTAATTTGACTAAATATAAGCTATAGACAACCAATCTGGTGACAACATAATCAACATTGGTGATATTGTATAAGAGTTTTCTGGTTGACAGTGTGATAGATTATCAGAATTTATACTAACATTTTTGTAATTTAGCCGAGCCATTGCAATTGCTATTCTGGTTTCTGTTGATTCTAATCTTACACAAATGGCAATATTGTTTTCATGTGTATGTAAGTGTGAATGGTATACTTTGACAGATCATATGTGTAGGAGGTTTGATTTACAATAGTTGTGTATAGTACAGTTGTGTGTGCGATAGAATACAGATCTGTTTTGATTGTGTATGAAATAAGTGTAGATGTACACATACAATGTATGTAATTTAACATGTACACTTGTGTAATTTAACTTGTACACCTGATAAGACATTTTAGACACGGTCCTCTAAGATCCTCACATATCTCTTCTCTATATAATCAATACTATGATGCTTGTACACATGACAACATACTATTGGTTGTATGTATACAAGGTATGTAATTTCTATATTGTTAGGTTAAGAACCGTTTCCTTTACTTATGTGATTTCTTTTAAGATGATATTGAACTGAGTGAATTGGAACAGATTTCCAAGTTACTTTGATGTCCACTTAATACAATTCCATCCTCTGTGTGTGTGTGTGTAGAAATGCTTTAATACTTTGTTTGTTCTTTACCTCTACAAATCTATTGTACAAAAAATTTTATTTTCTAAGATATTTCAGATAATTTATGACTTGTAATAAAAATTGATATATTTATGAAATTTTTAAATTCTACTCTTATAGATATAGATATATATATATTATTTACATAGATTTATATGACAATTTGAATTTGAATAATATTTATCTAATCAAAAAATTTTGATTGAATGTGTGTATTAGAAATAGAGACATTCTAGATCTGATATTGCTGGTGGCAGACTTTTTTCCTTTCCTCTTTGTGTTTTGTTCTGGATACTGCTGGTGGCAGACTTTTTTCCTTTCCTCTTTGTGTTTTGTTCTGGATACTTAGAGATATATAAACTTGTGCTTTCAAATGCTTTTTATGAAAATGTGATGCTGAGGAATCATGCAAGAAAGTAAACATTGTAAAAATGAACAAAGCTAAATGTTAATTAAGTCTGCTTCTGTAGGGGAATGGTTTGTAAATGTGTGGAAGTTTAAAATCAAAATGGAACAATTTCTTAGGTTATATTTTACCCCAGAACAATAAAATTTAACATAATTGTAGAAGTGGCTACCTCAAGCAATGTCAAACAAATTAAACCATTTATGCTTAAAGTTTTTTTTAAAGACATAACTTTAACACACACTCTTATTAGCTCCCTCTGAAGCACACAGTATTGGGGCTATGAAGTTCTTAATGGAATGGAAAAGCAATATGAATTAACTTTTTGATAAATGAATGAAAGAATATTGTTTTGATACTTAGTTTTGAATGTTCTTTTAGAGAATATGGATGGACAATCAAGTGTAGATTCATGGGAGAAAAAGTACACTGCATGATTTTCATGTTTCTTTGATCATTTCCATTTCCCATAGACTAGGTTTCATTTTTCATTTTTCTAAAATTGTATGGTATATCTGCATAAAATGTTACAGGGTTGTTGTTCATTTATGAATATTTGATCAAGCTGAAATGTCGTTGGATTATGAAACAGGTTTATGTGAATTTCATGAGGAAATGTATATCATTTGCACCAAATGATATTTCTGAAAATTCAAAGTTTTTACACTTCCAATTACTTTGGAAAATTTGTAAGAATAAATATAACCTGAATTATCACTCATAAATTCATTCATCATATATTTTTGTTGTCATCAATTGTAACATAGCTATCATACTAATTCACTGTCTGTGTATTTAATGAAACTTTGTGCAATCGAGGAGAGTAAAGTTCTCTATCTGAGGACTACATGTATATGCTGTTTTATTTCTCCAATATAGAGAAATTCGCTGTTCTGATGGATATTTTACATATTTATCAGTTGTGGTCACAAGATCATGAAAAAGTGTTAGGACCATGACCAATCACAGTTGATGTTTCAGAAAATTACATCAAATTTGATTGGCTTTGCAAAAGCTTCAGTCTTAAAATTGTTTCATGATACATGTTACCATGTTTGAATCACACTTAAACACACAGATACACTATTTTGATTAAACATTTTAAACTTCTCCACCTTTGCTGGGCATTAACCATTTTTTCCTTGTGGATAATGTATTAACAACTTTACAACTCATTGTATATGTATTGATACCTATTATCTACCACATACAATACCTAATATCTACCACATACAATACCTAATATCTACCACATACAATACCTAATATCTACCACATACAATACCTAATATCTACCACATACAATACCTAATATCTACCACATACAATACCTAATATCTACCACATACAATACCTAATATCTACCACATACAATACCTAATATCTACCACATACAATACCTAATATCTACCACATACAATACCTAATATCTACCACATACAATACCTAATATCTACCACATACAATACCTAATATCTACCACATACAATACCTAATATCTACCACATACAATACCTATATCTACACACATACAATACCTTAATATCTACCACATACAATACCTAATATCTACCACATACAATACCTAATATCTACCACATACAATACCTAATATCTACCACATACAATACCTAATATCTACCACATACAATACCTAATATCTACCACATACAATACCTAATATCTACCACATACAATACCTAATATCTACCACATACAATACCTAATATCTACCACATACAATACCTAATATCTACCACATACAATACCTAATATCTACCGCATACAATACCTAATATCTACCACATACAATACCTAATATCTACCACATACAATAACTAATATCTAACACATACAATACCTAATATCTACCACATACAATACCTAATATCTACCACATACAATACCTAATATCTACCACATACAATACCTAATATCTACCACATACAATACCTAATATCTACCACATACAATACCTAATATCTACCACATACAATACCTAATATCTACCACATACAATACCTAATATCTACCACATACAATACCTAATATCTACCACATACAATACCTAATATCTACACATACAATACCTAATATCTACCACATACAATACTAATATCTACCACTACAATACCTAATTCTACCACATACAATACCTAATATCTACCACATACATACCTATATCTACCAATACCTACCTAATATCTACCACATACAATACCTAATATCTACCACATACAATACCTAATATCTACCACATACAATACCTAATATCTACCACATACAATACCTAATATCTACCACATACAATAATACCTAATATCTACCACATACAATACCTAATATCTACCACATACAATACCTAATATCTACCACATACAATACCTAATATCTACCACATACAATACCTAATATCTACCACATACAATACCTAATATCTACCACATACAATACCTAATATCTACCACATACAATACCTAATATCTACCACATACAATACCTTATATCTACCACATACAATACCTAATATCTACCACATACAATTACTGGTTGTGGAAAGAAAATCTGTTTGTTCACTGCTGTATACAAGTTGGTACTGTTCAAGGTTAGCTGATATATAATGTAGGTTTTGTTGGATCCTAAGTATAATATTTTCTGTCACCGACCAGCTGTCAAGGGGAGATAATTACTGATTTGCCTAATACCTAATAACCTAAAAAGTCCAAATAATTTACATTAAGATGAAAAAGAATGGAAATTATGTGAATTGAACAATAAGTTTATTCAATATCATATGAGTTTCTTGTACCAGTATATTATCCCTTTTGATGAACATTTTTACTTCTATCAACTAAAATTAATCCACAAACTAATGTGCGTTTCCAACAGTCCTTTATAAAAATGTTTAAATTTTGGATGTGAGATATCGGTTTGGCGTAATGTCATATCCAGTTGTTGGAGTCACAAAAATGTGCATTTTCTTCATGTAATGTATATACTAGTAAGTTGAATATATATGATTTGTTGTGAAGAGAACACTTTCAGAATTAAACAAACTGAACAGGAGTACTTCCATGACTTTAGTAACTAAGTTGTACATTGTAAAGTAGTCATCAGAACCATAGACATTTGAATGAACGTTGAAAATAAGAGATCATAAATTGAAAGCATGGATACTTCTCATTGGGAAAATTCATTTGCAATATCTAAACATTAAAAATGGCAGCTTTTGTTTGTTGGAAAAAGTTCATTTAGAAAATCATCTAATTAGTTATTACTGTATAAAATAGGGGAAAAAAGGCATTTACGAAATGATTTTGCTTTGTTTATTATCACTTGTATCATATTAGATAATAGGCTGAAATCTTCATTGTACAGAGAAAGTCTAATGAATAATAAGAATCGCTGGGAAGGAAAATATCATACAGATTCGTCAATGTTGTAGTCAGGGCCGATTTCATCTAGAGTTAATTACTTCCCTTGGTTTGACCAGTATCTGGTGGCACCGATGTCGAATTGTCATATCTCAGATATCGAATATCTTGGATATTACTTGTAAATTGTCATATCTAAGATGTCTCATCATTTTGCTGAAACCATATCAGGTGATATGTTAAGCCTGTGAATTCTTTGTGCTCAACAGTTGTATGTTGTTACAAGAAATTCTATATAATATATTACATATCAATTTGATGCACTGTATATTAATCACTATGGACATTAAATACATGATGTTCCTTGTCTCCCAGACTGAAATAAAAACCCTTCTTTTTGGGAAAGAAAACACCAATTCCATGGATGTCTCATCATCTCTTCAACATTTTTGGATATGAATAAAATTACTCATTACTGACCAAACGAAAAAAATTTAAAATACTAGAATGTTTCATTATTAGGAGTTAATAGTTTTGTACACCTCCTTGTGTACAAGGATTATGTATATTATTCACAATGATCTCGCTGTAATGTTTTACAAAATATTTCAATCTGTGTTACGACATGGAGAAATGAAATCTTTATGCAAGTTTTATTATTATGTTGTGGAAGTTTTTATTTCATTGTTACACCTGCTTACATGAATGTGTATCTATATTATCTGCACTATACATGTGTAAATAGTTAACATATTGACATTTTCTTCTTTGTTTTTGAACATCACCATTCATCAAGAAACAAATCCTTAATCTATACAAAGTTGTTGATGTTTTAACTATTTTTGTTTTTATGCCTCACATGTTTTAATGATCTGCTGGTAAGAACCAATTTGTATATTATCATGATAATGATAGTATTGGCAGTAATTAGACCGAGTTGATGAATAAAAGAATGATTCTAAAGAAAAAAAAATTGTCCTTTATAAGTTGAAATAACATACTTATACAACACATGATGGGAGTTAGCTGACATTGTTATTGCAATGAGATGGATGCTGGGATAGCTGACATTGTTATTGCAATGAGATGGATGCTGGGATAGCTGACATTGTTATTGCAATGAGATGGATGCTGGGATAGCTGACATTGTTATTGCAATGAGATGGATGCTGGGATAGCTGACATTGTTATTGCAATGAGATGAATGCTGGGATAGCTGACATTGTTATTGCAATGAGATGGATGCTGGGATAGCTGACATTGTTATTGCAATGAGATGGATGCTGGGATAGCTGACATTGTTATTGCAATGAGATGGATGCTGGGATAGCTGACATTGTTATTGCAATGAGATGGATGCTGGGATAGCTGACATTGTTATTGCAATGAGATGGATGCTGGGATAGCTGACATTGTTATTGCAATGAGATGGATGCTGGGATAGCTGCTGACATTGTTATTGCAATGAGATGGATGCTGGGATAGCTGACATTGTTATTGCAATGAGATGGATGCTGGGATAGCTGACATTGTTATTGCAATGAGATGGATGCTGGGATAGCTGACATTGTTATTGCAATGAGATGGATGCTGGGATAGCTGACATTGTTATTGCAATGAGATGGATGCTGGGATAGCTGACATTGTTATTGCAATGAGATGGATGCTGGGATAGCTGACATTGTTATTGCAATGAGATGGATGCTGGGATAGCTGACATTGTTATTGCAATGAGATGGATGCTGGGATAGCTGACATTGTTATTGCAATGAGAGATGGATGCTGGGATAGCTGCTGACATTGTTATTGCAATGAGATGGATGCTGGGATAGCTGACATTGTTATTGCAATGAGATGGATGCTGGGATAGCTGCTGACATTGTTATTGCAATGAGATGGATGCTGGGATAGCTGACATTGTTATTGCAATGAGATGGATGCTGGGATAGCTGACATTGTTATTGCAATGAGATGGATGCTGGGATAGCTGACATTGTTATTGCAATGAGATGGATGCTGGGATAGCTGACATTGTTATTGCAATGAGATGGATGCTGGGATAGCTGACATTGTTATTGCAATGAGATGGATGCTGGGATAGCTGACATTGTTATTGCAATGAGATGGATGCTGGGATAGCTGACATTGTTATTGCAATGAGATGGATGCTGGGATAGCTGACATTGTTATTGCAATGAGATGGATGCTGGGATAGCTGACATTGTTATTGCAATGAGATGGATGCTGGGATAGCTGACATTGTTATTGCAATGAGATGGATGCTGGGATAGCTGACATTGTTATTGCAATGAGATGGATGCTGGGATAGCTGACATTGTTTTATTGCAATGAGATGGATGCTGGGATAGCTGACATTGTTATTGCAATGAGATGGATGCTGGGATAGCTGACATTGTTATTGCAATGAGATGGATGCTGGGATAGCTGATATTGTTATTGCAATGAGATGGATGCTGGGATAGCTGACTTTGTTATTGCAATGAGATGGATGCTGGGATAGCTGACATTGTTATTGCAATGAGATGGATGCTGGGATAGCTGACATTGTTATTGCAATGAGATGGATGCTGGGATAGCTGACATTGTTATTGCAATGAGATGGATGCTGGGATAGCTGACATTGTTATTGCAATGAGATGGATGCTGGGATAGCTGACATTGTTATTGCAATGAGATGGATGCTGGGATAGCTGACATTGTTATTGCAATGAGATGGATGCTGGGATAGCTGACATTGTTATTGCAATGAGATGGATGCTGGGATAGCTGACATTGTTATTGCAATGAGATGGATGCTGGGATAGCTGACATTGTTATTGCAATGAGATGGATGCTGGGATAGCTGCTGACATTGTTATTGCAATGAGATGGATGCTGGGATAGCTGACATTGTTATTGCAATGAGATGGATGCTGGGATAGCTGACATTGTTATTGCAATGAGATGGATGCTGGGATAGCTGACATTGTTATTGCAATGAGATGGATGCTGGATAGCTGACATTGTTATTGCAATGAGATGGATGCTGGGATAGCTGACATTGTTATTGCAATGAGATGGATGCTGGATAGCTGACATTGTTATTGCAATGATGCTGGGATAGCTGACATTGTTATTGCAATGAGATGGATGCTGGGATAGCTGACATTGTTATTGCAATGAGATGGATGCTGGGATAGCTGACATTGTTATTGCAATGAGATGGATGCTGGGATAGCTGACATTGTTATTGCAATGAGATGGATGCTGGGATAGCTGACATTGTTATTGCAATGAGATGGATGCTGGGATAGCTGACATTGTTATTGCAATGAATGAGCGGGATGCTGAATGTTATGCATGAGATGGATGCTGGGATAGCTGACATTGTTATTGCAATGAGATGGATGCTGGGATAGCTGACATTGTTATTGCAATGAGATGGATGCTGGGATAGCTGACATTGTTATTGCAATGAGATGGATGCTGGGATAGCTGCTGACATTGTTATTGCAATGAGATGGATGCTGGGATAGCTGCTGACATTGTTATTGCAATGAGATGGATGCTGGGATAGCTGACATTGTTATTGCAATGAGATGGATGCTGGGATAGCTGACATTGTTATTGCAATGAGATGGATGCTGGGATAGCTGACATTGTTATTGCAATGAGATGGATGCTGGGATAGCTGCTGACATTGTTATTGCAATGAGATGGATGCTGGGATAGCTGACATTGTTATTGCAATGAGATGGATGCTGGGATAGCTGACATTGTTATTGCAATGAGATGGATGCTGGGATAGCTGACATTGTTATTGCAATGAGATGAATGCTGGGATAGCTGACATTGTTATTGCAATGAGATTGATGCTGGGATAGCTGACATTGTTATTGCAATGAGATGGATGCTGGGATAGCTGACATTGTTATTGCAATGAGATGGATGCTGGGATAGCTGACATTGTTATTGCAATGAGATGGATGCTGGGATAGCTGACATTGTTATTGCAATGAGATGGATGCTGGGATAGTTGCTGACATTGTTATTGCAATGAGATGGATGCTGGGATAGTTGACATTGTTATTGCAATGAGATGGATGCTGGGATAGCTGACATTGTTATTGCAATGAGATGGATGCTGGGATAGCTGACATTGTTATTGCAATGAGATGGATGCTGGGATAGCTGACATTGTTATTGCAATGAGATGGATGCTGGGATAGCTGACATTGTTATTGCAATGAGATGGATGCTGGGATAGCTGACATTGTTATTGCAATGAGATGGATGCTGGGATAGCTGACATTGTTATTGCAATGAGATGGATGCTGGGATAGCTGACATTGTTATTGCAATGAGATGGATGCTGGGATAGCTGCATTGTTATTGCAATGAGATGGATGCTGGGATAGCTGACATTGTTATTGCAATGAGATGGATGCTGGGATAGCTGACATTGTTATTGCAATGAGATGGATGCTGGGATAGCTGACATTGTTATTGCAATGAGATGGATGCTGGGATAGCTGACATTGTTATTGCAATGAGATGGATGCTGGGATAGCTGACATTGTTATTGCAATGAGATGGATGCTGGGATAGCTGATATTGTTATTGCAATGAGATGGATGCTGGGATAGCTGACATTGTTATTGCAATGAGATGGATGCTGGGATAGCTGACATTGTTATTGCAATGAGATGGATGCTGGGATAGCTGACATTGTTATTGCAATGAGATGGATGCTGGGATAGCTGACATTGTTATTGCAATGAGATGGATGCTGGGATAGCTGACATTGTTATTGCAATGAGATGGATGCTGGGATAGCTGACATTGTTATTGCAATGAGATGGATGCTGGGATAGCTGACATTGTTATTGCAATGAGATGGATGCTGGGATAGCTGACTGACATTGTTATTGCAATGAGATGGATGCTGGGATAGCTGACATTGTTATTGCAATGAGATGGATGCTGGGATAGCTGCTGACATTGTTATTGCAATGAGATGGATGCTGGGATAGCTGACATTGTTATTGCAATGAGATGGATGCTGGGATAGCTGACATTGTTATTGCAATGAGATGGATGCTGGGATAGCTGACATTGTTATTGCAATGAGATGGATGCTGGGATAGCTGACATTGTTATTGCAATGAGATGGATGCTGGGATAGCTGACATTGTTATTGCAATGAGATGGATGCTGGGATAGCTGACATTGTTATTGCAATGAGATGGATGCTGGGATAGCTGACATTGTTATTGCAATGAGATGGATGCTGGGATAGCTGACATTGTTATTGCAATGAGATGGATGCTGGGATAGCTGACATTGTTATTGCAATGAGATGGATGCTGGGATAGCTGACATTGTTATTGCAATGAGATGGATGCTGGGATAGCTGACATTGTTATTGCAATGAGATGGATGCTGGGATAGCTGACATTGTTATTGCAATGAGATGGATGCTGGGATAGCTGAACATTGTTATTGCAATGAGATGGATGCTGGGATAGCTGACATTGTTATTGCAATGAGATGGATGCTGGGATAGCTGACATTGTTATTGCAATGAGATGGATGCTGGGATAGCTGACATTGTTATTGCAATGAGATGGATGCTGGGATAGCTGACATTGTTATTGCAATGAGATGGATGCTGGGATAGCTGACATTGTTATTGCAATGAGATGGATGCTGGGATAGCTGACATTGTTATTGCAATGAGATGGATGCTGGGATAGCTGACATTGTTATTGCAATGAGATGGATGCTGGGATAGCTGACATTGTTATTGCAATGAGATGAATGCTGGGATAGCTGACATTGTTATTGCAATGAGATGGATGCTGGGATAGCTGACATTGTTATTACAATGAGATGGATGCTGGGATAGCTGACATTGTTATTGCAATGAGATGAATGCTGGGATAGCTGACATTGTTATTGCAATGAGATGGATGCTGGGATAGCTGACATTGTTATTGCAATGAGATGGATGCTGGGATAGCTGACATTGTTATTGCAATGAGATGGATGCTGGGATAGCTGACATTGTTATTGCAATGAGATGGATGCTGGGATAGCTGACATTGTTATTGCAATGAGAGATGATGCTGGGATAGCTGACATTGTTATTGCAATGAGATGGATGCTGGGATAGTGACATTGTTATTGCAATGAGATGGATGCTGGGATAGCTGACATTGTTATTGCAATGAGATGGATGCTGGGATAGCTGACATTGTTATTGCAATGAGATGGATGCTGGGATAGCTGACATTGTTATTGCAATGAGATGGATGCTGGGATAGCTGACATTGTTATTGCAATGAGATGGATGCTGGGATAGCTGACATTGTTATTGCAATGAGATGGATGCTGGGATAGCTGACATTGTTATTGCAATGAGATGGATGCTGGGATAGCTGACATTGTTATTGCAATGAGATGGATGCTGGGATAGCTGACATTGTTATTGCAATGAGATGGATGCTGGGATAGCTGACATTGTTATTGCAATGAGATGGATGCTGGGATAGCTGACATTGTTATTGCAATGAGATGGATGCTGGGATAGCTGACATTGTTATTGCAATGAGATGGATGCTGGGATAGCTGACATTGTTATTGCAATGAGATGGATGTTGGGATAGCTGACATTGTTATTGCAATGAGATGGATGCTGGGATAGCTGCTGACATTGTTATTGCAATTAGATGAATGCTGGGATAGCTGCTGACATTGTTATTGCAATGAGATGGATGCTGGGATAGCTGACATTGTTATTGCAATGAGATGGATGCTGGGATAGCTGACATTGTTATTGTGCAATGAGATGGATGATGGGATAGCTGATATTGTTATTGCAATGAGATGGATGCTGGGATAGCTGACATTGTTATTGCAATGAGATGGATGCTGGGATAGCTGATATTGTTATTGCAATGAGATGGATGCTGGGATAGCTGCTGACATTGTTATTGCAATGAGATGGATGCTGGGATAGCTGACATTGTTATTGCAATGAGATGGATGCTGGGATAGCTGACATTGTTATTGCAATGAGATGGATGCTGGGATAGCTGACATTGTTATTGCAATGAGATGGATGCTGGGATAGCTGACATTGTTATTGCAATGAGATGGATGCTGGGATAGCTGACATTGTTATTGCAATGAGATGGATGCTGGGATAGCTGACATTGTTATTGCAATGAGATGGATGCTGGGATAGCTGACATTGTTATTGCAATGAGATGGATGCTGGGATAGCTGACATTGTTATTGCAATGAGATGGATGCTGGGATAGCTGACATTGTTATTGCAATGAGATGAATGCTGGGATAGCTGCTGACATTGTTATTGCAATGAGATGGATGCTGGGATAGCTGATATTGTTATTGCAATGAGATGGATGCTGGGATAGCTGACATTGTTATTGCAATGAGATGGATGCTGGGATAGCTGACATTGTTATTGCAATGAGATGGATGCTGGGATAGCTGACATTGTTATTGCAATGAGATGGATGCTGATGAGTGATGCTGGGATAGCTGACATTGTTATTGCAATGAGATGGATGCTGGGATAGCTGACATTGTTATTGCAATGAGATGGATGCTGGGATAGCTGACATTGTTATTGCAATGAGATGGATGCTGGGATAGCTGACATTGTTATTGCAATGAGATGGATGCTGGGATAGCTGACATTGTTATTGCAATGAGATGGATGCTGGGATAGCTGACATTGTTATTGCAATGAGATGGATGCTGGGATAGCTGACATTGTTATTGCAATGAGATGGATGCTGGGATAGCTGCTGACATTGTTATTGCAATGAGATGGATGCTGGGATAGCTGACATTGTTATTGCAATGAGATGGATGCTGGGATAGCTGACATTGTTATTGCAATGAGATGGATGCTGGGATAGCTGACATTGTTATTGCAATGAGATGGATGCTGGGATAGCTGACATTGTTATTGCAATGAGATGGATGCTGGGATAGCTGACATTGTTATTGCAATGAGATGGATGCTGGGATAGCTGACATTGTTATTGCAATGAGATGGATGCTGGGATAGCTGACATTGTTATTGCAATGAGATGGATGCTGGGATAGCTGACATTGTTATTGCAATGAGATGGATGCTGGGATAGCTGACATTGTTATTGCAATGAGATGGATGCTGGGATAGCTGACATTGTTATTGCAATGAGATGGATGCTGGGATAGCTGACATTGTTATTGCAATGAGATGGATGCTGGGATAGCTGACATTGTTATTGCAATGAGATGGATGCTGGGATAGCTGACATTGTTATTGCAATGAGATGGATGCTGGGATAGCTGACATTGTTATTGCAATGAGATGGATGCTGGGATAGCTGACATTGTTATTGCAATGAGATGGATGCTGGGATAGCTGACATTGTTATTGCAATGAGATGGATGCTGGGATAGCTGACATTGTTATTGCAATGAGATGGATGCTGGGATAGCTGACATTGTTATTGCAATGAGATGGATGCTGGGATAGCTGACATTGTTATTGCAATGAGATGGATGCTGGGATAGCTGACATTGTTATTGCAATGAGATGGATGCTGGGATAGCTGACATTGTTATTGCAATGAGATGGATGCTGGGATAGCTGACATTGTTATTGCAATGAGATGGATGCTGGGATAGCTGACATTGTTATTGCAATGAGATGGATGCTGGGATAGCTGACATTGTTATTGCAATGAGATGGATGCTGGGATAGCTGACATTGTTATTGCAATGAGATGGATGCTGGGATAGCTGACATTGTTATTGCAATGAGATGGATGCTGGGATAGCTGACATTGTTATTGCAATGAGATGGATGCTGGGATAGCTGACATTGTTATTGCAATGAGATGGATGCTGGGGATAGCTGACATTGTTATTGCAATGAGATGGATGCTGGGATAGCTGACATTGTTATTGCAATGAGATGGATGCTGGGATAGCTGACATTGTTATTGCAATGAGATGGATGCTGGGATAGCTGACATTGTTATTGCAATGAGATGGATGCTGGGATAGCTGACATTGTTATTGCAATGAGATGGATGCTGGGATAGCTGACATTGTTATTGCAATGAGATGGATGCTGGGATAGCTGACATTGTTATTGCAATGAGATGGATGCTGGGATAGCTGACATTGTTATTGCAATGAGATGGATGCTGGGATAGCTGACATTGTTATTGCAATGAGATGGATGCTGGGATAGCTGACATTGTTATTGCAATGAGATGGATGCTGGGATAGCTGACATTGTTATTGCAATGAGATGGATGCTGGGATAGCTGACATTGTTATTGCAATGAGATGGATGCTGGGATAGCTGACATTGTTATTGCAATGAGATGGATGCTGGGATAGCTGACATTGTTATTGCAATGAGATGGATGCTGGGATAGCTGACATTGTTATTGCAATGAGATGGATGCTGGGATAGCTGACATTGTTATTGCAATGAGATGGATGCTGGGATAGCTGACATTGTTATTGCAATGAGATGGATGCTGGGATAGCTGACATTGTTATTGCAATGAGATGGATGCTGGGATAGCTGACATTGTTATTGCAATGAGATGGATGCTGGGATAGCTGACATTGTTATTGCAATGAGATGGATGCTGGGATAGCTGACATTGTTATTGCAATGAGATGGATGCTGGGATAGCTGACATTGTTATTGCAATGAGATGGATGCTGGGATAGCTGACATTGTTATTGCAATGAGATGGATGCTGGGATAGCTGACATTGTTATTGCAATGAGATGGATGCTGGGATAGCTGACATTGTTATTGCAATGAGATGGATGCTGGGATAGCTGACATTGTTATTGCAATGAGATGGATGCTGGGATAGCTGACATTGTTATTGCAATGAGATGGATGCTGGGATAGCTGACATTGTTATTGCAATGAGATGGATGCTGGGATAGCTGACATTGTTATTGCAATGAGATGGATGCTGGGATAGCTGACATTGTTATTGCAATGAGATGGATGCTGGGATAGCTGACATTGTTATTGCAATGAGATGGATGCTGGGATAGCTGACATTGTTATTGCAATGAGATGGATGCTGGGATAGCTGACATTGTTATTGCAATGAGATGGATGCTGGGATAGCTGACATTGTTATTGCAATGAGATGGATGCTGGGATAGCTGACATTGTTATTGCAATGAGATGGATGCTGGGATAGCTGACATTGTTATTGCAATGAGATGGATGCTGGGATAGCTGACATTGTTATTGCAATGAGATGGATGCTGGGATAGCTGACATTGTTATTGCAATGAGATGGATGCTGGGATAGCTGACATTGTTATTGCAATGAGATGAATGCTGGGATAGCTGACATTGTTATTGCAATGAGATGGATGCTGGGATAGCTGACATTGTTATTGCAATGAGATGGATGCTGGGATAGCTGACATTGTTATTGCAATGAGATGGATGCTGGGATAGCTGACATTGTTATTGCAATGAGATGGATGCTGGGATAGCTGACATTGTTATTGCAATGAGATGGATGCTGGGATAGCTGACATTGTTATTGCAATGAGATGGATGCTGGGATAGCTGACATTGTTATTGCAATGAGATGGATGCTGGGATAGCTGACATTGTTATTGCAATGAGATGGATGCTGGGATAGCTGACATTGTTATTGCAATGAGATGGATGCTGGGATAGCTGACATTGTTATTGCAATGAGATGGATGCTGGGATAGCTGACATTGTTATTGCAATGAGATGGATGCTGGGATAGCTGACATTGTTATTGCAATGAGATGGATGCTGGGATAGCTGACATTGTTATTGCAATGAGATGGATGCTGGGATAGCTGACATTGTTATTGCAATGAGATGGATGCTGGGATAGCTGACATTGTTATTGCAATGAGATGGATGCTGGGATAGCTGACATTGTTATTGCAATGAGATGGATGCTGGGATAGCTGACATTGTTATTGCAATGAGATGGATGCTGGGATAGCTGACATTGTTATTGCAATGAGATGGATGCTGGGATAGCTGACATTGTTATTGCAATGAGATGGATGCTGGGATAGCTGACATTGTTATTGCAATGAGATGGATGCTGGGATAGCTGACATTGTTATTGCAATGAGATGGATGCTGGGATAGCTGACATTGTTATTGCAATGAGATGGATGTTGGGATAGCTGACATTGTTATTGCAATGAGATGGATGCTGGGATAGCTGACATTGTTATTGCAATGAGATGGATGCTGGGATAGGTGATATCGTTATTACAATGAGATGGATGCTGGGATAGCTGACATTGTTATTTGCAATGAGATGGATGCTGGGATAGCTGACATTGTTATTGCAATGAGATGGATGCTGGGATAGCTGACATTGTTATTGCAATGAGATGGATGCTGGGATAGCTGACATTGTTATTGCAATGAGATGGATGCTGGGATAGCTGATATTGTTATTGCAATGAGATGAATGCTGGGATAGCTGCTGACATTGTTATTGCAATGAGATGGATGCTGGTATAGCTGACGTTGTCATTGCAATGAGATGGATGCTGGGATAGCTGACATTGTTATTACAATGAGATGGATGCTGGGATAGCTGACATTGTTATTGCAATTAGATGAATGCTGGGATAGCTGCTGACATTGTTATTGCAATGAGATGGATGCTGGGATAGCTGACATTGTTATTGCAATGAGATGGATGCTGGGATAGCTGACATTGTTATTGCAATGAGATGGATGCTGGGATAGCTGACATTGTTATTGCAATGAGATGGATGCTGGGATAGCTGACATTGTTATTGCAATGAGATGGATGCTGGGATAGCTGACATTGTTATTGCAATGAGATGGATGCTGGGATAGCTGACATTGTTATTGCAATGAGATGGATGCTGGGATAGCTGACATTGTTATTGCAATGAGATGGATGCTGGGATAGCTGACATTGTTATTGCAATGAGATGGATGCTGGGATAGCTGACATTGTTATTGCAATGAGATGGATGCTGGGATAGCTGACATTGTTATTGCAATGAGATGGATGCTGGGATAGCTGACATTGTTATTGCAATGAGATGGATGCTGGGATAGCTGACATTGTTATTGCAATGAGATGAATGCTGGGATAGCTGACATTGTTATTGCAATGAGATGGATGCTGGGATAGCTGACATTGTTATTGCAATGAGATGATGCTGGGATAGCTGACATTGTTATTGCAATGAGATGGATGCTGGGATAGCTGACATTGTTATTGCAATGAGATGGATGCTGGGATAGCTGACATTGTTATTGCAATGAGATGGATGCTGGGATAGCTGACATTGTTATTGCAATGAGATGGATGCTGGGATAGCTGACATTGTTATTGCAATGAGATGGATGCTGGGATAGCTGACATTGTTATTGCAATGAGATGGATGCTGGGATAGCTGACATTGTTATTGCAATGAGATGGATGCTGGGATAGCTGACATTGTTATTGCAATGAGATGATGCTGGGATAGCTGACATTGTTATTGCAATGAGATGGATGCTGGGATAGCTGACATTGTTATTGCAATGAGATGGATGCTGGGATAGCTGACATTGTTATTGCAATGAGATGGATGCTGGGATAGCTGCTGACATTGTTATTGCAATGAGATGGATGCTGGGATAGCTGACATTGTTATATGCAATGAGATGGATGCTGGGATAGCTGACATTGTTATTGCAATGAGATGGATGCTGGGATAGCTGACATTGTTATTGCAATGAGATGGATGCTGGGATAGCTGACATTGTTATTGCAATGAGATGGATGCTGGGATAGCTGACATTGTTATTGCAATGAGATGGATGCTGGGATAGCTGACATTGTTATTGCAATGAGATGGATGCTGGGATAGCTGACATTGTTATTGCAATGAGATGGATGCTGGGATAGCTGACATTGTTATTGCAATGAGATGGATGCTGGGATAGCTGACATTGTTATTGCAATGAGATGGATGCTGGGATAGCTGACATTGTTATTGCAATGAGATGGATGCTGGGATAGCTGACATTGTTATTGCAATGAGATGGATGCTGGGATAGCTGACATTGTTATTGCAATGAGATGAATGCTGGGATAGCTGACATTGTTATTGCAATGAGATGGATGCTGGGATAGCTGACATTGTTATTGCAATGAGATGGATGCTGGGATAGCTGACATTGTTATTGCAATGAGATGGATGCTGGGATAGCTGACATTGTTATTGCAATGAGATGGATGCTGGGATAGCTGACATTGTTATTGCAATGAGATGGATGCTGGGATAGCTGCTGATATTGTTATTGCAATGAGATTGATGCTGGGATAGCTGACATTGTTATTGCAATGAGATGGATGCTGGGATAGCTGACATTGTTATTGCAATGAGATGGATGCTGGGATAGCTGACATTGTTATTGCAATGAGATGGATGCTGGGATAGCTGACATTGTTTTATTGCAATGAGATGGATGCTGGGATAGCTGACATTGTTATTGCAATGAGATGGATGCTGGGATAGCTGACATTGTTATTGCAATGAGATGGATGCTGGGATAGCTGACATTGTTATTGCAATGAGATGGATGCTGGGATAGCTGACATTGTTATTGCAATGAGATGGATGCTGGGATAGCTGACATTGTTATTGCAATGAGATGGATGCTGGGATAGCTGACATTGTTATTGCAATGAGATGGATGCTGGGATAGCTGACATTGTTATTGCAATGAGATGGATGCTGGGATAGCTGACATTGTTATTGCAATGAGATGGATGTTGGGATATGTGACATTGTTATTGCAATGAGATGGATGCTGGGATAGCTGATATTGTTATTGCAATGAGATGGATGCTGGGATAGCTGACATTGTTATTGCAATGAGATGGATGCTGGGATAGCTGACATTGTTATTGCAATGAGATTGATGCTGGGATAGCTGACATTGTTATTGCAATGAGATGGATGCTGGGATAGCTGACATTGTTATTGCAATGAGATGGATGCTGGGATAGCTGCTGACATTGTTATTGCAATGAGATGGATGCTGGGATAGCTGACATTGTTATTGCAATGAGATGGATGCTGGGATAGCTGACATTGTTATTGCAATGAGATGGATGCTGGGATAGCTGACATTGTTATTGCAATGAGATGGATGCTGGGATAGCTGCTGACATTGTTATTGCAATGAGATGGATGCTGGGATAGCTGACATTGTTATTGCAATGAGATGGATGCTGGGATAGCTGACATTGTTATTAGCAATGAGATGGATGCTGGGATAGCTGACATTGTTATTGCAATGAGATGGATGCTGGGATAGCTGACATTGTTATTGCAATGAGATGGATGCTGGGATAGCTGACATTGTTATTGCAATGAGATGGATGCTGGGATAGCTGACATTGTTATTGCAATGAGATGGATGCTGGGATAGCTGACATTGTTATTGCAATGAGATGGATGCTGGGATAGCTGACATTGTTATTGCAATGAGATGGATGCTGGGATAGCTGACATTGTTATTGCAATGAGATGGATGCTGGGATAGCTGACATTGTTATTGCAATGAGATGGATGCTGGGATAGCTGACATTGTTATTGCAATGAGATGGATGCTGGGATAGCTGACATTGTTATTGCAATGAGATGGATGCTGGGATAGCTGACATTGTTATTGCAATGAGATGGATGCTGGGATAGCTGACATTGTTATTGCAATGAGATGGATGCTGGGATAGCTGACATTGTTATTGCAATGAGATGGATGCTGGGATAGCTGACATTGTTATTGCAATGAGATGGATGCTGGGATAGCTGACATTGTTATTGCAATGAGATGGATGCTGGGATAGCTGACATTGTTATTGCAATGAGATGGATGCTGGGATAGCTGACATTGTTATTGCAATGAGATGGATGCTGGGATAGCTGACATTGTTATTGCAATGAGATGGATGCTGGGATAGCTGACATTGTTATTGCAATGAGATGGATGCTGGGATAGCTGACATTGTTATTGCAATGAGATGGATGCTGGGATAGCTGACATTGTTATTGCAATGAGATGGATGCTGGGATAGCTGACATTGTTATTGCAATGAGATGGATGCTGGGATAGCTGACATTGTTATTGCAATGAGATGGATGCTGGGATAGCTGACATTGTTATTGCAATGAGATGGATGCTGGGATAGCTGCTGACATTGTTATTGCAATGAGATGGATGGGATAGCTGACATTGTTATTGCAATGAGATGGATGCTGGGATAGGTGACATTGTTATTGCAATGAGATGGATGCTGGGATAGCTGACATTGTTATTGCAATGAGATGGATGCTGGGATAGCTGACATTGTTATTGCAATGAGATGGATGCTGGGATAGCTGACATTGTTATTGCAATGAGATGGATGCTGGGATAGCTGACATTGTTATTGCAATGAGATGGATGCTGGGATAGCTGACATTGTTATTGCAATGAGATGGATGCTGGGATAGCTGACATTGTTATTGCAATGAGATGGATGCTGGGATAGCTGACATTGTTATTGCAATGAGATGGATGCTGGGATAGCTGACATTGTTATTGCAATGAGATGGATGCTGGGATAGCTGACATTGTTATTGCAATGAGATGGATGCTGGGATAGCTGACATTGTTATTGCAATGAGATGGATGCTGGGATAGCTGACATTGTTATTGCAATGAGATGGATGCTGGGATAGCTGACATTGTTATTGCAATGAGATGGATGCTGGGATAGCTGATATTGTTATTGCAATGAGATGGATGCTGGGATAGCTGACATTGTTATTGCAATGAGATGGATGCTGGGATAGCTGACATTGTTATTGCAATGAGATGGATGCTGGGATAGCTGACATTGTTATTGCAATGAGATGGATGCTGGGATAGCTGCTGACATTGTTATTGCAATGAGATGGATGCTGGGATAGCTGACATTGTTATTGCAATGAGATGGATGCTGGGATAGCTGACATTGTTATTGCAATGAGATGAATGCTGGGATAGCTGACATTGTTATTGCAATGAGATGGATGCTGGGATAGCTGACATTGTTATTGCAATGAGATGGATGCTGGGATAGCTGACATTGTTATTGCAATGAGATGGATGCTGGGATAGCTGACATTGTTATTGCAATGAGATGGATGCTGGGATAGCTGACATTGTTATTGCAATGAGATGGATGCTGGGATAGCTGACATTGTTATTGCAATGAGATGGATGCTGGGATAGCTGACATTGTTATTGCAATGAGATGGATGCTGGGATAGCTGACATTGTTATTGCAATGAGATGGATGCTGGGATAGCTGACATTGTTATTGCAATGAGATGGATGCTGGGATAGCTGACATTGTTATTGCAATGAGATGGATGCTGGGATAGCTGACATTGTTATTGCAATGAGATGGATGCTGGGATAGCTGACATTGTTATTGCAATGAGATGGATGCTGGGATAGCTGACATTGTTATTGCAATGAGATGGATGCTGGGATAGCTGACATTGTTATTGCAATGAGATGGATGCTGGGATAGCTGACATTGTTATTGCAATGAGATGGATGCTGGGATAGCTGACATTGTTATTGCAATGAGATGGATGCTGGGATAGCTGACATTGTTATTGCAATGAGATGGATGCTGGGATAGCTGACATTGTTATTGCAATGAGATGGATGCTGGGATAGCTGACATTGTTATTGCAATGAGATGGATGCTGGGATAGCTGACATTGTTATTGCAATGAGATGGATGCTGGGATAGCTGACATTGTTATTGCAATGAGATGGATGCTGGGATAGCTGACATTGTTATTGCAATGAGATGGATGCTGGGATAGCTGACATTGTTATTGCAATGAGATGGATGCTGGGATAGCTGACATTGTTATTGCAATGAGATGGATGCTGGGATAGCTGACATTGTTATTGCAATGAGATGGATGCTGGGATAGCTGACATTGTTATTGCAATGAGATGGATGCTGGGATAGCTGACATTGTTATTGCAATGAGATGGATGCTGGGATAGCTGCTGACATTGTTATTGCAATGAGATGGATGCTGGGATAGCTGATATTGTTATTGCAATGAGATGGATGTTGGGATAGCTGACATTATTATTGCAATGAGATGGATGTTGGGATATCTGCTGACATTGTTATTGCAATGAGATGGATGCTGGGATAGCTGCTGACATTGTTATTGCAATGAGATGGATGCTGGGATAGCTGCTGACATTGTTATTGCAATGAGATGGATGCTGGGATAGCTGCTGACATTGTTATTGCAATGAGATGGATGCTGGGATAGCTGTGACATTGTTATTGCAATGAGATGGATGCTGGGATAGCTGACATTGTTATTGCAATGAGATGGATGCTGGGATAGCTGACATTGTTATTGCAATGAGATGGATGCTGGGATAGCTGATGTTATTGCAATGAGATGGATGCTGGATAGCTGACATTGTTATTGCAATGAGATGGATGCTGGGATAGCTGACATTGTTATTGCAATGAGATGGATGCTGGGATAGCTGACATTGTTATTGCAATGAGATGGATGCTGGGATAGCTGACATTGTTATTGCATGAATGGATGTAGTGAATGTTATTGCAATGAGATGCTGGGATAGCTGACATTGTTATTGCAATGAGATGGATGCTGGGATAGCTGACTTGTTATTGCAATGAGATGGATGCTGGGATAGCTGACATTGTTATTGCAATGAGATGGATGCTGGGATAGCTGACATTGTTATAACAATGATATGGATGCTGGGATAGCTGCTGACATTGTTATTGCAATGAGATGGATGCTGGGATAGCTGACATTGTTATTGCAATGAGATGGATGCTGGGATAGCTGACATTGTTATTGCAATGAGATGGATGCTGGGATAGCTGACATTGTTATTGCAATGAGATGGATGCTGGAATAGCTGACATTGTTATTACAATGAGATGGATGCTGGGATAGTATTCAAATGATGGATATTGAATCACTAGTGGTAAACATCTTGGTAGTGAGCGTTAGTGTGGAGGCTTTTAATCCACCTCTTCATCATCCAGTCACCCTCCCTAAGACTTAGTTTTAGTAGTGAAGGTCCCTGGATATCCACCCTCATGTCTGAAGGAGAGTATTACATCATCCAGTCACCCTCCCTCAGACTTAGTTTTAGTAGTGCAGGTCCCTGGATACTCACCCTCATGTCTGTGGTAGAGTATTACATCATCCAGTCACCCTCCCTCAGACTTAGTTTTAGTAGTGAAGGTCCCTGGGTACCCACCCTCATGTCTGTGGTAGAGTATTACATCATCCAGTCACCCTCCCTTAGACTTAGTTTTAGTAGTGAAGGTCCCTGGATTGTTTTGTACAGGCATGAAACTTAATGCAATTTGGCATGCGAGTAGCCCATACTACCAAAACAACATTTAACCCGGGAGCAAAATTCCGTGTACCCACTTCCGTTTTTTTTAATGGCCGCTATTTTTAAAGATTTTAAAAAGTAATGAAATAATATGCTGTACATCTTAATAAAAGCATGAAACTTGGCATGTTATTAGCCAAGACTACCAATTGTTATGAAAAGTGGGAGCCATTGAAAAACTTATCTACTTCTGGTAATTCCAAGATGGCCGCCATGTTCGTTGGTAAAACTAAATAAAGTAATGAAATAACATACTGAACATCTCATATCCCGTAAACGTATTCATGGACGGCATTTTCCTGCCTGCGGTATGCATGGTAAGTACTTATGGACGGAGAGACTACTTTATGCCAGTACGCAAATTTCCTTCCACCATCATCGCACTTGCAACACGAATTGCCTAGATTTTAGCTGTCCCCATTGTGTAATTTAGCTTTTAGTTTTCAACACAAACTACTAAGAACTAGGCCTTATATAAAAAGCGAAACATTTATTCAATAATGCACGTTTACAATCACTAGGTAACTCTTAATATCAACAAGATGTAAGGTGAAATGGGGGAAGGAATGTGATATCTTCCGTCGGTACTTAAATCATCTGTTTGTTTTTGCATATAAAGAACTGAAAGAACTCAACATAAATCTTAAATATATATTCAATTTGCATAAAATACTCGAAGATTACATTGTCATGATTTGGCAATGGTGTTCTTTCCAATATATACTGAGGTGGAAACAATAGCTGCAACAATGCTACTCATTTATTGTTGTCACTAATTTGTTCAAAATCTAGTACCAGATTTGAAATCTTCGTTTCATTTTCATTTCAAACATTTTATTCACATAGAGAAGTCAATGGAATCAGACAGCAGACATAACCTGTACAGATCTTCTCACTAATGTAATGCTTCATTGGTAACGGTACATTCCAAAACTTTGGAATTGGCGTTATTTGAAGTCATTGATTCAATGATTGGTTGATGATGCTTAAAATACTATAAGGGTCAAGGTCAACGGTTAAACATCTACCTATCTGTTCGTAATGGAAGACAAGGAATAATATAAAGGGGTTAACGTTTTAGTGAATATATTTGATCTGTTAATTATCAGATATCAGTCTTTGTGAAGCCATGACTGACGAGTTCAGTACAGTCCTAATCAAACTAAATGGGTCTGATTTACTTGTCCCGTGATTTCATCCACTTGTCATGTTTTGATAATGAGATACTTTCTAATATATGCTGAACAGGAAACGACTTATTGAAAAACTGCAACATAGCTACTAATGTATGAATAATATTCATTTGTACATAAATACATTACCAGATTTGATATCTAAATATTTTGCTTCATTGGTGACGGGGTTTATGGGGCGTTTGGTTCAGTGCTTGATTATGCTTGTCCTATATCAATATTCAAGGCCAACAGACATTTGATCATGGGATAATGTTGAGTGAGATAACTTTAATAACGTTGATCTAGATTTTGAACTTCAGGTGATAATTACCAGAATTAATTCATGTGAAGCCATGCCTCACGCGTCCAGTACAGTCCTAATTAAGCTTAATGGTTCTGATTTACTTTTCCTGTGATTCTATTCACCGGTTGAGTTAATTATACTATATACTCTCCCCTAACGAATCCAAATTGCGTGCTAATTAGTGGAGTTGGTTCCGTAAAGGTGATTTACTTGTCAGATTAAAGCCATATTTGTTAGCTCTACTAGTTTGTCATACGTCATACTGGCCTTTATATTTCCTTCTTTAGCACTTAACTAAATTCTCATCCCAAAGAGCGTTTAATGTCATTGAATTCACTACACTAATTGTATATATATGTCTATTAGGCTGACAAGATATAACAAGAAATGGATTTTTCACCAATAATGCCTTTCAGCACGAACATTATACAAATGTCTTTCTAAAGCCATTGCAAGTCTTGTTATAAACGTCAAGGTTTTGTCAAAAATTAACGTTAACATTTGTATCATATTCAAACTATGCTTGAAGCAACAAGCTAAAATAATAGCATTAAGGAAGTTTTCCGTTAGATATATAGGATTCCTAACGAATGTCCTATCCATAGCCAGGTCACATAACGTCTAGCTTTATCCACTTTTACACATAACTCATGGCGGGTTTGGTTTGGTTTTTTATGCAGAACTTCTGAGTATGGCCTAATATGTACACGACCAGAATATGCGTGCTGTCCCTGTGAAAAAGGCTTTGGGTCTCCTGATCGAGACATGTCATAGTCTATAAAAACGCTAGTTTGTCCTCCTGCTTAGCGCTCAGCATAATAGGATTGGGAAAGTTTGCCATTTTGTATAGTGCTATCTCACTGAAAGTTTTCCCTTGAATACACCAAATAAGCACACGCACCCTGTCACATTATACTAACAATGGGCACACCAATCGCCTTACTTCATCTATGGTAAGTAGTAAAGCAGGATTTATTTATTTGATTAAATCAACGTCCTATTAACAAGGGCAGAACTTACTTCTTCCTAGATTATGGTACTTTTTTATGTCTCGGCCCAGGACAGAAGCCAGAGCCTTCCTCACTGTTTGTTTAATTAAATTAACGTCCTATTAACAATACCAGAACTTACTAATTTCTAGATTATGGTACTTTTTTATGTCTCGGCCCAGGACAGAAGCCAGAGCTTCCTAACTGTTTGTTTAATAAAATTAACGTCCTTTTAACAGCCATGGTCATGTAAGGACGGCCTCCCGTTTATGTGGTATCTTCCGTGTGTGAAGTGCAAAGTGCGTGTTCTGGGAGAAAGCGGTATGTTCGTGTTGTGTCTTTTTGTATAGCGGAACTCATGTCCTGTTTATAGTATTATATCACTGAAGCTTGCAGCCGAAGACACCAAGCAACACACCCCACCCGGTCACATTCTGACAACGGGCGAACCAGTCGTCCAGGAGCAGGGCGATAAGTGAGGCGGTGTCAAGAAAGGAAGAAGATGTGTTTGGAAGAAGAGAGAAGATAATATCCTAAATTGAGTCGAGCATCTAACGCCCTACCTGCAGAATATGGATATCGAGAAAGGCAGCATGCTGAATGAGGTGCGCTAAGCAATAAAAAAAGAAAAACTATAACATTATTCACCAGAATCTATAATTGCATTTTTTCTCTGATTTTGTTCAACATCATATTTTTTTGTTTCAGTCCTTTACCCTCTCGATTATTGTTTTTAATGGTATTTCCATCACTGATTTTGCTCATCATCATCGGTCAAGTTTGATATCTGATTGTTCACCAAATCGTCTTTTTTGCTACTTTGCTCAAATTTGTCTGCCATATCATCATTTTTGACACTACTATGTTGATGATCAGTCATGCCTTCATTTTGAACGTTTGATTCCTGGACCTCGGTCATGGTTTTATTTGTATAATTGTAAGGTTCGACACTAGCCTGGTCCTCGTAAATAGTCTTTAAAGGGGGATTCTCCGTTGATTGACAGTTCGTTTTTGATGGCGATAGCTGTTTAACACTGACAGACAACTTGTCGTCTGCTGCGGGATGCGTACCATCTGACGATGTTTCTTTGATCTGGTTTCCATTTTGTGTTTTTGATGAATCCTCGGTGTTTGTGTCATAAGGTGACGAGGAGTGACGAAATTCCGCGTCGCCATGGTCACTAGTTAAATCCGGACTACCATCAGACGACGCCTCTGTCACCTGTATCTGAACCTCACTCATTGGAGGCAGTTTATAATTTGTTTCTATTTTACTATCCTCAATCTGATGACTTTCATTTAGTTGTCCATCTTTTGTCATGGCCGTCGCCTCGTTGCCCACACTGGCCGGTTGCTCGGTATTGGAATCAGTTTTTGTTTCGATCGGATTGTCTTTCACCAGTACCCCACTTCCGTTTGTAATGGTGTGTTCTGACCGACTTTCAAATAGAGTCGATGCTGATGATACGGTTGAGTGTTCAGCGCTTACGCTGTTTTCTGGCTTTTTCTTCTTTTTCTTGCGTGGTTGCCACTTACACACCATGCTATCGTTTGCCACCCCCATATCTTTACGACCTGTCAGCCAGTAAGTGTCCATCGGCCCTTTCCCCTGCAAAATGTACAAAATGGATATCTCTTGATTTACGACTAAAACGTCACAATTTGTGGTTTCCAGCCCAACGACATAGTAAAATAACGTCGTTGAAGAAGAATTCCATTTCAATACAAATGATGCACAACCTTGAATATCATTTCAGCATTAGAGCATCTAAAATGAATCACAACTTAGGACAATGAATAAAGTCGCTTTGCAGTATCTAATGGATTCCAAGCGTGCAACATTCAATACTGAAATCATTATTGCAACATGAGTTCAGATTTATTCCAACATTACATATAAATGATTTCACATGCAAGTTTTATTTCAATAATGTACAGATTTAACAATACCGTTTACAAATAGCATGACATAGAGATGTGTTCTTATTACAATATATTTCAATTTAACATAAAATCACATAGAAACCATATAAGCTCAAATTTCTTATTATTATAGTTGAGATGTCATATTTTGCGAGAAACAAAGATGACATTTTAAATTTAAAGTTAAAATAGGAAGATAGGTGCAATATACATAAGACAGAGAGAAAAATAATAGAATTAAGCTGGCAATTATATGTACATCGCATATTATGTTTGCAGTTTGATAGACAAGGAACCCGGGGCCTGCCTCACATGGGAGAGCACTCAACAGAAGGCCAAAAGTGAGGCGGTGTCAAGGCAGACGTTTGGAAGAATAAAATCAGTTATGAAAAAGAGAAAAGATAATATCCTAAATTTAGTCGCCTTTTAAGATCATTGCCATAGGGGCAGCAGATACAATTCTAACGCCCTACCTGTAGGGCAGAATTTGTACAGAGACTCATGGAACTCGTCACAGAACCAAGTAGTCCAGAGGAAGGATCCTTCAAGGGTAAATTCCGTGTCGATTCAAAATAAATCAGAAACACTGGTGATATTTTAAAGACTTTTCGATTATTATTACATTCTTAATACACAATTCTTAAGACATCGACTTAAAAATTGATCTCATGATTTTAGATTTCATAACATGTAATTAGAAGTGGAATCGATAGTGCCAATTGAACTGTTTTCTTACCTTGATTTCTATGAGTCCTCTGTGTTCCAACGTATACCGATCGGTAACTATGAGTCTGTCTCTTGTATCTTTACTGACATGGATCTTCAATGCTGGTAATACACAATTTCAGTGGCGTTATGTAGTTCAATGTGATACAATGTCATGTCAAGGCAACATCCCTTCGCAGATATTTAAAAAATGTTTTCATGCTGGGCTCATTTACACTTAATAGTTTCTTTTATATTTTCTTGACTGAATGGGATGGAATTTTCATTCTTTATAACAAATTGGTCACTACTAAAAATTCTTTTATAAAACATTCTTCAAACAACATAAGTTTGTTTGACACATTTTCAAATGGAAACTTGCTACAAAAAGAAACTTTTTTTTGAAAATCGCAAACTCTTTGACGAAGGTTGAAAACGATACCTCGACAATAATGAAACTTCACCAAAGAAAATATTTAAGCGGTATTGGTCATGCACATATACCTTTAATGGACAAATGATTTGTATCAGCTGTTTTATGTTTTGAACATTTATTTAAAATGAGAGTAATCTAGATTTGATTGATATGACAAAAAACTATTGATTTATAATTTGGTAATAGGATGGTTATGAGGTAAACTATTATGGTTTCGCCTTACGTTGACTGTTGGCCTCCATCCTTGAAGCGGTATTGACTGTATCCCCAAAGAGACAGTAGCGAGGCATCTTCAGTCCTACAACTCCCGCCACGCATGCGCCTTTAAATTAAACATGCAGAAGGTAATATGAGGCAACAAAAGTGAAAAGGAGCAAAAAAGGAATGATGAGATAGATTTGACCTTATGAAAATATTTCAAGCTGGAAAACTATATAGTAGAATTTGCAGTGAATTGAGTTTTCAAAGAATACTTTAATGAGTTAAGTTTTGAAATTATAGATATGTAATTTGGCTAACATGCATTCTGCAATATTCGTATAAAAGAGGTTTTTATGTGGGGACTTTAGCTGTATGACAGCCTTTCCCGTTTTAGGAGGTGGGGACCTTACCTGTATGACAGTCTATCCTGTTTTAGGTGGTGGGGACCTTACCTGTATGACAGTCTATCCTGTTTTAGGTGGTGGGGACCTTACCTGTATGACAGTCTATCCTGTTTTAGGTGGTGGGGACCTTACCTGTATGACAGTCTATCCTGTTTTAGGTGGTGGGGACCTTACCTGTATGACAGTCTATCCTGTTTTATGTGGTGTGGACCTTACCTGTATGACAGCCTATACTGTTTTAGGTGGGGACCTTACCTGTATGACAGCCTATCCTGTTTTAGGTGGTGTGGACTTTACCTGTATGACAGCCTATCCTGTTTTAGGTGGTGTGGACTTTACCTGAATGACAGCCTATACTGTTTTAGGTGGGGACCTTACCTGTATGACAGCCTATCCTGTTTTAGGTGGTGTGGACTTTACCTGTATGACAGCCTATACTGTTTTAGGTGGGGACCTTACCTGTATGACAGTCTATCCTGTTTTAGGTGGTGGGGACCTTACCTGTATGACAGCCTATCCTGTTTTAGGTGGTGTGGACTTTACCTGTATGACAGCCTATACTGTTTTAGGTGGTGTGGACTTTACCTGTATGACAGCCTATACTGTTTTAGGTGGGGACTTTACCTGTATGACAGCCTATCCTGTTTTAGGTGGTGTGGACTTTACCTGTATGACAGCCTATACTGTTTTATGTGGGGACCTTACCTGTATGACAGCCTATACTGTTTTATGTGGTGGGGACCTTACCTGTATGACAGCCTATCCTGTTTTATGTGGGGGGGACCTTACCTGTATGACAGCCTATACTGTTTTAGGTGGGGACCTTACCTGTATGACAGCCTATCCTGTTTTAGATGGCGGGGACCTTACCTGTATGACAGTCTATCCTGTTTTAGGTGTGGACCTTACCTGTATGACAGCCTATCCTGTTTTATGTGGTGGGGACCTTACCTGTATGACAGCCTATACTGTTTTAGGTGGGGACCTTACCTGTATGACAGCCTATCCTGTTTTAGGTGGTGTGGACTTTACCTGTATGACAGCCTATACTGTTTTAGGTGGGAGTGGGAACCTTACCTGTATGACAGCCAATTTTGTTTTAGGTGGTGGGAACCTTACCTGTATGACAGCCTATCCTGTTTTATGTGGGGACCTTACCTGTATGACAGCCTATCCTGATCTGGACGTGGTCAGAGTTAGTATGGGGCACTTTCACCTGTTTGATAGCTGCTAGTAAATCTATTGCCATTGTAGCGATTTCCTCCACGTGCTGTAACATTAATTTCACTCTAGATTACCAATATGTCGTCATCATTACCAATTAATATATCGGCATCTTTACCAAGTCATATGTCATCATCAATATCATCTGGTTACATTATATCTAATGAAAAAAAACTTCGACATTACAAAGGAAATCCGATATAAAAAGAGAATATAAAACTTTTGTTTAATTTATTAGATTTAACGGCCTTTGGCATTTAAGGACGACCAGCCATGTGTGCAATGTGGTGGGGTGTGCGAATGTTGGTATAGTTTTGGAAGGCTTTGGTATATTCGTATTGCGTCTTCTTTTTATATCGCACTGAATAATACAGCGAACAAGCACATCACATTCGGTCACATTATACTGAGAACGTAGAGAATAATTAGATAATAGTCGAGTCTTTTACTTTATCATCGATAACTCCATATATTTCAGAAATAAACAATAACAGTTGTCCAATCGTGCTACATTGTAATTCAATGTTGTTTACCCAGTCGGTTACGGACTTAGTTATGTTTGTAATATCATCACAATGAGAATGGTATCGGTTTTTTTCTTTCTTTTATCTGAATCGAAAGCAAAAATATTCAAACTCTTTGCTTCTCCATCTTGAAGTTTGGTGGGCTTTCAGTTAAGCCGTCTAAAATTTAAGATTTAATGTCACCACTCATCAACAGCCTGCAAGGATGATTGCATTAATGTTTAGAGACAATATTGACACCAATGTCTACATTTTGACACATATTCAATCAAAATATTGTATAGAAATCAAAAGAAGAGATCAACTTTATTGCTCCATCGTCGAAACGTAACTTTAAGACATTGATGTTTCATGAGGTCACACTAAACCTCGACATAGGCATGGGGAAACTAGCATGCAGGTAATATGTTAACTTAATTGTTCAGCAACAATAACATTGAACTTACCGTTATTGAACCTAGAGCTAACTACATTTGATGGGTTGCGTAGCAACAAGAACGGTCTAGGACGGAATACGAAATCAATTGGTGATAATTTCCCGGTGAGTAGTGATTTTTTTCGTTTAAGTAACAATTTTATTGATAATAAGGAAATGACAAACATAGGTGGTAATAACCACTCCTAATCTTGTGATTACACGTGGTAAGATTTTCATTTCAATCGTGAATATGTAAGCGGTACCAATACGTTTAGCTCCAGATATATTGCGCGGGAATATGGTTGCGTTAAATGCAGACAAGTCATTATTTTGAAGACACGAATTCATTATCCTGCTAAATATTCTTCAAATAAAACCAACTTTGCGTTAAAATATGAAAACAGACACATTTATAGTCTTTTGGTGAATGATTAAAGTGTAATTTGTTGCAAGAATAGCTTGCCTATTAAAATAAAGTGGTCCCAAAATTCAATATAAATTACAAGGGTCCTAAGGGAACTTATATATGAAATTTGAGAAAGACGCCTTCAGTACTTTCTGAGAAATAGGGGTAACTAAAATTGTTAACGGATGGACGGAGGAACGGACGAAAGGCGATTTGAACAGCCCAGTATGACGGAAGACTAATGAACGAATTTGAAATTAGAGGTCAATTTTGTCGATCTGAAATTTTATTACTGTCCCTACAACAATAACCGATCATGTGGTATTTCCTTTGTAGAATGTCACACTTTCACCGAGCGTGCCAGAGACAAATAATTGGCCTTAAACAACCAGACGTATATCACTATATAGTAAAAGTGACGCCTGCCGGATCATCGGCGGACGTCATAACGCAGACTCAGCTGACCTCCCAAGAGGTACAAACATATAAAGATAACGCTTTATCATTCGTTACAAAGTACCGTGCTCACCTAAACAGATAATAACCCTAATTATCAAGATAAATTAGTGCAGATTCAATAGCTAGGCACCCCGCACAACATACATGCAACACACCGCATACATGGGAGGCCGTCCTTACATGACCATAGCTGTTAATAGGACGTTAATTAATCAAACAAACAAACAAACAAACGCAACACAGTTGTTTGGAAAGTCGATTTCAATTAATGATACTGAGGATTTACTGTTATAATAGTGATACTTACATTCAACATATCGAATCTTAAGTGTGTTTTGGTTTTAATGAGTTAAACGTTCAGTCAACGTCATAAAAGGGCAAGTACCAATGAAACAAAAATCTCTACGTAAGAAAGAATATAATAAATAAATAAATAATTAAAACGTCATATTAGGGCAAAATAACAATGAAACAAAAATTTCTATGTAATAATTAAAACGTCATATTAGGGCAAATAACAATGAAACAAAAATCTCTATGTAAGAAAGAATATAATACATAAGTAAATAATTAAAACGTCATATTAGGGCAAATAACAATGAAACAAAAATCACTATGTAAGAAAGAATATAATAGGCAAATAACAATGAAACAAAAATCACTATGTAAGAAAGAATATAATACATAAGTAAATAATTAAAACGTCATATTAGGGCAAATAACAATGAAACAAAAATCACTATGTAAGAACGAATATAATGAAAAAAAAACAATAAATAAATACATAAATAAATACATAAATAAATAAAATAAATAAATAAAATGAATAAATCCGTTTGGATCATGTTTAGACGAATATGAAGGAGATAAAAAATACAGTAATGAAACACATCCTCGTTCCTTGCGTAAAACACGAAACAGAAACCATTGCCTTGCAACAGCCTAAGTATTGGAATGAACTAGAAAAGGAAGCAACGGAATAAAAAAAAACCCACACATTTGTATCACAATAAAACAAAAATAAATCTACCAAATCCACAAGGGACTATTCTGTTGCTGAAAGTATCTTTATACATGTAGTTGTTAAGTTAGGGCATACAACATCTACCTCTTAAGGATGTGCGTCTAAATATTACCGTCATATTGTAAAGTACGGTGTAACAATATCCTTGTATAAAGTAACTTGATATGATCAAGATTGGTCTAGTTTTATTATACTTAATGCCATAAGTAATGGTTTTTACATTGTTTAATAGTTTTTAATTCAGCTGAGAAAACAGCTTATCAAGAGAATTTTTCAAAAGCACAAAGACTATCAACGGTAGCATTCACGTCGTCTATAGACGTGTAGTGAATGAATATAATCTGATCACTGCCGTACACCAGATAGATCTCAGAGTAAATCTTTCTACTCCCATTAAATAATCTTTTCATGTTTTGTTTTCTTTTGACCATGTTTGTTCATGTAACATTACTCGGAAGAGGATGTAAAACTACCATAATAGGTTCTAATTAGTGACCAAGAATCCTTTTCAGGGTTTTTGTAACCAAGCTTTCCGAAATAGGTACAAAAAGATTAGAGTATTGTGTTTATGTTTCGCATGTAAATGAAATATCGTAAGGTTCAATTATAAACGTACCAAAGAGCTATCAGCCTCATGTTCAGTCTAGAGTCACGAACAAAAACATGACGGTTCCGTTACCATGGAAACCGGCCACAATAAGTAATATAATGTGGGCAATAAATGATCCAGAACATCGCCCTCTTTAATCTATTTTATTGTCCACAAATCTAAGTACATCGTCTGTGTACGTAACAGATGAAAGAATCCTCACATTTGGTTATTGCCTTTCGCTATAACATTCAATCAAGTCGTGATAACACCGCTGTAGACGATCCCTTCTTTAATGTATTCGTAAATCTTCAAATGGGACATCGATCAGCAATTACGCTTCAAATTTCTGTTTTGATTCGGTAGCTTGTCGGTTCGATTGTCAATTCAATTGGTTTTCGAAACACGTCTAAGTAGATTTAAATCAAATGCGAGGTTGCAATACTCCGATAATCACGGTTGGTATCGGATGGATCTATCTACATGCTGTAAACAGCCAAGGTCAGTTAAGGACATTCTCTATGTGAACGTGCATACGTACTGTCTATGTTTGGTTTGTTAAATTGCTTGAACGTCCTGTTTACGTTTAATGACAACTTCCTCTGTGTTTTGGGAGACTGCGGTATGCTGTGTCTCGTGATCGAAGTGAAACGTTTATCCGTTTTATATTTACATTTCCTTGTTACTTCTACTATATAAACTAACCGAGGCATAGTGAAATATATGGCAATATAACTGACACCAAAAACGTGACCACAATGACGTCACTAATGCTGACGTGGATGTTGACGTGTTGTTCTATCTTGATGATTTAATCGTCGTTGATAAACGGTTTTCCTGGTCTAGCTTAAACAATGTTAATGCAGAAAGCCTAAAATGAGTTGATAATGTAAATATAAGTATTAAACTATCTTCTAGCGGGCATTATGCAGATTGTCTGCAAAGCTCTGGCATCTATATAGACCATAGATGCCATAGGAAGATACTTTGATGCTCTAATAACGATCTCTCATGAAGCTTATGCTGTATAAATAACACCACATACACACAGACTGCACTTTCTGTTGGGACTTCCTTTGAATCAGTGCATTTTTGCGTTATCTATCGATTATCATATACTCATGTGAAAAATGCTATGATTGATGCCGATTTATAGATTAAAAACGTATATTTTGTTTGATATATCTGACAGCGATCTTGGTCTCACTAGGTTGGCCAATAATCCTGCCGCATCATTTCCAGTCACGTAATTCTTCCCTACCCTGTTAAAGGACGAACTTCCATGCCATGATTCCTGTGATGTCTTGCGTGGTTTTTTATGAATTTTGAATCGCAGCAGTAAAACCTGTAGTTTATATAACTGTTACATAAAAAAGAATATCCCATCCGGTTTAAATCCGGTTTATGTAACTATGTTTAAAGACAAACTTTAGTGTGCCCTTGTGCATGTACGTTTATGTTATTATCTAATAAAATGTGAACTATAACATACCAGGAGAGTGGTAGGTAAAGAAACAATCTAATACTTGAAGGAATCGATCACATCTCCGTAGAAAGTAAATATTCCCCACACAGTTTCCATTCTTTGTGAAATTGGTATGCGTAACTAATACAATTTA
Organism: Argopecten irradians; assembly: GCF_041381155.1. Lineage (NCBI taxonomy): Eukaryota > Metazoa > Mollusca > Bivalvia > Pectinida > Pectinidae > Argopecten > Argopecten irradians. The sequence goes on along the minus strand of NC_091134.1, from coordinate 1,260,936 downwards.
TATGTATGTATTCAGAATGCAATGCTCTCATATTGTTTTATACTTCAGTACAATACACTAACGGAACGCCATAACACGAACATTACGATTGATTTTTTAAACATAATTCAAATAATCGTACATTGGTTTTAGATATATTTTTTCTAGACATGCTCTCGCGCAATCACGTGGTGTGCTATTAGAATTTCTTTCAGAGTTCGAGATGAAAGAAAAATGGAATGGATGATGTTTCTCTAGTCTGATACTATTTTGAGTAACAAGCTTTTTCCATTGCTCCTACACAATGCTTTTCCTTTCATTAACTACACAGGCAGATGCTACGTGCATTTGAGGACAAACACTTGTAGACAGAAAATATCGACATTGCAACAAGGCTATATCAACGCAACCATTAATATATAACACCATAACAAATAATGCAGTGCGACTTCTGAAAAAGAACGATATATAAGGCTAGAAAAACCGGAACAAACATCTAATGACCACAGGCATTGTACATATAAACGAACAAGTGAACATAATTGTAAAATACAAATACAATGTTTATTTATATGACCTTGATCGCGAAAATAAAGTAATTTACAAGAACAAAGATTGCTTATCCAATATTTTGTTCATCCCATTTAATTGTTTATCCTATATATTTGATTATCCCATTTACTTGTTTATCCTATATATTTGAGAACGCTTGGAGTTGGTTTGATTTATATATGTTAAATAGCCATGGTTATATAAGGACTATAAGGACGACCTACCGTATATGTTTGTGAAGTACGAGGAGCGTGTTTTGGGAGACTGTGGTATGTTCGTGTTGTGTCTTGTATAGTGGAACTCTTGGCCTTTTTATAGTTCTATATCACTGAAGCATGGTACTGAAGACCCCAAGCAACGTAATTGCGAAACATAGACACATTTAACATGATTCATGAATACATCTTACCCTTTCCCCGTTCCTTTCTGGTACCCCACTTGCGACCATATAAGCATCACCTATTGTTTCGACCTTGTATACATCGTAGGTGTCGATCCGAATATCAAACGTAGAGTACAAACTGTTCAGCAGCTCCACAACCTTCAAACAAAGCATATAACAAATAACACTTAAAACAATGACAGATAGGCAAAATCGATTGACCACATGAAATATTATCGTGGATGTTCGTTCTTTGAGAATGTTAAAATAATTGTTGCAAGTACGATACACAAATAACATTTTATACAATCGTACTTTAATGAACAATATCCAGTATGTCCCTTTTTCTCTTTGCGTGTTTACCATTTGTTGGTTGGTCCATTACATTAACTCCCTATTAACGCCCTGACGTGTATTAGGTGTGTTGCGTGTATGAGGTGTGTACGTGGTTTTGGGAGACTGCAATATGTTCGTGGTGACTCTTGTGTTATAGCGGAAGTCTTGACCTAATTAAAGCGCTAACTTTCTGAAACATGCTGACAGAAATACAAAACAATCACACCCGATTTACCACATTATGCTGACAAACCAATCGTTCCACTCTGTGAAAACTGTGACTTTTATAGAATATGGCGCGTTTCCATCAGGGGATGGAACCCCGAGTCTTTTGTAAACGGACAAGCGCTCAACTACAGGCCTAACGTGAGGCTATGTCAAGACGTTGGGAAGAAATCAACTGATGAAAAAGAGGAGATATAAGACCCCAAAAGTTGCCTTTATTATTTAAAGAAATTTTAATCTTATTTATTTTGTGAAAGGAAGCTACATAGTTAATGTATAGAATGTAGGTATCCACCTTGATGTTTTAGTGTCCTTAAGGAGATGCTAGTCTCTTGGTTATAGCGACAACATAAAAAAACTTACAGTTATACATCTCTACATTATATTATCGAAGATAATGAACATTACACCCAACCAATTCATATTATACTGACAAGCTTAAGGAAGAGACAAAGATGAATTCCCAAAATTCGTTTCCTTTAAAGATAATATAAATCAATTTTGCTTGAAAGGAGCATTTTCATTGGCTTAAAATTTACTTTATTAGCCCATAAAGGAGAAAATTGCGTGGTCGTTTGTAACGTCAATTCTGATTGGCGGAGATAATGGTTTCATAGAAAAAGAGTTCCAAAATGAATTATGAATTTTGAATAGAAACTTTAGTAAATTGAACTATAAGGTTTAATTTGAATATATTTTTATGTTATGGAGATATAACACAAAAATCTTAGCGGTTTATTTGAGTACACTCAGGCTTTTGTGTTATATCTCCATAACATTAACAATTTATTCAAGTTAATCCTTAAGTAATGGGAGCAGTAGTTTCTACGCCCTACATGCAGTACAATGATCGATATTGATGGGTGAATAACCTTCAACACACCGATTATGATAAACTATGCCGTACTCTTTATTGTGGTAGCATGAACTAATTTTGAAAACGTATACTACATATAGCCAGGTAACAAAATTACATTAAATATCTCACTAATTAGTACAATATATTTTATGTAATACGCTATATATTATATCCTAAAGGTACAAGAAAGGGATATCTTATATACACTGTAATATCATAAAGTGTCTTTTGATCATAGTATTTGTAACAAGTTCTAAGAACAAATAATTCCGTTAACAAATATCATCGATTGGTCATTTTCATTGTTATCATAACGTCCCCGTAGCGCAGCGGATAGCGCGCTAATCCAGAGGTCGCGGGTTCGAATCCCGCCGCGGATGTTTACTTTTGATAATGTTATTTAGTTCATCTTGTGAATTGTTGCTATGGTATCACTATATCGCGATTTGAGGATACCTCATTGAAAATTATTTTATGGTTCCGGATTGACAACTAACATTGACATAGTAATGAAATTGAATGTATTATTCAAGAGTGAACTGATCCAGTTGTTTCGATGTACATGAAAACTCACCTTAACCAACTTGAAATTTCAAATATATTATACATAATAGAACGGACATCTTAAGATAAAGCACAAATGTCTATCAAGGATATTAATCACCGACATATTTGGCATTTTCTTCAGACACTATTTTAACTGGTTTGGTTTATCATACTAACGTCCTTTTATGCGAGGTGCGTGTTTTGGCATATTCATGTTGTATATTCTTGTATAGTGGAACTCTTTCCCTATTTGTGCTATATCACTGAAGCATGCCAACGGAAACACGAAGCAACGCACTGCACCCGGTCACATTATACTGACAGCAGGTGAGCCAGTCGTCCCACTCCCGGTATGCTGAGCGTAAAACAGGAGCAGAAACACTTTTATATATTTAGGATTGGATAATTTCATATTCTTAACAGACAATTTTCCTTGCGAATATGACGGCCTGCATTGCAGATGAAACATCAGAATTGTTCCTACTGTTCCCAATGATTGAACCGTTAGAGGCGACCTAACGGTTGATATCACCCTCATTTGTGATTTTCTTAATTTATCTTGACATACCTCAACTTTTGGCTAGGAGTTGAGCTCTTGTCCGAAATATACCAGAGAAGAAAAAACACTGCATAAGCTTAGATTAAGTTTCAACAAAGAGGAGTGTTACAATGGTCGACACTTAAGGATAGACAAGATTTAGACTAATAGATAGAAATCTTACATGGTATATGTTATGTGACTCTTTCATATATGTAGATATGAAGGATAGATATGGGACAAAGAACTCCAACCGTGTGGACAAAAAATTGTCAAATTTTCAAGGCGATCTTCCCCTTCATCAAGACACACAAAACGAATACAATTACATAATATGACTCAACCAGTAAAACGGGACAATGAAAGAAAACAAATATTTAAGAGCAGAATTGAGCGCAATATGAAGGATAGAGGTATTCTACCCAAGGGCACAAAATGTAGTAAAACCCGAGGCTTTGTGGTCCCTAAAACCGTTACTGCATATCAAGTAGATAAATAACAATTGCGTAATATTTCAAAGCAAATGTCGTTGTTTGCATCCTTAATAGTAAAACCAGCCAGCTGCTTTTGAATAAAAACGCCAGAAATTACTGAGAAAATCGTAATAGCAGTGACGTCACGAAGCTGCATAGCATGTGTAGCCATGGTATACAGCCTCAGACGACACGAGTATATTGCATTGGAAACCCCAGCTATTACAACCGTAGGTATGAGAGAAAATATCCAATAACCAACTTGTTTTAAGGATGAAATTATTAGATTACTTGAATAGTCGATAGAAAGTGTCATTAGATCAAACCAGTCCAGATATTTATGTTCTAATAGTATGCTGTATTTCTGTAATTTTACCCTTAATATTGCCTTAATATGTATTTGGTCTAACTCACTTTTATTAGTCACTGGGTCATTTAATACAAAATTGAATGAAATAAATCTGCAAACCTGCATAGGAGTACACCGTGCTGATATCGAGGTAAATCCGACTATGTCGCTAAAAAATATCGTCACAGCTTCAAAGAACTCCGCCGATATCTTTTCTTTATTTTGAAGTTGGTGAGCAATTGACTTGGGGATCATTTGATACAACAGTTCTTCTGTTACTTTCTTCTTATCTTCGAGTTCTCTTGTTTTCTCTCGTAGTTGAATGGCAAACTGGAAGAACTTTCTATTCACAGCACGTGATTGTCGAAGAATGAAGAATATCGTAGCTGATATAACAATACACAAAAGAGATCGTATCACCACACGGACAATGTCTGAAGTTTCATCGCTGTCTATTTCACCTATAAATACAGATTTCAAAGTAGCGATTTCAAGGTCTATTTGATCACATAAATATAATATGCTGTAGACATAACATGAAAATGGCCACTCTGTGTTTTCTAAGTCAGTACACCGAGATGAGATAGAGACATTACCAGTCAGAGATGAACTCCAGTTAGGAAAAGATGGACGCATTAACGATAGGTCTTCTAGAACATCTAATTTTGAGGTATGATAAAAGTTTAATGTGTCCAATAGAGTGTTACATTGCTGTTCTAAGCAATATAATGTATCGAGCAATAAGACTGTCTCACTCTCGAACAGAGCACCAATCTGATGTAGTAAGCCATACTTGGATATGGTCAAACCATTGATGGCCGTTTTCGTTGTACTGATGATGGTTTTCCTGGTGTTTTGAAGAGAAACCATAACATCACATATATCACAAGTTGTATTGACGGTTGGCCCACAGCCCTGGAACAAGTCACATAGACTTTGGACACTCTCTAGCGAGGAACTGTAACTACATTTGTTTTTGCTGATAAGAAATGGTGAGATATATTTGTCACTCAGACCACACGAATCATTCTGTAGGACGGAAGTAAAACGTCTCACTAGTGAATTGGCAATCTCAAATTTAAATATATCTAGTATAGTAAAAATCTGTGAATATGATATATCAAATTCTACTCTCATTTCTTCAAATAAATAAATTTCGGCCGAATCTATGTAGATATCAGCTATCAACACTGCTGCTATAAATAAGAAAGCCACCATAGACACAAGGTATATTTTCGGTATCCTTATCCGCGAGGAGTTGATGTTACCTTCTATTGACGGATTGCCTTTCTCCGGATCAAAATAGGCGGAGAAACTCTGGATAGACTTTGAAGGATGCACTTTGTTGCTTTTCATAGTAGTCATGATGAAATCGTTTCACTTAGAAGTAAATTATGACCAATGAAACTCCATATATATAAACTGAAACGCGGTTTGGATAATCCATATATGTTTAGATGTTAATTTTCCCAGATAACTGTCGCTTTCGGTGTCCCACTTTATACTAGCTTGTTATTACAGAAACCTCTTGGTGTAAACACATATTCATGTTCATGAAATCTCCTTGGGGATTTCATTTGTATAATAAGATACGTTTTTTGTCTTGTTTACATCCGATTGATCGTTGAAACCAAGAGGACTTACAGAAACCCAGAACCAGTTCACTAGGTATTTCTCGGCGATTATATTTTTCTAACACTGTTATCCTTTTAACTAATATTTGGAAAAATCATAAGCGATGTAGCTGACGTGAACCACATGTCGTCAAGTCGATGTACGACACAGATATGACTGGCGTACAGAGCCATAGGTTAATCCCTAACTCAAATCCGCCGCAAAAACCAATTTAGTATGACAAACTACTTTCGTTGATTATATATATATATACATGGACCAGTATCATGCCATCGGCTGCGGAATCAAAGATATCTGACGGATATCGAGGCGTCCTACAAAGGCGATCGACTCTATTTATCCACGGTTGTTTGTCAAGGTACGAAGATACATGACTTTATTATCGGATAATAGCTAACGGGTAGCCTAAATGGAAAGTATCGCTTCGTTAGGACAGCATTAATGCAATGTCAATTAAACCTCACCTGAATTTATTTATTCATTTTGTTTTGAAGTAATATCTTTATTCCTATGTAGAATATGAGAAAAGGGATCTACATTTTACCACGACTAACTTTTAAAATGTTCCCACGATCACGGATGAAATTAATACTTAGTTTATAAATAACATTACAAAGACTAATCTTTTGAGGATAAAATTGATTTTTATCACAGCGATCACAAGGTGAACAACATGGGAAATAAAAGCATGAATAATGAATTATGCCATTAAAAAGATATGTTTCAATGTTTTGCAAAATACGAAATTATTGTCGCAATAATTCTACACACAAATAATTGCAAGCGTTTTGTTTATCTTCATAGATTAAATGTTCTTTAATAAGGAAAATAAATCGCATTTGAAAACTATCAACCTGTAACCTCCTTTTTGACGAAATTAACGTCCTACTTGATATCACTAAGGGGCTTCCAATGTATGCGATGTATTGCGTGTATGAAGTGCCTGGTGCGTGTTTTGGGAGACTGCGGTATATTTATGTCTTCTTGTATAGTGGACCTCTTGCCCTATTCATAGTGCTATATAACTGAAGCATGCTGCCGAAGACACCAAGCAATACAACCCATCCGGGCACATTATATTGACAACGGGCGAACAAGTCGTCCCACTCCCTGTATGCTGAGCGCAAAGCAGGAGCAGAAACTACCACTTTTACAGACTTTTGTGTGTCTGGGCCAGGGGACAGAACCCAGAGTTTACCTCACGAGGCGAGCGCTCAACTGAAGGTCAAAAGTTAGGCGGCCAGAGTAAGGCGACCGAAAACCATATCAGAAAATAGCATTCTGAATTATTTTGATGAACTGAAAAAGATAGCAACCTGTGGTCATTTTATGAACTGAATCCAGCTTTGTTCCTCTTTTAGATATATATCGTACTGACAACGGGAATGGAAAAACCATGCGCCTCACTTCCTTTATGCTGAGTACCAAGTAATTTCATGGTGTGTCGCGAATAGAGGACAGTATCCATGGCTTTCTTAACTGGAGTGTGCACTTAACTCTTGACCAACAAGCTTACAGTAAGTATTACAAGCAACACACGTCCCCTGTCGTTAATTACATTTTCTAATCTATGGCAAGTTATTATTACTTGGTTATGCTATCATTGTATGAAGTTTGAACAAATTCCGTTGGTATGTTCTCAAGTTATAGTTCGAAAACTTGTTAGATATTCTATTTTTAGTAGCAGAGACCATTGAAGTTGAACTTTTGACCCCAAATCCAATCCCAAGCTATGTTACCATAGTATGAAGTTTGACCAAATTCCGTTTAGATGTTCTTTAGTTATCTTCCGGGAACTGAAATTTGTGAAACTATCTATTTTTAGTAACAGTGACATTTTTATTTCAAATTCAATCTAAGCTCTATTTTCTAATATGCTACTATTGTGTGATTTTGTTAAACCCCGTTGATGTTTTCTCAAGTTTTTGTCCGGAAACAATTTTTTTAAACAATATATTTTAAGTAATAGTGGCCTTTGTAGTTAATCTTTTGACCCCAAATTCAATCTTAAGCTCTATTTTCCCATCGTCTGGAAACATTTTTTTTAAACAATCTGTTTTTAGAAACAGTGACCTTTGTAGTTGATCATTTGAGCCCAAATTCAGTTTCAAGCTCTATTTTCCCATTTGCTACCGTTGTATGAAGTTTGATTTGTTTGTTTGATTTATTAACGTCCTATTAACAGCTATGGTCATGTAAGGACGGCCTCCCATGTATGCGGTGTGTTGCGTGTATGTTGTGCGAGGTGAGTGTACTGGGAGACTGCGGTATGTTCGTGTTGTGTCATCTTGTATAGTGGAACTGTTGCCCTTTTTATAGTGCTATATCACTGGAGCATGCCGCCGAAGACACCAAGCAACACACCTCACCCGGTCACATTATACTGACAACGGGCGAACCAGTCGTCCCACTCCCTGTATGCTGAACGCTAAGCAGGAGCAGAAACTACCACTTTTATAGACTTTGGTGTGTCTCGGCCAGGGGACAGAACCCAGAGCCTTCCTCACAGGGGCGAACGCTCAACTCAAGGCCAAAAGTGAGGCGGTGCCAAGGGAGACATTAGGAAAGAAAAAGTCAGTTAGGAAGAAGAGAAAAGATAAGATCCTAAATTTAGTCGCCTTTTACGATCATGCAATAGGGGCAGCAGGTACAATTCTAACGCTCTACCTGCAGGGCCTGTATGAAGTTTGATCAAACTCCGTTGATTTTTTCTCTAGTTATTGTTTGGAAACAAAAAAAAAAACTATAAAATTTTAGTAACACTGGCCTTTGTAGTTGGTCTTTTGACCCCAAATTAATTTTAAGCTCTATTTCTCCATATGCTACCGTTGTATGAAGTTTGATCAAAATCCATCAATTCGTTCTCAAAATATCATCTGGAAACCAAATCCGAACAGACAGACTGGCCCTATAGTCCTCTCCGGTTTCACCGAGCCCTGAGGTAGGGCGTTAGAATTGTACCTGCTGCCCCTATTGCATGATCGTAAAAGGCGACTAAATTTAGCTAAATTTAGGATATTTTCTTTTCTCTTCTTCCTAACTGACTTTATGTTTCCTAATGCCTCCCTTGGCACCGCCTCACTTTTTGGCCTTTGAGTTTAGAGTTCGCCCCTGTGAGGAAGGCTCTGGGTTCTGTCCCCAGGCCGAGACACACCAAAGTCTATAATAGTGGTAGTTTCTGCTCCTGCTTAGCGCTCAGCAAACAGGGAGTGGGACGACTGGTTCGCCCGTTGTCAGTATAATTTGACCGAGTGGGGCGTGTTGCTTGTTGTCTTCAGCGGCATGCTTCAGTGATATAGCACTATAAAAAGGCAACAATTCCACTATACAAGAAGACACAATACGAACATACCACGGTCTCTCATAACACGCAACTCGCAATTCACACACGCTACACACTGCATATATGGGAGGCGGGCTTACACCGACAGGGGACTAACTAAAATGAGGTGGTGTCAAGGGAGACGTTAGAAAGAAAAACATAAGATCCCAAATTTAGTCACGTTTTCTGCGTAATTTTGGGAGGGGGAGCAATTAGAATATTCTAACGCTCTACCTACAGGACAGTAGTTGGATGTTCTTTCCGACCATTCATTAAGATCTCGTGTTTGCGATTGTCAATGTATTGAGAAACAGTGTTATATTGAAATTCTGTCTCTTTGTAATAATGGGAACTTTTACCCTTACTAATTTACAGACACAGAAGCATGCCACCGACGAGAGAGAGGTGCAGGGAGTATCTGATACGGACCCCTGGATTGAACTGGACAAATTTATACGTGGAACTCGCAGCAATTGTAACCTTAGCACCAGACCAGGTCACCAAAAGAAAGCGATAGGTCACCGATTAGCCAACGCAGGCCCTGAAAGTAAGGCGTAAAAAGTTTACATGCTGCCATTATTGCATGATCGTAAAAGGCGACTAAATTTAGGATCTTATCTTTTCTCTCCTTCCTAAATAACTCTGTTCTTCCTAACGCCTCCCTTGACACCGCCTCAATTTTGGCCTTCTGTTGCGCGCTCGCCCCAGTGAGGTAGGCTCTGGGTTAGTTTCCTCTACACATTGTACACTTCGGAGGCCTGAGACTTGACCTGGCTGTTAATAGGACGTTAATTAATGACACAAATAAACCAAAATCTATCAAGTTGATTATCTGATATCTAATGTGAATTCAGTTTCTAGAGATGGTGTTTACTTTGTATGCTCCAGCGACTTCTAAAGGAAATCAGCACGTTAACACGATCACCGATAATCGGCCTCATTATCAAACGTGACTTTCCCTAATTACAAATTAGAGGGTCATGGTCTGTTTTCTACAGTCGATAACATTCATTAATGACATCTAGTCATACCTTCGATATTGGTTAATCTTGGCACTTAACGTTTGGTACGGAAAGACTAGTGGCGGTATTAGATTGGTTCTGTCGCCTCTCGGGTGATTAGAGATGGATTCAGAAACGCTTTACCTTCCATTCATAGACACAGGATATGTACTCTTTCGTGGACACAAAATAGTTCGTTTTTGTTATATGTTTACTTATGTAATGGACTACAAATTGTACAAGGACTAATTATGTGAGGAATTCATACTTATTTTCAGAACATCCCCTTATAACATTCCCCTGTTGGACCCCTAATAACATTCCCTCTTTGACCAGTCATAACATACCATGTTTGACCCCTCATAAAATCCCCTGCTTGACCCCTCAAAGCATCCTCATTTTGACCCCTAATAACATCCCGTTTGAATAAACATTTATAACTGAACATAATGACGTACAAATGACACACATATGACTACGTTATGACAGAGAATACATCATACTTTACGGGATTATCTAAAAATATAATAGTAATACTTAATAGGTCTCACCAACAACAGCTCTGAGATCACATTATGAGACAGTGAAGAAGGCCTTAGGTTTGTCATCAGGCTGAGACAAAATCGTACTCTCTACTCCTCCTCAATGTCTAATATTATAAGACTCTTTCATATGTGGATATGAAGGATAGGGATATTCTACCCGAGGGTCACAAAATGTAGTAAAACCCGAGGCTTGCCGAGAATTTTGCAACATTTTGTGACCCCGAGGGTAGAATATCCCTATCCTTCATATCCACTTATGAAAGAGTATTTTTCTTTCATACCTCGACGTTTTATTGCAATTTTACAACTATAATATTCCGCCATTTTGAAATAAATTCGAAGAAATCCACAGCTGAAAGTCAATTTTTCATACATGAAAAATTACGTGATATTTTCAATAAAAATTCCGTTGTTTGCATCCTTTAATAGTAAAACCAGTCAAGTTTGTGAAAAAAAAAAGTTAAAATTTTACCAAGGAAATAGAAATTTTGTTGACGCCGTGACGTCATGAGGCTTAATTGCATGGGTAGCCATGCAATACAGCCTCAGGCGGCATGAGTGTATTGCCCTAGACCAGCCAGTATCACACCCGTAGGTATGAAAGAAAAAGGGAATAATGTGACCGGCTGGGGTGTGTTGTTTAGTGTCTTTGACAGTATGCTGCAGTGAGATAGCACTATAAATGGGAGGAGGTTACCACAGCTAACATGAGACACAACCGCGTTCTCACCGCACACTAATTATATAAGATACCGGGGAGTACATTCTTAATGGCCTTAGATGTTAATAGGACCTGAAGCCCAATAAACCAATAAATAAAATAATTATGTGGACGATCGGTGCTCGAAAACTTTAAAAGTACCTATTGGTTAATCTTGGCACTTAAAGTTTTGCATTTGCATATTTTTAAAAAATATCAATTCATATTGTTGAAAGTATTACTAAATATTTTGGTAAAAAATCAGATATTCCTTGGATAGGTTCTGTTAGTGTCAAAGTGGCAGGCTCGAAGTAAAAAAGATACTCCTGACAACTTGACAGATGCTCGAAATGAAGTCCAGATTAAATCAGCACATTGAGATACTTTTGTTCAATGTCTCATCTATATGAAAACATGAGGCAAAACACCAGATGGTGATAATCAAAGTCCTGAAAAATGATTACAATAGGCTATGGGTTTTAAATGTCATAGTTTTATTTTTTAAAAAAGCCATAAATAGAGTTCGCGACAAAGCACCAGTTTAATTAATAGCTCGCAGCCACATCTTGGCTAATAAACATCTAACCAACACGTCCTCTAGTAATAACAACCAACCCTTGATCTATAAATAGAAAATCACAATAATGGATCATTGGTTGGAATTCCGTGGTAACCTCACGTGTTTAGCACTTCTCTCAAGCCAGATAGATCATAAAATGTCCGGGTACCCATGACAACAAGTTCGCCTTGTTTTTTCTGTGGAAACTATTTGAATGATTTAAGTACTGTTACACTTACAGTTGTGTAACACTGATTTTTTTCGCGATACGGCAGTAGCGATTCATTGTTATCTTTCATCTGGTAACTTTATGAGTTTTACCTTAATTAAGTAGAACGCTGTTGGACAGCAAAGGTATTCTGAATTGGCATTAAATCTTCCAAAGGTACCACAGCTTAACTAGGTTATATATTACCGCCGCTCAATCTATATGCTGTGGAACCTACCGTCTTGTGGGCCTGATATTCATACCAGGTTTTTCTTAATAACACTGATAGCAGCATCCGGGGCATCATTCAAGATGTATCCGGGAATAAGAATCCATAAATATATACGGTCACACTGGAAACAAACCATTAACGCAATATATGTAGTATTTAAGAAGATCGATGTGAAATTTATTATTGATTGCTTTTGATGAAAACATATTAAGGGTTGAATATGTCGGGACAGCATAGCTGTTAAAAGGTGAGCAGTCGTTAAACACACATTACAAAAGGTTATTTCATGTTTAGCTCCATGTCTGACGTCTGCGCTAACCTATTTCCTCCGAGATGTCTTAAGATCAATACGATAAGTAATTAGAGATCACAGACACATTACGAAATGAAATGACCAATATTTTGTGACAAAACTCGTACCATTTGCTATTACTAATCAATTTTGTTCCAATGTTAATACAGAGTGAACGGAAATTGTTTGTCGATTGTTTGGACGAAGCTGATTAGGGGGAAGGCGAAATAAATAACAACAAATTATATTTTTGAATTACATGTACTAGGATGAATATGTTGCTATCCACGAATTTACCGCTACACTCTGCACACAAGGGAGGCCGTCCTTACATGACTTTGGTTGTTAACAGGACGTTAAATCAAACACAGAATATGATTAAATTAACGTCCAATTAACAGCCAGGATGCGCTGTGATGCGTGTATTAAGTGCGGATGTGTTTATTGGCAGACTGCAGCATATTCGCGTTGTGTCTTCGTGTATGTTGGAGCTCTTGTCATTTTTATTTAAGGAATAGATGTTTATTTTAACAGCTATTCCTTATATCTACAGTTTTTCCAAGTAAATTAATATTATTTATTTCAGCGATAGTTGCATATTTTTTTTATTAAATTACCCACATCTTTTTCTCTCCCGTCATTGTCAACGAATTCGATTGAACAGCTGATTGGAATCGAGTCATTCGTATGTTCCCGCCAAAAGTGGGGTCATGACCCCACGTTGCCACGCCATCGACTATTCCCGTAACAATAGAACCGCCGCGCGTGTTGTGCTAACATTATACACTGATAATGATTGTACTAGAAAGCATGGTTATTGAGTCCATTTCCGTGCAAACTGTAAATATAGTGCTATATCACTGAAGCATGCCGCCGAAGACACCAAGCAACACAACCCAACCCGGTCACATTATACTGACAACGGGCGAACAAGTCGTCCCACTCCCGGTATGCTGAGCGCTAAGCAGGAGCAGAAACTACAAAGTTTATAGACTTTGAGGTGTCTCTTAGCCAGGGGACAAAACCCCTTGGCTGTTAATAGGACGTTAATCAATCAAACAAACAAAATAGTAGAAGTCGAATTCTTTATCACCAATTCATTCATATTGTCTCTAAATCTTGTGCGGGTGGTCACCCCAATTACTTTACATACATGTAGTATATTGGCTAAACTCACGGACCTATAATTTGAAGCTAGTCTTCTGTCCATTTTTGAAATAAAAGGCTGTGATCATAGTAATTTCCCATTGACTTGATACTGTTCCTGTCTGAAGTAACTTTTTTTATTTGTCCTGCAGCAGGTAGGGCATTAGAATTGTACTTTCTTACGCTTTTACTTGATCGTAAAAGGCGACTAAATTTAGGATTTAATCTTTTCTCCTCTTTCTAGCGTCTCCCTTGACACCGCTTCACTATTGTCGTTCTGTTGATGGGTTGCGTGAGTGAAGTTCGAGGTGTGCGTTCTTGGAAACTGCGGTATATTGGTGTTGTGTTTTCTTTTAAAGTGGAACTCTTGACCTTTTTTGAAGTGCTATATCACTTAAGCATGTCTCCAAACTGAAAGCACCACATCCCACCCAGTGACTTTTTAAAAATGCAAAAAGTATCATCGGGTGAATTTGCTCCAGCTCGGAGAATTTGGTAGTATTCAAATCGCCTAAGAGTTTATTAATTTCTTCCGGAGTAATTTCCCGAAGCAGTCCTCCCACTCATATGCTGAGCACTAAACAGGAGTAGAAACTACCACTTTTATAGACTTTGGTGTGTCTCAGCCAGTTGACAAGAAACCAGGGTCTACCTCACAGGGGCGAACGCTCAAATTAATGTCAAATGTGAGAGTGCTCGCTCAGACAGGCTATGAAGTAGGCTCTGGGTTCTGTTCCCTGGACGAGACACGTCATAGTAATTAAGTTTATAAATAAAACTGTTGTTTCTGCTCATGCATAGCGTATAGCTTAAATTAAGGGATTGGGGCAACTGGTTTGCCCGTTGTCATTATAATGTGGCCGGTTGGGCATAGCGTCTTCGACTTCGGTGACATGCTTTAGTGTAGCCCGAAATACTCTGGCCCTGACACCAGACTTAGACATTATGACAGATAGATGTCTTGTTTAGGGCCAGAGCGCAGTAGTACTCGAAAACGTGGAATAAGCCGACACCGTTTGGTATCGGGCCAGGTACTCTCAGATTCAGACGAGATTAAAGATGATTTGCATACTACGAGAAAATGGCGACGACGACAAGGGAAATTTAAAGTTGCGGAAAAGAAACTACTGTGTTGACACAATAGAACGTGCATGCGTGATGAAATGGATGGCTATGAGTAGATAAATTATTCATTTGTTGAAAAGACCAAGGTAAGTGGCGATTCTCGGTGGTAATATTTTGTAAGTAGTCTGAATCGGAGAGTACCTGGCCCGATACCAAACGGTGTCGGCTTATTCCAGGTTTTCGAGTACTACTGCGCTCTGGCCCTAAACCAGACATCTATCTGTCATAATGTCTAAGTCTGGTGTCAGGGCCAGAGTATCTCGGGCTAGCTTTAGTGATACACTAAACCGATAAAAGTCGCCTGAAGTTGGTCCACAGGCAGGGCGTTGCTATTGCACGATCGTAAAAGGCGACTAAATTCCGGATTTTATCTTTCTCTTCTTCCTAACGTCTCTTTTGACACCGCCTCTGTGAGGAAAGTTATGGGTTCTGTTTTCTAGTCGAGACATGTTCTAGAGTTTCTGCATCTGCTTCTGCATTTACATGTAGCATAAAGGAAGCGGGAAGACTGGTTTGTCCGTATTCAGTATAATATGACCGGATAGGGTGTGCTTGTTTGGTGTCTTGACGGCATGCTCTAGCAGAATAACACAATATACAGGGCAAGACCTCCTCTACAAGAAGACGCAACACGCGCGAATATACCGCAGTCTCCCAACACACACACCACAAACTTTTACACACTGCACAAACGGGAGGCCGCCCTAATAGATAACTCTGACTGTAAACAGGACGTTAATTTAATAATATAAAAAAAACACCAAACAACCGTTAGAAGTCTTTTCAAGAATACATTTTTTGTAAATATTAATTTCACATTTGTTTGATCAAGGACGTACAGAAACTGTAGATGAAATAAATCCTTGGTTTTCTGTATTCAAATTGACTTACACAATTCCTTCTCCCAGTCAACTGCATCCTCGATACTCTAGGGGTTCTGATCACTTACGATCTCTTCACCCCTGGACTGTCTCGTATTAAAACTGAATACAGCCCAGAGGAATAAAATCTGAACCAAACACAGGCCAACACAAATTCCCTTTGAAGACTACAGAGAGAGTGACGACTAACTTAAAAGCTGCACAGTCAACCACTGTTCTATCGTTATACAGCTCTGTTTGTGTGCTTCAATTAAAAAGGACTGAATAACCTGTTCTGTTCTGTTGTCTCCAGTTTTACTATGATATAGTCTGGGATATCTTTAGGCGACAACTTTTTTTTCCGATCCGAAGGTAGAGCGAGAACATGTTCTCATGAATTCTCGCCCAAACAACGTGAACATATCTCAAGAACAAATATGGCGGTGGCTGGAGTATGGAACTTGGAAACATTAGCAATTTATCAATTTATAGATGATCTTCTTAACATTGAAGACGAAACCGAATCGGAGACAGCATTTGTGTATACATATGTATAACAATCCCGAAAAAACCCACGCCTTTTAATATTGAACGTTAATTGTTTAAATAATATTTCAGATTCAATAAAATATATTTCACTTACTAAATGTAATCTGATCAGTCAATACATAAATTATCTATGTCTCTGCTAATACACAAGTGACACCCTTGCCAACCAAAGTTTCTCGAATTTCGAAACAAGTGACGTACGTGTTCGGTAATGTTACGTCAATATAAAGAAGTCATTGGATATTCGTCAATTAACAAACTTCACAGCATTTTACGACCTGTTAGTACTTAAAGAATATATAAATTTACATTTATCTCAGTATTTTTAATCTTATAATCGCACTTCACAGCCACAGAAAAGAAAGTCAAATCGAAGCGAAAGGCTAACCATTATTTAAGTTGGCGCCATTTTTGTTCTTGTTTGTTCTTCATGTTCCTGCTTCGGAGGTGGTGTGAGATTTTGTTCCGAGAAAAATCGTCTCGTTTCATGTTCATTGCGTTTGGGCGAAATTATCCCCGGAGAATAGTGTTCTTGTATCAAAAACATGTCGCCAAAGGACGACCCAGGGGTGAAGAGGTCGTAAGTGATCTGAACCCCTGGGGCGTCCCTGGGCGACATTTTCTTAATAAAAGAACAATGTTCTCTGGTGATATTTTCGCCCAAATGCAAAACACATAAAACGGGAACATTTTTCTCGGAACAAAATCTCACACCAACTCCAAAGCAGGAGCAAGAAGAACAAACATTGCGGCAAAGTATATGTTATCATTTCGCTTCAATTTGACTTTCTTATTTGTGGCCGTAAAATGTGATTATAAGATTAAAAATACTGACGTAATTGTGAATTTATATTATTTTAAGTAAAAACAGGTCGTAAAATATTGCGGAAATCGATATTTGACGAATTTCCAATGATCTCTTCATTTCGCGTTTACGCAATTTACCTACTGCTCCATTGGGTTTATCATTTCATAAACTAAGCAAAGTAATAGGTTAATCCTTATATTTACAATATTTTCTTTGAACAATGAAATCAAAACGACAGATACAATCATTCACCGTTTGTTATTTGCCGTCAAAATTATACTATCGTCATGTTTATCCATGCACAAAAGCCATTCAGAAAAAGCGCGCCGTTGACTTCAGTTTAATCACGCCCTTTTCTCCATGACATCACAAAAATAGTTCATATAAATTTCAGTTATTTTATTCAGGTCAGATACCAAAAACACATTTAAAAATAATGCTCTTTAATTGTATGTCTCCGATTGTTTCTTGCATGTATTATTTGTAAACATTGACACATAATTTTGTGTAATGTCAAAAGAAGTCCGCCAATGTTTACATACACATGTACAAATTGTATTCATAACCAGTGAATCGGGTCCCGTTCTGTACTCAAGTTATTGGGAAATAAACAGATCTGTCCCAACTTAGTTTATTGATACATAAACAGTGGCAATTTTAAATATATCGATGTAACGTTACCGTACACACTAAACACGCGAGAAATGCTGGTACGAGTGTCACTTATGTATTAGGGAATATTGACTGGTCATATTGCATTTTAACAGAAACATAGATAACTTAATTTCCTTTTTTTATCTCTGATTTTAATAATTGAATTTTATTTTATTCAACCTGAATAATTTTTAAACAATTAACGTTCAATATAAAAAGTTGTGGGTTTTTCATGATTGTTATATAAAAGCAAGGGCGTATATGAGTCTCACTTATAAACCCTTGATAAAAGTTATCTCTAATACGGTTTCATCTTAAAAAATCATCTACAATGTATAAATTGAAAAATTGCAAATGTTTCCATGTTCCCTACTTCGGCCATCGTCATATTTGTTCTTAGATTTAATTTTGTTCTCGCTGTTTGGGCGAGAATTCCGCCAGAACATGTTCTCGTTCGACCCACTGTAAGGAAAAAATGTCGTCCAAAGATTCCCTTGGGCCGTTTTCGATTATGCGATTTGACTGGTTGGACCTTGTTGTTCGTTTATGAATTAAAGACGGTGATTTTATATTGTCTTCAGACGGGCCTTGACAAAGCCCTCACAGGCCTAGCTGTATCAAAAACCGCAGGTCCATCAGGGCAAAGTAGTTTCACTAGTACATGTATATAGGGGTACTTTTTATATATGTATAATATACTATATATATTGACATAACGTCAAACTCCTGTCGTCAGGGTTAACACTTGGCCGTTTTCGTTTTTTCGGAACAATTAACCGGTTCGACCGTTTCTTAATGTCATTATTTCGAGTATAAATCCTGCAGGCTTTGATACGGGCATGTAAGGGCTTTGTCAAAGCTCATATGAAAAAAAAAATCAAAAAAAATCACCAGATCCGTCTTCAATTCATAAACGAACAACTACATGTACGTAGCTCAAACCAGTCAAACCGCATATACGAAAACGGGCCCCGTGACTTTATAAAAATCGATACAGGGCCGTTTTCGATTATGCGGTTTGACTGGTTGGACCTAGTTGTTCGTTTATTAATTAAAGACGGACCTGGTGATTTTATGTTGTTTTCAGACGAGCCTTGACGAAGCCCTCACAGGCCAGTATAAGAAAATTCCAGGTTCGTAAGGTTTTATACTTGAAATAATAACTTTGACCAATGGTCGAACCGGTTGTTCCGAATAAACGAAAACGGCCATGTCGCTCGTGCCCTTTGTATTCCAGACCGACTGATTTTCTGCTGCCTGGCCGATTTCCACCGCGTTTTTGTTCTGCGTAATTTTACCACTTTACCTTCAGTCAGTCGATTGTCACTTGTATTGTCTTATTATAAAGTTAGACCTGTTTTATTGGTCATGTTTTATGTTTCCTAAGTAGATTCTATCACATTTTTTTCTCGCTTAATTTTGAGAAAATCGGTCAGGTGCCCTAAACGGAAGTCATCGATTGTCAATGCTATAAGCGACACCATTTGAGTTGAGCAAGGTAAGTTGTTATTACGTTCCATGGCATTGTCAGCACGACATACAGTATATGCAGCGCTTTATGTAATGACATGTTTACTTGTTTGTTCTGTATCGTAACGTATTTCGATAGACTTTCGATACACATGCAGTATGGTCATATATGATCATCACTACATGTCTCTGGTTCTACTTTCTCTTTGTCAGTGTTTGTACATGTAGTTTGTTTCTCGTTTACAGTGTTTGGTTATATAAATGCTACTACATGTAGGATAGATTGATTGTTACGTTGCCATACATTGATATCATGTATTAAACATACAGATGTGTAACAGTAGAGAGAGAAAATGTAGTCGGCCAGACCGGGATTCATGAACCCTGGGGACAGACCCTCAGAATACTAGCCGAGATGCTCTACGACTGAGCTACCTGGTCACCGATGATCGAACCCAGGTTCCATTCCCGCTCACTCCTCCCTCCTTTTCGAAGTCTTCGCCCTCGATTTACACACAAGACCCTTCCACAAACACCACCACCGTGGTTGTTATTTAGTTGGGCCGGCCAATTCTGTAAACAGAGAGGAGAAAATGTAGCGGCCAGACCGGGATTCGAACCCGGGACCCTCAGAATACTAGCCGAGTTGCTTCTACCGACTGAGCTACCCTGGTCACCGATGATGACCCAGTCCAATCCCGCGTACAGATGTATATGACATGAAAATATTTTTTTTTACAATGCAGTGCTGTATACGATGTATACAGCACATTATTGGATGTATATTGTACTAGTCCAGCATAGACTGTACTTATGTATACATAATAGCTACTGTAACGTATAAGCTGGACAAACTTCATATTTATAATGAATATACATTGTACATGTACAGTGGAACTTGTCTAAACCGGTTGTCATGGGGATCAACCATCCTCAATACTTCAGGGGTTCCGAACACTTGCGATCTCTTCACCCCTGGACTATCTCATAGTAAAACTGGAGGCAACAGAACAATACAGGTAAATAAGTCATTTGAAGTACATCAAAAGAGCCGTATAACGGTACACTGTGGTGGACTGTGTGGCTTTGATGTTAGACGTCGCTCTCTCTGTAGTCTTGATTGGTCAAATGTTTTCCGCTGAGCTGCCTTCAATTTTACTATGATATAGTCCAGGGGTGTAGAGATTGCAAGTGATCGGAACCCCTGGAATATGGAGGATAAGGGACCAGCATTCCAGTATTTTGCGCGTATAACCAGGTTTCTTTATAATCCAGGTTTTAAATACTATGGATATATATGATGGAAAATGCACTAACTGAAAAGACAGGAATCTGGCTAAGACAAGGCCTAGTTTGACAAGTTATACTGTACATATGTACATACACAAAATTTAAGGATATGACATAGTATGTATACGATTTTGTCATTTTTTAATTAGACGAATGTCATTTTTATTGATCTACATTATTTTATTGATCTACAGAATCATGAGTGCCGCCAGACCATTTAGAATTTGGAGTTCAGACAGAAGTGTAAAGAAGGGAGTCATTGCCTCTTCACTTAACGAGCTTGTTCAGAAGGGTAAATAAGCTAAGATCTCTACAGGTTTATTGTCATTCAGCGATATGTACAGAGTTACAGTAAAACATGACTATAACGAACATACAAAAAGTACTCGCACCTCGCGCCCTTTCTTTAACTGAATAGTTATTGATTTTCTGAACAAATCGCAAAATTAGCGAAATATGACTTTCCTCCTCGACTTTCAATGTAAAGTATTAACAAAGACGATATTCTCCCAGTTGTTTATATATCGTTGTACAGAGCAGATCACTACCTTTCTCATAGGTAAATAGATCAAATTCCTCAGTCTATCAAAAACCTTTTTTATATAGCGTCAAACTCGGGACATGTTTTTTGGGGACAAGTAATATACAAGTATATACAACAATGTCATGGTTATGCAATATATAAAAATCCACATCAAGGTTGGTTTTTTTTGTGGGTTTTTTTCCACATCAAGGTTACCAAAAGTTCAATAGTTGTTTGTAATGTGTGTATGTATATCAAGCTATACCTAGTTAAAAGGAGAGGAGAAAATGTAGTGACCAGACCAGGTTTCAAATCCTTGACCAGGAACAGGTGCTCATGCTCAACTTATATTGAGTTAGTTAGTCAACAATGATTGACCCACAACACCCATAATGAAATCATTTTGATTCCCTGTTCCCAGAGTTTTTGCTTGGTTTTTCGATTTTATAAATTTATTTTTATATTGATCCCTCCATTTTCAAGGAAGGGGGTGTGGGTATATCATATAGTGTTACTTACATTTACTATAGAGGTGAGGGTATTTATTTCTTGTAGATATTTTCCAGCTTATTGTTAAATTATACTTCTACATTTAAATGTAAACGTTTGTTTAAATGCACACAGATAGATATAAATTTTACACAGATTTAGAGCTTTATTATATTTCCCTGTTCAGGTAGGAGAAGGTGGGGATCTCACCTGGTGAAACTGTTCGTGTGGTACTGGAGGAAGACGGTACAGAGATAGATATGACGATGACTATTTCCTGTTTTCTACCACACAACACCACTTTAATGCTCCTAACGAGGGACCAACGCTGGGCAGTGGAAGGCAAAGGTGATTAGTAATAAAAAAAAAAATGAAAAAAAAGTCAAAGTATAACTGTACCAAAATGAATACAAATTATTGATGACGATTTTAATACAAGAACTAGGTACTTAACTCTGAAGTTTGCAGATCCTAGTTCATTTGTCAGTTATGATTTTGATTATGCATTGATGAGTATAAAAATCATTACTCAATTTTGAAGATCTGCAACATGGTGTATTAAGCAAAAGTAAATAGATTTTTTAGCCCACCATCATCAGATGGTGCGGCTCTAGCTCTAACAAATCGGTTTATTTTGTCCGTGGTCCGTCCTTCCATCCGTCCGGTTTGTTAACAATTCTTGGCTATCCCTATTTCTCAGAAAGTGCTGAAGGGATCTTTCTCAAATTTAATATGTAGGTTCCCCTTGGACCCTAGCTTGGTTTTTCGGATCAGTCAACAAGCATTGGCTACCAGGCTGCCATGGTTGGATTTTGATGGTTAAGTTGTTATGCTTTGTAATTTTCATTCAATTTTATAATTTATGTTTATATTGATCCCTCCATTTTCAAGGAAGGGGCTGTAGGTATATTATATACATGTAGTGTTACTTACATTTACTATAGAGGTGAGGGTATTTATTTCTTGTAGATATTTCCAGCTTATTGTTAGTTATACTTCTACATTTAAATGTAAACGTTTGTTTAAATGCACACAGATAGATATAAATTTTACACAGATTTAGAGCTTTATTATATTTCCCTGTACAGGTAGGGAGAAGGTGGGGATCTCACCTGGTGAAACTGTTCGCGTGGTACTGGAGGAAGACGGTACAGAGATAGATGACGATGACTATTTCCTGTTTCTACCACACAACACCACTCTAATGCTCCTAACGAGGGACCAACGCTGGGCAGTGGAAGGCAAAGGTGATTAGTAATAAAAAAAAAATGAAAAAAAGTCAAAGTATAATTGTACCAAAATGAATACCAAATTATTGATGAGGATTTTAATACAAGAACTGGGTACTTAACTCTGTTAGCAGTTACATATGTACATACAGATCCTAGTTCTTTTGTCAGTTATGATTTTGATGATGCATTGATGAGTATAAAAATCATTACTCAATTTGAAGATCTGCAACATGGTGTATTAAGCAAAAGTAAATAGATTTTTCTTTCTCATAAAAATCAAATCTTTGCACAACATTGATGTTTCTTTCTCATTAAAATCAAAACTTTGCATAACAATATTATTTGTAGAATTTATAATCCATCTATGCTAAGGGAATTATAAACTAAACCCAATACAAATAGAAAGTATATTTTGCTGTGAATTATTTAAGGTAAGGTCCAGTTTCGGTTTTGTCAGCTATAGGTGTTTATGATTTTGATTACAGAGAGTCCTTCTGGACAGGATGAACCAGATTTCATGTCTACTGGCGACGGACAACAAATATCAGAACGGACAAGAGAGATGATCACTGGTCTTCAAAGGGACATAACTCGCCTGATCGCCTTCTCCAATGACGATTTACAAGTGAGGATAGATTTTCCTTATAATATCAAACCATGCAAACTATTTGATTTACTTGATGTTTTTCCCAGCAGACTCAAAAAGCACTCTAAAGTAATATATCAATCTTTTCAAAATATGAGGCAAAGAAGTATTTTTTGCTGTATGGAAAATGAAATAATTCTGATAGGAGTCAAATTTTTCAATCAGCTAAATATAGGGCTGGAGTTGAGTTTTCCATTAGTCTTTAAATGTATTGTTTTTACCAGGGAGTAGTCGACCTGAGCGTCCCAGCTTTAGCCAGTCTGCTCCATGACACAGAAAGTTTTGCGGAGGCAGTACAAGAAGCCTGTCAGCGCCACCTAGACGAGAGAATGCAGACATCAGAGGCGATGGATTTACTACGTTTATACCACACTTCTCGTCAGAATAGTAATCTCATCATCGGCGAGGACTCCTCAGCCAAACGACAAAAATCAGCCAACACTTGATCTGTCTTAACAAACTAGAACTCTGTGGTGCCTTCTTCACTTAAAGTGCAATTTCTATGTGTGTATATGTGTGTATAGTACAGTCACATTCCTTGTAAGCTGTTGAACAGTTATATGTTTATCCGTAAGAAGTTTATATATAAGGATATTTTGATTGGCAGCATTAGTGGTCACCCACGTACTTACTAGTAATTAGTTGTACACTGTAGCAATAAGCAGTGTACATGTATCTATCATTGACAGCACTTCAAGTTTTTTTAATGATTTTATTTTAGTGAATTTACTTTGTTTACTACTACATGTTATTTTTAAATTCGTATATATTTTAAATTCACAGATTCTATGTCAACACAATCCAGTCAGGCATAATTTTGAATTTTGCCTGACTTATTACTGCTTATTTTCAGCTTAGTAGCCAGGAATCCTGTTATCATAACATGATGCAACACTACCATACCACAGTCTCCCAAAACATGAACACAACATAACGCAACACAACCATACTGCAGTCTCCCAAAACATGAACACTCGCCACACACAAAACAATGTACACAGAGAAGATATCATAAATGCCCTGATGACTTGTTTAGTGAGGATATGTAAAGCAATACAAATAAAACCAAACATTTTACATCACTGTAACCTCTGATGCTGTTATTGTATCTATAGTAAGTGAAACTGTTTATACATGTCAATTCCTTGATTGTTGTCTTAAAATATTGTCTTTTTGTTGCTGTATCGTTTGTTTCATGTAATTAAATCTAGGGATAACAGTACACTGATGTAAAAGATTGGAGTTAATTGATTTTATATATTACATTTATGTCTACACATGTTTTAACTGTCCTATACAACTCATGTTTTGCCTGTAAAAAGACCATCTTTCATTTTTCCCGATCAAGATCCACTATTGGTGGGCATCAGATCCTCAAGATCATTCAGGAATCTCTGGTTTGATAATGAAATCCTTTAAATAACCATATACCTTGAGAGAACACTATACAAATCAGTCACAAAGTGAAGATGTAAATGTGAATCTCAAAATGTCTTGCCTGAAATCCTTACATTATAGATCTATTGAAAACACTTTCAATGTGTAAGTTATAAATAAATCAAAGGTTCAGACAAACATCATGTAATTTTTATACTTCCTATGTAAATTTCTTTTTTTGTTGTTGTTTGTTTTTAGTCATAACTATTCTGTGCTTTTTATATCTTATAATAAAACACCAGACAAAATATTAAGGATATATTGTGTTTCTGTAGAATACTTTTATATAATATACTATTAGCTGAACATTTCGGACAAATTCAAATGGGGGGAATGTATTATTCCTGAACTATGAAAAATGAAATTTTCAAATAAACCCTCATACATTCACATCAAAATATAGTTATTTTATATAAAGTCAAGCCTACATGTTTTATCCCATCCTTGATACTCCAGGGGTTCCAATCACTTACGATATCTAAACCCCTGGACTATCTAATTGCAAAATTAGGCAGCTCAGTGAAAAGAATTTGACCAATCACAGGCCAGCAAAGATTTCCTTTGAAGACTACAGAGAGAGCGAAGCCTAACATCAAAGCCACAAAGTCAACCACAGTTTACCGTTATACGGCTCTTTTGATGTACATCAAAGGACTTAATTACCTGTTCTGTTCTGTTGCCCTCAGTTTTACTTGAGATAGTCCAGGGGTGTAGAGATCCAATGTGAACGGAACCCCTGGAGTATTGAGGATGGTTTTATTCATATTTTCATATTGTTAAGCACTGCTTAGATAAAGAAATCAACAAATTTGATTTTACATAATTTATTGTGATGTATAGCACAAAGCAAATAACAAGTACAGACATACATTGTATCATTTGGTACAATACTGATACAGACATACATTGTATCATTTGGTACAATACTGATACAGACATACATTGTATCATTTGGTATATATACAATACTGATACAGACATACATTGTATCATTTGGTACAATACTGATACAGACATACATTGTATCATTTGGTACAATACTGATACAGACATACATTGTATCATTTGGTACAATACTGATACAGACATACATTGTATCACTCGATACATAAATACATTGTACCTCTTTAAAAAGAAATGCATTGTATCTCGATACAGAAATACAATGTATCTTTAGATACAGAAATACATTGTATCAATTGATATAGAAATACATTGTACTCTAGCTGGTACAGAAATACATTGTATCAATTGATATAGAAATACATTGTACTCTAGCTGGTACAGAAATACATTGTATCAATTGATATAGAAATACATTGTACTCTAGCTAGTACAGAAATACATTGTATCAATTGATATAGAAATACATTGTACTCTAGCTAGTACAGAAATACATTGTATCAATTGATATAGAAATACATTGTACTCTAGCTGGTACAGAAATACATTGTATCAATTGATATAGAAATACATTGTACTCTAGCTAGTACAGAAATACAATGCATCTCTACATTGTATCCATCGACACATAAACACATTGTATCATTTCATACAGAAATACATTGTATCTCTTGATTGATGAAATCTGAGATGGTATGTACATTAAAAACATTTGACATTTCAATCCTACAACACACATCAGGACAACACGGTGTAATTTAACCTAATACCTTTTGGAAATCACCAGAAATAAAACCATGCTTTCTGATGAATACTTTCAAGGAAATAAATGAAATACCAGAAATTATCAGTTTCAAAACAATTGACGTTGTATGTCTGAAATGATACAGATGTGTGTTGTAGGAAAATGGTTATAATGTACAGTAATGGACTGTACAACAAACTTGGAACAAGAAAATATTATTGCACAATCCAAACTAGGCCTCTCATCCACACCATAAAATCATTCAAAGCTTGACAAGCAACACATTCAGATAAAAACAGATCTTGATTTGATTTAAATCCTTTACCCTTGGTTAATAAACACAGAAGTGAAAGTTTGGGTCCCTCTTACATTGCTAGGATCACTTCTTACAAACACTTCATCATAATTCTGAAATATCAAAATATTTTTCGTATATATCTAACTAAAACTTTGTAGCATATAGGCCTTCAGCAAATATTTGAAGTTTTTCAGTTACCATGGTAACCTGTTGATAAGCCACCTGCCCACTGAGGCTATGTCAGGGCCAGCATACGAACAAACTGACACCAAACACTGATAGACTTAATTATTGTAAGCTTGTATAATAGTAATAATAATAATAATTTATGAAGACATAAAAAAATAGAACTGATTAACAAAGTCAACAGATCACTAGCAACTGTATTTCAGATGATCTAATCTAACGCAAAAACTCGAGGTGCTTTATTATTAAGGATTTATATATGGAGAACAGTGAAAAACCAACAGAAACAATATTATCCACAGGTTGTACAGGTTGAATTCATGCTTCATTCAGTGCGAAAAGCAAATATACCTTTCCAGAAATTAACTGAAATTTTAAACAATTTAATAGTAAATGGACATTTCTTATTTGTCAGTCTTGGTTGCACATCTATCCGACAAAAACAGAATAATTACAATGGAAATGATTGGATATAGAAATACAAAAAAATTTTAAACATATTTTTATGTCAATAAATAGCCAACATCACTGATTTTTCTCATAGAACAAATTTGACATGTATATAGATGAGGGTTTTCAAAAATGGCTTCACAGCAAACAGATCATGATTCACATCAACAGAAGTATAATTTCAATCTAAGGTATACAAGCTGCTGTGGGCAGGTGTTCGTCAAAAACTTCAACCTGCCCACAGAAAAAGTTTCCAGAGAAAATACTCAACATATTATATGTGCATAGACCCCAGCCGGTCAGCTAGTACAAATTTAACGCTTTAAACACTTTAAAAATTAAAATGAAAGCACATGATCTTGATTAAATATCACCTATAAAGCTGAATTAAATCATGTTTCTGTGGAATGTTATTGAAAATACAGAAAAATATTCAGGACAATAATACATTATTATTTAGCATAATGACTTGGACACTGTAATTTCATCAGTTATGATACATGATTCTTTTTCTTTTCTTTTCTATATCCACTGGCAAGAACAATTATTTTAGTTGTTTCCTAAGAATGTGTGCTCATTCTCCTGTAGTATATGTGTATCTAAAGTAATGTCAAATCTTGTCGTATACAAACCTGGAACCATAAACTTAGATCAGATACGACAGGTGGTCTCTTAAAACAGGATGGATATTAGAATGAATAATCATACCCTGCCTTCTAACGAAAACAATGAGTCAAAAACCTTCTGTCGGACGTCCAGAGCTCCGTCATTACAGCTATAGTTAGAATTGCCCAGGTAAGAGGAGTGTTACCATGGAGAGATATTCAGTGGCCACGTGTTACCATGGAGAGATATTCAGTGGCCACATATCACTGGGTAATATATAAAGTGGTTACTAAGGCAGGCTTCACTGTTTAGCTAGTAGGATCCTAATGACCCTTGTGTCTTTCAGCTTGCCCCCAAAGATTTGACCACGGACTTAAGTCGTCTGTACTCTCCGTTAATGTCCAGTAACTGTTTCGGGAACACAACACCTTTGTCCTTATAAGCAGATTCAATCTTTCCCATTAACACTTCCAGTACAAATGCAGCGTTCTTCAGGATAAATTTGTGCTGAAAGATAATAAACATATACTATAATACCTGTAAATTTTCTTTTAAAATTTATTCTAAAACAAAAACAGAAATTTTTGCAAACTTGTGTCCTCTAGTACCATTCATCTTTATGACATATTACCCGGTATTTCATTGTTTTTTAGTATAATTTTACAGTATGATTTCTCACCCTATCTTTTATATTATCCTATGTTATCTTACCTCCCTGTAGAAGTCTTTATTTTTGATCGAGTCCTCGATGTGTGTGACTTCTGCACGGAATATTTCAGAAATAGCTTCGGAGATGAGATAATCAATCTCTGGCGTGTGGACTAACAAAACAGCATTGGCGAAGGACAGACAGCTTTTGGAAAAGTTGGCAGTGTTCATTGTCAGATTAATGAAACAGGCATCTAAAATATAAGTTAAATCATAACATTGATATCAGGACCAATTAGACCACAGTTGATTTAAAATGTTAACAAAAGTCATGTGTACATACTTACAAACAAACATAAATTTACCTTCAAATTTTTATGTGAAGTGTTCTCTCTTCCTATGATAGACTTTTGATTTCTCAGGGAATTGTTTGTTGAAACTTCAAATGTTAGTTTTTAAAGGAAGGCTCTTGAAGATATAGATATTTCATTTCATTAATAATAAAGTAAAATGGACATTAAAACTTAAAGTGGCCTTACCATAGATGTAGCTTTTCAGATCAAGGCCACCAGTCGACATTTCCTCAACAAACTTGAGGCAGTCAGTATGACTGAGGTGATTCATTGGACGCCATTTGTCATCCTAAAAATACATACATTATCACTGATATAAAGTTTTGATCGATGTCTGATAGTTAAGTACTAGAGAAAAAAGATATGTACATAATGATAAAATAATATTGATCCATTTGATGGGCCATCAACCAATCTATCATCAAAATTAATGCATGATTCAGTTTGTTTTTTCAGGCTTGGGTAAAATTTAATTAAAAAAGAATGCAGACAAAGTTGATTGAAATTTAAACATACACATATTTTCTTTTAATTTTATTACCAGTACATACAATGTACTTTATGTTGAAGTCTTGTCAACAAATCTATTTTCAAAAATAATGATGAAAAAGACATATCAATAGTTTCATGGGTATGGATTTATTTCATGTCCCATCCTTTATTAAGGGAATGTCACTGGTTTTGAACCTACAACGCAGAAAAGAGAGACAGTGGTAATATGCACCAACACTTTAACCGCTTGGCCACAGCAAACCCAGACCATTTGTTAGATTTAGTTTATTTAAAACTAAGATTATATTTAAAAAAAAACAACCTTTTCATCAGCAGATATGCCTACTGTCATTACACCTGAGCCCTGTATTTATCGTTACACCCGAGTCCTGTATTGGTAGCTATACCTGAGCCCTGTATTTGTCATTATACCTGAGCCCTGTATTTGTCATTATACCTGAGCCCTGTAATTGTCATTAAACCTGAGCCCTGTATTTATCATTACACCTAAGCCCTGAATTTGTCATTATACCTGAGCCCTGTATTTGTCATTATACCTGAGCCCTGTATTTGTCATTATACCTGAGCCCTGTATTTGTATACCTGAGCAATGTATTTGTCATTATACCTGAGCCCTGTATTTGTCATTATACCTGAGCCCTGTATTTGTCATTATACCTGAGTCCTGTATTTGTCATTATACCTTAGCCCTGTAATTGTCATTATACCTGAGCCCTGTATTTATCATTATACCTGAGCCCTGTATTTGTCATTATACCCGAGCCCTGTATTTGTCATTATACCTGAGCCCTGTATTTGTCATTGCACCTGATCCCTGTATTTGTCATTATACCTGATCCCTGTATTTGTCATTATACCTGAGCCCTGTATTTGTATACCTGAGCCCAGGATTTGCATACCTGAGCCCTGTATTTGTCATTATACCTGAGCCCTGTATTTGTCATTATACCTGAGCCCTGTATTTGTCATTATACCTGAGCCCTGTATTTGTCATTATACCTGAGCCCTGTATTTGTCATTATACCTGAGCCCTGTATTTGTCATTATACCTGAGCCCTGTATTTGTATACCTGAGCCCTGTATTTGTCATTATACCTGAGTCCTGTATTTGTCATTATACCTGAGCCCTGTATTTGTCATTATACCTGATCCCTGTATTTGTCATTATACCTGAGCCCTGTATTTGTCATTATACCTGAGCCCTGTATTTGTCACTATACCTGAGCTCTGTATTTATCATTATACCTGAGCCCTGTATTTATTATTATACCTGAGCCCTGTATTTGTCATTATACCTGATCCCTGTATTTGTCATTATACCTGAGCCCTGTATTTGTCATTATACCTGAGCCCTGTATTTGTCATTATACCTGAGCCCTGTATTTGTCATTATACCTGAGCCCTGTATTTGTCATTATACCTGAGCCCTGTATTTGTCATTATACCTGAGCCCTGTATTTGTCATTGCACCTGATCCCTGTATTTGTCATTATACCTGAGCCCTGTATTTGTCATTATACCTGAGCCCTGTATTTGTATACCTGAGCCCAGGATTTGCATACCTGAGCCCTGTATTTGTCATTATACCTGAGCCCTGTATTTGTCATTATACCTGAGCCCTGTATTTGTCATTATACCTGAGCCCTGTATTTGTCATTATACCTGAGCCCTGTATTTGTATACCTGAGCCCTGTATTTGTCATTATACCTGAGTCCTGTATTTGTCATTATACCTGAGTCCTGTATTTGTCATTATACCTGAGCCCTGTATTTGTCATTATACCTGAGCCCTGTATTTGTCATTATACCTGAGCCCTGTAATTGTCATTATACCTGAGCCCTGTATTTGTCATTATACCTGAGCCCTGTATTTGTCATTATACCTGAGCCCTGTAATTGTCATTATACCTGAGCCCTGTATTTGTCATTATACCTGAGCCCTGTATTTGTCATTATACCTGAGCCCTGTATTTGTATACCTGAGCCCTGTATTTGTCATTATACCTGAGCCCTGTATTTGTATACCTGAGCCCTGTATTTGTCATTATACCTGAGTCCTGTATTTGTCATTATACCTGAGTCCTGTATTTGTCATTATACCTGAGCCCTGTATTTGTCATTATACCTGAGTCCTGTATTTGTCATTATACCTGAGCCCTGTATTTGTCATTATACCTGAGCCCTGTATTTGTCATTATACCTGAGCCCTGTATTTGTCATTATACCTGAGTCCTGTATTTGTCATTATACCTGAGCCCTGTATTTGTCATTATACCTGAGCCCTGTATTTGTCACTATACCTGAGCTCTGTATTTATCATTATACCTGAGCCCTGTATTTATTATTATACCTGAGCCCTGTATTTGACTCCATCAATGATCTGATCCTTATTTTCTCTGATCACTCTTTCTAGGTCTGAAGCAATCAAGAAATCAAATATGAAGTTCACCTCCAAACCAATCTGGCTTAACTGAAACAGAATATACATCAATCAGTTGACAATGACATACTGCAATCATTATCCAAAGTAATTTTCTAAAGTAAGAGAATCTGTTAAGTTGTGCCTGTTACAAGGTGTTAAATACAATGATACTGGTTAAAAAAGACTCGATCGCTTCCAGTTTTATTACATATTGACTTGGCACACACAGAGATGCCCTCATGTGTAGCTTATACCTTCAACATGTATGTTTTTTATCAAAGAATTAATAATATCAAATCTGAAGGGAACTGATAAGAATACAAAACATTCCTCAATTTTCTACTAAGACTATTTCCCAAAATAGTTATAACTCTGCTGTTAAGGATGTATTCCTCTGACAAGTTACCATTAAATGTAACAAGAGGCCCATGGGCGTTAACGGTCACCTGATATTCGATACAATTTTTTTCTGATATTCCATACAATTTTTTATGTCATTAACTAGCCAACAGATTCTTTTGTTCATTTTTGCTCAAGCTCGGTTCATATTTAAGTTATTGCGTTCACAAGGTCAAATAATAATTATTAGTGCAAAGGGCGATTACTCCGTAGATTAGCGTCAAATCAAGTTCATTTTCAAACTTGTTGAGATCTTTCCAATGTTAGTCTACATACAAAGATTTGGTTTATATTTACTCAAGTTATCGCGTTCACAAGGTCTAATAATAATTATTAGTGCAAAGGGCAATAACTCTGTTAATTACCGCCGAATCAAGCTGATTTTTAACTCATCAGAGATCTTTCTAATGTTAGTCTACATACAAAGTTTCATTAAGTTCGGTTTATATTTACTCAAGTTATCGTGTTCACCAAGAAATGTTTACAGACGCACGACAATGGACAAAAGACTATCATTTTTTTTTTGTATTAAACTTTTTTTCTCATATAGGTTTTCAGAAATAGGAGTTCATGCCATAAAAGAAAATTGAAGAAAAAACATATTTCCATGTGCTCATTTTTGAGCTATTGTCACTCAAGGATACCTAGTTGACAAAATATTGGATTTTATGGGAATTTTGCAGTTTTGACCATATACATGAGAGATTTAAAGCCATAATTTCCTAATGGGGTGTTTGATATGTATGGATGTTTGTAGTATTTATTTTCCAGAAGTCTTCTTTAAAAATACACCAGTAATGATTAATTAGACTCAGATTTTTCTCAGAATAACAACAAATGCCTCCTCTACCCCTTAATTTTGAGGTACAAAATGAACAATTTTCTGTCAATTTTAACCTTTTACAGACAAAGTTCTGGTATTGAACTTTTGACAATATTTTGGATATCAATAGGAATAGGATTGTTCTTTCTAAATCAGTAAGAAAAAATGGAGGGTCCCTGTGCTTACTTTTTTGTCCCATTTGTTATTTTTCAATATCTTAGAGTGAAAAATAAAAGTGCTGCAATTACCATTAAATTTGAAAATAAAGTGATGAAAGTTTATCATTTCACACATTAATGCTCAAATTACCACAAACGTAGTAAAGATTTACATCAAAAATTAGCTTGATACAGCTGAAATGCTGAAATGCTACAGTTATACAGTAGGCTATGTAAGTACTGTTACCTACCTCCTCACACTGGATTCGTGCGTTGTGAAGACATTCTGCGATGACGGACAATGATGACTTTCCACCAAACACCTGTCTATTTACAGTTGACACAAACATCTGAAGTTCTTTCTTGGCCCAGACAACAAAGGCTGTAACAAACAAAATGAAAACTCTGTCATCAGCCCAGGTAAACATAATATTTCAAATCTGTTGTTCTGAAAAGATACAAACATCTGAAATTCTTTCTTTGCCCAGACAACAAAGGCTGTAACAAACAAAATGAAAACTCTGTCATCAGCCCAGGTAAACTTAACATTTTAAATCTGTTTTTCAGAAAAGATACAAACATCTGAAGTTCTTTCTTGGCCCAGACAACAAAGGCTGTAACAAAGATAATGAAAACTCTGTCATCAGCCCAGGTAAACATAATATTTTAAATCTGTTGTTCTGAAAAGATACAAACATCTGAAGTTCTTTCTTGGCCCAGACAACAAAGGCTGTAACAAACAAAATGAAAACTCTGTCATCAGCCCAGGTAAACTTAACATTTTAAATCTGTTGTTCTGAAAAGATACAAACATCTGAAGTTCTTTCTTGGCCCAGACAACAAAGGCTGTAACAAAGATAATGAAAACTGTGTCATCAGCCCAGGTAAACTTAACATTTTAGATCTGTTGTTCAGAAAAGATACAAACATCTGATGTTCTTTCTTGGCCCAGACAACAAAGGCTGTAACAAAGATAATGAAAACTCTGTCATCAGTCCAGGTAAACATAATATTTTAGATCTGTTGTTCTGAAAAGATACAAACATCTGAAGTTCTTTCTTGGCCCAGACAACAAAGGCTGTAACAAAGATAATGAAAACTGTGTCATCAGTCCAGGTAAACTTAACATTTTAGATCTGTTGTTCAGAAAAGATACAAACATCTGAAGTTCTTTCTTGGCCCAGACAACAAAGGCTGTAACAAAGATAATGAAAACTGTGTCATCAGTCCAGGTACACTTAACATTTTAGATCTGTTGTTCTGAAAAGATACAAACATCTGAAGTTCTTTCTTGGCCCAGACAACAAAGGCTGTAACAAAGATAATGAAAACTGTGTCATCAGTCCAGGTAAACTTAACATTTTAGATCTGTTGTTCTGAAAAGATACAAACATCTGAAGTTCTTTCTTGGCCCAGACAACAAAGGCTGTAACAAAGATAATGAAAACTGTGTCATCAGTCCAGGTAAACATAACTTTTCTAAATGTTTTCCGAAAAGATACAGTGTATAGGCAGTTATTCCGTATTTGCATATTACAGAGTTATCTGCCCTTGCGGGTAGGTATACGTCATGTGTTTTCGAGCGTAACGTCATACTTTTCGGAGAAAATGACGTGAATTGCGCTAATAAAATAATGACGTAACAAATGATACCTACCCGCAAGGGAGCTAACTCTGTAATATACACGGACCGAATATTCTGATATATGTCATGTTAAGGATGATATTTTTTGTTGTTATCAGGCCATCGATGTGGAGGAGAAACACATGAAGTAGTGGCATGTGAATAATACCTACTGTTAATATATCTTGAATGGTAAACCTAAAGAAATAGTCAATTCTTTACCATTTTTTCACTTTATTATTTTCATTTTTTTTTTCTATAAATTTACTACAGTGGAACTTGGTTGATACAAATTTGGATAATTCGAAAACCCGGCTTAATACCAAGTTCTTTGCTGGTCCCGGCCGAATTCCCTCTTTACCTTTGTTTAAAGAACTCGGATAATTCAAATTTGGAAAACTCAAAGAACTCGGATAATACGAAGTACATTTTAGGTCCGAATGACAAAAAACATACATAAAAGCTTCTTATAACTTGAAATGAGATTTTTTGGACAATGAGATTGCCGAAAATGCCGATTTCTTTTTCATAAATCTGCCGTAGAACGGTTTTATTGTCATAATTTTGCAACTACCATCGGCGATTTTAACATCTCTCTTGTTCACATTGTTTTACGACATGGAACTAGTCTATATAGTACCAAGTAGAGAGATCGTCAGTAGACACGAGAACTTGCTTAATTCAAAAGCTCGGGTAACTCGAAGTTTTATCTCGGTCCCTTCGACTTCGTATTAACCGAGTTCCACTGTATTATAAAATCTCATCAAAGAGAACAAGATAAATTGCATATCCTGATTAATAATAGCAGAAAGATGAAGTTATTTTGTTCTCAATATTGTTACGGAAGTATTGCACTTGTTCCTGTTCTGGTTTTTGAGTCTCACCTGACATACAGCCGTAATGTTCCTGAAAAGCCTTCATAAACTCCTTGCCAGTCTCTGACAGACAAGGAATGAACACATCACACAGTCGACGGATATACAGAGTTGTTGCCCCTTCAAACTTCAGCTGACGAATATTATATTTAATGATGGAACTTCTGTTCTTCAGGAACAAGTCACAGGCCTGTAAAAACCAAACAGGAATGGTATAAAATGTCTCTAAGCAGTGTATTGTATTTCCGTTGTATTTTACATCTTATCCTCCTGCATTCTCTCTATCTCTGAGTATCTGCTGAGATGTTTAATGCCTTTCACAATTCTGGATGGGATGAATATGGCAATACAAGATAGCATGTGACAGCCATGGGTGATACTATAGTTACCCTCCACCTCAAATTTCATCAGGATAAGGGTCATCATAAGCTAAGTGTGTATATAAGACATATTCCAAAATTGCATATTACAGAGTTATCTGCACTTGCGGGTAGGTATTGATTGTGACATCATGTGTTTGCGAGCGTAACGTCATACGTTTCTGAGAAAACGAAATGAATTGCGCTCACAAAATAATGACACAACAATCGATACCGACTCGCAAGGGAGCTAACTCTGTAATATGCAAAGATAGAATAGGTAATCCCTCAGCTCCTGACTAAGGCATAATAAATTTTTAAATGGACATTTTTTTTTATAGTTAATCATTACTAAATGAGCACTATATCAAGTGGAACCTGGATCAAAATTGACCCCTTATTGAACTTCTATCAAGTACATCTGTACTACGCTATACCTGTGCAGACTTGCCGAGTCTGATAAGCTGCATCACTGCTCGTCTTGCTGCCCGAGGCCCGCCACGTAGAGATCTCTCTGGGGATACCTGTAACTCTCCCATTAGTCCCTCAGTCAACTGTTTTACACGATGATCTATCCTTGCTCTGAAATTATGTCAAAGAAGCTAGTTACTATAGTATGATAAGAAGGGGAGATAATTATCATTTTACAATATCAGGTTTATTGGTTATATTTGTTTAATGTCCTATTAACAGCCAGAGTCATGTAAGGAAGTGCTAGGTTTGTTGGTGAAGGAAAGCTGGACTACCCAGAGAAAAACCATTGACCAGTGGTCAGTACCTGGCAACTGCCCCACCTGGGATTCGAACTCGCAACCCAGAGGTTGAGTACTTGTGGTATATAGTATGTCGAGACATCTTAACCACTCAGCCACCGCGGCCCCAATATCAGACAAAGGTAAGCAGTTAGCTTTCTATAATAAGATATTACATTGTATCTAAATTTTACATGCAGATTATTGAGCATTTTTTTCTTAATTTTACATTTTCATCTTTTCTCTTTTTCCCCACAAAGATGATAACTGAGAGAAGATAGCTGTAATTCCGTGACAACATCCCAATCAATCAAAATAGTTACAATTAATAATACATAATACATGTACATCTTAACACCAATACAGCTTGAATGACTAACCTGAATTCTTTCACGGCAGGAACTTTTGGACAGTCTTTTAAATATTCATTAACTGTAAAGTACAAATGATATGCAGTACAAATGATATGCAGTTGTAATACTGTTCATAATACACATCACTAAAACTTGAAACACATTAAACTTTAAATATTATAATATTATAATGATATAAATTATCAAACTTTTTGTGAATATACATACCTCTTTCAACTAAATCAACAGCTCCTTCAAAGTCTCTTTGTGCAATGCACATGTCTAGATCTTCAGGAAGTTCTTGTAGCCAATCAGAGTTAAGAAAATCTGTTTCTATGGCAGCAAGAGCCTCACTGTCATCCTCTTCTCCAAAGGCTGTGAAAATAGATAAGATTTTGTGAATACTGGAGAGATTGTGTTTTATGTAGACTATGGGTCATACATTGGTGGTAAAGGAAGGTAGGAGTACACAAACAGCTGACTTAGTTATGTACAGTTGACCTAGTTATTAGTGGTGTTTTGATTAATCGACCTAGTTATGTACAGTAACTAAATCCATCATTCAGAGGTGAAAGGTTATTGATGTCATGCACCTTATCACTAGGTACTCACACCCCTTATACAGTCTGCGAATTTAAGCACTAGTCCGATGCCCACGACTAGAAATTTTACAGCCAGTCTAATGCCAACTGTAATGAACTTATCCGATTGGACTAGTAGCTCCCTATTAAAATCGTTAAATACTACATTTACAAGAGCGGTGGTCAATTGCATTTTGAACACATTTTGAGTGCATTCTTCATGCAATTATTTTAGTCCGGATGCATCCGACTGTAATTTTGGTAAATAAAAATGTAAACTGATTGCTGACTTTAAAGTGCTGAAGGAAAACGGCTATAGATTAATTTAGATTTAACTTTGACTAGTAATTAAATAGTCTGACTTGTAAATTTTTGTGGTTTACTAGTCCAAATGACTTGCAGCGAAAAAAATTAACGTCACAGACTGCTTATATAGACAATATTTTTTTCCTATTCTATGACAGAATTATAAAAGACTATCTGACCATTATACTCACGATTACTATCCTCTGTTGGTGTTGCCAAGGTAACGGCCTGTTGCTCGGCTAAGAAGATCGCGGCCTCTTTCTTCTGTTTGTCCCTACTAGCCTTCCTCTTTTTTGTTTCTTCTAAAATGTCCAGCCACTGTCTCTGTAAAAGGAAAAATATTTGAAGTTATAAATATATCAAACCACAGTAATATTTGAAAATAGACAAATATATCAAACCACAGTAATATTTGAAAATAGACAAACTGGTTTGTATGACTGGATCAAGCCAAAGTCATATTTTTTTTCTATTAGGGCCAGGTGAGTACTTGGTACTTAACTAGAATCTGGCTTGACTATCATATGGGTATAGCATAAACATTGTACCTGATAGTTCAATGATATGAATTCAAATTGTTCACAATACAGCAGAATTTGTCAATATTTTTTGCATTATTTTTCATATAAAGGGATGCAGAAAAATAGTTTTATACAATATTTTACTTTGTGGTTATGAGGCACCTGAAAATAAAACTGATATTTTTTACCTTAGCTTTAGCACTGTCTGCTTGGTACATCTTGGAGTCTGGGAACATGAGGATTTTGAAAGCATTCTTGACTGGTCCAGCATCCCGAACATTGACCACAGCTAGACTGTCCAGCTCATAGAGGCCCTGGAATCTGTACCTTACTGGCCCTCGCCTACAATACATTCAGAACATTATTTGTCTAAAAAATTCACTGTGATCCGTTTTTTATTGATATAGGTCAAAATTAAAATGTTGGATCACAGCAACCTACTTTTGAAGCAACAAGTATAGTGTTGGAGGAGAAAGAGCCTGTACAAGATCATATACAGTACATCTTTTTTTAAAAGAATGTATTTTAGTGTAAAGAAGCCATTACTCTCAGTGATTATCTTGAATTTAAGGCATGTGTGCTAATTCATAATTGTACTGACACATAACTGAATTGGTAAAGTTGAAACAACTTATAGCAAAGTTCCAGGAGTGTCCAGGAGTGTTACTGCATGGTCCATTTGGGGATTCAAATATAAAAGCCAAGTATTTTCGTTGTTAACAATAAAATTGATATAAAAGTAATACCTAAATAGCTTCAGCATACATTAAAATAAACAATTCATGTAATTTTATCGAATATAAATATCCCCTGTCTTGTTTTCAACAAAGAAACAATTTCGATCACAAACGAAAAATCTCGAGTCCACCATCTTGGATCCAAGTGGTACGTTTCTGCAAACAAACTACTTGTACCGGTACAGATCTGCTGGTACGGCGCGTTCCATTTGAGATACAGCAATTTGGTATTGATACAACTGGTATGAATCTGCAAATTCTGATTATTAGTCCCTGTTCTTACCTATTAGGGAGCCATGTTGCTATCATTAAGCTGTCGTTAAGAAGGAAGGAGTGGACTCGCTGGATTTGCATGAAAGACTCTGCGTCGAGTTCCGCCAGGTCACTGTTGTGTACAAGGTGTCGTCCAGGGACCTCTGTTACACTCTGTTATATAGAAAACAGTACATCATATCCCTATATCACATATCTAATATCCCACAGGGACCTCTGTTACACTCTGTTATATAGAAAACAGTACATCATATCCCTATATCACATATCTAATATCCCACAGGGACCTCTGTTACACTCTGTTATATAGAAAACAGTACATCATATCCCTATATCACATATCTAATATCCCACAGGGACCTCTTCATTGTAAAGTACATCAATTCTGGCCTCTGTTACACTCTGTTATATAGAAAACAGTACATCATATCCCTATATCACATATCTAATATCCCACAGGGCCTCTGTTACACTCTGTTATATATAGAAAACAGTACATCATATCCCTATATCACATATCTAATATCCCACAGGGACCTCTGTTACACTCTGTTATATAGAAAAACAGTACATCATATCCCTATATCACATATCTAATATCCCACAGGGACCTCTGTTACACTCTGTTATATAGAAAACAGTACATCATATCCCTATATCACATATCTAATATCCCACAGGGACCTCTGTTACACTCTGTTATATATAGAAAACAGTACATCATATCCCTATATCACATATCTAATATCCCACAGGGACCTCTGTTACATATAGAAAACAGTACATCATATCACTATATCACATATCTAATATCCCACAGGGACCTCTGTTACACTCTGTTATATATAAAAACAGTACATCATATCCCTATATCACATATCTAATATCCCACAGGGACCTCTGTTACACTCTGTTATATAGAAAACAGTACATCATATCCCTATATCACATATCTAATATCCCACAGGGACCTCTGTTACACTCTGTTATATAGAAAACAGTACATCATATCACTATATCACATATCTAATATCCCACAGGGACCTCTGTTACACTCTGTTTATATATAGAAAACAGTACATCATATCCTATATCACATATCTAATATCCCACAGGGACCTCTGTTACACTCTGTTATATAGAAAACAGTACATCATATCACTATATCACATATCTAATATCCCACAGGGACCTCTGTTACACTCTGTTATATAGAAAACAGTACATCATATCACTATATCACATATCTAATATCCCACAGGGACCTCTGTTACACTCTGTTATATAGAAAACAGTACATCATCCTATATCCATATCTAATATCCACAGGACCTCGTTACATGTTATAAGAAAACAGTACATATCCTTATCACACTAATACCCAGGACCTCTGTTACACTCTGTTATATAGAAAACAGTACATCATATCCCTATATCACATATCTAATATCCCACAGGGACCTCTGTTACACTCTGTTATATAGAAAACAGTACATCATATCCCTATATCACATATCTAATATCCCACAGGGACCTCTGTTACACTCTGTTATATAGAAAACAGTACATCATATCCTATATCACATATCTAATATCACAGGACCTATCTAATATCCCACAGGGACCCCAACCTCTGTTACACTCTGTTATATAGAAAACAGTACATCATATCACTATATCACATATCTAATATCCCACAGGGACCTCTGTTACACTCTGTTATATAGAAAACAGTACATCATATCACCTATATCACATATCTAATATCCCACAGGGACCTCTGTTACACTCTGTTATATATAGAAAACAGTACATCATATCACTATATCACACATATCTAATATCCCACAGGAACCTCTGTTACACTCTGTTATATAGAAAACAGTACATCATATCCCTATATCACATATCTAATATCCCACAGGGACCTCTGTTACACTCTGTTATATATAGAAAACAGTACATCATATCCCTATATCACATATCTAATATCCCACAGGGACCTCTGTTACACTCTGTTATATAGAAAACAGTACATCATATCACTATATCACATATCTAATATCCCACAGGGACCTCTGTTACACTCTGTTATATAGAAAACAGTACATCATATCCCTATATCACATATCTAATATCCCACAGGGACCTCTGTTACACTCTGTTATATAGAAAACAGTACATCATATCACTATATCACATATCTAATATCCCACAGGGACCTCTGTTACACTCTGTTATATATAGAAAACAGTACATCATATCCCTATATCACATATCTAATATCCCACAGGGACCTCTGTTACACTCTGTTATATAGAAAACAGTACATCATATCCCTATATCACATATCTAATATCCCACAGGGACCTCTGTTACACTCTGTTATATATAGAAAACAGTACATCATATCCCTATATCACATATCTAATATCCCACAGGGACCTCTGTTACACTCTGTTATATAGAAAACAGTACATCATATCCCTATATCACATATCTAATATCCCACAGGGACCTCTGTTACACTCTTTATATAGAAAACAGTACATCATATCACTATATCACATATCTAATATCCCACAGGGACCTCTGTTACACTCTGTTATATAGAAAACAGTACATCATATCACTATATCACATATCTAATATCCCACAGGGACCTCTGTTACACTCTGTTATATATAGAAAACAGTACATCATATCCCTATATCACATATCTAATATCCCACAGGGACCTCTGTTACACTCTGTTATATATAGAAAACAGTACATCATATCCCTATATCACATATCTAATATCCCACAGGGACCTCTGTTACACTCTGTTATATAGAAACTCATAACATGTTATCTGTATATAGAAAACAGTACATCATATCCCTATATCACATATCTAATATCCCACAGGGACCTCTGTTACACTCTGTTATATATAGAAAACAGTACATCATATCCCTATATCACATATCTAATATCCCACAGGGACCTCTGTTACACTCTGTTATATAGAAAAAAGTACATCATATCCTATATCACATATCTAATATCCCACAGGGACCTCTGTTACACTCTGTTATATATAGAAAACAGTACATCATATCACTATATATCACATATCTAATATCCCACAGGGACCTCTGTTACACTCTGTTATATAGAAAACAGTACATCATATCACCTATATCACATATCTAATATCCCACAGGGACCTCTGTTACACTCTGTTATATATAGAAAACAGTACATCATATCCCTATATCACATATCTAATATCCCACAGGGACCTCTGTTACACTCTGTTATATAGAAAACAGTACATCATATCCCTATATCACATATCTAATATCCCACAGGGACCTCTGTTACACTCTGTTATATATAGAAAACAGTACATCATATCACTATATCACATATCTAATATCCCACAGGGACCTCTGTTACACTCGTTACAGTACTCTGTTGTTACACTATATAGAAAACAGTACATCATATCACTATATCACATATCTAATATCCCACAGGGACCTCATATATCTACTCTGTTATCTGTATATATAGAAAACAGTACATCATATCCCTATCATATCCTAATATCCCACAGGGACCTCTGTTACACTCTGTTATATATAGAAAACAGTACATCATATCCCTATATTCACATATCTAATATCCCACAGGGACCTCTGTTACACTCTGTTATATATAGAAAACAGTACATCATATCCCTATATCACATATCTAATATCCCACAGGGACCTCTGTTACACTCTGTTATATATAGAAAACAGTACATCATATCCTATATCACATATCTAATATCCCACAGGGACCTCTGTTACACTCTGTTATATATAGAAAACAGTACATCATATCCCTATATCACATATCTAATATCCCACAGGGACCTCTGTTACACTCTGTTTATATAGAAAACAGTACATCATATCCCTATATCACATATCTAATATCCCACAGGGACCTCTGTTACACTCTGTTATATAGAAAACAGTACATCATATCCCTATATCACATATCTAATATCCCACAGGGACCTCTGTTACACTCTGTTATATAGAAAACAGTACATCATATCCCTATTACATCATATCACAGGGACTGTTATATAGAAAGTACATCATATATCACATATCTAATATCCCACAGGGACCTCTGTTACACTCTGTTATATAGAAAAACAGTACATCATATCACTATATCACATATCTAATATCCCACAGGGACC
This sequence comes from Argopecten irradians, assembly GCF_041381155.1. NCBI lineage: Eukaryota > Metazoa > Mollusca > Bivalvia > Pectinida > Pectinidae > Argopecten > Argopecten irradians. Next base: position 1,216,843 of record NC_091134.1, on the reverse strand, counting down.
TCTGTTACACTCTGTTATATAGAAAACAGTACATCATCATATCCCATATATCACATATCTAATATCCCACAGGGACCTCTGTTACACTCTGTTATATATAGAAAACAGTACATCATATCCCTATATCACATATCTAATATCCCACAGGGACCTCTGTTACACTCTGTTATATATAGAAAACAGTACATCATATCACTATATCACATATCTAATATCCCACAGGGACCTCTGTTACACTCTGTTATATATAGAAAACAGTACATCATATCCCTATATCACATATCTAATATCCCACAGGGACCTCTGTTACACTCTGTTATATAGAAAACAGTACATCATATCCCTATATCACATATCTAATATCCCACAGGGACCTCTGTTACACTCTGTTATATAGAAAACAGTACATCATATCCCTATATCACATATCTAATATCCCACAGGGACCTCTGTTACACTCTGTTATATAGAAAACAGTACATCATATCCCTATATCACATATCTAATATCCCACAGGGACCTCTGTTACACTCTGTTATATAGAAAACAGTACATCATATCCCTATATCACATATCTAATATCCCACAGGGACCTCTGTTACACTCTGTTATATAGAAAACAGTACATCATATCACTATATCACATATCTAATATCCCACAGGGACCTCTGTTACACTCTGTTATATAGAAAACAGTACATCATATCCCTATATCACATATCTAATATCCCACAGGGACCTCTGTTACACTCTGTTATATAGAAAACAGTACATCATATCCCTATATCACATATCTAATATCCCACAGGGACCTCTGTTACACTCTGTTATATAGAAAACAGTACATCATATCCCTATATCACATATCTAATATCCCACAGGGACCTCTGTTACACTCTGTTATATATAGAAAACAGTACATCATATCCCTATATCACATATCTAATATCCCACAGGGACCTCTGTTACACTCTGTTATATATAGAAAACAGTACATCATATCACCTATATCACATATCTAATATCCCACAGGGACCTCTGTTACACTCTGTTATATAGAAAACAGTACATCATATCCCTATATCACATATCTAATATCCCACAGGGACCTCTGTTACACTCTGTTATATAGAAAACAGTACATCATAATATCACATATCTAATATCCACAGGGACCTCTGTTACACTCTGTTATAGAAAACAGTACATCATATCATATCACATATCTAATATCCCACAGGGACCTCTGTTACACTCTGTTATATAGAAAACAGTACATCATATCCCTATATCACATATCTAATATCCCACAGGGACCTCTGTTACACTCTGTTATATATAGAAAACAGTACATCATATCCCTATATCACATAGCTTAATTCAGTCACATATTTAATATCCCACAGGAACCTGGCACAAAAATTTTAACCAACAGTACACATATATATTATATATATATATATATATATTATAGTATTATATATATATATAGTGTTGGTTAAAATCTTAGTGCCAGGCCCCTGTGTAATATCCAATACATCTATTATCACATAATTATACAATAACCATAAAGTGTAAGATATAAAGTTGAAAAGAATCCATTGTAAAATCATGACACAGACAACTTTGGGAGATCTAAAATTTATAATCCATTCCAGACTTTTTTGATACTGAAATGTACCTGTATGGAAAATGTTGACTCCAGATTACACAGTTCTGTACAATTAAAGAGGTAAGAAGACATAACGAAGAAAATCTCAGATAAACTGGATGATTATGTTTTTGTTCTTCTGACATCAGATCTTAAAGTTTTAATATTTCTGTTTTTATATGTACCTATTGGCTTGGTTGGAAGTTTGGGAGGATAATCGAATAAATTGGAAAAATGTGTGACCATGTAGTCTGGCAGGGAATCTGATCCAATAACTTTACAAGTCTAATGCCGCCTAACTACATACATGTACATATGTGTGAATGACAATGGTGCCTATCAGGACACAATGTTATGTTTCATGGAAAGGCATGCACCACAGTCAATTTTCTATGTCAAATATACTTTATCTGAATACATTGAGTAGACAGGATGCAGCAGCATGCTTCTGTTAACTTACCGAACAGCCTTCGACTTTCTCAAGGAGAAAAGCCAGATTTTTCCTTGTTTCTTCTTCTGGGTTTTCTTGCTCTTGTTGTTCTCTTGGTTCTTCAACTATTGCTGTAAATATATAATTACTATAGAGCATTATCTCCCCTTGACTAACAAAGCTTTATAGCTCTCTTCATGAAGCTGTTAGTACCATTATTTATATAAATGTACATGTATTGTGTTAACGTTTCGGCAGGATATTTTATATATTTATTAATTGCACAGGATATTATATCAACTCACTTTATCTAAACATTCATTAATTTATACTAAATTCAACAGATCAGAACTAGCATTATCTCCCCTTTACTTATGATTAAAAATGCTTAACTGCTGACAAATGGTACATTTTCTTCCATCAAAATCAGGAGCAGACAAATTGTTTTTTTTTTAGTTACAAAAGTTACTTACATACACCATTACTACCATTGAAAATTTTGAGCTTTTAATTTTACTTCAAGATTAAATAGAAATATGTCTGTTAGACATTAAGTACTGCTAACTACTTCCTAGAACCTTAATTTCGAGAACAATGTGCATTTATAAGGCTCCTGCTCTGAGATATAATGCACGTCCAACAATGCAACAAATAATCAATAAATAACTGGCAGACATCCTCGGCAACACGTGTACATACCACTATCAATTACTCATTACCCTTGGGACTATTGCAAGGAGATGGTTTACGTCCTTGATGTATTGTAAAAAATACTTTCCTTCATCAGAACTTAAAATGCGTTTCTAGTACCAGGTATATTGTAGCTACTAGCTGACACAAATACTTGTAGCTGGGAGATCATTGGAGCCTACTGCATTAATATCAAAAGTGGGTAAAAAAACCTTGAAGAAGAAAACATAAGTCTTGTGAAAAACATGTCTGTTTTATTCTTTAAAAAAGTGTGACTGGTATGATCAATTTTACCGAGACTAACCTTTGTCACTGACCAGTGACATTTCCATCATGGACGACATGAGACTCTTTTGTTCAGTGAGAGTGTGGCTAAGTTGATACATCTCACCCTCCAAGACTGAGAGAAGGGTTAAGGACGTCTACTTAAATAAATCATGCTTAATACAGTATGCCACCTGGGCTCGAATCCGTGACCTCGGACTTACTGATCTGCTGCTCTGTACAGATCTATCATGAGCTAAATACAGGTAAATTCCCCTACTATGAAGCTAGAAGGCAACTGTATCACATTACAACTAAAACCAGCTACACTAATATAACTTTTGTATAAAAACTATATCTTACAGTATTTGAAAAGAACAATAACTATAATCTTTAAGTTATTTTGTATTGAAATTTATTACATTGGAAATAGCACTTCTCAGAATATGTATAAGTGCATCTGCTTCAGTTAAAGGATACTGGATATTTCTTTAGCCGTCTCAATAAACTGAAAATAGTTCTTGTAGACATTTTTCTTCAGGGAATGTGCTGTTTCGTCTGACAAAATCTGGACTTTCTGTTTCATAACCAATAAATCACTTTCCCCTCCAGGTCCCTCTGCCAATTTGCTGACAACTGTAAATAGAAAACAAATAATACATATATCTACTTACAAAAAATATAATAAAAAATAACTGGCCTTATTTGCCTGTATTGGTAATGTAAAGTTGCTTTTTGGATGATTCACCTATTGATAATGGTTACAAATCTCAGCTCAATCACCAATGGCAGTTGGAATTGACATGGTACACGTTATGTCTATTGCATTGCCAGCTTTTACAAATGACATGCAAAACAGCTGCAAAATGGTCCCCGCCCACCTTGAACTCTTGTTTACATTAACAACCTGCAGCTAATGAGAAGTCTTATCCATACTGGATAGTAATAAACAAAAGGGAATATTTCAAAGTATTCACATACAAAATTACAAAGAATAAAAATAAATATTTCTCACAATTTTCAGGATTAAAATCCTGCTTTGAGAGCACTCTTGCCAATCCTCCATGGTCGGCCATTTCCGTGAGTGACTAAATTAAAAACCGAATTATCGTCATTAATTTCCGGACATTTTATTTTCTATCTGTTGATTATCTAATTATACATAATATTGATATATAAAGTTTTATAATAATATTAAACATACATGAAATAATTTATCCGTTAATTACTAAAATATCGCTGTACCATTTTAAGTTTTGTTGCGGAGTTTTTTTTTAATTTCGTATCGAATTTTAGATCCGCCTGGCAATGGCGGCGATTAGAAAAGGCAGAGTGAGTCTCCAGACTTTTTGTTTGGCTGCGTGTGTTTCCCTGCTGCCATGTATCGGTGTTTTTGGCAGAAGCTTCCAGAATATATGGGACGACTTTTGGATCGTATTACTCCTGGCTTACATCGCCTGTTACAATGGAGTCCTGTTTGTCATATACAATGTCCAGAGGAATGAGAAAGACATTTACAAGGTTGTTACAGAGATCTGACACGTTGTTAAGATACTGCCGAACTGTTTATTTGAACAGAGATTCTTGTTGTTGCTTTATTGGTAAAAATCATTCAAACATAATAACAAAAACAGTACTGTAACTGATGTTATAAAACAAATGTTTTTTTTTAAGTCTAAAATACAATATTGGCCAAAGTACGTATACCAGTAACACGTTAGTGGGCTCCACAGGGCAAGCTGTGGGTAACATTATAGGTTTATCGAGTGTAAGGCAACTTCAAGTAAACATGGTTTGACTAGGCTTATCATAGAGATATCGTTTTTCGCCCACTTAAAAAGTAGGTATTAATAGAAATAAAAGAAAGTCAAACTAATCATAATGCACATACATTAATCTACTGCTGATTATAAATTTAAGGGGTTTTAAGCTCTCTCCTTGTCCTATATTCATATATCTAGCTTAAGACGTAAACAATGTATAATAAATACCTTCCGGTTGCCGACGTCATCATGTTTCACCCACCTCGCCAAACAACATTCTACGATGATTAACAAATAATTTATGTCGTATAAATATTAATAAAGATATTTTGCTTTATTCTGTCGTTATTAACCATGAAAATAAATAGATTAATTCTAGTACAAGAAAGAAAGGAAATTAAATGGGGATGTGGAAAATGTATTAACATTGGTTTTTAATCGTTTTACTACCTTAATAGGGCAATTTAATGATATATGTTGAAAAATATTAATTTTGAGTTATTTCAATGAAATATAAAATGACAAGAATTATTTCATTAAAATTAAGAAACATCGTACATTGTGGTGTCCATAAAAATTGTTATAATCGATACAATCGTCCATTTAACACTTATGTGACCCCAAGCATTCCCGATGATATTTCTGCAGTTATAAAGATGCCCGTAACGTCTTGTAAATAGTTTAAGACTGAAAACCATTCCATTACGAAATAGCATTACAAAATTATCTCCAAATATAAACATTTTAAGTGGGCTTAATATAGATTAGTAGATCGTTTCGAATTCTCATCATAATTTTGCAATGAGAAGGAATAAATAGCAACCACACTATAAAAAAAATAGCCAGGTATGTGACGTCATGGCTTTATGTGCAAATGACGTCACCTGGAAATCAAAGTGTGCAATTATTGATCAGCGTGAAAATAGAGCGTCGTACGATATACATTGATGCGTATGTTTGATTTTCATATGGAATCTAAGTATATAATTGCTTTTAAATAGTACTGGACAGTGATAAACCAAAACAAGCCAAAAATCTAAATTGAATTTTATTAAATAATTAATTTTAAAATTTTATATTTCAGAAATTGTCATGTTTTGTATATAAAGTAAAGTTAGTATGTACCAAAGGGACAATTCGCTCAGGCTAATTCTTCTACATAACCAAGAAGCAAAATATGGCATAAATGTATTGTTCTACATTTCTTATGAAACATATAACATAAAATATTGACAAATTCCATGTCATTGTTTAGTATTTTAATTAATATCGTTGAAATATCAAATCGTTGATCAATACGATTAAGCAGGTACAATGTGGACGCTGTACCCATACCCGAGCCAAAGTCACGCACGTTAAACAAATAAACTACATAACCACTGAGAAGATGATAAAATGATTTTTAGGCAAGACAATTCACCTAATAAGGTAAACACACTATTGTTTGAGCGATTTGAGCAGTTCTAGAAAAAGGTTGCATTACTCTACGAGCAAGGGACAGGGTTTGGCATACAAGAAGTTCGACCACAATGTGTAATGGTTGACAGTGAGCGAGGTTGAACATCTACACACATGTCACAGCCACAGGCTTTTCAGACATATCACAGTAAAACCGACTGATCTAATTTCTATAAAAACTGGTTTTTCCGATATATGTACAAATTTAAATGTTCTCTTAGACTGAATTGTCCCTTTAAGTTAAAAAAAAAGATTATTTCAAAATGTTAAATAGATGGATTTGTTTTCTTTAGGTGGCAGTACGAGCAGCATTATTGGGAACAGTATTTGGACTTGGATTACTTATAAGTTGGTCTGGAACAACATGGACCTATTTTGGCTGGTACATAATTGCACTGAGCTTTTTCCATTTTTCGGAATATTACACTACAGCTGTAACCAATCCACGATCACTGACTTTAGATTCATTCCTACTTGATCACAGTCGAGAATATAAACTGGCTGCTATGGCGAGCTGGTTAGAGTTTAGTATTGAATGGTACATAGCACCAGGTAAGTTTATGTATCACTTTGTATTTACTCTAAAGGCAGAAATAGTTTCAAAGATGTCAATAATATATGTACATTCATGTACGATGATTAAATAAGATTTGGTAGTTTTTGGTGTTTTTTTTTTATAAGAAAAATACTAAGTTAAATATATTTATAAAAATAAGATACTAAAGATAATACCTAATGCAAATGGTTTTTATTTTTTGTTTTTTATTTTGCTTATGAACGTTATTATTTTCATTCCAATCAATTTCAAAATATTGAACTATATACTTTACCTGATTTTAGGTCTGAAGCAGTTCCATATGATCAGTTTTGTGGGCTTGCTGATAGTGGTACTAGGGGAGATAATTCGTAAGGCCAGTATGTTTACAGCCAAGACAAACTTTAACCATTACGTCCAGTACATCAAACAAGATGGCCACACGTTAGTTACATCTGGCATCTACTCTTATTGTCGTCATCCATCCTACGTAGGCTGGTTCTATTGGAGCATCGGCACACAGGTATGTCATACATGTAGGTAAACTATTGGTACATAGGTACACTGTCATAGGTACGTGGCTATATATATCATATATTGTAGGTTCACAGGTTAATTTGTCAAATATAGTACAGGTCAGTACTTCCTTACATTATTATGTTCACATCTGCATCAGGGAGTTATTGCTCTTGGCGTCACTAGGTGGCGCTAGTGCTCTTGTTGGTATAGAAATATAAACAATATGGCGGCTTATCATTTGTGCAGCCGATGAGCGCTATTTGTCACACCTAAGCGTAATTGTAGCTTAACTTTCCAATTGACTTTCTGTCAACAGTAATTATTAACACAATAATACCAATATCATTTTCTTTTTTTACAGCTGATCCTATTCAATCCAGTCTGTCTGATAGGATATACTATTGTGTCATGGAAATTCTTTAAGGAAAGGATTTACGAAGAAGAAATTTATTTGCTCAACTTTTTTGGAGAACATTATTTGGACTACCAGAAGAGAGTTGGCACTGGCTTGCCGTTTATTTCCGGGTACCGAGGAGAAATGTAGACTGTATGTGATAACTATGCACTAAATACCAAATTTATGCCTTTATCAGTCGAATTCCATTAGTATTTATAGAAATGTAACAAACAATAGTGTATTGTGTCCACAGTATGCGGTCAACATAAAATTTACAAACCTAGTTAGGGCATCCTTGTATTCATTTAATTAAAAACAAATAGAGTTTATTTATATTTCACCATAATATCTACAAATAAATCTTTTCAGTAAATAAAATCATGTACATATATGAATTCGCATTGACAATTCAGTCCCTTTTAACCCCGATCACAGACAGGTTTCAGATTGTAAAGTAAACCCTGTCCTATAACATGCAATATTTAAGCCCATGTAGCGTAACCCACGTCCACAAAAAAACGATCATTTTCCAGAATCTCCAAATATTGAAATAAAATCTGTTGCACAAATAGACCTATAGCTTTTAAACTTTAATGATACAAAAATATGATAAATGGTATGAGGATAATTTTTTTTTGTTAAAGGCCCATTACCTTTCCGGAGCAAAATATAAAGGTTTCTTAAAAAACATTAATATCATCAGAAAATGCATACCGATGACGTAAAATAAGGTTTCGACACCAAACATATGCATGATTTTCTGCATATTATATATATGAAAACAGTGGAGAGACAATTCGCTGTTTTGCCGTCTGGCGCAGTGATGGTCAACTACTGCGCGGTATTTAGGACGACAGTGGGAAACATAATACGACCCGCATTATGAAAATAAACATTTTATTTATTTTAATCAAATCGTTCAGAAGGTGATGATAAATGTAGTCTTAACTGTAAGTTTATAACTTTTGCGACTCTACAAAATTATAGATCTTGTTTTACATTCCCATTTTAAAAATTAAAAGCCGTTTCGGAAAGGTAGTGGGCCTTTAATAATTTTGGGCATTTTTTTAAGTTCTGTCATAATTTTTGAAGGGTCCAATAGATGATACTTTTATATACTGTATAACATTAAATAATCGTGGGTACTTACTTTCGTCATTACAAATATTTGGCCGTTAAACAGTGATTCCAATAATCTATAAAACAGCTTTTGTTGTGTTATATTTGTGGTTTCACTCACCCATGAAAACAGCGAAGGTTTCTACACCATGGACATTTTATGTTATAAAGTAGTACGTACTTGTTTTTTAGAATGTACATATAATTTTATTACTGTATATCGTTTGTTATAAATGGCCTGAATATGTGATATTTATGAATTGTTACAAGTGTAGATGTTGAGAAGGTATTTGTGATGCAGTATAAGTGTTTTTAGATTATATTGATTTCCAAACTCTATGCCCTTGGTTTGGCGGTACATGTACATTGTGGTATGAATTATATCTGGTAGCTATAGGACTTTATATAAGGAATTTCCTGGGCTAATTAGAAGTGATCATGGTTATATTTGAAATGACAATTAAATGTACTACTCCAGAATATCCTCATTCCCTATCTTTTAAAGACAATTCATGTTTAATCAGTCGAAAAGTTAGAATACCGGGTAGTTAGTTTAGATTTTTTGGAATCATTGTAATAGAAGCAAAGCCATAAAATATCTTTTGAATTTTCTTACACAATCGTAAGAAATGGTAGAAGCCTAATGGTGTAAATTCAGTATTGAAAACTGCTAACAAGAGTAAATAACTCTGTATTTAATAACTTTTCAATATTCTGTGAGAATTAGGTATATTTACAACACAATTATGTACTTGTAGATTTGTATCCAGTATCCATTGTGTGTAGTTGTCTACCTTATACAGCCACAAGGATAAAACAGGGCTCCCAACATTCTCATGTACAGTAATATGTGTGCCTGTTTAACCCTTGTCATGCTGAGTAAATTTAAGGCGATTTTCTCACCTTACAGCAAATACAAAAGCAACAACATAACAATGATAAAATATTTCAATCATGAATATTTGGAATTTATATTGATGTCAAATATTTAGCAAACAATCATATTTTGAAATTAAACACATCCATATCTTTAAAGATGCTCCACCGCCGACAGAGCATAAATGACATTCATCATTTGAACAATAATTGGTGTTCAATTGTATATATGTATGTCTAATTAACACAAAAACTATAATAAAATAATTCATTTTGCCTTTGGTGCATGCGCAATCAGTCACTTCATTCCATATAGGGTATAGTGACATGGAATTTTTTCGGGATGCAATTAATTATTTCTTTATATTTTCAACATAAAGTAAAATTAGAAGCTCAAACTTTTCAATGGTGGTAATGGTGTAAAGTAAGTAACTTTTGTAACTGAAGAAAAATACTAAATCGTTTGCTCATGTTTTTGATAGTGAAAAAATACCATTTGTCAGCGGTGGAGCATCTTTAATCAATTTATTTAATTTACATTCAATTTTTAATTAAAAGGAGAAAAAAAACTTCATATCATGGCAAATGTAAACGACTTGTCATAATATTTTAATCAAGGGAGATAAATCATAGATAAGATTATTATTATTTGTTTTAGATTTTACATTCCATTATCAGAATAATAAAGTTGTAATACACATGTTAAAATTATCTGGAGTGATGATTATGGAGAACACAGTATACCTGGTATTATGTTTTTTGTCCGATCCTGTATTACACATATTCTGTCATTAACATCAGAGTTGTCTGCCCCTAGGAAGAGGTGGTGCACAGTTCCTGCGTAGCTTGTAAGATTGGCATCACCAGTTGGTGTAACAGTCTTCATTAAAAAGAAGTTTAGCTAAGCAAAGTTATTGATTCTTCCTTTCTAATGACAAATGTAGATGAGATTTCTTCTAACAGAGGAGATGACTCTAAGAAAAAAAATCCAGAATATCTTTGACAGTATGAAGCTACTGTCAGCAGGAACATCCAAGCAAAATAATTAGAAATGGATGGTTTATCATGGCTGTTCTCTTTTTACTAAGGTAAATAAACATTTATTTTATTATGGCTATTTATTATTTGACTGAACACAGATTTTTTTATCATGGCTGGTCTTGTTTTAACAAACATTTCCTTATTATCCAACTCATTATATTGAACACTGATTAATATAGTTTTTAAACATGACACATTCCAGGGTTATTTTATTATCACCAACACTAACGTCACCTTTTTGAATTTGAAGAACTATACATACACAGTTAGTTCCCTTACACTTGTGAATGTTTTTATTGTGTTTTAAATTGTGGCTGGTTATCATGGTGGTCCATATTAGGACAAATTTTATTTCTCATCACGAAACTTTAGCTGAAAACATTTTTCTCTATATAGAGATGCTTTTATAGACTGGTGGTGTTTGTAGAAGTTTGATGCATCAGTAGTACTAAGACTCGATATTTGGTTATGGTTTCTAGACGAGTTGCTTCCGTAGAAGTTTTTCATTCCTTATTAATTGATGAATTACTAACAGCATCACCGCTTTACTAATTAAACTGCTGTGGTTTCCATTTTCAAAACATTGCATTTTAAATTAATATTTCATCACCAAAGAAAGTTTGTGAATTATCTATCAAATCACATACAGCAGTGACCGATCGGTTAAAATGTCTGGACATATTAACCAAGCCCTCTACCTCTGGGTGGCCACAGTTTAAATGCCATGTGGGGCAGTTGCCAGGTACTGACTGATGGTCAGTGGTTTTTCTCCTGGATACTCTGGATTTCCTCCACCAACAAACCTGGTACGTCCTTACATGATCCTGGCTGTTAATAGGACGTTTAACTAATAGAACCCTGGCTGTTATTTTGTATGTCTATCCTAGAGTATCAAGGCTCTGTACACAGTGGATTGACTACAAGCGTAACACATAGTCCAACATATCACATATTGAAGTGATGTTTGATACATGTAGATATTGGTATATTATAGTGTGTGTGCGTATATAAACTAAAGTAATACTTAGTATGAAATGTCATGGTTATTGTTTGATTTCGGAGATTATTAAAAATATCACATGTTAATTAATGTGTTTGTATTGCTTACTATTAAGTCACTAAGCAAAACGACTTTATATCGGGCCTATAAAGGGCTTATTTACATCAACTGGTGTTGGTCTTAATGTTTCTGTAAAGGGCACATGGATCGGATATGGAGTAAATGCATGCTAGAATAAAGAAATAAGTTTGAACATCATACAATATTGGGTCAAATTGGCTGAAGTTGTGAAACAATTGTATTCTCCGTGATCATTATTCCCCGAGATGAAAATAACCATAGGTATGCTGGGATAGCATAGAACAGACCCTTGATGTGTCGCATAAAAATCATACGAAATGCTTGTAAATTTTTACCAATGACTGATCTCATGTCTGTGGTAAAATTTGCTTAAATCATTAAGAAACTTATTCTTCATAGCCCAATTATAGGTATTAAACTCGTCTGACAATATATGTCAATATATAGTTTGAAAAGTTATTTCACAAACACGTTTTCCTCGAAATTCAGTCGTTTTATCAGACCAATCGAGTTACTCACCTTGATTATATATTGAAAGACGAGTTTAATACCTAGGAGCCCAATTAAGAGTTCAGAGAAGAGATACTTTACCTTAGACATGTTTCAATGAAGGACTCAAATATTTTTTCAATGATCATGACTCAAGTAAATAGAAAGTGTCAAGTCAGCTTAAGTTCTATAAAGAGGACTATATAACCAAAAGGTAATTGTTCTCTAACACATCAGCAGGTGAGCAATGGTGACCTATATACAGGACCCTTGTAATTTGCACATCCTTGTATCCACTTTTGTAGAATTCATATTGCGAAGAAAGCAGGTGTAAGTGTTCTTCAACAAAATGTGACTTATAAGCAGCGTTCGAAATTAACACCTGTCCGTCTGCCCGTGACGGGCAATTTTATAGTAGGGCACACAATTTTTACTGTGTAGCTGGTCTTTTGACTGGCAGCTTTTGGTCCAGATACAGAATTTATACAAAACCAAAATGGCAGTAGAATTGTAGAAAACTGTACAAAACAAATATCGTAATATTCTGGTTTTCAGTCAACTTTGTTGAGAGCCTACGTTACTAATCCGGATATGCAGATATATTTTGTTAGTAAAACTATTACTTTGCTAGTAATCATATAAACTACAAGGATGAATTGTAACTTTGTAAGGACCAATAACTTTCAGTCAGGACCAGTAACTTTAAGGGCCAGTCGGTCCTTAGGACCAACTGGAAAAACTGGGAGAACACTGCTTATAAGGTGAACATAATCTAAGGGGAGATAATTTAGTCTGCTATTTCCTAATAATCACAACACAGAACTTGTGTTATAATAGAGTCTTTAATAAGTGAGGAAATCCAGCCTCTACAATAAAATATATTAACAGTATAAATCATTGTGATCCAGACCACAAACAGTCATAAAAATATACTTCATACGTTAGTTCTTACATCAAAGTATCAGTTACTTCAACAGATAATAATCGCTACAAGATCCTACTGTGAATGCAAGTCCAGTCAATGGAATGCTTCAACAAATGTTTGATTTTAATGGAGAAAACATATGAAATTTAACAAAACATTGAAGTTTTTAGTATTTCTAGTCCTTGGCTAAAGTTTGTTGATAAGAATGAACTTTAGATCAGTCAGGGTCCAGCTTCATTCCTTAAAGTTAAGGAATCCGTTATTTAACTTAAAATTCTCCATAGGAAATCATTAATACAGGCTTTAAGGAAAGCTCCTTCACTTAAAGTGAATAGTCGGGCAAAGAAAACCAGTCTAAATGCGTTCATTAGCCTTCCAAAAGTTCTCGCATATTAATACGACGGCCAAGTTCTGCTTAGTTTCCCAGTTCTGACCATTAAAGTAAAGAAAAGTTGAAAGCATTGAAAGCGAGGCTGCGTGGAAATGTAACCACGGACATAGTGAGCCGGGAGGACGTTTTAGAATTTCCATACTTTAAATTAATTTCTTCGTACGCAGACAGATTTTGACGAGAGATTTTATTTTTCCATTTCATAAGAAATTATACATTCACACCATTTTTACCGACTTTAGCCATCCTTGCCCGACTGTTCACTTTAAGATTTTTTCTTTAATTTTGTATTTCTTTTCTTTGCAGAATTTTAATTTAATGAATGTTGATGAAACTGGACCCATTTTCTAGTTACAATGATTGTAACATTAACAAATGCCTGCTTTGTTAAAGTATGTGTAACAAGAAATACCATACACTAGAATTACAAATGAAATCATTGAATTTTCCTAACCACACTTGAATATTAATTTGAATATGATAGTCATAGAATGTGTCTTCATTACAAAATGTTATTGCTATACATATATGAAACGGACGAAAGATATATATCACAAACAGGAAATTCTATGTAAAAGGTATATAATCATATGGACGGATAAGTAAAACCTAAATAGTCAAACTCTATAAAAAGTTGTGGCTTAATTGATGCCAAAATATATCCATAAAATATACAAAATCTTAAAACACAAAATGTCCTACAAGGTAACTTATTCACAGCCGTGGTTTACTCTCTAAGTGGTTTAACTCTTGTAAAAACTCAAAACAGTTTACCATAAAAATGCCATACTGAGTCATAAATTATAAGGTTTTAATGTAGGCTAATTACAAATTACAATGTCTACATAACTAAAATATTGTGTGATTTGAACTTCTTTTTTTATCAACAAAATGCAAGTTTGTAATTGTCATTTAAAATGCTATAATAATTAAGAAAAGAGAAATTAATATGTTATGAAAATCAATCAGATAATTATTATAATTCTTTTTTTTTAATTGGATGTGTTATTGAGCCTTTCCAAACTTTTCTTTGATAAAGGTTGGAATATAAGTCAGAATGACCTACCAATACTTTCGATAATACAATTTCACCCCACGTATTTTCGAGTGGCACATGGTGTAGAAAATAGTAAATACACACCTTTAATAGTTTTAGTCAAAGCCACAGCAGCAGCAGGAAACAGTTTCATGAAATAATACAATTTATCTTTTCTCAAAAGCAAATTCAAATTTCTTAACAGTCACTTATATTCTTTAGTGAACTCATGGAAATTTTTGACCTGACAAATTCTTGACAGTTTGTATATGTTTCTTATGGGATATTGTTCATTGAATTCCCTGTTTCACATTTCTAATCCGAGTTGCTGGAGTTGCTTGCCCCTGGTTTTTCGTCCGATCCCAGTGACGTCTTTGATCCAAATCTCTGTTTCTCCCCGCCCATTTTGTTCAGCTTCTCCAGTGTACTCAACATTGGTAGAGTAGAGAGGTTGTCTTCATCCGAGTCCATGGCTTGTATACCTATTACAGATGGGTACAACATTAGAGACTTAAAACTATACCATAATAGTTAGAACAGAAACAGTCTGTGCTAAACATCCGAGTCCATGGCTTGTATACCTATTACAGATGGGTACAACATTAGAAACTTAAAACTACAGTATATCATAATAATTAGAACAAAAACAGTCTATGCTAAACACCAAAACAGTGTTACAAAAATAAATGACCTGAGATAACAAACAAAGGAGTAATTAAACAAATGGTTACATTCTAAACTACATGTATATGGAAGCTTCCAACAATGGAAGAGCTAGAAATCAGATGGATGGAGGATCTAGTCTAGAAGTAGAAAAGACGAAATCAAGTTAGGATCTTGATATATGATGGAAAATAGTGAAGGGATAGCTGTTCTTGAATATCAATGGTGATAATATTTCTGTATGTACAAACAATACCATTACATACACACATAACCATCAATATGTATCTCCAACAGGAGATAACTCAATGTGAAATGCGAAAGGTTTTGGATTTTTACCTTGATCAGCCATATCCCAGGCCTCACGGTCCAATGAATTGTCACGGATGTATTCCAGCACTCTGTGTAGCTGCTGATCCTTAGCCTTCAGTCTGTTTAGAAAAGGAGTCAATAATTTGTATTATTTATTGTTCAATATTTGTCTAATAGCTATTATTATACATTTTGTTTGCAGTCCTATTGTTTATCATTTCATCAACAGAAGTCAATCTAAAGACCCAGGAGCTGTCTCCTACAACAGAATATCAAATGATTTGCAATATGGTACCAATCACACGTGAAAACTTTCCTTTATTCCATTTTAGAAAGAAGTATTTTATCATCAGTCATAATACTTGGTTGTAGGACATAAATATCAATCGGATTTTGGGTTAATAAATGAAAACTTGATAAAGTACAAATCCTCACTTCATTTCCTTGGTGTCGAGCATACAAAAGATGACCTTGGTGACGACCTTCTGTAGAATGGTGTCGTGGGAGCGAGCGAACATTCCGAGGGTATCTCTGATACTAGGGTGGTTCACCAGCATCTCACAGGTCTAAAAAATAGCAAATAAAGGAAAAATCATATTACACTGGGCTAGCTCTCTACATGTGGTAGGTCCGACATCAGTCCTAAACATTATAGTGAAACAAAGGATTCCTCAGGGTTACAGAAGAATGCATGCATTGTTTATGGAAGCAGACTCAGAAATCCACCTAAAAACTTATCCTTGTCTCAGACCTCATAAACAGCCAATGCTTGTTACATTGGTAAATAGAAATAACATTGTTACACCTACCATCCTGTTCTCAGCGTAATAAAGGAGGATCTTGCCCGCCAGCAGGTACAGTTTCTCATCCAGAGTTTTGTTGGGGAGTTCTAGCAACACTTCCATCAACTCTTCCTGAAAACAGAAAAACAAATTACAGTATTTATAAAGTCTGTACTCATTGGTATAATTATCATTACGTTTACAAATATTAAGGATATCAGATATAAGTAGTTGTGATATATTACCTGGGCACATATCATCTCTGAGCTCTCTATAGCAAGCAGTTCGAAAGTCTGTAATGCGTAGCGTTGAGTGTCTGGGTCTGTACTTCCACACAGGTGAACCAAGGCCTGGGCTGGTAACATAAAAACAATTTCCATTGCTACACCAAATTCAATCAAAGTGCAGTAAACATCATCATGTTAGTAATCAAAATAACAATTATACAGGGAAATCTACAGCTGTATATCAATATTTGTATTGAAAATTTTGCATGTACATTTTTTAACCTCATGCACAGGTGCTTTATCACGTAAAATCATTTTCACTTTTCATGAACGAAATCAAGAGCATTTAATCACAATGTCTGTCATATTGAGATGATGAAGCTGATCTCCCCCCTACCTGGAATATTCCTAGCAGCCATCTGAGCTCGTATCTCAGGGGTGAAGGCTAGCTCTAAGTAGATACTGGCTACTGTCCTCTGGCAATAGATAGTACCCTGGTAGGCTGCGTGGGCAAGGTCATCCAATCTATTAAGATCAAGGTCATATGGTGGAAAATGAAAGAAAACAAATATGTTTAAAAAATACATCTTAAAAACTGTAAAGAAAACCAATAACAGTTCAATTGATAATAAGTGTTAACATGATTTTAAGGACATTTTAAATATTGGACAATGCCTGGTAATTGTATTAAATATCCTAAAAAGTTTGTAAACTTGGTGTTAGAGAGAACATATACTGTATTCGACCCAATAAGTGCCATGGGTGCTTAAAAATTGGTAAAAATGAAAAGGTGCTAATAAGTCGAAATTCTTGCAAATCTATACCGTTTTATGTAATTTTGGTCCTTATTTATGCATGGGCAATTGAAATTGAGGCCTCAAAAAGGGGGAGGGGCGCTTATAGGCACATGGGCGCTTATTGGGTCGAATACGGTATATGATTTTACAATGATTACATTGTCTATTTATTGATATAATTACCCATGATCAGCGACAACAGCACTTTTGTTTTCCTCTGACTCAGAGACGATGGTATAGAGACTATCAGCAGCTTCCTGCATGATACGAGAATTCTCCGAGTGGAGCAGAGAGGTCAAGGTCTGGACACCGTTCATGTCCACGAAGTTATCCTGTAAATCCAATCCAGTAGCCACATGATTAGAGAGAAATAAATAGATTTAATATACAGACATATTTACTAAAGTAAGTCAATGAAAAGTAGTACATTGTGTGTTCATTATAAACATGTTTTACTGTATATACCGTAAGTGCATGTGTACCTGAATGGACTGTATGGTGAGGAGTTCGGCGATGGCCTCCACAGCGTGTTCCTGAGTCACGTCATCATCACAGTGGGCCATGGCCATCAACACATCCAACCTGAAAACAAATATCTAAGGTCAAATCCAAACAGTAAAATATCAGTTGATCTTTCAATAAGTTTACCACTCCTCCCCACCCCCTTCCTCCTCCTCCCCACTCCCTTCCTTCTCCTCCCCACCTCCTTCCTCCTCCTCCCCACCCCCTTCCTCCTACATACAACTGAAGTAATTTTACCCCTAAAGCCCTTTGCAAAAAAAGTTCAAAGCTAGTAGACTAATAGAGTTGAAATTGGTTAAGTTTAAGTGTGCCACATTTTTTATCCCCTTTCTATAATGTTGTACATGTCCTCGTTTTCATGGTACATGTATAACAATATTGTTGCACTAGACGCTTATCCTCACTCATTATTGCAAACCTGTTGAGACAAACACTTAACCTCCTTCCACTATTTTAACGCTGTTGAGACAAACACTTACCCTCCCTTCACTGTTTTAAACCTGTTGAGACAAACCCTTAACCTCCCTCCACTATTTTAACGCTGTTGAGACAAACACTTACCCTCCCTTCACTATTTTAAAGCTGTTGAGACAAACACTTAACCTCCCTCCACTATTTTAAAGCTGTTGAGACAAACACTTACCCTCCCTCCATTATTTTAAAACTGTTGAGACAAACACTTACCCTCCCTCCATTATTTTAAAACTGTTGTGACAAACACTTACCCTCCCTCCACTATTTTAAAGCTGTTGAAACAAACACTTACCCTCCCTTCACTATTTAAAGCTGTTGTGACAAATACTTACCCTCCCTCGGCTACGATGCGGAATTTGTTGTCGTCCCCTGATGCTGCCA
The DNA here is from genome assembly GCF_041381155.1 of Argopecten irradians. Classification (NCBI taxonomy): domain Eukaryota; kingdom Metazoa; phylum Mollusca; class Bivalvia; order Pectinida; family Pectinidae; genus Argopecten; species Argopecten irradians. The sequence continues at coordinate 1,198,020 of NC_091134.1, read as the reverse complement.
TACATGCCAGCTCATGTGCAGCTGTTCTCTTCTCCTTAATCCTGTGGGGAAAAATGGTCACATTATCTAATCATTTCATATTTAAACAACCAAAATCTAAATTGCAGAGATTATGACATTATCACTTTTATCATACAATACTTGTATGTTTTGGTCACTTACTTGGAACTGCGAGCAGATTTCATCACGAGTTCAATGTCTCTTTCCTGTACCAGAAACTTCTCAATATAGTCCCCTTTCTGTAATTTATGCAATATATAAATTCATTTTAGCATATCATTACATTATATTTCAACTTTAAATACTGATCAATGTCAAAGCTTTGAAACATATTATGTACTGCCCTCTGATATTTTTCAACTTGATATGTGTGAAGGAAAAATCTGTAGCAAGTATCCAAATTTAATAATGGTGATTTTTTTCAATAAATATAAAGAAATTATATAATAAGAACTTTTGATAACAAGTTTTTCTTAAGAATTGGTTGACCTAGGTGGCTTCGACACTAAAATTTAGCAATAAACAAATGAAAATATAAAAATGTTAACATCCGTAACCTGTGAAACAATAAGAAACCATTTCAAAATCAGAATTTGCAAGTATGAAAGCGTAAACTTTTGACAAAGTGTATCGATTATGAAGCAGGGATGTACGTATCTGTTATTGTTTTTATCAGTCGCCATACTGTGTTTGTACCTTTGAGGACCCGGATGTAAACTTTCTGTGACGTCACGCCATCTTTTCTGAAATTCCTATTGGTTAAGTTTAAGTGTGCCACATTTTTTATCCCCTTTCTAAAATTGTTGTCCTCATTTTCATGGTACATGTATAACAATGTTGTTGCAGTAGACGCTTATCCTCACTCATTATTGCAAACCTGTTGAGACAAACACTAACCCTCCCTCCACTATTTTAAAGCTGTTGAGACAAACACCTAACCTCCCTCCACTATTTCAAAACTGTTGTGACAAACACTTACCCTCCCTTCACTATTTTCAAGCTGTTGAGACAAACACTTAACCTCCCTCCACTATTTTAAAGCTGTTGAGACAAACACTTACCCTCCCTTCACTGTTTTAAACCTGTTGAGACAAACACTTACCCTCCCTCCACTATTTTAAAGCTGTTGTGAAAAACACTTACACTCCCTTCGCTATTTTAAAGCTGTTGAGACAAACACTTACCCTCCCTCCACTATTTTAAAGCTGTTGTGAAAAACACTTACACTCCCTTCGCTATTTTAAAGCTGTTGAGACAAACACTTACACTCCCTTCACTATTTTAAAGCTGTTGTGATATATACTTACCCTCCCTCGGCTACGATACGGAATTTGTTATCGTCCCCTGATGCTGCCATACATGCCAGCTCATGTGCAGCTGTTCTCTTCTCCTTAATCCTGAGGGAGAAAATGGTCACATTATCTAATCATTTCATGTTTAAACCATCAAAATCTGAATTGCAGAGAATATGACATTATCACCTTTATCATACAATACTTGTATGTTTAGGTCACTTACTTAGAACTGCGAGCAGATTTCATCACGAGTTCAATGTCTCTTTCCTGTACCAGAAACTTCTCAATATAGTCCCCTTTCTGTAATTTATGCAATATGTATATATATAAAAAAAATCATTTTAGCACATTATTAAATTATATTTCAACTTTAAACACTGATCAATGTCAAAGCTTTGAAACATATTATGTACTGCCCTCTGATATTTTTCAACTTGATATGTGTGAGGATAAAATCTGTAGCAAGTATCCAAAATAACGGGTGATTTTTTTTTCTTTCAATACCTGTAAATATAAAGAAATTTTATAATAAGAACTTTTGATAACAAGTTTTTCTTAAGACTATTGGTTGACTGTGGTCTAGTTTATGATAAGACATTGATATAGACATCGCAAAATTTGCCGGTCCGACGGACATGTCCAGCAAAATTTGACTCGGACCGCCTATTTTAAAATCCGGTCTGGACTAATTATTGAGTACCGGAAGTCGGTAGAAATGTCATCTCTGAATCTCTGAAAAATTATACAGGTGCCGAACCTGGCAAAAATGGCCATTATTTTTAACTTTAGCAATGTCTGTTGATACATACCTCAAGCCTGAAGTTGACGAAGAGAAGACCGATGAGTATGGCTGAGGCCAGAAGGATGACAGAATGAGCAGAATAAAACACCGCAGTGAACACGTTCTTGTGGGAACACTCATCAACAAATACCCAGTCTTTACAGCCGTGGTCCTGTAAAATATGACAACACACATCAACAAATACCCAGTCTTTACAGCCGTGGCCCTTTAAAATATTACAACAAACATCAACAAATACCCAGTCTTTACAGCCGTGGCCCTGTAAAATATTACAACACACATCAACAAATACCCAGTCTTTACAGCCGTGGTCCTGTAAAATATTACAACACACATCAACAAATACCCAGTCTTTACAGCCGTGGTCCTGTAAAATATTACAACACACATCAACAAATACCCAGTCTTTACAGCCGTGGTCCTGTAAAATATTACAACACACATCAACAAATACCCAGTCTTTACAGCCGTGGTCTTGTATAAATATTACAACATTCATCAACAAATACCCAGTCTTTACAGCCGTGATCCTGTATAAATATTACAACACTCATCAACAAATACCCAGTCTGTACAGCCGTGGTCCTGTAAAATATCACAACACACATCAACAAATACCAAGTCTTTACAGCCGTGGTCCTGTAAAATATTACAACACACATCAACAAATACCAAGTCTTTACAGCCATGGTCCTGTATAAATATGAAGCTTAGCCTACAAACAATAATGAGAATAAGGGTATAATTCCAAACTTTTGCTACCCCTGCGTACAACATGTACAATCATTGTACCGCAACCGTACAGGAAATCACATCTCCTAACCGACAGCACCAACCACAAAAAATATACATAACAATCATTGTACAAGTACAGGAATGACAATCATTGTCAAGTACCTAAAACATGACAATCATTGTACAAGTACAGGAATCTCCTAAAACATAACAATCATTGTACAAGTACAGGAATCTCCTAAAACATAACAATCATTGTACAAGTACAGGAATCTCCTAAAACATGACAATCATTGTACAAGTACAGGAATCGCCTAAAACATACAATCATTGTACAAGTACAGGAATCTCCTAAAACATAACAATCATTGTACAAGTACAGGAATCGCCTAAAACATAACAATCATTGTACAAGTACAGGAATCTCCTAAAACATGACAATCATTGTACAAGTACAGGAATCTCCTAAAACATGACAATCATTGTACAAGTACAGGAATCGCCTAAAACATAACAATCATTGTACAAGTACAGGAATCGCCTAAAACATAACAATCATTGTACAAGTACAGGAATCACCTAAAACATAACAATCATTGTACAAGTACAGGAATCGCCTAAAACATAACAATCATTGTACAAGTACAGGAATCTCCTAAAACATGACAATCATTGTACAAGTACAGGAATCACCTAAAACATGACAATCATTGTACAAGTACAGGAATCTCCTAAAACATGACAATCATTGTACAAGTACAGGAATCACCTAAAACATGACAATCATTGTACAAGTACAGGAATCTCCTAAAACATAACAATCATTGTACAAGTACAGGAATCACCTAAAACATAACAATCATTGTACAAGTACAGGAATCTCCTAAAACATGACAATCATTGTACAAGTACAGGAATCTCCTAAAACATGACAATCATTGTACAAGTACAGGAATCGCCTAAAACATGACAATCATTGTACAAGTACAGGAATCTCCTAAAACATGACAATCATTGTACAAGTACAGGAATCGCCTAAAACATGACAATCATTGTACAAGTACAGGAATCGCCTAAAACATAACAATCATTGTACAAGTACAGGAATCTCCTAAAACATAACAATCATTGTACAAGTACAGGAATCTCCTAAAACATAACAATCATTGTACAAGTACAGGAATCTCCTAAAACATGACAATCATTGTACAAGTACAGGAATCTCCTAAAACATGACAATCATTGTACAAGTACAGGAATCGCCTAAAACATGACAATCATTGTACAAGTACAGGAATCACCTAAAACATAACAATCATTGTACAAGTACAGGAATCTCCTAAAACATGACAATCATTGTTCAAGTACAGGAATCTCCTAAAAAATGACAATCATTGTACAAGTACAGGAATCACCTAGAACATGACAATCATTGTACAAGTACAGGAATCGCCTAAAACATGACAATCATTGTACAAGTACAGAAATCGCCTAAAACATAACAATCATTGTACAAGTACAGGAATCTCCTTCTTTTTCTGATCTCCATTTCATTTTCTTGTTTTTCTTTAGATATAACATATGATATGCTTCAATTTCATTCAATAATACCGGTATTGATAAGTTTTAATCCTTTTTGTTTGTTTCGTAAACAGTACATTGTACAGTATATATAACTTACAACTGCTTTCGTTTTCATTAAAATATACTGATATTTGTTATCTCTTTTATGTTTTAAAACAGTATATTATAAAGTATATAACTTACCACTGTGTGTAATTTCCTGTGAAGCCTCCATGTCTGTTGTAGTACGGACGGAAAATCACAGTGAAAGCTAAGAAAACCCCCGTCCAGGCTACGGCGTACCAATAATTGGTAAACACTGACAAACAGGTCGTCAGGAACATCAGATATATCATACCCTGAAATAGAATTTGAGAATTATTTTTCTTTGCATAAAATTATGTATTTATACACAACAAAAACTGAATTTAGATTAAAGGGGTTTAATCGCTACTCTAACAAATTATAACATATGATATATATAGGTTCCTGCACTTTACACACCACTTTCATACCTCACATCCTGTACTTCAGCAAACTAAACTACAAATTACAACATTTATATAATTTTGGCTCTCTTGGGGGCTGCTTATGTAACAAGACTCAAGTGATGAAGTTAAGGTTTCTTGGAACACTAATACTAAATTCGAGAATTATTTTTCTTTGCATAAAATTATGTATATATGTAATATGTATTCAATGAAATGGCAGTTTTCTAATATCAATATGTACCTAAAATCTATATATACATGTATATACATACAAGTTATCCACCTTCGTCAAATGTTAAAACTATCTTTTCCCGTCTAACAAACTTATGAGTCATATTTAGTAGCTAAATATGAGTTGTCCAACAAAATCAAATGCTCGGACCATCTTTTCCCGTCTGACAAACTTATGAGTCATATTTAGTAACTATATATACGAGTGTGTTATCCACCTACATCAAATGCTCGGACCATCTTTTCCCGTCTAATGAACTCTTTGATTTCCCTGAAGAGTTCCACTTTGACATCTTGTTGACCTGAGGTTGATATGGTATCCACGCTCATCGTCATGGTACTGGCAATGGAACGAATGTCCAGCATCGTCTTTGGTACAAACAAAATCAATAATGACAACATAAGGTAAAAAATTATCCATGAAATTAGTACTCTTACATATAGAAATCACAAATAAATATTTCACTGAACAGATGACCAAGAACTTTCATAATGTTAGTTGCTTATTTTTTCTTTTTTTTGCCAGTAGGTTTTTTTTCATAATGGACCAATTGAAATTGACTTCAGATTATTTGCCAATGTGACTTTCTTAAAGATGCTCCACCGCCGGCAAATGCTACTTTTTCACTATCAAAAACAGGAGCAGACAATTTAGTGTTTTTCTTCAGTTACAAAAGTTACTTACTTTACACCATTACCACCATTGAAAAGTTTGAGCTTCTAATTATACTTCAAGTTTAAAACATAAAAAATAACTAATTGCATCCCGAAAAAATTCCGACTCACTATATCCTATATGTAATGAAATATTGATTGCACATGCACCAAAGGCAAAACATTATTTTATATAATTTTTGTGTTAATTAGACATATATATAATACACGATTAAACACCAATTATTGTTCAAATATGAATATCATTTATTCTCTGTCGGCGGTGGAGCATCTTTAAAGGTGGCATTTTACTTCTGAAAATATAAACCTTTACAAAGTTTTCTTCATTGTGTAAGGTTAACCCTTTCACCACTGTAGGCCATAATGGACTCATCCAGATCAATGCATGGTAGAGTCTAATAAAGTTACATTGGGGTGAAAGAGTTAAAAGCAGTAAGAAAAAGGTATAAGTAAGTAAGAGTGATCCTCTGACAATATTTCACATCTATCATACAATGGCTAAACAATATATAAAATGTACAAAACTGAGGTACTAAACAGTTGAACAATGATAAATTGTGAAATTGATATTGTGGGATAAAGTTTTCTCCTCTCTTGTCCAATTTTATGCTCAGAGATGAAATTTTTTTCATCTACCAAAAAGATCTGTTTTGACTTAAAGATGCTCCACCGCCGACAGAACATAAATGATATTCATCATTTGAACAATAATTGGTGTTTAATCGTGTATATATATGTCTAATTAACACAAAAAATAATATGAAATAATTTATTTTGCCTTTGGTGCGTGCGCAATCAATACTTCATTCCACATAGGATATAGTGCCACAGAATTTTTTTCGGGATGCAATTAATTATTTTTTATATTCTTAACTTGAAGTAAAATTAGAAGCTCAAACTTTTCGATGGTGGTAATGGTGTAAAGTAAGTAACTTTTGTAACTGAAGAAAAATACTAAATCGTCTGCTCCTGTTTTTGATAGTGGAAAAATACCATTTGTCAGCGGCGGCGCATCTTTAACAATAGTCACAGACAGCGATTTCTATAATTCTCTCAGATACCAGTGCTGTTTAAGCATGCACTGACTAAAAATGTACTCCTTTTTCAACAAAGAAATAAATAATTTAAGATACAAAATAAGTTTACATCATTTCTTTTAGCAACAGGTAACAGTTTGATGACAGCATTCTCTGGGATGTCATAGTCTTCTATGAAGAAGGCGTCACGGAGGTACTGGCCCTTGTAGCGTAGTTTGAACTGGAGGTCCTCTCGCCCAATATCATACAGAATGTGTAGTAGGTGGGCACGGATCCTGGCAATCTTGTCCGAGGGCTTTACAACCGTCAGAAATGTTTTATACTGAAAAGGAATAGTATAATGTATTCCGAATTTGCATATTACAGAGTTATCTGTACTTGCGGGTAGGTATTGAATGTGACGTCATGTGTTTGGGAGCGTAACGTCTCGAAGAAAACTACGTTAATTGCCCTCACAAAATAATGACGTAACAGTTGATACCTACCTGCAAGGGAGTTAACTCTGTAATTTGCAAAGATGGAATAATTCAAACAAGGCTTTTACTGTATATTGAATATGCCACAGGGGTTGGTATTCGTGGCACTAGTTCTGTGGCCCAAGACAAATAAAGATATTGAAAGGACCTCCTATATTGGTGATGACTTATTCTAATGTGGTGGAAGGAGGGCCACTTAATTAGTATCAAGCACTTAAAAGGACCATCAGAAATTAATATCTAACGGTAGTGGTCATGTTGGCCACCAATGGGGCTAATTTACGTACCATGTGCTATCCAATAATGTTTATGCAGGATTGGATCTCCAGAGGTTATGGACTGTAACTGATCTTTGTAATCTTCCCCCTGAAATGACGTTATCGAGGGATATCGCCTTTTGACATCATTCCATCAATAGAAACAATAATCCCGCACAAACGTTATTGGGTATCACGTGGTATGTGAATTAGGAGGCCAATAAGCTTCAATGAAATCCCTCCAATTATAGTAGCAAGTATATATATATATAGGAGCCGAGGAGTAGTCAGTTAATCGTTGTGTCTATAGGCGGACAATAATATAATAATTAAAAGTGTAACTGGTTTTAGTTGTGCATAGTGAATTGCCTTTAGCTTAAATTTCTTAGTTGGGGGAGGGGGGGTCTCTTTAGCTCAGTTTATAGAGGTGACCTGGTGGACCAGTAAGTATGTAGGATAGTGATCCTAGCTGTCTGTTACATGTAACTCTCTCCCACATGTTACAATGATACTTTGTTCCTGCATGTCAGAAATTGTCAATCGGTGTCCCATTACTGAGAGCTACAATCTTGTTTTACCTTATTCCTTTAGTAGGACCTGGTAATTTGTAGTAAACATTTTTTTGCTATTTTTTTTGTACATGTTACATGCGATGTATTACATGTTATGAAGGTGTTATAGAGTTCAAAGTCAGTTTCATTTATCCATTGTGATTAAAAACAAGTGAAAAGCGTATATATTCATTTTTTACAAACGATATTGTGCGTTTTTGTCATATAAGACGTGTTATGCTTGTACATGTCGACTCGTCCCCAGATGCAGGTGCCCGAAATATATTATTCAAGAAGATATTATATGGGGCGAGTTGGCCACTTCACAATGCGATATTCTTTTCGATATAACAATAGTTCAAACTTCGAGCTAATAGTGACATGTCGAATTCTCACAACTTCACTTGATGCTTATTCTTTTAGTAGCAATGGACTTACTGGGAATGCTTTGCTTTCCACGTAAATAATCATTTTGACGAAGGACTTTTCCTTCCGGCCTTTTGTTTACATAATTCCCTTGACAATGACGTCATATCCGCTAACACAACTACCTGGTTTTATCAATTTTACCATTCTTAAAGAAACGGAACATAACATTTTAAACATTATGAAGCGGAATTTAAAGCAATGTCATTTAATAAAACAGGTGCATAAATCAATTGATATAGCTATTAAAAATATAGAAATGAATTGAAAAATATATGAGAAATGTATATTACCTTATTTTAAAAAACAGATTTACAAACCAAAAGGTACGATAGGCCTTGTATGATCATGTTTCTGCCAATGAGACCTAATATTATAAAGACAAGTTAAAGTTTATATAACTTTTTTGCCTAATGTGCAAATGGCAAAAAAATAAAGCCTTATAATATAAGCAGGTTTAGTGAACTAAGCTCATATATATTTACCTAGTATCAGACATCTTTGTGGTTATTTCAGCTAGATTAAAAAAAAAAATATCTACACTGATTCTAAAATTCATGTCTAAATGGGTTCTGTTGGCCCGCTGCATTAAAAACAACTAGACACTAGATGACACACACATGTATAGAGAAAAAATATTTTAACATAAAGATTCAAATGCCTGTGGAATAACCACGCTTTGTTTATAGAGACTGGCTTTGTCTCTGCTCCTCTTTCACTCTTGGACATTTTGTTCTTCTCTCTTGATGTTAATTGCTTTGGTCCTGAAATGAACCATCAAACACTTTCCCATGATTATCCGTGGTTTCTGGGTATTGATTGCCATGGTGACTCCTCCCCTTGCAGTTGTAGGATCTTTAGTTGATTCACAACAACATTTCAATTTACAGGTGTTATATAGACATTGTTTTAAACAAGCTCACAGCTGATGCTGGACAGCTTTTAGGTTTTTAAATGACGACTGGAGCACTGACCATGGTCATTATGTAATTAACTCACTGACAGGTGAGCTAAAAATCAGAACACAAATGTTTTCCACCAAACTCTTTTATTGTTAACAACATTATGGAACTAAACTACAATTAATATCTGCTGTAATAACAATTGTATATTAGTATAAAATATAGGATTCAGAGTTTTATGTAAAAGAACAAAAGTTCATTCTAAATATTTAATACATTTCTATACACAATTAGAATCTGGCTTGTAAAACAACATGAACTTCACTCACATAAAATTGAGTATTATATTAAATAAAATCAAGAGATAAAATTTATCAAAAGAAAAAACCTTGATGATGAACTAATAATCTTGGAAATATAGGTTATTTTTATAAAGATCATTGAAAAATTACAAGAGCATCCAACAACTGTAAAAGTGTAAATTCGTGAAGCCAAAACATATTATAGATCATACATACTCTGTAGAAGTAAACCCCACATTGCCAAAGACCCATCCCTCATTACCAGCCAAAGACCCAACCCTTATAATAAGCCAAAGACCCATCCCTCATTATAAGCCAAAGACCCATCCCTCATTACAAGCCAAAGACCCAACCCACAATACAAGCTAAAGACCCATCCCTCATTATAAGCCAAAGACCCATCCCTCATTACAAGCCAAAGACCCAACCCGCAATACAAGCTAAAGACCCACCCCTCATTACAAGCCAAAGACCCATCCCTCATTACAAGCCAAAGACCCAACCCTCATTATAAGCCAAAGACCCATCCCTCATTACAAGCCAAAGACCCATCCCTCATTATAAGCCAAAGACCCACCCCTCATTACAAGCCAAAGACCCATCCCTCATTACAAGCCAAAGACCCACCCCTCATTACAAGCCAAAGACCCACCCCTCATTATAAACCAAAGACCCATCCCTCATTACCAGCCAAAGACCCACCCCTCATTACAAGCCAAAGACCCATCCCTCATTACAAGCCAAAGACCCACCCCTCATTATAAACCAAAGACCCATCCCTCATTATAAGCCAAAGACCCACCCCTCATTACAAGCCAAAGTCCCACCCCTCATTATAAACCAAAGACCCACCCCTCATTACAAGCCAAAGATCCATCCCTCATTACAAGCCAAAGACCCATCCCTCATTATAAGCCAAAGACCCATCCCTTATAATAAGCCAAAGATCCATCCCTCATTACAAGCCAAAGACCCACCCCTCATTATCAAGCCAAAGACCCACCCCTCATTACAAGCCAAAGACCCATCCCTCATTACAAGCCAAAGACCCACCCCTCATTATAAACCAAAGACCCATCCCTCATTATAAGCCAAAGACCCACCCCTCATTACAAGCCAAAGTCCCACCCCTCATTATAAACCAAAGACCCACCCCTCATTACAAGCCAAAGACCCACCCCTCATTACAAGCCAAAGATCCATCCCTCATTACAAGCCAAAGACCCATCCCTCATTATAAGCCAAAGACCCATCCCTTATAATAAGCCAAAGATCCATCCCTCATTACAAGCCAAAGACCCACCCCTCATTACAAGCCAAAGACCCACCCCTCATTACAAGCCAAAGACCCATCCCTCATTACAAGCCAAAGACCCAACCCACATTACAAGCCAAAGACCCATCCCACTGACAGAGCCCATTGCCTGGTTATGATTCCTCCCTCATTGTCACACTTTTGATGGTCCAACACAGAGGTTCTGTCCCTACTCCTAAGGCTGTACCTCCTCCTACCTTCAGTATTCCTCACAATCCATCTCCTCCCAGGCCTCTAGTACCCCCATCCCTCCAGGTCCACCAGGCGGGCATTCTTGAGAACTCAAATCAATAAAGTGGTGTCACTAGGCAGGTTACGAACTCAACCCTTCTAGCGACCCCACCTCAAAAGATTTCCTCTACCACAAATCCTGATATCACTGGAGGGGAGAGGCACCAATGGTCTGGTCAGATCAGGATTGGTTAGTCTACATCCGACATTCATCAGAGATCCAGGATCGTAGGAGTTTCTGGTTCCAAACATGTGTGTCCCATCCATTCCACACAAACTCAGGAATCCTCACCATAATCAGACAAGAAAGCTCTGTAGTTCATAAAGACATTTAAATAACCCCAAAGAACTTTCAATTATATGAAGTTTGCAAAGATAAACCCTCCTAAATCATTTTGAATCTCCCAAAATAAACTCCAAAAAACCCTAAAAAGAAAACTCCCAACCTACAAAAACATTTTTTTTTTAATTTTCCCTAAAAAGTGAATTTGAATCCCTACCATAGCCTGTAAATAAAGGCTGTGCACAATGACATTACATTCTGAATTATGCTACATAATTTTGAATCTCTCAATAACCATGTGTTTTTTAAATCACCCAATGACATAAATACAAAATCATTCTTTCCCTTTAAATTTTGAATCTCCCTATTACCACTTAACTATATTATTATTTTCTCCTGAATTGACTATCTGCATATTTTTTTTAAAATTCAATTCAATTACAGACCCCCTAACAAATATTCAAACATTACAAAAATGTATATACGTTCAAATTGCTGTGCAATATTTAGAAGCACAATTCAATTTAAAAGTTAATACATGTATTGTAGAAAATTGTATTGCCACAGACGTAACTAATTCCCAAATTTCCTATTATTGCTAGAAAAAACATCAACCTACAAATCTACTTTGAAGGCTTCACAATTTCTCTGCTCCTGTAATCTGACATGATCTCATTGGAACCATATACTGCTTCCAACAAAATTACTTCATTTTTCTTAAGGCTATCAAAGTTTTAACTTTTTCAGACAGTAAAATCCAATGTTAATCAGCTGGCTTCATTGCCAAAGTTAATCATTCAAACTTATGGACAATAATTATTAATAAGCAAGGATTGGAATTGCTTCAGTTTAAAAAATATATAAATTATGAGCTAAAACATTTGGCACCAATAATCAAAATAGTAAAAAACATACAATATCAAAATGACTAGACTTAATATATATATCTGATAAACAAAATAAACATCAGTAATATTGCACTAACAAAATTTTGTGAAAGTCTTATTGATTCTTGACATTGTAATTACATTACATATGCTTAAATTTTTTTATATTAACGCACAGATGATGCAAAACAAGGTGAATATGCACACTGAGTGCTGTGCTGTTTGCAAAAAGCACATTAAATGCGGCACTGTTTGCATAAGCACATTAAGTGCGCGTTGTTTGTGTAAGCACACTTAGTGCTGTGCTGTTTGCAAAAAGCACATTAAATGTGGAGCTGTTTGCTAAGCATATTGAGTGCTGTGCTGTTTGAATGTTATCACACTGAGTGTTGTGCTGTTTTTGTAGAAGTACATTAAGTGTTTGCACAGCAGGCATTAAGTGGGAGCTGTTTGTATAAGCATATTGAGTGCTGTGCTGTTTGTGTAAGCACACTGAGTGTGATGCTGTTTGCAATAGCACACAATGTGCTGTGCTGTTTGTAGAAGCACATTTAAAAGCAGCACTATTTGCATAAACACATTAAATGCGGCGCTGATTGCTATGCACATTGAATACGGCGCTGTTTGCAGTAGCACATTAAGTGCGGCCCTGTTTGCTGGAGCACATTAAGTGCGGCGCTGTTTGCTGAGCACATTAAGGCGGCGCTGTTTGTAGCACATTAATGGCGCTGTTTGCGTAGCACTTAAGTGCGGCGCTGTTTGCTAAGACATTAAGTGCGGCGCTGTTTGCGTAGACATTAAGTGTGGCGCTGTATGCTATGGACATTGAGTGCGGCGCTGTTTGCAGTAGCACATTAAGTGCAGCGCTGTTTGCTATGCACATTGAGTGCGGCGCTGTTTGTATAAGCACATTAAATGGTGCTGTTTGCAGTAGCACAACTTAGAAGGATTCATTCTGGACTAGCAAATTTGAATCAGCATTCGATGCATTAGCACTGTTTCATATGGTGCTGTGCTTACAACAGCTGTGTTTACAATAGCACCAGTGCTGCAGAACTCTGAGGATACCAATATGGAGCTGTACAAGGTATCAAAGTGCTAAGAGTCACACAGATTGGTGCTGCTCTGGTTACAGCAGAGTTTGATACAGAGCTATTTACTGTAGTCATATACTGATATATTAATTACAGAATTTCTTTGATCTTGTTTTATGAATGCACATTTCTGTGCGGCCCTATGCTTATCCAGCTTAATTACAACATTTCATATCTTCCAGCGAAATAGAAGTAATTACATTCACATGATACAAAAGTGGTGGAAAATACATTTCATCACAAATCATACAAGTGTAGGCAATTATAAAAAAAAGACTGATAAAAGCAGCCAAGAACAAACCCTGCAAACTCTCTGCATGTAAATATCATTTGTAGACTAGAGTGCAAAACTCAAGTGTAAGCATGAGTAAGCAAAGACGAGCACCAAAATCATTAATCCCAAATTCACAAGCCATGTTCAGATATTAAAGCCATTAAGGTAAAATCACAAACACACACACTACCCAGAATGAAAGTAATAAATCTGGGGTACTTCCTACATAAGGAGACTAAATATCTTTTAGAGTACTTAAATTTAAACTATTCTATTATTTTAAGGTGCACTAAGTAAATTACACCTGCATGCAAAAACAGCAATTTTTAACATAACTTTGTACAATTGTTCTGATATTAAAAATACTTTTCAAGTAAGCAAATAGTATACATCTACATGGAAAAGTGTTCATTTCTGTTCAAATTGTATCAGGTTTTTAAGTGAAAGCCAAATAAGTATTTTTTTTCAATTAAATAAGTTGAGTTGTCTCCTCTGTAGTCAGCCTGTGATGTGATTTAGAAGCCGTGTTTAGGGCCACCTCGGCGTCCCTTGCTTGTGCCTGGCCGTCCTCCACCCAGGGAAGGAAGCTTCTGTCCAGCTGCTCGGGACTCACATTTTGGTGGGGTGTGCAATCTGTCGTGAGAGCGAGGAGATATCTTAGGCTGACCAACCAGGCGAGGAGACATCTTTGGCTGACCGCCATGGCGGGTTAACTGAAAAATAAAATGATTTCATTGAAAAGGTTTGCTGAAATGTGTCTAAAGACCATAAATATACTCAGATAAGGATTAGTTTTAAGAATGTCATCAGAGCTTTCATCAAAGGTTTATCAAAAATTCATGCGTGCGAAGGCCAAAGATTTCATTTTTGTTATTCAAATTTGCAGTGTTCATGAGAAAGGTGGCCCAATGGCCCAAGGCTATAGAAAATCTAGTCGGTCTATGTAAAATCTTATCACCTTGGCCCTATAGGCTATGCAATTTTGACATATTAAAATTTTTTTTATTCTGCATCCATGGACAAATTCTGATTTTGAATTATGTTTGATGAAATGCTTGACAAGGATAAAGAATAATATTTGTTGTGAAAAATCTGTAAATTTAGTAATTTCCATAGGTTTCTGTTGAATTAGTTAAACAAAACCTAAGAAGTATTACAGTCCTTTCATTTAACAGTACCGTGGTACATGTATGTGATAATTAAATGGGGCTATGAAAAAATGGCTGGGGCCATAGAATCTTTTCTCTGTAGACCGATTGTCTATGGAAAATTCACAGTCACTCTCAGACACTGAATTTGTAAAGGCACAGTTGAAAGGTGTTGAGTTCAGTAAATCATTTTTTCAGAATTTTATCAAACAAAACAATCAACCAAGTGGAGGATCAACCTACATCATTGTACAGATTCTCTGGCTGAGACTGGTGTTCCAAGACTTCAAATGTCAGCAGGTTCATTGGCTTCATCTTGATCTTTTGCATATGACGAGCAGCGATTCCCTGTCCATCCTAAAACATAAAAACATTAGTATCAGCAATCAACATGCAAGCAAAAACAATAAAAAAAAGTGCTTGCTCGATTTCATGAAACAAATAAAACAGGTTCTTAAAATCTTGCAGATAAGAAAAGATTTATTTTCACCTTGACATCTGGGAACAGGTTAGCAGGTTTTCCCATGGCCTTGTCCAAGTAGGAGAGCTCCTCCTTGATTGGCTGACGCTCAGCATCTCTGACAGTGAGGCCAGGAACATATCCCTTGACTGGAAACACCAGAGTATTCATTCAGCTCAAAAATCATTATAGATTTATTATTTCAATAATCCACATATAACATTGTCATTCACAGGGATCTGAGAATTAGTTATAGAATGTATAATCATGGACCCACTAGAGTGCCCTAAGACCATTTTTAGACGATTTAGAGATTCAGATAAAAAAAAGAAACGGCAAATATCATACTCTACATGGTACTATAAACAAGAAGGGTGGCAAGCTCCTAGACTAAAAATTTCTAACCCGCCTACTTCAGCGGCTATAAAAACACATTCCTAGCACATCTTCATAAAAAATGGTTACTACTGTTGGAAAGAACATAATTTTCCTTTCAAAATCATCCTACAAATCTATACAAAGTGCTGTCATTAAGACGATTTAAGTCCCATTATGAGAGAAACATTACTAAATCATCTAATCAAAATGCAAAGTGTCTGTGTGGTCGATATATATAATATGCATGAGCGCTGCCTCCTGCAATCTCATTGGCCAGCTATAAAAATTTTCTCTTCTCGGGACGTTGTACATCTATATGGATTTCTCCCATACTATTCAAGCATATTCAACTGTGGATATACATCTCAAACACAACATTATTATTGGGAAAGAGAACTATAACTTTTATGTAACATATCACTTTATCTGCGAATCTGAATAAGGCCATACAAACAAATATTTGTGTTTCCGGTAACCCGAACAACCCTTTAAAATCAGTGCCTACTCAAAAACTTTTTATTAGTTTTGTACTCAACCAAACAAATTACAACCTATATTTTGTTTGGTTTTTCACAAAATCAGGAATTTTTGTACAAATTCTGTAAATCTAAGAAACCAATAATCTGCTGGAAATCAAATCCAGGGTTTATATAAGGTTGACTGAAGTCTACTTCAGTTTTTTCACTGCAAGAAACTGGGATGAAGAGAAAAAAAAATCCCTACCTACCGACCCTTCATTTTTTAAGGGTGTTACCAGAAACAAGAATATTTTTTTATTTGGCCTAAACTGATACTATGGACGGATAATTAGGTCCAGTGTTAGTACTCAGAATGCCTTCCCAGGTTCTACTCACATTTGCTGGTACCCCTGTTGGTTCCCTGGACCTTGGGCAGCAATCCATGTGTGGTGCTCTTTGCCTCAGTAGGAGGGTGCTGTTTCCTGTTGTCCTGTGGAGTGGGGAAGATGATTCTCCTCCCTGACTCAGCTGTAGGGTAAGACCTCAGGCTTGTTCTCTGCTCCTGGAGAGGGGGCAGATGGGATTTACGGCTCCCCTCATTGATTTTCCCATCAGACACTGACTCTTGGTCAGGCTGGTAATATCCGTGACCAGTATGACCACGGTTCAGAACCATTTTAGGTCTGAAATAGATAGTTATTGAATTACTTCAAATTAATTTTAATGGTAAAATATACTTTATTTAGTCTTACTTTTCAATTATATGTAAGTAGTTGAAAACAGATTTATAGAATTAAGGCATTCGATGACTCCTTCCAAAATTTTCTGACCCACATGGGATTTAAACTCGCAACCCAGAGGTGGAGGGCCTTTGTTAATATATGTCCAGACATCTTAACCACTCAGCCACCGAGTCTGCAAATTGTAGAGAGATACTGTTACCCCTCGGTGGCCAAGTGGCTAAGATGTCTGGTCAATACTATTATGATTATCTCTTATATTTGCAATAACATCATCGTTGTCAATATTTTAATAGAGTCAAAGTCGACACCACAGCGTCATTGCATATCTCTAGTCCTAGAATGTATCGGTAAATTCAAGAAATGCAGTGCTTATTGTTGGCCAAGATAACGTTAATATAGACATGCAAAACTAAAACATTGCTGAAAACACTACTTTAGCATCCAAACTGGGATACACAAAGCTAAATTAGGCTAGAATCTCAACACTTCAAGTCACTTCCGCCCAGCTGTTTTCACAATATGGCAGGTCGAATTTAATCAATGATTAGAGTCAAATTGAAAACTTTTTACGCTCGACTCCGTACATTACATACTTAAAGAAATGAATATACTCACGTTTTCCACTTTTTCTTGGTATTTCACCTATATTTACGTTTTTTATAAAGATTTCCCCGGGAGCTCCCAACCAGAACTCCCGCCAACACAACTTGTTCTTGTTGTCAATGCTGACGTCATAATAATCCAAGAAAGAAGTCCAAAACATAGTTCGGGTATGGTTTCTTACTGTTATGAAAACTTAAAGTCTCTAACAGAATTAAATCATGAAATATCATGTAATTTGAGCTTTGAAGCTGTTACGATGCAAAATTCAACAAAATATGATAAGAGACAACCATCTTGTCCCGCCGGAAAGAGGAACGAGCAGAAGTAAATAGTCTAGTGTCAAAGGTCACGATGGAAGACAATTAGACTGGATTGCCTGCCTTAGTAACAATTCTCTCCGCTAGGCTGCGCTCACATCGGGGCGAAACCTAGCGGAGAGTAGAAAAACTACGACAGGCAATCCAGTCTGGAAACACGGTTTCCCGCTACGGGAAAGTAGGGCCAATATCGCAACCTCGAAGATTTGAGTTACTCTCAAGAAGTTGCGATTGCCCGAGGGCACGACTTCTCATTTTGAACAGCTCGATATTTACACGTTACACAAACAGAACAAAGTACCTCTTTAAGCAAGTGTGGTTTGGAATTGTACTGCATGTTAACACTATTAAAACAAGTATATACTGTTTGTGCCACATTTCTTTGACTTTGTTGTAAACTGCAGTATCATAACTTTTGTCTGTAAAATACTGCTATGAACAATCATGTTGAGTAATCAAACACTAACTTAAGCCTATTTCAGTTCTGGTACTCGTAAGGGTCAACTAGGCCTATATCATGCACGACTAAGAATGGGGCGTAGTGCTCTAAATAGCCATTTATATGAATATATATATATGTATATATGTATATACCATCTCGGTTATGTATATGTGGTGTGGCCGAAGATAACAAACATTTTTTACTTGAATGTGGTCGATTTGATGAAATATGACGACGCTACCTTCACTCATTAGATTTCAATGTTACTTTGGATCTTCTTCTTTTTGTAGATAAATCTTCTCTCACCCCAGACAGGGATATCCGAGATTTTACTGATGTGAGATTGTTCTATCTCGCCCTAACAAGCTACACGAGATCTTTGCACGTGCTCACATAGGGTAAGAGAAAAAGAATCACTCACACTCTTTGGGGTGAGACAGGAGGACTCAAACCTCGTGATAAGATTCTTATCTGTCAATCCGTACTCGACAAAGTCACAGGGATCTGAGAATTAGTTACAGATTATATAACCATGGACTAGAGTGCCCTAAGACAATTTTAAGACGTTTTAGAGGTCTAGATCAAAAAACGGTAAAAATCATACTCTACATGGTACTATGATTTTTACCGGGTTTTTTTTTTCAATGCCTCTAAAACGTCTAAAATGGTCTTAGGGCACTCTGGTGGGTCCATGATTATACAATCTGTAACTAATTCTCAGATCCATGTGGACAAAGCCTCGTGTTGACAACTGAACCCCCGGGTTGGATCTGTTCACGATGATTTTAAATCTTTGTCGGAGACCCAAGAGTCCCCGTTCTTTTCAATTTCATAAATTTAGTTTGATGGTAGACATCCGTTTTTGTTTTAAAGTTTTCAAGTGAATGTATACTTCGGGAAATGTAAGAGGTCCGCCACAAGTCAGTATCCATCATCCTCGATATCCCAGGGGTTACTATATCACTGATGGTAGTGGATATAATGTCAGTGATAGTAACCTCTGGAATATCGAGGATGGTCAATGGCAGTACACGTATGATATTCCATCCATCAATACGGATATAGTACATACATACTTTTGTTTTAGTAATCTAAATCTTTTCATCTACAAGTGATGATAATTATTGTAGAATTCAAACTAGAAGACGCAATAGAATTTTGCACACGTGATTCGACTAATTATTTCCTAAATATCAAAAAACGTAGTTTAAATCAAATTCGAGCGCTTTTCATACTATTTTAGTCCAATGAATCTAATTTTGGCCAAATGATATTTTCAATTATTTGCAAATCCTTGACAAAGGAATGCAAGAATATGATTTAGTTTTATTTATTTTTTGGTGATCCGACGAGTTGGAAAAGGTGTGGAACTCGACCAGAATGGGAAATGAATGCATCGTATCAGATACACATGTATATAGGGTCTAAATATTTTCGCCTTTTAAAAATACGTTTTTGGTTTGAAGATCTATCAAAACATCCAGTTTCTACAACATTTATTTTGGGCGCGCTCATCTAAAGGTGCTCTATTATTTGCGCATACCAAATAAAGTAGATTTATACTAAATCTCCGAAACACAGGGACACAATTTGTTACAATATACCAATATATGGACATATACAGATCACAGGTTTACGGCGCGCAAAAAAATTACTAAGTATTTTTTTTTAATTGCGCGTCGAAAACCTGTGTACTGATGTACCAGTTATTTACGTCTTCTTCAAACTTATCCTCAAAACGACACTGTTTATGGACACTAAGATATATACATTGTGAAATGTAACAATTTCTCGTGTATGAAGTGCGGGTGTGTGTTTTGGGAGACTGCAGTACTTCTTGTATAATGGAGCTCTTGACCTTTTTATAGTGCTATATCACAGAAGCATGCCGCCGAAGACACCAATGCAACACACCCCACCGGTCATTATATTGACAACGGGCGAACCAGTTCTCCTACTCCCGGTATGCTGAGCGCTAACCAGAAACTGAAACTACCATTTTTGTAGACTTCGGCGTGTCTCGGCCAGGGAACAGACTCATAGGGGCGAGCACTCAACCGAAGGTCAAAAGTGAGGTAGTGTCAAGGGAGACGTTAGGAAGAAGAAATTATGGTACGCAGAAATAAAAGATAAAATCCTAAATTTAGTGGCCTTCTACGATAAGCAGGTTTTGATTGACGAAAAAAATGTATGGGACACTTACATGGATATTATAACTTACTACATGCTCGATACTCCAGGAGTTAATATTCCACCCCTGGACTACCTCATAACAGAAAAGGTTATTTTAGTCCTTTGATGTACGTCAAATCTAAAGAATCATATTCAAAGGAAGTCTTAGCAGACTCATGAATATTGAGATTGTTTTTCCTATGCAAAAGTCCAGGGGGGAGGGGGTGTCTTCACATATGCTGCCTGGCATAAGGCGACTAAATTTAGGACTTTGCTCCTTTGCATACACACCGAGGAGATAGGCAACTAAATTTGCATCCAATACAAATGAGCACTATATATATATTTTGCCACACATCTGACGTCACAAATGGCACGCTTCCCAGTCATCGCTCATATTTTAGCGTTCTGCCAAACAGCATGGCTACATTTTGGTAGATCTGTCCTTCGGCTGCCACTTGTTGAAGGGTAAATTGCGCTCCATTGTGCTGTATAGTTAAATATTTGTCCACTTACTTTGTCCCGTATTACTGTTCGTATCCTATTATGTAATCGTGTTTGTTTTATGTCTTGATAAAGGGGCAGATCGCCTTGAAAATTTGACACAGTTAGTTTTTTTGTCCACACGGTTGGAATTATTTCCTTGTCCCATAACGACAGTAATAGTAACCCCTGGAGTATCGAGGATGCGCTTACAGGGACATATACAGTCTGAAGTGACATTGTTAATCAGATGATCTTGAAAAAGTGATTGTTAAGATTTGTAATGAGTCTAAATTCCCTATAAATGTTATTTATGTTACAGTTGTCACTTCCGAGGGTAAACTATGGACACTATTTCATTATTCCAGACACTAAATACATTGTTGAGTCATACCTGCCTATAAGGACCACCCAAGGGAGTTGAGGGACAGAGGAAAAATGGTCTAAAGTGTTGTCTCCATGGTTTCATGTGTTATTGTTGATTATCTAGGAGCAGGTCTGAAGGTATACCATAACATAATCCTTGTATGACAAAATGAAGGTGACCACAACATTTTCAACTCCTGTTTAAGTTTTAATATTGTTTGTTTTTTCTCTTAAATTTTTATCCTCAAAATTGAACTCCTGTTTAAGTTTTAATACTGTTTGTTTTTTCTCTTAAATTTTTATCCTCAAAATTGAACAATGTACTGTTGGATTATTACCAAATTGTAAAATCTGTGTACACATCAAATTGTAAAAGCAAATTTGTCACCAAAACCCGGACATTAATCTTGATAATCTATGGTCCTTTTGTTTGGTTTTGTCATTGGATCTGTAGATAAACAACACAACAAATATTATATTGGGCATTTTTATTTCGGCCCACTAGGCCGATATCATTTACACAATCATCTACCGTCAAGTATTCTGTACAAAACATCTTCTGGGTGGGGGGCAACCAAGTCAATAGTAACCATGGTAATGCTTGGACAAGGGCAGACAACCCTAACCATAATTTGTTAACATGATGTTAACGTATTTATGAACACTGCCATTAAGACAAATGATTTAAGATACTGTGATACTTAGAATAAGTTGTCACACACGATTTTTATTTGGCCTTCTTCAAATCCTAGGCAACTCCTGTTCTTGTCTTTATTTCATTTGTACTTTCACAAATCAAACTTTCTCACATGTACACATTTCATTTATACACACATTCCAGAGCTGACATACCATACACTCATTCATTTCAAGGAGATGATTGCCTTGGTCAAATTTTCGGCAATAACACCATCAAACTAGCCATTTTTTGTCAAGGAATACTGCATTTTGATATTGGATCACTAGGTGTAAAATTACATGCTCCTTGCAGCTTTCAAAGCAACCAGGAAATTTGTGTAAAAATTAATTCAAATCATATAACCTGTAATACCAATCAAATCATTCCAAAACTTGTTGAAAGAAAAATACTACGTTATGCTTGTTTTGTATAGATTAATTGGTTTTAAATTCAAAAGTAAACATTCGACATGGAAACTAAATATAAACTATACAAAAAAAGTGATGATCAGTGTTACTTCAAAACAGAAATATACATTACAGATCAAAAGGTATTGATTAAAAACAAGATACCATGTACAGTATAAAATTGGTTCATATATACAAAATATTGCACGAATTGGAAATAACACATGACCTTTGGTAAAATGTTTGGTAAGAGTTATCTTTCCTGTCAGAATCCAAGCAGCACCACGATTTCATTAAACTTGGACTACTTAATTACTAATTAGATGCGAGAGGTTTTCAAAATCAAGACTTTTAGCTCCACATAAAATCTCAAGAAATGGTGAAGTCAGCACATAGTTTGGGACATCAAATGCACATGTTCTTGAGAACATTTAGCAGAAGACACTGGACAGAGAGTTACACTCAAAGCTAAATGATGAATTCACACTATCTCTCTCACTATGACATACATACACGATTTTAACAGCAATGATCACACTTAAAGCTAAAGGATATAAAAAGTTTCCCAAAGACAATGTTCCTGTAATGTGTGACACAGCGACTGATGCAGCCTACTAACACATCCACACAAATCTTACACACACAACCTACCACCCATCACAAAGTTGCATTTTTACGGCATTTGGTTTCAAGACAACAAATATATATTCCACCATTTCTCCTTCACAACCGTAAGCACCGCTTTCCTACTTCTGCCAACACTGGCTCGTCATTTCACCTCGGCCTCGTCTCACCCCCAAGATGACATTCGGATGATCTAGTCACTGATAATACATTATGATCATGATTTCTACACTAACAATGCCTTACACACAGCGTGGTTTAACATCAGAGTAAGCCCGGAACAGATACCCATTCTCTGACTGGTTACATACCCAGTATTCTGGGTAATCAGTTTGGTTATCTATGAAGGATTTTGACAAAACAAATGGAAAATTTCAATAGCATAAAAACTTGTATAGGAAATAATTAGAATTTGGCTAAAAGATAATTTGGCAAATCACTTCTTCCTCATGCTTGTCTATGGCAAAGATTTTCAGCAGTAGATTTTGGTAATACTCGTTTACAACATATGACATACCTGTAATGCATGTACATTGTACTAGATCAGTATACACGTTTTGATGGGAAAAAATGGTTCATTTTGTTTGATGTCATATCAACAGCCATGGACAAAAACGAAGAAATTTACAATTTTGTGTGTAAAAGGCATGAATAGTCAAATCAAAAGAAAGAATGCTGTCTATTTTGAAATTCTTTGGTAGGTAAATTAATAGATGTTGACTTCTTTATGATTACATAAGTTAACCTCATCATTCAAGCACGATACTCTGAGAAAAAAAAAATCTTTAAAAAATTTATCAATTTCACTTCTGATATAAAAGTAACATTATTTTTAGTAAAAGATCTAATAACAAGCAGTATCTAATGTAGATAGTGCACAAAATAAATTTCATATTTACCATTTTAATAATATCATAAATCTGTAAAATTTATTTTTGATCAAACCATTTGAACACTATAAGACATCTTCTTACAAAAAAAAGTAAACTTTTAGCTTGTTGTGTTATATAAAACATCTGAAAATAAAAATCTTAAAATGCACAGTTTCACATTCAATAATTTAACCAAAAGCTAGCTTGCAATAATAAGGGAAATAAAATAAGTTGAAAAACTAAAACAAATGAACGTATACGTAGCTGTATTCTAATCAGTTGATATCAATAATTTTTGGACTTCTGTTGAAAGCTAGTTCCTAATTAATGTAAAATTATGCTCAATTTCATTAAAATCAGCAAATGGTTTTATAAGCAACATCAGAAAAGCAATCCAAAAGTGTGCTTGGAATCCCATGAATTACATGTATCTCACAATAAGGAGAATATATTACACAAACATATGGTAATGTCAAATAAACATTGTTTAAACAGGTTGAAATTAAAAATCAGCAGTAACTTTGTAAATATCTAGAGTCCATTGTTTTTCATTTTCAAAGCTAAAAATAATAATAAAAATAAATAACAACCGTTTATTTATAAAATAAACAAAATTGATATTTTCTTTTCTATGTGATAATCATGCCACATTAAGTAATGCAGGCAAACCAAATCTCTTACTACAACCCTGGGGGAACAACACAAAAACATGCACAGATGTACATAAAGAAAGAAAAGACAAAGATTGAAAGAAAAGAGGAAGGAAAATAACAGCAATGTGAATCTAGCATCTCCCAGAGCGTAGACGAGATGGTTTTCACTGAGAGCCTTAATGAGAGCTTATCACAACAACGACATGCACACACCACCTTACAGCATGTCCATCTATCCGAAACAAAATCACTTAAATAAAGAAATTCATTGTCAGAATAAAATTAATAAAAATGTGTCTGTAAATTATTATAAAACTAATCACAGATGACTTCAACAGAAGACAGCGACAACCATTCAGAGTACAAATAGAAAATTTACGATCTCCAGACGAAGTGGACCAGGAAGAAGGAGGAGCCAAGGTGATCATGTGACACATGACCATACAAGGTCAACAGCTGTTGAAGGTTTAGTAGTTAAAAGCACCAAGCACGATTCCGGGGAACAGGAGCTTCCTCCTGCTATCAGCCAATACTGAACGCGCACGCAAACAAACAGGCCTTAGTCCAGCTAACGCGGCGATCATGGAAGGAAGCTGTAACCATGGAGATGAGGGTCAGGGTGAAGATCAGAGGTCATGAGTCGATGACTGAATCGCCTAAAGTGAAAGTAAGAAGACAACTAGGCTTAAAGCCATCATCAAGGCTGACTATAAAATGTTAACACAACCCTTCCAATCCTAGCTCTTCATCAGAATGGTTTAATCCTGTAGTAAGATCGCTAAGATTGCAAGGGTCAAAGGTCATTCAAATTCTATGATAACATACATAACAGTCACACTCACTTTCACACTCAAAATCTTCTAAAATAAATTACATTTGCAAACATGCTAAAACCAGCTTGAGATACATTAGCATACAGTTTGAAGTATACGTGTTGTATATGAGGATATGTAGGGACATGCAGACTAATGGTAACTGTACATTCATAAATACTTTTTACATTATCACACAGAAAACAAAAATCCATGTCCATTGTTATTTCTCAGCGGGATCTTCTCTCATGTACTGCCTTCATCCAATGGCCATAATTTTTGATTGATCAGATTTCTGTTCAAATATGACAGTTGTCATACTTCTCATATTTAAAAAAAATATCCATTTAGGAAGTCAGATCTCCAATTTTTAAATAATTCTCAAAAAAAAAATATATATGAAAATCAACATTGTGGTTTTTTCCCAGCATGCAATAATAATGATAGCTGATTGGCTGTATAGGGGCCACATGACTGATCACATGACGTCCACAAAAAACTCACATGGATTTCCCATAGCCATTTTGAAAGACTGTCTGCTGCCACTTAAATCCTGTGGCATACTAGACAGGTCCCTCGGGGGAGGAGGCAGTGGTTGTCCCGGCATCATAGGTGGCATCATTTGTGGCATCATCTGGGGCATCATATTGGTTGATGGTGGGGCCGGCACCACTTGTACACGCCGAGCACTCGCTAGACTCGCTGTCTCCGTGTCACTACCCCCACTTCCTGCTGGACTTCCAGACTTCCTGTCCGATTTCTCTTTTTCCTTTCGGCTACTTCCCGATGCACTGCTTCCTGAAACACGAAACATTTCCAAACTATAAGTACTTCCAACATTTTTCTTCATTTAGAATTTCGTTATACAGCTGCAAACAGCTAGACTTATTGTTTACTAACGATTATTTTATATACGATCTGTCTATTAGGGGTGTCATAGAATTGCATATAGAAGGTATAATGGATCATTCTTGTTACACAGATATACATGTATTTTATACTGGGTATATTATCTGGAAGTAAGGCTGTTATACTTGGTTATTGAGATTAGTTTAAAACAACATCCAGTTAGTTCATGCTTTTCAATGTGTTATTTCTGTCAGAAAGCCCACAATTTACAAACTCCTTTATCTTTTTATTCTCATATAAAGAGGATCATTAAATCTGAAGATTTTTTTTTTTCACTCTGCTAGCTGATTGTTAATTAATTTGCTTTGCTAACAATAAGAGTACAATCTTAGATAAAGATTTCAAATGCATAAACAATTCATAAACAATTGTTGCTTTCTGTTTAATCAAATTCTTGATTAACACACAACTTATGCAAACCGATAGATATGTTAAAGAAACTGAGCCCATGATTTGACATGTGGCGTATTGTGTAACAGAATAAATGAACCGAGTCTGCAATTAATTTTGTAACAGGGAAAGCTGCCTGGGTAGGGAAACTGTCAATATATACAGCACAAGGTTTACACATATCAATACTAGCATATATAACATTTCTACATCTATGGACTTCTGTCATGGTCAATATCAATACATATCAACCTGAAACCGTTTTGACGATGTCCATCACAAATGACAATAGAGGGATTCAAAAAGCAATTCATAGGATGTTTGTAAATAACATCAAAGAAATAATTATTAATTTTTTGTACAATCTAAAACATTAAAATTATAAACCATCAATACAAAAAAATAAATACTGATGTGTATACACTGTACATAGTGACATTATGAATAGAAAATGTTGAAAAATATTGGTTACTAAATAAATGTACATTTCTATCCAGTTAAGATTACTTCCTTTTCTGGGTATCCATATTTTTTTTAACTAATGGCAAAAATAGAGAGACAAACACAAACAAATAAGGGAGAGCTTTCCCTTTACACACCCAGAGACAAACATTTATTTAAATATATATTTAGGCATTTTATAAATCTACAAAAGATTATTTCTGGTAAAATACAAAACAACCAACTATGAAAATCATTAAGTATGAAGGAAAGGGCCTTTAAAACATAGAGAAAAATTTAACAAAAGAACAATATCCTTCTACGCTGAAATAGTCCAGTACATATGGCAGTGTTACAGTACATATACACTGGTTAAATATTAAGAGTAGTTAGTACTGATGGCTCGGAGAACTGAAGCCAAAGGCAGGGTAACATATAACTATATTCATGCTATACAAAAGTATATTAACATAAACCAATTTGAACAAATAACAAAATTCAATAGAAGAATAAACCATAAACATGTGTCAAGGAGTTATAAAATAAGTCCTTTTCTGTGTATACTGAGTGGGTCCAGAGAAAGCGTGCCTACTCATAGACAGCGTAGCAGTGAAGTTCATGCGAGTCCCGAAAATATGTCAAGCTCGGCAGCAGCACTAGGCAGTGTGGTGATGGCGACCATGCGGAGATACTTCCCCTGACTAAGGATGGCAATCTGGAGTTATGTCCCCCTGACATACCTGTGCCATCAGCCTCTACAGGTGGAGTGGGTGAGAGTGCAGACTTAGCATCGGTAGCAACAGTTTCCGTATCAACTGTCTCTGTGGTGACCGTGGTTACCGTAGCAGGAGATTTAGACACAGATTTTTTACCGCGGACATTGTTGTTTGGCTCGACTGTCTCTATACACAAAGTTTTTGACAACAGCCTTTGAGCCGCCGGGAGATTTACTGGCAAACATGAGCAAGCATTGTGAACTGCCAAAATCAACAAAGATAGAGAAATCAAAAACATTACATCATAATAAATGATTACATAAATATATATACCTGCCACTTCATGATACAACTTAATACATGTGTATAAAATGAAAAGTACCATCAAATGAAATGAAAACTACAGTTAAAATGAACAGGAGTAAAATGGCATGCAAAACAGAACTGGGGAACATTTGGTTCTCTTACCAAGGGCTTTATGTTAGAACTAGGACAGTTCTCTTTACACTATCTTGTTACGGGTTATATTAAATTATTCTGGGAGGAAAACATCCTATCTGTAATGACTTGACTTCATGATGGAGAGTTAGTTAAAACAAAAAAAAATTGTGCAAAAACTGTGTGAAATTTTACTCCAGGAAAAGAAATAATCTTGTGAAATAACAGCTTATACCAAAATTGTCTGGTCCCAGACAAATGATTTCTCTACAACACATGCAAAGCTGCTCACCATATAAGAAAATAAGGGTATTCAATGTGACAAAAAAATCTACAAAAATTATGACAAAAAGGTGAACAAAGCAAAAAAAAAAAAGGAACAATAGAAAGTTTACTGAATGAGCATGCTAAATGAAAATTAACAATGTGGAATAGAGGCAGGTATTACATATAGAAAAAGATGTTGAATGGCAATTCACAATGTCTCCATGCCAGAATGTCAGAGAAAATCAAATTATTCCACCAAATCAGGACAATGGAAGCAAAACTCAGAAAGTGTGCAGAAATCCATGTCAAAATAAACACAATATTCTCGTGCATGAAAAATGACCTGTCCACCCCATAAACTAAAATGAATCCCGCTCTGCATTTATAGATGATGCAATAAGGCAGTGGGATAAGGGGTGAGCAGGTAGCTACATTTATACAATAGTAATAGCAAAATGTGTCTTCATAGAGTTATTCCCCTTTATACATGATGTGGCTCATCTTTTTACATACAACATGTACATGGTATCTCATTTTGTGTACAGTTCATTTTATAACAAGAGCAGTGTAAACAATGTGTATTCAGAATAAAGAAATCATGCAAAAAAAATGTCTGTATGACACAAAAAAACTACAACATACAAATCAATACAACACAATCATGTCAGTACATACAAAATTTGGCCATAACCATATAAACATTTGCCCTCAGGATGCGCACGTAGATTTATCACTGCCCTCTACATGTTCTAAACGATTGCTCTGCTATACTTCCTAGTATGTCCCCAATTACATCTACTGTCCAACATTTGTAGTTTGAATATTCTCACCAACAACTTTGTTCTGCCTTGTAGATTTAGTCTGTTATTCTAAAGCATCTAGTACTAGTAGATTTAGGAGTTTTAAATTTCCATTCCTTTAATTTCTTCCAAATAATTTTTTTTTTTTATTTTTTGTACCCTCATTATTGGTCTCTAAGTTCTAGCATGCTTTGTAGTCTAATTAGTAGTAATACAGATGTCAAAAAGTAGGCTAATTAGTGTTCAGAGTCACTAAAGTAATTACTAATTATATTAATTATCAGGGTTATGAAAATATTAAAGCATGGAATGAATTATTGAAATGTTTATTATAAAATCTAAATTCCATAAAACGAATAATATATTTTTAATTGAAACATTTATACATTGAAAATATTTGAAATCAAATGAATATAAGTCAAATATAATGTAGCAATTCAATACAAGATTACCAACTATCCGTTCTAACATTTCATAAAGTTTTCAAAATTCTGAACAAACTCTTGATTTGTCTAGAAAGGGAGTTTATTATCCAAAATCATTCTTTTAACTTTAGGATGCATGAAAAACCTGATATTTGTTTTGAAGCTGGAAAATACAGGTGAGATATACACAGGTAAGATATACACAGCCCAGTTATTTAGGCATCAAGCATTATTTAGGCATCAAGCATTGTCTATCTAACAGTGTGGTTAAATTCTGGCATTCTGCATATAGAAAGATATTTGGCTTGAATATTCTGTGGTTATCTAGTAGCGAAGAAAATGATACACTGGAAACCAAGCAAAATTTGAATATATCCAAACACATACTGGGTAATACGCCTGGGAAAGTAAGAATCTATAGATAAAATCTGCAGTAAACAGACAATTCCCCCGCTCCCTGGGACAAGATGAACATATGTTGGGGCTATTATATTCCTCTGTTGGTGGGAACAGTATAGACAGTGGTAAATACGAAATGTTGCAGTCAAAGAGCTATATCATAAATGCACTGCAACTAAATCTGGGAAAAGCAACATATCATGAAAGTATATGCATTATAACTACTTAGAAATTAATTCAATTATTTGAAAAGCAAAATGCCAAGAAAATTTTGACTTGACTGAGTAGTTATTACAACAAATGATAGATTGGTATCTGCCTTTACTCTAGACTGCAGCATTTAAAGGACACAAATAAATCCATAATAGATATCCCCTCTCTTTAAAACATCCAAATATTAGTAGTTAAATAGGAACATGCTTGGAAAGTATGCTGTTTATTCTGAAAGCAACAAATAATTGATGAAAATTGCATTCGTAAGATAGACCTCAACTTTGTTAATGTTTTGAGTTGTGTTCAGTTACAGTTAGATACAAATAAAATATGATCTGACTGGTGTCAGCCCCCTGGCAGAAGTTCAGATTTTAATAACCCATGCATGCATTTGAGCAGAATTTGGGAAAATTTTGTAAAAAATCTCCCAAGGCAGTTTATTTACATAAGCAGACATATATATCAGAATCAACATGTATACACATATAGCGTTAACTATTGGTGGGCAAGTGTTAACTATCGGTGGGCAAGCGTTAACTATTGGTGGGCAAGTGTGATGACATGAAATTTGGGATGTAACATCCCAATAAAATTTTAACAAGCAAAGCAGCAATAAACAAAACAACAGAAAATAAACAACCAGTAGGTAAGTACAAACACCAAATTAGGCAAAAAAAAACGGAAGGGGAAAAGATAGAAAGCCATGGAAACTGCTGTAAAGGTCATCACCATGACTACAGCAGGCTTATAGAGGTCATGACCTTGAAGCGCTGGGTAACAAACAAGACTACAAACCAGAACTAGCTGTGGACGTCCGAGAACATGCAAAATCCATGGAGTCCGTATATGGGGGGACCATGGAGTTTGGTTGTTGTTGGAGTTGGTTGAATTGTTGTTTATCCTTATTTTCCCAAAGTTTTTTCAAATGATTGTATGTACTGACAATACATGCACAATCTTTTTGGACGACTGAAAAACAAAGAAACCAAAAAAAATTGGGGAGAGGAGAAAATTAGGGGAAAAGAAGCACACGTTTTAAATCACACAGGGTAATGGTTAAGTATTATCAACCCAAGGTTTTATACACCATCCCTGAAGGGGCGATATCAGTGGGTTGGGCAGGGCAACAAAACCACAGAAAAAAATAAAATCAAGAAAACAATGTCTCCTAAAGTAAATCATAATATTCACATCCATGTTGAAATAAAAGGTTACATAAATGACCGACACTTTCTCATGCTGAGGCAGAAAACATGATACACATTTTTTACATGCACACTATTAAAATATAATTTTCTACATTAAGTTAAACAGAATTGGTGGTTTAAGACAGTTTTTATTAAAGATATTTGTTCAAACCTACATTTTTGTTTGTTCTCGTTTCTCTACACAGCCACATGCAATGTCAGACCAAGTATAGCGACAGTGAGCATGAAGCAGGTCAGTTAGGTTACAGGTATAACGACTAATCAATCTCAGGTGTTGTTTTCTATCAGATCGGTCTAATGATCTCGTGTACTAATCATTATAGCATCTCAACTAATCTACCTTCTCATTTCATCAATCAAATATCTATTCCTAATGGATCATTCAAGCTCTAAATGGGAATAGATTTTATAGAATCACAACTGTACACTTAAAGTACAGAATTAGGTATTAATGATAACTTAAGCCATGAAATTATCACAGAGGATTTCTAAGCTTTCAAGTTCTACATACAGTTCACAAGAAAAATCATTATGTAAGCCTTGTCAAGGAAGCAAACAAAATATCTAATAAGAAATGCAAAGCATTTAGCTGCACAAGAGAAAACTCTGGTTAGACTGTCTGTGAGATCAGGCCTGTATTATTCCATAGCATTATCCCTTCATTTCATTGTCTTGATAAAATACTGGTTGGGACTAAATACGGGAAACTTTTTTCTTCTGTCTTATACCTAGCTCTTCTTTTCTGAATTATTAGGATTTTTAGAATAGGGAAGAGACAAAAACCACACACAATTAACTTGAGTATTTGCCTACTAGTGACATAATCCGTGATGAAATCCTAGGACACAATGGAATCAATTTGGGAGACTAACTGCTATCAATTTTATCAGTGAAAGACCCAGTATGCTGCCTAAGCCTTTCAACAGACCTGAAAATATAAAATACACCCTAACACTATGTAATGTACTGAAGACGCTATCCCTGCTGTTATTACCTGATGCACTATGTACACTGCCGGCGCTGTTATTTCCTCCCCCGCCCGTCACCGACTTGTCCATTCCGTCGACGAAGCTGCCGACGTAACTCTGACTGTCGGTACTGGTGTAGCTGTAGGGTGGTATGTAGCTGAGGTTGGTCGGTAGGTAGCTTGTGTTACCGTAGGGGTACTGGTTATTCCAGTGCGGGGGTGGTAGAGGGGCCAGAGTGTCACGGTCAGCCTCCGAAACAGAGTCCACGTCTTCTAAACTCAGCGTGGATAAATCTGTAAACATACACAGTATACAGCAAACTTTAAACTTGGTGTCTGACAAACTTAAACAAAATGGAAATTTTCATACTATTTTTTTTTTAATAATGAGATTTTCAATGGGTAACTAAATGGACTATCAGTAATTTTTGTAATGATACATTATTGTAATACCTATTTGTTCATTAATACATTGAATGTTTTGTGTTTTGACATGCTGCACAAAATGGGAAATTAAATCTATGTCTGTTTGTCAGTGTTTGACTTGATTTGCTTTCCGCTGGTATGAATAACACTATATCACCACGGTCATTATCATCACCACAATTACAATTAATAATGAGAATTAACAAGTTCAGGGAGATATATATCTAATATTACAGTATTATTGTTTCTCAATTTATAGACCAGATTGATGTGATCACCATGAAGACACCAATAGGACAGTCTGCTTGTTCTGGTGTTTCTGGTTTCCATGGTTTCTTTTTGATACAAATGAAGATGGAGATATTATAAGGGCAGTATCGAAAGGTATAAATGAAGTAATGAATTATTTACACATGTCAAATTAACATAAATTACAATGTGCTATAAATGGTCCTATTTAAATCATTGAGTGCTATTGAATGAAATCCAATTGGAATAGTGACATTGATTCATCCATTTTCTTGCTGCTGAAGAATGTTATGTTGGAGCCAAGCAAAATCAATGTAATTCATGTACGATGAAGACAATACCAAATCAATAATGAGAAATATTGATTAAATATGATGAGAATTGATTATAATAGCGAAAAGAAAGCCTTTCATTCCTGTACAAAGTACAACATGTCATTGCAGTGGTCGTATGATTTAAATACAGATTTTTAGAATTATTTGATATTTAGGTGATTCATATGAAATCTGAGCAGGAGATTTGGGTGTATTAACATGCAGTAGCAGATTGGTCATGCTATATATAGATGGTATATATATGCAGAGCTGCTCTTAGCTGAAACAAAAACTTAGGAGCCCGTTGATAGTTACAGAAGACGGAATATAAGCCAAACATTATCAATATATACTTTTTTTTAGACATGCACAAAATTTTCATAATCACAAAGTTTGAGAGTGAAAACTTTTTTTTTAACTTTAGAAAATTACCAGTATCATTGACAAGTCTCCAAAGTACTGTAAACACAACATCAAAGGGATACAATTAACGCTGATCTAAGGTATAGTTCAGTACCTCGGCCCGCACCGGACAGTCGGACGCAAAATATGCATTACTGATAATCTATAGCAGCCAACAATGAAATTTAAATATAACCTTAAAGTGACCTTGACATATTAAATGACCTTAGGATTTGCAGTAACCTTGATACATATATGCGATATAGATGACCTTGACATTTCAAAATGAAATGACATTTCAAAATGAGCAGATTATTTTCAATGAACTTGACATTTCCAAATGACCTTGACATTTGAATGATATTGGTACTGATATGAGTAATAGATAGAGCCTTTATAAGCTGAATGGTTGAGCATAAGCAGACGTTGACAGTAGATATATACTGATTTGTTAAAACAGTAGATATATACTGATTTGTTAGTACAGTTGAGTGTTGTTAATGAGAGGGAGGGCTGGCTAGGGAACTGTATACACACTAACCTGGATACACGGGTCCATCTAAAATTGGGAATGGAAAAAAAAAAGAAACAATGAAATATGAGTAAAATCTTCAATAATGGAGACATTTGGTCGGAGAACCCCGAATATCAAACAGATAGTCCATCTGGTCATAAGGACACCAATAAATGTATATAATGAGTGATTTTATAGGAGATCTGATGAGCAACATATTTACACATGTACTGTAGTCTATTTCCCATTGCTTGGTCACCATCACAAATTAAAAGGAACAAAAGCAACTTGTTATAAAATCTGTCATATATGACAGTGGTTTTTTTTGTAGGAATGGAATGGAATTACTGTGTAAAATGTGAAACTTTGAAATGAATTTTGATGAAAAATGTTAGTGAATAATGAAAACTATGAAACAATTTTTATGAAAGGATAACATTTGGTCAAGAAATGATAATGTAAATTGAAATGAAATTACATGTTTTACAATATTTGTATAGCACTTACTTCCATAAAGATCCCCGAACACATAGTAGCACTGCTCCGAAAACGTAATTTTATTAACAGTGTGTCGAATATAGCCCGCTTTTAGTAAATTACATCCATATTTTCTCGCGTCCCTTCGATCAGCAAACCCGTCTACATGTGTGAACAGCCAGTCTACTAGGTCTGAACCTGTAAACAATAACATCACATACATCATCAAATGTCTGGACCTCAAAACAACAGGTTTTATAAACATTAGTATTTCTTTCTTGCTTTTATTGTTCTGATTGATATGTTATGTAAATTTTCTACAATCGTGCTGCCAAGCAAAACTTTCTACAGCACTTGCTTGGGAAAGTAACCAAGTAAAATCTAGTCATTCATATCAAGATTAACACTCAGTGTAAACTTTTTCGAAGTCATAACCTGGTATTTAGATCAAGAGTCACATTTGTAGCCTTTCACCAAGGCACAGTGATTCTGAATCCATGGTTAAATGGAATTTTTTGTGGCCCATTTAATGTAAGTCAGGGGATGTTTATATACAGAGATCTGGTTTTTCTAAATGTGAATCAATTTTACCAATGGATTGTTGGAATGAAATTATCAAGTAAAAAGACATGAATCTTAACAAATATGTATATGACAGTGATTTTCAGCTGAATTATAAATTTGTGCTGAAGTGAAAATGCTATGTAGTTATTAACTCAGAGGCTTGGGTACAATGACAAAATTGTTCGCTTGTTTTTGTTTGCATGTGTATATTGCTTCATACTGTGTTCATATGCAAAAGTATTGCATGAAGAATGCGTTCACAGGAGAGAGTACTTCTTCAGTAAAGTTGATTCCTAGCTCCTTATTCCATTACTTATTAAATTACCAATTACTTATTAATATAATAAATTTATCAAAATGTAATATCAAGCATCACAATCTTGTATAATTTAACCTTTAAATTCCAAACTAAGGGCTCATTCTTTCCTGATTATTTATTCAATTTCCTGATAACTTATTCTATTCCAAGATACTAATAAACATCACAAATAGTTCAAAATACAAATTAAATATCAAATGGCAATCAGTTTTACTCTGAGTATAGGTACTAAAGTGATTTGCCAAACTTTGCTTCCATGCAAACCAGTTGTTGTTACTAACCTATAAAAGCATTTGGTATGGTAATTTTTAGCCACATCCTATCGCGGATTTCTAGTCCAGAGTCAGGTTGGGCCATTGCTTTGACAACTGTAGCCATATCAGTGTTGATTGTGAGGTTTAAGTCATCAAATCCTGAAAAAAAAAGATAACAAAAAATATTTAGCAGTGTCAAGCTTCCAATTAAAGTTTAATAAATCATTTAAATTTTCACAATGTTTCATGCGGAAAGTTTTCCAAATATTGGCTTAATTGTCAACTCATGTAAAATACTAAAGAAGAAATCACTGAGTAAAGAACTCGTGAGTGATTAGCTAATAACTCATGCTCTGATTCGAGTAAACGACATGTGAGTGATGAGCTGAAAACTCATGCTCTGATTCGAGTAAACGACATGTGAGTGATGAGCTGAAAACTTACGCTCCGATTCAGGTATAGAACTTGTGAGTGACGAGCTAGTGGAAGTCATGTTACTTAAGGATGGGCTTGGCCCGCCCCGTGACAGGAAGTCACCCCTCAATGCTGTCGTGTGTGCTACCCATGCAGATGGATCGATGGGCCGCACAGGCTCCTGTCTAGGTACTGTAAAGTAACCTTTAGGATTTGGGTCCCAGCATTTGGCAACGACTAGTGTAATTGGACTGAAAACAAAACAGAAATTTCAAACAGGATACATAGTTCATTCCAAAACCTATCATTTTATATGAAAGGCACTCATGTTAATCATTAGAATTGTAAATTGGGGGGAAAGAGATTAGAGATTGCATTACGCTTCTGCCAACATTCATTCATGTTGCATACAATGAAAGTGTATTTGGTTTTTTCAGTTTCCAGGATTTGAATTTCACCAAGGAATCGAACATAAAGAATGCAATTCCATATTCTGCAAGTTTATATTTTAAAAATTCTACAATCATATTTTGATGAGAATGATGAACAAGAAACATTTTTTATCACTGACCCAGGTTTTTGGACAGCTTCCCGTAATGCTCGGACAGCATCATCATTACTCATGTTTTCAAAGCTGACCCCATTGACTTCTAGAATCATATCCCCAGGCTCCACCCGTCCGTCCTGTGCTACAGCCCCCCTGAAAACAAAAATGTTCACATATTATGTATAGAAGAACACACTGCAAATCTCAACAACTTAAACCTTACAGTGAAATAGTAAATATTTCCCTGGTTGGAAAAAACAACTTTTAAATCTGTTAAATTTCAAGATTTTTATTAGTATTCATTTTCAACTTATTTAAACCCATCAATTTAGTTTAAAAGAAATCAAATTTGCCAATGCCTTGTAAGTATCCCTAAGTCTGTATAGAGAATACATGGTTAGTATCTTACAATACAAGGTTTATTTTGGTGCGAGACATAGGAAAGCCGAGATGACAAATTCACGTGATCGTATTGACGGATAAAGCTTTTCATATTGACGGATAAAGCACAAGTTTATCCGGCAGTAGTTATCGGTCAGTATGTGGGACAGTTGCAGGATAAATATCAATATGTAGATTGTATACTTACCCTTTCATTATTGAGCCGACATATATACCCCCATCCCCACCTTTATTACTTTGACCGACAATACTGATACCAAGGAAATTCACTGTGTCTGAAAGTAAAGAAAACAGACATTTATATATTATTGTAAACAGTTACTCTACACATTACATGTATAAATTCCAACTTTGCCATTAAATCTCAAAGTTGGCAGGGCCATGTTACACTTGATGTATTTTATGTATTCAAGTCAATTAGGTGATTTTAGCTTGAACCTTTGAGTCTTACAATCTTCGGTTTATATGAGTTTAAACTTTTTCAATATTGAAAGGAGATCGAGTAAATTACAGAAAGTTGGAAAAGTTCTTTTCATTTCCAAAATGCTTGCTTTCATAATATTTAGCATCATGATTTTACAATTCATTACAAGTGAAATGAATATGATTTTGTGGAAAATGTATGGCTAATTCAGGCCAATAAGACTTAATGTATGGCTAATTCAGGCCAATAAGACTTACCCATATTTAATGTGACCGTAATGATGTTAAGAGACAATACAGGCCAATAAGACTTACCCATATTTAATGTGACCGTTATGATGTTAAGAGACAATACAGGCCAATAAGACTTACCCATATTTAATGTGACCGTTATGATGTTAAGAGACAATACAGGCCAATAAGACTTACCCATATTTAATGTGACCGTAATGATGTTAAGAGACAATACAGGCCAATAAGACTTACCCATATTTAATGTGACCGTTATGATGTTAAGAGACAATACAGGCCAATAAGACTTACCCATATTTAATGTGACCGTAATGATGTTAAGAGACAATACAGGCCAATAAGACTTACCCATATTTAATGTGACCGTAATGATGTTAAGAGACAATACAGGCCAATAAGACTTACCCATATTTAATGGACCGTAATGATGTTAAGAGACAATACAGGCCAATAAGACTTACCCATATTTAATGTGACCGTAATGATGTTAAGAGACAATACAGGCCAATAAGACTTACCCATATTTAATGTGACCGTAATGATGTTAAGAGACAATACAGGCCAATAAGACTTACCCATATTTAATGTGACCGTAATATGATGTTAAGAGACAATACAGGCCAATAAGACTTACCCATATTTAATGTGACCGTAATGATGTTAAGAGACAATACAGGCCAAATAAGACTTACCCATATTTAATGTGACCGTAATGATGTTAAGAGACAATACAGGCCAATAAGACTTACCCATATTTAATGTGACCGTAATGATGTTAAGAGACAATACAGGCCAATAAGACTTACCCATATTTAATGTGACCGTTAATGATGTTAAGAGACAATACAGGCCAATAAGACTTACCCATATTTAATGTGACCGTTAATGATGTTAAGAGACAATACAGGCCAATAAGACTTACCCATATTTAATGTGACCGTAATGATGTTAAGAGACAATACAGGCCAATAAGACTTACCCATATTTAATGTGACCGTTATGATGTTAAGAGACAATACAGGCCAATAAGACTTACCCATATTTAATGTGACCGTAATGATGTTAAGAGACAATACAGGCCAATAAGACTTACCCCTATTTAATGTGACCGTTAATGATGTTAAGAGACAATACAGTAACTAGAAACTGAGTAAATACCAAAGGGCAATAACTCTAGAAACTGAGTAAATGTCAAAGGGCAATAACTCTAGAAACTGATAAATGTCAAAGGGCAATAACTCTAGAAACTGAGTAAATGTCAAAGGGCAATAACTCTAGAAACTGAATAAATGTCAAAGGGCAATAACTCTAGAAACTGAGGTAAATGTCAAAGGGCAATAACTCTAGAAACTGAGGTAAATGTCAAAGGGCAATAACTCTAGAAACTGAAGTAAATGTCAAAGGGCAATAACTCTAGAAACTGAGGTAAATGTCATTCTCTAGAAAGTGAGATCATTTTTATTACTCAACAAATACAAAATATAAATGCAACAAGTTTTATTCACAGATTAGTTCTGACAGCATGTCAAACATGATCATGTAAACTTTCCTATCACAATTTTGATGTAACTTTTGTATCTCGTTGCTATTTATACCCAACACCTTGTGAAACCAATAGCTGTCTATTTTTATCGCCAGTGAAAGCTATCTGGTGATGGATTACTATTATAGTGCCTGGAATGAACCACCTGCACTGCACCACTGATAACAAACAGATTAGGTCAGAACAAAAAAACATTATTCATTTCTATAACCTACCAAGACGTACTTCTGATAAAACATATCAGTAAAACACACAGAAGAGGCAGTGTGAGCACATACTGATACTGTAAAGTGGTGTTTACAACTTGATGATTGTCAAGTTAAAAGAAATACTGATCAAGCTGCAGACACCACAGACATTAAACTCATCACCTTATTTCTGAGTGGAGTCTGGGTTATTAAACAATCTATACCTACATTGTACTTACATATCTAAGACCTGGACTAGACAGACTTACCCTGCTGATGGGAGGAAGTCGGTGTTTCCGCCGCCTTCGTCGGTGTCGACCATATTTTGACGATCTATTAGTGGTGTCTGTAACTGTTGAGAATCTGTGGAGAAAAATTTACAACTCTTTAAACAACAGATTACACAAGTATTTTCACGCAACATTTCTGGATTAAATTCAAGTGCCACTCCATCTAGTAATGATTCTTGATTGAGCGAGATAAACCGAGGTTTCCTATATAGAATTGTAGGGAAAACTTAGGTAGAAATATTCTAGCATTTCAATTTGCTCCCCATCAAACATTTCTCACTCGGAAGATTTACACTATCAACCTTCCCTATCATATATCTACCAGTCAATTTTGTTGAAGCTCAATATTTTACATCTTTTGATCAAGACAACATAAATTTTAATGGAGTTTTTTGCTGACTTCATGTAAGTAAAGATATTAATTCTTTTTCCACTTTTAATTAGAGGGCAGCATAACATTAAAGCACCACAGCGCCTGTTTCTGAAGTAATTAATGATGTCTGATATATGATATTCAGGGTTATTGACAACAAACACTGTACCAGTACTGAATGATACCATCCCAGTTTCCTGAGACTCACACAATCCTGGTTGTCCAACAATAAATCAGCACTTCACCAAAGGATACTTCATTCTCATGTTCTGCTGTGTAATATATCATTATCATTTGTGTTATATGCCATTGACATTTTAATTAAACAATTTAAACATGAATTTTTGCCTAAGAAGCCTTTTCCTAAACAATCGTTCAGGTAATTATTTTGTACCTGCTGTCATCTTCAGAGTCAAAGAAACTTGTGGTGTCGATATCACTACTGAGTACTGTTGACGAATCATAGGCATGACCGCGGTCTCTGTGATGTTTACTGTGGCCATTGATCCTGGGGGGAGCTGTGTACAGAAATAGAACAAGGTCAAACAAGGTCAAATAGGGTCAAACAGGGTCAACTCTGATGTCAAACATCTTTGGAACAAGTGAAATGATTAACCTAACACTAAAATTCTACATCCATGCATATCAATATCAAGAGCAAATGCTACAGGCTTTGTCAATAAATCAAATTTTATTTTCTCTGATGCCATTAAGAAAACATTTGAATGCACATGTTATTTTTTGGCCGTAGTGTTAATAGATATACCATTATTCTATTACGGCCCTTTCCAGAGGAAACTGTTCTCCTATAGCGTCGAAGACGAGGGGACTTTACCTCGCCAGGTAACACTATAGGAAAACTGTTTCCCAGGGAAAGGGCCATTATAGATTAAGTACGTCACATGATATGATATTCCCGTAGTCAGGTAAAGTCTCCCGTAGTCAAGGACAGGGAACTGTCGCAAAATAGACCATGTCTGTTATCCGAACACATTCCTAGTAATTATCATGTGCTGTACTAATAGAGACTATATACTGCAGTGACTTTCTTACTTTTACACACAAGATTTTGATAGGAAATCACATATTGCAAAGAAAATCAGAAACAAATTACCCAAGCAAAAGTCAGATCCTGGACCAATAACAGAACTGAAATCTCTACCATATACGGACAAGTTCCCACCAGTAACACTCTACCATATACTGACACCTTCCCACCAATAACACTCTACCATATACTGACAAGTTTCCACCAATAACACGCTACCATATACTGACAAGTTCCCACAAATAACACTCTACCATATACTGACAAGTTCCCACCAATAACACTCTACAATATACTGACAAGTTCCCACCAATAACACTTTACCATATACTGACAAGTTCCCACCAGAGACACTCTACCATATACTGACAAGTTCCCACCAATAACACTCTACCATATACTGACAAGTTCCCACCAATAACACTCTACCATATACTGACAAGTTCCCACCAATAACACTCTACCATATACTGACAAGTTCCCACCAATAACACTCTACCATATACTGACAAGTTCCCACCAATAACACTCTACCATATACTGACAAGTTCCCACCAATAACACTCTACCATATACTGACAAGTTCCCACCAATAACACTCTACCATATACTGACAAGTTCCCACCAATAACACTCTACCATATACTGACAAGTTCCCACCAATAACACTCTACCATATACTGACAAGTTCCCACCAATAACACTCTACCATATACTGACAAGTTCCCACCAATAACACTCTACCATATACTGACAAGTTCCCACCAATAACACTCTACAATATACTGACAAGTTCCCATCAATAACACTCTACCATATACTGACAAGTTCCCACCAATAACACTCTACCATATACTGACAAGTTCCCACCAATAACACTCTACCATATACTGACAAGTTCCCACCAATAACACTCTACCATATACTGACAAGTTCCCACCATAACACTCTACCATATACTGACAAGTTCCCACCAATAACACTCACCATATACTGACAAGTTCCCACCAATAACACTCTACCATATACTGACAAGTTCCCACCAATAACACTACCATATACTGACAAGTTCCCACCAATAACACTCTACCATATACTGACAAGTTCCCACCAATACACTCTACATATACTGACAAGTTCCCACCAATAACACTTACCATATACTGACAAGTTCCCACCAATAACACTCTACCATATACTGACAAGTTCCCACCAATAACACTCTACCATATACTGACAAGTTCCCACCAATAACACTCTACCATATACTGACAAGTTCCCACCAATAACACTCTACCATATACTGACAAGTTCCCACCACTAACACTCTACCATATACTGACAAGTTCCCACCAATAACACTCTACCATATACTGACAAGTTCCCACCAATAACACTCTACCATATACTGACAAGTTCCCACCAATAACACTCTACCATATACTGACAAGTTCCCACCAATAGACACTCTTACCATATACTGACAAGTTCCCACCAGAGACACTCTACCATATACTGACAAGTTCCCACCAATAAC
Source organism: Argopecten irradians (assembly GCF_041381155.1). Classification (NCBI taxonomy): domain Eukaryota; kingdom Metazoa; phylum Mollusca; class Bivalvia; order Pectinida; family Pectinidae; genus Argopecten; species Argopecten irradians. The sequence goes on along the minus strand of NC_091134.1, from coordinate 1,154,867 downwards.
ACTCTACCATATACTGACAAGTTCCCACCAATAACACTCTACCATATACTGACAAGTTCCCACCAATAACACTCTACCATATACTGACAAGTTCCCACCAATAACACTCTACCATATACTGACAAGTTCCCACCAATAACACTCTACCATATACTGACAAGTTCCCACCAATAACACTCTACCATATACTGACAAGTTCCCACCAATAACACTCTACCATATACTGACAAGTTCCCACCAATAACACTCTACCATATACTGACAAGTTCCCACCAATAACACTCTACCATATACTGACAAGTTCCCACCAATAACACTCTACCATATACTGACAAGTTCCCACCAATAACACTCTACCATATACTGACAAGTTCCCACCAATAACTCTCTACCATATACTGACAAGTTCCCACCATAACACTCTACCATATACTGACAAGTTCCCACCAATAACACTCTACCATATACTGACAAGTTCCCACCAATAACACTCTACCATATACTGACAAGTTCCCACCAATAACACTCTACCATATACTGACAAGTTCCCACCAATAACACTCTACCATATACTGACAAGTTCCCACCAATAACACTCTACCATATACTGACAAGTTCCCACCAATAACACTCTACCATATACTGACAAGTTCCCACCAATAACACTCTACCATATACTGACAAGTTCCCACCAGAGACACTCTACCATATACTGACAAGTTCCCACCAATAACACTCTACCATATACTAACATGTTCCCACCAATAACACTCTACCATATACTGACAAGTTCCCACCAATAACACTCTAACCATATACTGACAAGTTCCCACCAATAACACTCTACCATATACTGACAAGTTCCCACCAATAACACTCTACCATATACTGACAAGTTCCCACCAATAACACTCTACCATATACTGACAAGTTCCCACCAATAACACTCTACCATATACTGACAAGTTCCCACCAATAACACTCTACCATATACTGACAAGTTCCCACCAATAACACTCTACCATATACTGACAAGTTCCCACCAATAACACTCTACCATATACTGACAAGTTCCCACCAATAACACTCTACCATATACTGACAAGTTCCCACCAATAACACTACCATATACTGACAAGTTCCCACCAATAACACTCTACCATATACTGACAAGTTCCCACCAATAACACTCTACCATATACTGACAAGTTCCCACCAATAAACTACAAGTTCCACCAATAACACTCTACATATACTGACAAGTTCCCACCAATAACACTCTACCATATACTGACAAGTTCCCACCAATAACACTCTACATACTGACAAGTTCCCACCAATAACACTCACCATAACTGACAAGTTCCCACCAATAACACTCTACCATATACTGACAAGTTCCCACCAATAACACTCTACCATATACTGACAAGTTCCCACCAATAACACTCTACCATATACTGACAAGTTCCCACCAATAACACTCTACCATATACTGACAAGTTCCCACCAATAACACTCTACCATATACTGACAAGTTCCCACCATAACACTCTACCATATACTGACAAGTTCCCACCAATAACACTCTACCATATACTGACAAGTTCCCACCAATAACACTCTACCATATACTGACAAGTTCCCACCAATAACACTCTACCATATACTGACAAGTTCCCACCAATAACACTCTACCATATACTGACAAGTTCCCACCAATAACACTCTACCATATACTGACAAGTTCCCACCAGAGACACTCTACCATATACTGACAAGTTCCCACCAATAACACTCTACCATATACTGACAAGTTCCCACAATAACACTCTACCATATACTGACACGTTCCCATCAATAACACTCTACCATATACTGACAAGTTTCCACCAATAACACTCTACCATATACTGACAAGTTCCCACCAATAACACTCTACCATATACTAACATGTTCCCACCAATATAACATCTTTTCAAAACACGAATCATCCTAACCAGCTAACAACATCACGGCCTGTCAGTGTAGCCAGTTTTGTTTTTAATTTGAAAGGCTTAAATTTTATTACTTGTAATACATTCCCCAAACCATTTTCACAGGATATTTTATTCATTTTTTAAAGACTTTTATCAAACATCTGTCTTTTCAAAGTCAAACGGTTTGGAATTTCAAGTCTTTGCAAGTTTGATCCTCAAAAATTTCAGCATTCCTTCTATCATTTCTATCCTAGTATCTTAATCCCACATGCAGCTGATGTTTTAACATATCACCACACAAAATCCAAATGCAATCTGAGCTTATGACCGAAGGATCTGCATCAGTTTATTCACCAACTGTTCAGCCAAGTCACTGACATTCCTAACATTCTCCACATTCAACCCAACTAGCCTGTCTGTCATAAGACAATAAGATGTTAGATTCTATTATATATAACGTATGAAATACAACGACAGTCTTCAGACAATAAGATGTTAGATTCTATTATATATAACGTATGAAATACAATGACAGTCTTCAGACAATAAGATGTTGGATTCTAATATATATAACGTATGAAATACAACGACAGTCTTCAGAGTTGGATTCTAATGTATATAACGTATGAAATACAACGACAGTCTTCAGACAATAAGATGTTGGATTCTAATATATATAACGTATGAATTACGATGACAGTCTTCAGACAATAAGATGTTGGATTCTAATGTATATAACGTATGAAATACAACGACAGTCTTCAGACAATAAGATGTTGGTTTCTAATATATGTAACACATAAAATACAACGACAGTCTTCAAGTCATATGAAACCATAAAAAAATCAATAGGAAAAAACCAGAAAGCGGACATCTTCTATAAGTGAATGCTGTATAATATGACTCATAAAAGCAGCTCGTTAAGACAGGTGGGTTAAAGAAATCAATGGAGGTAGAGTGTCGCTGTCTTACACACTCCGTAGTGTAGAGCTCGAGGATGAATAAGAAGTTACAACAGGTAACACTACTAACACACACTGGTCATTCTCATTTAGATATACTGTAAAACCATTAAATTTTGTTGGACATTTAATTTCGTTTATTTTGTGGGTACATAAAAAACTACGAAAATGAAACACAAACGAGAACATAAATGAAAACTTAACCAGACCTAAAACTTTATTTTAAATAGAAAAGCAACGAAAATTTCCACCAATGAAAACGTTTATAGACGTAAACCAACAAAATTTTACCCTATTTTGCCCTAACAAGATTAAATGTTTTTATAGTATGTAATGTGCTAAATTTTGTTCCTTCCTAGAGACATAATTATCAAATATTCCGTAGTTATTGTGTATTCTTCATATGAAATGCACAACAGACAAGAGGAATTCATCAACTGAAACAAATGTTAAAACTGAAATTTCAAAATTTAATAAATTGGCTGTAATATAAAAAGAAATCCATGTAGTATGTTGTTTGTTTCAGGATGAGAAAGGTTGAACAAACCACATAAACCCCTCATTTGTTGTCAGTCGTTGTACACCAAGAACAACATTAAGTTAGGTATGCGACACCTCCATAATTCAGATTCATTGAAGAGTCTTTTTGCTTAAACGATTTATCTGTGATTGTGAACAGGTTGTTATAGCATTGTTTTGTGAGAAACTTACAGATTTCTTTACGTAACATCTACAATCGACCGTCCAAATGGTCGCACCTAAGGATAGGAATAACATGATGAGGTACAAAACTTTTTTCAGGTACTGAAGACTGACCATATTCAGTACAGATAGCAGTCATACTACTTTTTGACCAATAACTTCTCACAAGGGGGATAACTGAATAACAATAGTACAGACCATATAGAAGATTCATTTATCCACAGGACTTCTGAGTTATGAAGGTCTCAATATGTAAACGGATTGGTTAAACATATATGTTTAAAATGAATTAAAATGTGTTTAAAGCAGTGAGGTGCATTGTGTAAAATATATAGTGTTTTATTATCAAATCGTGTATTTAATTGTAGGTTATAACACAAACACATATTACAAAGCACATCGCAAGACAAACACACACTTTACAAAGCAAAATTAACCTGAAATTAAATGCAATAACTAGAAACTTCACAAAATCCTCATCAGATCATTGCCCAGACCAGAAAATTATACCCAATGAAAGTAATTCAAATTCAGAAAGTACATGTATTTAACTTTGAAAAGTATAAGCACACAATCCAGATATATAAGCTAAATTACAGCAGAACTGTTACAATATTTTTTTTGCCTTATGTATGCAATATCAACATAATTAGGGTCATGACTAATGTAGGATTATTGTGAAAAACATGGAAATGATTTTTCAATCAATGATTGAATCTATCTACAACATTATAGGCAAAATGAGACAAAAATTATGTTGTAAAATCTGGCACACTCCAGCAATACTTTGGTTAGAGAATATAAATGTATTGCACTTCAGCAATACTTTGGTTAGAGGGTATAAGGTCACACTCTAGCAAAACTTTGGTTAAAGGGTATAAGGTCACACTCCAGCAATACTTTGGTTAGAGGGTAGGAGGAAAGGAGGAGTCAATTGTTACTAGGCAATGGCAACAAGCTTACCATTGGGGTCGTTATGGTTACGACGGTCTCGATAACTGTGGTTAAAACTGTTGTGAGTATGGCGTGAACTTCTAGGTCGATCTATAGAAGAAAAAAGTAAAAACAAAAACCTAAAATTAAACAACTTTCACTACATCTAGATTTTAAATAAAAGAAGCAAAAAGAAACAAAATCAGAAATAGCAAGCAAAAGTAAATAAATATGGTTTAGTACTGAGGGCAAGCAAAGCAGTTGATAGCACTAATAAGACAGCATGGTATGGCTGGAATAATAATGACCATTGATGGGTAATCTAAATCTCAATAAAGACAGTTATTGTGAAAAGTTATGTAGAACATTCTTATATATATGATCCTACAGGTCTGCAGACTACTACCAAGATAAAGACACTGATGCCTTAAGCAGAAAAGTACATTCTAAAATATTTAAGTATCATGTTTTTAGGTGGTAAATGATTGATATTGAAATATGACAAGTTCCACAGTCATTCATATCAGTACACTATCTACCTATAACTATCATCATAACTTGTTACTTTGCTATGAAAGGTCTAAATCATGAACAAAATTTTCTGTTCAGAGCAGATCATGAAGTCGTCATAAAATATGGATATAATTTTGAAGTCCAAGGACTTACAAAAAGAAATTGGTATGAATATCAATATCTGGAAAAAGTTATGGATTTGTTCCTAAACATGATGCTGTAATACTGATATATGTGGTTGATAGTTAGGTATTAAGATATTAGAATTCTGCAAGCATTTTTCAATCCAAAAGAAAATCATCATCCTTCAATAAAATGCAAGACCTGCAATGAGAGCGTAAAATAGCACATGCAAACTTATCACCAGCTGACTGACACAAGGTCAGTACAAATATAAGGTAAACAATCTGTCTCTTATAAAATTGATACCCATTATAGGCAAGATACTGCAGGAAAAAAATAAACGTTGGATTCATACATATTCCTCAAGATTATTAGCTCATTGAGATTATGTATGTGTAGCCATACAGCATTAGTAGCTATTCCAATAGCGCTGCTAAAGTTTAACATATTTATCTATATGTACTATAGATAGGCAAACTTGCTACGAGAGCATTTATTCAATTAAGTGTGGTGTAAATTGTTGTCTTTATTTCAGATAAGAGCAGCTCTATCACTTCACACATTTTTAGGCTTGTTACTTTATTTACAAGTTTAATTAATAAACAATACCAACACAGATTTCCTGTATTGACTACTAGATTTAATCAATATCTATTTTTCCTGTCAGTCTTCTGCAATATTACAATTAAATTAGAATGCAATGTAAGATTATACTTTTAATTTACCTATAATCGCCTGTATGTGTAAACTAGTAATACTTATAAGATTAACCATTGTTGACAACTAAACCAATGGAAACAATATCAGATCAATAAACTTACAACAAGATTAATTTGTAAGAGAATTCATATCTATTGTTGTATTATCAACTTTGAATCAGATTTAATCCTAATCAAATTATGAAATAATACTATTTATGGAGATCACACACCAGGCCGCCGTGGTATAATATAATTGGCATTGTTGTCCATGTATGTATTATATCCTATGATCCAACTGGGACCTTTCACTGATTACACAGAAAAACGTTCAGCACACAGAATGACCTATTAAAGACTTCAGTAGTTTCAGTTGTTTAATGTACACCCTCGACAGATTGACCTAAACACATGACCTGGTCAGCAGACTCACACAAAGTTAAAAGATTTTGAAGATCTAACTTAATTTGTCCGATATCTATTAGTGGAAGTGGGTTTTTCTGTTATTTTAATTATGGTATCTATTTGGAGTGAAGGCAGAAGTTGATGGACCTATTCTACAATGACTAGTGGGAGTCAACATTGTCCACATAACTAAAATGATTCATATTTCAAATATCATGGCACTAGCATCAACACCTATTCAGGGATGGTGTGGGAAAGCTTCATCTCTATACTAAATGATTGGAGTCAGACTCTCAATTAAAATGATGGACCAATATACAGAGAAGTAGGAGGGGGCTCTACTGGTGATGGGGGTGGGGGTGGGGGGGGACTCGGTGGTGGGAGGGATGGGTCTAACTATAAACAGGATTGGTATATCAGCTCTGTAACAGCTGTTTAGTTGGACCAAGAAAACATTAGCTAACTCATCATACAGACATTGTTAAACCCTTAGACAGCAGCAAGTGCAATTTGTGGCTGACTTCCAATCCACCAGAATGACTAGGTAGCCACCAGGGACTGTATAACTTCTATAATTACTGCTTAATTTCACCATCATTTTCATAACGAACATCATGAGTATTTCCTAAAGCTTTTACTGAAGTATAAGCTAATTTTGCTTAGTTTTGCCTTTTAGCATGGCATATTGGACCCAGGAGTTGGACTGTAATTTGCCTGTTGGACCCTGAGTTTGTGATGTAATTGGCCAGAGAGACCCAGCTGTCTTTTGTCTATGGACCAAAAAGACTGTACCTGTATGTAACACACCTGTTAGATCCAGGACTAGAATGGCTGTAAGTCTGATCAAACCACATACCAGACTCATGCTTTCAGCCTCAGATTTCTATTAGCTATAGATCCAGAGGCTATTACTGATAACCAATGTTTATAGACAAGATCCACTGTAGTCTGGCCATTATCAATACATTTACTGATATGGAAGCAGTTTGTGTTTTGACATTTTCATACAGTAATGTTGAATATCTCGTATGTCTTTATCAAGTCTTCTAAGACAAATTACCTTGAACTTGGTTAATGGATGTGTTCTTACATCTGGAGAATGTAACATTGACAGACTTGTAGTAGACAGTCGCCAATACTGATCACAAGCAGCAGCATTTACCGACAAATATTCTGCTGCAAGCTTGACCTTTAACAGGATCAACTTAATGGCTACTCAAAAGCATTACCGAGAACACAATCAATACCCAAACCAATCAGTAATTTCCACGATAAATGGCCTTTATACCTAAGATGACAGCTACTTTGTATATTATGTAGAAGGGTCAGCTAGCTAATTTGTGGACTGAGAAACCATAGAAATGTTCTCTGTTAAGCAAGCTTCTCTCTTTGAACAGAATAACAGAATAAAGATTTTATTTCTTAAAAGCCTGGAAGCTGACAGAGAAAGCTTCCATTTCTAAGTAACAATTTACATAGATAACTACCTCTAACTAAGTCAAGCTTGTTAGTCACAGATGCTGTAAACCACTATACCATCTCATTTTTATGAGTAATAATTTGTGAAATAATCACAGGTCAATATTTTCATTCACAAATACAGTAGAACTTAAATGACCATTAATCACAAAATTGTGAAAAAGTCACCTGGCGTCATATCGAGAAATTTCGGGGACATGAGATTAAATTGGTTCATATAGTAACAAATACTCCTTTACGGGTTAACATGTTAAGATTGTTGAGTTTACCAATTTACCAATTGATACAAATGTTGAGAAAACTTATAGTGGTATATAGGGGGGATGGGGGATGCAATGTGTCTCAATGGAGTTTACATAGAGGCCAGTCATCACTCCAGCAAAATTTGTTTTATTAAAGCAACTAGCATATAGGGGTAATTCATCCAAAATTTTAGGTTCTGTATAAACCATATCAGACGAATAGATTTTACAGGGAAAAGAATACTTACTATTTTGTGTAAATTGAAACCTGAAGAAGTTAGTAATAATTGAGCAGGCAAACACGGTTTTGTTGTAAGCAGAAGACTGTAAGAGGCTAAGAGCACAAAACATAAGATTATCTATATGCTTAACAGACCTGTTTTAATGTGCTAACCTAACACAGGAAGTTCTGATGATGCTATCGACACATATTGGCTTTCTGAAAAAACTTTGAAAGATTAAGCTAACAAACAAGAAATTACGACATGCTGTTATGAACAGTTGCTGAAGGAAAGTGGAGATTTATCTGCCAATTCTCTCTCATTACATTAACATTCTGTAGATATTACACCCCTGTGACCTCTTTCAACATCAGAAATTTAGAATATTTTTAGATATACTTAAACTTCAGCAGAATAGTTTTTGACAATAAAATGTGGTGAAATTGCTGAAGTTATGTTTTCCTGGATAAGCTTAAGGGTAAGTGTTATTTTTTAAAGATTATGCTGCTGTTTATGTTGCTATACCAATGAAGACTGCCGTGAACTCGGCCCTCGCCACTTTGGCATCACGTACATACTAAACACAGAAAGTGTTCTCTGCCAATTTTCCATCCTTATGATACATGTATTGAAAGTGCCATAAAATGTTCCCCGGCCTGACCAGCATATTGAAACAAGAAGAATCCCTGGAGCACTAAAGCATATGAATATCTTTCCTACCTATCTTCATTTCCAGCCAATATTCACTAGCAGTTGGTGGTAGGTATCTCAGACATATCTCACACCCCTTATCTTCTACACTTGACTCATCCACTCTTTCATATCAGCAATTCCATTACACAAAATGGGGGTAATAGGTAGTAGGAAATTATACTTTGTTATAACTATAGGTGTAATCCTGGGAGCAGATATTATGAAACAAGTCAAACTTTTACTGCAGCAAACCTGATTATCTCGATTCTCTGTAGCATATGGATTCTGTTAAAGCCAGCAATGGCAGAGAAAGGAGACAAACATGTACGCAAACTTGGTAACAGAATATAGCCCTGGGATATAACTATGTCTGGGTCTACCAAAACAAAACTCTCAGGATAAACTGGACAATATTGTTAGAGGCCTGATAAACTGGACAATTTGTTAGAGGCCTGATAAAATGGACAATATTGTTAAAGAATAGGCGGACAATATTGTTAGAGAATAGGCCAGACAATATAGATAGAGAATAGGCCGGGCAATATTTTTAGAGAATAGGCCAAACACATGATAAAGTGGACAATATTGTTAAAGAATAGGCCAAACACATGATAAAGTGGACAATATTGTTAGAGAATAGGCCAAACACCAGATAAAGTGGACAATATCAATATTGTTAGAGAATAGGCCAAACACATGATCACGGTTTATCACAATAGTGCTCTCCCACAACCTCTCCTTTCCCTTGTACCTGTCCTCTTTTTTCTTTCCTTGTAATTATATAATAGTGCATGCAAATATGGTAAAATATGTTTCCTTTTAACAATATGCCTGAAGCTTTAGAATCAGTTATTACTTGTGACTGGTAAAATAGATTGGATAACACTTTACTATTTAAATTGGGTACCTATGTTCAAATGAGTTTTACTCGCTTTTCTTAGCTGCTGCAAGCAAATATAGACATCTATTTTCAGCATATTGTAACTTAATTTTTGAAGCATGTGAACAGGAAACTCTCAGTATGTTGTACTTTTAGGCTGACAGAAGATATCAGAAACAACTTCTACTGTAACAGCCTTCAGGCCCACCACCACTCTAAAACCCATTATGTTGTGGACGCTGTAATTCACAAGCTGAGGTGTGTGCATGAATTCAAACACCCTTGAGCTGTCTTACCTATCAATGCTGGCCAATGCAGACTGAGTGAAGTGACAGCTGAAACTTGTACACAACTTACATACAATCATTGGATATTCACAATTGATTTTCTACACACAAGTTCTGCATTTGTACATATATTGGTACAACAGAACTTTAAGTACAAACTCTTCAACATTAGTTAGGTAGTTTCATATCTAGCATGGATCAATATATGGATCAGTACAAACCCTGTAGGTGTGAAGTAACACAAACATGTAATCATCACACAGATCTATATGGTGCAGGGAAAATCACGATTATTTACATCTATCTTTCTTACTTAAAATCTTCTTTAGATATCAAGCAAGTATATATCATATCACAATGCTCTAATATCTTAATCATTTTTAACTTTCAGATTTTTAGAAATCAGGACAACCTAAAAGCTCTTGCCAATATATTCACCATCCAACAGTTAGATAGATACATAATACGAAGACTCAGTCTAGGTGTGAGTTTATGGCAAAAACTTCATAAACAGAGTCTGTTTTGTACATTAGATATTACGTAACCGTTACTAATGGACTGGAAACTTCCTTCCCTCCGGGAACACTACTCCGATAAGCCTGTTACTGATATAGTTGGATTTTTAAACATATGTTTTCCTAGCTATACTTCAGTTGTTTTTTTCCACCAAGATATTGTTTTACCACAGAGTGTTTTAGTATTCAACCTGGTACAAATCACACTTCCGACAAGTCAAATTTACAAAATGTGGAAATATATTCTGAATTTTGCAAATGAAAATAGATATGATGTACAAGTACCATAACTTATGCAATGTAGAATCATTTGAATTCTATTTCACAAGGCACACAAGATAACATCAAGCGAAACAATTTGTAAAATTTGGGTTTTGATGTTTGAAGTAAAATTTCACATAATTTGGCGATTTTGAATCTTTAAATAGAGCTGAAGCTATGTGTGTGAACATTCCATCAGATACGGAACACATCAATTATCTACGGACCTCCCTAGTTATAAGATACAGAATGGAAAAATAAAGGACTAAATTTCTAATTTAGAGTCCAAAAAGGCCAATTATGTTAACTATATATTTTTTCCACATCTATTTCACATTAAGAAAATCATTATAACAAAATTTTCCTTATCACAATAACTACAGTCTTCCTACAGAATGCGTAAAGTTATATCTACAAGTCAGCATCAACTTTAGGGCATCTTTTACCTGTATGAGGTCTGCGGTTGTTGGTGTTTCTGACACGGGCGAGGATAAACCAAGCCATGTCCAGTTATATTCCTACATCCTTGACCACATGACTGACCACCACAGAAATGTCACCTGCCCCTCGGTCCACACACTAAATCTCTGGTCACTACTCTAATCCCATCGCAGCTAAAATTACAACCTTAAGCTACAGGTGCCACTGGCCCACTTACAAATAATAATCTGATTTGTTACAAAATTTTTGTCGGCCAACACTGAACAAAGTGTTTGGCAAAGGACATTGAATTCTTCTGTTTCAAGCGTTCACCACATGTAAATTTATATAGCAATCATTACGGGTAAATGGAAAGTGTCTCGCAAGGCTGTGTAATGAGAAAATGACTCGGGTCCATATGGTAATGAAAGTTTAATAGAATGCAAGCTATAGACTACCAAACACAAAGCATACTGTTTGACAAGGAAATATCAAATACTTTCACCCATTAATACAAACAGAAAGCCAAGGTGTCGATTTCTTCCACCAGTAATAGATTTTATTGTGCTCAATGATATAGATTTCGGTCACGGTAATAAGGTTTAATCAGTGAACTGTTTATATATACTGTGGTCTCCTAACTATAAGGATGTAAATACAACAGTTTAACACCTATATACATTAATGTATTAGGCCTATAGCTTTCTACCATACAGTGCCAAGTCACACAGATTCATAACAAGAACTGATTGGTCGCTTTCTAAAGAGAGAACACAGAACCAAAAGTCTACAGGACATCAACAACAAAATTTCACAACTTATGATAATTGAAAAGTAGGCCCAAATACACACTGCTTTGTATACAATAGGTGTGTATGGTACTTCATACAACATTAATCTACCCTAACAAATCACCCAGCAAATGCTAATAGTTCTGTGCTGTGAGAGCTTTTGTTAAGTGATTGAAGACTGTTCTTTTTCCACTTCATTAAACATTTGTAAAGGAAATAATACTTTAAATACCCTTGTTTATCTAGCATTTAAATATCATATATCCATTAAAATACCTTCATAAAACATCTGTTAAGTTTTGTATATTAATATATTTATTAGCATTTAATACATGACAACAAATTATAATCATTTAAATATTTACCTTATTTTAAAATACAAGCTAATGTTTATATCTCATTCACAAAAAGGAGGCCAATTATTTTTTGAAAATAAATAACCTGATACATTTAATGACTTGCCAGCTAACATTCTGACCTGTTTGAAGTTGACAAGATAATTATGATGTAAATTCACCTTTTAAATTTCACAGTCAATGAACTATGACAAACTACCCATTTATTTGTGCATTACCACAGTTGAAAAACCAAACAACAAGAAAATAGGTCACAGAGTACCTGACTGGTCTGCATCACCATCACAACAATACAGGCACAGGTAAACTGAAGTGCAGACAGGAAACATCAATACAGTTTAACTACAAAATGTTCATCTCTATCAAGAAAGTTTTTCTTTTAATTTCTCCTAATTGCAAAGAAATATATTTACCAGTATAACATCACTTTCAAGAGGAAAGGAAATGTGATTTTATAAGAATTACAATTTAATTCCGGAAAAAAAAAAAAAAAAAATCAGAAAGAATCAGAAACTTTATATACAATTTGGAGAATATTTAAGATTTTTTGATGTCGTGAAATATTATTACAGTAGTATAGTCAGACTAGGTGTATTACGGATGATGAGAATATCTAATGAGCCATTTTTTAATATTGTGAGATATTACGGTAGTATAGCCAGACTAGGGAGTCATTTTTTAATATTGTGAGATATTACGGTAGTATAGCCAGACTAGGGAGTCATTTTTTAATATTGTGAGATATTACGGTAGTATAGCCAGACTAGGGAGCCATTTTTTAATATTGTGAGATATTACGGTAGTATAGCCAGACTAGGGAGTCATTTTTTAATATTGTGAGATATTACGGTAGTATAGCCAGACTAGGGAGTCATCTTTTAATGTTGTGAGATATTACGGTAGCATAGCCAGACTAGGGAGTCATCTTTTAATATTGTGAGATATTACGGTAGTATAGCCAGACTAGGGAGTCATTTTTTAATATTGTGAGATATTACGGTAGTATAGCCAGACTAGGGAGTCATTTTTTAATATTGTGAGATATTACGGTAGTATAGCCAGACTAGGGAGTCATTTTTTTAATGTTGTGAGATATTACAGTAGTATACCAGACTAGGGAGCCATTTTTTAATGTTGTGAGATATTCGGTAGCATACCAGACTAGGGAGCCATTTTTTAATGTTGTGAGATATATTATGGTAGTATAGTCAGACTAGGGAGCCATTTTTTAATATTGTGAGATATTACGGTAGTATAGTCAGACTAGGGAGTCATTTTTTTAATATTGTGAGATATTACGGTAGTATAGCCAGACTAGGGAGTCATTTTTTAATATTGTGAGATATTACGGTAGTATAGCCAGACTAGGGAGTCATTTTTTAATATTGTGAGATATTACGGTAGTATACCAGACTAGGGAGCCATTTTTTAATGTTGTGAGATATTACGGTAGCATAGCCAGACTAGGGAGCCATTTTTTAATATTGTGAGATATTACGGTAGTATAGCCAGACTAGGGAGTCATCTTTTAATATTGTGAGATATTACGGTAGTATAGCCAGACTAGGGAGTCATTTTTTAATATTGTGAGATATTACGGTAGTATAGCCAGACTAGGGAGTCATTTTTTAATATTGTGAGATATTACGGTAGTATACCAGACTAGGGAGCCATTTTTTAATATTGTGAGATATTCAGTAGTATAGCCAGACTATGGTGTCATATTTTAATATTGTGAGATATTACGGTAGTATAGCTAGACTCGTTGTATTACGGATGATGATACAGGAACTCTCCTCTGCTGGAGGACAGACAATTATACACAGAGGTCTTGTACGTTATTGACAGACAATCGCGGACACAGGTGGAAGGTGAGAGTTCCACCGTCTACTGGTCTTGGGGATCAATACTCTGGTCCTGTTATTATCTCCTGCATACCATCCATCTCAGCCTGATTTAGCTGTCTGAATTATACATATATCAGATACAAAACATGGAATATCATGTGAATTATCAATCTAGTCAGGAGTTTGTATATAATTGGTAGATTTCCACACAAATGTGATGTTGTTTTCTGATAGACAATACTCTGATCCCTATGCATCTTGGCAATATATATATATATAGACAACTATATAATGGACAAATATGTAAATCATTAATATAATTTTGAGTTCATATACAGTATAATCAATATATTTCCAAATCATTTTGTTGTGATTCTCTGAAATCGTAAACAATTTCGTCAATAATTTATGACACATGAAATATTAGATGGTTAATTTTAAATTGTGTGCATATTATCAATAGATTCATTCCATTGGTTTATATTATATATACTGTGACCTACATATTCTAGTTGTTATCATTTTTCATCAATGTTCCAAGTTAAATATGCCTCTAATGTTCCAAGTTAAATATGCCTCTAATATACCGTATTCAACCCAATAAGCGCCCAGGACGTTTAAAAAATTGAAGAAGTGCTAATAAGACGAAATTATTGCAAATCTATACAGTTTCTAGTCTTTATGTATGACTGGGCAATTGAAATCAAGGCCTCAAAAATGGGGAGGGGCGCTTATAGGGACATGGGCGCTTATTGGGTCGAATACGGTAAAAATATTCTCAAATTACAACAACTGGTTCAAAACAATTTTTTCAAGTAAATCTTAATGCACCTTTACAAATTGTTCAACAGGAAAACTTCCCTTTTCATATTGTATTTATTTTTTCATCACACTTCCTGAAATAATCTTTTAAGTAATAATTCTAAACTGCGTCTCCCAACCCATTCAGTAGCCATTAAGGCTCATTGTTGTTATTTATAAAGCCAGCCTGAATCAATGTGTTTTAGACAGAAGGACACATGTAGGGCTGACTGTGTTAAGTGTTGTAGAATAGCTTTGTAAACAGGGTGAATTCAGTGCTAAGTGTGTACAACTATTACATAACAACGCCTGGTCCCTGCTGAGGAGCTAGTTTCTACCTCCGTCAACAATACCACTATACTTTAATGTTTGTGCACTATTGAGTGGGAACGATTTTTGTACATTCCTCACTAATGTGCATCTTGGTTTTTTTCCTTCTTTTTCTTTCAGACTTCCTTTCCTCGAGATAATGACTCAGGATGTGATCACATGTGGATTCTACATTTATTAGATATCTGACAGGATAACACTTAGAATCATTGCGATCAGCTCAATTCAAATTCTTAGTCTGGTATCCATAAACAAACAAGGCAAGATATTAGAATAATCACACTTTAACTCTAGGCTTTGTGTACATGTAGTACCAAATACAGCTACAGTGACATCGATTTGGTCCAGCTGTCAAAAATAAGGTCAGTTACATACAGTAGTTCTATTGAACTAAAATTATTATAGTAAAAAGAATGTCAAAATTCGTTACGTTAAGACCCTATCATATGATAATGGCTTTAAAATGATAAGTTAACCTACGAGACACTGGCCTAGATAATGGATGTTATAGAGTGAGGTATTGTACCCAGGCCTATCATCATCAGAGACAGATAGGGCTGACACCCCTAATAGTACAGTTAGAGTACAGTAGACCTCATTAGGTGTGTGACAACATCTACATACATTGTAATTATAACATACGTTTACATAAATTAATAAGAAGAATGTTCTTTAGTAGTCATTTATACCTGGGTACAGATATTAATATTTACTAGGTTCAATTTTAAGTAAGGAGAGTTATGGTCACTAAATGTTACATGAAATTTTGAAGGATATCAAGAGTACATTTAGAACATCAACAATGTACTAATGTAACACTTGAGGAAAGATCTTGCGGCAGAGTCACAAAAATCTTAACCACTTCGTCCCAGGGGACAAGCTGAAGGTAGGATGTTCGGTCCCTATACGTCCCTGGGGACAAGCTGAGGGTAAGATGTCCTGTCCCTATACGTCCCTGGGGACAAGCTGAGGGTAAGATGTCCTGTCCCTATACGTCCCTGGGGACAAGCTGAGGGTAGGATGTCAGATCCCTATACGTCCCTGGGGACAAGCTGAGGGTAGGATGTCCGATCCCTATACGTCCCTGGGGACAAGCTGAGGGTAGGATGTCAGATCCCTATACGTCCCTGGGGACAAGCTGAGGGTAGGATGTCAGATCCCTATATGTCCCTAGGGACAAGCTGAGGGTAGGATGTCCGATCCCTTTAGGTCCCTGGGGACAAGCTGAGGGTAGGATGTCAGATCCCTATACGTCCCTGGGGACAAGCTGAGGGTAGGATGTCAGATCCCTATACGTCCCTGGGGACAAGCTGAGGGTAGGATGTCAGATCCCTATTTGTCCCTGGGGACAAGCTGAGGGTAAGAAGGCTGAGGGTAAGACGTCAGATCCCTATACATCCCTGGGGACAAGCTGAGGATAAGACGTCAGATCCCTTAACCACCAAACCCTGGTCATGGGTGGAAGGATGCCACACAAGAGAAATCAATTCATCATCTATAATTTTTTGTTTTTGTCTTGTCTTGAATGTGTCAAAAACTGAAAGCACTTCTTGAGATGAAATAAATCTTTTAACAAACTTTTCTCTTAATGCTGAACTCGGGACATCCCTGGGCCCTATACATGTGGTATACAGTTATTCTTTAGTACCAACATTTATCTCTGAAGTGCTACTTGAAAACACCAAACTGACAACTATGCTCAGGTGATAAGCATCTCAAGGACTCGGAGCATATTTTAGTCTAATCTGCTGACATTCAAGCCTTTGGGGGACCAGGAGGATACTTGTGTTGTGTGTACAGCTCTTCCATGCCGCCTAGACACTATGGAATATTTAATTACTGTGTTAGGGCTTTAACTGACAACACTATAAGTTTAATCTTTTTTAAGTATAGAGACAGCTGTCAAAATGTTCCATAAATCTGTCTGCATCAAAAATGCTTTTAATTGTTTCAAGAAATGACTACAATATTAAGTGGTTCAGAAGAAGCAAATAATTTAAATAACAGATGTCAAGCCTTCCAACTTAATTACTTACTTAATAGACAGAAAAAGTTAATATTATAAATTGATAACTACATATTACATATATTCAATGGAGAACAAAAGTCTGAAATGTTGTTCTCCTTAGAAATCTTTACGTGAAGTTATATAATTAGCTATTCCAAAGTATAAACAAATGTGTCTAACACATTTAGACTTTAATATTTATGTTAGCTTATTGGTTTTTGCGTTCTTAACTATCCGGTAAAATGTTTTTTTTTTATATAATTATATCCAGTTATTGTTACTGACCTGACATTTATTGTTATCATCATACATTAATGAAGACACTTTCTCAAGTGAAATCAAAGGCAAAAGCTGACGTTAAAACCAGTTACCATATAAGAATAGCATACAACAAGCAGGTCAAAGCACAAGCACACACAAATATTGCTGCATACAGTCACAGCACGTCTACAGTGGTGCCATCTACTGGCACAGCACATCTACAGTGGTGCCATCTACTGGCACAACATATCTACAGTGGGGCCATCTACTGGCACAACATATCTACAGTGGTGCCATCTACTGGCACAGCACGTCTACAGTGGTGCCATCTACTGGCACAACACATCTAGAGCAGCGCCACCTACCTCGTCGGGAGCTCAGCACTGAATCCGTCTCCGTACATGTGTCACAACTCTGATCTCGACTTACTACAGATGTGTTTGCACTACAAAATAAACTCAAAAGGTTAAATCTTGGCAACATACATTATTTTGTGAATTACTTCTCATTCAATCCCCTCAGTTAGTTATAATTCAAAGATTAGTAAATTACACATTTTCACTTTGAGTATTTTTTTTTTAAACATGTTAGGGGTAATTTCATGATTTCTTGATTTAATTGATCACAAAATTCTGATACTTGCAAATCTGTCCCCAAAGCTATGATGAATATCAATACTATGATGGATATAAGATTGTAAATAGACTCACTGGAAAGACGAGGGCCTACTGTCACCGATGCCACCTAACCGTTCGGTCGGCATCTGAACATCCCCAGAATCTGTACATTGTGACTGAGTGTCCGAGGTACTGCTCTCGGCTGGCACCAACTGAAATATACAAAATACATTGTTAACAACAAGATAAATCATCCATTTCCCTTGTACTTTACAAAATCTTAGGATATCTGACAAAATGATACCATGGTAATGTAATGATGTTGCACTTTTATTACTAATAATATAACATATTTTTATGAAAAAAATTCTAACAATTAAAGATGTTCAACCGCAGACAGAGCATAAATGATATTCATCATTTGAACAATAATTTGTGTTTAATCGTGTATATTTATATGCTAATTAACACAAAAATAATATAAAATGATTTATTTTGCCTGTGGTGCATGCGCAATCAATACTTCATTCAATATAGGATATAGTGCCACGAAATTTTTTCAGGATGCAATTAATTATTTTTAATATTTTTAACTTGAAGTAAAATTAGAATCTCAAACATTTCAATGGTGGTAATGGTATACGCATAAAGTAAGTAATTTTTGTAACAGAAGAAAAATACTAAATGGTCTGCTCCTGATTTTTATAGTGCAATAATACCATTTGTCAGCGGTGGATCATCTTTAAATTAAGATATACATAAAAGGTCTTTGCTTTCGTAATTGCATTGATTAAAACCCCCTGTAATGTCCATTAATTATAATTATAAGCTACACAATAAAACACATTCATAACGACCACACTTACAACAAATTCTTGATTGTAACATTAATGTAATAATTTTTTAATAAGATGTCTGTAATAAGTATATAACAATAATTATACTTAATTATAAAGGAGTGATTTTGTTGGCCCCTAGAGGTTTGTTATAACCATGTTTTACTGTACATCGTTGTTTTTAACACAGGGCTGTTTATGCATTTTTTTTATTTAGGTAGGGACGCTTTCAGACCCTTCTGTATAGTTTGACTTTCAATTATATGGTTGATGATTTTGTTTCATCTCCGCTGTGGAATGATTTTTAAACAGCCTAGAATCTGTGGATGATAAGGAGTATTAAATAACACTCTACTCCACACACCACAAAGCTAAACTGTATGTCCACAAACCCCAGTCCAACACAGACCCAGTTCTGGCTAATATTTTCCTACTACAAAGTCCTTGTGTATTGAGGAAGGCTTTGATCTTCTACCCAGGTGATTATACCTATTGATCCATAATGGGTTGTACCTGTCCTGTTATCTGGACCGTGCCATTATCGGTGATGGGTGTGATAAGGTAAATGTAACATTAAGGGAGAGTTATTATTAGCTTTGTTTGCCCTGACAGCCTGTTAAATAAAAGCAGCCCTCCCATTAATCACTACAGTTGAATCAATCGGCAAGTTCAGGGGGAAAACACTCATTGATACTACTATATACTATAGAAAGTCTTCATCTCAAAGTCACCAACTAATTCAGTAAATCTGATACTTTTACCAAGTTCAGGGGGAAAACACTTATATATACTACTGTAATATATAGAAAGTCTTCATCTCAACGACACCAACTAATTCAGTAAACCTGATACTTTTACCAAGTTCAGGGGAAAAACACTTATAAATACTAATATAGAAAGTCTTCATCTCAAAGACACCAACTAATTCAGTAAACCTGATACTTTTACCAAATTCACAGGGAAAACACTTATAAATACTAATATATAGAAAGTCTTCATCTCAAAGACACCAACTAATTCAGTAAACCTGATACTTTAATAATTTCATGAAAACTCACTTGTACTGCAATATTGGTAACCATATATATAGCATATGAGAATATGATAGAGATTATTCAGATCATTCAGTTGGAAAGCATTTCATATTACTAATACTAAACCTATCTTTTTAGTTTTTAACATCACATTATCATACCAACCAATTAAAGAAACTGACTATACAAAAGGAAAATGACTTCAAATAATTATTGAAAATGACTCAATAAAAAACAAACAGTTTTCTACTTAAAATGATTAATTTTAATTGCATCTTATTTATATGAGGCAAGCATGAAGTTCTGGCCATGTAGAGGTTTATTGACAATCTAAGTCAGACGTGTATTATATAGATTTGACTATTGGAATGAAATTGTTACATAAATGAATGATCTTTAGTGTAAACAAACATGAAGCTGATCTGGCCATAACACAACTCTAGCTATATAGGTAGTATGTGCCATTCCAGATATTGACTAGTACTCAGACACGTTCTATTCAAAACCGTTTAAGGACACTTATTCTGAATAAAAACATGATCTATCTGATATCTCTAGACCTGGCAGATGTTGTCTACATAAAGTATTGACAGCTAGACTCCAGCTCTAATCCATTGTTATGCTTTCTACTGAATCTGATTACTAAGTACAACTTAAATATACCTTTGTCTTGCTCTGTTTGTTTGTAAGCTATGTAAATATACACCTATTTTCTTAGCTGTCAAAGCCAAGGACAGATGGACACGCTGATTCCAGACAGGTTATTACTTAATAAAGCATGTCATTTGGTGATCAACGTCGGAAATCTACTGCGTATATCTACTGTCATTGATCAGTGATCAATGTCGGAAATCTACTGAGTATATCTACTGTCATTCAGCGATGGCGTCTAAAATCTACCGAGTATATACAGAGATGAAAATGGAAAATCTTAAAAAAAGCTGAAATTTACCTTTTTGTGAAAATTATATGGAATTATATGTACCAGATAGCTATTTTCTGAAAGTCAAAATGGCTGAAATCAGCCAATCGGCTGAAGATTTCCATCCCTGTAGATATCTACTGTATCATATACATGAAACCATTTCTGTGTCATTATATAAATACTGGTTTACTACTTCTTGTTGAGATTTCCTCCCACAGGCCGTCTTGAAAATGTGAGTACAGGCGATCAAAAAGTTTAAATTTTGTGTTACAGCCCAACAACCAGGCTAGCTAGAATTTCTTGCCTTCAAATAAAACATTATCTGCCCCTAGTTTCAATTGAATAACTAAAATTATAATTGAAAATATTAAATTTTCATGAGAATGGCAAGTATTTCACTCTTCCAGTTGAAAGTTTTGATCAAACTTTGGCCATATCTAGACCCATCAGTATCAACTGCCAGTGTATTGAGTGTAATTTAAGGAGGTTCCAGGAATGGTGTTTTCTCAACTGACCATGATATGAAATTTTGTTACAAACAAATAAATGAGATAGTAACATTCTTTATCTAATATTCAGTCATCACATCACCTGAGGTAATTTATTGTACTGATATGTTCATTCATAAACTCTCCAGATAGAGAAGGAAGAATCAGTAAGAACAATAATATCTGTTACTATTCACCGGAAACCAGGAAAACATCTCTGGGTGGGCTTACCTAACTGACACGAATTCACAGCTGAAATAGCAATAATACAGACAAAACACCTTTCTCTTTTTACAACATCATGTCAGAACAATAAACATATTATCCTTTTACAAAAGAATTCCAAACAAAGCTAGAATTGCAGGTTAAGGAAGGCCCGACTTCCTCAGTAAAGTGATATTTGTATGTTTAGCCTGGTACCTGTTCTGGTCATTAGTTCTAATACAGGCACTATAAAGTACCCAATAACCCTCCTTATAATGTAGTCGACTGTGGTAGATATCCTACAACATCGCTCACAGTAATTATAATGTAGTGTGCTGGGGTAGATATCCTACAACATCGCTCATAGTAAATCCTCACTACAGTCCAACTATTTTCCTTCAACTGCTATTCCTGGTATCATTTGTTAGCCTCATTCAAAACATCTCAGTTTGATATCCTGATGACAAACTATATCAAATAATAAAATGTCTAAAACCTTTCCCTTTAATTTTTTTCTAAGAAGCAAAATTGGACTAAATTCACATTGATGCTGTTCAAAGGGCAAAATGTAGGTCACTGTGACATAAGACCGTTTGACAACTATATATAGTTGTAATGAGGTCTAACTTCATTCTATATCCAGATATACTTGTTGTCTTGTTTAATCTGTTG
This sequence comes from Argopecten irradians, assembly GCF_041381155.1. Classification (NCBI taxonomy): domain Eukaryota; kingdom Metazoa; phylum Mollusca; class Bivalvia; order Pectinida; family Pectinidae; genus Argopecten; species Argopecten irradians. Next base: position 1,132,384 of record NC_091134.1, on the reverse strand, counting down.
ACATCAAAACTGTAGAAAATTTACTGTAATTGTTTCAGGTCTGTACACAAGGTTGGAAGGATTTCACAGAGGCTCTGATGAAAGACATGCAGTTCTGGTGGTAATGACTTCAATCGGTTGTATTCTACTCTACCAGTTTCACTGGGAGTAACGAAGCTTTCTTTATTGGTATATCAGCATCACGACCCCGTGTGTAACTTAAGGGCATGTGCAACACTTTGGCGTATATTTTGGTAAATCTTTTGTCAGTATGCCAGTCTAAGAAAAGCACTTCCTTGCTCCATTTGTGATTTACAAGACATTTGATGTATGAATCGATATTTTACATATGTACAATAACACAGATATGGACTGTCAGATGTATACATGATCACCTTCAATTTACATGATCTGCAAACTTTAGATGTGATGTTTAGATTATAGATGGGTGACAGAAGTTAGCATGTCTATCTATACCTATATATATTTCAGCTGACATGGTATAGGTCAAGTGAAGAAAACATATCCAAGAGTATCAACATTTCTTTCTTTTTCTCTGTAATTATGACCGATTTACATCAAACGTACAGAAGGAAATAAAGTCTGTTTAACTATTTGATTCACTGACACAAATTACTGGCTCCTTTATGCCCACTGAGGTGTACTTCTCTTATAAAGATCCACAGAATTCTATATTCATATCCTGCTCCAAATAAAACCCTCAGAATAAAATGTTTGTGTAGTAGCTCTGACTACCTGCTCCAGTGATCTATCAGAATGATCCTCCTCATCGCGGCAGTTTTAATTGCCAGCAGGAGATCACAGGGATCGTGAATGTAAACAGACATTCAGTAGGTACTACATACAACTGTTTGTGAGTCCTATCTATTTTTATATCTCAATTTAGGTGAACTGGGGTAAATAAAAGTATTACTTCAAAGGGCGGAGACAACAATGAATGTCTAGAAATTGATCTCAATCATAAAAAGTTTACTTCAGATATCGTCTATAAGTGAGAATTTTATAATAATATATTATCAGGGTCAAAAAGCAACTGAAGATAACTTTCTTTGTACCTGATGATTCAGCAAACAGTCTAATATACATCAATTTTTATTTGAAAATTTTAAAATTTAAAGAATAGCAGAAAAGAGGGAGAGGATACCAGATATCTCAGTCAGACCTAAAAAAAAAATCAATTCTGGAATTTGTTTGTGCAAGTAGATAATTCGGATATAAGTCTGAAGGCCCACAAATTATCATGTCATAAGTTGAAAATTTCTTTTTTTTTTTTTTTTTTGGAAGTTCTTCACATTACTACGTATACTGAAGTACCAGATATGTCAAAATGGAACAAAATAGGCACACATACACAAACTACAAACTAATGGAACATGTAAGTGATATGTTATGATTTACCAAAAGAATAAAGCCCATCAACGCTGAGTAAAGGTCTATAGAAGAGTTCACTATAAAGAGAGCAACAACTTATACAGAGGCAGCGATTAGGGTGACCTGAGGATGCTAAAAAGAAAGCATGCTGGGCTACATCGTGTTTGATTAGTAAATCTAGTCCCCGTCTTTTAGATTTTACCATAAACCATTTACATCCTACATGTTTGTATCATTTCAATACACAGTTTCCGACCAGCAGCCCAGCTCAGTGTTGGGATCAAAAAGCAAGCTTCCTCTACCATCTATTGGGCTGCCCCCATAACGGCATCCTCCCAGTTAGATTTGTGCCAGACATATGCACTGCAGGGTATTTTTTCAGGTGTATGGTTTAGAAATTACAGCTTTTGCTTGAACAGACATCACTTCCATATGTAATAGAACAAACCAGTGCTCAATCTGGGGCAACATTTTTTTCCCCTTCATTTTATTAAAACCCTCAGGATTGAATTATTCTATCAAATTATTTTTAGCAAAATTTATCTTGCTCCTCCCAAAAATAATGATTTCTCTTATAACATACACTGACAGAAAATTACCCTTTACAAAACATGCATACAAAAACACCAATAGGGTAATGACCTAACAACAGTCAACATGTGATCAGTGCTAAGATACATATCATATCATCTCTCTATAAAAATAAATTATAGAAGATATCCAACATTTATGAAAATGGTTGAACTACAATGATTGGCCTAGACATGACCATACTATTGATTTCTCTTTCACTTCAAAGGAATTAAAAACAGATATTTCCAATTAACATCCCAATGATGTCTCGTTTCACTATAAACCACCTGGTGTTCCTATTAGCTGTCCTTACCTTACATCAACAAAATGAACTCTCCCATAATGAGGATATGACCATAGAACGGATGCTGCCATTTCTACAGAGGGGTAACCAGCGCAACGGTGATGATTCATAAATGATGGTGCAATGTTTTTTTATCATCAATACCACACCTTATCAAGATGAACCCCTGCATTACTCTAATTAATAACAGTGTGAATTTATGGGGATGTCTAATTGACTGGCGACCTGAGTTAATCACTGATCCACATACAACTGTTGTCATTATACCACAACTACTGGTGTCAATGAATGGAGCCGTTTTATACTTTTTATGTAGAAACACAATTAAAGGGAAATTTGAATGAATTTCAGAAAATCTTTGGAGAGTAAAATGAAATTTGTTTTTTTTTTAACTTAATTTATTTGTATTTTAAAATGGATAATCAAAAATGGTAATCATGCAATTCAAGGACCCACAATTTAACTAGACAAAAAGTCCTTCAGAAAAAAATACCACATACCGTGGTATGGCTAATTCACTCAATCAAGGATTTCATGTTGGATAGGTATAATATAACATAATTAAATTAATCTTATATATTGTTATCTTCTGAAAAAATATTCTTATCTTGCTCATTACTTTGAATTAATTTACACAATTTTTAACTTGCCAATACAATTATGAATCTGAAACAATACATAAACATATCTACTTTACATTAACGTATGTATGGTGCAACCTACATGGTAAATACTGCTTCAGAAAATGGCTCCTTTTTTCTGTATATTCATGAATAGAAATGGATCTCAGGAAGTGAAGAAATCCAGAACATCTTCAGCAATATATTCTAGAATGCCAAACGTTACATAATTCATCCTAGCTTCACTTAAGTGCTCGGGTAACCATGCACATGTTCGTCGACTATGGAGAGATTTTTTGGTTATTTTCAACAATAATTGGGATATTTAAAAACAGAATCTGGCAGAATACTTAAAGACCAAAGAAATAGTACACCGGTAGCAGCCCAGCAATACATATTAACAAACCATGTGTATACATAATATATAGACAGAACTAATTCTGCTATGGGAGTGCTGACTCACTCCCATATTATAGCCTTCATTCCAATTCAATCAAACATTATAATGTTAAATTTACATAAACATATACTGTTCGTGGACTGATAAGAATGATTTATAACTTACAACAAACAAATTTCCATAACAATAATATATATATCATAACTGATATATTCAATGCAATATCGACGTTCAAAATATGAATATGTGCATCACACATTATGATACCAAATAAAGCTGCATCAAATATGAGCAGCTTAATTCAGTGATAAATGATGAATTATATTTTATTCTGAAAAATTTGAAAATGATCTAAAAAGAGTCTTGGGTGCTCTTTTCAGATACATGCCTGCAAATCTTGTTAAATTTCAGGTTTTTAATTTGGGCAGGTGGAATATATGTTGTCCAACTGTTCTGATGTGAGCAAGTGAATTTTCAGCCTCATTTGGGGCCCAATTTCGGCCCCATTCCCTATGGCAAATCCTCTAAATTTTCCCAATTCAAGCCTTAAATTTCCCCAAATCAAAGGTTATTGAAGACTATCCAAAAACATTGCATGAACTTAGTTGGCTAAGGCTTTAAATATTTGTGAATTGGCTTCAGAAAAGTACATTAACTACAGTGGAAATAAAAAGTCTTATTTGTTATGCATTATTTCATATTTCATAATTTTCCCCAAATCTTGGTTTTGTCGCACATTTTCCCAAATTCAAAGCCACAGGCCCCATTCCCAAAAATCTCTGGGATGCCAAGTGGTTGAGATGTCCCAACATACTATCACAAGCCCTTTACCTCTGGGTTGAAAGTTCTAATCACATGGGAGGGGGGGCAGCAGTTGCCGGATACTGACCATTGGACGGTAATTTTTCTCCATGTACTTTGGCTTTCCTCCATCAACAAACCTGGCACATCCTTAAATGACCCTGTCTGTTAATGGTATGTTTAACTAAAGAAACCAACTAATATAACTCTGTGACCTAGAAAGGAGGTCAAGGAATTCTAATTTTAAGTCAAGGCTGTTCATTTGTACAAATATGGTAGGCTTTCATTCCAGCATACTTCGAACAGGCCGCATGTAACATCAATCTCCAAGCATCTTACTTAATGAGAAGCCATGTAAGATTTTTAATACCAATAATTGACAACCTATGGACTTAGCAAGTAAAGAGTATTTATAACTATTTTTGACAAAATTGATATCCCTTAGATTAACTAATAACTCTTTTTGACAAAATTGATATCCCTTTACCCAAGTTTTGTAGACATATAATTTACAATATCATAATATCTGGTCCTCTCACTTTTAACATTTTAGTCTTATCTGACCAATGTGACCTTGAATGATTCATTTTTATAAAATTATGTATCCCTTCGTCCCAGCACCAGCTGACTAACACTGACAATCAAGTCTCTGGGCCAGTTGTGAACTTTTTGAGAAGTTGAAAACATGTGATGGACACAAGGTGATCTCAATAGTTAAGCCGTGATCTAAAAATAAATCCATAGGTATAATCACATGGAAGACAACTCATGATCAACACTTCATCAATACAGATGTAATGGTACATGCACCTTGGGCTGTCAATTTTCACACAGTGCGCAAGTGTGATTTTGCGTATAGAGAATTATCATCAGTTACTCTCAGAAGTCTATATTTTGGTAGATGTAAACTTGTTGAAACCGAAATAACCAAACTGAACATTAAACAATAGATTATTTCACTCAGTTCTATATGGCAGTGCAAATAAATACTGAGAATTAAAGCAAGTAACATATTAAAGAAATAAATACTTACCCATGACACTACTCGTCCATTAAAACATGGTAATCGTGTCTCATCATCAATTATTTCTTCTTTAACAACACTGCAAAATAAAACAAAGTCAGTGCTAATTTGGAAATTTGGTATCTGAACCCAGCTGACTCAACATGAAATTAGGATACCATAATAATTAAATCATAGTTTAGATTACACATGTTAACTTTTTCGTAAGTTATATATATCAGTAATATAAGTTACATGATTTATAATTAATTTGACTACAATGTAACTCTCGGTTATTTATGATACGAAACTAAGAACATTTATAAGTAATCATGATGTCATATATAGCTAAATGTTTTATTCTTTTTAAAAAATATTTTCAAATTCTGTAAAATTTTCTTATTTTACTAAAGCATTAGATTTTCAAGCAAGTCGACTCAGACAATAAAGGCTATGAATATTATTTGAAGCTGATGTTGTCATTGCATTATATGTTGGACTTTATAGATATCACTGCATTGATAATATATTACACATCCCAAGTCATGTCCACATACATTTGTTAAAAGACTCAGATTTTCTCGTAAAAGGTTACTTTAACACTGTTACAGCCTTTGTCTCTGGCTGGCGAATCTGATTTATATATATATGTGCTGAATTGAGGATTCTCAAGATATTGTCAGTATGTCCTACCATTCTTAATCATGATATTAATGACATTTAAACAGTATAACGTACACATGGATAACAGTTTATTCTAACATACACAAACTCGACAGCATTAAAACCGAAGTAACATTGACTGGTAACCAGACTAGAGATTTCTAGACTTAGTAAAGACATTGTCCAAATTATTGTGCGAATGCATCAAATCCTCTTCAAACACATCGTCACTTTCAATTCAAATCATGTTATTTTATATGAATGTCAACCCCTGGTCCTGGAAACATAAGATCCGTTTAAATCTAAAGCTGTTCCACGAGGAAAGCTACTGCCAAGACATCAGAAGTTTCAATATAACACATGCAAGTTGTGGCTTCCTCATCCATTCAGACACATTCTTAGCGTTTGTTTATATTTACGTTTAGATAATCTATTTCATAATGACCAGTGGTTTGAAACCAATAGCTGTCGTCCGGATCAAACATTGAGAAATTCTGTGATACTCATTTGTATCACTCGTAGTGTATGTTTGAAATGACCTTGCACTTGGATCTGCCGACGATGTCTACTTCTACAGCATGAACAAAGAGTGTCAATGCAACATCGACGGCATCAATGTCGTCAAAATATACCCTTACACAATTAATCCTCACCTTTAAGGGTATCTAATTTCCAAAATCTGATTTTCGATTCCGAGGTCTCGAGTTTTAACACTTACCCGAAGTCGTCATCCACAGACTTGAAAAAGAATTTATAATTTGGACGGTTCAAAGCATTCTTGAAATCCCCCAAAGTTACACGATCGGCGGGTATCGGTAATTTTATCAAATATGGAGTATCCTCATCATCAATGTAGTAAATAATTTTAGTCTCCTCCATCCCGAAGGAAGGAGATATCCACGGAAAATCCCACAATGATGGTCAGTTATCTTCTGCAAGATGGCGTCCAAATATTTTCAGTGCCGAAGACTGATGTCAGACTGAGGCTCTAACGGGAGAAAAAAGTCTCGGTTCCGACAATGCAGTAGGAGGCCACTTATCATTTTCTGTGCTTACTTGCATTTACAAAGATAAAATTGTAAACTTTGCATGATTATTATTTTGTTGTATTCGTGTATATCAAGAATAAAAACTATGATAGCCAAATATTATATGGCTAAGATAAATTGCTGGTTGGATTTACGATTTTTGAGTGAAACCCTGCTGATAAAGCGAAAGGCAGGTGCTTGGTATTTTGGATGACTAATCGCTATTTCATTCACTATTAAATTGTAGCTTACAACGTATCTTCACTTAAAATGAGGAATTATAAAAAATCGATCGCTATAGAATAAGATATTTCGTATAAATTGTCAAATGTAGGCAAAATACATCCCTGGCCTATATTTGCCTTTTGTGGGGTGACAACCCACTAAATGGAACAGCGGTAAACAATCCTTCCATTTGCTCCGTTCCCACACATAAATTTATTTCATCCAGAAAAAGACCATTGTCTTTACTCTTTCTAAAAGTACGCCGTGTATATTTATTTAAAATTTTCTGTCATTTGAATTAGTTTTTCTAATTTGTGATTTTGTTTACATTTTTATTGACCAATCCAATGTAGCATTGATATCGATGCTTATAACTAGTCACTTCCTGTTGGAATATTGAGATTTTATTTGGTGAAAGTATTTCTGTCCTGTTTTGAGAAATACTGGATCTTTGACAAGGGAGTGGTGCTACTGTAGCCTCACAGGTATATGTTGTACCCCGATGATTTCATTTAAATAGTAAAAACAGTTCTATAAATACGCAATATCGTTTATAGCGATATTGGTTTGACCTTATGGAAGGGGGTTCTTTTTCTGTCATTTCTGGTCCAGCAATTTGTTAAAATTCCCCCGGATGTTATTTAATGAACTGATCTTATTTTGATAAGTACCAAAATAAGCATTATCCTCTCACTATTTCATTGATTTTCAATAACATTTCTATATGCTGATGGAGACATTTGTATGTCAATATCAATAATGGACATTTTCTTTTTTGGGGGAGACGCAGCGCAGTGATCAATATTTTGTCAAACAAGGTATTCAGAATTTTGCATAATTCGTTTGCAGTAGTCTACATGGAAAATAAATTTCCCATGATGACTGACTCATAAACTTTAAAAAAACCTCATAAAACATTTTCCCAATTTCAAATTGACAGTCCCCATTCCCAAAGTAGTAAAACAGAAAAAAAAACTATATAAGAAATGTAGTAATATTTTATTTCCTATTATAGAGTATGGAGGTGGGGTTACGGGCTGTCCGTGGCCCAGACTGGAAATGGGGCAATCAAGACGATGGAGAGGGTCATGTTGGTACTGTAGTGGAGATCGGAAAGCCAAGTAGTTCCACTTCTCCAGACAAAACAGTCGTGGTGCAGTGGGACTCTGGAGCTCGTACCAATTATCGAGTAGGCTATCAGGGTGCCTATGACCTGAGAGTTCTGGACAATGCTCCCACAGGTTTGTATATATAACCATCAGGCATCTAATAATAAATGTGTCAACGATATTACAGTATGATCTAGATTAATTTGACAATAATGGCATGGAACTGTCGATCAGAAATCTCATGTTTGCCAATCAGAATGTGATACAAAGTTCAGGAGCTGATATAAACAAAGCACTTATATTTTTTAATATTCTGGGACACATATGATATAACAGTACTGATATTTAAAGACACATATAACAATGGCTTCAGCTTTTCATTCAACACTGTATTTTCATTTAAGATATACTGTACATGTACTTAAATTTGCGCACTCAAATTTTAGCGCTCTGAGGGAGTAAAGACTTATTGGCGCAATCGTAACAAGAATTTTTTTAAGTTAGCACTGTTACAAGAAATGTGGTAAATTAGAGCTGTTAGACTTTTATGAAACACACTATAATTTGCCGAGTACAGGTAATATTACCACAGCGTAGTGTTCAATTTGATACAGACTATACAGGTAAGGCTAGCATTCGCTACAACAAATCAAAGTTACTCATATTGTGTTGGTAAACAGTATTCAAAACAAAAGACAGGTAAATGAAATCGATCATAAAGCTGTTTTAAATTTAAGCACATGATATCTCCTTAAAACAACACCTCGTAATTACATATTTAATGAATGTGAGCTCAGTCATTAACAAATACTATTCACCTTATTGTGCGTTTAATTTGATATATTATAAAATTGTAGGTGACTGTTGTTCTCGGATGTATACTCTCGCCTGTGAATGATCCATGCAAATGTTATATATCAAGGAAATACCAACGCATGCCACCCAAATTTCGTATTTCCATTGGATCATGATGCTATACTGAATATATACTATATCGTGGGTTGGGACAAATTTTAGTGCTGTACTTGAATTCAGGGCTCGACATTAACCATTGCCCGACTGCCCGGGGCAGGTCAGACCTCCTTTCGGGCAGGTCAGTTACGTCTGTGACTTGCCCGACTGGGCAGGTGGATATTTTAGTGCCATTGATACTTGTTTAGGCTGATGTAGAGTTGATATCACAGTCCTTAAGATACATTTACGGGTCATGTAACAAAATCTGAGCTATGAAGCTGTCTACACAGATTTATCGGTATAATTAGTCATGGTCAAACAGATGTTTGTACACCCATGTAGTATACACGATGTGATAATTCAAGCGCTTTGATGACACAGTCATAATGTAATTTGACAGAAAGCATGGCAAAGAGCTTTGAGATTGATAACAAATGGTAGGCCTAGCTCAAAAGCAATAGTATGGCAATAGTGGAAATCAAAAGTTTATCATTATATGCAAGAATCAAGATTAATTATACATGACCAGCTTTTGACTGAAAATCAAGAAATTTAACAGTTCTGTTCGCCATGCCGGCTATTCACAACCTAGTCTGCTCAAATCGATCTTTCCCTATCGGTATTTTACAGTTTTTGCTTGTAGAATATTGTTAGCTAAGACACCTGTTCATCTCGTTAATAATCACCGATATTGTGTGGACTAAGAAGAAGATACATCAAAGCAGATTTGAAGTGTCAGTGGAGTTATTAGGTCTGGAAGGTTCCTGATAATTATCACTTGCCCAACTGGTCAGTAGCTAGGAACAATTCATTAGGACAGGACATATTTTGTTATATTTACTACAGTGAATTATTAATTCTTCAATATGCTCATAGAACACAAAAATTAAGAAAATCAAAAGGAATCATAAATTTATCATAAAAATAGAGAAATTGTATCATTTTTCATTAAATTTTATTGGGCAAGTCAAATTTCCAGTCGGGCAGGTAGGTTTTTGTAGTCACCTGCCCGACAGGGCAAGTCCTTAAAAAAGTTAATGTCGAGCCCTGGAATTAGTGCTATGACTTATGAGCTAAAGGCCTTAAAATTAGAATACTGCTAATATTAGTACACGTACAGTAACAGCTAAAATCCATGGTAGAAACTTTTTGACATAAATAATAGATTTAAATCTGATCATGATTGTCCTACAGGAGACTTTCAACACATTTTAATTAGAATAGAGTACGTAACGACTATTGATTATTCTGTTTAAATGTGATTATTTGTGTCAGATATGTTTAGGGCTATAGAATGTACTTAATCAAATCACTAGAATGTCAAAGTTTTATAGGTAAGAATAATAAATCAATTATTGATATTATGATGTATTTTAGGAGTGAAGCACCCGAACATTATTTGTGATGGCTGTAAGAAGCAGGGAATCCAGGGAATGAGATGGAAGTGCACTAAGTGTCACGACTTTGACCTCTGTACTGAGTGTTACATGTCTGACAAACATGACCTTGGCCATGCATTTCTCAGATTTGAGACATCACCATCTAAAGGGTATGTATGTATGCAAGGCATTCAATATGACTGGTACCAAGAACTTTTTGCCTACGATATATTTTTTCCTTAGTAAAAACCTAAAACTTCGGTCCTTATTTTGTACTTTTTTTATTTTCCAGGGTGAAGATGCCAAAAAGGAAGGACAGTGTTAATAGTAATAAAATTCAGTCATGGGGAATATATCCAGGGGCCAGGGTTTTACGTGGCCCGGATTGGGACTGGGCTAACCAGGATGGTAAGTTAGGACTACTCAGTACTCATATAGACATTAGGACTACTCGGTACTCATATAGACATTAGGACTACTCGGTACTCATACAGACATTAGGACTACTCGGTACTCATATCGACATTAGGACTACTCGGTACTCATATAGACATTAGGACTACTCGGTACTTATACAAACATTAGGACTACTCTGTACTCATATAGACATTAGGACTACTCGGTACTCATATAGACATTAGGACTACTTGGTACTCATATAGACATTAGGACTACTCAGTACTCATATAGACATTAGGACTACTCGGTACTCATACAGACATTGGGACTACTCTGTACTCATACAGACATTAGGACTACTCGGTACTTATACAGACATTAGGACTACTCGGTACTCATATAGACATTAGGACTACTCGGTACTCATATAGACATTAGGACTACTTGGTACTCATACAGACGATAGGACTACTCGGTACTCATATAGACATTAGGACTACTCGTTACTCATACAGACATTAGGACTACTCAGTACTCATATAGACATTTGGACTACTCGATACTCATACAGACATTAGGACTACTCAGTACTTATACAGACATTAGGACTACTTGGTACTCATACAGACATTAGGATTACTCGGTACTCATATAGACATTAGGACTACCTTGTTCTCATATAGACATTAGGACTACTTGGTACTCATATAGACGTTAGGACTACTCGGTACTCATACAGACATTGGGACTACTCTGTACTCATACAGACATTAGGACTACTCGGTACTTATACAGACATTAGGACTACTCGGTACTCATATAGACATTAGGACTACTCGGTACTCATATAGACATTAGGACTACTTGGTACTCATACAGACGATAGGACTACTCGGTACTCATACAGACATTAGGACTACTCAGTACTCATACAGACATTAGGACTACTCAGTACTCATACAGACATTAGGACTACTCGGTACTACCTACTCTGTAGCTAGGCTGTCAATTTGTTACAAATTACAGAGTAGGTTATTTAATCATTGAAAATAATTGTTTGTTGTTTGACCTGAGCCTATACTAAAAAATCAATATGAACTCTATCAAAGTTACAGTTCCTTCCTATCATTTCTAGGTGACTTGTAATCAATGAAACAATGAGTCCTGTAATCTGATAGTAACTAGCCATCCTTTAACCTTACTCACCATTGAATAGTGTCCCACCTAATTACTGTATGGAGATCCTTGTTACGGTTACAGGTGGGGAAGGTAAGATAGGCAAGGTGACCGACGTTCGAGGATGGGACTCAGAATCTGGGCGAAGTGTGGCCCATGTCACATGGACATCTGGATCCACAAATGTTTACCGCGTAGGACACAAAGGCAAGGTGGATCTAAAGTATATAAGTGCAGCTAATGGGCCGTCGTACTACAAGGAACATCTTCCTGTCCTAGGTATGTCTTGTCTAGGTTATCTGTCACTCACATGAAAGGTATCAATCTTAAATCATAAATCCTTCTTATAATTTTATCTAAAAGTTGTTTTATGGTCAGTTTCTTTTTAATATTTATTTACATCAATATCTTTATCAAAATGTTTATTACAAGGTTTTGTTAAATTACAACCCTTATTTGTAGGAGAGTTTCCAGATATAGTGACCTCTGGAGGTGTACAGTGTCAGTTCAAGGTCGGTGACAAAGTCAAGGTTGACCTAGAAGCAGATATCCTAAAAGCCATGCAGGAAGGTCACGGAGGTTGGAACCCACGCATGGCAGAGGTATTGGAATGAGAGAGAATGATAAAGGCATAGAAATTAGGATTTACTGCTAATTTTGTAAATATTTGTTTATCAGAAGCTAAACACAAACCTTCATTTTGACCTATGACCTTAGTTGATTTGTTTCAGAACTAATCCTATTTCCTTATTTACTGTTTAGGATTTTGATTCTAGAAATGAAATTCATTTACAACACTCTAGCAGAAATTAAACATTGATTTTATGAATGAATGTTTTTATTCTATTTTAGAAGAAACAGTGTTTTGCCATTGAAATTATATATATTTTTCAGTACATTGGGAAAATTGGTTCCGTTCATCGGATCACAGACCGCGGCGATGTCAGGGTTCAGTATGAGGGCTGTAGTAATAGGTGGACATTTCATGCTGGTGCCCTCACCAAGGTAACTTGTTATCAAATTCGAAAATTGCAATAATTGAAACATTGACCATTTCAACTTTCTTCCTCAGAGAGATATTCTGTAAATTTTTTGTCTTCATTGCTCTATGAAAGAAATTATTATGAAGGAGATTAGATATGATATGAGGATGTTTCAAGCATGAACACTAGAAGGGAGTATTGATGGAGGATTGTTTTGTATGTAAGAGACTTTTTAGAAATCATGTACAGAAAATTAAATCACATTCTCATTTTTGAAGCTGATTCATTTTCAATGAAACTTGGCAGTATTGGTTTGAACCCTGTGTAAATGTGCATGATGGTTTTCATTTGTCGAATTTGCCATGGTAACCAGGTCACTACACAGGTTTCAAAATTTGTCTGAACAACTCCTTCTAAACTACTGAATTGATTTCAATGAAACAATAATACAATAATGTTTTGGACCATGTGTAGACATACATGCATTTTTTTTTTTTGTTTTTTTTTTGTTTTTTTTTTTTTTTGCATTTGCATTTGCTGGGGTTTTATTAAATATTCATAAAACTGCCCACCAATGAAAAAGCGTGTTCAAGTTATCGGCACCCTTGTGCAGGTTGAGTCGATCACTATATTAGGAAATGAACAAAAATTACGTCGCTATCTAATCCTTAACTCATCCAATTGACTAAATGAAATGTGGTCACTTGATCACCAGATTCTAACTATGTAATATATTACTATACCAAAAGCACCTTCTATGTGTTCAATTATTTCTTAAAATTCCGTATAAGTCAGTAAATAATTAAATTAATTGACACTTTAAATAATAAACATTAATATAATTATAATCAATTTTACATTTAGATATTTATGTATTTAAACCAAATAAATAAAATACATATATCAGTAATTATTATTGACCATATACTGTCGCTATTGATACACAGGCTTTTAACTTTATACGGACACCTCTATATGTGTACTATTGGGTACACATAAAGAGGTCGTCTGTATATCAATAGTCAAAAGCCTATGTATCAAATGAAAAACTATAGGATATGGGTCTGGATATGCACTCAAGCATGACATGGGTACATTGTAAGTCAGGCTTCATGTGCTTCAAATTATACCAGAAATATGTTTTGAGGCGCAAAATTTGATTGCATTCACTTGGTTTAAGCGGAGCCAATCAAATGACCAAGATATTTGTAATTTATTATTTATGATACCACGGAAAATGCAGCCGATGTTCCCAGGAATTAGTAAGCGATAGTGCAACAAACACTTGGGACCGAAGATTAGTCCAAGAGTGAATATTTATGGCATTGAAAGTAACCCCTAGAACATCGAGGATGGTATTCCATCTGCAGTGTTAAACAAAGCGTGTCTTGTCATTGTTCACTGATTCATTCTTTTTCAGGTCCATCTGTTTACATTGAATGATGTTGTAAAGATATCACAGGATATCCATATAGTAAAGGAACTACAGAAGGGTCACGGTGAATGGTCAGAAAATATGCGACCGGTCAGTATACTAGTAACTTAACTATGCCATTGTATTATTCATATTGACTTTTTTATACTCTTCAAATCTCTTATGCTTAGTATGCCTTAAAATAACCCATTGATGGGACTTTATATAAATTTGAACTTGTTATAGGTATTTCCCTTGTAAGACTATCATCCTGAAGATGGCTAATGCTAGTAAATTGTCTCCCTTGTTAGAGTTCTAATGATAGCTAATGTTAGTAAATTGTCTCCCTTGTTAGAGTTCTAATGATGGCTAATGTTAGTAAATTGTCTCCCTTGTTAGAGTTCTAATGATGGCTAATGTTAGTAAGTTGTTTCCCTTGTTAGAGTTCTAATGATAGCTAATGTTAGAAAGTTATCTCCCTTGTTAGAGTCCTTATGATGTCTAATGTTAGTAAGCTATCTCCCTTGTTAGAGTTCTAATGATAGCTAATGTTAGTAAGCTATCTCCCTTGTTAGAGTTCGTATGATAGCTAATGTTAGTAAACTATCTCCCTTGTTAGAGTTCTAATGATAGCTAATGTTAGTAAGCTATCTCCCTTGTTAGAGTTCTAATGATAGTAAACTATCTCCCTTGTTAGAGTTCTAATGATAGCTAATGTTAGTAAGCTATCTCCCTTATTAGAGTTCTGATGATAGCTAATGTTAGTAAGCTATCACCCTTGTTAGAGTTCTAACGATAACTAATGTTAGTAAGTTATCCCCCTTGTAAGAGTTCTAATGATGGCTAATATTAGTAAGTTATCTCCCTTGTTAGAGGTCTAATGATGATTAAATGTTAGTTAGTTGTCTCCCTTGTTAGAGTCCTTATGATGGCTAATGTTAGTAAGTTATTTCCCTTGTGAGAGTCCTTATGATGGCTAATGTTAGTAAGTTGTCTCCCTTGTTAGAGTTCTTATGATTACTAATGTTAGTAAGTTGTCTCCCTTGTTAGAGTTCTAATGATGGCTAATGTTAGTGAGTTATCTCCCTTGTAAGTGTCCCTATAATGACTAATGTTAGTAAGTTGTCTCCCTTGTTCGAGTCCTTATGATGACTAATGTTAGTATGTTGTCTCCCTTGTTAGAGTCCTTATGATGGTTAATGTTAATAAGTTGTCTCCCTTGTTAGAGTCCTTATGATGACTAATGTTAGTAAGTTGTCTCCCTTGTTAGAGTCCTTAAGATGACTAATGTTAGAGTCCTTATGATAACTAATGTTAGTAAGTTGTCTCCCTTGTTAGAGTCCTTATGATGACTAATGTTAGTGAGTTGTCTCCCTTGTTAGAGTCCTTATGTTGGCTAATGTTAATAAGTTGTCTCCCTTGTAAAATCCCTCTTGATGGTTAAAGTTAATAAGTTGTCTCCCATGTTAAAGTCCTTAGTCCTGGTGGTTAATGTTTGCAAGTTGTGTGCCTTGTTAGAGTCTTATGACTAATATTAATAAGTTGTCTCCCTTGTTGCAGGCCCTTGGGAAGACAGGTCGTGTACTGAAAGTGTACCCAGACGGTGACCTCAGGGTATCTGTGTCTGCTGGTCAGACTTGGACTTTGAACCCTGCCTGCTGTACATTGGCTCAACACGCTCATTCAAATGTCAACAACACCAATGGGGCTGCACCAGAACGAGAGGAGGCAGCAGGGGGTGAGTAAAGTTAGAGATAGGTCAGGGGTCAAATATAGGTCATAGACAAAGCATATCTCAGAGGTCAAATTAGGCATCAAAGATAGGTTATAGACGAAGTATAGCTCAGAGGTCTGGGGTCAAATAATAGGTTATAAGTATAGCTAAGTAAGTCAGGTAAGAGTTCAATTATAGCTCAGATGTCATTTGCAGGTGATAGGCATTGGTGGGAGATCAAATATAGGTCTGAATTACAGATAAAATTAACTTATTTGTGGAGAATATTGATTTGAAAGGCATGACTTCATGATAATGACACACTTGATACATTAATTATTATTTGCTATTTTCCTTGAAAGTGATGGCAGAGTCTAATAACCTATATATTTGTGTTACAGTGACCTTGACATCCCTGTTAGAACAGCTGATGGAGATGAAGTCACTGGACTCGGGACCTGACAGGCTTGTTAGAGAGGCTGCCCAAGGTCACACTGACATTGTCAAGGAAATTGTCAGTAAACATCCAGACAAGGTGTGTAAACATCCAGATCAAGTCATGCTGTGAGCATCCAAAAAAGGTTATATAGGGCACCCGCATTGAGTTAGGACCCCATGCAGCAAGTTTTTGAGCTAACTGATAAACATTTTTTTGTAATATTTTGAAGCGAAATTGTTTAAGGATTAACCTCTTACTTTGTTTAGTTTATTAGATGATAAACCCAATGGAGCTTGACGTAAATTGCGTAAATGCGAAGTGTTTATGTACAATTTACCGACTGCTCCATTGGGTTTATCATCTTATTAACTAAACACAGTAAGATGTTAATCCTTATATTTACAATACTTTCTTTAAACAATAAAATCAACCAAAACGTCACATACAATCATTTACCGATGTGTTTTTCGCCGTCAAAATTATTCTGCCGTGATGTTTATCCATGCACAACAGCCGTTTAAAAAACCGCGCCGTTGACTTATAGCTTAATCCCACCCTTTTTTTCCATGACGTCACAAAAAATAGTTCCTATGTTTCAGTTAATTTATTCGTGATAAATAACAGTTATACATTCAAAAAATAAATGTGTTTTATTGTATGTCTCCGATTGTCTCGTACATGTGTTATTTGCAAAGATTGGCAAGATTTTTTGTGGAATGTCAAAGGAAGTCTGCCAAAGTTTACATGTATCCATACGCACCGAATCGGGTCACGTTCTGCACTCAAGTTATTGGGAAATAAACAGATCTGCCCCAACATAGTTTATCGATACAGACAGTAGCAATTATAAATATTAAGTAATGTAACTTAAATTTTCTTGACATATGTCAGTAACAGTGGTTCACAGGTCAAGGTAATTCTGTCAGAGTTCAAGGTCACTGGATCACCATCTCTGATTTTAGCATTAAAACATCATGTAGACAATATTTTTGTAATACCATCGAAAAGCTGTTTAGAATTAGTTCTTTATTACTTTATAAGTTGTTCTTGGAATCAAATACATTGTGTAAAATATTCAGTTTGCATATTGCATACCTATTGATGGGGGATTGCTAGCTATAGATTCTGATACCCTTGTGATTTCGCGCCACCCTTACTGACTTGTCAATGTTCTAGTTTCTACTGAATAAGTGAAATATGATCGATAATGAAGGATTTATAGGACCATTTATACCAATAATAAAATGTGACTTGTAGGTGGATATGAAGAGTTCTGGGAAGACTGCTTTACAGGTAGCCAGCCATCAGGGCCATACAGACATCGTACAGATCTTACTTCACGCTGGGGCAAACCTCGAGCTCCAGGATGAAGATGGGGACTCCGCTCTCCACTACTCGGCATTCGGGTCAGTTTCTTAGATAATTATACACTTTTTATTTAGGTATCCTACATAGTCATATGAGGGCTCTTCAATTAAGGTGTACTCATTAAAAAAATCAACATTTTGGTCTCCCATTTGAAACACTCCATAGATATTTTTATAAAATGTTGTACACTTTCCAAGTAATATATATTTTGAAGCTTTTCATCTTGATAACCACATTTTGTGGCCTTATAAATATTACCAAGCCTAATCAATGTATTAGAAATATTGGAGATTTGTGTTTTTGTTTTATGATTTTTTATTCACAGATATACTCAGAAGACTAGTATTACTAGTTGATATGCACCTGTAGACACATACTGTTGTTGAGAAACTGTTACCTACCTGAAATTTCCAAAATTGAAAAACATAATCTTGTATTTTTTTGTGACAGGAACCAAGCTGAGGTGATGCGTCTCCTGCTGAGACAGAATGTCCATATAAACTCACTAAATAATGGCGGCTGTAGTACACTACATGTGGCTGTCAATAAACAACATGTCGACTGTGTCAAGATCCTCCTCGCACACGATCAGTGCAATGTCAATATACAGGTACAGGTCTTTTTATGTGTTGAATGAATTTCGCGGCAGAAGAAACTTTATCATATAAGTGGCCTGTAGAGCCATGTATGTTCACGTCATAAATATCGTAAGACATATGTGTAATAACACTATTATAACCTCATAGGTAGTTGTGATATTGTAATAAATAAATGTGTTCATAGTCACAATTGGTTAACAGAAATGTCACATCTGAGTCTGATTTCTACTATTTAAAGTTTTACTTAAAATTTCATTGATAAAAGTTTTGTGATAAATAGAATCTTGCACTCTTGGATAAAAATTAAAAAAAACATCAAAATTTTGAAACTTATTGAATGATTTGTCTTCCATTTCAATTATAAAACTTAAAAATTAAAAAAAAAACCATAACCAACCTACATAAGATCCTCTATGTATATGTAATAATTGCCAGATGAGTAGTAGAAGCATGAGACAAGATAATAAACTAAATAATAAACAGTGGAGTAACGTCTGCTTTAGATGGTGGTGCTCTGATTTGTCTGGGTGGTATTCTGACTCACTACAAGTTTTAACTGTTTGTTTATATACAGGATTCGTATGAAGACACCGCCCTGCATGACGCCATTGGTAAAGAGAATCGTGAGATAATAGAACTGTTGGTGAATGTAAATGTCATCGACTTCACACTGCGGAACAAACGGGGATTCAACGTTCTACACCACGCTGCCCTGAAGGGAAACAACTTGTAAGGAATACTAAATCTATTTGATGTGTTATTCTAGGGCATCAAAATATATAGATATTCATTTTAATGAAAGTGGTTTACAGGGGCTTTTGGAGACACTGAATATCATGGTCATAGTTTTGAAGAGGTCTTATCATTTAAATCCACAATGGCTGCAAACAACCTCTTAAGGGGTCAAACTTCTTTAAATCATCTGATATCAATGAAAATGATATTGGGTCACTGGTAAGATGGTTTCCATTGGGTTCGAGAATGAAAAATGGCTGCTTGAGCCAGTATGCCACGTTAACTGTAACTAATGGTCAACTCAGCGGGGAGCAAGGCCTTTTTTCATAGTTGTCGGTTTTTGATAACATTTGATAACTAGTTATTAATATTTAAGGAATAGATATTTTCCCGGGGTTACATGCTCCATTATCATTATACCCTCATAACCTCAACAAAATAAATATCTATTCCTTATATTTACATTTTTTCACGTAAATGAATATAATTTATTCTCACGGCAATTGCATATTTTTTATTAAAATACCCATATTTTGTTCTCTCTCATCATCGTCAACAAAATTTTCATGTTGTATAATATTTTTAGTCCAGGGTCTTGTAAGTGATGATTTTGATTTGTACCCCAAAGCTACCTGGTATACCATTTAATATGATAAACTTATATAATTGCGTTTTATCATACAGACATGGAGACTTCTTGTGTCAATTATGGTATTTGTCAACAGCAAATTGTAATCGGATCAAACTTTGCTCACTTCTGTTGTCTATCAAAAATTCTGTAGTTTTTCCCTGTATATAATGGAATAAGTTACATTACAGTGCAACAGAAAAGATTCTTGCTAAATGTCGACAAATCGTAGATATAAAGAAGGATGATGGATTTTCTGCCCTCCATCTTGCTGCTCTGAATGGACATAAAGAAGTGACAAACACACTGATTACACAGGTAATACACAGGGGGGAAATGTCAACTTACAAACGATACAGCAGAAATCTCCCAAGTGCCATTTAAAGGGAAGCTGAAGAACAGGATAAGAAAGTGCCTTGTATAGTTTTTATACGAATCGTCTTTCACCTGTCTATTTGAGGGGTCACTGTGGCCGAGTGGTTAAGATGTCTCGACATATACCCACAGGCCCTCCACCTCTGGGCCGCGGTGGCCGAGTGGTCAAGATGTCTCGACATATTACCACAGGCCCTCCACCTCTGGGCCCTGGTGGCCAAGTGGTTAAGATGTCTGGACATATCACCACAAGCCCTCCACCCCTTGGCCCGGGCGGCCAAGTGGTCAAGATGTCTCGACATATTACCACAGGCCCTCCACCTCTGGGCCCTGGTGGCCAAGTGGTTAACATGTCTGGACATATCACCACAAGCCCTCCACCCCTTGGCCCGGGCAGCCAAGTGGTTAAGATGTCCTGACATATCACCACAAGCCCTCCTCCTCTGGGCCGTGGTGGCCAAGTGGTTAAGATGTCCTGACATATCACCACAAGCCCTCCTCCTCTGGGCCGTGGTGGCCGAGTGGTTAAGATGTCTCGATATATCACCACAGGCCCTCCACCTCTGGGATGTGGTGGCCGAGTGGTTAAGATGTCTGGACATATCAACACAGGCCCTCCACCTCTGGGACGCAGTGGCCGAGTGGTTAAGATGTCTCGACATATTACCACAGGCCCTCCACCTCTGGGATGCGGTGGCTGAGTGGTTAAGATGTCTCGACATATTACCACAAGCCCTCCACCTCTGGCATGCGGTGGCCGAGTGGTTAAGATGTCTCGACATATTACCACAGGCCCTCCACCTCTGGGATGCGGTGGCCGAGTGGTTAAGATGTCTCGACATATTACCACAGGCCCTCCACCTCTGGGATGCGGTGGCCGAGTGGTTAAGATGTCTCGACATATTACCACAGGCCCTCCACCTCTGAGATGCGGTGGCCGAGTGGCTAAGATGTCCTGACATATTACCACAAGCCCTCCACCTCTGGGATGCGGTTAGAATCCCATGTTTGGCAGTTGTCAGGTACTGACCACTAGTCGGTGGTCTTTCTCCAGTACTCTGGCTTTCCTCCACCAACAAACCTGGCACATCTGTACATGACCCTGGCTCTTAACAGGATGCTAGAATAATAAAACCAAACCCAAACTATTGGGAGTTTGGTTCTTGGTAGTTGGCACAGGCGTGAACAATTTGGGAGTCAATGATTGGGTTCCTCCCACGCTAAGACCCCTCACATGCTTTAATTCAGACATCAAAAGGGTTTTATACAACTTGTTTTGGAGTTAATGCAAACACATAAAGTTTATGGTTCATAAGGATGTTCTTTAAAACATCCATCTGAGTACATGGTTTGGAGTACTATTGATGAATTTTCTGGTCTATAGTGAATTGTGTTTTCTGTTCAATTTTATACAACATCATTATATTATTTCATGTGTTTGTAACTGAACATCAAATGTTTTACAGGGTCATGCCGATATAGAGAATCGTAACAACCGACAGCAGACTCCATTACTACTGGCCGTGTCCCAGGGCCATACCTCTATCATTGAGCTGCTCGTAGTCTGTGGGGCAGATGTCAATGTGATGGATGAAGATGGCGATACCTGCCTCCATCTCGCTCTCATGAGACAAACTGTCGCCACAGAGAAGGAAAATAGTCCCATGCTAGATGCTGTGAGTACAGCAATTTTCTTAAGAATTTGAAAGTTTGCATTTATATTTCTGGGATTTTATGGTACTTGGTACATGTACAATTTTATGGTTGCAAAAAATTTGATCCACAAAAGAGTTTGTTACAAAATGGTAAATGATATACACTTTTTAAAGCTGATAGCAATAATTTAATAAGTTGAAAGTTTAATTTCTTGTTTTATGTCAAAGTCACATTTTTTTATTTTTGAAAATCACTGTCTATACTCTATCCTATTCCAAAGAAGTCTTTGTGAAAGTCTTTCCTCTTTTTCATTAACCTAAGTCTATGATAGTCTATATCAAAATTCTAATAATCTTGGACATTGTGCCTGCAATCTGCTGTAGATATCCCAGTCTACGTAGTCTATTATCAGATGTTTATTTCTCATTCTTACTAGATCCGTGTCCAGCTTGGTATGACCGAGGGTGATGAACAAATGGGACCTGCCATTGCTTGTTACCTCGCTCAACAGGGAGCTAAACTCACTCAGAAAAATCACCAGGGCAAAACGCCAATGGATGTTATCAGTGACCCACGCACCGAAGAGCTCATCAAGCAATTTGCTACTTCAAAGTACTATTTTCATTTAAAATATCTAAAATGCTTAAAGATGCTCCACTGCGGACAGAGCATAAATGATATTCATCATTTGAACAATAATTGGTGTTTAATCATGTATATATGTCTAATTAACACAAAAAATTATATAAAATAATTTATTTCGCCTTTGGTGCATGTGCAATCAGTACTTCATTCCATATAGGATATAGTGGCATGGATTTTTTTCGGGATGCAATTACTTCTATTCTATGTTTTTAACTTGAAGTAAAATTAGAAGCTCAAACTTTTCAATGGTGGTAATGCTCCTGTTTTTGATAGTGAAAAATTACCATTTGTCAGCGGTGGAGCATCTTTAATTATACCCTCTGGAAAGAAATTAAGTTGGTGGTGTGTGTGTTTTAATACTAGAATTGGACTGCTTGTCTGTCGGTAGACACAACCTTGTCTGGCAAACTCCTCCTAAACTGCTTGACAGATTTTAATAAAATTTAGTACACAGAACTCTGACATAAAAGGGAGTTATGACAGAAAGGGAGTTAAGTAAACTATATAGGGTTCTGTAATGTCCCCAAGTCTGCAACTTTCAGCATTAGTCCGATGCCCATGACGAGTAATTTTAGCGGTCGGACTAGTACTAATTGTAATGAACTAGTCCGATTGGACCCCGATTGGGATTGGATTGGACTAGTGGCTTCCCACCCAATTAAAATCATTATAGAATACTATATCTCAAGTGGTCAATTGCATTTTCAACACATTTTGAGTGCATTCTTTTTGCAATTATTTCAATCCAGATGCATTATTCACAAACGCATCCAGACTGTACTTTGGGTCAAAAATTGTAAACTGATGATGACCAAAATGCTGAAGCAAAACGGCTGTATAGTTATTTTGGACTAATATTAAAATAGCCAGACTAGTAAAATTTGGGGGTTTACTAGTCTAAAGGACTAGCTATGAAAAAAGTTAACGTCACAAATGGTTCCCTTTTAATGGAGTTATTGCTTAATTTGTGCAGCGGGGGTATAAGTCGCCTACTCTGGCAATGGTTGTAGTTTGGTCTGATATGCAGGTTATTATTATAAACAAAACCCTGGGGTAGGCTAGATGTGTAATGGGAATAAAATAAATGAAAACTTGGATTTTTGTAGATGTCACAAATGCAGATTTTGATATTTTAATAAAAATTGCCTCTAAAACATCAAAAATGTTTGTTAGCGATAATACATATTGCATTTATAAACCTAGCAAATTATCAGTGATTTTCTGAACATTATTATTTGTAGTGCCTCTGGTACAAGATCCGAGATGACCCAGCCTGGTGATATAGAATGTGTGGTTTGCTCCGAGCAAATTGCTGTTATCAAGTTTCTGCCGTGTGAGCATGTGGTCACATGTCAGGAATGCAGCGTAAAACCAAAACGATGTCTCACATGCAAAGTCAACATTGAGGCCAAAGTTTCTAAAGGTAATTTTCCTGTGATGTTCTTGGATATAAAATATTTGAAGATGTTTAAAAAAATTCATGGTTTTCAGGAGTAACTCTAGTTATTGATGTTAAAAGATATTGTCTAAAGTTACATAATTCCAGAGGGAACTGCGGTAATATATAAAGAATAAAATTGTAAATAAAACCGGTACTGATTATGTTTTGGATCAAAGCATTAAGTTTCAACAGTGATAGTAATCCCTGGGATATTGAGGATGATTTACACCATTCATCATCTGTATGTTGATCCCAATAAAAAAGACTTCCCTACTACTGAAACTAAGATTAATATACTTCCCTACATTGTATAAATTAAAATACTTCCTACTTGTAATATGATAATAACTTCCCTACTTTGTAACTATAGATAAATATACTTCCCTACTTTGTAACTATAGATAAATATACTTCCCTACTTTGTAACTATAGATAAATATACTTCCCTACTTTGTAACTATAGATAAATATACTTCCCTACTTTGTAACTATAGATAAATATACCTCCCTACTTTGTAACTATAGATAAATATACCTCCCTACTTTGTAACTATAGATAAATATACTTCCCTACTTTGTAACTATAGATAAATATACTTCCCTACTTTGTAACTATAGATAAATATACCTCCCTACTTTGTAACTATAGATAAATATACTACTACTCCCTCCCTACTTTGAACTATAGATAAATATACTTCCCTACTTTGTAACTATAGATAAATATACTTCCCTACTTTGTAACTATAGATAAATATACTTCCCTACTTTGTAACTATAGATAATAACTTCCCTTTGTACTTTGTAACTATAGATAAATATATTCCCTACTTTGTAACTATAGATAATATACTCCCTCTTGTAACTATAGATAAATATACCTCCCTACTTTGTAACTATAGATAAATATACTCCCTACTTTGTAACTATAGATAAATATACCTCCCTACTTTGTAACTATAGATAAATATACTCCCTACTTTGTAACTATAGATAAATATACTTCCCTACTTTGTAACTATATAATAAATATACCTCCTACTTTGTAACTATAGATAAATATACCTCCCTACTTTGTAACTATAGATAAATATACCTCCCTACTTTGTAACTATAGATTAATATACTTCCCTACTTTGTAACTATAGATAAATATACTTCCCTACTTTGTAACTATAGATAAATATACCTCCCTACTTTGTAACTATAGATAAATATACTTCCCTACTTTGTAACTATAGATAAATATACTTCCCTACTTTGTAACTATAGATAAATATACTTCCCTACTTTGTAACTATAGATAAATATACCTCCCTACTTTGTAACTATAGATAAATATACCTCCCTACTTTGTAACTATAGATAAATATACTTCCCTACTTTGTAACTATAGATAAATATACTTCCCTACTTTGTAACTATAGATAAATATACCTCCCTACTTTGTAACTATAGATAAATATACCTCCCTACTTTGTAACTATAGATAAATATACCTCCCTACTTTGTAACTATAGATAAATATACCTCCCTACTTTGTAACTATAGATAAATATACCTCCCTACTTTGTAACTATAGATAAATATACCTCCCTACTTTGTAACTATAGATAAATATACCTCCCTACTTTGTAACTATAGATAAATATACCTCCCTACTTTGTAACTATAGATAAATATACCTCCCTACTTTGTAACTATAGATAATATACCTCCCTACTTTGTAACTATAGATAAATATACTCCCTACTTTGTAACTATAGATAAATATACCTTTGTAACTATAGATATTACTCCCTACTTTGATAACTATAGATAAATATACTTCCCTACTTTGTAACTATAGATAAATATACTTCCCTACTTTGATAACTTTGTAATATAGATAAATATACTTCCCTACTTTGTAACTATAGTAAATATACTTCCCTACTTTGTAACTATAGATAAATATACTTCCCTACTTTGTAACTATAGATAAATATACCTCCCTACTTTGTAACTATAGATAAATATACCTCCCTACTTTGTAACTATAGATAAATATACTTCCCTACTCTGTAACTATAGATAAATATACTATGTAACATTCATTACAGATGGATCAAAACTACAAATACATAGTAATTCACGGCCAACTGACTCAGATTCAAATGTACTGCAGCGCCGTCTTCAGGAAATGGAGGAAAACATTCTGTGTACGATTTGTATGGAGCGGCGACGAGATATGGTATTCCTGTGTGGACACAGTGTCTGTAACAAGTGTGGAGAGGCACTCAAAATCTGTCACATGTGTCGCAAGCCAATCACCAAAAAAATTACTATCTACAGCTAAAGTTACAACGTATCACAGACCAATCACCAAAAATTCTATTTACAGTTTACTAGCCAACTGACAAAACAATTACTGTGTAACATTTAACTATGTGTTCCCTGAACCATTCATAAAAAATAGTAATTGGAAATAATTGATGTATTGCATTTTAAGTCAATCAGTAAAAATACAAACTACAGTTTTGTGAACATTTTAATATTACACAATAATGACCAAGAAAATGAATAATTACAGATTAATTAACTGCTGCAAGCCAACCACGAAAACTGACTACAGGTAAATGAACCACATTATAAGTCACAGTTAAAGCTGTTAACCTGTGTACCACCAAAGTATCCTTTTACATTATGACTGAGGTAGTCTAACTGATAAAGAGTTGAACATCCATGTTTGTGTGACTGGACAAAGTCTCTTGAATGTTGTATTTTAATAACAAAAGACTTAACTTTGCAATGGAAATATCTCCTTTATGTAGACCAAATGTGAAAAATCAATTTCAATTTTTATCTTAATTTTTATAAATGATTATATAAAAGCCCAAATGTTTTACAAATAAACAAAGAGATTCTGTCAAGTTATTTTAAACTACTGGATTCTTGAGAAATTTTGAATTTGAAATAAATGATAAAGAATATAAATGTCAACTTTTGGTATGATTAGTAATAATAATATTCATTGAAGATTTTAATATGTAAGTGTATGATTACTTGAAATATATGCCAAATCTCTGAACTTAAATTTAATAGCATGAAAAGAGCTAGATGGGGAAAAAATCCACATGTGTCTGCTTAAGGTTATAATCAAATGTATTATTTGTTTCCTATCATACATGCTTTCTTATTGATAAAATAAGGATGGGGCATGGGAATGGTACACCGCGGGGCATGGGAATGGTACACGCGGTGCACTTCTTGGAACAAATGTAGCTGTTGAATATGGAAAGAAATCAGGTTACAGTTTTCCAAATATACGGTAATTGTCAAATTCCATAGTGGTAATGTGAACTTGATTTTCGCCCATACTTGACAGGGTTATCCCGCATTTGCTAGGGAAAGATAACTCTGTCTTTTACCAGGGTAAGGAAAAGATAGCTCACACACACTAGACAATGACGTGACGTCATCATTACATGCGGTGTCTATTGTCGACGACTTCATTGATTTTGACGCATTGCGACGTTCCTATGATGGCGGCGCTATGGAAATGGTTCTATATAACTGTATTTTCATAATTTTTCCTTTAAGTATGTGAGATAAAGAATCTTAGATGAGTCTGTCAGGTGGACAGGGATATCTCAACCCTTGTGAAAGATTTTGGCCGCCAACCAGCCAAAATCTTTCACTCGGGTTGAGATATCGCTGTCCACCAGACAGGCCCATGTAAGATTCTATTAGTCTTGTTCTTTGATTATGGAATGTTATTATAATAATATTTTTGCTTTTTCATAAACATACCTTCAAAATTCAGAAAATTGGGCACACTGTTTATCTATTGAAGCTTGAGTCACAGTTTTCGACTTTTAAGACCAGTTTGGGTTGTATCGACTTCAGTCTGTTTGCTACTTTTAGATTTGTTGTTGTAAGTTGTTGCTATATATGTACTCCAGAACACATGCAGAAATTATGTGATATTGTTGAGAAAGCGCAGTGATACAGATTTATTTTAGATATGATGACTTTAAAAGCTTGACAGTTGCAGTGTTTGTATTGTGGAAGTCTATAAAAAGATACAAGTTTGTAAAACTACTTTTACCTTATTGTTTAAGACATTAGTCACTAGTCTAGCAGGATACACGGACAGTTTAATGTTTAATCTATTATAAAAATGGGTTAGAAATTTGCATTACATTTGAAATGTTGTACGAGATAAGTTTTGATAAGAAAGTTTATTTTTGTATTTTGTCTGCCATAGCTGTGGATTAATGAAAAAATACTGTTTAAAAGAACAATGTTGATGCCATTAGGTCAAAGTGTCATTAACATGGGATTGTGTTCAGAAACACAGTCTGTTTTAATACTGTTGTTATCTTTCCTGGAAAGAAAATTAATCAAAGAAATGAATTAAGTACATTGTGTACTGTATGCTATTAATCAGCACTATACCGGTGTTAAAGGAGTAGGTTAAATTAAACATTTAAATTGAACAGGTTTAATGCGGACAAAAATGTTGTATATATATATTTAATAAATGAATGTAATGTCATCATAGAAGAATTACCTCCCTTGCCAGTTTTTAATTTTAATATATCCTTTGTATGTAAATATTGTAAATAACTTTAAAATACTAGTGCACCTCACTTTGTCATGTGAGGCAATTTATTTTTATTACGAATTGCTTTAGCCCTACGGTTGATCTAACTAGATCTTTGCCATTTAGTACTCCTGGTTTTAGCAAGATTGAGACTTGGAGACTAAGAATTTTTACTTTGAACACACTAGTAATTGACAATAATTTCTAATTATCTGTTATTTTCAGTGTAATTCAACAGGGTAAATTAACATTTGCATCTTCTATATACGCATTTCAGTCTTTTTATGTATGCATTGTTAATTCCTGCACTAGCACTCTTTGTGATTTACAATTAAATTGTAAATAACTATTTGTACAAACATAATACCAGTGTGTAAAATGTTTATAGCCAAAGCCATCTATAACAATACTAGTTATTCCCCTTGACTAGTTATTCCCCCTTGACGGTGTGCATTATCTCCCCAGGATCCTGTGGCCTTAGATGTTGGTGATATTGAATGTTCCTGTAAGACCGAGTTTGTCTGTTGTAATTTAGTGTTAAAGTGGAGTTGTTCCCCTTGCTGTATCATATGGCTTAGTTGAGTTTGTTCCATGGTGTTGCGACAGAAATAATGGAATAATTTCTCTTAGCAGTGTTAGCAATATAATGGAGTTATGTCCCTTTGCTGGTCAGATTGTCCCATGGCTTTGTGAAATAGGCAAGAGTTATGGTCTCTGTATTTTGTTGTTTATTAATTAACTGTTTAAAGGTTGACAGATAGGAGGTTTGCATATTGTGTGCAAAAAAAAAAAAAGAGTCATTAAGGGAATATTCTACCTAAGAAATATGTACATGTTTATAGAAAAGGGATTCAGATTGAAATGTAGAAATGGGAAAGTGATTATTTAGTTTTAATCTACATAGGTTATTTACCTCTCTGGTGGCTATTTCTGTGCAAAAAAGATAAATTATTTACAGAAAAACACACAGTATGATAAACTAAAAGCTTCTATAACAAAGAGATGTAACTTGCATCATACAGTTCTTTTCTTCTACCTAATGGCATGAAACAAATCAAGGTTTAGTAATTTTCAAGAATATTGCAAAGGAATAAAACAATATTCCTAATATGGGCATACTATGGTAACATAGTTTAACAGAATGGAATCTGGTTAATTAGTTTGTGAATGAAGGCTTAATTTTTAATTCACTTGATTGTTATTTTATATTTCTTATCAACCGTACTTAATGTATGTTGAGTAAATTTGATACACCGAAAGTAAAATAATGGCGCTGCCAGCCATGTTGAGTACTAAAAGGATAGATCAAATTTACCACCTCATTAAGATACAGCTGGCCTGTCAATCAACACGATGAACAAAACTTAAAATGAAGTTAATTCTATACCTTACCCTAATGTGTTTCATGATTAGTTTTAGTTCCCAGTCAGATTTCAACGAAGAGGGCTTTATTTTGTATTTATGTTTTAACTTATTTAATTGTAGATAATGTTATATAATGCATGGGTTTGTTGGATAATTTATGGTGTAGATATGGTAGATATTGATCGTATATAACAAAATGGAGCATATCATGTCAGCCAGCATCTTATCATTAGCATTATTTTCGTATAAAATCTTATTTAGTTTAGATAATTTCGAACTGTCGGTGAAAACTGTTTCCCATTTTAACGAAGTAGTTTTAACCTTATTATATATATACCAACCTGACTTATACAAATATAAGTATTTATCATTACAATTTTTCTCTGTCGAGATGTGCCGTTAGAAAATAAATGATTCGTTTTCATATGTCATCTACAATAATGGAGATACATAATAATGTAATAACATCTATGTGATCAAACATTTTAAATTGAATAGTGTAAGTGATTTTAGTCTTCTGTCACACCATTCCTTGTACACAGACACCTTAGAAAGAGAATACGGCAAGCTCACTAACATTGAGTTTATTCAATTTAATGTTAAAAACAATTTTCTTGCCAGTTGTAATCTAGTACGAATGTATCATTAAACCATCGTTTAATCCAAATACGTATACATAGCAAGTATCAATGAGTATGTAAATCTGTATGAATAAACATAAGATGGCCAATTCTTAGTGCTAAGGCATTCGCCCAAAAATACACCTTGAACTTTTATTGTATTTCTTGAACAGTTCATTATTAAAAAAATTCAGGGATGAATTAGCTGTTTTTATTTGAAAAACCACAGACACTAACCTAATACAGTATATTAGTTAGGTCTATCAACAAAAAGGCACATTATACTAACCTAATACAGTGTATTAGTTAGGTCTATCAACAAATCACAGACACTAACCTAATACAGTGTATTAGTTAGGTCTATCAACAAACCACAGACACTAACCTAATACAGTGTATTAGTTAGGTCTATCAACAAATCACAGACACTAACCTAATACAGTGTAAGTTAGATCTATCAACAAATCACTGACACTTACCTAATACAGTGTATTAGTTAGATCTATCAACAAATCACTGACACTAACCTAATACAGTGTATTAGTTAGGTCTATCAACAAATCACAGACACTTACCTAATACAGTGTGTTAGTTAGGTCTATCAACAAATCACAGACACTAACCTAATACAGTGTGTTAGTTAGGTCTATCAACAAATCACAGACACTAACCTAATACAGTGTGTTAGTTAGGTCTATCAACAAATCACAGACACTAACCTAATACAGTGTATTAGTTAGGTCTATCAACAAATCACAGACACTAACCTAATACAGTGTATTAGTTAGGTCTATCAACAAATCACTGACACTTACCTAATACAGTGTATTAGTTAGGTCTATCAACAAATCACAGACACTTACCTAATACAGTGTATTAGTTAGGTCTATCAACAAATCACAGACACTAACCTAATACAGTGTGTTTAGTTAGGTCTATCAACAAATCACAGACACTAACCTAATACAGTGTGTTAGTTAGGTCTATCAACAAATCACAGACACTAACCTAATACAGTGTATTAGTTAGGTCTATCAACAAATCACAGACACTAACCTAATACAGTGTATTAGTTAGGTCTATCAACAAATCACAGACACTTACCTAATACAGTGTATTAGTTAGGTCTATCAACAAATCACAGACACTAACCTAATACAGTGTATTAGTTAGGTCTATTTACAAATCACAGACACTTACCTAATACAGTGTATTAGTTAGGTCTATCAACAAATCACAGACACTAACCTAATACAGTGTATTAGTTAGGTCTATCAACAAATCACAGACACTTACCTAATACAGTGTATTAGTTAGGTCTATCAACAAATCACAGACACTAACCTAATACAGTGTATTAGTTAGGTCTATCAACAAATCACAGACACTTACCTAATACAGTGTATTAGTTAGGTCTATCAACAAATCACAGACACTAACCTAATACAGTGTATTAGTTAGGTCTATCAACAAATCACTGACACTAACCTAATACAGTGTATTAGTTAGGTCTATCAACAAATCACAGACACTAACCTAATACAGTGTATCAGTTAGGTCTATCAACAAATCACAGACACTAACCTAATACAGTGTATCAGTTAGGTCTATCAACAAATCACTGACACTAACCTAATACAGTGTATTAGTTAGGTCTATCAACAAATCACAGACACTTACCTAATACAGTGTATTAGTTAGGTCTATCAACAAATCACAGACACTTACCTAATACAGTGTATTAGTTAGGTCAACAAATCACAGACACTTACCTAATACAGTGTATTAGTTAGGTCTACCAACAAACCACAGACACTAACCTAATACAGTGTATTAGTTAGGTCTATCAACAAATCACAGACACTAACCTAATACAGTGTATTAGTTAGATCTATCAACAAATCACAGACACTTACCTAATACAGTGTATTAATTAGGTCTATCAACAAATCACAGACACTTACCTAATACAGTGTATTACTTAGGTCTATCAACAAATCACAGACACTAACCTAATACAGTGTATTAGTTAGGTCTATCAACAAATCACAGACACTAACCTAATACAGTGTATTAGTTAGGTCTATCAACAAATCACAGACACTAACCTAATACAGTGTATTAGTTAGGTCTATCAACAAATCACAGACACTAACCTAATACAGTGTATTAGTTAGGTCTATCAACAAATCACAGACACTAACCTAATACAGTGTATTAGTTAGGTCTATCAACAAATCACAGACACTTACCTAATACAGTGTATTAGTTAGGTCTATCAACAAATCACAGACACTAACCTAATACAGTGTATTAGTTAGGTCTATCAACAAATCACAGACACTTACCTAATACAGTGTATTAGTTAGGTCTATCAACAAATCACAGACACTAACCTAATACAGTGTATTAGTTAGGTCTATCAACAAATCACAGACACTTACCTAATACAGTGTATTAGTTAGGTCTATCAACAAATCACAGACACTTACCTAATACAGTGTATTAGTTAGGTCTATCAACAAATCACAGACACTTACCTAATACAGTGTATTAGTTAGGTCTATCAACAAATCACAGACACTTACCTAATACAGTGTATTAGTTAGGTCTATCAACAAATCACAGACACTAACCTAATACAGTGTATAAGTTAGGTCTATCAACAAATCACAGACACTTACCTAATACAGTGTATTAGTTAGGTCTATCAACAAATCACAGACACTAACCTAATACAGTGTATTAGTTAGGTCTATCAACAAATCACAGACACTTACCTAATACAGTGTATTAGTTAGGTCTATTTTTGAAAAACCACAGACACTAACCTAATACAGTATATTAGTTAGGTCTATCAACAAAAAGGCACATTATATTGTCCGTTTATCAAAATACTGTGTAATGCTATTGTTACGTATGGTTGGTTGTTATGGTAACATGAACTCGTTGTAGAGTTGCTTTGTACAATAGGCAGGTATGTACAACATATATTTACATGTCTATCAATAGCATTTCCTAGATCTTTGATTCTCTGCCTATGTACATGTATTATTTCCTAGGATTTTGATTCTCTGCCTATGTACATGTATTATTTCCTAGGATTTTGATTCTCTGCCTATGTACATGTATTATTTCCTAGGATTTTGATTCTCTGCCTATGTACATGTATTATTTCCTAGACCTTTGATTCTCTGCCTATGTACATGTATTATTTCCAAGACCTTTGATTCTCTACCGTATTAAAACCGCCACAAGCTGCATTTTTATCTTGCTGTTTGTATTAAGAAGATTGTATACTAAATAGAATACAACCTCTACACATGCATAAAATAAAAACGCTAAAAATGTTGTTGTATTCTTGTTATTTTTACTTTCGAATGATTTTGTTTGCTTGTTTGATTATTTTAACGTCCTATTCACAGCCAGGTTCATGTAAGGACGGCCTTATACAGTCTGTAGCTTTTGTGAAGTGCAAGGTACGTGTTTTGGGAAACTGTGGTATATATTCATATTGTGTCTTCTTGTATAGTGGAACTGCTGCCCTTTTTATAGTGCTATATCACTGAAGCATGCCGCCGAAGACACCAAACAACCCACCTCACCCGGTCACATTATACTGACAACGGACGAACCAGTCGTCCTACTCCCTGTGTGCTGAGCGCTAAGTAGGAGCAGAAACTGCCACTTTTATGAATTATGGCGTGTCTTGGCCGGGGGACAGAACCCAGAGCCTACCTCACAGGGGAGAGCGCTCAACAGAAGTGAGGTGGTGTCAAGGGAGATGTTAGGAAGAAAGAAAAGATAAGCTCCTAAATTTAGTCGCCTTTTATGATCATGCAATAGGGGCAGCAAGTACAATTTTTCCGCCCTACCTGGAGGGACAAAGTTGAATGATAAATGTACCAACATGATGATGAGACCATGTCCTCTGCTGCAGTATGTTAGTTTACTGTCCCAGACAAACAAAGGGTTGCCATGGGGAACATAGGCACGTGATTCCATCAGTCCTTTTTGATAAGTAGATGTAACAAATTTCAGCTATCAAAAGGCTAGTGTTGGTCGTTTGGTCCTAAAATGCGATATGAATTTGAGAAAGATTCCTTCAGTCCTTTCTGATGAATAGATATAACAAACTTCAAATATCAAAGGCAAGATTGTATCCTGTCGGCCATCTTGTTGATTTGTTGGTCCAAAACTGCAATGCAAAACTAGGGTCATCGGAGTTAACATTTTGTTTGTTAATATGTTCAAAGTTAGCTGTTATCGCTAGCCAAGTGTATTCAGTACGATACTGAATTTTAGGAAGAGTAACGTACTGAATGACATTAGCTAGCTAAGTTACGCCCTATTATCATTTGAGATTAATTGTGACCCGACCGGAGTTCGGACGTATTGGTTACCGTAATATATACTACGGTCATCAAAGATGGATGCCAGTAAAAAAAAATCGGTAAGTTTCGGTTTTTGGCTGATTTAGATGGTTTAAGATGACATTGAAAGTTTTCCATTGCTCTTCGAAGGAAGAGTTTAACCTGCTGTATCTAAAAATCATATCGGTTTACACTGGAAGTGTATGCTTTTAACGCAATAGAGCTTTGATGAAGTTCATCCTCGATATTCCAGGGTTTCCGATCAGTTATCATTTCTTCACCCCTGGACTATCTTATAGTAAAAGTGGAGGCAACAGAATAGAACAGGTAATTTAGTCGTTTGATGTACATCAAAAGAGCCATATAACGGTACACTGTGGTTGACTGTGTGGCTATGAAGTTGGGCATCACTCTCTCTGTAGTCTTCAAAGGAAATTTTTTGCTGGCCTGTGATAGCCCATGGGTATAGAGATCGTAAGTGATCGGAACCCCTGGAATATCAAGTTGTGACAGCCGTCTCCCGAGTTTGACTGGCAGTTGTACCTATGCAGCTTTGCGCGTTATCTCTTCCGGAAAATCTGGAATTATTTCTTCTGTTTCACAAGTCTTTGTAGATATCTCTCATATACTTACGGTACTGGTTTATCTCGGGCTCGTGTTTATCTCGAGGGGATCTGAGAATTAGTTACAGTTTATATCAATATAGATCCACCAGAATGCCAATAGATCATTTGTAGACGTCTAAGGGGTTAAGATAAAAATAAAATCGCTAAAACCATACTTTACATTGTACTATACACCTTTACCCACACAATACAAGTTCATCGCGACTTCCCGGTAGAATTTTAGCTTGATTTCTAGAAAACAGACTGAATATACTGAAAAGGAGGTAAACAATTTGATTTGCGTTACAGCACGCAATTTTTACGTGTAGAGAATGAAAGCCGCGGCTTTCTTAGAAGTAATTGCTGCCGATTTAAAAATGACGAGGTATTTTATTATGATTTTGAAATAAAAACATCGTGGAATAGTTTTTTTTTCTTTGGCGATCAAATCTTCATATCACTCAAAGTATACCAGACACTTCAATAGCACTGAATATCACGGGAAATGCTTTAAGTTTTCTTTCATACCTACGGTTGTAGAACTGCTTTCCTCGATTCATATTCACGGTTACTCGCAGTCAGTGCAATACGACCCCATGTCGTCAACAAGATCATTATTTCCTCGGTGAAATATTAACGAGAGACTGGGCTGGTTTTACTATAAAGAACTCAAACAACGGAATTTTCGTTAAAAATAACACGCAATTTTCATATATACAGGAATTTGACTTGCAGTCGCGATTTTCTTCGAACTTATTTCAAAATGGCGATATCATAATTGTACAATTGTAAAATCTTGTAATCGTTTTCACAAAAAATGTATTATTGGTTATGCTTAATTCATTGTCAAGGTCACCAAGATGTCAACTCCCCTAGCTTGGCTAACGAAGTTGCCAAAATGTGTACCATAAAGACATATTAGAACTATTTTACATTATTTTACCTATTTCATTATTTCTCATCTTATCTTTTTTTTTTAAATTGATGTTTTAATGAAATAAAACTGCTCTATTGGTAGCGTTAAAAGGCGACTAAATTTGGGATTTAACTTTTTTTTTCTTCCTGTCGATCGACTCTCTTCCTCCTAACACCCTTGACACCAACTCACTTTTGGTCTACAGTTGAGCCACGTGATTTGGTTCGATCACAGCCAGGGTCATCCCGTAAATGCGGCGTGTAGGGTGTGTGGATACCTGTTTGGGAGGCTGCAGTATACTCGTATTGTGTCTCCTTGTACTGGATTTCTTGCCCTCTCACTATCTCACTGCAGCAAGTCACCAAAGACACCAAGTAACACATCAACCCGGTCACATTTTACTGACAATCGGCAAACCAGTCGTCCTACTTCCTTTTTTCTTAGCGCTAAGCAGTAGCAAAAACTACCAGTATTATAGACTATGGTTTGTCTCGACCAGGAAGCCTTCCTCACAGGGACGAGTGATCAACTTAAGGCGTAAGTGAGGCGGTGTCATGGGAGACGTTAGGAAGAATACAGTCAGATCATAGGAAGAAGTGAAAAATATTATCCTAAATTTAGTCGCCTTAATTTTACTATCATACAATGTGATAGTAACCCCTGGAGCATCGATGATGGTACAATTCTAACGCCCTACGCTAGTCGTCGCCCCTATGAGAAAATCTCTGTGTTCTGTAGTTTCTGGATTCTGGTTTCTATAGTTTATAAAAAGCTGTAGTTTTTGCTCCTGGCTAGCCAACGGGAGTGGGACGACTGGTTTGCCCGTTGTCAGTGCAATGTTGTCGGGTTGGGTTTGCTGTAGTATTATAGCGCTAAAAAAGTTTCGAATATAACACCACGTCTCAAAACGTATTTAGAATGTCAAATTGCTAAATCAAATACTGCAGTGCCAATCAACTTATCATAGCCCATTATTTTAGGATTAATTTGAATGTATTATTTATGTTATCTAACACCAAATTTTTAGCATACTCTATATAAACCGCCAAGTGCTTTATGGTTAGCATACCATAAACTATATTCAAATTGATATTACAGCTTTAATGTTTTACCTGGAATCCCACTTTTATCGATGGACTCTTTTCTCTAAGAAATTATAACGTCGTCGTATAAAGCAATCAAATGCGACATTATAAACGGCGTCGTCATTTTTTACGTTAGGGGCTGATAATTTTACGCTAATAAAATGATTGCTGCAAGCAAGATCAAATTATTATGAATGGACTACAGTAAAAAGATGCAGTTCCAATAATCTTTGACCCGAATTTTTTTTTCTTCATACAAAACAGCATTGTCTGTGAGGAAGGCTCTGGGGTCTGTCCCCTGGCCGAGACACAACAAAGTCAATAAAAGTGGCATTTTCTGCTCCTACCTAGCGCTCAGCAAACTGGGAGTGGGACGACTGCTTTGCCCGTTGTCAGTATAATGTGACCGGGTGGGGTATGTAGCTTGGTGTCTTCGGCGGCATGCTTCAGTGATATACAGGAAGCATACATGGGAGGCCGTCCTTACATGACCATAGCTGTTAATAGGACGTTAATTAATCAAACAAACAAACAAAAAATCATTAGATCTACATGAAGCCATTTAGTACGAAAATGGTGATATAACACACCATAGCGTATTTGTCTCGTGACATTTTGTGTGTTTACTGTTTACACATTCAGAACGTCATATCTATATATGGTATACAATTGGAAGTGTCCCTAGTTCGTTGGCCGTTTGCTGTGTAAAACATGTCATAAGAATCGGATCTTTAATTTCATTTAGATACGTCTGATTACCATAGGAGTAGTTTAAATATTCTATGTGTTTGTTATTTGTGTCTCTTTTATGGTAAAAAAAAAAAAAACCAAAAAAAAAACAATAATAAAAAATAATACAAAATCTCACTGCAATGTGTTATAACTTCCCTCCTATTCATTAACACGTTCATCGTCTATTTTCACATTTTTAAACAAATTTTAACTTTCAGAAATATGTATTATTGACATATTTTCAAGATGCTCCACCGCCGACAGAGCATAAACAATATTCATCATTTGAACAATAATTGGTGTTTAATCGTGTATATATATGCCTAATTAACACAAAAAATAACATAAAATAATTTATTTCGCCTTTGGTGCATGCGCAATCATTACTTCATTCTATATAAGATATAGTGCCACGGATTTTTTCCGGGATGCAATTAATTATTTCTAATATTTTTAACTTGAAGTAAAATTAGAAGCTCACATTTTTCAATGGTGGTAATGGTGTAAAATAAGTAACTTTTGGAACTGAAGAAAAATACAAAATCGTCTGCTCCTGTTTTTGATAGCGAAAAAAATACCATTTGTCAGCGGTAGAGCATCTTTAAGGGAACAACCAACTAAATAAAAAAAGACCTTCGAAATGCCCCTGTGATGGCCCCCAAGATTGAGCCCAGGATATAATTTTAACCCGGCCGCTAATTGGCTGTCTAATTATGAATTTCAAAAGTAAAAATGTTTTCTGACAGGTAATTATTCCTAAATAACCATAATATGAATTTTGAATTTGGAAATTCATATTGAGATTTAGGTTCAAAATATCAATTTTGATAATGAATAAGTAAAAATATTAGAATTTCAGGATTTTTTTAGTGCAAAATGCGCCTGATTTCAATGAAGAAACCCTGGTTGGAGTTTGAGCAGAAGTACCCAAACTTCTTTTTCTTCCTAGTGTTATATGAGAACCTAGACTTTAATTATAGAACACAATAGCTAACTAATATTCCTTTGTTTTAATTATACAGTACAAAACTTTAACAAAGTTTAACACTGTGGTCCATGTAAAATTATTTAGTTGGTTGTTCTCTATATCTATATGACTTCCTTTTTCCTAGATAGCGAATCAGCGGTACTGTGTACTGTTGTACAATGAGCTCTAACAGTCGTAGTTTGATTTGTGTCCAGTTAGAAACGGACTGCCAGTACATTTACAGTTCAAATATCTGACCGTCTTCAGAAGTGAGATTAAACGAGAAGGAA
The DNA here is from genome assembly GCF_041381155.1 of Argopecten irradians. Classification (NCBI taxonomy): domain Eukaryota; kingdom Metazoa; phylum Mollusca; class Bivalvia; order Pectinida; family Pectinidae; genus Argopecten; species Argopecten irradians. The sequence goes on along the minus strand of NC_091134.1, from coordinate 1,092,841 downwards.
TTAGTTATCGAGACGAGACCCAATATAAATATATACCCAATACACGTGAAAATTTACACGCATAACCTTTACTGGCTGTCTGCCAAAATGACAGCTTTAAAAATCGTATTGTAAAGACAGTGACTGTTAGAAAGGGTCAGGGATAAACAAAGGTAGGTGCCATTCTTATAAAATGTTTTCATTTTATGTTTTCTGCATAGAATTATTTGTTGATAACATTTTGCATTCAACGATTAACACTGAATGAGCTGGATTGGAGTTGACGAGAAAGGCATATACCTGTCCACGTATACGTGGATTAGTCATTCTATCATAAACATGCCGTTACAGATCATATCTAACAGTGTCGAAAGTCATATAGGAATCAACAATATCCACAAAGGAAATATTTTCGTTTCCTATAACATGAGAATATAATTAATGGTAGATGTGGAAATCATTTGAAAGGTGTTTTTGCAGCAGGTTTTCTAACAATTAAAATATGAAATACTCACTTGTTTAAATACTAGTAAAGACAGAGAAGTTTATGTACTTGTAAGTGGCTAAATGTCTAACCCCAGAAACGATGCTGAGCTTTCTCACCATAGAGAATCAAAGAGAATATGATTATTGTAAAGGATCGAACAGATGCTGTAGAGACTGTCACCCAACGTCCTTCATGTAAAACACACCAGAAAGTAGTGAGTCATTCCAACGACAATTAATCATTCTAAGTCAACATCAAATTTTGAATTTCTGACGCAATTTTATTTTAAATTATTTTCTAAATATTTTTATTGTCAAATTATATTTTTTTTTGTACTTTCATTGTTTGTTTGCTGAGGTAAAAGTTTATCGACGAACATGTTGGTTGGAGCACTACAGTGAGACATGCGTATCGCCATGTAAACTACTACATTGTAATATGCTTTTTACGTTGTAAAAGAATATGATGAAACTTCATCTTTGTATTTTATACATTGCAGCCCAGCAGTAGAAACGTCGGCGATGGAACCAGGTCAAAGGAGAAGCATTTCGAGAAGTAAGTCAGTCTTGAAGAAAGACAAGAGCAGATCTACTGGAGGTAGTCTGTTCAGTTGTACAAGAGGGGAAAGGGACGACACCTCTTTAGTGGACTCTCTGGAACATCAGTTGAGGTTAAAAACATTAGAAAATGGTAAATTGAAACAGGAGAAGAGAGAATTAGAGGAAATATTTGCATCTATGATTGAACAAATGAAAAAAACTTTCATATTAAAGAATTGTAAATATGCCATCTGTGGAGACATGAATATAGTAGAAAAAAGTGTGGACAAAGAGAAACTAGATGAGTACATGGAGACCGTGATAAAAGCTTTGAATGAGGCAGCAGAGGAGCACAGATCGGCAGAACTAACATCACGACGGCTTGAGGTAAATATCATAAGAATAGTTATATAAAAATGATTTAATGTCATTTGGCAAATAAACATTTCATCATTAAAGATTACTCTTCAAATTGATTTTAAGAAGTAGTTTTGAGACCACCCCTTAAAAGGTTTTAAAATTTCCAAATCTATTTTTAAACATAATTTCAGATGGGCTATATATATATCGCCAAATTCATGTCACTAAGGGAAATATTTACCCAACGATAGGTATATAGGTACTGTGTATGGAGGTCAGATCCCCCGACTGTGTATGGACATGGGTTAACCACTATTGACACAGTATGTCTGGCGCTAAAGAATCATTCTTTGAGCGATAGACACAAGACGTATTCTATCTTTATCACGCAAAACATTTCAATTACAATTCTGATATTAAAATGATATTTAATTAGAATCATTTAGTTAATCCATGGACGCGTCTAAAATTAATTATTTGCTACACGCTATTGCGGTCTTTGTGAGATGCAACCTTGTAGATTGACCGTGAGTTTGTAACAACCAGCATCACAATTTTTATGAAATGCATTTTAGCTGTACATATGTTGTATTTTACAGTTTCATGTAATATTTATATATATAACTGTAACATGATACGTCTTTTTGTTTAATGTTCTAACACGGTGGTGGCGATATTACATTCAATTAGTATTGTAGTCTCATACTCAGCTAAACACTTTATCTTACATTCTTCTTTTAATAAGATGCTAATTGAACCTAATTGAGCAATACTGGATTCCGATTACCTTTATATACATTTAACATTATCAAAGATGAAAATAACCGCTAAAGGTAATTAATTAGCTCTGATCAATGTGATACCAATACACCATGACCATATGACTCTGAGAGTATTTACTAATTATGTTCTCATTGGCAAAATGACTCAATTATTTATGTTATGACAATTCCATTTAAAGCCTTGATCTACTTAGATAAGAATCCCAAGTGTCAGCGAATGACATTTCAAATATGTTTGAACCTTTTAGATAAGTCCTCTGTTATCAGATTGAAACAAAACACTACATGATGTATACATGCATGGTCCATGGCTCAGGAACATTTTGTTTCCATGGGGATATTGGAAATCCAGTTCAGCTGATTGGTCAATAACTCATTTTAGTAATACGTTTGGCTATCTTTTTATCTTTTGGCTGCTGGGACATTGTGACGTGACGTCATTATAAAATACATGACCTGGATAATGTTTTTGCACTACCCTTCCATATACGTTATATCTCGTCCAATAAAAATAACGATATGCTAGAGTAGTTTTCATCCAAAGATAAATAAATGACAAATACCTAATTTTCCTCCTCATTGATATGTTAATGAGTGTTAATTATTTTGTTTAAAAATAGTTGGAATTTTCCAAAGCAGATTTTTCTCTATTTATTGAACGTATGAAATCTTCATTTTAGGGTTTTACAACCTATAAGCCTTGCTTGAACTCTGACTATATAAGACGCCTCGACATACCTCCGTATTTAGATACGCCACTGTTCTACATGTATATATGCACATTGTATACGTTACCGTTCTATAATTACACATTGTGTCATTTATATCATGCATTACAAATGTTCAAACTTGGCTGAACTTGATATATATTAAACAGTGGACTCTGCAAAGCCCCATTGAAAGAAATAAAATTGTTATATTGTAAAAAATGTGAAATTAATCTTGAATGTAATATCTGAAACAGAGAGTAACATTTGGACGGAGATATGATATTATCCCCTATTTAATGTTTGGTTGTAAGATCCCCTGTTTTGTGTTTGGTAGTAACCATTGACAATATGATCCCCTGTTTTGTGTTTGGTTGTAACCATTGACAACATGATCCCCTGTTTTGTGTTTGGCTGTAACCATTGAAACAAGTTCCCCTGTTTTGTGTTTTGTTGTAACCATTGACAATATGATCCCCTGTCTTGTGTTTGGTTGTAGGAAATTATTGACAATATGATCCTCTGTTTCGTGTTTGGTTGTAACCATTGACAATATGAACCTCTATTTTGTGTTTGTTTGTAGGATACCATTGACAATATGATCCTCTGTTTTGTGTTTTGATGTAACCATTGACAATATGATCGCTGTTTTGAGTTTGGTTGTAGAAAACTATTGACAATATGATCCCCTGTTTTGTGTTTGGTCGTAACTATTGACAATATGAGTCACTGTTTTGTGTTTAGTTGTAACCATTGATAACATGAACCCTCTGTGTTTTTTTGTGTTTGGTTGTAACCATTGACAATATGATCCTCTACTTTGTGTTTGGTTGTAGGAAACCATTGACAATATGATCCCCGGTTTTGTGTTTGGTAGTAACCATTGATAATATGATCCCCTGTTTTGTGTTTGGTTAGTAACCATTGACAATATGATCCCCTGTTTTGTGTTTGGTTGTAACCATTGACAACATGATCCCCTGTTTTGTGTTTGGTTGTAAAACCATTGACAATATGATCCCCGGTTTTGTGTTTGGTAGTAACCATTGATAATATGATCCCCTGTTTTGTTCTTGGTCATAGGAACAATTGACAATATGAACCCCTATTTTGTGTCCGGTCGTAGGATACCATTGACAATATGATCCCCTGTTTTGTATTTGGTTGTAGAATACCATTGACAATATAATCTCCTGTTTGTGTTTGGTTGTAACCATTGACAACATGATCCCCTGTTTTGTGTTTGGTAGTAACCATTGACAATATGATCCCCTGTTTTGTGTTTTGTTGTAACCATTGATAACAAGATCTCCTGTTTTGTGTTTGGTAGTAACCATTGACAATGTGATCCCCTGTTTTGTGTTTGGTTGTAACCATTGACAACATGATCTCATGTTTTGTGTTTTGATGTAACCATTGACAATATGATCCCCATGTTTTGTGTTTGGTTGTAACCATTGACAACATGAACCCCTATGTTTTTTTGTTTTGTTGTAACCATTGACACTGTGATCCCCTATTTGTGTTTGGTTTGTAACCATTGACAATATGAACCCCTGTTTTGTGTTTGGTTGTAGGAAACCATTGACAATATGATCCCCTGTTTTGTGTTTGGTTGTAGGAAACCATTGACAATATGATCCCCTTTTTTGTGTGTTTGTTTGAGGAAACCATTGACAATATGAGCCCCTATTTTGTGTTTGTAGGATACCATTGACAATAAGATCCTCTATTATGTGTTTTGTTGTAACGATTGACAATATGATCCCCTGTTTTGTGTTTGGTGTAACCATTGACAATATGATCCCCTGTTTTGTGTTTGGTTGTAACCATTGACAACATGAACCCCTATGTTTTTTTTGTTTGTTTTATTGTAACCATTGACAATGTGATCCCCTATTTTGTGTTTGGTTGTAACCATTGACAATATGAACCCCTGTTTGTGTTTGTTGTAGGAAACCATTGACAATATGATCCTCTATTTTGTGTTTTGTTGTAACCATTGATAATATGATCCCCTGTTTTGTGTTTGGTTGTAGGAAACTATTAACAATATGATACATTTTTTGTGTGTTTGGTTGAAGGAAACCATTGACAATATGAGCCCCTATTTTGTGTTTGTAGGATACCATTGACAATATGATCCTCTATTTTGTGTTTGGTCGTAACCATTGACAATATGATCCCCTCTTTTGTGTTTGGTCGTAACCATTGACAATATGATTCCCTCTTTTGTGTTTGGTCGTAACCATTGACAATATGATCCCCTGTTTTGTGTTTGGTTGTAGGAAACCATTGACAACATGGAGAACAAGGTTAACTTGATGGAAGCACACTTTAGTGACCTGAACGCAACACTGACCCGAGACTTCAGCAAGGTTGCCATAAAGCTGACACAACACAATCTCGATATTGCTGAGCAGTTCAAGAACCTGAGAACTCTATTCGACAAGGTCCAAAGTACCCGGATGATCGAGACTTGGGAGGGGAATGAGAGTAGGACAGTTGAAGGTGGCATCAGGGCTATCAAGGATATGGTGGGCGAGACGGCGGAAATCACAGCCTCAAGACTACCAATACCCGCCAGAAAACTCAACAAAATGCTCACAGAGAAATATGGTATTCTTTTTTAAATTAATTTCACAAAATATATAAACAATGTCTAACTGATATTCCGAACCATGTTAATGAGGGAGAATCAGAAGAGTTCTTATTATTGTTGTTGTTGTCATTGAATTTACGGATTAGTCATTATGTCTATTCATTCAGATTAAGATCGGAGTTTTATGACAAATATTAACAACTTTTTAAATGACCACTTCAACAAGGATTTGTTTTTATCCATGCATAATTAATAATTTTCTATCTAAATATAAAGGGTTTACCATTAAAACACTAAATACATCATATGTTTGTAATTGATTTCTTTCAAAGGTAAAATCCCTGTAGAATTGGAAATACTTTTCACGTCCAATTCCAAGGGATACTACGATTTTCCCGACACATTTAACAACACGGTGGCTCGTTGGCTGGTGGGATGGGTGCGGAAAAATCCAGAAAATACAGCGGATGTCTTACTCAGAGAGCTGGGCGATCTGGATAGGCTGGTCAGCACTGTCGGGTTTGTATATATTATTTATTTTCGCTAGAAGCCCATTTTTGCGTAATTTTGGGAGAGTTCGAACGCGAATTTTTTAAATAAATATTACGTGAATAATTGTATAAAACATCAATGTACGATTGTCAATAAAAATCTTTAATCGCGAATTGATGTATTCGTGAATTTGTTAAAAAATATAACGATGACGCAAAATTTTGTATGCACGAAAATAAGGCGTTGTATATGTGTTTCGAGATACTGATCTGAGGTATAATGTGAAAATAAGGCAGAGTACAGAATATTTACGTTAAACAGTAAAATAGTTGGGATTATTTTGTATTAAGGATTAATTTGAATAGAATTTCTATGTTATGGAGATATAACACAAAAATCTGAGTGTACTCTAGGTAAACCGCGAAGTGGTTTATGATGAGGGTACACTCAGATTTTTGTGTTATATATCTCCATGATATAAAATAATCTTTTCAAATTAACCTTTTAATTCGATTTACTTAAGACCATCTCTTCAATATCAAAAATTCATTTGGGACTCTTTTGTCCATGAAATCATTACGCTGTCACAAACGGCGACGCCATTTTTTCCCTTTATGGGCTGATAAAGTGAATTTTAAAGCTAATGAAAATGCTCGTTACAATCAAAATTGAATTATATGTGTTTAGAGGTACTGAATATATGTGTTTAGAGGTACTGTGTGTTTAGAGGTACTGATATGTGTGTAGAGGTACTGATATGTGTTTGGAGGTAACTGATACGTGGTATATCACATGCTACTGGTAGATTTTAAGTCCCTCGGGCTTTTCACATCTTCAGTTATTTCCCACCTTCATAGGTTTAGGCCTTTTATTTCATGTTTTAGTTCCGAGTTGTACCAACACGTAATCGAACTTTTTGGTCTAGAGTAAAAGTTATAAATGAATGCTGTATCGATATATCCAGTAATGTAACAGTTTTGTATAGACATTCAACAAACTTTGTGATTAGGTTATATTTAGGCCATTTGAGGGGGCGTGAATAGGTAGGAAGAAATAATTGAATAATTAATTATCTCGAAATTCAACCCACCAACGAAAATAATTCGTATATTTTTTATTTTCTTAATGTGTATGGGATCAGATGTGATACCGTGTTATTTTCTCAGCGAATCAATTATTTTGTCAGTGACTAATCCTTGCTATACTGTACATCTAAACTAAGAAATGAAGTATATATCATTAACTATTTTAGTGTTTTAAAGCATATACTATTGTATTTACTATTCACGATGTTTTTTTACCCTTTCAGAGACGATGAAGGATGAGAATTCAGTTTTATCATCAGGAAATGAAGAAATCTCACCTTGTTGAGCTTATTTTTACCCTGTAATCCCGTTTATGGCGATTCAGAATACAGATCCCTATTCTTATTTCGTTTCATAGCCTCTATGGAACGGGGTAGGAAATTGATCTGTTGTTACCAATCATGTCATCCCGGACATATACTCACATCCCTAGGGTAAGGTCGCATTGTCTGTATCACGTCTTACCTAAAGCATGGAAGCGACAGGAGCACAAGATAAAAGAAACTAAATTTATAACGCGACAACAGACACATTTGATGTCATCTTGAATCTCTTCATATCTTCCTATTACGAAATGAATATTAATGCGATCGAATTATTGTAACGCGAGATAAATACCTTTGTATTTTGTTATAAGAAATTACGAATTGAATCATCTTGTAATACCGAGATAGATATCTGCTAAAGCGAGATGGTTATATTACCAGATACACTTCTCAGTAAGAAATAGCGTACCGTATATAGCTTATTATTTAAAAAAAATCTCAATTTCTACCTCAATTGCTTGATTGTGGTCCAAAAAAGGGCAAACTTAACGGCATTATACAACACTTAAGTTTTGTATAAATTTTCATTTACTTCAAAGTAAGGATTATCATTTACGTTTTCGGGTTAACTAATAACCACATCTTTTGGATATCAAGTTATTATTATGTAGGTATTCTTTAAAAGGGCATTCTATCCTTTCATGTAGATTTGGCAATAACTTGATTTAGAATAGTTTTTATCGAATTATTTTAGTTACCTCCAACTCATAAAACTAAACTAAAAGATCCTATAATTTGCCAATTCCAGCTAAATATCACATAAGACATTTAAGCTTATTTTACTAAAACACGATGACTCGGGGTGAGTTGACCGCATTCCGACATCGAGATTTGATACTGTATATATTCCGTCTCTGCATATTACAGAGTTAGCTTCCTTGCGGGTAGGTATCGATTGTTACGTCATTATTTTGTGAGCACAATTCACGTCGTTTTCTCCGAAACGTATGACGTTACGCTCCCAAACACATGACGTCACAATCAATACCTACCCGCAAGTGCAGATAACACTGTAATATGCAAATTCGGAATAACGTAAACCAACTGTCTTACGCATGTGATTTACTTTCGTGAAAGAAAGTTGGTTTACAGAATTCGCTAGTCGCTATAATTTAAAACATGATGTTATCTATTAAATAATTTATTTTTGTATTATTTCTGTTACAATTTAGAATACATATATATTTTATCTAAAGCAAATCAATTGTCTACATTTTACTTAAGATATATTGTATATGTACCAAGTAAATACATGTTATTCCGAAACAAAAACGATTTTTTAAAGAAAAGTGCCAAAATTCAAATCAATGTCAAATCAGTATGAAAATATATTTATTGGAAATCCTTGAGTCTGTCTCTGACCATAATGTACATGTATTAACTGTCTCGCCTTTATTCCTGCCATGCGATTGTATCATTTTTATAAACGAACAAATAGTTTATGCGTTTTCATTTTTTGATCTCCTATAAAGGCAATATTGCGAAAGTTTGAGAGTTATCAGTCATAAAGCATTAGTCTATGTACCAGGTCATTAAAGTGTAGTTTATTACTAGAGAACTCGTGTATAAAATAAGTATTGTTCAGCAGTACTTACTCCTTAAGGGTTACTGATATGTCGTGTATTAGACAAACGTTTCAGCTGACGGAGAAAACGTCCTTTCTCTTCCTGTTAATTATAATATAAATGCTATGCCTATAACGTTAATTCAATGATACATTTTTAATAAACATGGCATAATAATCATTCCCTCCAGTCTAGTCTTACTCTATTGCTCAATGATTTATTTAGGTAGTTTACAATACTATAAACCACTTTTTTGTGTGACTTACTTTTTAATAAAATAACATTTCAATTCTAAATGTCTTCACTGTTGTCATTTTCGTTTTATTCATTATTATTATGATTTCAAAACATAACATAAACATTCACACACATTCACACAGGTCAAACTTTTTTAAAATTACAAGTTTCCAAAGTCTTTCAAAATTATTTTCCATTCATTATTTTCCTTTCGTAAAGTATAACAAACATTTTATAGGATTATGGGATACAGCAAGGTTGGGGATGGGGAGCGATCCTTTATCTTTCCTATTCAGTAACATGGTGGTTGAAAGAAATAGATGCATGCATTAATGAGGAAATTACATGTTTGCAAAAATAAAATATTATTTTTTAGTTGTTAGCTAATAACTAAATTATGAACAAAACAACAAGAACTAATACGGGTTGATGTAGACTGATCATGACATGATACATCATGCATCGATTAATTTAAAACAGGGTTCTAGCAGTAAAACACACCACTACAACAGATAGCATGTAAAATGGACCAGGGATTTTGCTTTAATGACAAGTTATTTCATCACTAGTTCATTCTATTATGGATCATCAATTTCGTCATGGCCATGAGTTCAAAGGTCAGACATTTCGTTTCTACGAATTGCCTTGTGTGTGAGGAGTTATACCTGCTGCATCTAATGAAGGGGGTCGTAAAAAGGCGACGATGCTGGATTTTTTTCTCCTTTGAATAAAAGCTCTGCTATTACAACACGAATATACTGTAGTCCCCATCATCCATCTCGTCATGGCCAAGAGTTCAAAGGTCAGACATTTCGTTTCTGCGAATTATAGGACTTTTCAGAATCGATGTCGATACAAGATCGGAGGATTTGCTCTGGGAACTTCTCTTATCATTCACACACAGTGTCATGTTAGAATTTTAGTCGGAAACAACGACAAATAAAGTGTCTAGTGACTCCCTGGTATTCCGAACGCATACCGTACCAAAACATGTATTCAACCAATTCCTTCAGTCGTGGCCGTTTAATGTAATCATCCATAACATACCAGTTGTTATGAATTGTACAGTGGACTAATTTGTCATATTTGTATTTTTGGCGCTGTTTACAAGTTTCAGTCTCGTCGACCTCTTTACCTTTAGATAAGATTCTGAGTCTCTTTAAACATCAACTATAACACATGAACATACTTTGTTCCTATAGTCAAGTGTTCATAACCGCTACTTATATTCTGATTGGGTTGGCTTAAGGTCAAGTTTCAGTCTCGTCGACCTCTTTACCTTTTGACAATATTCTGAGTCTCTTTAAACATTAACTATAACACACATGAACATACTTTGTTCCTATAGTCAAGTTTATATAACCGCTACTTATATTCTGATTAGGTTGTGCTTAAGGTCAAGTTTCAGTCTCGTCGACATCTTTACCTTTAGACAATATTCTGAGTCTCTTTAAACATTAACTATAACACATGAACATACTTTGTTCCTATAGTCAAGTTTACAGCAACCGCTACTTATATTCCGATTAGGTTGGGCTTAAGGTCCTATTGACAGCAGGGCCCAGCAGCATAAAACTTTCGCAGACAGATTTTCACTCATGTATATGGTTTTACATAGACTTGAGTAAAGAATTTGTCTGAGAAAGTTTTATGGTGCCGGGCCCAGAAGTCATTTAAGGACGGCCTCCCATAGATGTGTTGGGCTTAAGGTTCTATTGACAGCAGATCTAGAAGGCATTTAATGATGGCCTCCCATAGATCTGTTGGTTGATAAGCTGAATGACCTATAACATGACCTTGTGTGTGAGGAGTTATAGCTGCTGCATCTAATGAAGGTGGTCGTAAAAAGGCGACGAAATGCTGGTTATTTTTTCTCCTTTGAATAAAAGCTCTGCTATTACAACACGAATATACTGCAGTCCCCCAGAACACACACCAACTGCCATATTTTGGAGTGCAATATATTGTGATTGCTTGTGGTTTTTTGGAGATTGCAACCGTGTAAACAATTTTATATTTATTGACACAAGTAGATTTTGATGAAGCTCAGTGTCACCTTGGTCTTTTAATAATGTATTGGTTTCTAAGGAACTTAACGCCTTGACATCTTGCTTTGGCGACATAAAAATGGCAACATTTCCTTTCCTGAAAGAAAAGCTTGGCGGTATGAGAGACATTTGAATTTTACAACAGAAGGCACTTAGCCAATAACAATAACTAAATGTGAAAACTTTCAATTTTATTTTTTTGTTAGTCATATATCATAAACATTTGGGATTATCTGACTCCATCCGACACGATTTTGTTAATGTTGTGTATAAGAGGAAAACACTGATTAATTTGTGTGTGCATCGATAAATCGGTATAGTGATTGTTATATTATATTGACCCTTAGATAACTACACTGGACTAAAGGGTCTGATAACAAGTCATACCAATGTATTTTATTGACTTGTAATCACTGGTGATATAGTCTCGTGTGAAATGGTCAAGACTCTAGAGAGTTGCCGTGAGTTAGACGACTTTGTGCATTATGAAACTGACAGAAAAAACGGTCTAGATAGTCCCGGAAATAGAATGGCAATGGAAGTTTCCCTTTCAGAAGTTGAGTTTTAATTCACCGGCTATGGTATTTAGTTTTAATTCACCGGCAATGGTAGTAAGTTTTAATTCACCGGCTATGGTATTTAGTTTTAATTTACCGGCTATGGTATTAGTTTTAATTTCCGGCTATGGTATTAGTTTTAATTTACCGGCTATGGTATTTAGTTTTAATTTACCGGCTATGGTATTCAGTTTTAATTTAACCGGCTATGGTATTTAGTTTTAATTCACCGGCTATGGTATTCAGTTTTATTTACCGCTATGGTATTCAGTTTTAATTTACCGGCTAGGTTAGTTTATTACCGGTATGGTATTGTTTTAATTCACCGCTATGGTATTAGTTTTATTCACGGCTATGGTATTCAGTTTTAATTTACCGGCTATGGTATTCAGTTTTAATTTACCGGCTATGGTATTCAGTTTTATTACGGCATGTATTAGTTTATTTCACGGCTATGGTATTCAGTTTTAATTTACCGGCTATGGTATTCAGTTTTATTTCACGGCTATGGTATTCAGTTTTAATTTACCGGCTATGGTATTCAGTTTTATTTCACCGGCTATGGTATTCAGTTTTAATTTACCTGGTATTGTATTCAGCTTTTTTATTTACACGGCTATGGTTTCAGTTTTATTTCATGGCTATGGTATTCAGTTTTAATTTCACCGGCTATGGTATTCAGTTTTAATTTACCGGCTATGGTATTCAGTTTTAATTTACCGGCTATGGTATTCAGTTTTAATTCACCGGCTATGGTATTCAGTTTTATTTCACCGGCTATGGTATTCAGTTTTAATTTACCGGCTATGGTATTCAGTTTTATTTTACAGGCCATGGTATTCAGTTTTAATTTACCGGCTATGGTATTCAGTTTTATTTCACAGGCTATGGTATTCAGTTTTAATTTACCGGCTATGGTATTCAGTTTTATTTCACAGGCTATGGTATTCAGTTTTAATTTACCGGCTATGGTATTCAGTTTTATTTCACTGGCTATGGTATTCAGTTTTAATTTACCGGCTATGGTATTTAGTTTTATTTACCGGCTATGGTATTTAGTTTTAATTTACCGGCTATGGTATTTAGTTTTATTTCACAGGCTATGGTATTCAGTTTTAATTTACCGGCTATGGTATTCAGTTTTATTTCACCGGCTATGGTATTCAGTTTTAATTTACCGGCTATGGTATTCAGTTTTAATTTACCGGCTATGGTATTCAGTTTTAATTTACCGGCTATGGTATTCAGTTTTATTTCACAGGCTATGGTATTCAGTTTTAATTTACCGGCTATGGTATTCAGTTTTAATTTACCGGCTATGGTATTCAGTTTTATTTCACAGGCTATGGTTTAATTATACCGGCTATGGTATTCAGTTTTATTTCACCGGCTATGGTATTCAGTTTTAATTTACCGGCTATGGTATTCAGTTTTAATTTACCGGCTATGGTATTCAGTTTTATTTCACCGGCTATGGTATTCAGTTTTAATTTACCGGCTATGGTATTCAGTTTTATTTCACCGGCTATGGTATTCAGTTTTAATTTACCGGCTATGGTATTCAGTTTTAATTTACCGGCTATGGTATTCAGTTTTATTTCACAGGCTATGGTATTCAGTTTTAATTTACCGGCTATGGTATTCAGTTTTATTTCACCGGCTATGGTATTTTTATTAGGCTTTTAATTTACCGGCTATGGTATTCAGTTTTATTTACCGGCTATGGTATTTAGTTTTAATTTACCGGCTATGGTATTCAGTTTTATTTCACAGGCTATGGTATTCAGTTTTAATTTGCCGGCTTTGATATTTAGTTTTTTTCACTGGCTATGGTATTCAGTTTTAATTTACCGGCTATGGTATTTATTTTATTTACCGGCTATGGTATTCAGTTTTAATTTACCGGCTATGGTATTTAGTTTTATTTCACAGGCTATGGTATTCAGTTTTAATTTACCGGCTATGGTATTTAGTTTTATTTCACTGGCTATGGTATTCAGTTTTAATTTACCGGCTATGGTATTTGTTTTATTTACCGGCTATGGTATTTAGTTTTAATTTACCGGCTATGGTATTTAGTTTTATTTCACAGGCTATGGTATTCAGTTTTAATTTACCGGCTATGGTATTCAGTTTTAATTTACTGGCTATGGTATTTAGTTTTATTTCACTGGCTATGGTATTCAGTTTTAATTTACCGGCTATGGTATTCAGTTTTATTTTACCGGCTATGGTATTTAGTTTTATTTTACAGGCTATGGTATTTAGTTTTAATTTAATGGCTATGGTATTAGTTTTATTTACCGGCTATGGTATTCAGTTTTAATTTACCGGCTATGGTATTTAGTTTTAATTTACCGGCTGTGGTATTCAGTTTTAATTCACCGGCTATGGTATTCAGTTTCATTTCACCGGCGATTTTATTCAGTTTTAATTTACCGGCTATGGTATTCAGTTTTAATTTACCGGCAATGGTATTAAATATCTCATAGTCGACTAAAACAAAAACCGACATGTCATCGGCTATAATGGTTAAACTAATCTCAGCAGATTAGTCCGATGGTACTTAGGTAGATGTAGGTATACAAGTTGTACACATAATGCTGTGTAAAGTGGTTATAGCAGCCATATATCAGCCGTGTCTACACGTACTCCAATTTTATTGCTACCTCGCCAATAAACTGCATTTTTTCAAAGTTTACTGATATTATGGATACTCATGAACACCGGTTGCACAGAACACAACCAGTACAAGAGCTCACATCCACCTCACTACCGGTAGGTAGGTGGTTTGTTTTACTCGGGTACTGGTTTCTCGCCTACATGGTAGATTGTCATGCATTTTAACGACTCGACGGGTACCACTTAATTATTATCAGGTATTTGATTAGTAAGTTAATGCTCCGGCCAGGTAACCATACCTGTTCCGATATGACCTTTGACCTCTATTCGGTAGGACCATTGTGTTTACTATCGTCTATAAAGCCATGATAAGAAAACTAACGGAGCCTGGACTGGTAGCATGTCCCCTGTACGGAAGCGGGTATGTAATCATTTGTGCTGTTTGGTTTTATTAGACAATTCATTATTATGCAAAAATTCATAAAAACATACATGCTGGTACAGTTTTTGTGTGTTTTGATGTAAAATAGCATTTTATCCGTATCGCAATTTGATATTTTTGATAAGCAAGCAAGTTATCGTTTTGTCGATGGTTTGAAGAATATGATTTTAAAGGTATTATGATTTAAAAGGTATTCTGATCGTTGGTACTTAAACAATGATTGTAAATGCGTGAAAATATTTCGTTGTGCTTAGATAAGTACATTTACAGTAATTGTAATTTATATTAGATAAACATTTGTAACTTCTAGATACGTAATTGACAAAGGTGTAATTTATATTAGATAAACATTTGTAACTTATAGATACGTAATAGACAATGGTTTAATTTATATTAGATAAGCATTTGTAACTTCTAGTTACGTAATTGACAAAGGTGTAATTTATATTAGATAAGTATTTGTAACTTCTAGATACGTAATTGACAAAGGTGCAATTTGCTGGACACGGATGCATATTTATAATATTTGAAATTTTTGTTTTAGGTGGTTTTCTTATCCTGTTTGATGTCCTTGGTAGCATGCTCTCTTGCTCAAGGTAATTTACAACTTGGTACTAACATTACGTTTCACCCGTTATATCACTAGATGTCATCAATAAATAAACTCTCAAACACTATGCGACCTGAACACATGAAACAGTTAAACGTCAACCTTATGATTGCACTTAAACTGCATGTATCACCTGTAAATTGTTACCAGGATGATTTATCAAGTACAACAGTTATTCTAAATCAATGTAAGCCTTGAACTGCCCTGATTCCAGGTTGGTGCCTATGGGTATCGCCAGTTTTGCGCCTATGGGTATCGCCAGTTTTGCGCCTATGGGTATCGCCAGTTTTGCGCCTATGGGTATCGCCAGTTTTGCGCCTATGTGTATCGCCAGTTTTGCGCCTATGGGTATCGCCAGTTTTGCCAGTGACAGAGCGTTTAATATATTCACCATAACCTGACGATACTTAGTAACTGCAGTTTACTTACATCACATGTAAGCAATGCGCATAAATAATTATATTCGTAAAATCAACGATGGACAATGTAGTGATGGGTGTTCTTGTTGTCTGAAAACTCCCTAGATCATGCCCTGCACTGTTTATCCTGTAATTGCTTTAACATTGTTCGCATCTTGGCTTTTCAAAGATGCAGCATATTGGAATACGCATGCGCAGGATACGCTAAAGAGGATGATGACACAGAAGCACAACACTAACGTTGCTAAGAATGTCATTCTGTTCCTTGGAGACGGACTTGGAATATCCACGGTTACCGCAGCCCGGATCTACAGAGGACAGCTCCGGGGAGAGACAGGAGAGGAAAACATAATGGCGTATGAAAAGTTCGCATACACAGGTTTTATCAAGGTATTACTTCTGGTATCTACCGTTTAGAGAAATAAGACATTAATTATTTCCTACATGAATGATTTGTACAACTATAGATAAACAATCACTTATTTTTTTACGCCATTACAGGCACATACTTGTTGTTCATCCCTTATTTAAGATAATAGTTGTTTGTCAGTAACTGGGCCAATTATTTCAATTTTAGACGTACAACACCGACCAACAAGTTCCTGACTCTGCAGGCACTGGGACAGCCTTTTTGTGCGGGGTCAAAGCCAAGGCTGGGACGCTGGGATTAGATGATAGAGTGGCATATGGAAATTGTACGACACAGCATGGAACGGAAGTGACGTCAATTTTGGACTGGAGCAAACAAGAAGGTAAATGTTATTTGCCAGTAAAAACAGTGCTCTTTTAAAATCAGTTTCATAAATGTGTGATATATCCTCAACATTTCTGCAGGTAAATCTACGGGGATTGTGACCACCACGCGCGTGACACACGCGACACCGGCAGCAGCTTATGCGCATGCGGCCGCTAGAGGATGGGAAGGAGACACAGAACTTGATGCTGAGGAAATCGAGGGTGGATGTAGGGATATAGCCTATCAACTAGTGATGAATAACAGTGAAATCAATGTAAGCTGGAATCTTGAAATAAAAAGTCATCTCACGTGCTTTCCTCAAAATATTACTTTGTATGTAACCTCTGTACATTCTAAACATTAAACCCAAATCATCCACATAGCAGATGTGTTTCTTATTCAAATGTGTCGTTTCCCTCAAAAAGCGCTTTTTAATTATAAATAGTATTTCTTTGGTCTTGTTTTCTGGCATTGGTATCGAATTGTATATTATGGCAGGCTGCGAAAATAATTGTCCGTATCTGACTTTTCGGTTCATGTAAAACCTATATAAGCAATTCCTTCTAAAACCTAAACACGTGTTTTTTCACGACAGGTAATCCTGGGAGGTGGGAGACGATACTTCCTGTCTGAAAACAAGACAGATCCTGAATTGAACTCCACCAGTCGGTATCAGAGAGCAGACATCGATCTCGTCGACGTAAGTATGAAAAGCGTTGATTGGGTATGGACCTTTTATGGAGTGAATTTTCGATGAAAAGATTAAAATGGAAGTGCAATCTACACACAAGTGCATTATACACAAAACAATTGTGACCATTTAAGTAGTTAGACATAGAGAAAACTGCCTTACAACTGTTCGACGTTGGTCTGTCGGGTTAATGGAATGTGTCACACATATTAATTTCTCACTTGCCATAACTCTATTTTTAGAACGTTAGCACGGTTGTATTTGACGTTTTTGGATTGACCTGTACGTGTTTCAGGAATGGATCAAGGATAAGACGGACAGAAACAGAAGTCACAGTTACGTATGGAACAATGCGCAGTTTGGTGCTGTCGATCCGGAGACGACGGACCACCTTCTGGGTTAGTGGAGCGATTCTCAAGATCAAGACAGCCATCATAGCCATGTTCACTTTCCTGGTTGTTTTAGCAGTAAAGATGTTCTTATAATGCAATAATGGATTTGCTGATCGGATTCGATGGCTTAGTCTTCTGTTCTAACGAACTAAAGACTTCAATAGTACAAATCAAAATATATAATGGAGTCCCACACTGTAATATTGTAAATATCGAATTTGTATCTGATTGAATGCATCAAAATCCACAGAGTTTTGTTCGAATATAATGCATTGTACTTCCTTCGACTGCCAACGTCTGTCTTATTCGGGTTTGATCTTTTTTCCAGGTTTGTTTGAGTCTTCTCATATGGATTATGAACATAGGCGAAATACAGGACCGGAAGGTGAACCTTCTCTAGCGGAAATGACAAGAAAGGCTATACAAATCCTAGACAACAATCCAATGGGGTTCTTCTTATTGGTTGAAGGTTGGTATATTTGGCAATACATATAAAGCTTATTGATTGATGGTAGGTTAATTTGGCAATACATGTGAAGCTTATTGTTTGAAGGTAGGTTAATTTGGCAATACATGTGAAGCTTTTGGTTAAAAGGAGGTTAATTTGGCAATACATGTGAAGTTATTGTTTGAAGGTAGGTTAATTTGGCAATACATGTGAAGCTTATTGTTGAAGGTAGGTTAATTTGGCAATACATGTGAAGCTTATTGGTTAAAGGTAGGTTAATTTGGCAATACATGTGAAGCTTATTGGTTAAAAGGTAGGTTAATTTGGCAATACATGTGAAGTGTGAAGCTTATTGGTTGAAGGTAGGTTAATTTGGCAATACATGTGAAGCTTATTGGTTGAAGGTAAGTTAATTTGGCAATACATGTGAAGCTTATTGGTTGAAGGTGAGTTAATTTGGCAATACATGTGAAGCTTATTGGTTGAAGGTGAGTTAATTTGGCGATACACGTGAAGCTTATTGGTTGAAGGTTAGTTAATTTGGTAATACATCTGAAGCTACGCTTTCTTGTTAATGATATGCGAATCAGTCTAGTTGGTAGTAGTTAACACTTCCCTTGAAACATAAAATGATGCTGATCTTTGTGAATGGTAAATCCTTTAGTTGTTTTACCAGTGTAATCATTGTTGATTTCTGTATTGGTACTATCATCTCTGGTATTGATAGCTTACTTATTTCTGATTGTAATAGTGTGTATTGTGATCGAAAGGAATTAAAATTAACCTTTGAACTTAATAATAAATTGTTATATATTTTGTATACTCCGCGTTCTTAAATAGAAACTCATTTGCCCAATAGGATCAGTGCCTTGTTATTGTCAGTATTTGGGACATTGTGTCAAATCCAAAAGCAATAACAATTTATTCTTACTTTCGTGTCTAAAGTGCTATGTATCCTGTTGTTAATTTGATGATTTTACCAGGTGGGAGAATAGATCATGCCCATCATGGGACATACGGTGCACGTGCGCTGCACGAGACGTTTGCATTCGAGGAAGCAATACAGATGGCGCTGAATCTGACCAATGAGGAGGAGACATTGTTAGTTGTCACGGCTGACCACTCGCACGTGTTCATGATGGCCGGATACCCCAGTCGTGGCAACAGTATCCTTGGTAACGTACATGTGTGAACATAAAAAGGACACCATAAAACACCTATGATCAAAAACACCAAGAAATTTACAGTAGCTTATGTTTAATCGTGATAAATCATCCAACTTTATTTACTCTGTAGTGGTGACAAACTATTATATATGTTCTAATCGACTCCTGCTTTGTACTCTCGGGAGAGTAAGACGTATCGCTCGCCAGTTGTCGGTATGATAGTCCGGGTGGAGTATCCTGTTAGTGTCATTGACTATGTGCTCCAGTGAGATAGTGCTATAGTCGACGTTTATTTATTTTCTAGGGCTAGTAGATGATGACGTCAGTGATGACGGTATGCCTTACACTACACTGGTTTATGGTAACGGACCTGTCGGGCGGGAAAACCTCACTGACGTAGATACATGTAGGTACAGAGTGACATAATACAATGTGTCTGATGATTTTTTTGCGGGACTAGTTAATTCCCAGTGAAATATTGTGTTTGGATTACAGAAGATATCTTATCCAGGTGATGTATCTATATCAACTATCGTTTACTTTATATTCCAGCCGACTTCGACTTTCAGCAGGGAAGCGCTGTGCCCTTGTACTCGGAGACACACAGTGGAGAGGATGTTCCGGTTTATGCTAATGGACCAATGGCGCACCTCCTTACAGGAACCCATGAACAAAGTTATATTCCGCACGTGATGGCGTTCGCTTCATGCGTTGGTATCAACAAAGACAACTGTAAACAAGCACCACCCGGGGCACCCACTTCCGGCTGCGAAGGGACACATGGGGTTTCAAATATTTCAGTTTACCGACAAATATATTTTCCTGTGCTGTTTGTTTTACACGTGTGGTTATCGTTATGGCTGTAATTAGTATCACTTTCGTTATAACTTTTCTGAGAAGATTTCGAAATAATAATTGCTCTTCTTCTCTTCATATTAGATTTCAATCCTTATTCGGAGATATAAAAGTCGGCCATCTCGTGTTGGCGTGATCTTCCCTCGACGAGTTGTCGCGGTCTTAAACTGCGAAAACCCGAATGTAACTACGGAAACCTATATGGACCTCTACTTGTTGTGTTAAATGTCATTTTGTCGACATATCTTATGCCGACTTGACACCATTGAACTTAACACATCGTCATGTAAATGTCGACTTGTTTAGATAATATCACTACTTGTCGTCATTATTATAAGTCGTAATAAAAAATATCGAGATACAGAAAGTCGATTTAGATGTGATGTCGATAAACTTAAGTCGAAATTATATATATGTATATAATATACAGTAATATATCGTTGTATTTCAGTCGTAGCATGTAATAAAGATTAATTTCTTTTTGGAATAGTTTTACAAAATTGTAGCTCTGTTGACAATGAAATTTTAATTATCACGAAACATTACGTACAATATAAAACCAGATGTCTTAGCCACTCTTTGAATATCAATGCTCTTATTAATGTAATTAAGGATCATTTTGTAGTACAAAAATACATGTTTAACAGTTAAAGTGACGATTTTAAAAAGCAATTTAGATTAGGCTCAAGGTAGTGGAAACCCTTATTAGATCTTTGAGTCTATACCTTTATCGTAGTCTTTCACTTAATCTATTACAGTTTATTACGGTTAAATTACTTAAATTTTCTTTTATCTTTTGTTATTCTGATTGTTGTAGTTTGTATCGCTGACTAGCCAATGATTTCTTATTAGCCCAAATTTTATCATACAATAATTATTTCTAAAACTACAATATGCCTACGTGTGTAATTAAGAAACTTACTCCCCCCCTCCCTTTCTCTCCCTCTCTTTTCTCTCCTTTTTATTGTCATTTGTCACGTAATTAAGAAACTTACTCCCCCCCTCCCTTTTCTCTTCCTTCTTATTTGTCACAAGCTACAAAGCCGGTTACACTACTGACCAATCCGACGACGAGGAAACATTTGTTAAATCAGTATGGGGACACGCGCAGGGAGACACATCGAAATGTGCTAATCAAAAGACTCTACATTCAAAATTTCAAGAATTAATGTAAATGGTCTCAGTAGTAAATTGAGATGTCCTGAATTTCTAGAATACATTTTGCAATAAGTCATGATATGTATTACATAATCCAAGACCAATGACGCAGATTTAAAAGACATCGAGGGATATAACACTTTTTTTGTAAACATAGAAAGTCGCTGTCGGTTACTAAATCTAGTGGAATTGTCGTATACATTAAAAATGAATATATAAAATATGTATCCCATATAAAAACAAAATTCAGCCATTGGCCATGGATCAAAGTGAAAAGTTCTGTTCTCAATAATGATGGTAATATATTATTTGATATAAATTATTTACCTCTGGCAAATTCGAAATATTGCACACTACATTATTTTTGAAGAGATCGGAAATTTTTTATTTACCCTCAGTAATGATGTTAATTGTGTATGTCTTATGGGATATTCTAATAGTAGAACTGCAAATCTTCCCGAATTTGTAGATATAGTTGATAATATTTCTGAAATGTCAGATGTTAATAGACCTCAAGAATTACATGCACCTTAGACAATTTGTTCTCAAGACAAAGTACATAATAATGGAAATGGGAGTTGATCGAAAACTAAACTTAAGTGGATTTAGCAATATTAATCCATTAAAAAGCCAATAGGTAATATTTCTAATAGATTTCCAAAGCACATTGACTGCTTTTATCTAAAATGGTAGAGAATTTCATTAAACGGACCACTCGGAACTGGAGACATGACATTGACATCAGGTAAGGAATAATCGGGTGGAAATTAAAAGGAGACATGATATTGACAACAGGTAAGGAACAATCGGGTGGAAATTAAAAGGAGACATGACATTGACAACAGGTAAGGAGCAATCGGGAGGAAATTAAAAGGAGACATGACATTGACAACAGGTAAGGAACAATCGGGTGGAAATTAAAAGGAGACATGACATTGACAACAGGTAAGGAACAATCGGGTGGAAATTAAAAGGAGACATGACATTGACAACAGGTAAGGAACAATCGGGTGGAAATTAAAAGGAGACATGACAATGACAACAGGTAAGTAAAATCATGAGGAAATTTAAAGGAGATATGATATTGACAACAGGTAAGGAACAATCGGGTGGAAATTAAAAGGAGACATGACATTGACAACAGGTAAGGAACAATCGGGTGGAAATTAAAAGGAGACATGATATTGACAACAGGTAAGGAACAATCGGGTGGAAATTAAAAGGAGACTTGACATTGACAACAGCTAAGGAACAATCGGGTGGAAATTAAAAGGAGACATGACATTGACAACAGGTAAGGAACAATCGGGTGGAAATTAAAAGGAGACATGACATTGACAACAGGTAAGGAACAATCGGGTGGAAATTAAAAGGAGACATGACATTGACAACAGGTAAGGAATAATCAGGTGGAAATTAAAAGGAGACTTGACATTGACAACAGGTAAGGAACAATCGGGTGGAAATTAAAAGGAGACATGACATTGACAACAGGTAAGGAAAATCGGGTGGAAATTAAAAGGAGACATGACATTGACAACAGGTAAGGAACAATCGGGTGGAAATTAAAAGGAGACATGACATTGACAACAGGTAAGGAACAATCGGATGGAAATTAAAAGGAGACATGACATTGACAACAGGTAAGGAACAATCGGATGGAAATTAAAAGGAGACATGACATTGACAACAGGTAAGGAACAATCGGATGGAAATTAAAAGGAGACATGACATTGACAACAGGTAAGGAATAATCGGATGGAAATTAAAAGGAGACATGACATTGACAACAGGTAAGGAATAATCGGGTGGAAATTAAAAGGAGACATGACATTGACAACAGGTAAGGAATAATCGGGTGGAAATTAAAAGGAGACATGACATTGACAACAGGTAAGGAATAATCGGGTGGAAATTAAAAGGAGACATGACATTGACAACAGGTAAGGAACAATCGGTGGAAATTAAAAGGAGACATGACATTGACAACAGGTAAGGAACAATCGGGTGGAAATTAAAAGGAGACATGACATTGACAACAGGTAAGGAATAATCGGGTGGAAATTAAAAGGAGACATGACATTGACAACAGGTAAGGAACAATCGGGTGGAAATTAAAAGGAGACATGACATTGACAACAGGTAAGGAACAATCGGGTGGAAATTAAAAGGAGACATGACATTGACAACAGGTAAGGAACAATCGGGTGGAAATTAAAAGGAGACATGACATTGACAACAGGTAAGGAATAATCGGGTGGAAATTAAAAGGAGACATGACATTGACAACAGGTAAGGAATAATCGGGTGGAAATTAAAAGGAGACATGACATTGACAACAGGTAAGGAACAATCGGATGGAAATTAAAAGGAGACATGACATTGACAACAGGTAAGGAACAATCGGATGGAAATTAAAAGGAGATATGACAATGACAACAGGTAAGGAATAATCGGGTGGAAATTAAAAGGAGACATGACATTGACAACAGGTAAGGAACAATCGGGTGGAAATTAAAAGGAGACATGACATTGACAACAGGTAAGGAACAATCGGGTGGAAATTAAAAGGAGACATGACATTGACAACAGTAAGGAACAATCGGGTGGAAATTAAAAGGAGACATGACATTGACAACAGGTAAGGAACAATCGGATGGAAATTAAAAGGAGACATGACATTGACAACAGGTAAGGAACAATCGGGTGGAAATTAAAAGGAGACATGACATTGACAACAGGTAAGGAACAATCGGGTGGAAATTAAAAGGAGACATGACATTGACAACAGGTAAGGAACAATCGGGTGGAAATTAAAAGGAGACATGACATTGACAACAGGTAAGGAACAATCGGATGGAAATTAAAAGGAGACATGACATTGACAACAGGTAAGGAATAATCGGGTGGAAATTAAAAGGAGACATGACATTGACAACAGGTAAGGAACAATCGGGTGGAAATTAAAAGGAGACATGACATTGACAACAGGTAAGGAACAATCGGGTGGAAATTAAAAGGAGACATGACATTGACAACAGGTAAGGAACAATCGGGTGGAAATTAAAAGGAGACATGACATTGACAACAGGTAAGGAACAATCGGGTGGAAATTAAAAGGAGACATGACATTGACAACAGGTAAGGAACAATCGGGTGGAAATTAAAAGGAGACATGACATTGACAACAGGTAAGGAATAATCGGATGGAAATTAAAAGGAGACATGACATTGACAACAGGTAAGGAATAATCGGATGGAAATTAAAAGGAGACATGACATTGACAACAGGTAAGGAACAATCGGATGGAAATTAAAAGGAGACATGACATTGACAACAGGTAAGGAATAATCGGGTGGAAATTAAAAGGAGACATGACATTGACAACAGGTAAGGAATAATCGGGTGGAAATTAAAAGGAGACATGACATTGACAACAGGTAAGGAACAATCGGGTGGAAATTAAAAGGAGACATGACATTGACAACAGGTAAGGAATAATCGGGTGGAAATTAAAAGGAGACTTGACATTGACAACAGGTAAGGAACAATCGGGTGGAAATTAAAAGGAGACATGACATTGACAACAGGTAAGGGAATAATCGGTGGAAATTAAAAGGAATGACATGACATTGACATGACATTGACAACGGTAAGGAATAATCGGGTGGAAATTAAAAGGAGACATGACATTGACAACAGGTAAGGAACAATCGGGTGGAAATTAAAAGGAGACATGACATTGACAACAGGTAAGGAATAAATCGGGTGGAAATTAAAAGGAGACATGACATTGACAACAGGTAAGGAACAATCGGATGGAAATTAAAAGGAGACATGACATTGACAACAGGTAAGGAACAATCGGGTGGAAATTAAAAGGAGACATGACATTGACAACAGGTAAGGAACAATCGGTGGAAATTAAAGAGACAACATGAAAAATTAAAAGGAGACATGACATGACAACAGGTAAGGAACAATCGGGTGGAAATTAAAAGGAGACATGACATTGACAACAGGTAAGGAACAATCGGGTGGAAATTAAAAGGAGACATGACATTGACAACAGGTAAGGAACAATCGGGTGGAAATTAAAAGGAGACATGACATTGACAACAGGTAAGGAATAATCGGGTGGAAATTAAAAGGAGACATGACATTGACAACAGGTAAGGAACAATCGGGTGGAAATTAAAAGGAGACATGACATTGACAACAGGTAAGGAACAATCGGGTGGAAATTAAAAGGAGACATGACATTGACAACAGGTAAGGAACAATCGGGTGGAAATTAAAAGGAGACATGACATTGACAACAGGTAAGGAATAATCGGGGGAAATTAAAAGGAGACATGACATTGACAACAGGTAAGGAATAATCGGATGGAAATTAAAAGGAGACATGACATTGACAACAGGTAAGGAATAATCGGGTGGAAATTAAAAGGAGACATGACATTGACAACAGGTAAGGAACAATCGGTAGGAAATTAAAAGGAGACATGACATTGACAACAAGTAAGGAATAATCGGGTGGAAATTAAAAGGAGGACATGACATTGACAACAGGTAAGGAACAATCGGGTGGAAATTAAAAGGAGACATGACATTGACAACAGGTAAGGAATAATCGGATGGAAATTAAAAGGAGACATGACATTGACAACAGGTAAGGAACAATCGGGTGGAAATTAAAAGGAGACATGACATTGACAACAGGTAAGGAATAATCGGGTGGAAATTAAAAGGAGACATGACATTGACAACAGGTAAGGAATAATCGGATGGAAATTAAAAGGAGACATGACATTGACAACAGGTAAGGAACAATCGGATGGAAATTAAAAGGAGACATGACATTGACAACAGGTAAGGAATAATCGGGTGGAAATTAAAAGGAGACATGACATTGACAACAGGTAAGGAATAATCGGTAGGAAATTAAAAGGAGACATGACATTGACAACAGGTAAGGAACAATCGGGTGGAAATTAAAAGGAGACATGACATTGACAACAGGTAAGGAATAATCGGGTGGAAATTAAAAGGAGACATGACATTGACAACAGGTAAGGAATAATCGGGTGGAAATTAAAAGGAGACATGACATTGACAACAGGTAAGGAACAATCGGGATGGAAATTAAAAGGAGACATGACATTGACAACAGGTAAGGAACAATCGGGTGGAAATTAAAAGGAGACATGACATTGACAACAGGTAAGGAACAATCGGGTGGAAATTAAAAGGAGACATGACATTGACAACAGGTAAGGAACAATCGGGTGGAAATTAAAAGGAGACATGACATTGACAACAGGTAAGGAACAATCGGGTGGAAATTAAAAGGAGACATGACATTGACAACAGGTAAGGAACAATCGGATGGAAATTAAAAGGAGACATGACATTGACAACAGGTAAGGAACAATCGAGAGGAAATTAAAAGGAGACATGACATTGACAACAGGTAAGGAACAATCGGGTGGAAATTAAAAGGAGACATGACATTGACAACAGGTAAGGAACAATCGGGAGGAAATTAAAAGGAGATATGACATTGACAACATGTAAGGAATAATCGGGTGGAAATTAAAAGGAGACATTGATTTGAGATCATGCTTTTATGATGTTTATTGTATTGGTGAGAGATTTAGAGAGCGGAAACTGCAGGTAAGCAACCAAAGAAAAGATATCAAATACTGAATTGAAAGCAAAATGAAAACCATGGTTGCATGATATGTACAAAATCAATTCCCCGTTGGATAAGGTCATTTGACTTTCGTTTAATTCATATAAAGTATTTCTTTCTTTTCTTTTTCTTTCTCACAAAAGGAATCATCACGTGAAAGCAGATACACCAAGCCAACTTAAGGTGTATAAAATCATTATCCTGGTGCTTCGTTAAAAGGAAAGCCACCCCATGTTCTTTTTCCCTTGTCAGACAACTCTTTCATGTTGTACTTGAGCTCATATTTTCATGTGTCAATTTTTCGAAGCACAAGGTTGGTTTGCTGTGAGCCATACCTTCCAATATAATTTCACTATAAAAGAAACCTTGTCACTGTTTGACAAATAATATAGATTATATCAGTTTTGATACTGTGCTGACATTAACAACAGAACACGTATAGGACACGCGATCTGTTTGTTTCATCTAGATAAAGAAAGAATTCATTTATTTCAAATGTTTTGAATCAATTCAGTCAGATTAGATGAGAGAACTCTTTTATCGTAAGACTAAACATACCTAAGATACCGTCTGATTATTGTAATCGATTAATTAGAGAAATATTCGAGGCGTTTCAAGGAAGATGGTTGGGTATATATCAATAATCATATGACGATTTAGCTAATGATTAGAAAGTGAACAATGCTGTGGAACTACCTTTACTCTGAATTTTGTTAATGCGGCCTGATGTACTAATTGGCTAACTCCGCTACCTGAACTTGAGTATGTTAAAATCGATCGGTGCTACAAGAGAAAGGAATTCGGTAACTTAGCCTCTTGTCAGCTTCACGGATTTGTAGATACTAGTGACGTTGGATATGGCATGGTATTTTATCTACGACTTGTTGGAGGGAAATGGACGAATTCAATGTTCGTTCTTGTTCGGGAAGGCGAAAGTTGCTCCACTAAAGGCAGTGACAATACCCCGAATGGAACTTACAGCTGCGTATTCTCTGGTGAAGTTGTGCAGGATGTTGAAAGAACAGCTGAACTACAGCATATACCGATTCTTCTTTTGGACAGACAGTACATATGTCTTGAAATTTATTGCCAACAAGAATCTGCGCTTTCAAACGTTTGTAGCTAACTGCATAACTCTTTTCCATGAAGCTGCCATAGAAGATGACTGGCATTATATCAACACCAAAGAAAATCCAACTGATGTCGCCTCGAGAGGAACAAGCATCTCAAAGTTGTCATACACAAGGACAAATGGACCAGAATTCTTATGGAAACCGGAAAGTGCCTTGCCTATCGTAGAAAGGGACACTGGTGACACAGACACTGCTAACGATCCCGAAATATAAAAAAGACATCGTGTGCTTCATTGGTTGTTTCGGACAATGGGACAAACACTGGCGTAGAAAAATCAAAGTCCACAGATTATTCGGTATTAAATCATGTTGACCTTTAAGTAATATTTCACGGTAATATATTAAGAATGCATAGCCTATCAATGTTGTATAATCCGTGACCGGAGATTTATATTCACACGCTTTCTATGGATATCGTGATCATAGGAACGTCCAAAATTCATGTTTTTAAATTAAAATCATATTCAACAGATATGTGTATCTATTTTTGTTTACTTACTTACTTATGTTACATTGTTAAATTTTGTGTGTATGTTGATTACAAAACAACATACGTAGACTCGTCTACATTCAATACAGTTGTTTTTTCTCAACGGTCAATGGCCTTTCTCCACGACCTACAATACATATAACCAAAGCCAAGGCGGCGTTGTGTAGGACTTATCAATTAAAAAGAAAGGTCCTATTGCCTTGTTCTATGTGAGGTATGGCTATTATTTTGAATCAGACATTGTTCACAAGAATCAGTGTTGCATACCATTATATTTTAATAGATTACATTTAATCCTTTTTTTACTTATAGAAATAGCCATAGGGTCTTTTGAAAACAAAAACAGCAGTTCTTTAAAATGTCAATTTCATTAATTTGTCAAATGATTAGATGTGTTTATCAGAGTAAGAAGAACATATCTTGTCAGATAAAACGGAACTGTATAAAGGACCTTGGTTCCTCTTTACAACTGATCAATGGCGGTCATTGGTGCTATGTTGCAGTAACCGCGTCGCACCGAAAACACCTAATGTAACATAGAGGTCGAACTAATCATGTCATGGAAAGATTGCAATGTCGATAAAAACACATGCCACATCTCCAAACGCACATCTTAAGCACACATATGAATACAAAATATACTAATAAAATAATCAGAACAGATAATGCGAGATGTTTGTTTTGGAAGTCTGTGGTATATTCGTATTCTTGTAATTGAGGTCCTGTTAAGATTTGTAAAGTGTGAGGTGTTTGTTTTGGGAGGCTGTGGTATATTCGTGTTCTTGTAATTGAGGTCCTGTTATTATTTGTAAAGTGTGAGGTGTTTGTTTTGGGAGGCTGTGGTATATTCGTGTTCTTGTAATTGAGGAACTGTTAATATTTGTAAAGTGTGAGGTGTTTGTTTTAGGAGGCTGTGGTATATTCGTGTTCTTGTAATTGAGGAACTGTTAATATTTGTATAGTGTGAGGTGTTTGTTTTAGGAGGCTGTGGTATATTCGTGTTCTTGTAATTGAGGAACTGTTAATATTTGTAAAGTGTGAGGTGTTTGTTTTGGGAGGCTGTGGTATATTCGTGTTCTTGTAATTGAGGAACTGTTATTATTTGTAAAGTGTGAGGTGTTTGTTTTAGGAGGCTGTGGTATATTCGTGTTCTTGTAATTGAGGAACTGTTAATATTTGTATAGTGTGAGGTGTTTGTTTTAGGAGGCTGTGGTATATTCGTGTTCTTGTAATTGAGGAACTGTTAATATTTGTATAGTGTGAGGTGTTTGTTTTAGGAGGCTGTGGTATATTCGTGTTCTTGTAATTGAGGAACTGTTGTTATTTGTATAGTGTGAGGTGTTTGTTTTAGGAGGCTGTGGTATATTCGTGTTCTTGTAATTGAGGAACTGTTGTTATTTGTATAGTGTGTGGTGTTTGTTTTACGAGGCTGTGGTATATTCGTGATCTTGTAATTGAGGAACTGTTGTTATTTGTATAGTGTGTGGTGTTTGTTTTGGGAGGCTGTGGTATATTAGTATTCTTGTAATTGAGGAAACGTTGTCATGTGTAAAGCGCTATCCAAATAAAACGTTCTGCCGATGACTGTTGCCGACGACAACAGCCAAACCCGTTCATATACTACTTATAATGGGCAAAGCAACGGCAAAAACGACCACTTTAATAGACTATGACGTTACACGGCCAGGGCAGAACCCTGAGCCTTCTTTACAAGGGCGATCCACGGAAACATTAACTGTTACTGCTTTATATGTGTTATACGTGATAGGATTCATTAACATTATAACGAATATACTATGTAAACGGTCTACCATTCGGCCGGGTACAAAATGTGTTCTAGTGGAGCACTGCCACAGAGAATCACTCGGGCACAATTTGTGTACTTTTTTTGTAGTTTTCCAATTATTTTATTTGTATTAATGCATTTATATGTTAATTTTGCCAAAACCCAAAACAAACGTACCGCTCATGGTTCAGATTTATTGGCTAGGAGGTAACAGACATAACACAAGTACGATGAAATGCATATAAACGTCATAATGATAGTTTCCATAACCATTACTTTGCTCCATTAGCATTAATAGGCACCAATTGTAGCTCTAAAGACGACACTATTATATTTCTAGTAGTCTTTTAAGCAGCATTTTGAGCGGGCTATACGATGTTACATCAGAAGATACCTTATACGAGCTATCTGTCGAAACTATTATCAAGTAATTTTTAAAAGAAATGATATGAGCAGATTTTCTTGTATTTGTAGTCTTTTTTACAAAACAATATGATAATCAGAACTTCTGTTTGTTTGATTGATTAATTAACGTCCTATTAACAGCCAGGGTCATGTAAGGACGACCTCCCATGAATGCAGTGTGTAGCGTGTATGTAGTGTACTGTGCGAGTTTTGAGAGACTGCGGTATATTCATCACTGAAACATGCTGCCAAAGACACCAAGCACACAAAACTCACACTAAACATACACCTGTCATTTTTCAAATGAAAATACTACATCATAATAGACTTACATGTCATTATTTGTGCACACTTTGTTTGCACTTTCCAAGTTTATATCGATGGATATCTGCCAATACGTGTCATATGGAATTCCTTTTAAAGATCCTAGAAAATGCCTTGTTTTGCTTTCCGTGGGCGATACCCGAGCGAAAGACAATGGCCAGGTCAGTCTGGAAGTCGCAATTTGAAAACGATGTCGGACTGATAATTGGTATCTAACTCTGACACCAGTTTATTTTCGAACACCAATCATAACTGCTCCATGACCTTCAAATGAACTAGGTTTAACGGCAATATTGGTGGTTCACGGTCTAAACAGATGTAACACGATGTTTTGTGTTACCCGGACATAGCCGTTTTACTTGCTGTATAAGGACCGGGAAGTCGAGGAAGACAATGGTACCGAAAGTCAACATCAGCAGTGTGGCGCCCACATAACCAATGGACTTGGCGGATATCCTCTCGTCCTGAACGCTGATAAACTTACGTTTGTATAACGAAGTGGAAGATTTCTTTACAGTCAATAGAACTCTGAGTTTTTCTATTTCCTCCTGTAAATTGAGTAAAGATGTGTTGATCATGGTGCATGTGCAGCGACATACGCCGAGATTCGGAAGTGACGTAACTGTAACAAAACAATATTAATACCTGAGTGAGTGTCTGACACCTCGACGCCTTAGGTCTGATGCTAATCAATACATGTTTAACGCTGTATGTTCAAAATATGATTTTATATTCAAGATTTCCTTTTATATTTACTCTATATATAAACCAAGTAGAAATGGTGTAAATCAGGCTGTGGACGATAAACTTTATGACGTCGCTGATGTCCACTTTAGAACTGAAAACGTTAGATAATCACAATCAAAATGCTTGTTCAATGTTATAGCTACATATGTAAATTGCGACAGGAAACTATTTTATGGATTCCCCAATTATCATACTCAATCTCAAAGAGTAGCAAAGAATCTTTTTTTTTTCTCGATACTTTTAGAGTGGCCACCCCAAATATACCGGGGTTAGGAAGTAAATGTATTTTAATTATCCCGAATGAAAGTAATATCAGAGTTCCAAAGCGGCAGCGTTGGGTAACTTTGAAATAGACCGCCAAATGTACAGGGGATAAAAAGATCTTATGGAAAATTTGACATTTAGGTTTAGATATCACAGAAACTACCATCGAGGATAGCAACGTATACTTACATTTTATATTACCCAATCAACTATAAAAAGACATAATAATATTTTCCAAACTGCCGTAAACATGAAAAGTGTTACATAATCTCACTATTTTTCATGACAACACTAAGACTCCGACTGATTTTTACCATTTGATGATGATGTTACAGCGGTGACCTGTTCCGTGGTAAATGTCAAGGCCGTGGGTTCTTTTGAGGCGTCTGTCGTTGGTGATGTTGCAGTCATGGTAGTAGTTGTTGTTGTTTCCGCTATTGTTGTGGTAAGACCAAGTGTTGTTTCAGTGTCTGGTGTTGTGTATATCACAAAGCATGGCGTATCTGGATTGACGCTAGACACATCAGGAACATCAGGGATTTCCACAGAAGCTTTAAAATAAAGACAGACAACACAAAGTCATTAAAGTTCGTGTCTGAGGCTACATGGTCAGCTTATCAATATTTATGATTTATACTTTACAAGCGTATGTAATGTGTCAGGTGAATAAGTAAATTCATTTTTGTTAATAGAATCACCTGATTATCGGTATTCAAAAAGTGCTTACTTACTTGTATGAAATCAGATGTTTTGAAAGTTCAAACCACTATATTACGATGAGTGTTATACATTTACTATGTTTATGTTTGGAAATGCCCAACAACCACCGCGATGGAAATTACTAGTATTATTAATTATTGGAGAAAGAAAAAAAAGACGGTTATGAACTTTGTATAATATCACCGCTGTTGATCACATTGCTTACATTCAAAGCAGATCTTTATTCCTACATCAATGGACGCGGATGGGTACATGCCAGCGATGCAGATATTGGGGTCGTCAGCTGCAAAAAACTTCCAGCAGTCATCCCCCGAGAATCCATCCAGGTGTCCCACACCCCAACACTGCTCTCCTGTTGCCAAGGTATCAGTCAGACAGTCAGCGATACATTCCGCCCATGGTAACTCTGCGCTCGCCTTCAGATTATGACTGCATCCGTTACCAGGGTAAGTATCAAACGTACAGTCACCTGAAGGGATGATAATCACAAATAAAAACCGAAATACAAAATTTGATGGGACAGATTTACTTTTTTTGTTATTTTTAGAAGCGAAAGTCATCAATGATTTTCCATAGCACCTTCATTTTGTTCTAAAAAGGATGTGCTTTCACAACGACAACGTCCCTACAACATTGCGCTTGGATTTAATACAAGCCATTATATAAAACAAAATGACAGGGGATTAATTAAATGTATAACTGTACGCCCAAACCAGAATCCTTCTCCATCACCTAGCATTAGCGTTGAAATGAAGAGCCATGACAATGCCCTTTTTTAAATTTTCAGTAAAGTTTAAGCGCTAAGTACCTGGGGAGGATTCACAGACCGCCTGTAGCGTGTCATTACACAGAGACGATCTCCAGTTCGTCCCTCCCGATAACGTGAAACACAAATCGTCTGTGGTTGTGCTAGGTTCTCCATCATCAAAACTATCCGGTCCTCCAACAATGGTACAATCATACCACCTTGTTAATTCTGGTGTTGCTATATCAAACTTATGGAGGCCGATCCAGAGCTCCCCGGTCCTGTAAACAGCAGTGTACAAAAAACTTACAGTAAGTGGTGCAAACAACACATGTTCCCTTCCATCAGTAACATTTTCTAATCTATGTGAAGTTATTGTTGGTAGTTATGCTATCATTGTGTGAAGTTTGAACAAATTCCGTTGATGTTTTCTTAAGTTATCGTACAGAAACTTGTGAAACAATCCATCACTTAGTTACTAGTAACAGTGACCTTTGTAGTTGACCTTTTGACCCCAAATTCAATCCCCATTCTTTATTTTCTCATACGCTGTCATTATAAGAATACCATTTAAAACATGTATAGGATTATTGAACACATATTTGGTAAAATCTCACAAGTTTTATAGAAGAGAGGTATAACTTGTCTGTTAAGTTAGATAGGTTACTTTCGAAACTATTATAAGCCTGATCACAAGTACCTAAACTATATCTTAGTAATGAATCATTGAAATGAATTGGATATGACTTTTCTGTTATGGACATATTCATACATTTCAGAATATCCTCTGAATAGACTGTCAGTCTATTTATAATGAGATTACAGTGGTGTTTGTTTTAGTTTCGTAATATGTCAGAATCGACGTTAGATTTCCAATTTCAAAGGGAAAAAAACAAGTAGGAAAATTAGTTTTATCATCAAGAGTAAACGTGTTTTATCAAACTTTGACCAATGTGCCTCTTACAACATAAAAAAGTATACGCTAATTTAGTTGCACAAACGAATCAAGAATAGAAAGGTCCACTCACACGTCGGCGCTCCAATCATTATTGATGTACTGCTGTACATATGTCTGTTTCAATGAGGTGTCCAACTTAGCGAGATGCATACCAAGGCCCTCGCAAGTCAACTTGGCGGCATTCCACGACATCGGAGTTTTCAGTAACGTAAATCTTGTTTTAGCAGATATGGCAAAACCTGTTAAGAAAAAATCGGAACGTTTAAAAGGAAATGTGTCAGTCATCAGGTGTTTGTTTCAGCGTTATACAGTTGGTACCAAAGCTAATTTCTACATATTTATACAGAGCTAAAAAATAATTTTTTTCCTAATTCATCGAAAAAACCTGGAAGAAGCATTATTCTACTAGGTATGGTAATCAGCGTTAATTAAGTTAGTTATGTTGAATACAAGGTCGGGAGGTAATCGGTTACAATGTGATAACGAAATGGCTTTAACGAGACCGAGGAATGAATTATCCTACGTCATTTATTACTTGCACGAACACTTATTGAATAAAGTGTTAAATTCCCGCATAGAATTACATGTTAATAAACAATGACATAACGTGTATTCTGTATCATCGTTTGACAATGTCTCACGTACATAATTAATATAGAATACGCATCATTGAGATGTCCTCTGAGATTGATTTTGTCCTCGCTCTTGACAACACAATAAACATTATGTACTTACAAATTTCTAAACCCAGCCACCACCAAAAAAGACATAGGAGCCTGTAAAACAATAAATATAATTAATATAGTTTCAGCCGTTCAGCATGAAATATTATTTTATTTTTCGGTTTGACGTTTAGGTCATGTGTTAGAGCAGAAACCCACAATCAACTTATATAGTAAGATTTGCTCGGAGGCTTAGTGGATGTAGCATAATAAAAGTTTCTATAACTGTAGAGTGTATGTATATTTATGGAATAATTTTTATGTTTTGTTGTTTACTGGTGTGTAAACTGCATTTGTTGGACAGCAATGCTTTAAATGACGCGCGTCATGTAGAAATATCTGTCCAACAATTGCAGTTTACACATCAGAAAAAATAAAAATCATTTCTTATCTTTACATTCCAACCGACTATTTCTTTTAAACTTAATGTTCCGATAAAATAAAACTTTATATGATTGGCGTAACAGCCGGTTAATTGATGGAATCCCGTAACACTAGCTCCAATTTGGCGGTAAATGTTATCAAGTTCTGAAAGTACTAAACATATAGTTCCACAATAATACTATCTTTTTCAATCCATTGATGCAATATTTCTCAACTATTTTATTTTTCGAATTATAATTTAAGATATTCATTACATTCATATTGTTTAATGATGGAATTAAAAATACAGAAACAATACAAGTCAAATTTGATGCGCATGAACATTAATTGCGGAGACAGTGTTCCGGTGTATGTATTCCCAGTTGGTAAGGTTGTATAGTAAAGACAAAACGAAAATGTAAACATAGTGAGATGGGAGATGGGTTCATCTGAAGACCGTATCCAATATGTGCAAGTAGTGATTCAGTTAAAGGTTCGAATATCAACTTGCAAAAAACAATACTGAGGATATGAAGGATAGGGATCTTCTGCCCGAGGGTCACAAAATGTTGTAAACGTTTTATGATCTCGAGGGCAGAATATTCCTATCCTTCATATCCACATGTGAAAAGTATTTTTGCTCTTATTTATTACGTTTATTGCAATTTCATAACTTTTAATTTCTGCCATTTTGAAATAAATTCGAAACTTGTGTGATGTTTTCAACGCACATTCCGTTGTTTGGATCTCTTAAAGTAAATCTTGCTTAGTTTCTAAACAATGTTAAAATTGTATCGAGGAAAGAGTAAAGGATTATATGCACTTTTGCCCATATCTGGCCCCACCAAAATGCGATTTTTCATCATTGATACCATATTCACATAAGACAACTGTGATTTTGTTGTAGTGTTTTTTTCTCTTGCCTAATGTCGTTTTAATGTATTTTGTGTAAATATCATCTGTATCTCTGATGGGGACAAAAACGGACAATAGTGCATTTAGTCCTTTGTTGACGCTGTGACGTAACTAGGCTTAATTGTATTTGTAGCCATGTAATACAGCTTCAGGCGATATGAGTGTATTGCCCTAGACCAGTCAGTATTACACGTGTAGGTATGACAGAAAATATTGTATAATATAAGTTTATAACAGCATCAGGTATAATAATTTATTACAATTTTCGCAATACGATAAATATAAAGTTTAACAGTGAACATTAAAGCGATATACTTCACTCCAGTGAAAATTTTCTTTCGTTTTTGACCAATCGGAATGCAGCATTGACTGTAAAAATATCATTTTTTATTTTAACGTCATTAGTTTGTGCACAAAAAGCTTCATATATTTGTTTAGAGATATGACTTTATGATAAAAAATACGACGTAATAATCGCCAGGGCAAATAACTCTGTACAATAAAATGGCGGAATAACCTTTGTCGGAATTATTAGTTATGGTCTTCGGTAAATAGAAGCGTGAAAATATCAAATTGTTTACCTCATTAGATGAGATATAACAAGCATTTATCAAGAAACAAGGAATATGCTCTATCTATTTTATAGTTATAGAGAAATCATTTTGTCTTGATTTAAATATTATCGCCAAACTATTATTAGCCTTAGAACTTGGCCCGGAACTACGTGAATTTGTAATTGCAACATAAACAAACTTTCACAAAGGAACTCAAGTACATTTACTTATGAGTACATAACATGACTTTTTCTCGCATTTTAATTGGTTTAGTCCCCAGGCACTATTAAGCCATACCCACGAGACTATGTTTTCTCGCGGAACTGTGGTTTAGTGCGCGTTTTGTTACGTACGTCACATTGACAGAAATGACGTCACTGTCGCCATTTGCGCTGTTCACTGGCAAACAAACTGTTTGCGGACGACGTTTCGCAAAAAAAAACCAAAAAAAAACAAAAAAAACAACAACTAAACGATGATGTCACGGTTTGGGAACTTGAATGTCGACGAATTTACACAGTGATCATACATAATTCTAATATCATTTAATTATTTTCTTCAGTCCGTTATGTACTAAAAACCTTATTACCTTCTTTTGAGGGCACTATGGTCTTAGTCTTGTTTTGGGATGGTACAGTGCACACAAGTAATAAATACGATGTTTTAGATCTAAGAGGGGATACAGAACATTAACTAGCATGCATCAGTAAACATGGTACCGGAAGAAGAGTTACATCGATAATAACAAATAGATGTAGCTCCGATTCGACGATTATGTCTACCGGGATTAATAATGAATATTTTTCTCTATAACGTAAACACAGCGATTTCACTGCACTGTCATCGTTGTTTATTTAAGTTGTTGACGTAAAGTCGGGCAAGGATTGGCTAAAGTCGGTAAAAATGGTGTGAATCCAATAATTTCTTATGAAATTGAAAAATAAAAATCTCTCGTCAAAATCTGTCTGCGTACGAAGAAATTAATTTAAAGTATGGGAATTCTAAAACGTCCTCCCGGCTCACTATGTCCGTGGTTACATTTCCACACAGCCTCGCTTTCAATGCTTTCAACTTTTCTTTACTTTAAGGGTCAGAACTGGGAAACTAAGCAGAACTTGACCGTCGTATTAATATGTGAGAACTTTTGGAAGGCCAATGAACGCATTTAGACTGGTTTTCTTTGCCCGACTATTCACTTTAAACATGAAAGGCGTCGTGGTAATGACAAATGAATTAATGATCATACGTTATTCCCTTACATCATTAAAGATACATGAACTGAAAACAAAAAAATGTAAGCACAAGACAGGCCTGTTATCGACTGATCAAAAACTTTACAAGGGCTAAATTAACTCTAATAACCAGGTATAAAGGTGGACCTTATCGTGTAAGAGACAGGTATATCGTATTCCTAACAAACACACAAGTAAGGCTGTCAATAATGCGAAAATAGAATAAATGTTTATTTCATCTTGACTGATATTTGATAGCTGAAGATGGTATTCTTTGGCTCGGTAAGCTGTTCATTACTATTGTTCGTCCATTACAGGTACAGTAAATATCTAACGTCGTTGTTTCCTCATTGCTAGGTCATAATCAATGTTACGCCAATAGTCATGTAAGTAAAGTATCGGACATTATAGAAATTGAAAAGGACAGGAATGGATAACGAATAAATGAGAAAGATTGAGCTAAAAAAACCAAAAAAAAAAAAAATCCATATAATTTATAATGTATATAGAGATAAAGTGTTTTTTATCCTGAGCCTACATCTAAAGTTTTAGTAACGTTTTATGTGATGTTTAGTGCTGATTGGAAACAATATCATTATTATTATAGAGAATGCAGTCTCAAAGTTTTTTATCCTGAGCCTACATCTAAAGTTTTAGTAACGTTTTATGTGATGTTTAGTGCTGATTGGAAACAATATCATTATTATTATAGAGAATGCAGTCTCAAAGTTTTTTATCCTGAGCCTACATCTAAAGTTTTAGTAACGTTTTATGTGATGTTTAGTGCTGATTGGAAACAATATCATTATTATTATAGAGAATGCAGTCTCAAAGTTTTTTATCCTGAGCCTACATCTAAAGTTTTAGTAACGTTTTATGTGATGTTTAGTGCTGATTGGAAACAATATCATTATTATTATAGAGAATGCAGTCTCAAAGTTTTTTATCCTGAGCCTACATCTAAAGTTTTAGTAACGTTTTATGTGATGTTTAGTGCTGATTGGAAACAATATCATTATTATTATAGAGAATGCAGTCTCAAAGTTTTTTATCCTGAGCCTACATCTAAAGTTTTAGTAACGTTTTATATGATGTTTAGTGCTGATTGGAAACAATATCATTATTATTATAGAGAATGCAGTCTCAAAGTTTTTTATCCTGAGCCTACATCTATAGTTTTAGTAACGTTTTATGTGATGTTTAGTGCTGATTGGAAACAATATCATTATTATTATAGAGAATGCAGTCTCAAAGTTTTTTATCCTGAGCCTACATCTAAAGTTGTAGTAACGTTTTATGTGATGTTTAGTGCTGATTGGAAACAATATCATTATTATTATAGAGAATGCAGTCTCAAAGTTTTTTATCCTGAGCCTACATCTAAAGTTTTAGTAACGTTTTATGTGATGTTTAGTGCTGATTGGAAACAATATCATTATTATCATAGAGAATGCAGTCTCAAAGTTTTTTATCCTGAGCCTACATCTAAAGTTTTAGTAACGTTTTATGTGATGTTTAGTGCTGATTGGAAACAATATCATTATTATTATAGAGAATGCAGTCTCAAAGTTTTTTATCCTGAGCCTACATCTAAAGTTTTAGTAACGTTTTATGTGATGTTTAGTGCTGATTGGAAACAATATCATTATTATTATAGAGAATGCAGTCTCAAATAAAAGTGTGCAATAAAATGGTGTGTTATTTTCAAGTCACTAACACTTATTAATATACCTATCATTTACATATTTTATCGCCACGCTAACCCCGAGATAGTTCTCAGTACTAGTTGTATGTACTTACCTTTATGAACTGGAAATACAGGTGAAACAATGAAATGGCACATTAAGAAATCTACCATTCATCCCCTAATGGTTTTAAGCGCTGAAAGATCTTGGATAGTTCTATGAAAACAAGTAATTAGTAACTTATTGATTTTTACCATTTTTGTATCCATAAGACTAAGCAAATAACCATTCGTTCCAAACTAATTGAGAAAAAACATATTTTTAAAGGATAAAAAATATATTTAGGAAAAATAAAATAAAATTTAATTATAACTTTAATTCATTTCGTTTCTTTTTGTATACAATGATTTACAAAAGGAGTGTCAAGTATAATAAAAAAGAAATATGATTTGAGAACAAGTTTAAAACCTATATGAATTAATGTCCTTTCCGTTAAATAAATGTATTTGTGTAGTAGCTAGGTTATTTCCTCTCCGACAAAAACGTTTACAAAGAAAATGTCATATTCACATGTAATCATATTTAATAATATCATCGACAAGCAAACCAATCTGTTTTCTTCTCTATAAGATATATTAGCATGTCTCTTACAAATGGCATAATAACGAGTCTGAAGTTTATTTCATTCAATGATTTTAACTTTCATTCTTTTTGTTGATAATAGATAATTTAACACAGCTGGGGACCACTCGACCGTTTATATATAAATATATCTATAATAAGTTTTGTAATATTTTGGCCATGTGACGTGTGTCAATCACAATGACGGCTGTCAATATATAAATCCGCACTTAATTGCTTATTTATCATTGTTATTGTCAGATAGTGATATGTGTATTCAATTCCCCAATACAAAATCTGTATATTTCTATGGGTGCCCAAATTTTCACCAAAGTCTCAGTAAATTTAATTTCGTTAATATTGTAATATAATAATTCCTCAATGGGGATTTTACACTGCGAAAATTAAATCTTGAACCTGCAACGGGTTCTTTAGTCTCATCTCCATTGAGAAATAAGTCCATGACGAATCTTATTTGATCGGTAGTGGTGGTTTAGTAGTGTTAATTTGTCGTCAATGTGAATTTTTTTTGTAAATTAGAAATTGTGTACTGTAGTATAGTGGATAACATGACATGTTCGTTGTTTCTGTCGTTGATATGAAACAAAATGTAAAAACTCATCACAGTTTATGTAAAGTTACATGTTCCGTAACTTTAATACTGACGAATCAATAAGATTTTTTCATATGTTGTTCACTCTCAAAGATTATCAACATTTTTAGAATTTTAAGAAGTGCATATGATCTGAAAATGAAGTTGTGGTCTACAATTTCAATTCACATTTTAACAGTGCAATTAACAATTTTAAAGATGCTCCAACGCTGACAAATAGTATTTTTTTACCATCAAAAACAGGCGCAGACGATTTAGTATTTTTCTTCGGTTACAAAAGTAACTTAATTTACACTTTTAACACCATTGAAAAGTTTGAGCTTCCAATTTTATTTCAAGTTAAAATTACAAAAAATAATTAATTGCATCCCGAAAAAATTCCATGGCACTATATCCTATATTGAATCAAGTACTAATTGCGCATGCACCAAAGACAAAATAAATTATTTTATATTATTTTTTTTTGTGTCAATTAGACATAAATATACACGATTTAGTACCAATTTTTGTTCAAATGATGAATGTCATTCATGCTCTGTCGGCGGTGGAGCATCTTTAAAGAGACTTCTGCAGATATATTTTTATATACACCTACGTAAAGCATAAAACAAGAACTTTATAATGCAAATATGTAATGTGTTGAAACAATGTTTAAAGGCATCATACTTTTTATTCTGTGGCTTTGAATGCCTTTTCACAGATAAATACATCAACCGTAAAGATTGTCAAAAGATTACTGAAGAACCAAAAGTTTGCCCAGTTATGGCACGTAACTTTAATATTGTTAACATTGTTCTATCGGCGAACCACAAATATTTTACCACGAAGACAAGTACCCACAAAATAACTCCCACCCACGAAGACAAGTACCCACAAAATAACTCCCAACCACGAAGACAAGTACCCACGAAATTACTCCCAACCACGAAGACAAGTTCTACAGTATCAGCCCTGCATGGTTCTGATAATAAAAGTGTTAAACCATTCCGGTTACTTTACATGTCTCTATACCATAATGCAAATCGCAAATTTGTATTAAAACTAACGAAAAAAAACACTACGGAAAATAATGTGTTGACAACTACATTGAAAAAATAGTGATTTGCTATTTATGTATTAACTCTAATGTTAAAAAACTTACCTGGAATTGGCCGCCTCCATGTTGCCACAATGCACTCTACCAGTTGACAGTGTATATCAGTAGGTTTTATTCCCTATATTGATTTACCATACAAAGTGGGCTTTCATACACAAGACAGTCACCATTGGCAGACAGTGTAGGCAGTGTTGCTGCTATACAACAAGACACAACACGCAACACTCCCAAAACTTGCACCACGCACTTCAGACACGCAACACACCACATACATAGGCCGAAACAGTTGGGAAGGCATCAATCATTGGAGAATAGAATGCGATTTCGGTGGCAAACATCAAGGTGCATCTAGTCAGCGTAAA
This sequence comes from Argopecten irradians, assembly GCF_041381155.1. Taxonomy (NCBI): domain Eukaryota; kingdom Metazoa; phylum Mollusca; class Bivalvia; order Pectinida; family Pectinidae; genus Argopecten; species Argopecten irradians. The sequence goes on along the minus strand of NC_091134.1, from coordinate 1,050,105 downwards.
CAGGCGAAGTTAATTAAGGCAAAACAAAAAATAAGTATTTTTACACGTCATGAGCACACTGTATAAACTTTGAAAACAAATAAATGTTCAAGGCTTCTATGACTTAATAGTTTGTTTATTTGATTAATTAACGTCCTTATAGCTGCTAGGGTCATTTAAGGACGGCCCCAGAGGTATGTGGTGTGTATGAAGTGTAACGTGCGTGGTTTGGGAGACTGCAGTATGTTCGTGTTGTGTCTTCAAGTATAGTTGCCCTTTTTATAATGTTTTATCATTGAAGCATGCTGTCGAAGACACCAAGCAACACACCCCATGCGGTCACATTATACTGATAACGGGCGAACCAGTCGTCCCACTCCCTGTATGCTAAACACTAAGCAGGAGCAAAAACTACCACTTTTAAATTATCTGCTGTTTCGCGGCCAGGGGACAGAACCCAGAGCCTACCTCAAAGGGGCGAGCGCTAAACAGAAGGCCAAAAGTAAGGCGGTATCAAAGAAGACACGAGGAAGGATAAAGTCAGTTAGGAAGAAGAGAAAAGATAAGACCCTAAATTTATTCGCCTTTTACAATCAGCGATAAGAGCAGCAGGTGCAATTCTAACGCCTTCCCTTGCTGCAAGCCCTACCTGCAGGGCAAACGACGTAATGGAATATAGTGTTTCCCACAGCCCCGATTAGCATGGCGCCGCGCCGTGCTCTTTTTACCTGACGCCATGCCCTTATGACCTAACGCCGTGCCCTGTTTGTCCCCAGTACACTTCTACTAAACTACCAAATACCAGGTAGTGGCTTGATAATTAAGTAAACAAAAGAAGTGTGACCACTCCCTGACCCCCTGACCAACACCCCAGTGGCCCTAATTAGCAGCCTTGGGCTATTTCCACCTTGACTTGTGGTGTCACTTTCAGGTCTGTGTATTACGAAAGCTGAAGTCAAGCAGCCGATCGGCCGCCTAGAAAACAATCAGCTGGCCTTTCAATAAGTTTTATGACTGCAGCTAGTGAGCATTAGTTCAAAAATAAATACGGCTTACAACTGTAAATGATTTACTCACGTTTTTAATGTTTAATAGGCCTATCTATATCGGATGGATGTCACAAGATTTCCAATCATAATGGCCGCCATTTTGGGTGTATTGTAATAGTAGATCCGGAGGTATTGAATTTCAGGGTTTTACTAATATTGTCGTTTTTAAAAATGAAAACGGTATTATTTTTTTTAGAATTTGGGTGTGAATTTATTTTTAGAAAAGATATCTTAATAATAATAAAATTATTAATAGCAAAGTAATTAAAATAAATCTAATTAAAAAGAAATCAACTTTTTTCTCTATCAGATTAAATTGAAATATTTTGCATACTACTCTAACACTTATCTGTATGTTCTTAATTTAGTGCTTGTAAATTTAGAACATTATTTTAATTAATTGTCCATTATTATGATGAAACATGTTATCTCATTCAAATCAATACAGTATTTTTAATATTTAAATAAAGATATATATTAAAATAAAGGTAATTGGATTGAAATAAAGGAATACATTTTTAATTTTCCCATTCTTTTAATTAATATAAATGAAATTGAGATCTTTCTTGTGAATCAAATATAGTCATGATCATATGATCTGCAGATTACAATTTTCAAAATCATTTTTTTCACTCAGAATAATTAAATAGATGTCCTGATATTACTTAGCAACTCAGAGAGTTTAAAGCATTTAAATGATATTAAGTTGAACCAGAATTAAATAAACAACAAGACAGTTTTAAAGATTTCCCCATGTATTGGAAGTTGTCGATATAACCTTTGTGCCCCTCTGATGGTTATTTATCGCGGTCAAGGTGCCCTTTTTCAAAACCGAGCACCATGCCCTTTTTTTCCTGTGGGAAACACTATGGAATACCCTTCCCTTGCTCCACGCCCTACTTGCAGGGCAAACGACGTGATGGAATACCCTTCCCTTGCTCCACGCCCTACCTGCAGGGCAAACGACGTAATTGAATAGCCTTCCATTGCTGCACGCCCTACTTGCAGGGCAAACGACGTGATGGAATACCCTCCCTTGCTCCACGCCCTACTTGCAGGGCAAACGACGTGATGGAATACCCTTCCCTTGCTCCACGCCCTACCTGCAGGACAAACGACGTAATGGAATAGCCTTCCCTTGCTCCACGCCCTACCTGCAGGACAAACGACGTAATGGAATAGCCTTCCCTTGCTCCACGTCCTACCTGCAGGACAAACGACGTAATGGAATAGCCCTCCCTTGCTCCACGTCCTACCTGCAGGACAAACGACGTAATGGAATACCCTTCCCTTGCTCCACTTCCTACCTGCAGGACAAACGACGTAATATGAATAGCCTTCTCTTACTCCATATTTCAACTGTCCATTGTAATAACAAACAACATTGGACACAGCTGTTTTCTACAATAACAATGGTTTATTAGCATAAAAGGCCTGCAGTCCACAGTACCAATTAAGTTTTATTTAACATCAACTTATGTATTAAGTACCATGATGTATGATATATAGGGATATTTACTTTGTTCAACGACCCATTCTAATTATGTATGGAACATGATTTCTATCACCTTCCATTCTTCCAGACAAACCACATAAATACGATGAACAGTGATCAGAGTTTGCATACATAACTGCATGTTATAATTAACCTTCGAAACAAATATATCACTTAGTTTTGTTTTATATCATTTTGTACCTTGGGATGGCAACAGTCATATTGTTTTATATTCTATTGATTTCGGAAATCTTGAGTTCAAAATCTTCAATGTGGATGCTATATTTAGAGTTGAGAAACATCCATCAATACTTTACCATCAATCATAACCTACTTAGAGCATCAGTGCGATATTGACTAGGACTACAAATGTGATCTTATTTGTTTTTTATTCTTTTAAAAATTTTGATGAATTGATTTTTGTCCTGCCGATTTCAGGAAATCTGTATTTACATTTGTGCGTTCTAAACACAGAATCATTGTGACAAGTACTAATATATATGCTTCGTGGGTGCTTAACTTACATTAAAAAATTAAAAGAAAATTATCACTGTCTCGTTTAACAGTGTCGTGTCTTCCTTCTGTAAATGGTAATTATCCTATCATGGAAAATCATGCTGATTCTAGTTTTTACATTCATCATCGTGGTATCTATTCACGATACACTCCAACAACGTATAACAAATAACACCTGCGTAGTAACGATATAGTTAGGCAACTGTCACGGTTATGATCTCACCTATTCTGTTGTTTCTTTGTAATGGTAGACCAAAGTTCTTAGGTGGCTTTTAATTAAGGAGACTGATCCTATTGTCTCCAGCCGATTCTCGTCATCTAGGTCATGACTCAGGCAATGGGACAACATACAGTTTCTGAATTTGTTCACATTCCCAGATATCACGGGAGTCGGTGTCAATTATTACCTCTGACCGTATCCATAGATTATTTACCTACGGGGATGATGTTTAGTGTAACTTGACGTTACCTTAATTATTATGCGTACTTTTCGTGAATACTGACGGTGAATATATACGTTAATGTTGATTGTTCCACTATAACCCAAACATGGCCAGTAAAACACTGCCCCAGAAAGTTATGTTACATATGTAAAAGTTTGCTGGCATTTTATCTCTCGGAACACTCTCGGAAAAACAATTATTGAGCTAGAGAAGATAATAAAAGTTTATAAATAATATATAGTGATGTCTGTATTAACAAGATTGACATATTTTCTGTAATTTATGCACATTGTAAAACTGCACACGTACGCGACAACTGGAGGGACAGTGTATATTTCGGTATTTCATATACAATGTATAAACATATTTTCGTATATGAACTCGAACATTTAATCATGATTTAAAAAAATTCTTATCATATATATATATATATTCTAAAATCAATTAACTAGAATAATTATTTTGCTGTATGTGTCAATTAATCAACGTAAAAAAATGTTCATACCCCACGTTTCAATGAATGCGTCAATGTTTTTTTATGATTTTACCATTTTTATTGGCCGTTCTTATGCTGTTTGGTTGTTTGTACGTAACGACCTATTGTTATAAATTAATGCCATTTAAAAACGACATTTCTTGCTTGTAATATAATTGTATTTTTTGAGTCTACAGTATATTCGTGTTGTGGTCGTCATGTAAATGATAACGTCAAGCCATTGCCTGGAGCGTGGGAGTTAACCCGGTATCAAAACATAGTTATTTCTCCCTAGCAAACGTATAAGAAATAGCTGTTCCGTTATTTACGATAACGACATGTTTATCAATATTACAAGCAAAATTTCTTTGTACTCATTCTAGTAATCGTTATCAAATGTAAATATAAATATTGAAGTACAACCTCACTTCAATTTGCCTTTGATCATTTTGACATGCTTCATCTCAAAACTGCCAACGGAAAGCGACTCAAAGCTTCAAATATTTTCCATCAATATGTATCTGTCCCTCAAATAGTACTCATATCGAAATCAGTAAAATACGGAAGTACTTACGTGAGCAACGTCATAAGTACATGATGGTATGAGCCTTTTGTAGGAATAACAATACGGTCGCCCAAATCGTCATAGTGAAATCTGTAAATAAAAGAAACAGATTAGAATTATTAAGTTTTCGCCCTTTTTGTCTACCAATAGTCAGTTTCACAATTGCGTTAGATCATTATCTAAAAGTTCAAACTAAAGGAGGAGTTTCCTGTTTTATAGAAGTTCAACACGTGCATTTCATTTATGTGATACTATGGAAAAAGGGGTTATGGATAGTTGTATGGTTGATATACCGATGTATTTCTAATGATTTTATCCATAACTTACTAGTTTCTTTGTTGACATCAGTTAGAAAAGATATCTTAATAATAATAAAATTAATTAATAGCAAAGTAAATTAAAATAAATCTAATTAAAAAGAAATCAACTTTTTTCTCTATCAGATTAAATTGAAAATATTTTGCATACTACTCTAAACACTTATCTGTATGTTCTTAACTTAGTGCCTTGTAAATTTAGAACATTATTTTATAATTAATTGTCCATTATTATGAAACATGTTATCTCATTCAAATCAATACAGTATTTTCAATATTTAAATAAAGATATATATTATTAAAATAAAGGTAATTGAATTGAAATAAAGGAATTCATTTTGAATTTTTCCCATTCTTTTAATTAATATAAATGAAAATGAGATCTTTCTTGTGAATCAAATATAGTCATGATCATATGATCTGCAGATTACAATTTTCAAAATCATTTTTTTTCACTCAGAATAATTAAATAGATGTCCTGATATTACTTAGCAACTCAGAGAGTTTAAAGCATTTAAATGATATTAAGTTGAACCAGAATTAAATAAACAACAAGACAGTTTTTAAAGATTTCCCCATGTATTGGAAGTTGTCGATATAACCTTTGTGCCCCTCTGATGGTTATTTATCGCGGTCAAGGTGCCCTTTTCAAAACCGAGCACCATGCCCTTTTTTTCCTGTGGGAAACACTATGGAATACCCTTCCCTTGCTCCACGCCCTACTTGCAGGGCAAACGACGTGATGGAATACCCTTCCCTTGCTCCACGCCCTACCTGCAGGACAAACGACGTAATGGAATAGCCTTCCCTTGCTCCAAGCCCTACTTGCAGGACAAACGACGTAATGGAATAGCCTTCCCTTGCTCCAAGCCCTACTTGCAGGACAAACGACGTAATGGACTAGCCTCCCCTTGCTCCACGCCCTACTTGCAGGGCAAACGACGTGATGGAATAGCCTTCCCTTGCTCCACGCCCTACTTGCAGGGCAAACGACGTGATGGAATACCCTTCCCTTGCTCAACGCCCTACTTGCAGGGCAAACGACGTGATGGAATACCCTTCCCTTGCTCCACGCCCTACCTGCAGGACAAACGACGTAATGGAATAGCCTTCCCTTGCTCCAAGCCCTACTTGCAGGACAAACGACGTAATGGAATAGCCTTCCCTTGCTCCAAGCCCTACTTGCAGGACAAACGACGTAATGGACTAGCCTCCCCTTGCTCCACGCCCTACTTGCAGGGCAAACGACGTGATGGAATAGCCTTCCCTTGCTCCACGCCCTACTTGCAGGACAAACGACGTAATGGAATAGCCTTTCCTTGCTCCACGCCCTACCTGCAGGACAAACGACGTAATGGAATAGCCTTCCCTTGCTCCACACCCTACCTGCAGGACAAACGACGTAATGGAATAGCCTCCCATTGCTTCACGTCCTACCTGCAGGACAAACGACGTAATGGAATAGCCTTCCCTTGCTCCACGCCCTACCTGCAGGACAAACGACGTAATGGAATACCCTTCCCTTGCTCCACGTCCTACCTGCAGGACAAACGACGTAATGGAATAGCCTTCCCTTGCTCCACGCCCTACCTGCAGGACAAACGACGTAATGGAATACCCTTCCCTTGCTCCACGTCCTACCTGCAGGACAAACGACGTAATGGAATACCCTTCCCTTGCTCCACTTCCTACCTGCAGGACAAACGATGTAATGGAATACCCTTCCCTTGCTCCACGTCCTACCTGCAGGACAAACGACATAATGGAATACCCTTCCCTTGCTCCACGTCCTACCTGCAGGACAAACGACGTAATGGAATAGCCTTCCCTTGCTCCACGCCCTACCTGCAGGACAAACGACGTAATGGAATACCCTTCCCTTGCTCACGCCCTACCTGCAGGACAAACGACGTAATGGAATACCCTTCCCTTGCTCCACGCCCTACCTGCAGGACAAACGACGTAATGGAATACCCTTCCCTTGCTCCACGTCCTACTGCAGGACAAACGACGTAATGGAATACCCTTCCCTTGCTCCACGCCCTACCTGCAGGACAAACGACGTAATGGAATAGCCTTCCCTTGCTCCACGCCCTACCTGCAGGACAAACGACGTAATGGAATACCCTTCCCTTGCTCCACGTCCTACCTGCAGGACAAACGACGTAATGGAATACCCTTCCCTTGCTCCACGCCCTACCTGCAGGACAAACGACGTAAATGGAATAGCCTTCCCTTGCTCCACGTCCTACCTGCAGGACAAACGACGTAATGGAATAGCCTTCCCTTGCTCCACGTCCTACCTGCAGGACAAACGACGTAATGGAATAGCCTTCCTTGCCCACGCCCCTACCTGCAGGACAAGCGACGTAATGGAATAGCCCTCCCTTGCTCCACGTCCTACCTGCAGGACAAACGACGTAATGGAATACCCTTCCCTTGCTCCACTTCCTACCTGCAGGACAAACGACGTAATATGAATAGCCTTCTCTTACTCCATATTTCAACTGTCCATTGTAATAACAAACAACATTGGACACAGCTGTTTTCTAGTAACAATAACAATGGTTTATTAGCATAAAAGGCCTGCAGTCCACAGTACCATTAAGTTATATTTAACATCAACTTATGTATTAAGTACCATGATGTATGATATATAGGGATATTTACTTTGTTCAACGACCCATTCTAATTATGTATGGAACATGATTTCTATCACCTTCCATTCTTCCAGACAAACCACAATAAATACGATGAACAGTGATCAGAGTTTGCATACATAACTGCATGTTATAATTAACCTTCGAAACAATATATCACTTAGTTTTGTTTTATATCATTTTGTACCTTGGGATGGCAACAGTCATATTGTTTTATATTCTATTGATTTCGGAAATCTTGAGTTCAAAATCTTCAATGTGGATGCTATATTTAGAGTTGAGAAACATCCATCAATACTTTACCATCAATCATAACCTACTTAGAGCATCAGTGCGATATTGACTAGGACTACAAATGTGATCTTATTTGTTTTTTATTCTTTTAAAAATTTTGATGAATTGATTTTTGTCCTGCCGATTTCAGGAAATCTGTATTTACATTTGTGCGTTCTAAACACAGAATCATTGTGACAAGTACTATATATATGCTTCGTGGGTGCTTAACTTACATTAAAAAATTAAAAGAAAATTATCACTGTCTTGTTTAAACAGTGTCGTGTCTTCCTTCTGTAAATGGTAATTATCCTATCATGGGAAAATCATGCTGATTCTAGTTTTTACATTCATCATCGTGTATTATTCACGATACACTCCAACAACGTATAACAATAACACCAGCGTAGTAACGATACAGTTAGGCAACTGTCACGGTTATGATCTCACCTATTCTGTTGTTTCTTTGTGATGGTAGACCAAAGTTCTTAGGTGCTTTTAATTAAGGAGACTGATCCTATTGTCTCCAGCCGACTATCGTCATCAAGGTCATGACTCAGGCAATGGGACAACATACAGTTCTGAATTTGTTCACATTCCCAGATATCAGGGAGTCGGTGTCAATTATACCTCTGACCGTATCCATAGATTATTTACTACGGGGATGATGTTTAGTGTAACTTGACGTTACCTTAATTATTATGCGTACTTTTCGTAATACTGACGGTGAATATATACGTTAATGTTGATTGTTCCACTATAGCCAAACATGGCCAGTAAAACACTGCCCCAGAAAGTTATGTTACATATGTAAAAGTTTGCTGGCATTTTATCTCTCGGAACACTCTCGGAAAAACAATTATTGAGCTAGAGAAGATAAAAAAGTTTATAAATAATATATAGTGATGTCTGTATTAACAAGATTGACATATTTCTGTAATTTATGCACATTTGTAAAACTGCACACGTTACGCGACAACTGGAGGACAGTGTATATTTCGGTATTTCATATACAATGAATAAACATATTTCGTATGAACTCGAACATTTAATCATGATTTTAAAAAATTCTTATCATATATATATATATATTCTAAAATCAATTAACTAGAATAATTATTTAGCTGTATGTGTCAATTAATCAACGTAAAAAAAATGTTCATACCCCACGTTTCAATGAATGCGTCAATGTTTTTTTATGATTTTACCATTTATTGGCGTTCTTATGCTGTTTGGTTGTTTGTACGTAACGACCTATTGTTATAAATTAATGCCATTTACGACCTCTTTTGCTTGTAATATAATTGTATTTTTTGAGTCTACAGTATATTCGTGTTGTGGTCGTCATGTAAATGATAACGTCAAGCCATTGCCTGGAGCGTGGGAGTTAACCCGGTATCAAAACATAGTTATTTCTCCCTAGCAAACGTATAAGAAATAGCTGTTCCGTTATTTACGATAACGACATGTTTATCAATATTACAAGCAAAATTTCTTTGTACTCATTCTAGTAATCGTTATCAAATGTAAATATAAATATTGAAGTACAACCTCACTTCAATTTGCCTTTGTTCATTTTGACATGCTTCATCTCAAAACTGCCAACGGAAAGCGATTCAAAGCTTCAAATCTTTTCCATCAATATGTATCTGTCCCTCAAATAGTACTCATATCGAAATCAGTAAAATACGGAAGTACTTACGTGAGCAACGTCATAAGTACATGATGGTATGAGCCTTTTGTAGGAATAACAATACGGTCGCCCAAATCGTCATAGTGAAATCTGTAAATAAAAGAAACAGATTAGAATTATTAAGTTTTCGCCCTTTTTGTCTACCAATAGTCAGTTTCACAATTGCGTTAGATCATTATCTAAAAGTTCAAACTAAAGGAGGAGTTTCCTGTTTTATAGAAGTTCAACACGTGCATTTCATTTATGTGATACTATGGAAAAAGGGGTTATGGATAGTTGTATGGTTGATATACCGATGTATTTCTAATGATTTTATCCATAACTTACTAGTTTCTTTGTTGACATCAGTTACGTAATTTCCAGAAATGGGTATTTAAACTACATTCACCATTGTTTCAGCGTACACCTCGTGCACGGTTTGTTTGACATTGCCTTGAAAGGTTTCTATTGATGAATCAGGTAGTTGTTTACTTTTAATGCTAAACTAACTATTTACATTTTTACTACAGTCCTACAATGTAATCTTACCAAGCGCACTTCGCATTCATACAGTCGATGAACCACAGCCGCTCATTATATATACGCTGTATATATCTGTGTGTTGACAACTTATTTTGACACTGTTATAACTACTGTTTATTTTAGGGTTACTTTAATGTATAACCTGACAACCGTCACTTTTAAACACGCTTCAATGTCGATATTCACTTCCAAATTAAAAGACAATATAATTTCATTTAAAAATTAAGTTGAATGTGAACTTTGTCTTTTGTCCGTCGTCGTTCCTTGTTCACTTGAAATATATGCACCGAGCTTAATGAAATTTGTATTAATATCGGAAAGATTTCTACAGTACGATGGCCTGTTTCAGCCTGTCAAATTACAACTAACTGATTGATTAAGTTACACATTTATAAATTGACAAAGCGTACTAATAATAATAAGTATACATTGTGAACACAAAACTCAAGTAGATATTTGTTGAAACTTTATATACAGCCTAGTGTTAGTGATATGACGAAGAGTTCAAATAATTTTCGGAGTTATTGTCCTTTGAAATAACACTATTGGAAATTGTGAAAACTGTAACTTGAGTTATCCACCGAACTTAATGAATTGAGATTTTGTTGACAGTCTAATATCTTTGAATTTTTTTAATATGAGAATTGTCTTACTGTAACCTACAGAGTCATTAACTTTTGTAATGATGAATTTGTTTTACATTGTCAATGATGCTCAATGAGTCTGTATGCTCCCTAACATCTATAACATGTTGGAAAAGTTTGAAAATGGAAATGATTTATCAGTAACTTGTACATAAAACACTCCTGCTAATGTACCAGTGTATTAGGTGACCGTTAAGGCCCTTGGGCGTTTATATTATAGAGATATAAAATATGGATATCTTTCAATTTACATTACAACCCAAATTTGATTAATGATAAATATAGGTAACCGATACAAAGTTTTCGGTCATGGTTTTATCTTGGCATCCATTTAGTTTTATTGATTCTAAAATAATACGAAGTAAGGACACGTTTCTGCTTTCGTCATTTAAGTCTCAGCTCGAAGAATTCTTTTATTTCAGGATTTTACACATGTGTACTCTTAATTTATGCATGCAACTAAGCACGTGTTCCGTGTATACCTCCCAGACTAATCTAGGTGTCACTTTATCAGGTTGTAGAAGTGTCTCACCGTGAATGTCGATGGAGTATGTCAGTATTCACTACCTAACACGTCAAGGTCATTTTACCAAGATGTCATTAGCAGCGAAAACAATTACGTCTCCTATTCAAAGTAGGCTTACGGGGATCGGACTGTTAGATAAAATATTTAAAACTCTATATTCCACAAAACTATAGAACCGATATATAGGGAATACAAATATTATCACACGGCACTATATTCCTCCGATTATCTAACACCGTTTTGCTGGAAACGTAAAAAATAGTCTAGTGCAAGTGGTTATGCATGAATCCGTGTGTCATTTTAGAGTGTGTTGCGTGTATAATTAGCGATGTACCCTAATTAACACAACTTTTCTAACACAACGTTAATCAACCATTGTCCTACAAATACCTGGCAACTTATCATCATAAAAGGAACCAATGGTCCGTATCGCGGACGTTTTGTCTTAAACCTTTGTTTGAGTCGTTCATAGCCAGTGAAGCATGGTGGTAACAAGGCGTGACCAGTTAATGATACAAAGAATCCATAAAAATTAATGATAACCAGGTGATATTGAATCCGACGGGAATGATTTCTAAGCAATAGCCGTCTTTTATTTTGTTTTTGTATTATATTAGTCATTCTATGTATAATGAACATTTCAATGAACTTTTGAAATCGAAAAATAATTCTTATCTTCTTAAAAGGAATTCAAACGCTATGAAATGTTATCTTTATAAAAACTAGAATTATTCAGAGCATAAATTCTGTGTTGTAGCTAATAATTTCAAATGGTATCCAAGGTTCATTCTTGTTTTATTCGCGTATATATTCGTATTTTGTTGGTATATATAAGTTTCAGTCAGGACAAGAGAGTGTTTGTTCCCCCAGCCCGTTACACTGAACGTGAAGTAGGAGCAGCATCAACTACCACTTATGTAGACTATGGTGTGTCTAAGTTGTGTATATGTCCCAAGGCCATAATATATGTAACAGAACAGAAAATAACAATTTTTACATTCTTACATGTCCATGTCTGGTCAGTTGTAACATATATATGTAATATGTAATGACCTTAATATGTATTACCTGACATTAACACGTAGGCACAAATTCTCATAGGGTATATAAACAGGCTGACCGCTCCATTCTGGGGGTCAGACACACTCTGGGACACACACTGGTGTGTGGCCCCTTTTGGGCTCACAATGTCAGGCACGACATATAAATTTTGTTACATGTCGTGAGACATAATCGTATTTGTAGTCATCACAAAGAAATCGACATTTTTTAACAAAATTTGAACGTTTTTTCATCTTATCCTGTCAACGCAACATTTTATCGTTTCATCAACATTGTGCATGATTTTTCTCTTGTGTGTTAGGCAAAACTATTTTACCCCCCGCCATAAAAATTCAAAATCTGTGTTGTAGTTCTTACAGTGTAATTGCCTATCTTTTATTTAGATCTTTTATCCAATGCTTTGACTTGTAGTTTGGCCCTAAATGACCTTGACTGTCGAGGGGCCGAAAAACTCACAATTACACGTATCGAATATATATATTTAAAAACTTTGAGCTAGAATATATATTGGATGATGTATTGGTTAAGTGTACATTCAAGGCCGGACTCAACTGTACGTCATGTATTACGTCTGACAATGGGGCCAGCATGTAGGGTATATGAACGTTTACCTGCTGACATTATGCAAAATGCGACTAAATGTAAGATAATAAAAAAATGACAAAAACAATAGATAAATCTAAAGACAAACTGTTGTATGCTTTATAACCTCTGATTCCTGAGTAACATTTCTCCGTGTACCATCAGCACCATATTTATAAGGGTTGCCTCCCTTACTATATGTGAAACCAATTTTGTCTACACATCTTCATTGTCGCTTAAATAACACTATATATACAAAGGAAGGATTTGCTCTACAATACATAACTTTTGCTAGATATGTCAACTACTTAAGTAACCCCCTCTAGGCCAAATCAACAAACAAATAAGGAGCAAAATAATGTAAACTGTATTCAACATTAGATACAATAAACTACATAATGTGTACTTACATATAAGTCTTATAAATATACTTAATAAGAGAGCATTTAGTCATTTTTGTCTCATCAAATTATTAGACCTGCTTGATTCGAACTTCTGCTAATTACGAGATAAATTCAAATCAACATTTTAGGTTCCTCTTATTTATACTTCTTTGCGAAAGGTAGCCTATTACGAATTTGCTTATGACGACTTCTCTTTGGTTACGAATTGATATCGCGGTCCCATTTCCTCTATAACAAAGTTCCCGGATTTCTGAAAGGGCTGAATGTGGCCTTGTTCCGAAAAGAAAAATACTATCAAATAAGTTTACAACTAATTACAGAATAAGGAAAATCTAAATACATTGTTACAGACATCGGAATTTGTGAGTAAGCTTAGCTAGTTACTACGTAATTTATTTGGGGTGCAATCAGTCATTTACTTTGATTAACGTATATGTATAGAAACTAGCGAATTTCTGTTATAAACGAAGAATCCTGGGCGCCTTGGGATTCATTATAGCAAAGTTTTACTGTTCATCCACCAACGTCAAACTGCTTTTGTTTGATTAATTAACGTCCTTTATCAGCTTATGGTCATATAAGGACGGCCTCCCATGCATGTAATGTGTTGCGAGAATGTTTTGCGAAGTGCGTGTTTTGGGAGACTGCGGTATATTCGCGTTGATATATCACTGAAGCATGCCGCCGAAGACATTCGCGTTGATATATCACTGAAGCATGCCGCCGAAGACATCAAGCGACACACCCCATCCGGTCACATTATACTGACAACGGGCGAACCAGTCGTCCCACTCCCTGTATACTGAGCGCTAAGCAGGAGCAGAAACTACCACTTTTATAGACTTTGGTCTGTCTCGGCCAGGGGACAGAACCAAGAGCCTTCCTTACAAAGGCGAACGCTCAACTCAAGGCCAAAAGTGAGGCGGTGCCAAGGGAGGCATCAGGAAAGATAAAGGCAGTTAGGAAGAAGAGAAAAGATATTATCCTAAATTTAGTCGCCTTTTACTATCATGCAATAGGGGCAGCAGGTACAATTCTAACGCCCTACCTGCAGGGTAGTCAAACTGCTACATGAAAAGTGTTAAAGCTGACAGGCAATTAGATTAGTAATATGGCTTCAGACAGAAGATGGTGTACATAGTACTACATATGATTATCATTTTCTAATGACAAAACAAAGCTATCAGACCACATTTTTTATTTTTTTTTCATCCATGCGTCTTAACGTATTAATCAGATTGGTATGGTTATAAGGGTTTAACGTCATCACCTAAATACAAAACATTCTCGCGTCATCGGCGCTCGAGCCACAATTTCCAGGAAATTCATTACCTTGCTAGCGATGCTACTTGTAGCCGGTTTCTTCAGATCGAGCAGGGATTTGCGTCCAAAAAAGTGCATTTCAGATTCATACATATTGACAAACTACTTGATTTTCTCAAAACTTTTCATTTGTACAGTTATTCAGGATAATGATTACGGATTTTAAAATCTATTCTCTTTCAAGGGGTTGGGGGTTGCGTGAGGCAACTAGAACACCAATCGAAAATATCAATATCGAAGAGAGGTGGGTGGTTAGGTGTGTTGGATAGAATATCGTTGGGATCTTTGCGCCCTCCCCCATTACGCATTTTAAGGCATACCGTCAATGACATCGGAAAGCACATCCCATCGGACAATGGACTCCCACTGGCTTAAAGCAACACTATACGTAACTAACAACAAAAAATCAAGTTAAATTTGACTCCGATATTGTTAGTATTTGTAGATGTAGTTGAAATAAAAATATATTTAAGAATATTTATAATATTTTTCAAAATAACTTTGGTATAACAGTTGTTGAAAGTCGATGCGTGTAAACATGCCTTCAGTTTAAACTGGTCGCCATAGAAGTTACGATTATTGCCGTTCTCGGAAGAGTTCAGACAGACGTTACGTAGTTACGGTAGTCACATGACGTTCCCGGCAAAGACGTTACAATGTCGGCTAACTTCGGCTTGTTTGACCAAGTGGGACCCACCTAGCGATGTTTAATATTTATTTGATTTTTATCAAAATATTCCGGATCATAATCGCTCATCTTGACTTCGATTTAATCCTGTCTCTGTATGATTTACAACAGGATTTTTTTTTCAACATTTTTTTAAAGCATGAAAAAATAAGAAAGATACGGATAGTGGGCCTTTCAACGGACAATTCAGTGAGGCAAATTCGTTACATAACCACCGAGCAAAATATGACATAAATGTATTCCTGCATTCCTTATGAAGCATATGACAAGAAATAGTGACACATTCCACAATATTATTAAGCATTTTGATTAATACCATTGAAATTCCAAATCGTTGATCAATACGATTAAGCAGGTACAACATGTACGCTGTACCCTTACCCGAGTCAAAGTCACGCACGTTATTCAAATGCAATACATAACCACTTAAGAGTTGATGAAATTATCTTTAGTAAAGAACATGCATCTTATAATGTTTACACAACTGTAAGAGCGTTTTGAGCAGTTCTAGACAAAAAAACTTTATTACACAGGCAAGGGTCAGGGTTCGGCATATAAGGATATGTGTAATGGCGATTGAACATTTAACATACAATTGACTACAGTGGGCTTTTCTGGCATATCACAGTTAAACCAACTAATCTAATTTTCATTAGAACTGGTTTGTTTCCGAAATATGTGCAAGTTTTAATGTAAACTTTGACCGAATTGCCCCTTTAATGCTAAGAACAAAATAAAAGCAGGTACAGAAAATATCACTGTTATAGACTATGGCGTGTCTGCAGCAAATGGACAGAACCCAGAGCCTTCTCATAGTGCGAGCGATCAATTGAAGACCAAGAGTGAAGCGGTGTCAACAGGAAAAGAGACAAAGTGAAAGATACAATAATCTGACGCCCTACCTGCTGGGCCGCAATTGCTGAAAGAAATAATGAATAAAGATATAAGCTATAGTGATCACAATTTGTTTAATAAATAGTCGCCTTTTCCTCCTGTCTTAAATTTGTGTGATCACGGACCCAGCAATAAATCATGTGAACGTATCCCTGGCACATGTTTAATAACGATGTTTTTAGCCTTTAAGCACGTGTAGATGTCCCGCGACTTTCTCAGATCGATTCTGTGTTATTAGGTCAATTAAATAATCAAATGTTGGTACCAATGGACGTGTCGCATGTGAGGCAGACAATCTCAAAAATCAGCAGTTTATATAATACCGACTGTCTAGATTATCATCAGTTTTTACTGTGCTTACAGAGGACAAACCGAAATATACCTTCATTATTGTCAATATTACCGCTAGTGTCAATATTACCTATATATTAAATTCAGTCATTATTGTCAATATTACAGTTATACAAATTCAATAACCATTGTCAATATAACATTAATACAAATCTATAATTATTGTCAATATTACCGTTAATATAAATACCATCATTATTGTCAATATAACAGTTAATACAAATTCATCATTATTGTAATATTACCGTTAATATAAATACCATCATTATTGTCAATATTACAGTTATATATTACAGTTAATAAAAACTATCATTATTGTCAATATTACAAATATACTATATTAAATCATCATTATTGTTAATATTACAGTTAATATAAATACCATTATTGTCAATATTACAGTTAATATAAATACTATCATTATTGTCAATATTACAGTTAATATAAATACCATCATTATTGTCAATATTACAGTTAATACAAATACTATCATTATTGTCAATATTACAGTTAATATAAATACTATCATTATTGTCAATATTACGTTAATATAAATACTATATTATTGTCAATATTACAGTTAATATACAAATACTATCATTATTGTCAATATTACAGTTAATATAAATACTATCATTATTGTCAATATTACCAAATTAATTATAAATACTATCATTATTGTCAATATTACAGTTAATATAAATACTATCATTATTGTCAATATTACCGTTAATACAAATACTATCATTATTGTCAATATTACAGTTAATATAAATACTATCATTATTGTCAATATTACCGTTAATATAAATACTATCATTATTGTCAATATTACAGTTAATACAAATACTATCATTATTGTCAATATTACAGTTAATATAAATACTATCATTATTGTCAATATTACCGTTAATATAAATACTATCATTATTGTCAATATTACAGTTAATATAAATACTATCATTATTGTCAATATTACAGTTAATATAAATACTATCATTATTGTCAATATTACCGTTAATATAAATACTTCATTATGTCAATATTACCGTTAATATAAATATTACATTATTGTCAATATTACCGTTAATATAAATACTTCATTATTGTCAATATTACAGTTAATATAAATACTATCATTATTGTCAATATTACCGTTAATATAAATACTATCATTATTGTCAATATTACGTTAATATAAATACTATCATTATTGTCAATATTACCGTTAATATAAATACTATCATTATTGTCAATATTACAGTTAATATAAAATACTATCATTATTGTCAATATTACAGTTAATATAAATACTATCATTATTGTCAATATTACGTTAATAAAATACTTCAATAATTATGTCAATATTACGTTAATATAAATACTATCATTATTGTCAATATTACCGTTAATATAAATCTATCATTATTGTCAATATTACAGTCAATATTACAGTTAATCAAATTCTATCATTATTGTCAATATTACGTTAATATAAATGCTATAATATTGTCAATATTACCGTTAATATAAATGCTATCATTATTGTCAATATTTTACAGTTAATACAAATTCTATCATTATTGTCAATATTACAGTTAATATAAATACCTATCATTATTGTCAATATTACAGTTAATATAAATACTATCATTATTGTCAATATTACAGTTAATATAAATACTATCATTATTGTCAATATTACAGTTAATACAAATTATATTATTTCAATATTACCGTTAATATAAATACTATCATTATTGTCAATATTACAGTTAATACAAATACTATCATTATTGTCAATATTACAGTTAATATAAATACTATCATTATTGTCAATATTACAGTTAATATAAATACTATCATTATTGTCAATATTACAGTTAATACAAATACTATCATTATTGTCAATATTACCGTTAATATAAATACTATCATTATTGTCAATATTACAGTTAATACAAATACTATCATTATTGTCAATATTACAGTTAATATAAATACTATCATTATTGTCAATATTACCGTTAATATAAATACTATCATTATTGTCAATATTACAGTTAATACAAATACTATCATTATTGTCAATATTACCGTTAATATAAATACTATCATTATTGTCAATATTACAGTTAATACAAATACTATCATTATTGTCAATATTACAGTTAATACAAATACTATCATTATTGTCAATATTACAGTTAATATAAATACTATCATTATTGTCAATATTACAGTTAATAACAAATACTATCATTATTGTCAATATTACAGTTAATACAAATACTATCATTATTGTCAATATTACAGTTAATACAAATACTATCATTATTGTCAATATTACAGTTAATACAAATACTATCATTATTGTCAATATTACCGTTAATATAAATACTATAATTGTTGTCAATATTACAGTTAATACAAATGCTATAATTATTGTTTTTATTACCATTCATGTCAATACTATCATTAAGCATTACCGTAAATATTACTATGTATCATCACAAGCTTATTAACGATGTTGGACTGATCAGATACTGAGATGAAACACTTTATGAACAAGCATTAAAGGAAAGTTATTTGTAAATTGCTGGCGCGTGCTGTTATCTTTTGGTGATGCCGCGTGCATACTAGAACCTAAAGTTATGTCACAAGCTAAATAACGATGCCAAGATCTGTTTATAAATCTCTATGTACATGTAAGTAATCAAATATAAAATACTAAAAAAAATCTTTTCCCCTTAAAGCGATTACGTTTCATTTAGGACGACGGCAGGAAACATAAGACAACTCGCGGTAGAGAATGTTATTTAATTACATTTACATTTACTTGTCTCTTCTACTATATAAACTAACCAAGGTAAAGAGAAATATATGACGGTATAACTGACACCCAAAACGTGACCATTATGATGTCACTAATGTTGACGTGGTGACGTCAACTGATCACCGTCAAAATGAATGTGTTGAGTTGATAATGTAAATATAAGCATTAAACTTTCTTCCTATGGCATCTATGGTTTATATAGACGCCGGAGTTTTGTAGACAATCATTTCATAATGTGCTGGCGCGCATTATGAAGATTGTCTGCAAAGCTCTGGCATGTATATATACCAAAGGTGCCATATGAAGATATTTTAATGCTTAAATATCGTTCAGGAGATGATGATACAATGTAGGTGTATTATTTACGGTTGAAGCTTAGAACTTTTACGACTCTACGGCACTACAAAATTCATTTAACAGTTATATTTTAAAGTCAAAAATCCGTTTCGGTTTAGATAAATATATACAAACATAATATCATTAAAATTGGTTGTTTAACGATTATTGTGTTTTTTTGTTGTAAAATTATTAAAATGTTTTACCTTATTTTATGCAACACATCTTAGATCATGTCAGTTAGAAATGACCCCTCATTTCATTTAAGAATACCACTGAAACATCGTATGTTCTCTCCCGACATTTCACTGACAACGGGCAAACCAGTCGTCCCACTCTCTGCCCTGCAGGTAGGGCTTTAGAATTGTACCTGCTGCCCCTATTGCATGATCGTAAAAGGCGACTAAATTTAGGATCTTATATTTTCTTTTTTTCCTAACTAAGTGGCTTTATGTTTCCTAATGCCTCCCTTGGCACTGCCTCACTTTTGGTCTTGAGTTTAGCGTTCGCCCCTGTGAGGAAGGCTCTGGGTTCTGTCCCCTGGCCGAGACACACAAAAGTCTATAATAGTGGTAGTTTCTGCTGCTGCTTGATCTTTTCGACGGCATGCTTCAGTGATATAGCACTATAAAGAGGAAAACAGTTCCACTATACAAGAAGACACAACACGAACATACCGCAGTCTCCCAAAACACCACGCACTTCGCATTCGCACACACTACACGCTGCATACATGGGAGGCCGTCCTTACATGACCCTGGCTGTTAATAGGACGTTAAAATAATCAAACAAACAAAATTCTTCATACTGAGCGCTAAGCAGGAGCTGAAATTACCACTTATATAGAAAATGGTGTATAGACCAGGGAAAAAATCCAAAGCCTTACGTGAGGCAGTGTCATTGGAGACGTCAGAGGAAAAATACCCTAGATCGCCAACGGTCAGCCAATCTTTTTGATAGTCCAAGAAGTATTCAGTGGGCAAACATCTAAAAGGAAATTAAAAAAAAATACCCACAACAACTTTGATGTCAATATCCGCATAATCATAGTGTGATGCTTTCCAGCAGACAACAATCACGAAATATGAGACAAGTTTGACAGTTTGATACACGAGGAGATGATTAGCCCATACTTACAGAGATATATCTATTCTTTTTGTCTTGTGGCTGACATAACCAACTTCCATAGTTTTATTGGTGATCAATCTAAAACGACGCCTGTATCTGATAACACAGGAAGATACATGGAAACTAAACTCGTTGATGTTCTGATCTCCATTGGTATTTATCTATCTACGTCACCAGTAAAATGTGACTTTCATAAAGAAGTTCTCCTGCTTGTTTTACAAAGGGTCACGAACGATCACACACTATCATTGATTTTAGTGACATGTGTGATATATTTCTGAAATCGTGGGTACACCGTTTCATGTGGCCTAGCTCGAGATTCCCGCCGCCGGCTCGCAGATTTATTTTTCTATATCAGCTCCAGTGTCCCGATAGGGAATGTGTAGGTAGATACATTGACTTGTTATTTCGTTACAGATTAACATTCTCTTTGTATTTATATATGGTTTGTCAGTAAAACTTTAGAAGAGTCAGGTAGATGATAAAGTAGAAATACATCACGATTACGTAACATACAACAGAACTATGTTACTGTTATTGAGACACACGTTTACAAGTTACATATAAACAAGCAGATGAATGGAACCCAACAGGTAACAGATGAAGGAACCCATTGATAGCAGTAATGGCTTTAAATACCACATGACGTTGTCGAATATCTCAAAAATACGAATATCGGAGCCAAACCGGGCTTCAATTGTCAATTGAATATTTATTTTCCTATTGTTTGATACGAAGCTATAAAACGTGACGACATAAGAAAACTTGAACTTAAGTATTGATGTATTAACAGTTCGCTATCATTATAAAGACAATCCTGTTTTTGAAAATTGCTTTCAAAATTATGCCTATTTCTGTCTACCAATATTAACTCAGAAGAGGTAGTTATCCAGAGAAGACAGTTTACACCCACACACTATTGGAGTTTCCTGTAGGAGAACTGAGCGGAAGTAAGGGCGAAGATTGGTCGGATGATGTACGTCAATATGCTCCGGGTACCATGGCTGATGGCGTGAAAATGATAACGAGCTCTTATAGAATCGAAGATAAAGCTGTTACTTAATTTGATATTGTCTTAAACTTCAGTTTATAATCTAAAAGCATATAGAATGGAGGTGTGATTTGCAGGAAACAGTACTGCACAAACCTAGTATTAATAAGGGTATATGTCCTCAGTTTTAACGGAAAAGATCTGCATTATGTCCTTAAAGGTTAAAAGATCTTGTACTGTGAAGTGGTAATATATTTATTTTTTGAGCTTTTGGTCTAGTATAGTCAGGGTCATGTTAGGACGGCTTCCCATGTATGCAGTGTGTAGCGTGTATGAAGTGCGAGGTGTGTGTTTTAGGAGACTGCGGTATGTTTGTGTTGTTTCTTTTTATATAGTGGAACTGTTGCCCTTATGATAGTGCTATATCACTGAAGCGTGCCGCCGAAAACAACAAGCAACACACCCTACCCGGTCACTTTCTACTGACAACGGGTCGTCCCAATGTAAAAGACGGGTGTACATTCCTCACGTGTGCGACAAGACCTCCCACATCCAACAACCAACCATGTGTTATATGAAAAGTTCTTTATAACAAAAGACAGGATTTTTTTTTTTCTTTTGAGCAAGTTTTGAATACATGTATATGCTCATTTTCATAAAGATAAAGTATTAGGTATATTAAACAAATGTTTAATATGTTTTATAGCACATTTTAATTATTAAGGGTACATATTTGTCTTACGACTTTTGCAACGTTTGACGTGTCATACACCGGAGAGTTAGGTGGTAATACTTGTACGAAATATAACGCCGAACCATTCAAACTATTTTCCACCAAGATTTAAGCGTCGAACCTTATAATGCCTTAGGCTTCCACCAATGTCATCAAATTAAACAATATTTTCTGAAATTGATCGTCTGACTCCGTTTTTATAGAGTCTCTGTGTGGTTCTTTAGAGTCCTAGAAGGGTCGTATTTATGATGCAGAATATGACCATGGTTAATGTGGACAAGTCGTCCATGATAACCATAGACTCTCTAGAGCTCGACATGTGATACAGGTGAAAAACGATTCCAGCAACTTAATGATAACTTAATCCTGTAATATTTGAAATATTCTTTACTATAATAACAATATTGAATTGATTCCATCATTGTAGTTTATGATGCCCATACTTTCGGTTGTATTAGTTTATCAAGAGAGTTAATTAAAGTTCAGATTGGAAGTGCCTGCTTCAGTGGGACATTAATTTGAATATCTGCCTTAGAAGTGGTATAAAATAAGATCGGACATGTGGGACATATATCGGGCATGTGCAACACCGCTCGGACATGTGGAATACAGCTCGGACATGTGGGACATATATCGGACATGTGCAACACCGCTCGGACATGTGGAATACCCATCGGACATGTGGGACATTTATCGGACATGTGCAACACCGCTCGGACATGTGGAATACAGCTCGGACATGTGGGACACTCGGACATGTTCTCGGACATGTGGAATACAGCTCGGACATGTGTGGACATATATTCGAACATGTGAAACACCGCTCGGACATGTGGAATACAGCTCGGACATGTGTGACATATATCGGACATGTGGAATACACCGCTCGGACATGTGGAATACAGCTCGGACATGTGGGACAATTCTCGGACATGTGGACATACAGCAGGACATGTGCGACACAGCTCGGACATGTGGAATACAGCTCGGACATGTGGGACATATATCGGACATGTGGGACATATATCAGACATGTGCGACACAGCTCGGACATGTGGAATGCAGCTCGAACATGTGTGACACGGTTAGTTAAATTACTCACGTCGTCTTTAAATAAGTTCGGAATCTTGGAGTTTTGTCTTGATGACAATGATACGGTATATATTTTGAACTAGATAAATAAAGTTTCAGATTACTCGATGATACATACTTATTTGTTCCCCAATTCAAAGGTGGCGTTACTTTATGTTACTTTATCATTCATTATTACTACAACATTAAAAAAAATTAAGAATCCAAATTATTTGTTAAATTGTTATGAACAATAGAATTATTTCAATAAACAATAGAAGAGAGCTAACTCCTTCAATGAATGGGCCATAAAGGAGGATGAATGTAGTGTAAAACATTGGCATCTATTTGAGTCTCTGCGTTTCTGATTATTCAACTTGGATAATGAAACTTCTTACTCAGAGTCTAATACTAAAACGTCATACCCTTTACTGACACACAATTAACTAAGAATGACGTCGATTATAGGGTCTTGTTAAGCTGAAAGATGTACAGCAATTCCATGAAAATAGAATTAGGTGAGAAAAACAGCTTGTTCGTGACGAGGTCAATAACGCCAGAACAAAGGGATTTGCTCCCTGGATTCCAGAGCTGTTTGAAGTATGAAATGACCAACGTCTGAGATAAATCCTGAGAAATCATCAGGACAATTGGTACACTTTACATAATGAGATAGGTTTCGCGGAGATCTGTGCGGGGGGTCGTCTGTCAGGTACGCCAATATCAGCACGGAACGTCACGTACTGTCGTTATTACAAGCTGAAATCATACAGCGGCAATGTTATATCACTCATAATGTTTTTAGGATAATAAGGCATGCATTCTTAATCTGAACATCACATAATGTCGTGGGCTTTAATAACGTACATACCATGCTTTCATTGGCTCTGTACCACAACGAGGTTAATTATTACTTTGAGGAAAGCTTTGGATAACATATAATAATGTGTATGCCAATAAAGATGTTGTTTCCGAGCCTGCTTAACGGTCACAGAGTATTGTCATGATGATTAAACAACTGCATTTATAATGTGTAATACACCGAATTGATATGCCAAATTAAAATGCACAACTCTGACTTAAATGCGGAACAGAATAACCATGTTAGCATACCAAATTAAAATGCTGCGTTTAACATGCTAGATAATTGCAATTCAGATACTAATTAATTTTGCAAAAAAATGCAATGAGTATGCAGATACATCGACAACAAAATAGTAAGAATTACAGATGTATGTAGTAAAGCGTGCAAAAAAGTAAATACCTTTTTGAAAACATCCTAACTGTCTCATTCCTGTTCTTCCTAAGTAGTACCCCAGTATAATGTGAGGAGTTTGTACTGTCGGTGGTTTGTGTCTGACTTGACCTTGATCCTACTTGTTCTTCCTATGTAGTACCCCAGTATAATGTGAGGAGTTTGTACTGTCGGTGGTTTGTGTCTGACTTGACCTTGATCCTACTTGTTCTTCCTATGTAGTACCCCAGTATAATGTGAGGAGTTTGTACTGTCGGTGGTTTGTGTCTGACTTGACCTTGATCCTACTTGTTCTTCCTATGTAGTACCCCAGTATAATGTGAGGAGTTTTTACTGTCGGTGGTTTGTGTCTGACTTGACCTTGATCCTACTTGTTCTTCCTATGTAGTACCCCAGTATAATGTGAGGAGTTTGTACTGTCGGTGGTTTGTGTCTGACTTGACCTTGATCCTACTTGGTGTACCCCAGTATAATGTGAGGAGTTTGTACTGACCTTGATCCTACTTGTTTTCCTATGTAGTACCCCAGTATAATGTGAGGAGTTTGTACTTCGGTGGTTTGTGTTGACTTGACCTTGATCCTACTTGTTCATGTAGTACGTATATGTTTTGATGTTACCGCTATATACCCGTATGTGAGGAGTTTGTACTTCGGTGGTTTGTGTCTGACTTGACCTTGATCCTTTGTTTTCCTATGTAGTACGTATAATGTGAGGAGTTTGTACTTCGGTGGTTTGTGTCTGACTTGTTGATCCTTGTTCTTCCTATGTAGTACCCCAGTATAATGTGAGGAGTTTGTACTGTCGGTGGTTTTGTGATGTGTACCCCATATAATGTGAGGACTTTGTACCTTGATCCTACTTGTTCTTCCTATGTAGTACCCCAGTATAATGTGAGGAGTTTGACTGGAGTGGTTGTACTTGACCTTGATCCTACTTGTGTAGTACCCCGTTTGTGTCTGACTTGACCTTGATCCTACTTGTTCTTCCTATGTAGTACCCCAGTATAATGTGAGGAGTTTGTACTGTCGGTGGTTTGTGTTGACTTGACCTTGTCCATTGTTCTTCTATGTAGTACCCCAGTATAATGTGAGGAGTTTGTACTGTCGGTGGTTTGTGTTGACTTGACCTTGATCCTACTTGTTCTTCCTATGTAGTACCCCAGTATATGTGGGAGTTTGTACTGTCGGTGGTTTGTGTTGGACTTGACCTTGATCCTACTTGTTCTTCCTATGTAGTACCCCAGTATAATGTGAGGAGTTTGTACTGTCGGTGGTTTGTGTTGGACCAGACCTTGATCTTGCAGCACAATATGCCTGTCACCCTTTTTATACCCTTGTATAATTTCTTGCTATCCGTGAAATCAAGTGTATTAAACCTTGCAAATCTTATAAAAAAAACATCAGCTTTTGGACGACATTTGGTTCTTAATTGACTGGATTCGCTTAATGTCTTCTGTGCTAGTAACATTAAAATTGCTTTAATAATAAGGTTGGTACAATATATAACAAGGAGAAATGATTAGTAATGGTCTGAAAATGCTCCTGTTCAGTTTATAAGGGAGAATAGAACAACCTACAATACTTCATTTTGCTTTGTCTGGAAACAAGAACAATTCGACAGTAACAGCCATAAAGTTCCCTGGTTTCGAACAATGTTTTCAGTGCCTTCTTTAACAGGCTGTAAACAAAATGCAGAAATGGAATTAGTTTCAACTTACAGTCACATGTCGGTTCAATAAATCCGCAATAGTTGATAAAGTATAACCGTGGTTAGCGCTTTAATATTTTGGCGTCAAATTCCTGGCGCAAAAAACCGTATAAATGAACTTAACCTTCTTGTCCTTGAGATGTATTCGTGTCATCAGGTGACCATTCCTGTACTTGGCAGACTATTTTACGTGACACATCGATCGGATGACGGCATTTTATATGTATATACCAATTAGTTTAACACATATCAGACGTTTTCCTCAGACATGTAATGAAACACGTCAATCATATACTACATATTTACTGGTAGTAATGGGATATCGATCATCTAACAGTAATCAATCCTTTGTATTACATTTACACCTTCGGGGAATCATAAAAATCTGATTTAAGCATTTTCCGCCCACGCGGGAATCTGCTCCTACGTATCAGGGTCGGGGCCCGGGGGACACGGGTTACGGCGTGCGTGGGCCCGAGGGATCCCTGGCTGATGAACATTATGACGAGCAGACAATGTAAAACAGGATGAGTTTACAACATACAGACTTCCTGGTGCCGTGAGTAGGCTGATTTAGGCAAGGTTAACACGACCAACAAGGACTAAATTGCAAAACCGAGACTGTTTCCGGTAAATTATAGGTGTCGCTGTATATTTCCGCTTTCCAACATATATCGTTAGGTATCTCATTTCCGGCCCGAAATGGAATACCGTTTCGCTGTATACGAGTTGTCAATACCAGATCGAATTATCAAAGCACGTTCGGCATCTCTTGATTTTCAAAGACAAATCTAGAGAGCGACTTCCTTATTTATACGTTTGGTATACACTCTGGTATACTAAAAGCTTATCATAATGTGACTCATCGCATGTAGTTTAATGTACCATTCTTTGCAAAAGATAACACTAATTCATCTGCTTGGAAACGCATCACACAAATAGGACATAACTGTTTCGCCACTTTGTCAGACAATTGATATGGAACAGTTTTTCAAAGAGACATGATTTTCAGTGCTTTAATGCAATTTTGTTAAAACCAACGATACTATTTGCAATCGGTTGGAACATTGAAACTTTCATCGTATCTCGTTATCAAATATTAAATTATAAATATGTTTTTTTATCGAGATTTAAATCAAAATCAATGTTTTGCTTTTGAAGTTAACCTTGAGTAGTGTTAAATATCATCTTTCCCCTGCGGGTCGTTAAATATCCCAGCTTTGAAGTATATATATGATGAGTGTGAAGCTAAGATTCCTGTGCGGGTATCAAACATCCAATCTCTTATTGATTGATATATATATATATATATATATATGTATCCTGTAAAAACGAATATAAGATAATTAGGTCTTATTTGTAACAGTATTTTATCACTTGGAGAAATCTTAGTTTAATTTGATTATTGATTTCGAAAGGGGAAGGTTTCCTACCAGTGTAGCAATTAGCTTCTTTAAGACTTTGCTATCTATGTCACCTATTGATGTGGCACGGGATTTTTTTTTCATATATCATAATTGTCTTCTATCAAAATTTGAATTTTCCAAAACAACACTCTATATATCATTTAAATGTCATTTTTATTGGTGTAAAATGCAGCTAAGTATTTAGCTTAATTTATGCATCGGAAACACCAATACAAGTTTTATTTTATTAGACTTTTGTAGAATTTGTTTGTGTTAATAATGTCCTTTTCTTCAGCATATAGACTAATTCGAGTTATGCCCCCTTGTATGGATTTTACATTTTGTCGGTACGAGTTATGCCCCTTTGGGATAGAGGAAGGGCATTTGATTGGTCAATGTGTCCGAAAGGGGTTACAGACCCCAAATATTTCATCAGAACCCTAAGCGTCAGGCAGCCATATTGAAATTTTCCTCCTCAACAGTTTTAACCTGTTTTGAATATGGCTTTTAGACTTTATTTTTGAATTCCCGCCCTTTCCCACCCTATAAAGGTTTTTTATTTTGTATATCTCACATACGGGCTAAACGGCGATTTTTTCTTTGTAAACCCCCACATTGGCTTTTTGGTTTATTTAATTCTTGAAGCAACTATTGTTTTATGTGCATTTCAGGCGGTTTTTACTTTGTAACCCCCACATTGGCTTTTTGGTTTATTTAATTCTTGAAGCAAATATTGTTTTATGTGTGTTTCACATAAATTTTGTCTTGTATTTTATTGATTATCATTTGCTGTTGATTTAATAAATACCCTGTCACCCTCTGTGAGGGTGGCCTTATTCATTCAATATAGTTGTTGAGTTGTTACTTGTAAGTGTGTAGATGCATAAAGACATTACCGTTTTAACTTATGCAAGGTTTATAAAAAGCTGCGCTAGATGTATCAGGTGATATTATTTCGGGGTCTATTCGTAATAATTCAATATTTATAAACGCTGTTGAGATGAGTAAGAATTATCATTATAAATATCTTGTACATAAAAGCACAATGGAATAAATGAATTTCGATTTTTACGTCAAAGGTTGATGAGCAATTCTTATTCAGAGGTGAACACTGTGCAAAGGTTTGTGTCTGTTTTGTGATCCACTATTTACATGCAGAACGATTTTAAAGATGCTGGACTGCTGGGAGTTTTACGTGACACTAGTAAAGATATAAACATGGATCAACCAATGTGCACAAAAGCGGTGTTCTGAGCGTATTTCAATCACTTTATTGTCAAACATATACCGTCACTCGCAAGGTTTTATTCAACAAGTGATATAAATATAGATCCGGTGGAAATGTTCCTTCTGTCTAGGCTTTTTAACATTGCCCAAACGGAGATTGCTTGTAGATCTGAATCCGATATGTGTGTACATATTTCTTGCATGATAGCCAATATCCTTTTTATATCTGCCATTTTTCCGCGTTTGCAATTTCCTCTAGCAACCTCGTCAGCAACGACAGCTTACAACTAAACCGAGTCTGTTTAACTGTAATCAAGACATGTGACATTGACCTTTAACAAAGCTGGAGTTCCCGCTATCTGTATGTCGCTGTCTGTCACTATATATGGGAAGATACCATGTATATTGCATATAATGATATTAATGTTTACGAACTTATCATTTAAATAAGATCCATCTTGCTTCTATTCACGTCAATATTCAGCATGCTTATATAATGATTACCCCGGATGTTGATATTCCCTTTTTATCCTATTTGGTATTATCATATCCCGTCCAGTCTGCTGCCACATTAAGTCTGTGTAGACTACTTTTCCTTAAAACATCGCGGTAATGTAAAATATACAGTACAGGTGAAAATACGTTCCAGAAATCGTAGAAAAAACAGTCAACGTGTACTATTTAAATGTAAATATTATTGGCTTTATCACATATCAAGCTGTTCCCTGTACATTAGTTCAGCAAAGAAACAGTATTGTGTTATGAGACCAGAGCCAGGCCATTGTTGTGATTCCTAAAGCTTTGGGATGACGTTTGTTGTATTTTAAATATCACCATTGCAGTAAAATTACAATGGGACGGAAACCCGTAGCAATTCCAATTTATTAAATGAATTCTACAAAATTCGCCCAAATGGTGGTGTAATATTGGTCTGTTTACATGTAACACTGCTGGTTAGGATTATTTGGGTTTAGAGTTTAGTCACAACGTATTCAGTAATTGATCGAAAATCGATTCGTTTTCAGTTTTCGACCATAGATCCTTGGAATTGAGTTATCAGACTATCTTTTCTCTATGTTTGCATAATTGTATAAAATTTAAAGGCAAGCAATAAAACCAGGAAATACACATTAAACAAACTGTACCTCAGATATCCAAAGGAAAATGTGTTTATTACATTCAGAAGATTGTTTATCGACAAAGGTACTTGAAATATATATAAACTTACATGGTAGCTTTGTTACTTCAGAATCCTTTAACGTGCTAGATAAGCCGAATATCATTACAGTGTAACCACAAAGAAGTGATAACAATCCGTTTGCTAACCCAGTTGGATTTTAGCATCACAGAGTTATCCGTATATGCGATAAATCGCCTTTATGACATATTATTCCTCCGTTAACAATTCATAAAACTTCTAAATCTCGATATTTATTATCAATTGTTAAGTTTCAAGGTCGATATTAAAATCTCACACTAAGATACAATATCCACACTACTGTACAACGCGATATCAACACGTTGAAAACCCGTATTCTGTTTTTATGAACATCGATATTTACAAACGAAACAGAAGATTGACATCCGATACACATTTCTCTTAAACAAATCATGTTTTATATGCACTTGGAGCTTTGGATGGCATTTTTGAAAATGTTCCAAATAACGATTAGTTCAAATACATACCATATACATGGCTTTTCGCGGGTCACTCTTTTATAATCTAGAAGTGTTAATTTGGCGAAATCGAAATTCATCCATTTACCATATCAATGACCCACGAAAATAACCAGTAAAGTTTTTAAAATGTTGTCTTCTATGGCGAAATAGCGTATCAATCAGCATTGTGGCGAACAGACTCACATATTTATACTTCAAATCAGGTTATTCCCCCAGTGATTATGAAAAAAATCATTGGAATATAATCGTAAACCAAGGGTAACACTGGGCCCTGCTCATTTTCAATAGCAGTAATACCTGTATATTTTATCGACTTTAAGTACGCTTTATGCGCAAGTTTTTATTCCGGATCACAGATCAAAGTGTTGTTGTGAATATAAAGTAGAATTAAAACGTGTTGTTGTGAATATCTAGTAGCATTGAAAAGTGTTAACTTGGTAGTAGTGCATCAATACTTGTAGAAGCATTAAAAGTTGGTATGACGTCAATACGTAATAGATTGAAATTTGTAAGTACAGACTAATTCGCAGTGCTATGTAACTGGCAGTCGATGCTACCTTGCTTTACAAGAGTGACAGCTGCAACATTCATTGTCACTATCAAAGAAAAACAATATTGTTATGCAAAGTTTTAGTTATCAAGACATTGGTTTTTTCCCCTTAAGTAAAATGATTAATGCAGACGTTACGTAAATTTTTGCTACCCTTTTCACAGTATTATCCGGATAAAAATTCTACAATCAATTGGATAATGTTTTATATTAGACATTTTGCATTGATTAAACGTATCGACTTGTATATGCTATTCCCAGCCGTGTAAACACCAGCCACGACGGTACCATGTAAAGTAAGCCGTGGGTCCTGTAGAATGGACAAAATCGCAGGTTTCCTTTTTCTTTGTAAAGTATACCAATTGATATCTATAAGGGTCAAAATGGGTATTAAAAAATTGCAGAAAAAAAATAAAATAAATAACTAAATGAATGAATGAATGAATAAATAAATAAATAAATAAATATAAATAAATAAATAAATACAACATATTCAAACATTGATGATGCGAGACGATTACCAACGATCACGATTTTCGCCGCATTATCATCATTGTTCTGGTAAACCAAGAAAACCATGTGATATTGTTTTACGATTTAACCGGTGTCGTTTGATTTGAACCTCAGTGATTACAAGGAATTGATTTGCCTAGGTAGAAAGTATTCTTAGAACCATATCAAATATATAATGCTTTAACTGATGAATTGAACTAGCACTTTAGTACGTGTTGGCCTAGTCATTGCGTGCGGACATCAAATATGCATGAACTAATTATCAAGTGTTTACCGATGTGGTGTTGATGAGATACAAACACGAGCACTGTCGCGTAAGGGTCATTTTTTGTAGATGTGAAACACGTACACATACCTGTGTTGAGTATTTCATTAATTGGTTTTTTTTTACTCAGAGAACTGAGAACTGTTAAATAATGTGTTTTCGTGTCAAACGCCAATATATGATGTCACGAATGCGTTACAACAGGCCGTTTGTTTAGTTGTTTATTAATGTTCTATGACGTTCTATTTCGTTGCATTAATTTGCCGTTTTATTACTTAACGATGTGCGTGTTATAATTTTAGATTGTAATTTATCAAGGCGGCATTTGGTTTTTAGCGATTTGGTCCGAAATGCAACTGATAGGTTGATTTAAAAACACTAAACGAAAAGAGACAAATGCAAACATAATCTGTCATTTGCTTCATTTTAATAGATTTTTGATACTCGTTTCGATTTTTGTTTTAAATTCTAGACAGAAATGAGTTAGATGATGTTGTCAGAATAAACATTGATTTCATGGAAATCGAAATGCAGGACAATTGTCAGTAGGCGGTGTCGATTGGCTAATGTGTTCCCTGGAGTGAAACGTGTTTCATGTTTAAATGCGCAGTGTTTCATTCTGATCATGCAATGCTCCTCTGGTGGATTTGGGTGTTTTGTTGAAAGCTTTGCAGGTCAAAGAAAACCGTATTTGCTAAATTATCGCTTGTAAAGAATCCAATGCTCACCAGGAAACACGTTATTGCCTGCGTGACGAAGTCGTTGCATTCATTTTTTTGTTTCACTAATACCTCATTTTCTTTACTGACAGCACAAATTAATTTGAAAATAGCATTATCAGATTTTAGCAATACCTCCGTTCCAATCCATATTTTTATTTTAATTATATTTTTTTACATCTCCAAAACAATATTTTTCATATAGGTTCTCATATATTTGTGCTCAACTTTCATTCACCACAAACATTTTCATTTTTTTTATATTATTCCTGGATTTTATTAGTTAATATCACATTTATCGATTAACTCGAAATACAAGCTTATAACATATATAGAGATTTCCAACAAGCGTTTGAAACCTCTAATTAATGCAATGAAGAAGCAATTACTAGATAAATATTTATATTGTAATTATTACGAATATTAGACCTTATGCAGACCATCAAAATAAGATAAATGTAAGATAGTTGCAGAGACAAAATATTAGATGGAAATAGGTGGGAATCTATCGTTTAATATCCCGTCTTTACACTACACTCTAATAACGTGTACGCGGCGTCCAGTTCACGCTTTATGATGCTCGACCGCCTTCAGAGCATATTATATATCAATCATTTGGACAATAACTCATGTTTAATCCTATACATATATGTCTAATTAACACATTCAAATACATATAGAATACGATTTGATCGCGATCAAAACACGGAATTTCCACCCAGGTATTGATATCAGTAATAATAAAAAGATTTTTTAAATCTGAATTTTAAGTTGACTCTTTGGCCCCGCCTCCAGAACATAATCATATTAGTCAGTTGGGCAATAATTGATGTTTAATCGTATACATATGTCTAAATAACACATTTATATGCATATAGAATAATGTGTATTTTTTTATTGTCTGCGTAATGCGTACCTAATTCCATATAGGGCTTAGTGCCATAGTGTCATAAATTTTCAATTATCGTAATAGTGTAAAGAAATAACTTTGTTACTGAAGAAAAATAATAATTGACTTTAATAGTTGAAATTACCATTCGTTGGCAGAGTAGAACCTTAAAATAATATTATTCATTACTGTCCATAGAAGACGATGTATCCACAATAATGAGAAATGAGGTACGATTCCAAAGCATCTTACAGCTAAAAGAGACAATGGCAGATGCAATACATCGATTGTGTTTATGTTTTAACAGTGCAATATTAAGCATGTTTGGGCGCGGGATGTTGCATCATACTAAAATACGAAAACATCAGTGGATGTCGGGTGACGATCATGTAATGTAATAAAATAGTCCAAATTGGTGATAAGCAAGTTCGCCTACATAATGATTTCCTTTAATATCTCCATTATATGATGTAATTATGTTTATCATTAAATTCTTGAAGTTATTAAATTGTATTCGATTAATGTAATTGGACATTTTCTTCGCCATATCAAAACAAGATTATGTCTGTGATGACGCTTTCTTCCTGTTATAAACTCTTTGATGGATTTACAGCTATCACACTACCTCCTCTATATTAAACAAGCCCAACTTAGTTGCATATTGAAATAATTAAATTTTGCTTGTAACGAGAGTTTTCATTTGCTTCAAAAATGTTTTTATCAGCCCATCAAAAAAAAAAAAAAAAAAATGACGTGGCCGTTTGTAACATCGCTTCCTATTGGTTGGTATAAATGCCTAATGATTACACGGGAAAAGAGTCTAAGAATGAATATAAGGGATTTACATGAGCAGATTTTGTTTATGCTATATAGATACAACGCTAAATTCCAAGTGCACTCTCATCATTGACCACTTCAGGTTTGAAATAATAGCAAATTCCTGGTAGTAGTTGTCATGTTCAGGGGAATTGAGTAATTTAGAATAAGAAAAATAATACGACCATACTTTTAATTGTAGAATGAAAGAACTGCTCAGTACAAATCAAGTTTTAATGTTTTTCACACAGGAACCATGCGAGCCTGCGGTGATTCATGTTCAACTGAATATAGCTGATATTTGAAATCACGCCATACTGGATGACTCTTTGACCTTTGAAGTCACGCAAATTCATCATTAAACTAATTCATCAAAATTAGTTTATTAAATATACCAGAGTAAGTATGGAACTATTTCTATAATGTATGTCGGAATATATTACATAGACATGACAGCACAAACATGGCATGACAGAAAATATATAACTTGATCTTTAATGTATATAGTTCTATGCAAAGTATAAACCGAAGTGATGTCATACCAAATAAATTGTCCTACTTAATTCTAAAATTGAATCATATAGGATATTTATACGTATAAATTGAATAATTCTTGCGGTTTTTTTTTTAATTGCACTTTTTTTTTTATTTTAAATGAATTTCAGAAAATACCAACATTCTATGCGTTAGGTCAAGACTATGTATATATGAACCTGGATATTTTCATTAATCTAGAGAGATCAACGCATTTCGATTCAGCACTATCCCACTCATCTTCGATATCCCATGGGTCGTTATACCCACTCCAACATTATGTCATCGCAAAGCTGAAGAGCCTGAGTGTGACGACCGATGAAATAGGCAGTTTGGTCTATTGAATCATATCAAAAGAATCGAATACGATATACTATGGCTTTGAAGTTGGGCACCGTGTTAATCTTCCAAGAAAGTATGTAGGTTTGTGATTGGTTAGAATTAACATTTCAAAAGATAAAAAGTCCTGATATAAAACGAGACAACATTAGACTTTATAATGGATACCAGACGAGACTAAATACTATAAACCAAAAGGAAATAAAAGGATCACGCAAAATAGTACATTTTGATAAAGGACCAATATACGTAACTTTTCAATATGAAAGACGTGTATTATGATATCATTCCGTGCAGATAAACCTATGATATTGAATGGTCAAATATGCCTGCCATCTTGAAACTGTCGCTATTGCAAAACTGACAATTACCGAAACTTTTCGTATAATCATTGGCCTACTAATTTTCTACGGCCGATAACATGTTTGTTTCTGGTTTTTCCCATGCGAAGTCGATCGGATCACGTGATATTTTCCGGAAAGCGAGACTTTATATGAACTTCTTTTTTTTCCGTTTTAGTTTGTATTTATTGTAGGCTACAATAATTATTTTATTTTTTTTTTAAATATTTTTTTCGAAACTTCACATTTGGTCTCTACAACAACTTATCTGGCTTTAGTCAACATTTTATGCAGAGAGAGAACGTGGTAATTTTCCTGCTATTGTTGTGATTACAATACAAACTGAAAGTTACGTATTATTGGGCCTTTTTGATAGTTCTCTAAATAACAAGACAGTTAAAGTAAGAAGTATTCCTACACTTTACCCACAGAGTGTTTAGATTAAGATGCTGTGTTTGTCCCCTCTCCTGATCAGATACTGATTGGTTACTTATATTCCTACACTTTATCCACAGAGTGTTTAGATTAAGATGCTGTGTTTGTCCCCTCTCCTGATCAGATACTGATTGGTAGAATAATAACGGACTACCGTTTACCCTTCCATCTCAATGATACCAAATAATGGCCGCCTACCAAAGTGGTTGGCTCAGTCATGAAATGCATATGAATTAGTCAACGATGTACGTATCGGTGCAGGTGATTTGTCATAGAAATTGGACGAAATTATTCTAAAAGCTCATATTACGAATGGAAGTCAACCCTTAAGAGGAAAATGTAGGTTTTTCGTTAGCTGCAGATTAAAAGTTAATGTCTTTGGCAACAGTAGAGTGACTTCCATAATGTGTCGGGCAATTGTTGTTTTGATACGAAATTAATGGACGCAGGAATGTGTCTCTTTATTCATATCTAAATTAGAATAATGAAATTGATCGACAGTTATTTTGTAGACATAATAAGTTTCTTAATGTATGTCTCTAAGTATGCCGTAAAACAAATCCATTATTTCCAATGCTGTGTCTATATATCTTTCCAAATAGGCTCCACGGAGGGAATACATTTGTTTTCAATTAATTCCTTTTTGCCTTTGACTTTATTTTTTTGTCCCCTTTTGTTCTTTATTTTTGAACCTTTCCTAAAATTGAGAGTTGTCCGTCTAGGAGTACCAATTCTGTTTTGGGAGGTACTCTACGATACTTAACTGTCAATTACTATCTATATACAATATCCCATACAATGCACCAAGAATGTTTACTACATTCTATATATAACGCGTATAATATGTCCATATACAATTTTGCAAATTAATAAAAGAAAGTAAAGAAAAAATGGGAAAACGAAACTTTAATGTCCATTTATCTATAGATAAACTACACATGATGTCTGTCTAGACACTAATTAAACCGTCAAATTAAACACGCTCAGCAAATATACAAGGTAAACGGTGATGATTGAAGGGTTAGAATCAAATAGTAGCTTTGTTTTGCTGGTGTAAATATAATTTTAGTGTGGACTTGCGTTACCACGATGTAACAGTGTAAGATAATTTTGTTACTCGTCAAAAGTAGCGAGTATATGAATCAATCGATATTTAGCTGTCGAGGGGAAGCTTGAGACTGTCTTCTGACAGGTAAGAATTGATTCGTCTATTCAGCAGAAGGCTGGGTAAACAGGCTTAATATATCGCTTGTGATACTCGCGAGTATTTACGTGCCGATGGACTGGTAGTAGATACATAAACACAAAAATC
Organism: Argopecten irradians; assembly: GCF_041381155.1. Lineage (NCBI taxonomy): Eukaryota > Metazoa > Mollusca > Bivalvia > Pectinida > Pectinidae > Argopecten > Argopecten irradians. The sequence goes on along the minus strand of NC_091134.1, from coordinate 1,012,560 downwards.
TATACGACAGCCACCAGGATACCGGGTTTATGGTGGAAGATCAAAGACGATGTGTAATTAGGGATAGATTGTTTATTAATCTAGGAAAACATCAAGACAAAAATGAGGTCCCACGAATGACAAAATGCATTAATGACATAGCGTTTTCTTCTCGTGATCGAGCGATCTCTCTCGTTATTTTCTGTATAAAGGCCCCCATAACTAAAAGAAAACATAAAATTTGTGCCATAATGACAATTTATCTCTTTACCACTACAACCAATTAGTGCCATAATGACAAGTTATCCCTTTACCATTACAACCACAATGACAAGTTATCCCTTTACCACTACAACCACAATGACAAGTTATCCCTTTACCACTACAACCACAATGACAAGTTATCCATTTACCACTACAACCACAATGACAAGTTATCCATTTACCACTACAACCACAATGACAAGTTATCCATTTACCACTACAACCACAATGACAAGTTATCCCTTTACCACTACATCCACAATGACAAGTTATCCCTTTACCACTACAACCACAATGACAAGTTATCCCTTTACCACTACAACCACAATGACAAGTTATCCCTTTACCACTACAACCACAATGACAAGTTATCCCTTTACCACTACAACCACAATGACAAGTTATCCCTTTACCACTACAACCACAATGACAAGTTATCCCTTTACCACTACAACCACAATGACTAGTTATCCCTTTACCACTACAACCACAATGACAAGTTATCCCTTTACCACTACAACCACAATGACTAGTTATCCCTTAACCACTACAACCACAATGACAAGTTAATCCCTTTACCACTACAACCACAATGACAAGTTATCCCTTTACCACTACAACCACAATAACAAGTTATCCCTTTACCACTACAACCACAATGACAAGTTATCCCTTTACCACTACAACCACAATAACAAGTTATCCCTTTACCACTACAACCACAATAACTAGTTATCCCTTTACCACTACATCCACAATGACAAGTTATCCCTTAACCACTACAACCACAATGACTAGTTATCCCTTAACCACTACAACCATAATAACAAGTTATCGCTTTACCACTACAACCACAATAACTAGTTATCCCTTTACCACTACATCCACAATGACAAGTTATCCCTTTACCACTACATCCACAATGACAAGTTATCCCTTAACCACTACAACCATAATAACAAGTTATCCCTTTACCACTACAACCACAATGACTAGTTATACCTTTACCACTACAACCACAATGACAAGTTATCCCTTTACCACTACAACCACAATAACAAGTTATCCCTTTACCACTACAACCACAATAACAAGTTATCCCTTTACCACTACAACCACAATGACAAGTTATCCCTTTACCACTACAACCACAATGACTAGTTATCCCTTTACTACTACAACCACAATGACAAGTTATCCCTTTACCACTACAAAATCAATGACAAATTATCCCTTTACCACTACATCCACAATGACAAGTTATCCCTTAACCACTACAACCACAATGACAAGTTATCCCTTAACCACTACAACCACAATGACAAGTTATCCCTTTACCACTACAACCACAATGACAAGTTATCCCTTTACCACTACAACCACAATAACAAGTTATCCCTTTACCACTACAAACCACAATAACAAGTTATCCCTTTACCACTACAACCACAATGACTAGTTATCCCTTTACCACTACAACCACAATGACAAGTTATCCCTTTACCACTACAACCACAATAACAAGTTATACCTTTACCACTACAACCACAATGACAAGTTATCCCTTTACCACTACAACCACAATGACTAGTTATCCCTTAACCACTACAACCACAATGACAAGTTATCCCTTTACCACTACAACCACAATGACAAGTTATCCCTTTACCACTACAACCACAATAACAAGTTATCCCTTTACCACTACAACCACAATGACAAGTTATCCCTTTACCACTACAACCACAATAACAAGTTATCCCTTTACCACTACAACCACAATAACTAGTTATCCCTTTACCACTACATCCACAATGACAAGTTATCCCTTTACCACTACATCCACAATGACAAGTTATCCCTTTACCACTACAACCACAATGACAAGTTATCCCTTTACCACTACAACCACAATGACAAGTTATCCCTTTACCACTACAACCACAATGACAAGTTATCCCTTTACCACTACAACCACAATGACAAGTTATCCCTTTACCACTACAACCACAATGACAAGTTATCCCTTTACCACTACAACCACAATGACAAGTTATCCCTTTACCACTACAACCACAATAACTAGTTATCCCTTTACCACTACATCCACAATGACAAGTTATCCCTTTACCACTACAACCACAATGACTAGTTATCCCTTTACCACTACAACAACAATGACAAGTTATACCTTTACCACTACAACAGCAATGACAAGTTATACCTTTACCACTACAACCACAATGACAAGTTATCCCTTTACCACTACAACCACATTGAAAGTTATCCCTTTACCACTACAACCACAATAACAAGTTATCCCTTTACCACTACAACCACAATGACTAGTTATCCCTTTACCACTACAACCACAATAACAAGTTATCCCTTTACCACTACAACCATAATGACTAGTTATACCTTTACCACTACAACCACAATGACTAGTTATACCTTTACCACTACAACCACAATGACTAGTTATCCCTTTACCACTACAACCACAATGACTAGTTATCCCTTTACCACTACAACCACAATGACTAGTTATCCCTTTACCAGTACAACCACAATGACAAGTTATCCCTTTACCACTACAACCACAATGACTAGTTATCCCTTTACCACTACAACCACAATTACTAGTTATACCTTTACCACTACAACCACAATAACAAGTTATCCCTTTACCACTACAACCACAATGACTAGTTTTCCCTTTACCACTACAACTACAATGACTAGTTATCCCTTTACCACTACAACCGCAATGACAAGTTATCCCTTTACCACTACAACCACAATGACAAGTTATCCCTTTACCACTACAACCACAATGAATAGTTCTACCTTTACCACTACAACCATAATAACAAGTTATCCCTTTACCACTACAACCACAATGACTAGTTATCCCTTTACCACTACAACCACAATGACAAGTTATCCTTTTACCACTACAACCACAATGACTAGTTATACCTTTACCACTACAACCACAATGACAAGTTATCCCTTTACCACTACAACCACAATGACAAGTTATCCCTTTACCACTACAACCACATAGTGCACACCAGTTCTACGGAGACGTCAAACGTGAACAAGAACAAAACAAGAGGCCCATGAGCCTTAACGGCCACCTGACTATTGGCACAATACAACGCCTTAAAATATTGTTGTGGCAAACAATTAAGGTAATACAAAGAACTCTTTGAAGGGAAGAAGTTCAGGTTCTAATATATTTGAGGAATTAGACCACAAATGACGGTCCCTTCGTCCCCACCATGTTACAAGTCATATATTTAGCATCTAGGCCTCTGTGTTATTTACAAGAAGTCGTTTAAATATTTTGCCTATTTGACCCTGTGACCTTGAATGAGATGACCTTCAATGTCATTCTTTTGTACAAACTTGCTAGCACTTCATTCCAGCATGTCGCAGGCCATATATGAGTAGCTCGGGCCTTTCGATTCTTGAGAAGAAGTAGTTTAAAGAGTTTAGCCTTTTGACCTCTGTGACCTTGAATGAAACAAAATTGAACAAAATTGGTAAACATTGATCCCAGCATGTCCCAATCCAAATATCAGTACTCTGGGCCTTTCGGTTATTGAGAAGAAGTCGTTGGAATAAAAAAATTTACGCAAGGCGGACGGCGGACTTCTTATGATGATAAACGAAACATGATGACAAAAGGTCATCCTTACCTTTCGGGTCAGATGACCTAAAAAGTAATTTACATGGATATATCTCGATGGTAAGGCCGTTGTCCTATTCTTTCGGATTTTACTCTGTCGTCTGGCAATTATTCTATTGTTTGTAATTTGTTGACCTTTCCAATCCGAATAAATAAGTTGTATATACATTTACATAGAATAACATGATGGCGGCTCTGATAGAATTATAAAACCAATACCGTAAAGAAGGTAGGGACTGCTTAGGCACAGTTCTTGTACTAAAAGTGATTGCATCGTAAGATCTATCACACACTTCAAATCGTTCGAATCCTGTGCTGAATGTTTCGATATAAGCACTTTTTATTTTTTATATTTAATAGCAATAGATGCATTAAGTACCAGACAAAGGCCTTTGATTTTATACTTGGTCTTTTCTATTAGGATATACTAGTTTCACTAGTATTTACGGCTTATTGGAAGTCTAATAGGTTGGCCAGAAATGATTGACAATCCTATTGATTAGTATAATTACACTGAAACACTGTTACAGTTTACATCTGACGGCCCAAATTTGTTGAAATTAATTACTTATAGTGAGTGCGATCGGTATTTCGGTTTTTCAATTAAATTTCTACCGGGACAGTCAGTCGGTGCTTCAATGCAATTAGAATATTCAATTTACATTGATTACACGTTTCTGAACACCTTCCTTGAAATGACTCTTTAATCAGTCTGAGCACTATCGGAAAAAAGCTGCAGACGAATCTTTAATCTGACGACGCACCTTCTTCCAAAACCTGCAAATGACTATTTCTGGTGTGTACCATTTAATTGCAATGCACCACGATGCATCACGATTACGTGGAAGTGATAACACTAAGGCTCCCTCAAATAGATACCAAAGAAGATACATAAAACGGTAGGTTGTATAGTTTATAAGGAAACACATGGTATCGAAATCAACATTTACAAAAGCAAAACAAATAAATTGAACACGATGTTTAAGTAACTTATACGTACGCCAATATATATATATGCAAATTTACCAAGAACCGATGTGTCACGTAAACGCAGTAATAAAACGGTCTATCGAGTCTTTTATTTCATATATTTATCTGCTCTTGGGACCAGAAATTAAGTCATTGTGTCATTTGTTATCATGTGTTATTTCATTAATACAGAACCAACCAAACTACGCTACCTTTAGTGTCTACTCACAAAAACGATCATTCTGCATATTGTAAAAAATAGAACTTATAAGCGGTTTTATTTATTCCGCCATCTTTCCCTGGGTCATGCATCAGTGAGATAAAACTTCAAAAAGGGCAGGGTTCAAATGTTATGAGACACAATATGGATACACAATATAGCCCCCACAAAGCATACATTTTACACACGTATCAGATAAGCTTCAGATGAGAGCATTATTAAACCGGTAACAGGACGCTTTGTCTTATTAAAATAACAAAAATTCTTTAGGTCGGTCAAAGATCGATTGGTTTGGTTTATAATGCTAACCGTCCTATTAACTGCCAGGGTGATTTAAGGAGACTTCCCATGTGTCTATAATTTGGGAGGTTGCGGTATATTCATGTTGTGTCCCCTTGTAATAATGGAACTACTGCCTTTTTATAGTGCTATCCCACTGAATCACGCCTGCCGAAGACATAACACGAACACTTGGTTGGATGGTGCATTTAACAACTAGTATCGTTTAAGGATAGTCATCCTTGTATTTTTAAGTGAATGTCTGTATAATTTCGGAGGCTGCAGTATATTGGTGCTGTGGAAACTCCCACCATATTTGGTCACATTATACGACACTAACAAACTGATCGTGCCACTACCTTATGCTGAACGCTAAGCAGGAGCAGTCCCAGATAACAGATCCCACTTCCTTCATCATACGGCCGAACGCTCACCGGGAGGCCAAACGAAAGGTCGAGTCAAGGGAGACGTTAGTAGAAATTATTTGGGAGGAAGAGCAAATACGTTTTTTGATGCAATAGGGGCAACATGTATCTGTGCATTTCAACATCATTCCTACAAAGATCGAATGTATTTAACTAATACAAGAGGGAATACCATCATGATTTATTTGTTCTTGAATTTTTATTTTGCCTCGAAAGATATCAATTTACCCTTCTCTTGAACCTATCAGTTTTAGTTTACATCACTTAGATAATGGAGGTTAATTTGTACTGGTAAAATGATCGATTTTTAATCTCTTAAGTGATGGTAAGACAATATTGTCTAGGTATTTGGATTTAGAGATATGATGGCCAGATAATATTGTTTATGTATTTGGATTTAGAGATATGATAGCCAGACAATAGCAGTGTCGTCTTTACCTCCGTTCGAATCTTACGATAAGTCAATTGAGACACCGTGATATTCCTGAGGGGTACCTTATATAGGTTTAGCACTATTACGGCGGTGGAGACGTTAGCGATATCCGATTGGTAATGTCGTTTTCTCTAAAGTCATATGTCGGAAATAGTGACTCGACATTGAGCAAACCGTCTGAATAAATAAGAAAATCATCCCCTCCGTCGATGTAAGTGAAACCGGCGGTGGTTATTGCACTTGTAAAAATGGATAGTCTATTTACATCCAAGCTGTTAATTCTGAGTTATTTCAGCTAAATCATAATACTTCAATACACAAAATCATGTCAAATTCAAAACTGAGCAAGTCTTTTTCTTCGCAAAACCATTTTAGTTGATTTGTATATAATGCTTGTTGTCAATACATGGTTCTGAACTTTATTTGTGAAACCATCGTGTTCTGTCGACAGTCATACAGACAACGCAAACATAATACAAATATCTTCGATCAAACGTGTTGCTTAAATCTTATGTGTGCACTTTTATGCGTTCATGAGAATAGTATTTTTATGTTAAGAAACAACACCCGCTCTTAATCACAAAATAGATTCACTTTTACATTTAAAAATGATTTTTCCTGGAATGAAAAGTGATTTAGATATATACTGTCATACTAAATACAAATGTTGTCACTTAACTGGATCAAAATCAGTCGGTCCAGTATCAAAATAAAAATAAAGTGGCCATAGTATAAGTCTCAATATTGTAATGCTCAACAGACTTTCAGACAGAAATGAATGATTTGCCGTCTTTTACGAGCTACAAATGGTGCCTATTACTGCTTTAAGGAGCAAATTAATGATTATGAAATGATTATTATAACGTTTGTATGCATTTTATCGTACTTGTTTGATATCGCCAACCTACTAAGCAAAACAACTGAACCATATAAAATATCAAATTCTCATCGCGAGCAATTATTTTTATAACATAATACATATGGGAGGTCCTGTCTGAAAGGGTATTTATACAGCAAGTCCACAAATTGTAAATTTGACGTCTTTTGAGTGGTACGGTAAGATATTAAGAATGGTAGTTATGTTTGTTTTGGACAAAAATGATATGATAAATGCATGTATAACGCATAAAATAATCGGAAACCTACAAAAAGATAAAAACAGTGATTACTCGAAAACAAAACTTTTTGTGATACTAGCACTTTCTTCGCTTATTTTCGTTCATAAGATTGAAAATCGTTATCGGTAAAGTTGAAGTATGTTTTATTTCGCTTTCAGTTTGTGCCGTTGTCATCGTCAACAAGATTACACAATGTCACAGAAACAGGGATATAAATTTCAGATTCCAATTACTTCTTTTAATTTGGAGATTGTAATCATGTTCCTCAAGACGTTTGTTTTATGATATTCATAATCCGGATACAAGAGCATCGACGAACCTCCGGAATTCTACTCACGTCACCGGAAGTAATCACTCTCTCTGACTTTGTTTGTTTACTTGTATTTTATGATTAATGTTATGTAGACATACGTGATGTACGTGACTCTGGAATATTATCGATATGGAACGTGATATATACAACGTAAGATTTGACATTATATTTGATATCTACCTTTCCTTATGCCCTTAACAACGCTTTTTAGACATGACAACGTAAGTATTCTTGAGTTATTATTGTAACTAGACTATATAGATATAAATAATGCAATTTTTTTATTCACGTGGATTTGTGTCAATACCATTACAAACACACAAATCCGCAGAAGCTATAGACCGGTTAATAGTTTGACTGCTATAGAGAACAACCTTATTATCTGTTTCCCTTGGCTTCCGGCCACGGTAAACAGATCGTTGGGTTGGTCCCAACACTTCGGGAAGTTTGACTGTTGACTGATAAGTCATAAAACAACTGTATATTGGGTTACCCTACCACACCATTAAATTAGCGAATATTATAAATAGGTTATATCCTCCAATATTAGCCGTATACATGGCCATGAGTATCCTAAACCCGTTCACTTGGTTTTGAAATTAGATAATTTGTTTTAGTTTAATAAATAATGATAACAACGTATGTATACCATCATGTGTAATCATATGTGAACCGATATGCCTAGTACGCCTTTTGGCATAAAGCAACAGAAGATAATCGGAATAAATTATAGACAAAAATAAGGATTGCTCGATAAACCACGAAAACGGAGGCTTTGTCTTTAATAGTTATATTAATGGAGCGTCACTTGCTGATATGTACAGTATGGAATCCATGATCAAGTGGTAGACATTTTAGCACAAACGGAAGTTATACTTAATAGTACGTGTGCATGTGAGTGTGTGTGAGTGTGTGTATGTATCTATAAATGATACAGACATAAGAAGCTTATAGAAAATGTCATTACAGTGATATAAGTATAGATGTAACTGACGTCATTTTACGTCCAATACTGAAATGCTAGTACATGCGGTCGCTCGAGAAATTTTTTATTACATGCCATATGATCTGAGTATAACATTTTGATGGATGTAATAGATAGCTTTGATGTTATGATTGACGTTATCGATAAAGAAGGCAATATTTGGTATTCCTGTTCACCTGGTCTTAGCTAGTCCTGATACCAACCATTTAACAATAGTAATTCAGGTTCCAGGTCTTCCTGGGCCTGATATGTACTGCTCATTCCATATGGTATTCCCTGCTTAGTGCAACAAATACTAGATATAACTAAACTACTGGATAATAGCTACCAGTGTTTTATTCCTCTCTCCCTGTTCCTTTTGTAAGCATCTCTTGGACGATCTAACTGAAAAGCTCCACATAATGATGTATATGCCTGTATCAAATTTAGGGTTTAATCCCAGACCTATTTCCTACATCTACGTACATATTCCTAGTTATATCTCCTGTTAAATGTAAGGATGAAGTTCAAACGGACCGTTATAGTGGTATTGCGGGATTATTCAGTTCGATTTGATCTTCACACGCTGGCCGACATGAACGATCTTTCATGATCAGCTACGGTAGATATTATTGAACCTGACTGATTTACATCATCTTCAAAACGGATTTCAATGACAATCCACTTGCCTGAACCGCTACATGTAATATTACCATAATCCCTTCTCTTTTACTGGCCATGTTTGTGACTGTATTGGACGTAAAATGCTGATGAGATACGAATTTGACATCAGGAATTGCCATTAAATGTAAATTATCATCAGGATAATTTTACCCGCACATAAAAACCATCCTTCAGTTCGATATGTGTTCCGGGTAACGATCCTCACCTTGTACGCATGTCCACTGACAGCAATGACATGCGCGAACTTAATGAGGCGTTAACTTACCAAGTAAACATTGTAAACGGTTAATGGTAATGTTGTTAACAGCAGATTTGATGACGTCACCGATGTGTGCGGACGCGGTCACGTGCTACTCTTAGCACGAGGAAGTCGTCCATCTTCTTGCTTTGTTTGTTTGATTAATTAACGTCCTATTTACAGCTATGGTCAAGTAAGGACGGCCTCCCATGTATGCGGTGTGTTGCGTGTATGTTGTGCGAGGTGCGTGTTTTGGGAGACTGCGGTATATTCATGTTGTGTCTTCTTGCTCTTGCTATTTTAATGGCATGTACATATGACAAGAAATATGAAAATGTATGCGTCTCCCCAGTGAATTCAGAAATTGTTAAATATATAATCAAACAAATTTTAACTTAATCACTGAAAGGTCAATGTGATGAAGGCATCCGAAGACGCAATCCAATATAGATGATATAAAAACCATTGAATATCTTAAACAATATATGTGTCGATTTGAACTAACTATCATGTTTGTATAAATAATGTTTGTAGACAAACTTTATAGTAAAGTTTATCAGTACATATACCGTCTTCATTTCATTGTTCTTGTTTAACCGCCTCTTGCTAAGTGTGTAGTTTTGTTTTTAGACATGTGTCTACTCACAAACCTCATGTTTAAATACCAAGGCCGATCGTTATACAACAGAAGTCGTCTGCTGCCTGGTAAATTGCATAAGGTCTTTTGGTGGCAGTTAAAAGTGAAAAAACAAATTGTATAGTTTACGAGACTGATTGCAGTACGAACTGGATCAGCAATACATAGTGTATATTGTCCTCACGTGAGGCGAAGTCTCGTGTCCATATTCGCCGACTTTCAAAGCATAAGATAAAGCATCAATCACCTCTGGCCGCGATACAAAGCTTAAAACATATATGTGTAATAGATTAGTGATCAGGGAAACTATTATGTTTTTACATTAACTATTGGGATTGGGAGGCGTTTTTAATCATAAATAGCGAAAAGATGGAGTATCATGACATTTGAAATGTCTTTGAGACAATGACTCCTACAACAATCTACAAATATCTGATTAATATGAAAAGGATCAAATTCTAGAGGGAATCATTTCTGGTGACATTGACAAGACGTTTATTTGTAATTAATTTAATTTTTTGCGGTCATGATCGGATATGAAGTCGACAGATCATTTTAGTTTCGAGGTAGGGTCAGATGGGAGTGTAATGAAGGTTCAAAGTTTTATTTTTGTCAATTTTATACAAATTTTAAAAGCTGTTTTTTCTCGAATATTTTCTGTTGAAAACGAACTATTCAAGCCAATAAAATTCGACCTACAAACTAGTAATACGTTTTAATCATTGTTATTTGTGTTTAAGATTTAAACTAATCCTCGGCATTGACACTACTTCAAATCGTAATACACAATGGCACAATATATCAATTTTCACATACACCTACGGGTGTAATACTGGCTGGTCATGCACTACACTCTGGATGCTGTATTACATGGCTACCCTTGTAATACAGCATTGTGACGTCAGGGCGTTAACAAAATTACTTCTTGTTGGTAAAATTTTAACATTTTTTTAAAACTAGGAATGTTTTACTATATAAGATGTGTTATAGTTTGATCCGGTCCGCATTCCGGATCTTTTATCCTGTCATACGTCACGCCCTACAAGGCATTATGGGATATAAATAAAATGTTGTTTTGATTTAAATGGCGGCTGTCTGTAATGCATACACACATGTTCAGAACAACACAACAAGATGTAAACAATGGAATTTGCCTTGACAATATCACGTATTTTTTCTGTTTGGCGAATTGATTTGCAGTCGCGATTTTTCCGAACCCATTGCAAAATGGTGGGTTATAATTGTTGTAAAATTGCAATAAAACGTCGAGGTAGGAGAGAACAAGAGGCCCAGAGGGCCTGTATTGTTCACCTCGTTTGTAATGTTAAGTTATGTTCTGAATACAGAATATTTGTTTCTTTTCTAAAGGAATTTGAATATTTACCTCTAATAACCCTATTGGGTCCACTCTTTATGCTCCTGGGGATCAAAGCAAAAATTTACACATTCTGTTACCCTTCCCTCAAGGCTGTTTCTGGGCCAAATTTGGTTAAAATCCAAAGAAAACTATATGAATAGTAGCGATTTAAAGAATTTATCTCTTTTTCCCATGTTGGGCCCCACCCCTCCTGCCCCCGGGGTGTCAGAGCCAAAATTTACACAAACTCTATTTTCCTTCCCCCAAGGATGTTTCTGAACAAATTTGGGTTCACTCCAAGCAGAACTCTGGGATTAGTCGCGATTCATAGGAAATAACCTCTATTTCCCCTATTGGGCTCCGCCTCTCCTGCCCCCAGGGAGTCAGAACCACAATTTATACATCTCTATTCCCCTTCCCCAAGGATGTTTTCTGACCAAATTTGCTTACAATCCTTTCAGAAATCTTTGACAAGTAGCGATTCAAATGAAATATTGACGGACGGACGACGGAAGCCGCGCCATTACATACATGTAAGCTCACCGGCTCTTCGGGCCAGGTGAGCTAAACATACTCTTTCATATGAGGATATGAAGGATAGGGATATTCTACCCTTGGGATCACAAAATGTTGTAAAATTCTCTGCAAATCTCAGGGTTTACATTTGTGAATAGTTAGAATATCGCTATCCTTCATATCACCATATGAAAGAGTTTTATAGTATACATATTTTAGCAAAGAGTACAATAACATGTAAGAGAGAAAATGATTTATACAATGAAAGGGGCTGATGGAGAGGTGAGGACTTTCCATTTTACTACGAGGTTTGATATTGCAATATGCCATTGTTGAATAAAATATCTAGAATCTATAGAATTAAATATTACTGCTGGTATGTGTCAGAGCGCAACAATTTAGCTTATCATGTTTGCAAAATTCATTTTACATAACCTTTCTATTCCCTTGCTTGTTTGAAACAATATTATTTGTTTTAGCATTGTAGTAGATATGATAATGCTTTTTAGATTTTAGAATTTAAGATAAAGTTTCCCCCTTCCTATCAGTCTCAAAATTGTCAAATTTTGTTAACATTGTGAATTGCGAATTATTTCTGTTAAAATTATATACATTGTATCATATACAAACATTTTAAAATCACAAACAAGTGTACCATGATTTTCTAAGCAGATATCTTTATATAGATGTGTCCAGTAATACAGAATATATAACTTATCTGTGTTACTAAGTATACTTTGGTTGCAAGCTTCAGACCGAGTTGACTAGCTATCGTTGTCAGACTATCACTTTGGCTCTGGGTACTTACCCCCCCACCCCCACCCCCCATGGAGACACTGAACTCTATAAATATTAAATAAAACATTAATCATTCTCAGTAGACTGTATGCCAATATATTTGCTGTAGGAAGCCTCTGAAATTGTAAATAAGAAGTCAGACAATCAGTAAATATACAGGGGACGTTACGTGTCACCCTGTCTGATTCCAGATCATACTTGGATAGACACGAAGCCCTAAGACATCACTTTGTCATTCATCAGGAAGAGAAACGTCATCTTCTCTGTAAACAAAGTCTACGATTTCCTCTAAACTAACCTCACATGAGCAGTAATCAGACCAGCTGACAGTTTAGTGGATGTTTTGAAATGTTACGTGACGAGTAGTAGAAGTGATTGATTTACGGTATTAGACATTAAAGTAGAAAATTTATAATAGAAAAGCCGTTATCAATCTTAATCAATGGGGTTTTAAAATGTTCTGTCCGCAGTATTTTCATTCGTTTCTAATGTTTTCATAAACGCGACCTGAATGAGCAGATTTTTAAAAATGATAGGGTAGTGTTTTTACGTGCCATTATTTAAAAATCCATTACGAATGGTAAAATCGAAATAGATCTAGAACAATTAAATGTTTAAGAAGGAAATGACCATGATATGGGTGAACAAATTTGAAGTTCAGGTTTCGGTTATAGAAATTAAAAACAAAATATAATATTGGATATTTTCTATTCAAATATGATTCGTTTAATCGATAAATAATAAAATCCACAGTACTTTAAGACAGCAAAATTGTTTAAAACAATAAACTCAAGGTTTTGTGTTATCGTGTTATCAATTTGTTTGTTTGTTTAATTAATTAACGTCCTATTAACAGCTGTGGTCATGTAAAGAGGGCCCCCATGTATGCTGCGTGTTGCGTGTATGTTGTGCGAGGCGCATGTTTTGAGAGACTGCCATATATTCATGAAGTGTCTTCTTGTAACTGTTGTCCTTTTTATAGTGCAATATCACTGAAGCATGCCTCCGAAGACACCCAGCAACACACCTCACCCGGTCACATTATACTGACAACGGGCGAACCAGTCGTCCCACTCCCTGTATGCTGAGCGCTAAGCAGGAGCAGAAACTACCACTTTTATTGGCTTTGGTGTGTCTCGGCCAGGGGACAGAACCCAGAGCCTTCCTCACAGGGGCGAACGCTCAACTCAAGGCCAAAAGTGAGGCGGTGCCAAGGGAGGCATTAGGAAGGATGAAGTCAGTTAGGAAGAAGAGAAAAGATAAGATCCTAAATTTAGCCGCCTTTTACGATCATGCAATAGGGGCAGCAGGTACAATTCTAACGCCCTACCTGCAGGGCACTCGTGTTATCAAATTTTTCAAAGTCTTCAAATCAATTCCTACGTTAGACATCAATGGACGAGTACAGTGTACTACCTAATGTTAGCCCTGATGTGTACTTTGTATCAACTTAGTGTTGTACAAGTACACTTAGAAAGTGATATGTAGTCATACAGACTGTCACTAGTTTTAACAGGGGCTAAAGCAATAATGTAAGTTGCTATCTTCACATCGTGTTTTCAGTCAATTCAAATCCAAGAACGGGATGCTTGTGACTCTGCGCATGGATAAGTTTAAACATAGTTTTATTGTCAAAATTTAACAATGAGGATTATGCCATTATATTATTCTTGTTTGATGTACACTGAACATTATGACATGCCTATCACGGAAAGACGGAACAACCTTGAATATAAGTCTTCATTCTCCGGAAGGTAGTATCTGATTATATATGGACAATACCAATAAGTCTGGGAGTAAATTTATAACCGGAAAGAAATACATAAAGGCATATGAATGTCATTTATATTAAATAATCGAGAATATATAGCCAAACAATGTATTGAATAAGTGACTGTTGAGTCTGATAAATCAGAATAATGCCGGTAAATGTTATCGTAAACTTCTGTCTCATCAGACATTTTCTGTTTCACTTCACAGTCTCCATGGTTATTAAAGACGGCCACTTATCCTATAACTATGCATGTTTCACAATGGATACCCCATGTGATAAATTCCATAGCAGTTGATTATCATTTATGTTTACACACTCCAGTATGTAAACACCTACTGTGCCTCTGATTGGTCAACTCCAAGGTCTCTTGATTTCAATTGGCTCTCAATTTCGGGCTACTTTTCATAGCGCATTTCCTTTTAAATAACCCCGTATTTACTGTATGAAATGTGATTGCTAATTCAAAGTTTTAAACAACAGAATATTGGGTCTCTATTAATGCACTAATATTTTATGGCGGAAATATATCACTGCACATTGTATGGTGGTAAGTTTCCCTGAATGAAGACGAGAAATTGGTCACCACGGTATAAATATAATGTTAAAGTTATGGGATGAATAAGTTCCCCAACGCGTGACTGTTGTATATCATGTTTATCTAAACTTTCGTTAGTTAATTTTCAAATTTTGAAAAGACACTCACTAAAGCTCGTGTCTTTTCACAATTTGAAAATTAACTAACTCGAGTTTGATAAACATGACAAACAGCAGTCTGTTGTTGGGGAACCTCCAAATCTCTTATCTCTTCATTGTAGTAATCTGACCAATCAATTAATTATATAATAGGCTGGTCACTACTGTCTATGGGGACATCAGCCGTGTCCATCTTATAACACATCTTTGTATATGCATATTGTTTAGCTTAGTTTGATATCCACTTAAAGTTGTATGTGCCGTAATTGAACAAAAAAAATTGGCATGTTAATTTTGCTTCATTAGTCTATTAATAACCATAAGGTTTGATGACTTAAGCCGTAAAAATCATTCAAATGACTTCAAATGCCTTATAAACGTTAGTTACAACACCGAAATTATGTACTATAATTTGCTATTTTTTATGCCTTATTTATGTTTAAATGGAAACTTTCCTGAAGAAATCACTTAACATTTACTAATAACACTGTAAAAATGTGAAGTGAAATAGTTGACCACAATTTGGCTTCATGGTCTGACCGTAGATTCTCATTTCGCTTCACGATAGATGTGCATATAATGATTTTTGGCAGTACTGCTAAAAATTATTTTCAGCTCTTATTTGTATTTGTAAAATTAAAACCAATGCATTGAAAGTACTGCAATTTTCAAAATGTTAGTAACTTTTGGTAATGAATAACATATTAAAAGCTCATCTTGATTTGTGAGTACGAAAAATACGGCACACACAACTTTAATGATGTATCCGGTTGTTATTGAGTTGATTGGTTAGAATATAACAACACCAGCCACCAGGATCATGAAACAGTCTTAGACATAAGTTTTAGCTTAGCCAATCAGATATGACGTAATATTTTGTAACCTCATTTGTGATTGGCTAAGTCTTAATTTAAGATTGTTTAAGACTTAAGTCTGTTTCTTGATCCCGGTGCCTGATGTAATACATTCAGACAAAAATAGCTTACCTTTTTTCATTAATTTTCATCAATGCTATGAAAACTGTTTTCGCTTTGGGTTTCTTGACTAGACTAATATTGATCTTGTATGTGCAGGGAATTTTAAAACAATGAATCATAACCAAATAATTCGTTTATCTATAGTTTCAGCAAATACCTTACAGTTATCACGGTCCCTAGGAATTCGTCTAATTGAGTTTGCAAACACAAGACGTAATTAATTTGTTAGTACTCTATTTATCCTCGATATCCCCACCTAAACACGGAAATATAATCATACAATTCCCATTGATGCCACAATTTTGCTTAAGGCACCGTCTTTTCTCGAAATTCATTGCAATGCCTGTATGGAGAAGGAATGCTCTCGTTAAACAATACCGGCTGCATTACGTCAGGACTAAATATCGCCAGTTTATGGCAGAAATGTGTCTTTCAGATTACGTCACGAGTAATCGTTGGTTGAAAGTCGATATTTGCTCTTTCTCATTTTATTATAGGAGTATGGTACTTTTGTCGCCTATTGGTTTAAAAACTTTTGCCGTTTCTATTTATAACTATGCAATGCCAATAATGGACGCCACTCATGACCACTCAGGGTTCAGTTTCACGTGGCGTAATCCCCAATGATGACTAAATAATGGATAGGTTTTTCAGAGAATGCGCTCCCTCATCATATTTCTCATCGGAAAAATACGTCGCCATCATGCTTTTCTCCCACATATCAACTCTATTTATTACCTACATTCAGTAAAAAAGATACGTTTTTATCGATTTTTAAAATATACTGTCTTCAGGAAAGTTAAATTGTGTCTTGCAAAAGGGTAAGTGTATACAAAATATCAAGTTCGTATATAGATTTTGATCGCGTTATTAGTCACTTACTCAACACCCAAAGCCATTAACCATGTTCGCGAGTCGCATCTGCAATTATAGAAGCATCTTTAGCGATTTCAGTAAATAAGATTTCTGCAATAAATGATGATTGCAGCCAAGACATATTCTTTACCAATGGACCATGATGATTTGATCACTTAATTGTTTCATTTAATCTTAGAAAAAAAGAAAAAAAATGTCTATAAACTTCGAACAATGTATTACTGAAGTATTTTGCTATCCCGCTCTCTCATGTTAACACATCAGTCATATTGACTATTGTCATGTAATAGGTGTACTGATATCGAAACACACTACACTACAAACATACAACAAAAACACACATAAAGTCAACAATACGTCATATCCTGGATACTAAGGGCAGCATAGACTACAACAATACGTCATATCCCTTGATACTAAGGGCAGCAAAGACTATAAAACGAGGAAATGACATCCACGTATCCACGTACTACACTGGATTCTTATTCCATGGAGTATTATTCATAATACACTTTATTACCTTAAGGAATCATTAGATTTCAATTAAGGGCGAGAGGATTTTCTAAAAATAACTTTTTATCTGTCACTCCGGATGGGCGTTGACAATACACACGACATCATAGATCGATAACGACCTGTACATGGTACTATAGATACAACTCGTCATTTTCTAGGTCAGCATAGAGCATGTTTTACCGGCAATATGGCACAGGACTTGGCCATCTATTCTTAGAAAACACTCTCAACCACTCCATTCTAAATCTGACTCGTACTTTAATGCCGTTTGGTGCTGTATTTTATATAATGTCTACAAAAACCTTCCGTAGATCTAGACAAACAAACAAAACATGTTTTCGGTTTTCAGCAGTATCAGTTTGGTGAAATTTATGCTGCAACGTTTGATGAACCAAAGGAATTACAAAGTATAAAGATACTACCAGACAGCAGAGATTGTATTTTAATAATGAAAAGAAATAATAATTTTATTTTAATTTCAAACTTAGAATACCTTTGTGCCAGGAGTACTCGGAGACAAACAACCGACGTACGCATATAATCTGAAAATTGCAGCACATGGGTTTCGAACTCGCGACCTACAGGACGAGGGCTTGTGTAAGTCATTGGAGTAACTATGGAACCTAAAAAGACAAACAGAACAAAGTCACTATCACACCATGATTACGTTGTCGAATTTCTTTGTATACAGACGACTTTAAGACATTCATATCCGTTTTTCTCATTTTGGAGATTCTCCATTATAAGTTATTATCACTTCAGTGAAAAATAAGCTTCCATTGACATTTGTGCTCCTGACCAAAGTTCTGTACTAGGTGTGAAGCCACAACTAAATGGAATACTGGCTAACAGTAGAATGCCACATATCAGAACACATCAGCACATAAATGGTTAGGCAAAAGGGTTGATGCTGTAATCATGTATCCAGTGTAAGTGTCAATATCATTTTTGGCATAGAAAAAGTATTAAGAGTGTTCTACATCTTTTTCTCAGCCTCTCTATAAGTTTTAAACTTTCGATATTTACCGACTTTTATAAAGTTCGTATTCGCAAAGTTATTAAACAATTAAATCAAGATATTTATTTTCAACGTGTACACGTTTAAAATAGCACGGAAGTATCCGAACTGTTCAGATCTATTCCGGTCTGTACGGGTATTGCCTTTATTGACCACGTGATACGGCCTCGGGAGGTTCCGATCTATACGGGTATCGCCGATGTCGATCACGTGATGCAACTCGGTTTTCCGATATTACCCGAAAGTTTGAAACATGGCGTTGACTGTGGCGGTTCTTCCAAAATGTGTTATATTTCATGCGACATTTACCGCTATGTCAATAGTATATTGGTGCTTCCATGGATCTGAACCATCATAAATAAGCATCCATATTCACACATTGTATGTTTTATGAGAGTTTGTGATGGTGAAAATTACAAAAAATACAACTTTCGTTACATAATTGTCGTTGCGTGACTATCTATCGTTTTCCTAGCAATTCAACAAAATTTGTTTTCCCATCCCAGCTGTGTGTAATTTGTTTTCCCATCCCAGCTGTGTGTATTTGTATATGTATGTATATCTCCCTTTGTATAAAATATTGTTTTAACTAACTAATAAATGTCCCATTCTTTCCGCTGCTCACAATAATAACTCTGTTTACATAAACTTATTACTTTCTACTTTAGATACTAAGTCACCGTAGTATATATGTGTTTGAAGCATCTGAACCATATTCAACAAACCATACTGTAATATGATTTAGGTTGTGGGATATCGTTGTCAAATATAACAGCCTTATTCATATGTGATCTTCCGCCTCCTTAATGTCTCCTGGGGTATAGATGTGTCGCAAAATATCAACTGTGTCATGCATATTTATTTCGTGGATTGTACAAAGTTGTATCATATGTAAAACAAGGTTTTCTATCCTCAGCTGCTAAAGCAATAGTAAAATGGCACGGTCATCTATGAAAACTGTCAAAAACCTACATGAACGTTTTATTACTATATATTTATATGAACACATTGTCAATTTAAATGACATTTGCATGTTTATTGCATTGTACATATGCTGCAGACTAGACCGTGGTTATTCGGAATACAATCATTATAAAAGCAAACTTTGTACTTTTTGTCGTCACATTGTCTGAGACTCATGACGCCCAACTTTCCCCTCATACTTCACATGGCCAAACATGTGTGTCCCTGGAAGACGGTTTGCAAGCGCGTGACTTCATTCTATTTCATCAATATTCATGCATGTCTATTTCTCAAGTATGATTGAATCCGTAATGACTTTTTTGTTGAAAGATGAATCTGAGCAATCTCAGAAAGTCTTCAGGTGGTATTTCTGATCGCTACACACGTTTTCTGTGCATACAAGTAAAGAAAGTATCTGATGACGGTTAGACATTGCAAATACTGCACATTATCAGAAACTGGAATATGAGTTACTTCAATTGTCCTCATTTTTTAACAAATATTAATTATGTTATATGTGATGACGTTTTGAGTTTTATATTGCCATTCCCTTATATGGACTGGGTAATTCATGAATAGACATTGATCATATAGTATGCACTTTTTTCTATTTTGTTCTCTAGCCGATTACACAATCTATTGATCATTTCCCATATCGAGCATTTGACATCATATATTCATTTTGTTAAGTATAATCAACAAACGTAAGTATGTCCAGTCTGTACAAGACTATATATCAGCTTGTGTACCCTGTCTCGATCTTAGATCCGGGCCGGCTAATACTTCGTGTATCTTGACGTGAGCTGAGATGCACAGCGTGTGTATCTTGCCTCGAGCTTGGATATTAGGCCATGGAATGTGACGTTCTGGAAAAATCTTATAACGTTTTTGTTGTGTGACTTTCATGTTGATTAAGAAAAAATGTACGTCACGTTATTTCCAATCACTAATGATGACAAATACGAGAAAGCTATTCTGGGCGCAGTTTCCATTCATCTTGTTTCCTTTCTAGGAAATCTGTGAAGCTGGTGTGAGATGCCTTTTACCACGCTGTCACGAACAACACTACCTGCACTCTCCGAAAATTAAAAAAGAATCACTGTTTATATCGAATTCAAAAATCGGTATGGTAACACCCACATGGCAACGACGAGATAAGTAATAATTCTCCGTTTTAAATTATTTATTTTTAGTATTAGAAACTAAAGAGCTTGTGGTATATTTTTATCACGCAAATTCAATGTAGTGCACAGGTATAGGGTCATTTAATTAAGCTCGTGACAGTTATTCTGATGTATTCAATGAATTAAAAGGTAGCTAAGTTAATATAAAATTCACTTCCATTTTAGCAATTCAAATGAATTTGATTTTAAACAAATATATCAACGGTAGATTTTTTCGGTAGGCTATATTGAATTCTTAAAACTCTTTCAAATAAGAATTTTATAAAAGTAAAAAACATGTTTAGATGAACAACAAAACGGAATTATGCAAAACCAACAAACTTCCTACTTTTAGCACGGTTCGCTGTTTTTAATATTTACATGTAATATAAAATTGAAAAACTAAATAATCGGAAAACTCTTCCTGAATTAATCAATTACTCATTCTGGTGAATAATGAACATTTCAGAAACACAGAACTTCTTAGTTTGGCGTAATTGTTCAAAACTGACTTGTTTTATTCTAACAACAACTGGAGGTATTAATGCCTTTCCATATATGTCACTGTTTATTGTGATGTTGGTAATCATAAGCATGTGTGGATTATTGGAATACAGACCTAAAAGACTGATGTTATATTTTAAAGGAACGTGTATTTGTGAACCTTTCAGTTTGCTATGTTAGGTTTAACAACCTACTAACAGTCAGGGTCATGTCGGGAGGTTGCGGTATATTCTTGTTGTTTTCTTGGAAGAGTGGAACTCATGTCATTTATCTTGATGATAAGGTGGTTTGAATTGTACCTGCTGCCCCTATTACATGATCGTAAAATGTGATTAAAATTGTAATTATTACCTTTTCCTCCTAGCGCCTTCTCTGCCATCGCCTCATATGTGATCTTCAGTTGAACGCTCGCATCTGTAAGGAAGGCTTTTGATTGTGCCTGTCCCTTAGTCTATAAAAGTGGTTAGCGCTACAGAGTGTGACGATTGGTTTTCCTGTTGTTAGTATGGTATAACTGCGGGGGAAACTTGTTATAAACCTCGCAACGAAATTTAGGGGTTAAACTGGAATCGGGGCTATCCGTCTGTTTCTCTGTAGACACAACTTTGTCTCCTCCTAAAATACTTGACAGATTGTGATTAGATTTGGTACGCAGAATCCTTACATAACGTAACGTTGAGTAAACTATATAGAGTTCTGCAATGTCACCTATTAATGGAGAAATTGCTAAATTTGTGCAGCCGGAGTATGATTCAGCCACTCTGGTTACAATTTAAGTAGTGTGTCTCTGACAGCAATTACAGTGTGATAGCACAATACAAAGGACAAGAGTCCCGCTATCACAAAGAGACACAACACCAACATATTTCGCCTAACACACGCAACAAATGACGGTAGACCGTCGGTAATATACATCGCTTCATACCAATACCAGGTGGATGACATTTGTAATGTGGTATCGAGTTTTTGTTTAATAAATAAAGCTCGATACAAATGTATGTCACGTTAAGCAGCATGTATTATATACCATTTGATATCTAAATAAACATCATTGATAACTGATCTGATATATCGCCTTTATTAGTATCACTAGGGTCAATATTTAACGAAGTTTCCGGAAATCTTATCAACAATTGATGTTTCACTTTCTCAGGACAACATCTTTTTGTCTTCGTTATCATATTTTCTGATGACTGATACTGAACTTCAGTGTCTTCCATGACTACCATTTAACCTTTATAATAAGAAGCCATACTGCAGTGTACATAAGAAGCAATCTTCGTCAACTCCCACATGATTTTCTTATTTGTACAACAAATGATTACATCGTTACACTAATCACTGGCTCAGAACCCACATATAGATACAGCCCACATGGTGTAGATCAAAGCTAGGACCTAGACCTGATCTCGGATTGGATTGACTTTAAAGGTTTACATCTACGTTAGCAGTTTAACACAATACCATATTGTTGTAAGAAAATCCAATGAACATGACTTATACTTTTTAGAAAAAAACGTATGTCTGCGATGGAATGATTGCCCTTTAATGGAAATCTTAACCTTTGCTTTGAACGCCTGTGTGCTGTGTAAGCGAAGATTACAACATTTCCTTTCAAATACCCTATGTACATTGTATGTCTGACAGATTTCGATAAAATTATGAAGCATTTAGCGTTAATTACCTGTTGATATGTTTGTTGTTTATCTTATGCTTAATTTTACGCTTTACAAACCCACCGAAGTGCATCGCAGCTACTAAATGCTATTTCACCTCCTCACTCCTGTATATCCTGACATCTGATTGGTTGATATTAGCTAAATGAGTCATGTGTTACCTAAAGATCGCGAAATAAATTAGTCAATTATCCCCGTAATTTTTCCGAAAATTTGGTAATGAAAATGTTGTGTAGAACATGACAAATGACACCAGTATCGTAACAAATCACAATAAAATCTCTATACTACAATACGATAACAATACATTGTATATAATACAATACGATAATAATACATTGTATATGATACAATTACAATACATTGTATATAATACAATACGATAATAATACATTGTATGTAATACAATTATAACGTAGAAAATATTTTGATGTTATGCGCTGTAATATGCGTCCAGTCAGATGCGAAAAACTTTTTTTTTTACTATTTTTTTCTTCTGTGTGATGGGTGAACAAAAATAACGATTTTTTGCAACGACCCCCTCTAATTATCACATAGACTCAAAAAATAAAGTTGTTAAAAAAACTGCTGTAATCAGTTTAGGGTAAAACCACAATTTTACTTAACTAATATTACAAGTTATAAAGTGATATAGCAATATAAAAAGGGCACAGTTCCACTATACAAGAAGACACAACATGAATATACCGCAGTCTCCCAAAACACGCACCTCGCACAACATACACGCAACACACCGGAGAGGCCGTCCTTACATGACCAATTAGCTGTGAATAGGACGTTAATTAATCAAACAAACAAACTTTTCGTGGCGACATTTTTTAACCGTTATGAAATTCTTGAAAATTCAATCGCACGTTAAAATGATTGAAATTTCATATTGTATATCGTTCCAACGTGATAAAAACAAAACGCGTGTCATTTAATGAGTGTACACGAGAATCACTCCTGATAAACATGATAGCTTCAATGTGACATTTCAATAGATCTGATTAATTGTCTGTAGGTGATGTTAGAGCTCGTGTCACGTCTCGTGGACACCGCTGTGGTGGCTGTTCCAACTCATATAAAGGTATTATTTCCAAGTGAGAGAAAGATGATACAAAAAGGATTGCTAACACTTCTTGGATATCTCAGGATAGCATGTATCTGGTTTTGGGCGGTTTACGATAATAAGGTTGTTTTATTATCAATACCTCAAGTCATATCGGGATACCATTTATTGACCTTGTTTACGAAATGAACTCTGTCTTTTTACCAGGGAGTGTCTCCGACTTTTCATCGCCTGAAGAGCACTCACTGTAAGCTGTATAAAAGGGTTTTGCTGATTGTTTGTACTCCTGCTGGTGTCCCAGAGGTCGTAATGTCCTTAGCAGGCTTGAAAGTCAACACAATGAAGAACAAGGAAGTATACAGATTTTTTTTCATATTTACAATCGATAGGAAATCATCAAATAAATGCTTGTTTTCTGTCGATCTGTATTTCGACTTTCTTACATTTGTAGCGATGTCCATATATTGCCTTGCCTTTTGTGTGACTTTGGAGCTCCATTGAGTTTCTAAGCTTTTTACTACTAGTAATCGCTTTTCCACTGTTAACCATCGTGACCTTGCTGACAGTCGTTCATATTGACCACATCGTTGTGTTGGTGTAATGTGATCATTTAATAACTCGAACTAATAGCTGTTATGTATCAATCGGTTGGATACGTGATCTTCGTTGGAAATGGATTATTTTGTGGGTAGCAAATTAAAAATCAGCTGTTTTCGAAATCGCAAAACGACTCAGGATTAGTTTACTTCTGGATAATAAAATAGTTTCAATAACTTTACGGTTTTTCTTAGCCAAAAAAAGATAACTTTTTGAAAAGATTGTCAGCAAATACATATTTGTATTTGTATATTCTAAAGTCTATTTTTATGTTGCAGACTCCTGCACTTTCTTTCCTAAAGTTAACCTACAAAATGTGTAATAGGTCAACCAAAGACAAATAACTGTAAATGTTGTTAGTTATATTTAGACACAGCCCTATATAGTATAACAACTATATCATTGACATTATGGTATTGAGTTGTCCTCTGTTTAAGCCGCTGTTGGTATTTACCTAGAACTAAAACGACCATGTAAGGTGTCGCTACAAAAAAGACCTTTGCATTCACAATCATGCCGTTGGCTTTTGCTCGACAAAGCGGTTCTTAAACAATATTTTTCAATATTTTAGTAATTTACGTGTTTATGCCTTTCTTTCTTTGCGTACTTTAGCTTCCTTGTCACGTTAATCCGTCTGTCTAAAAGCCATGTGCTGATATTGACCAGAGATCACACATAAAAGTAAAGGAAACTACAGGCAAGGAGATACCTACAAGAGAACAAAATGCAAATGTTTCTTCCACCTGGTCTATGATAGCATCCACACTAAACAGTTGCTTCATATTTTGTCAATGACATTGGTGATACCTTACGGTTTTTAAGTTTTTGATCAATGGCATTGAGAACGCATAACAGTTGTTTCGAACGTTATTGTATGATATTGGGACCTCACACAATTATTTCATACTGATATGACATTTGGACCGCCATATAAGTGTTTCGTACTTAGACCTATGACGTTGGGCATGCCATTTATTTGTTTCGTACTTCAATTTAAATGACTATGTGAACGCCACACAATAGTTTCGTACATTGCTCTATAACCTAAGGGAAATCTTACTACTGTCTCGTTCTTTACATTCATATGGTTGATGACACCATATTAATGTTTTGTGGTTCTAGTCCTTGATGTTGGGTTATGTTGCCTCGATCGTTTCGCCTGAACACTCCATACACTTGTGTTATTTTGTTTGTTTGTTTGATTCAATTAACGTCCTTTTAACAGCGAGGGTAAGGACGACCTTCCATGTATGCGATGTACTGCGTGTATGAATTGCGAGATGTGTTTTTTGATAACCTACGGTATAATCGTGTTGTGTCGTTTTGTATAGTGGGAGTATTGCCCTTTTTATAGTGTTATATCACTGAAGCATGCAGCCGAATACACCAAGCAATACGCCCACCCGGTCACATTATACTGACAACGGGCGAACCAGTCGTCCCACTCCCTTATTGCTGATCAATATGCAGGAGCAGAAACTACAATTTTGATAGACTTTGCTGTGTTTCGGCTAGGGGACAGAACCTAAAGCCTACCTCACATGGGAAACCGAAGGCCAAAAGTAAGGTGGTGTCAATGGAGACCTTAGGAAGAACAACGTTAGTTAGGAAGAAGAGAAAAGATAAAATCCTAAATTTAGTCGCCTTTTACATCATGCAACAGGGGCAGCAACTACAATTCTAACGCCCTACCTGTTGTTATATAACGTTACGGACACCTACAGATGTTCTACAGCTTTTTCATCATCATTCTACTTCGATGTAAAAAGGTAAGATAACCGGAGCAATCAAATTAAAAAAAATAAACGGATGAAATCTTATGAATGTTTCTATGTCAATTACCAGTGATACATTTAATCCCAATATCCAAATCGTGTGTAGTATAGAGTCACTTTGAGTGCGACATAATAATACAAATATACATACCATAGAGCCTATCAAGAGCTTCGACACATATATAGTTTTTCAAATTTCGAAAATTTTGAGTGATTAATAATCATTTTTACATACATTTTGATTGTCATTTATAGTATAACCATCAATTTAAGATCTCGTATTAAGATCCATGTCTATTATTGTTATTGTTTTGGGTCCAGAAGATCTCCAAATCACTTAAAATTATGAAGTTAGAAGTGTTCCTGCTGTCTCTATTGCATGATCGTAAAAGGCGACTAAATTTAGAATATTAGCGCTCGCCCCTGTGAGGTAGACTCTTGGTTCTGTCCCCTGGCTACCAAAGTATATAAAAGTGGTAGTTTATGCTCCTGCTTCGCGCTCAGCATACAGGGAGTGGGACGACTAGTTCGCCTGGTGTCAGTATAATGTGACCAGGTGGTATCGGTAGCATTTTTCATTAATATAGCACTATGAAAAAAGCAACAGTTCCATTACACAAGAACATACCGCAGTCTCAAAAACACCCACCGCACACTACATACACGATACACAACGCATACATGGGACGCCGTCCTTAGGTAACCCTGGCTGTTAATAACACATTAATTTCAATTAATCAAACAAACAAACACACATTTCAGCTAACAATTTCGTACTACTACCTTTACTATACCTTTATACCTTACTACTGTCACTACACCTTTACTATACCTTATCTACTGTCACTACACCTTTACTATACCTTATCTTCTGTCACTACACCTGTACTATACCTTATCTACTGTCACTACACCTTTACTATACCTATACCTTTATATACTATCTACTGTCACTACACCTTTACTATACCTTATCTACTGTCACTACACCTTTACTATACCTTATCACTTCACACTACTCACGCTATTACTATACCTTATCTACTGTCACTACACTTTACTATACCTTATCTACTGTCACTACACCTTCTACCTTATCTACTGTCACTACACTTTACTATACCTTATCTACTGTCACTACACCTTTACTATACCTTATCTACTGTCACTACACCTTTACTATACCTTATCCACTGTCACTACACCTTTACTATACCTTATCTACTGTCACTACACCTTTACTATACCTTATCTACTGTCACTACACCTTTACTATACCTTATCTACTGTCACTACACCTTACTACTTTACTATACACCCTTACTATACCTTTCACTGTCTACCCTGTCACTAACATCTTACTACACCTTTACTATACCTTATCACTGTCACTCACCTTTACTATACCTTATCTACTGTCACACCTTTACTATATTTCACTGTCACTATCACTGTCACTAACTTTACTATACCTTATCTACTGTCACTACATTTACTATTTATTCTTATCTACTGTCACTACACCTTTACTATACCTTATCTACTGTCACTACACCTTTACTACCTTATCTACTTCCTACCTATTACCTTATCTACTGTCACTACACCTTTACTATACCTTATCTACTGTCACTACACCTTACTATACCTTATCTACTGTCACTACACCTTTACTATACCTTATCTACTGTCACTACACCTTTACTATACCTTATCTACTGTCACTACACCTTTACTATACCTTATCTACTGTCACTACACCTTTACTATACCTTATCTACTGTCACTACACCTTTACTATACCTTATCTACTGTCACTACACCTTTACTATCCTTATCTACTGTCACTACACCTTACTATACCTTATCTACTGTCACTCACCTTATTTTACTGTCACTACACCTTACTATACCTTATCTACTGTCACACAACCTTTACAACCCTATATACTTATCTACTGTCACTACACCTTTACTATACCTTATCTACTGTCACTACACCTTTACTTCCTTTATATACTGTCACTACACCTTTACTATACCTTATCTACTGTCACTACACCTTTACTATACCTTATCTACTGTCACTACACCTTTACTATACCTTATCTACTGTCCACTACACCTTTACTATACCTTATCTACTGTCACTACACCTTTACTATACCTTATCTACTGTCACTACACCTTTACTATACCTTATCTACTGTCACTACACCTTTACTATACCTATACTGTCTACACCTTTACTATACCTTATCTACTGTCACTACACCTTTACTATACCTTATCTACTGTCACTACACCTTTACTATACCTTATCTACTGTCACTACACCTTTACTATACCTTATCTACTGTCCACTACACCTTTACTATACCTTATCTACTGTCACTACACCTTTACTATACCTTATCTACTGTCACTACACCTTACTATACTTTCTACACCTTTACTATACCTTATCTACTGTCACTACACCTTTACTATACCTTATCTACTGTCACTACACCTTTACTATACCTTATCTACTGTCACTACACCTTTACTATACCTTATCTACTGTCACTACACCTTTACTATACCTTATACTGTCCTACACTTTACTATACTTTCTACTGTCACTACTACACCTTTACTATACACTTACTAACTATCACTGTCATACACCTTACTATACCTTATCTACTGTCACTACACCTTTACTATACCTTATCTACTGTCACTACACCTTACTATACCTTATCTACTGTCACTACACCTTTACTATACCTTATCTACTGTCACTACACCTTTACTATACCTTATCTACTGTCACTACACCTTTACTAACCTTATCTACTGTCACTACACTTACCCTTTACTTCATACCTTTCTATTTATCTACTGTCACTACACCTTTACTATACCTTATCTACTGTCACTACCTTTACATACCTTATTACTGTCACTACACCTTTACTATACTTATCTACTGTCACTACACCTTTACTATACCTTATCTACTGTCACTACACCTTTACTATACCTTATCTACTGTCACTACACCTTTACTATACCTTATCTACTGTCACTACACCTTTACTATACCTTATCTACTGTCACTACACCTTTACTATACCTTATCTACTGTCACTCACTTACATACCTTTCTACTGACTACACCTTACTATCTACTGTCACTACACCTTTACTATACCTTATCTACTGCACTACACCTTTACTAACCTTATCACTGTCTACACCTTTACTATACCTTATCTACTGTCACTACACCTTTACACTATCACGCACACTTTATACTACTGTCACTACACCTTTACTAACCTTTCTACTGTCACCTTATTTACTGTCACTACACCTTTACTATACCTTATCTACTGTCACTACACCTTTACTATACCTTATCTACTGTCACTACACCTTTACTATACCTTATCTACTGTCACTACACCTTTACTATACCTTATCTACTGTCACTACACCTTTACTATACCTTATCTACTGTCACTACACCTTTACTATACCTTATCTACTGTCACTACACCTTTACTATACCTTATCTACTGTCACTACACCTTTACTATACCTTATCCACTGTCACTACACCTTTACTATACCTTATCTACTGTCACTACACCTTTACATCCTTTACCTTATATACCTTATACTCACTACCTTCCGTCATACCTTACATCCTTTACTGTCACTACACTTTATTACCTTATCTACTGTCACAACACATTTACTATACCTTACTGTCCCTACACCTTTACTATACCTTATCTACTGTCACTACACCTTTACTATACCTTATCTACTGTCACTACAACTTTAATATTCCTTATCCACTGTCACTACATCTTTACTATTACTTATCCATTGTCTCTTAGCCTATATCTGGACCAGTACGCCTACACTATTTGCTATTACTTTAGTCCCTGCCCGCCGCCTTTGTTGTTTTGTAGCGACTGTCCCCTTCTGTGATAAGACGTCACTCTCTCATATTTCACTGTGTTGGATGTGCCATGCTCAATGATGCTGCTATGAAATTCTCCACGTCTCGTCAAATAAAGGATTTTTTCCACGCAGTGTAATGCCTCTACCATTCCATCGCTAGCTTTAGTAGGAGACTGCAGTCGACGAGTGAGGCCGTGTGTGTATATATATAGCGGGGATCAGTGATTTAAACCAAATCAAAACTTATCGGACGTATCAGTAGTAGAGATCTTACCATGGACACTGTGTGGTCAAAATGTCCGAACTGGTCAGCTGGTCTGACAACGAAATATATCCACATTAATATCGAATGTTCTAAAAGGATATCAACAAAGTAGAAATTTGGAATTACCAAATTTGTCACAACGCAATGAAGGTACGTATTAAAACAGTTACATGGGCAAATCATTAATGTATAAGGAACTTAAAAAGTTACTGTAACGTTGTACTTTTATTGGAGTAGCGAGTAGATAAGGGTGTCAGACTGGTGTTGTTTTTGTTCTGAATACTTCGGTTTGTTTAATTACTTTGTTATTTTCATTTTCAAGAATTTCGTAAATCACAGTAAATATGTATGAAATTAAGATGAATTAATATGAATCTATAGTATAACTAGCATTATTTGTAGTGACAATTAACTTAATACATATCAAAAAGAAAATAAGGAAACACAATTGATTAATCTTCCTGACAGTTAATATTTACATATGTATCTCGACTATTACCTCCCTAATTTGACAGTAAAATGAAGTGACCCAGCTGGCTCTATAAATATTTCATGTTCAATTTCCATGTGTAGTAATCTGTTGTAGTCAACACATGAATGGGTTTTGCCTGCCCTAGATCCATATAAAGACAGGTAAACTATTGTCATTAGGCCAAATTAAAAGTAGGTTTTTGTTTTTAAAGAATTTAATAGTTCATATTTATTTGGCATTGGCAATTTAATACATTACCTATTGTTTCATTATGTCCATCAAATTGTGGAATGTTTATATAGCTTCTTCCTTGATAGCATTTATCTATTATAGGACTGAATAATTTTGATTAGGGAAGAGGGAAACGATTGATAATTACTAGTGATTAATTACCTATTTACCAATGTGATTGTTCAATTTTATCAGGGAAGGGGAAACTATGAATCTACATATTTAATTGGTATTTAATTAGTTATGTATTATGATTAATTAACTAAGTGTCACCAATGATTTGGGTGGGGACTAACTGCCATACCACAGTGTGGAAAAGAGGCGTCATACCTGGTAATTATGTTTAGGCTGTAAACAATGATAATTTTTCTAGACCAGGGCGGTAGATGCACACATTAGTCGGTACTGAAACACAAACATGATATCGCATAATTAGCCCGACGGCCGACACATTGTAAACAACGAGTTGGTTAACTAATTACTGCTACTAAATAAACATATCGCCACATGTAACATGTGTTACCAAATTAGTGATACAAAGTAAATATAGTCGCACATATCTGATGCTTTGCTTACAAAACAAATTATATTGCACTTATATTAACTTCAAAGGAAATGAACTTGAACGATAAAAGGATTAAAAATAGGCACAATGGATATGTAAGATAAGGAACTAGTGTGAGACCAGTCATACTGGAATATTGATGATGACAAAAAAATCAATAATATAATTAAAGTAATACTTAATTATTGTACTTGATGTTGCGTTAATTTATTACCATCGATGTCATTTTTATTAAGTTCAACAATTCAACTGTCACTCCATTTACACCCACACATTGCAGATGACTTTAAATGTTCTCATATAACGAGCTTGTCGATGACATTATATTATAGTAACTATTTGTATCGTATCAAGGGGGTAATTGCATAGTCTTTGGTTAGTCCTGTTGCAAAGGATGGGAGGAGAAAGTCCGAGATAGTTAACACAGGTACAATGAAGTGACACTTTAAAAAAATGTTTTATTAATATAAAATTTACAGATATGTTACACCATGCTAGAATATAATAGCCATGTTAGTCTTACTGAATCTGATTTTTAAATGCATTATGAAGACAACCGCAAAGTTTGCTCATGTTTCTATTGTAGTTTATTTGGGAAAAGGAAGTAATTCCAACCGTGTGGACAAAACAAAATTGTCAAGTTTTTGAGGCGATCTGCCCCTTTATCAAGACATACAAAACGAACATGATTACATAATAGGATGCGAACAGTAATACGGGACAAAGTAGGCAAATATTGTAGTTTATTGATAGATATAGAATGATAGAAGATAATCGATATATTAGTGTGAATGAGTGACAAGTAAGAAATTGCATCAAGATGTGATGAAAATCTGGGAAACGATAGCCTTGATATGTCTTGTAAATCAAGTATGTCGACAAACAACTGTTTACATATATATCCTTACATTATGTAAAGGTCATGAACACTATCTGAGAACTGTCTTTCTTTTTATTTTCAAATATGAAAAATACTGAACAAGGTGATATACGTTCTACCTAGTTGTAGAGAAATTGACTTCACTAGGATAGGACATTTTTTATTTAACGTTTTTTAAATAGATCAATGTGGGCTGTTTGTGTAAAAGATATATTGGCATTTAAAACGAGATTACTGACGACCTTTTAAGTGTTTACCCAGCTTACTTTGATGTCAATGAAAAGGTGTGAATATTTATGTTTATGGTTAGGAAGATATTGGGGCCACACCAGCAGACTGAAGCTATAAAATATTTACGGAGCAACAAAGCCTCATGTTATATATAAATTCTCCTTTAGGACTGTTTATTATCTTCAGTAGGGCTCTGGTTGTGTCACACACACTCTGAACTTCACTGGGTCCCTTGTGAAATGATAGTGCATTTTTGTATCATTAATGTGTCTTATTACTTTCGATTGGTAATGCCCAAAACTGGAAACATTTTTAAGCAATCAAGTATGTTTATAACCAAAGCACGGGGTTCCCTGTATTGTAACGCTTTTTTCTATTAGAATGGTCCATGTTGTTCGATTAGGTAGATCAGTAATTTGTAATTATTCCGTAAATGTAATCCAATGGGGTAGATAAATAGTAGTGTGTATCATTCTATTATATCAGACGTACACTCTTCCATCCTATTCTACCTTGGTATTATTTAGGAGTAACATGGAGAAGGGGGAGGGGAATAATCTGACGAGGAAATGGATGAAACGATCTAACATGTATTGTATATGATTACGTTGAAAATTGCATGGAAGTGATAGTCACGATTTTATTCATATAACATGAAAACCACATGTCAGTGTCGTTTTATGAAATAACTACTTTAAAGAAAATTACACAGCCGATGTTGAAAACAATTATTGAAATGGAATCGTACTCTCACTGGGAAATCATTATGCGTAATATGAACTTAGCGTGCTCGATGCCGAAATAAACGATGGAGTATATTAGGCGCGAGGGAAATGTGTTTTGAATATAAAAACGTGCAGAATGGATACATTTAGCATAGAACGCGATAAAAATACACGTGCACATGCGATGCAGATGTGACAGCCAAGCTGTTGAGTTACACACATAAACGCCTGTGATCGGTCTTAATATCCTAGATTGCGTGTATGCACGTTACATTCCCATGAACGTCCTCTGTATATATTCATAGTAAAAACTAATCTGGAAGTACTGTGATGACTATACGCTGGGACTATTGGCGATAATAGTTTTAGCTTTATGTACACATTGACTTGATAAATTGTCTAACTTTTATATTATGGGATATGTAGATACAATATTTCTATCTACATTTATCATATCTAATTTATACAAAAAACTTATTTCTCTGATGTCGTCACCATTCAAAGTCATAAGATATTTGATCAGAGTTCCCGCTATCTGCATGTATTTACATTTCTTTACTTTAAATAAATCGTGACTGGAAGATAAAGATCCATTAATTAAACTCTCAATATATTTTTGCTGCATACTGTAACATTCTACATATTAAACATAAATATTAATAATTCATTTACTTGACTTTGTTCAAGCGAGAAATATTGTGTTCCAATTTATTCACATTTTCTACTTTCCAAAAAATATGTAGCAAAATAATCCATTCTGACAATTTCAATAACACTTTTGTGCGTAAAAACGCTCAAAGCCCTGAGATGGCCCTGAAATGGTCGCGTGTACTTACAGATCAGGTGTTACTCGTGTATTGTGTATTGTAGGTCACGTGCTAACATGTTTGTTTACTACATACAGATACAGTTGCTCGCTGTCCCTTATATACTATAATTAATTGTTACTTGTAAAGGATTAGTTTAAAGATCTTGAGCGGTTCTGGTATCATAGAATCCGCAACAAACTCAGTAGGCAAAAAACAGTAATTTTCGATCAATAAGACTAAACAGAGACATTATGCTGGTTTAAACATGAAAATGAAAACTCCACACATTCTTTAACACTAACCTACATCTAACCATCCTTTTATACAAAACATTTTTTATGAAAGTACTTTTTGGAATTTTGATCCAATACCCCGCTTTCACTTTATATTCGTGACGTTTTAACAGTAGGTCAAACATCGAAATATTTTTAATCAATCGCATCTCTCTCTTCGAAAATGTTTCCTTAACTATTATTATTATTTTTATTTCCTCCAATTTGAAGATTACATAAATAGAATGGCATACATGTAATTACAATATCCAACACGGCTTAATCTCTACAAAGAATAATGTAAGTGATGTGACAACTTGTTGAGTAAATGTACATACAACTATTTAGTCTGTCTATCTATCTATAGTGCAATATAGAGGTGCAAGAAAATTAATAGACAATATAAATATAATAATAATAGTAAATAAATAAAAAAGAATAATAAAAATAAAAAACAGGGAAAAATTAACACTTCAGTATGTATATAAACACAATGAACCCAATCAATTTACTACACTACAAGTAGTAAGAATAGTCATAATTAGACGTGATAACTTTTTGAAAAAAATCATTTAACATTTTTGAAAGATATCTGACAGAAACGTGGCGAAATTCTATTATATCTATACTGTTCAAATCATACATAATTTTACCACCTATAAGTATATGAAATAATTGGAAGTCTGAATGGGAATGTAAGTATACGTTAAAACCGATTCCATCTATACTTAAAAGCTCACACCTTAACTAGAGACTAAACTGATTACTGTATATTTGAATTGATTTGAAATATTGATGTGGACAACCGTAGTATCTAGCAGTAGGTTGCTAGCTGATACCAATAGTGTATCAATGGTCGTGTTGATAAAATAATTTATTATTGCTATATAAAGTATACTGGTGATAGGATACCATGACTCCGAATCTGTGTTACCCTTTCAAGACTCTAGCTCTAACCCATTTTCCAGGCTCAGAATTTATTTAACCTGTTTTTCCTCTCCTCTGTGCTTCATTTTTTTCTCTCTTTATTAGTTTCTACATCATAATTTATACAGATGTCTTCTATATCTTCCTCCTTTATTCTCGCTCTGTCTTGGTTCCATAACTTCTTGTAAATAGTTTATTTATTTATGTTCGCTTAAGTCTCTAGTCTAGTTTGAAGTAATCAGGTCTCCTCATTTTTTTGCGTAACAAGTAATACTTCGTGTCGGGTATCCAGCTAATCCTCCTACACAGACGGAGGGCCTGACATGATATGTACTGATGAAGTAAGATGTTATTTGACAAACTGATCACTACTGTAGATTTGTCACATTGTTACTGACTTACGAGCCGGCTTCCTGCGACATGAAGTGTTGTACATCGCAGGTAGTATGATGTGTGACGTCACTACGTCGATTAATCGATACTGCTACTTAAGTATGTACTTCTTTAAGACACCTAGCCGACTTGAGTTGTGTAATGTTAATCTCACATGTTTAAAATGAACTAAAATAAGTGAATACTAAAAGTAATGTACAATATCGGTAATAAGGTGTAGTCTCAACAGAGTTCATCGGATGTTTATGTAAATATACTGGTTTGTTTTATACGATATCTCGAAACAAAAAGCAAAAAGATACTTAAAAACGGAATACAATATATCAGTATATGTAACTTTAAATAATGTGGACCACCTGCAGCAAATACCGTAGACTCCGCCAGTTGCGAAATCACCTTTTTCAATTACTTATAATATACGCTTCGTTAGATCGTCTGATAGGTTTCTCTAGGAAGTATCGATTCAATTTATCTGATAAAACCATTTTGTTGTTATCTTCTAGAAAATGACGCAACGTACTCGGCTTATCATTACGTTTTTGAACGATTAAACATATTCTAATTATCCTAACAAGCCTAATCGACGACAGTTTATTGTGATTTTGTATATTGATTCCTAATCAAACTTATATTAAATGGATACCTTCGGGAGGGCAGTCACCTGCAGGGCAAAATAGAAAGTATCTCATACCGTTCGTCTAATTACCTATTAAACCAGCCATGCGG
Organism: Argopecten irradians; assembly: GCF_041381155.1. Taxonomy (NCBI): domain Eukaryota; kingdom Metazoa; phylum Mollusca; class Bivalvia; order Pectinida; family Pectinidae; genus Argopecten; species Argopecten irradians. Next base: position 975,609 of record NC_091134.1, on the reverse strand, counting down.
AAACAAGCTTAATTCTAGATCTACCTACCAGATAGTAAGCTATCTTGCCCAAACACCGGTCTTTGATTCGTTCTCAAAATAGAAAATCAGAAAAACAGATTAAGCGCGACCTAGTTAGGTTAACATGGAGTTGCAAACCGTAAGAATATACAGTACTTTGGTCCCTTAGAATTGTCCGACTAAAATTCCTTTCAGCATTAAGGGATATATTATGCCCTGGTCGGATGATTCCCTGAAGGTAAACTCCTTATTCCCTTTTGATCTGTTTGCTACTATTTATCATTAAAATGCTATTATTGCTGCAGAGGAAACTGACGAGCATACAACACGGTAATAATGACTGGTCTATATTCAGCTGCTATTACTCAAATACACTGACAGGATATTCACCAGTGTCATTATTACGTAATAAGAGTATAGCCTGATTACTAAACATAACATGTAAACTCATCATGTCATAGTTTATCTGTTTGTTGTGAAGTTATTCTAGAGTATAATCAACAAAACACATCGAAAAAATAAATTATGTTGAATACAATTTACCTCACATAAATAATTGTAATGGCAATATATTGGATGAGGATAAATGCATATTTTACTGTCATCAGGTACATGTGTTTCTACCACAACACGTCAGAATATCATCTACTTAGTTCTTGAAGTGTTTTGTTTACCTCGTACAGTCTGCCTGTTAGTAGATGTGGAAGGGAAGTAATCTCCTTATCTAATATCGAATAATTAAACATTCTGACACAATCACATGAAAAATATCATAACTTTAAGAAATTAACTAATGCTGACTTCTTATTACAATTTCAGAAATGAGTAACATACTACCATCAAAGCTCCGGTATGGACAGGATTATTAATTCATCGGTGCTTGCACATTCTGTAGAGATTCACTCGACGATTCCTGTGTCCCTCGTCACCATGGAAACCGTCCAGTGTCGGAACTGTTCCCTTATCAACCAATCCGCAACTGGTGCTATAGATGTTTCTAAAACAGGAGTCGTGGAAGATGTTTATCCGGAATTCATCGGGTATGCTTACAGTATCGAAAGTGTTTTCATCGGAATAATCTTATTTCTTCTTGTGATTCTTACAGTGACTGGCAATGTTATTGTACTTATTGCCGTATTTTCTAACCGGAAGTTACGAACTGTGTCTAATATGTTCATCGTATCTTTAAGTCTGACGGACCTTTTTGTTGGGACAATAGTGATGATTCCTGCGGCGCTTAATGAAATATTTGGTGAATGGCTGTTAGCTAGAGAGTTTTGTTCGATCTGGGTGTCCTTCGATGTCATGTTGACAAGTGCCTCCATCCTCAATGTTTGCCTGATCAGTATAGACCGCTACATCGCCATCATGACTCCGCTACGGTACCGGTCCCTGATGACAAACAGGAGGGCCATACTTATGTTGTCGGTTGTATGGGGGATTGCGATACTCTCCTCATTTGTCCCGGTAGAGAGTGGGCTACACAATCCGGAGTTGTCATCGTTAGAAAATTTGACATTATTTAGTGACCAACCTCAGTGTATTTTTGTGGTGAGTTTTCCATATGCGGTAATAGCGGGATCAGTAACAATACTACTACCAATAATCGTAGCTCTTACGTTGTACTGGAGGGTGTCAAATGAGGCCAAACGCCAGGCGTTTCTTGTCGGCAGCCTTATCGCCGCTGGGAATGTGTTGCTTGGACAACATGTGGCTGCAAAACACATCCGGGAACCTTTCACGCGGAAAGCAACAGTGACTCTCGGCATCATTGTTGGTGCTTTTGTGGTGACATGGACGCCATTTTTGATTGCCAATAATATTGACGCATACTTGCATGTGATCCCTGTCAAAGTCTTCACGGCGTTTGTATGGTTAGGGTATTGCAACAGTTTAATTAATCCGATAATATATCCATTGTTTATGAGGGATTTTCGGAAAGTTTACAAATCTATGTTTACAAAATGTTGTCCATATGTAAAGAAGATCAAATCCATCAGAAAAGACAAGGTGTATAGATGTATTCCCTCACCCAAATGTCAACAACGTAAAGGTGGAATATAACTAGCATTGTATGTGTTGAATGAATAGGTGTTTACTGTAAAACTATAAATCATTTTTTATGTATTTCGTAAAGAAAGAGCGGGTTTTCTTGGTGCACGGATACTCAAATTATTGAAGCATTAAAACTTAACGTGAGCACATGGGTTATCTCAGAGTCTCATGGCCCAAGTTTCACAAACATTCTTTACATTAAGGACTTTCAATACTCCGCGTGAAAATATTACAGATGTTAAAGGAAACACTTCTCCAGAATTTCCCATGGAGATTTACAAGTTAAGAAATGTTCATGAAACTTGGTCCCGGATAACATTTTTAAGTATGTTAGAGACGACATATGTGAACCCTAATGAAAACAAGACTAAATGTTTGTATTTTTATCACGAATGCATTTTTAAAGAAGCGGCATGTGAATCTAATTTGCATGCTTCAGTATAAATACTCGTTAAATATTGGTAGAAATAATTTCTTAATGATCAACATATTTAACTGTTACTGAAGAAGAGACGTAAGTATAATCTAGTTCTGTGATAACCCTAATGACAATGTGAGATAAATTTGTTCTAAATAATACACTGGCGTTGTGATAAGGATGTTCATTCTAAATAGTGTTTATAAGAATATGATATAAATGAAAGTCTATGTGATAAACATGTACGAGAAATAGTGTGATCCCAGTATGTAGCCACAATATATATTAAATTTATTTATTTGACGATTTTTAAACATTTTATTACCTCACACGTGTTTTTAAATGTGCAATTGTCCATTCATTTGTTAACAAACAAATCTAAATCAATTACGCTCTAGGCCAAAATCAAAGTTTGCCAATGTTTTGTAAGTGTCTTTGGGCTTTAGATGGATTATTTGATTAAAAAAACTCCAATCTTTTGATAGATTTCCCCCAGCGACTATGGTATTAATTTATTTTGATAGGTATACCTAGACGATGGTGTTAATTGCTTATCCTGTTAAATAGTGTCCGTCAATTTAAAATCCACAATGACAAAACAATGGCACATTGCCCCGAACATCTATTTTTGAGCATCATTATCTAGTATCTTATAGACTTTCGCTATGCCTTATACAACGCTAAACACACCCATTGTGCACGATACGGGAGTTTCGGCCTCAGACAATGGTGTTACATAATCACCACACAAATTATCTGGTTAAAAACCCTAGACGAGAATAGACTTAGGATAGAGCTAAAAGGTTGAAGTGTGTGGATTAGACGGGCATTATGAGTTACCAAATATAGCCATAATACTACGTAACAGGTAAGGCACCGACACTTTCGGAGACTATTTTTACACTTTATAGGCTATTAGACGTAATAAGATCAGTGACGCTAGTATTGATCTATTGATTCCACAAAAACGTACTGCAATATAGAAGGGAGTTAATTTATTCGTAAATAACCATACATCTCGCGTTTTAGGTCCACATTATAGAAAAAGTTCACTTCTTGAGGTCAATCAAATACTTAATAATTTAATAGTTTAATCGCTAGATATAATAATTTGCACATTTCAATAAAAAAATACTAATATATTTTGTTCAAATATTTAATAATTTGATAATATGTTGTTAATTTGAATCTCCAATCTCCAGTCTGGCAGCGAATTAAGTAATTAGAATCTCCAGTAAAATGTGCTGGCAGCGGATTCAGATATTCGGATTTCCAATCAATGCTGGCAGCGGAATCATTTATTCGAATCTCCAAATCCAGTCTGACAGCTAATTTAGTTATTCGAATCTCCAATCCAATGTGCTGGCAGCGGATTCAGTTATTCGAATCGCCAATCCAATGTACAGGCAGCGGATTCAGTTATTTTAATCTCCAATCCGCTCTAGACAGCCGATTCGTTATTCGAATGTCCAATCTAAAATAACGAATCGGCTGTTAGCTTCAGTTTTTCCAATTGATAAAAGGAAAGTGTATAGTGAAAACCTAACATAAGACTATGATAAATATCAAAGTCAATACTCGACCAATTAATCTACTGTTAGATAACATCAGCGGTGAGTTTACTGAGACTCTGACTCGACACTTTCTGTCACAGCACATATTTACATTAGTATGGCCAGTACAAGTGGTCCAGTCGTTACCCCCAACAGCTGGCCATAAAATGTCCAAGACGCCCTTGGACGTGACATTAAAGATTGTAACAAAAACGGATATTATTTTCTCCCTAAAGAATGTATAATCCATCAACCAATACACATGATGTCTCGCTGACATGGAGGTCTAATTGTTCCCTGTGAAAACATCTGTTTAAAAGGCTTATAGAAATTGGATCTGAATTACTTAAGATGACCCAGAGGGCAGCGATTAAATCGAGACAGTTGTCCAAGTTAAATTATCCTTTTTACTTTATTGGTCTTTTGAGAATTGATATTTAAAGTGAATAGTCGGGCAAAGAAAACCAGTCTTAATGCGTTCATTGGCCTTCCAAAAGTTCTCACATATTAATACGACGGTCAAGTTCTGCTTACGTTTCCCAGTTCTGACCATTGAAATAAAGAAAAGTTGAAAGCATTGAAAGCGAGGCTGCGTGGAAATGTAACCACGGACATAGTTATCCGGGAGGACGTTTTAGGATTCCTATTCTTTAAATTAATTTCTACGTACGCAGACAGATTTTGATGAGAAAGTTTATTTTTCTATTCCATAAGAAATTATACTGGATACATTCACACAATTTTTACCGACTTTAGCCATCCTTGCCCGACTGTTCACTTTAAAGGTTTCAAAATTAATATATCAGTTTCGTCTATCTCTACATTGTAGTTGGACGTTATAAAATACGACAAATATTGATGTATACCACAGTAGACAACTAGCTTAACATGTTGCGGTTTTTCAAAGCAGTCAAATTTTCTATGATGCCAATTATTTTCATGGTAAATTATAAATATATGGGATGGATGTCCTCTAAGACAAAAACACAGATATGACGCTTCCACATGACCAATTCCATGGATAACTTGGGTACTAAACTTTTCATTTTTTATTGTTCCAAAATATTGTTTTACCCATTGAAACAAAACAATCCTTACCTGGATATTAGGGTGTATATTTAGCAAGTTTGTTTACAGTATATACACATAATACATGCATAATTCATACGTGTATCTGCATAAAATATATATATTTCCTGTATACATCAAATACATAGACTGTACCAACAACCTTACTAAAAGAGAAAATAAATGACTTCACATCTGAATTTACGCTCATCGTAAAACTATGACGTAAAGTAAACAACTTAAGAGTTTAAAAAAGGTATCCATCACGTAGACGCGATTCAAGAATAATGAATATGTATGCAAACCATCCGATTTTTCTACATTGTTTATAGCATTAAAAAACTGGTCTTAATTTTACACAATCACATACTAAAAAAGCCTTTTTCTAAGCATTAGGTTGTTGTTATATTATAGTGTTTGTGAATGATTTCATTTCATAAAATTGTATGTGTATGTAAATTTGTATTTTGTCGCAGGTGTGTGAATAATAAAAATACTAGACTTTGTACAATGAAATGTTTCCCGAATATTAACGAAGAAGTCAACGCTTTGGTGAAAAATCTTCATCGAAAGTAGATAAATATGTTTGTTATATTTTGTCCAGTCTGAACGTGTTATATATTGGAGCCATGATTTAGTGTATGAGGTATCTGACGAGTCTGTGATGCGGCGCCATGTGCTAATTATAATGTTCTAGTCTTTCATTTGGCTGTAATAACGTCCACACATATAAACCCAGAGTATTGTACAGTGATGGCTGTAATTATCGTTATGTTGTTATTGATGATTAAAATGAAATTAACAAAAACAATAAATATTTCATTAAAAAATGACAGTTGTTTCCTTATTTACTTATAAGTTGATTTGGTGTTAGAATTAGTGTCGGTTCAGTCCCCAGGCCGAAACACACCAAAGTCTATAAAAGTGGTCGTTTCTGCTCCTACTTAGCGCTCAGCATACAGGGAGTGGGACGACTGGTTCGCCCGTTTTCAGCATAATGTGACCGGGTGGGGTGTGTTGCTTGGTGTCTTCGGCGGCATCCATCAGTGATATAGCACTATAAAAGGGCAAAAGTTCCACTATACAAGAAGACACAACATGGATATACCACAGTCTCCGAAAACACGCACCTCGCACAACATACACGTAACGCACCGTCCTTTCATGACCATAGCTGTTAATAGGACGTTAATTAATCAAACAAACTAACAAAAACCAAGAAAAAATTAAACCTATTAACTTGTGTGTGTAGTGTGCCTTTCAGGAACCGTTTGGCGTAAAACCTGAAAATGGCGTCATTGTATGTTAAAGACCTAGATCACCTGACTATCAATAGTATAATTAGCAACATATAACACAATAAAGTGTAACAAATCCAAAGTTACAATCTCACCTTTCTCTTTTTATATTTAGGTAAGGAAAGATTGATTCGATTGATTTACACTATTAAATTCAGTCATAAAATGGTATAGGGACTATTACTTTGTCACACTCTCGAGGCTTAAAGTATTCTTGTAATGACTTTTGAAAGCATTTTCACTGAGATTTGCTTTATCAAATAAATTAATTTTTCATTTCACGACAGTACAATTTTGTGATAGGTTAATTAGATTTATATTGTAACTGTTTTTCCCGAGAACCAGACGTTATTTATCAAATTAAATTTCGTGGGCGACGCACATTTAGCAGTTCACAATAAAGTATAAAGCTTGACACAACATTGCATAATTATCTGATTATAGAACAATAGTATAACCTGGCTTGTAAGGAATATTTTCATTGGCTTAAAAATATGTAATCATCTAACAACGATTGAATGACGTCGCCGTTTATCACGTCGTCACTAATTGGCGTAATTATTCCATGGACAAAAGATGAGAGAGTCCATCTAGACATATGGATGGACTGAATGAATTATATGGATTAACGTGAATAGAGTTATAAACAACGAAGAAGTTGTTTATTTAGGGATTTGGTTTTTGTTAACATTTCCATAACAAAATCAGTTCACGTTAATACTTAAATATCACATGACTGACTAACAGAGAAGACAACTGAACCTTCAATTTGATCAATGATTATATAGCAGATAATTTAGGACGAGATCACATTTACACAAATACCATCATGTTCAATACAAAAAAATGAAATCTTGATGATTGGATTTTTTAAATTTTAATACTGCAATATGAAATCATTTACTTGTCAAATAAGTGAACAATAGCTTCATATAATAATATTAAAGCACCTCTTATTACTGTACATGCACATCTACCCTGAAACGGAAAAGAAAGTTACATGAACTAGATGACGAATACCGTTATAATTATGTAAAAGATCACAACAACTCCGGAATAATAAGCGTACGATATTGGCTGCAATAACTGTAAAAGACGGTAAATAAAGTATTTCTTACCTACAAAGCAATTGTTCTTTAAAGTATTACCGTGTCTGTTACTAGATTTACCACCAACAGTAAACACATCCAATAGATTGTAGTCATACTAGTACAACTTACCTTATACGAACGATTTCTAAAAAAAAGAAGATTCTTACATTTACGTATTTTGGTAAAAATGAATGGCAAAATATCAAAAATGACTTTACCGTAATGCTAACAAAATGAAAACAATAGAGCTTCAAAATATCAAAATCAAAACTACAAATTGTATACATGTATAACCAAACAAAATGTAGTGTTTAGAAGCTTATATGACCTTTCAACAATTGCAATGTAACCGCTCCTTGTCTGTAAAAGTCACTTATCCTATTGTGACACAGAGGGAAGCAGTTTACTGTGAACTCATTAGTCATAGAGAAATGAAGACCAATCTAGTGTGAACTTAAATAATTATAACGGTATTTAGATGCTTCCCTAACCTAAACGCGTTTACCTTGACTTTCAACATTATATCCTTGGCGAGATGTGATAAAGATAAAACGAAAAATTTTAATAGCATGGGATGTTAGAGCTGTAATAATGATAATGTTTAATAAAATTTATTTGTGCTTTATTGCTGAGATAGCATCACGGTGTCCCTAGCTAGTGATTTAGTTACACAATAAAACAAGTGCTTATTGATTATTTTAGTTTAATTTATGATACATCGGTGAACATCTTTGACTGGTAATAATTACTTAGATTAAATTCGATGAGAAATGAGCATTGTTACAAAAGGGAAATTAGTTTTAAAAGCTCATTGTAACGATAAAATTTTTCTAGGAGTAAAGCGCCCTTCAACACTATAGTTTGACGTAGTTCTATGATTTATCAACTGCGACCACAGAATAAAACTGTCACAAACAAATTATGATGAGTATTATTATTGATGGTAATAAAAAGTCAATTTATATCCTGTACCTACTGTATAACGTATGCTCTTTACCTGTATATTTTGTTTACTTGTTTCATCTTGTTTATTATTTTTTATTGAGATTTTATCTGTTTGTCTGTATATTGTGTTATGTTGCTACTTTGTGATCTAACTTAGGTGATCCCTAAGTTTCAGCGCACACATTACCTGTATATCTGTGATCTAACTTAGGTGTTTTCTGAGTTTCTGCGCAAACATTACCTGTATATTGTGTTATGTTGCTCCTCTGTGATCTAACTTAGGTGGATCCTGAGTTTCAGCGCACGAATAACCTGTATATTGTGTTATGTTGCTCCTCTGTGATCTAACTTAGGTGGCTCCTGAGTTTCAGCGCACGAATTGTCTGTATATTGTGTTATGTTGCTACTCTGTGATCTAACTTGGGTGGCTCATGAGTTTCCGCGCACGAATTACCTGTATATTGTGTTATGTTGCTCCTCTGTGATCTAACTTAGGTGGCTCCTGAGTTTCCGCGCACACATTGCCTGTATATTGTGTTATGTTGCTACTTTGTGATCTAACTTGGGTGGCTCATGAGTTTCCGCGCACACATTACCTGTATATTGTGTTATGTTGCTCCTCTGTGATCTAACTTAGTTGGCTCCTGAGTTTCAGCGCACGAATTGCCTGTATATTGTGTTATGTTGCTACTCTGTGATCTAACTTGGGTGGCTCATGAGTTTCCGCGCACGAATTACCTGTATATTGTGTTATATTGCTCCTCTGTGATCTTACTTTAGTGATTTATGAGATTTCGCGCACGAATTCCTCTGTCTGTCCGTCAGTCCGTCCGTCCGTCCGTCCAGACAATAACTTGAGAAAACAACAACGGATTTTGATCAAACTTCACACATTGGTAGCATATTGTAAATACAGCTTGGGATTGAATTTAATCAAAAGGTTAAGTACAAGGGTCACTGTTGCTAAAAATAGATTGTTAAAAGGTTCGTTTTCAGACGAAAACTTGAAAACGAAATCCGCGACTTCGATCAAACTTCACACAATGGTAGCATATGAGAAAATACAGCTTTGGATTGTATTTGGGGTCAAAAGGTAAACTACAAAGGTCACAGTTACTAGAAATAGATTGTTTCACAAACTTAAGTTTCCGAATGATAACTTGAGAACACATCAACAGAATTTGTTCAAACTTCAGACAATGGTAACATAGGAGAAAACATAGCTTGGGATTGAATTTGGGGTCAAAAGGTTACTGTTACTAAAATAGTTTGTTTAACAAAGTTTCGTTTCCAGATGATGACTTGAGACAGAATTTGTTCAAACTTTATACAATGACAGCATAACTTAGCAATAATAACTTGCCATAAATTAGAAAAATGTAATTAACGGCAGGGGACGTGTGTTGCTTGCAACACATACTGTAAGCTTGTTGACTTTACTTATTGGTCGTCATGCATTGCTTTTTTTGTTTTTTTTTTTTTAATTTCATAATTGTATCATTTCTGCTGTTGTCATTCACTCTGGTACATGTGTATAAACAATTAGGCACACTTTGTTTAATGTGAGAAGTGAGATGTTCTAATGTACGTCCTACTATAATCCGATACTCAGTAATGATTAGCAGTCACTGAATAAAGACCTGTGATTTGTACGCATAACTTCCACCAATCTAAACAATCCCCTCCCAATTCTACGAGGTGGTCCGCGGGACCATTGATCCGACGAGAAATGAGAGTTAGTGATCATTTGTAAGAGGTTAGATGAGGAGGAAAGTTTCCGATAATTGCGGGTCAAGGTACGGGCGTACAGCTCTCTCATTAACTATCAAAGCACCCAATGATCCACTGGATAGCTCGCGATTGGACATTGATTAGAAAATGGGACCCTCATACCGCCGTACGATCCTTGTGATTAAAGCGGCTCTGGAACAAAAACCAATGATGGTTGGTTGTGGCGATGGTTAAACATAGCTTACAAAGACTGCACGCGCACATCGGATATATATGGGTCCTGTTCGGAACTAGGTCACGTGTTTGTACCGCTTACTAATGTTGGTCGTCTGAAATTGGACGCAAATACCATGGGTCCAGTTCGGAACTAGGTCACGTGTTTGTACCGCTTACTAACGTTGGTCATCTGAAATTGGACGCAAATACATCTCCACTCTGCAACATTTTGTTACATTTTTTTCTATTTTTTATATTTATAATTAATGAATGTGTGAGAGGATTATTTTGCCGGTTTAGATTCCAAGCTCGAGTTTGCGATAACGTAGACAGTGTAATGCTGTTAGATTTCGATATTTAAGTACACTATAGTAACTAAAAACTCTATTGTAGCGTGTACAATAATGTAACTAAAAACCCTATTGTCGCGTGACCAAAATACACGCGTGTAGTTGAAATCGTTTTTTTTTTTTTGAAATAAGAATATATAAATGATATAAAACAAATTTCAGTTATTTCAGAAAAATGAGAAACAACTTTAAATACCATAAAATAAATACGGTATAACATATATATCTTTTGTTTAACTCTAAAATGCAACACTGCGCACTTATTATATACTGCAACATGTATACTTAATTCGATAAAAATGATAAACCAATTTCATTCTTCCTTTGTTTGAGTCCTTCATTCACAACATCTATGAGTGGCCTTAGTACTTTGATCCTTTAAACCGACGAAACCTAATATCTGACGAAGTGTGAGTGTAAATCGCAGCGCCAGTCGATAGTACAGCGGTACACTGATCGTCACATAGAGTAATGATCATACATGCAGTTACACACAAATTAGGCAATAACTGTTGATAATCAGCCCTCAAAGAATGTTAATATCTACTATTTGTTTCAAAACTTTGCAACAAAAGGATACACTTCAAATATTCACCAAGCTAATGACATTTGTATTTGAAAGAAAATAGAGGCTTATTCATTAAAATTATGTTTGGTGTTACAAAAGGTCGGACTATTTTCACACAAAAAAGAATATTGATCATGTCTTTCTATGACCCGCTGTTGTCATCGATTTCTGAAATGCTTTCTATCACCGCCTCAAGAGACAGACATATAAGCTTAAAATAGCCTCATTGGAAGAAACGTTTAACCGCCTCAAAGCTTGTCGCTGAAAGTGATTGTTTCTGAAAGATCTGACCTGACAGGAACCGGAAGTTGATATGATGTGAATTATCAAAGGCAACGACGTGGTTATAACCAACTTCCGCTTCAGTCCTATAAATACTGGTGCAATAATTTAAATAAATGGATCCATTAGGAGCGAGGCACCCTGGTCAGGCACATGATTGCATTCCCAACACTAATTGTTATTGTTGTGAGCCGCATTGTGTTTATGTTGCCGTATATGGTGTAACCAGGACGTCCATTAATTCCCCTGAACTGTGAATTGTCTACCTTTATCGCGGTCTGTAGGTGAATAATGTCTGTAACGTTAATTACTTACACAGATAATCAGATGATTTCGTTGTTAAAACGTAGAACACTGAACTTTTGTCTTACAAAACAGGAAACGCTTTCTTTTAGTAATAACAAACCAATTTAATCTGACCTGCAAAGTTGACTTAACCTGCATCTTTACAGATAAACTATGACGCATATCAAGTTACGGTTTAAAGCACGATGAAATATGTGTAATGACTTTAGGTAAAGCATTCAGGTGACTTCTCAACTGTTATATGTTTTAGTCACAATGTTTATTACAATTATTCCCAAATGACGGTTACGGTAACTTTGGCACTGAGACCAATTGGTGAGACTAGAATTCATCAAAGTGAAGAAATACTTCAAGGACACGACCAGATTAAATGTGAAATAGCGTTCCGGTAAGAACCATCGATCTATAAGTCAAGGTCATTTGTCCACATATTCAGTTTCAACGAACCTCACCTCTGTATGTAAGAAAATACCTGATATCTTAATTATCCATCGATCAGTCTAACGTCAGCCACATTAAAACATCTGGAGAAAATTATAGATGGCAGTATATTACACTACATATTGCCATAGCAAAATATGTGCAAATGTGAAATGCAACTTGTCAATGATTAGAGATTCCTAGTTGCGAATTATTTTCTCGCAATCAGAAAATAGCGAGTGATGAATGATGTTAGTTAAAACACCCGCACCCGTTCTCTTTCTAATTCATACTGATCTTCCAGAACGCATCAAGAATGCAGCAAAAATCTGTTTTTTTTACGAATTGTTAAAGGTTAACGATGACAACGACAAATCGTGATACAAGATGATAAAGGTAACCTCATCACGTGGTCTGATGACTGTCTACTTAACAAACCAAGAACAAGGAATGTGACACTATGACAAAATATATAGGAATAACTTGCGATACGAAAACCACGATCCCAATCTGTTTTACGACTAAAAGTGGTAAATTACATCATCGCGACCTTTAAAGATGCTCCACCGCTGATAAATAGGTGGTTTTTTTCAGTAAAAAACAAGTGCAGACGAATTAGTATTTTTCTTCAGTTACAAAACTTAAATAATTTACACCATTGAAAAGTTTAAGCTTCTAATTTTATTGCAAGATAAAAATCTCAAAAATAATTAATTGCATCCCGCCAAAAATCCTTGGCACTAAGTTCTATATGGAATGAAGTACTGATTGCCCATACACCAAAAGCAAAACGAATTTTATGTTTTTGTGCTAATAAGACATATACATACATAATTAAACACCAATTATTGTTAAAATGATGAGTATCACTAATGCTTCGTCAGCGGTGGAGCATCTTTGAAATATATATCAGGTGTAGACAGCAACTTTGGAATGCACCATCTTAGAAAGTGAAATAACATAAAAGTGACGGATCAGTAAAAGTCACAAAAACAAACAACCTTATATGCCTTCTTATTAGTCTAGACCAAAGGCGACAAACTTGTATATCATATCCTTCAAAAATAGTAAACTAACTGGATTATGCAATTAGTCATTAGTTTGAATCAACAATTGGAATAAAGGTATTATTATACTAGATAAAACAAGACAAATGTGTTTAATAAAGTAATCGGACATCCAGAAAGATTCCCCGAAGGATCAGTTAAATTCTGGAACAAGCGAAGTTTGGTATGCTGAGAGAGCCAGAGACTATCTCAATATCCGCAAGAAGGCCGTAAGGTCCGTATGATCACTACTAGAACGATTCTAGAAACCAAACCATCGAAGACAGACAACAGGTATTACAAACATTTCATAAAATACCCCCAGAACGTTCCCAATAGAGATTTTATTTATATTCACGTCCAAATCACATTTCATGGAGTGACATAAATTGCATGCGTATCCTTAAATGAAGACGTCAAATAGTGTTTTTTTCGGAATGAAATGAGGAAACGCATATATCTTCCAAGGTGAGGAAATCAATAAATTATACATTACCATCACTTCTTATAACATTGTAATATCTCACCCCAGGCGACTCACCGCCGGTATCAATATACTATACTTATTACGAACCGTTCCCCGCCTTTTATTACATCTCGATGTCCAGTCTATATCAAGTTACACAGATTCCGTAACAATGCTTGTGGATGACCACGTAATGAGAGGAAATCGTGTCTCTGTCACAATTATAGAAACGACGCGAGCAGATTTACGAAAACAAATTACGTTCTGGCTTTTTTATTGGGTTGTTAATATATACAGTTGGTGGCTATAATTTTCAAATTTCCCTTGGCCACTCCAAACGTACAGTGTTTATATGGTGATAGAAAATTGACTAATTTGTTATTTCTGCAGCCCATTTCCGTGCTGAAAATGATCATAGCTACCTTTGTGTCAATACTTTGCCTGGAACTCCTTACTAAACACGATGACATCGTCTGCCGTTCACTTTTCGACTTTGGGAGCTAGCGATTATATTGATTTCTTTGTAATTGTTCCATGGTATTAAGGAGGAAACTAATTCTACACATTTAAAGTTAAGCAATCATCAATTGTTAGTCATTCGAAGATCATAACAAGTATGTTTGATGGTTGAATAATATCGTAACGCTTTCGTGGTTAGTGAGTGTGTACCGGCCCATGCACTAAGAGATAGACGTCTTCTCATATCTATAAAAATCATTTAATGAAGCAACAATATCTCCTCATGTTTATCCTTCAATAAATCTAGTGTCGTGCTAGGAAATAGCTTTCTGGAATTGTCATGCCATTATACTACATACATTCTCAACATCTTTTTCGGCATCTCTATAACACAGAACAGGTTGTCTTCCAGCAACTTCAAAGACACAATGTGTAGTGGAATGTTTTAAGCAGTTGCAACGCGGCGTCGTTTTCAAATCGAGGTGTGCAAAATATGGCCTAGCCAACAGAACGCCCTCAACCTACGTCATTAGTTCTCCACTTTGACAGGCTATTTCCACGTTACATAAACAACAGCTCAACCATTTATATAGTACATACAATGTGTATATTTCCCATATATTACTTTGTTTGGAGCATTGATTTATTATTATATTATATAGTATTGACATAATCCGTTATATATTCTATGGCAACACACATATAACACATCAAAGTCCAAAGTTACAGAAAACTCTAATTATCAAGATGTTAGTTTCCATGGAGATATCTCCTGGATGAGATGAAAACAATAAATGTCTTTGGTATTGTTATTTGGATCTTCAATGTAGTTAAAACGTTACTGTTATTTTTGGTTTTCAAGAAATCTATATGGCATTGGATCTGTTTATATGCTTAAAACATCACTCATTTCCTTCTCTCTTATCATTTTACACTTCATGATCAAATATATAAATCATTTGGACGAAAATGATTTCAATTATCTCCAAAAAACAAAGGTTAACCTCATCACGTTGAATTGCAACGTGTGAACTGGAATCCGTGAGCACATGTCAGAGGCATGAGTGATACTGTTGGGGCGATGTACTCATGGCAGTGGATAAGTGATTTCAACTCGTAATTGGATAGCTTAGAATCAATATTTTTTGCAATATAAATATTTACGAGATTAATGAATAATTTTGGTTACTTTGGAAATTCGGGTGATATTTTATGGACATATCATAAAGGTACGGAAGCCTGTTATAAGACGTCCGACCACAATGTGTAATGACGGACAACAAACGAGTTTGAACATTTCACATACATTTCACTACAGTGGGCTTTTCAGGCATATCACAGTAAAACCAACTAATCTAATTTCCATTTGACCTGTTTTGTTTCTGATATATATTAAATATATAATGTACTGTTAGACTGAATTTTCCCTTAAAGACTGTCAATATAAGGAACAAAGGGACTTTAATCCTTTAATAAACAGACAATTTTATTTTATAGTTTTATGAACGTATTTTTGTAGATTTGATACGTTCCACAAACAGACAATTTTATTTTATAGTTTTATGAACGTATTTTTGTAGATTTGATACGTTCCACATGTAAGTAAGTTAGAACTTACTATGTGTGCCTTTTCTTTAGTTAATTTACGTGTATAATCATAACAAACTAGAAAGGATCATTTTAGAACGGCCTTCCGTGTATGCGGTGTTTGTGTGTGTGAAGTATGTGCGTGTTTTGGAAGACTGCAGTATGTTCGTATTGTGACTCTGTTGTTATAGTGGAACTGTTATCGTTTTTACATCTCACCAGGCATGCCACCAAATTCGCATGATAAACACCATCAACTGGTCAGATTATAGTTACCCAACTTTACTTAAGCTGATCATGAATGCTTAGCAGGAGCAAAAACTACCACCTCGGTCATGGAACAGACCCAAAGCCTTCCTCACAGGGCGAGTGCTCAACTCATGGCCAAATGTGAGGTTATGTCAAGGGAGAGATTTGGGAACAATTAAGAGATAAATATAGTCGCCTTCTACGATCATGTAGTGCAGCTTTTCTAATAACCTCCATGTAGCTGCGGGAGGAACAGTATTGGCGATGATTTTGTGGTAATTTCATGAAAAGTTATGTAATTGAAATATGAATGTTATTTACGATTTTGTGTGCCATGTTATATTATTTGCCGCAGACAAGTATGAATAACGCTTTGTAAACATTAGTGTCATAGCAGACTGAAAATAACTTTGCGAAAAGCACTTCATTTTTTTTTTTTTTTTTTTTTTTTGTGAAATATTTTTATCTTGAATTCAAATAAGAAGCTCCAACTTTTCAATTGTGGTAGTGGTGTAAAGTAAATTTTGTAACTGAAGAAAAATACTAATTTGTCTGCTCCTGTTTTTGATGGAGGAAAAATACCAGTCGTTGGTGGAGCATCTTTACATGTGTGTATGAACACTATGGCACATCATTACATTTAATGCATTGCTTCGACAATCTAAGTGTCTGGCAGCAGACATCGTAGCAACCTCACTACCTTGACTCGGACTGGAACGTTAGAGAGACAATGTCAGATAACAATATACTTCTGACTAAAAAACGTCTTCAGTTACTGTAGCTATTCAAACACATGTTGTTGATGTTTTTTTACGGTAGCATCGACCGGTGTGTACGTAGTGCGAGATGGTCCAGATATACTGAAACAAGAAAGACAACTCCTCTAGGAATACTTACAAAATCAAATTGGTATTTACAGATAAACACCTATACATGTAATTTAATATGGTTGCAAAACATTTTGAATAAAACTACAAATCGATCATCACAGTAAAAGGATATTATTTTTGATACGTGAAAGTAATAGTTTTTTTATACAACTAAAAAGTGATACGTCATTTTGCTGTAGCAACTGATTTTACCTCTAAATAGGTCATTAATCCTCCGTCGACACGTCGGTATGTAAACTTGTACTTACTATATTTACATTGGTTCACAATTTGATTTATATTATATGTAATATTTCATATTTTATTGTGTAATTCTATATACAATGGGATTGGGCACAAGTTTTCCAACTTATATAAAGCCCTCTCCCTACAGGACTAAAATTAATTATATGACAAAGAACACAAAAATGGCAAATTATACATATTTACATATTTACAAGATTATACAGAGAGAATTTATTTTAACATGTGTATATAATTAATCAATCTATTGATATGTATGTATTTGTAATCACTCCCGATGCTGACGACCGAAGTTGTGCTAATCGCTGGTTCACGATAATCATATTTGACATGGTAAGTGACAGGGAGTTAGTAAATAATATATCATAGGTCAAGATTTCTGTCAAATTATATAAAAATTCATTTTGATGACACGACAAAAAATATAATAATATCAGATTTTTTATTATTTCCAGGAAAAAAACCCGAAAAAGGTTCAATGCACAGATTTCAAAGGTATTTATTTCATTGTGTGTGTTTATATCCCTTGTTTGAGTTAGTTTGTGATGTTACGGATACCATGTACCTATCAGTAGTTTATATACCTTGTTTGAGTTCGCTTGTGATGTTACGGATACCAAGTACCTATAAGTAGTTTATATATCTTGTTTGAGATCGTTGGTGATGTTACGGATACCACGTACCTATCAGTAGTTTATATACCTTGTTTGAGATCGTTTGTGATGTTACGGATACCATGTACCTATCAGTAGTTTATATACCTTGTTTGAGATCGTTTGTGATGTTACGGATACCATGTACCTATCAGTAGTTTATATACCTTGTTTGAGATCGTTTGGTGATGTTACGGATACCATGTACCTATAAGTAGTTTATATACCTTGTTTGAGATCGTTTGTGATGTTACGGATACCATGTACCTATCAGTAGTTTATATACCTTGTTTGAGTTCGTTTGTGATGTTACGGATACCAAGTACCTATCAGTAGTTTATATACCTTGTTTGAGTTAGTTTGTGATGTTACGGATACCATGTACCTATCAGTAGTTTATATACCTTGTTTGAGATCGTTTGTGATGTTACGGATACCATGTACCTATCAGTAGTTTATATACCCTTGTTTGAGATCGTTTGTGATGTTACGGATACCATGTACCTATCAGTAGTTTATATCCCTTGTTTGAGATCGTTTGTGATGTTACGGATACCATGTACCTATCAGTAGTTTATATACCTTGTTTGAGATCGTTTGTGATGTTACGGATACCATGTACCTATCAGTAGTTTATATACCTTGTTTGAGATCGTTTGTGATGTTACGGATACCATGTACCTATCAGTAGTTTATATCCCTTGTTTGAGATCGTTTGTGATGTTACGGATACCAAGTACCTATCAGTAGTTTATATATCTTGTTTGAGATCGTTGGTGATGTTACGGATACCATGTACCTATAAGTAGTTTATATACCTTGTTTGAGATCGTTTGTAATGTTACGGATACCATGTACCTATCAGTAGTTTATATCCCTTGTTTGAGATCGTTTGTGATGTTACGGATACCATGTACCTATCAGTAGTTTATATCCCTTGTTTGAGATCGTTTGTGATGTTACGGATACCATGTACCTATCAGTAGTTTATATACCTTGTTTGAGATCGTTGGTGATGTTACGGATACCATGTACCTATAAGTAGTTTATATACCTTGTTTGAGTTCGTTTGTGATGTTACGGATACCATGTACCTATCAGTAGTTTATATCCCTTGTTTGAGATCGTTTGTGATGTTACGGATACCATGTACCTATAAGTAGTTTATATACCTTGTTTGAGTTCGTTTGTGATGTTACGGATACCATGTACCTATCAGTAGTTTATATACCTTGTTTGAGATCGTTTGTGATGTTACGGATACCATGTACCTATCAGTAGTTTATATACCTTGTTTGAGATCGTTTGTGATGTTACGGATACCATGTACCTATCAGTAGTTTATATACCTTGTTTGAGATCGTTTGTGATGTTACGGACGGATACCATGTACCTATCAGTAGTTTATATACCTTGTTTGAGATCGTTTGTGATGTTACGGATACCATGTACCTATCAGTAGTTTATATCCCTTGTTTGAGATCGTTTGTGATGTTACGGATACCATGTACCTATCAGTAGTTTATATACCTTGTTTGAGATCGTTTGTGATGTTACGGATACCATGTACCTATCAGTAGTTTATATCCCTTGTTTGAGATCGTTTGTGATGTTACGGATACCATGTACCTATCAGTAGTTTATATACCTTGTTTGAGATCGTTTGTGATGTTACGGATACCATGTACCTATCAGTAGTTTATATACCTTGTTTGAGTTCGTTTGTGATGTTACGGATACCATGTACCTATCAGTAGTTTATATACCTTGTTTGAGATCGTTTGTGATGTTACGGATACCATGTACCTATCAGTAGTTTATATCCCTTGTTTGAGATCGTTTGTGATGTTACGGATACCATGTACCTATCAGTAGTTTATATCCCTTGTTTGAGTTCGTTTGTGATGTTACGGATACCATGTACCTATCAGTAGTTTATATCCCTTGTTTGAGATCGTTTGTGATGTTACGGATACCATGTACTATCATAGTTACGTTTTTAATACCTTGTTTAGATCGTTTGTGATGTTACGGATACCATGTACCTATCAGTAGTTTATATCCTTGTTTGAGATCGTTTGTGATGTTACGGATACCATGTACCTATCAGTAGTTTATATACCCTTGTTTGAGATCGTTTGTGATGTTACGGATACCATGTACCTATCAGTAGTTTATATCCCTTGTTTGAGATCGTTTGTGATGTTACGGATACCATGTACCTATCAGTAGTTTATATCCCTTGTTTGAGTTCGTTTGTGATGTTACGGATACCATGTACCTATCAGTAGTTTATATACCTTGTTTGAGATCGTTTGTGATGTTACGGATACCAAGTACCTATCAGTAGTTTATATACCTTGTTTGAGTTAGTTTGTGATGTTACGGATACCATGTACCTATCAGTAGTTTATATACTTTGTTTGAGTTCGTTTGGTGATGTTACGGATACCATGTACCTATCAGTAGTTTATATCCCTTGTTTGAGATCGTTTGTGATGTTACGGATACCATGTACCTATCAGTAGTTTATATACCTTGTTTGAGATCGTTTGTGATGTTACGGATACCATGTACCTATCAGTAGTTTATATCCCTTGTTTGAGATCGTTTGTGATATTACGGATACCATGTACCTATCAGTAGTTTATATACCTTGTTTGAGATCGTTTGTGATGTTACGGATACCATGTACCTATAAGTAGTTTATATACCTTGTTTGAGATCGTTTGTGATGTTACGGATACCATGTACCTATCAGTAGTTTATATCCCTTGTTTGAGTTCGTTTGTGATGTTACGGATACCATGTACCTATAAGTAGTTTATATCCCTTGTTTGAGTTCGTTTGTGATGTTACGGATACCATGTACCTATCAGTAGTTTATATCCCTTGTTTGAGTTCGTTTGTGATGTTACGGATACCATGTACCTATCAGTAGTTTATATCCCTTGTTTGAGATCGTTTGTTGATGTTACGGATACCATGTACCTATCAGTAGTTTATATCCTTGTTTGAGATCGTTTGTGATGTTACGGATACCATGTACCTATCAGTAGTTTATATACCCTTGTTTGAGATCGTTTGTAATGTTACGGATACCATGTACCTATCAGTAGTTTATATCCCTTGTTTGAGATCGTTTGTGATGTTACGGATACCATGTACCTATCAGTAGTTTATATCCCTTGTTTGAGATCGTTTGTGATGTTACGGATACCATGTACCTATCAGTAGTTTATATACCCTTGTTTGAGTTCGTTTGTGATGTTACGGATACCATGTACCTATCAGTAGTTTATATACCTTGTTTGAGATCGTTTGTGATGTTACGGATACCATGTACCTATCAGTAGTTTATATACCTTGTTTGAGATCGTTTGTGATGTTACGGATACCATGTACCTATCAGTAGTTTATATACCTTGTTTGAGATCGTTTGTGATGTTACGGATACCATGTACCTATCAGTAGTTTATATACCTTGTTTGAGATCGTTTGTGATGTTACGGATACCATGTACCTATCAGTAGTTTATATCCCTTGTTTGAGTTCGTTGTGATGTTACGGATACCATGTACCTATCAGTAGTTTATATCCCTTGTTTGAGATCGTTTGTGATGTTACGGATACCATGTACCTATCAGTAGTTTATATCCCTTGTTTGAGATCGTTTGTGATGTTACGGATACCATGTACCTATCAGTAGTTTATATCCCTTGTTTGAGTTCGTTTGTAATGTTACGGATACCAAGTACCTATCAGTAGTTTATATCCCTTGTTTGAGTTCGTTTGTGATGTTACGGATACCATGTACCTATCAGTAGTTTATATCCCTTGTTTGAGATCGTTTGTGATGTTACGGATACCATGTACCTATCAGTAGTTTATATCCCTTGTTTGAGATCGTTTGTGATGTTACGGATACCATGTACCTATCAGTAGTTTATATCCCTTGTTTGAGTTCGTTTGTGTAATGTTACGGATACCATGTACCTATCAGTAGTTTATATCCTTGTTTGAGATCGTTTGTGATGTTACGGATACCATGTACCTATCAGTAGTTTATATCCCTTGTTTGAGATCGTTTGTATGTTACGGATACCATGTACCTATCAGTAGTTTATATCCCTTGTTTGAGATCGTTTGTGATGTTACGGATACCATGTACCTATCAGTAGTTTATATCCCTTGTTTGAGTTCGTTTGTGATGTTACGGATACCATGTACCTATCAGTAGTTTATATCCCTTGTTTGAGATCGTTTGTGATGTTACGGATACCATGTACCTATCAGTAGTTTATATACCTTGTTTGAGATCGTTTGTGATGTTACGGATACCATGTACCTATCAGTAGTTTATATACCTTGTTTGAGTTTTTGTGATGTTACGGATACCATGTTATCAGTAGTTTATACCTTGTTGAGTCGTTTGTATGTTACGGATACCATGTACCTATCAGTAGTTTATATCCTTGTTTGAGATCGTTTTGTGATGTTACGGATACCATGTACCTATCAGTAGTTTATATCCCTTGTTTGAGATCGTTTGTGATGTTACGGATACCATGTACCTATCAGTAGTTTATATACCTTGTTTGAGATCGTTTGTGATGTTACGGATACCATGTACCTATCAGTAGTTTATATCCCTTGTTTGAGTTCGTTTGTGATGTTACGGATACCATGTACCTATCAGTAGTTTATATACCTTGTTTGAGATCGTTTGTGATGTTACGGATACCATGTACCTATCAGTAGTTTATATCCCTTGTTTGAGATCGTTTGTGATGTTACGGATACCATGTACCTATCAGTAGTTTATATCCCTTGTTTGAGATCGTTTGTAATGTTACGGATACCATGTACCTATCAGTAGTTTATATCCCTTGTTTGAGATAGTTTGTGATGTTACGGATACCATGTACCTATCAGTAGTTTATATCCTTGTTTGAGATCGTTGGTGATGTTACGGATACCATGTACCTATCAGTAGTTTATATCCCTTGTTTGAGTGTTGACGGATACCATTTGTTATATATGTTACGTTTGATACCATGTACCTAGTTTATCATGTAGTTTATATTTATCCCTTGTTTGAGATCGTTTGTGATGTTACGGATACCATGTACCTATCAGTGTTTATATACCTTGTTTGAGTTTGTTTGTGATGTTACGGATACCATGTACCTATCAGTAGTTTATATACCCTTGTTTGAGATCGTTTGTAATGTTACGGATACCATGTACCTATCAGTAGTTTATATCCCTTGTTTGAGATCGTTTGTGATGTTACGGATACCATGTACCTATCAGTAGTTTATATCCCTTGTTTGAGTCGTTTGTGATGTTACGGATACCATGTACCTATCAGTAGTTTATATATCCCTTGTTTGAGTTCGTTTGTAATGTTACGGATACCATGTACCTATCAGTAGTTTATATCCCTTGTTTGAGATCGTTTGTGATGTTACGGATACCATGTACCTATCAGTAGTTTATATCCCTTGTTTGAGATCGTTTGTGATGTTACGGATACCATGTACCTATCAGTAGTTTATATACCTTGTTTGAGATCGTTTGTGATGTTACGGATACCATGTACCTATCAGTAGTTTATATCCCTTGTTTGAGATCGTTTGTGATGTTACGGATACCATGTACCTATCAGTAGTTTATATCCCTTGTTTGAGTTCGTTTGTGATGTTACGGATACCATGTACCTATCAGTAGTTTATATACCTTGTTTGAGATCGTTTGTGATGTTACGGATACCATGTACCTATCAGTAGTTTATATACCCTTGTTTGAGATCGTTTGTGATGTTACGGATACCATGTACCTATCAGTAGTTTATATACCTTGTTTGAGTTAGTTTGTGATGTTACGGATACCATGTACCTATCAGTAGTTTATATACCTTGTTTGAGATCGTTTGTGATGTTACGGATACCATGTACCTATCAGTAGTTTATATCCCTTGTTTGAGTTCGTTTGTGATGTTACGGATACCATGTACCTATCAGTAGTTTATATCCCTTGTTTGAGATCGTTTGTGATGTTACGGATACCATGTACCTATCAGTAGTTTATATTCCTTGTTTGAGATACCATGTACCTATCAGGTTTGATTTGTGATACGGATACCATGTACCTATCCAGTAGTTTATATCCCTTGTTTGAGATCGTTTGTGATGTTACGGATACCATGTACCTATCAGTAGTTTATATCCCTTGTTTGAGTTCGTTTGTGATGTTACGGATACCATGTACCTATCTGTAGTTTATATCCCTTGTTTGAGTTCGTTTGTGATGTTACGGATACCATGTACCTAATCAGTAGTTTATATCCCTTGTTTGAGTTCGTTGGTGATGTTACGGATACCATGTACCTATCAGTAGTTTATATACCTTGTTTGAGTTCGTTTGTTTAATGTTACGGATACCATGTACCTATCAGTAGTTTATATACCTTGTTTGAGATCGTTTGTGATGTTACGGATACCATGTACCTATCAGTAGTTTATATACCTTGTTTGAGATCGTTTGTGATATGATGTTACGGTTTATATCCATTGTACCTATCAGTAGTTTTATATCCCTTGTTTGAGATCGTTTGTGATGTTACGGATACCATGTACCTATTCAGTAGTTTATATCCCTTGTTTGAGTTCGTTTGTGAATGTTACGGATACCATGTACCTATCAGTAGTTTATATACCTTGTTTGAGATCGTTTGTAATGTTACGGATACCATGTGTACCTATCAGTAGTTTATATACCTTGTTTGAGATCGTTTGTGATGTTACGGATACCATGTACCTATCAGTAGTTTATATCCCTTGTTTGAGATCGTTTGTGATGTTACGGATACCATGTACCTATCAGTAGTTTATATACCTTGTTTGAGATCGTTTGGTGATGTTACGGATACCATGTACCTATCAGTAGTTTATATACCTTGTTTGAGTTAGGCTTTGTGATGTTACGGATACCATGTACCTATCAGTAGTTTATATATACCTTGTTTGAGATCGTTTGTAGTTTTATATATCCCTTGTTGAGTACGGATACCATGTACCTATCAGTAGTTTATATACCTTGTTTGAGATCGTTTGTAATGTTACGGATACCATGTACCTATCAGTAGTTTTATATCCCTTGTTTGAGTTCGTTTGTGATGTTACGGATACCATGTACCTATAGTAGTTTATATACCTTGTTTGAGTTATGTTACGTAAACCATTGTGATGTTATATACCTTGGAGTAGTACCATGTACCTATCAGTAGTTTATATCCCTTGTTTTGAGTTCGTTTGTGAATGTTACGGATACCATGTACCTATCAGTAGTTTATATCCCTTGTTTGAGATCGTTTGTAAATGTTACGGATACCACTGTGCCTGTAAGTAGTTTATATCCCTTGTTTGAGAGTTCGTTTGTGATGTTACGGATACCAATGTACCTATCAGTTAGTTTATATTCCCTTGTTTGAGTTAGTTTGTGATGTTACGGTACCATGTAACCTATCAGTTAGTTTATATCACCTTGTTTGAGATCGTTTGTGATGTTACGGATACCATGTACCTATCCAGTAGTTTATATCCCTTGTTTGAGTTCGTTTGTGATGTTACGGATACCATGTACCTATCAGTTATGTTTATATCCCTTGTTTAGAGATCGTGGTGATGTTTACGGATACCATGTACCTATCAGTAGTTTTATATCCCTTGTTTGAGTTAGTTTGTGATGTTACGGATAACCATGTACCTATCAGTAGTTTATATCCCGTTGTTTGAGTTCGTTTGTGATGTTACGGATACCAAGTACCTATCAGTAGTTTATATCCCTTGTTTGAGTTCGTTTGGTGATGTTACGGATACCAAGTACCTATCAGTAGTTTATATCCCTTGTTTGAGATCGTTTGTGATGTTACGGATACAAGTACCTATCAGTAGTTTATATCCCTTGTTTGAGTTCGTTTGTGTGGATGTTACGGATACCATTGTACCTATCAGTAGTTTATATCCCTTGTTTGAGTTCGTTTGTGATGTTACGGATACCAGTGTACGCTATCAGTAGTTTATATCATCCCCTTGTTTGAGTTCGTTTGTGATGTTACGGATACCTCATGTACCTATCAGTAGTTTATATCCCTTGTTTGAGTTCGTTTGTGATGTTACGGATACCATTTACCTCATCAGTAGTTTATATCCCTTGTTTGAGTTCGTTTGTGATGTTACGGATACCAAAGTACCTTATCAGTAGTTTATATCCCTTGTTTGAGTTTCGTTTGTGATGTTACGGATACCAAGTACCTATCAGTAGTTTTATATCCCTTGTTTGAGATCGTTTGTAATGTTACGGATACCATGTACCTATAAGTAGTTTATATCCCTTGTTTGAGTTCGTTTTGTGATGTTAAGGAATTACCAAGTACCTATAAGTAGTTTAATATCCCTTGTTTGATGTTCGGTTTGTGATGTTACGGATACCATGTACCTATCAGTATGTTTATATCCCTTGTTTGAGATCGTTTGTAATGTTTACGGGATACCATGTAACCTATCAGTGAGTTTATAATCCCTTGTTTGAGTTACGTTTGTGATGTTACGGAATACCATGTACCTATCAGTAGTTTATATCCCTTGTTTTGAGTTCGTTTTTGTGATGTTTACGGGATACCAAGTACCTAATCAGTTAGTTTATATCCCTTGTTTGAGATCGTTTGTAATGTTACGGATACCAATGTACCTATAAGTTAGTTCTTATATAACCTTGTTTGAGATTCGTTTGTTGATTGTTACGGATACCATGTACCCTATAAGTAGTTTATTATTACCTTTGTTTGAGATCGTTTGTAATGTTACGGATACATGTACCTATCAGTAGTTTATATCCTTGGTTTGAGTTCGTTTGTAATGTTACGGAAATACCATGTACCTATCAGTAGTTTATATCCCTTGTTTGAGATCGTTGTAAATGTTACGGATAACATATGTACCTATCAGTAGTTTATATCCCTTGTTTTGAGATCGTTGGTTGATGTTACGGTATAGCCATGTACACCTATCAGTAGTTTATATACCTTGTTTGAGATCGTTTTGATGTTACGGATACCATGTACCTATAAGTAGTTTATAATCCCTTGTTTGAGTTAGTTTGTAATGTTGACGGATATACCATGTGCCTGTAAGTTAGTTTTATATCCCTTGTTTGAGTTCGTTTGTGATGTTACCGGATACCATGTAACCTATCAGTAGTTTATATCCCTTGTTTGAGTTCGTTTGTGAACTTGTCACTGATGAAGGGACGATATTTTGACATGATATTTATGGATACAAAAAACAAATACAACTGCTCCGTCCTTCTCGGGAGTACGACTTTGTCAACGATGTAGGGCGATACGGCCACCTTTTTACAGATAGTTCCCTCCCTCAAACACTGGGTGGCACCGTCCTTGTCTTTACTCGGGACTATAGGTAATTTCCCCCTTAACTGTATTACTTAAAAATTCATGTTATAGTCTGAAATGACCAAGCTTGGTCCCATTTAGAAGTTTTGCATGGAAATAAGCACATTTACCTCGATTTATTTTTCTCGTACCCATCAAAAATGTGCACATCATCTAATCTGAAAATGTATAAACTAACGTTTATTTACAAATCGAAGTTATCACTTCTGCAATATATATAATGTACATAATAAGTTGTAACGAGTATTTTACAGTATAATGGCATATAATGATAAAATAAAAACCATTTTTTCTGATTCTTGTATTTTATTTCCGTACTAGTTACAAATAACAACACAAATCAAAACAATGTAACAAACTTCATGAACATGTCCTGGGTGATAAAAGCAAATGGGTATAAATAAACAGTTCAATGGTACATAACGCATCCTCAAGTAATAGTAGCAAATGTCCAGCTCACAATCAGGAAGCAAAAATATCATGTTGGGGTTAAAATACAATATAAAGCGTGGATCTTTGAGTCAATGTCACAACAAAGTCTTCGATAATATGGGGGAGATGAACACAAATGTCCACGTCAATACTATTCCCATCTTAGCTGCTCTGACCGTCTTTGTTGCAGGCGTGTATGCGGGACTGGTCCATAGTCCTATAAGGGTGACAGCATGACACACGTGTAGGGGACGCACCTACTCAAGTCAGTGGACGGGTAACGTATATTCCCAGGCCAGTATAGTTTGCTATCATCCCCAGTAACAATATCACTGAAAAGGTTGAATGAACCATCTGTATCGTATTGAAAGACTCTTTATGTCTCAGATGGGTTTAGTGCTATCCATATCTGTCTATTGCCGTCTAAATACATTGGACATTACATCAGGCAATATTTCTTCACGTTTTTTTTGCAAAATTCATATGAAGAAATATTACACTGTTTGTACGAGTTAATAACCATTGTTCATTTTTGCCTAAAACCCACAAATTACAATAAGAGATCCCAGACGGATCTTAGCGCCCACCAATATCAGAATTATTTACCATGTATATCTAACATGGAAAGATAGATCTTTTCTGCTTGCTCTTCAAATTATATTACTACATACTTAGCACCTTTCATTACTCTATCTGAGATATATAGCAGTAACAAACGATTATCAAAAATCCGAGATGTGTGGCCGATTAGTTCCAAAAATGCAATATACCACAACCATCGGGACCTAGGCGAAACTGCACATGCAATTTGAGACCGATCCTTCAGTACTTTCGGAGAAATAGCGGCAACTAACTTCAATAACCAAATCCAAGATGGCGTCCATGTCGGCCATCTTGTTCACGGATTGGCCCAAAAATGCAATATACTCACTTAAGAACCTTAGGCAACCTGCATGTACAATTTGAGACAGATACCTATTCAGTACTTTCCGAGGAATAGCGATAACAAACTTTAACTACCAAAATCCAAAAATGGATGCTGGCGGCCATCTCTTTGATCGATTGATCCAAATATGCAGCATGCATTAACAAAGGCCAACCAACCTGAACATACATATGAAATTTGAGAAAGATCTCTTAAGCACTTTCTGAGAAATAGCGTTAACAAAAATTGTTAACGGACGGAAGGACGGACGACGGACCATGGACAAAAAGCGATTTGAATAGCCAATCATCTGATGATGGTGGGACTAAAAATTGTAGACTAGATTTTGATATTAATTTAAAATTTACTATCGATTAGAGTAGGACATGTGCATTTTAAAAATCATTTTTGTTGGACATATAAATTTTCATGGAGCGATGTTTACTTCTCAAAAATATTTAGAAAATCATGTTACTTACCGTACCTACTGTTGGCAGAGAGGTGCTCCATTAGTAAATAGTGTCAAGTGTTACTGGACATACCACACATAGAACTGGTAATGCAAAGATCGACTAAAACACATTCCAATCAAATTGCACGTCGAACACATTGGCGAGTACTATCTGTGATACAGAGTTAAGGAGATGAGGGTCATAAGACTCGTTGAAATATTCAAATGAAATATGTCTTTCTCAAAAGGACACATTTCAATTTGTAATTGTTTTGTGTGAACACACGACCAAGTAAACTAAAATAACAATTTAAGTTTTATAAGGGATTTTGAATATATACCATAACTGATATAAAAAATATAAAACTTAAAGATTGCTACACCGCTGACAAATGGTATTTTTTCACTATCAAGAAAAACTATCAAACCTATACAAGCAGACGATTTAATTGTTTTTCTTCATTTACCAATAAGGTTACTTGACTCTGTACACCATTAACCTCCATTGACCAAAGTGGGCGGCTCTATCGAACTTGTTATTTTACGATTAAAACTCATGATGAAAAATAATTTAATCTGCCATGCCCGAAAAAAAAAAAAAAAATTCCGTTTGTTGGCACTAGTCATCCTATTATGGAATTGATAAGTTACTGATTGGAGCGCATGACACCCTAAGGCAACCAGCAGAAGAAGATCAAGCCAAAGATCAAGATAATTTATTTTATAATTAATATGTTTGTTTGTCAAATTAGGATCTTATTTATATATATAATAGGTTTACCACGATTAATTAACATCCAATTATTGTTCTTATGCGAGAATTGAATGAATGTCATGTATTGCTCTGTCGGCCGAGGGTGGAGGCTTGGATCTTTAATACCACCTTCCTCTTGTACTTTTACGCAGCATTTCATGATGGGCTCTTCAGGAATGTTTTTTTTCAAAGAAAATATATATATATATATATATATATATATCATTTTAAGTTAGAATAATATATCAATAAAAATTGAACTCTTAATGTATCTAATAAACGATGTGAACTATTATTTTGTGACTTATGTTAGTAGCACTTGAGATAAATGCAGCAACTGTGAGAATGGATGAGTTGATGTTTTTTTCTCTTCTATCTCTCTTTGCTTCAATAATCTCTGCTCTTCTTACAGAAATTCACATGTGTGGTGGGTTTGTTTTAATGCATACACATTTTGTACAATTTATTTGACTTTCTTTGTAATTTTTTGAATTTTTGTAACAGATATGGAGTAACCGAGTAACAGATGTGGAGAATAAAAGCAAAGAAATGGGAAACACCATCCAGTATATTGTTGCATAGATTAAATGCTCTGTTTTTTATAAACTTACTTAATATAAAATATTATAGAACTTTATTTATTTGATTATCTTTCAATAAAGTCACAGTGACCTACATGTATATATACATTACACTTTCTAATCATCAGAGCCTGCAAGTATTGGAACAGTTACATTATAAAATATAAATTTTATTAACTTACATCGATTGTGAAACAAGCTATGTCATTATTACAAATTACTTTCAATGAGCCAGATGAAAGCGAACGAGGGGTCTTAGAGTGGGAGGAAACCGGAGTGCCCAGACGAAAACCCACTTGATTAGGTAGGTGACCCCCGACCTTTTCACGTCCGTGCTAAGGATCGAACCCGGCCGGCTAGGTGAAAGGTGTGAAAATTTTGGGACTTCTGTAGGTATCATTTTTGTGCTTTACTTTCGCAAATTTCGCAAATCCACTTTTGTGAATTTTTATCTCTGATAATTGATAAATGCATAATTTCTATTGAAAAAAAAATCCATTAAGTCTTTAAACCCAAAAATATTAATCTTCACGAACTTGTTTTTAAACAGAAGTCGTGAAATTCAGAATCCTCAACAGTTTAAATGATATATCAAAATACATTGTGTGACATCAGATTCTCAAAGGATATGAGTTGGTGATAAAGCTGATTCTGATGGCTTCATCCACAACTGGAACTGGGTCTCCGGAAATAATCTGTAACACATAACAAATCTAATGATAATAACTTATGACAATGGTACAATTCTGGATCTACATCAACAAACAATTGTATGGTTGCTCTCAATTATATTACATGATGCTCCTCGACCATTGCAAAAACACACTTCATTCGCTTGCTTCATAATTTTGAATCTTATAAACAATTAACTGAGAATTATTATTGCATATATGTATATGTAAACACATTGGATGGAACCGCTTAATTTAATAACTATATATAGTTTTTTAAAATTCAAAAGTACACTAACAATATTTAATATAAGAAAAAAATGTATGGGGGATGTGGATGTGGCGCAGTGGTAGAAGGTGCAAGTATGTTTGGCTAGGCGATTGGGTGCCGTAGATAGTGAGTTCGAGGCCCGGATAAGGCACGAGTCAATAAATTGTCATGCTTTGTTAAATTGGGTTTTTTTTATACAAAATATTGTATTACTAACTCAAGTAAATTTATTATGATAACAAGTACTTCAACTCTAAGTTTTATAATAGTTGTTTCACGGAGGGCATTGTTATAATTTGATACCTACATTAAAGCAGTAGAAAATCAGATCAAATCTGTTATAGATTTACATTTTTAATTTGTCACTAAAGTCTTGTAAATAGTTATTAAAATGTGTTAGGTCAGTAAATTGTTTTTACCTTTTCCATTTGAACCAGAAGAAAAGTAAGAGAACCACGACATGTGTTACCAGAAGTAGAAGATGGAAATAACGACTGAGGAAAATCTCCTCAGATAAAAATCTCCAGTTGACTGTCCATATAAAGAAGAACTGTCGTCCTAAATTGAATGATCTCACTAAGTAACCTACAGGGTTTACAACAAGAAATGGCAGTCCCATCAGCACCTGTAATAGAGAAAGATATACAAAGATAGTACAAGGACATGGGAGGTAAGGAACAAAACTATCAGGAACATCTAGAAATGAGAAAAAAGATACTGTATATCTAGTTCCTCTATCTTCATGGGAGATTTCCTTTTCACGGAATACTAAAATAATATGTGATCCTTAAATTTTCCTTTCCATGAAATACTTTATGTGTAAATAATAAATGTGATCGACAAGATATCCTTTACACAGAACACTTTTTGTATAAATATGTGATACACAATTAAGTCCCTACACTGGAGCACCAATGTAATATCCGGTATAACAACATACTGAAACTGTGATCTTAAGATTACTAGTTTTAATTTAATACATAAAAAAATGGAGCTCAAACAGATTCTCCTAACTTCTAGAAATATTATACATTTGTAGTTTTATACATTGCCAATACCTGAGAAGCTGCACAAATTGTTAGATGTTTGATAGAACCAACTGTTCCATGTCTGACGATCAGCAGCATCAATAAAGCTGGGGCAAACAACAGGACATTCATCTTTACTCCAACACCGAAACTGTGGGAATACAAACATCAACTAATAAACAACAGGACATTCATCTTCACTCCAACACCGAAACTGTGGGAATACAGACATCAACCTAATAAACAACAGGACATTCATCTTCACTCCAACACCGAAACTGTGGGAATACAAACATCAACCTAATAAACAACAGGACATTCATCTTTACTCCAACACCGAAACTGTGGGAATACAGACATCAACCTAATAAACAACAGGACATTCATCTTCACTCCAACACCGAAACTGTGGGAATACAGACATCAACCTAATAAACAACAGGACATTCATCTTCACTCCAACACCGAAACTGTGGGAATACAGACATCAACCTAATAAACAACAGGACATTCATCTTCACTCCAACACCGAAACTGTGGGAATACAGACATCAACCTAATAAACAACAGGACATTCATCTTCACTCCAACACCGAAACTGTGGAATACAGACATCAACCTAATAAAACAGGACATTCATCTTCACTCCAACACCGAAACTGTGGGAATACAGACATCAACCTAATAAACAACAGGACATTCATCTTCACTCCAACACCGAAACTGTGGGAATACAGACATCAACCTAATAAACAACAGGACATTCATCTTCACTCCAACACCGAAACTGTGGAATACAGACATCAACCTAATAAACAACAGGACATTCATCTTCACTCCAACACCGAAACTGTGGGAATACAGACATCAACCTAATAAACAACAGGACATTCATCTTTACTCCAACACCGAAACTGTGGGAATACAGACATCAACCTAATAAACAACAGGACATTCATCTTCACTCCAACACCGAAACTGTGGGAATACAGACATCAACCTAATAAACAACAGGACATTCATCTTCACTCCAACACCGAAACTGTGGGAATACAGACATCAACCTAATAAACAACAGGACATTCATCTTCACTCCAACACCGAAACTGTGGGAATACAGACATCAACCTAATAAACAACAGGACATTCATCTTCACTCCAACACCGAAACTGTGGGAATACAGACATCAACCTAATAAACAACAGGACATTCATCTTCACTCCAACACCGAAACTGTGGGAATACAGACATCAACCTAATAAACAACAGGACATTCATCTTCACTCCAACACCGAAACTGTGGGAATACAGACATCAACCTAATAAACAACAGGACATTCATCTTCACTCCAACACCGAAACTGTGGGAATACAGACATCAACCTAATAAACAACAGGACATTCATCTTCACTCCAACACCGAAACTGTGGGAATACAGACATCAACCTAATAAACAACAGGACATTCATCTTTACTCCAACACCGAAACTGTGGGAATACAGACATCAATCTAATAAACAACAGGACATCCATCTTCACTCCAACACCGAAACTGTGGGAATACAAACACCAACCTAATAAACAACAGGACATCCATCTTTACTCCAACACCGAAACTGTGGGAATACAAACATCAACCTAATAAACAACAGGACATTCATCTTCACTCCAACACCGAAACTGTGGGAATACAGACATCAACCTAATAAACAACAGGACATTCATCTTTACTCCAACACCGAAACTGTGGGAATACAGACATCAACCTAATAAACAACAGGACATTCATCTTCACTCCAACACCGAAACTGTGGGAATACAGACATCAACCTAATAAACAACAGGACATTCATCTTCACTCCAACACCGAAACTGTGGGAATACAGACATCAACCTAATAAACAACAGGACATTCATCTTCACTCCAACACCGAAACTGTGGGAATACAAACATCAACCTAATAAACAACAGGACATTCATCTTCACTCCAACACCGAAACTGTGGGAATACAGACATCAACCTAATAAACAACAGGACATTCATCTTCACTCCAACACCGAAACTGTGGGAATACAGACATCAACCTAATAAACAACAGGACATTCATCTTCACTCCAACACCGAAACTGTGGGAATACAGACATCAACCTAATAAACAACAGGACATTCATCTTCACTCCAACACCGAAACTGTGGGAATACAGACATCAACCTAATAAACAACAGGACATTCATCTTCACTCCAACACCGAAACTGTGGGAATACAGACATCAACCTAATAAACAACAGGACATTCATCTTCACTCCAACACCGAAACTGTGGGAATACAGACATCAACCTAATAAACAACAGGACATTCATCTTCACTCCAACACCGAAACTGTGGGAATACAGACATCAACCTAATAAACAACAGGACATTCATCTTCACTCCAACACCGAAACTGTGGGAATACAGACATCAACCTAATAAACAACAGGACATTCATCTTCACTCCAACACCGAAACTGTGGGAATACAGACATCAACCTAATAAACAACAGGACATTCATCTTCACTCCAACACCGAAACTGTGGGAATACAGACATCAACCTAATAAACAACAGGACATTCATCTTCACTCCAACACCGAAACTGTGGGAATACAGACATCAACCTAATAAACAACAGGACATTCATCTTCACTCCAACACCGAAACTGTGGGAATACAGACATCAACCTAATAAACAACAGGACATTCATCTTCACTCCAACACCGAAACTGTGGGAATACAAACATCAACCTAATAAACAACAGGACATTCATCTTCACTCCAACACCGAAACTGTGGGAATACAGACATCAACCTAATAAACAACAGGACATTCATCTTCACTCCAACACCGAAACTGTGGGAATACAGACATCAACCTAATAAACAACAGGACATTCATCTTCACTCCAACACCGAAACTGTGGGAATACAGACATCAACCTAATAAACAACAGGACATTCATTTCATCTTCACTCCAACACCGAAACTGTGGGAATACAGACATCAACCTAATAAACAACAGGACATTCATCTTCACTCCAACACCGAAACTGTGGGAATACAGACATCAACCTAATAAACAACAGGACATTCATCTTCACTCCAACACCGAAACTGTGGGAATACAGACATCAACCTAATAAACCACAGGACATTCATCTTCACTCCAACACCGAAACTGTGGGAATACAGACATCAACCTAATAAACAACAGGACATTCATCTTCACTCCAACACCGAAACTGTGGGAATACAGACATCAACCTAATAAACAACAGGACATTCATCTTCACTCCAACACCGAAACTGTGGGAATACAGACATCAACCTAATAAACAACAGGACATTCATCTTCACTCCAACACCGAAACTGTGGGAATACAGACATCAACCTAATAAACAACAGGACATTCATCTTCACTCCAACACCGAAACTGTGGGAATACAGACATCAACCTAATAAACAACAGGACATTCATCTTTACTCCAACACCGAAACTGTGGGAATACAGACATCAACCTAATAAACAACAGGACATTCATCTTCACTCCAACACCGAAACTGTGGGAATACAGACATCAACCTAATAAACAACAGGACATTCATCTTCACTCCAACACCGAAACTGTGGGAATACAGACATCAACCTAATAAACAACAGGACATTCATCTTTACTCCAACACCGAAACTGTGGGAATACAGACATCAACCTAATAAACAACAGGACATTCATCTTCACTCCAACACCGAAACTGTGGGAATACAGACATCAACCTAATAAACAACAGGACATTCATCTTCACTCCAACACCGAAACTGTGGGAATACAGACATCAACCTAATAAACAACAGGACATTCATCTTCACTCCAACACCGAAACTGTGGGAATACAGACATCAACCTAATAAACAACAGGACATTCATCTTCACTCCAACACCGAAACTGTGGGAATACAGACATCAACCTAATAAACAACAGGACATTCATCTTTACTCCAACACCGAAACTGTGGGAATACAGACATCAACCTAATAAACAACAGGACATTCATCTTCACTCCAACACCGAAACTGTGGGAATACAGACATCAACCTAATAAACAACAGGGCATTCATCTTTACTCCAACACCGAAACTGTGGGAATACAGACATCAACCTAATAAACAACAGGACATTCATCTTCACTCCAACACCGAAACTGTGGGAATACAGACATCAACCTAATAAACAACAGGACATTCATCTTCACTCCAACACCGAAACTGTGGGAATACAACATCAACCTAATAAACAACAGGACATTCATCTTCACTCCAACACCGAAACTGTGGGAATACAGACATCAACCTAATAAACAACAGGACATTCATCTTACTCCAACACCGAAACTGTGGGAATACAGACATCAACCTAATAAACAACAGGACATTCATCTTCACTCCAACACCGAAACTGTGGGAATACAGACATCAACCTAATAAACAACAGGACATTCATCTTCACTCCAACACCGAAACTGTGGGAATACAGACATCAACCTAATAAACAACAGGACATTCATCTTCACTCCAACACCGAAACTGTGGGAATACAGACATCAACCTAATAAACAACAGGACATTCATCTTCACTCCAACACCGAAACTGTGGGAATACAGACATCAACCTAATAAACAACAGGACATTCATCTTCACTCCAACACCGAAACTGTGGGAATACAGACATCAACCTAATAAACAACAGGACATTCATCTTCACTCCAACACCGAAA
Organism: Argopecten irradians; assembly: GCF_041381155.1. NCBI lineage: Eukaryota > Metazoa > Mollusca > Bivalvia > Pectinida > Pectinidae > Argopecten > Argopecten irradians. The sequence goes on along the minus strand of NC_091134.1, from coordinate 938,306 downwards.
CTGTGGGAATACAAACATCAACCTAATAAACAACAGGACATTCATCTTCACTCCAACACCGAAACTGTGGGAATACAGACATCAACCTAATAAACAACAGGACATTCATCTTCACTCCAACACCGAAACTGTGGGAATACAGACATCAACCTAATAAACAACAGGACATTCATCTTCACTCCAACACCGAAACTGTGGGAATACAGACATCAACCTAATAAACAACAGGACATTCATCTTTACTCCAACACCGAAACTGTGGGAATACAGACATCAACCTAATAAACAACAGGACATTCATCTTCACTCCAACACCGAAACTGTGGGAATACAGACATCAACCTAATAAACAACAGGACATTCATCTTCACTCCAACACCGAAACTGTGGGAATACAAACATCAACCTAATAAACAACAGGACATTCATCTTCACTCCAACACCGAAACTGGTGGGAATACAGACATCAACCTAATAAACAACAGGACATTCATCTTACTCCAACACCGAAACTGTGGGAATACAGACATCAACCTAATAAACAACAGGACATTCATCTTCACTCCAACACCGAAACTGTGGGAATACAGACATCAACCTAATAAACAACAGGACATTCATCTTTCACTCCAACACCGAAACTGTGGGAATACAGACATCAACCTAATAAACAACAGGACATTCATCTTCACTCCAACACCGAAACTGTGGGAATACAGACATCAACCTAATAAACAACAGGACATTCATCTTCACTCCAACACCGAAACTGTGGGAATACAGACATCAACCTAATAAACAACAGGACATTCATCTTTACTCCAACACCGAAACTGTGGGAATACAGACATCAACCTAATAAACAACAGGACATTCATCTTCACTCCAACACCGAAACTGTGGGAATACAAACATCAACCTAATAAACAACAGGACATTCATCTTCACTCCAACACCGAAACTGTGGGAATACAAACATCAACCTAATAAACAACAGGACATTCATCTTCACTCCAACACCGAAACTGTGGGAATACAGACATCACAACCTAGTAAACAACAGGACATCATCTTCACTCCAACACCGAAACTGTGGGAATGCAAACATTTAACCTAGTAAACAACACTAACAATCACCACACTTTTAATAGTAAAACATAACAAACAATAGTTACACCTGTAGAACTACAAAGATTATTTAATAAACAACAAAGTTCAAAATAAATACACAGTTACCCAAAACTCTAAATCTTAAAGTATACTTACTAACTTATAAACAACAATAAAGGACGATCAGAACAATAAAGAACAACACAAATTTTTGTCAAAAATTAAGAAACTGCAGGAATACCAACATTTCATGATTAACAAGAAAGTCTGCAAGACAAGCTATCACAATAGATCATGAAGAAAGGGGAACAACTCTCTGTTACTAGACATCTAATTTCCAAGTATAAGAGATGAATAAAACAGGTGCGGAAATGCAATTAATGCTAAAATCATTTTGTTTTTCAAAAACATATTTCACTGATTTCTGGAATAAATTCAGGAATTAGTTTACATCAACATTCAATATAACCCAAATTGATAAAGGTTTTGACAGTTTACTTTCTCATAATATATAAAAGAGTAAAAGTTTTATGTTTCTGTTTTACCTGAATAAAAGACATCCCCAGCTCCACCTGTCCCTGAGAAATAAATCCACTGCTATATACAGAAATAGCATGGCCACCGGATCGTTGAACAGTCGCAGGATATAAATAGAATGGATACGGTAGGAAGCACAGCACATAAAGAAAAGTACATAGGGAGGCACCTGTAATATAAATGTCACCAATAGACAATACACTTCAAACTTATTACTTGTAGTTTGTTTTTAATAAATGTTATCAGATTTTTTTTACAATTTGCACTTAAATTAATATCTAGTATATAATAGCAAGCAATTTCAAATCATTTCGGAAAAAAATAGCAAAAAGCAAGACAAAAATCAAGAAAAATTCATATTTACTTTATCTATTTTACTGATTAAATCATTCATTAGGTAAATACTAATTTAATCATATACAAACTTGTTTGAGGTTAATTGTATGTCTTACCAAATTGCATTGTATATTACCACACTGACATAAAACTATGTACATAGATGTATTAAGTCAAAAGGGCCCCCTGTAGGCCAGTTGCCAAGAAACAGTCATCATAGAAAATTTCAGGTGATTAAATACTTATATATGTAGTCATACATATGATCATTAATTGATTTCTAGCTCTTTGCCCAGGATAGACATTGCATCTAGCTGACTTAAAAATTGTTCATTACGCGTAAAATTTAGAAATATATCGACAATGACTATGATATGTACACCCCGTTTGAATTTTAATAATTAGAGTATTGCTAGTATTGATCACATTGAATGTACATGTACATTACAGTATCAATTCAATTTTTCAACGATACCTGTTTCACCTGTCTGTATATGTCAAATATAACAACAAGTGAGATCACATAAAGGGCAGCAAAGATGTATTGGGCCAGTACAATGTTGATCCCCTTCTCTGTCATGTAGTATAGCGCCGTAAATATATAGACAAAACCTGCAGGGTACCTGTAAATAGAGTTATGGAGGCAAATCATGTACAGTAAATATTGATGTTCTGGGTCTGATGTTTTAGGCCAACATTTAAGCATCAGTCGTGCATCATAATTCATGGTATTATGTTGTTAGCAAACAAAAACTGAATTTATTTCATTTATGCAATTTTTATTTAAAAAATCACTTTTTCATAATTTTTCAATTTTTTAATTTTACATACATGTATATGTCCCAAACCAAATATATGATTCCATGATTCTCAAGACAATAACCAGCTTTGATTTCCACTACAGAATTATATTAAAGATGTCCCACCACTGAGGAATGGTATTTTTTCTCTATCAAAAACAGGAGCAGACAAATTTTTTTCCAGTTACATGTTACTTACTTTACCATAGGTACACTACCATCACTGAAAAGTTCGAACTTCTTATTTTACTTCAAGATAAAAATATTGAAAATAATTAATATTGTCTCGAAAAAAATCCACAGCACTAAGCACTATATGGCATGAAGTACTGATGGTGCAACAACCAAAATTAATCATTTCATTTGCATTTTTGTGTTGATAAGATAGGATTGAATATGAGTTTCTGTTCAAACGATAGGTATTGTTTATGTTCTATCAGTGGTGGATCATCTTTTTTACACGAAGGGTCCTGTGTCACCTTTAAGGGTAAACTTACACTAAGGGTCCTGTGTCACCTTTAAGGGTCAACTTACACTAAGGGTCCTGTGTCACCTTTAAGGTTCAACTTACACTAAGGGTCCTGTGTCACCTTTAAGGGTCAACTTACACTAAGGGTCCTGTGTCACCTTTAAGGGTCAACTTACACTAAGGGTCCTGTGTCACCTTTAAGGGTCAACTTACACTAAGGGTCCTGTGTCACCTTTAAGGTTCAACTTACACTAAGGGTCCTGTGTCACCTTTAAGGGTCAACTTACACTAAGGGTCCTGTGTCACCTTTAAGGTTCAACTTACACTAAGGGTCATGTGTCACCTTTAAGGGTCAACTTACACTAAGGGTCTTGTATCACCTTTAAGGGTCAACTTACACTAAGGGTCTTGTGTCGTCTAAAAGGATCAACTTTCACTAAGGGTCCTGTGTCACCTTTAAGGATCAACTTACACTAGGGTCCTGTGTCACCTTTAAGGGTCAACTTACACTAAGGGTCCTGTGTCCACCTTAAGACACTTAACTAGGTCCTGTGTCACCTTTAAGGGTCAACTTACACTAAGGGTCACCTGTGTCACCTTTAAGGTGTCAACTAACACTAGTGTCACCTTTAAGGGTCACTACTTTGTGTCAAAGGGTCAACTTACACTAAGGGTCCTGTGTCACCTTTAAGGGTCAACTTACACTAAGGGTCACCTTTAAGGATCAACTTACACTAAGGGTCCTGTGTCACCTTTAAGGGTCAACTTAGGGTCACTAAGGGTCCTGTGTCACCTTTAAGGGTCAACTTACTCTAAGGGTCCTGTGTCACCTTTAAGGGTCAACTTACACTAAGGGTCCTTGTGTCACCTTAAGGATCAACTTACACTAAGGGTCCTGTGGTCACCTTTAAGGGTCAACTTACTCTAAGGGTCCTGTGTCACCTTTAAGGGTCAACTTACACTAAGGGTCTTGTGTCACCTGTAAGGTCAACTTACACTAAGGGTCACTACTAAGGGTCCCTGTGTCACCTTTAAGGGTCAACTTACACTAAGGGTCCTGTGTCACCTTTAAGGGTCAACTTACACTAAGGGTCCTGTGTCACCTTTAGGGTCAACTTACACTAAGGGTCCTGTGTCACCTTTAAGGGTCAACTTACACTAAGGGTCTTGTGTCACCTTTAAGGGTCAACTTACACTAAGGGTCCTGTGTCACCTTTAAGGATCAACTTACACTAAGGGTCCTGTGTCACCTTTAAGGGTCAACTTACACTAAGGGTCCTGTGTCACCTTAAAGGGTGTCAACTACTCAAGGTACTCCTGTGTCACCTTTAAGGGTCAACTTGCACTTTAAGGGTCCTGTCACCTTTAACTACTAAGGGTCAACTTACACTAAGGGTCCTGTGTCACCTTTAAGGGTCAACTTACACTAAGGGTCCTGTGTCATCCTTTAAGGGTCAACTTACACTAAGGGTCTTGTGTCACCTTTAAGGATCAACTTACACTAAGGGTCTTGTGTCACCTTTAAGGGTCAACTTACACTAAGGGTCCTGTGTCATCTAAAAGGATCAACTTTCACTAAGGGTCTTGTGTCACCTTTAAGGGTCAACTTACACTGAGGGTCCTGTGTCATCTAAAAAGGATCAACTTACACTGAGGGTCCTGTGTCACCTTTAAGGGTCAACTTACAAAGGGTCTTTACACTAGGGTCCTGTGTCACCTTTAAGGATCAACTTACAAGGGTCCTGTGTCACCTTTATAACTTACACTAAAGGGTGTCACCATTAAGGGTCAACTTACACTAAGGGTCTTGTGTCACCTTTAAGACTCAACTTACACTAAAGGTCATGTGTCACATTTAAGGATCAACTTACACTAAAGGTCCTGTATCTCCTTTGAGGGTCATGTAGTCATATGATCCATTTACCACTCCACCCACTTCCTGCATGTAAGCAACCCAGTCAATTTCTGTATCTACATCAAACAAAAACAAACACAAAACAGTTATTGCAAGCATACATTAGATGGCCTTTTTATCATAACTTGAACTGTCAAATATTTTCACATCAAATTGTACTCCAGCAATCTTATATAATGTACCTCAATTTCGATATATTTGAGGCAATGATGGGAATTCATAGCATCATATAATTTTAGTTAAATTATACATACTGCATGTACACGAAACGAACAAGCCCACATGTACTTCAAGAAGCATTTCAAGATGAAGTGCAAGAAATTAAGATAAAAAATTTATTAAAAAAATGACATGTACATGATGCAGTTACTTGTATTTCTCAGGTCTAATAGTACTGTCAGCTACCAGGTATATACATGTTTATAGCTAGATTTCGTTATTTATAGCTAAATATGACAACACGTTTAGTGGACAAATTTATAGCTAAATATGACAACACGTTTAGTGGACAAATTTATAGCTAAATATGACAACACGTTTAGTGGACAAATTCAAACAAAAGTGCCAGCTTCTTGATTATCAAGGATGCATGGTCACAAAAAATCAGCCTAATTAGTAAAACGACAGGTTTTTGTCATCAAAGACATTTATTTATATATGTTATCATAATTTTGATTTTCTGGTACTTGCATCCTTTAATACTCTCATCCTCATGTTTGATAACAAAAACAGATATTTCCACTTTCTATAAACTGTAACCAGAGCTCACCTGTTTGTTTACTTTTTTCCACTATGCAAGTACATGTTGTCAGTTTTATCTATATATAATGTAGCCAGATTCAGCAGTGCTACCGAAACTGTCTATCCATCAAAAGTATTGTTTACATGTACAATGTACATATTATATACATGAGAGGTCACATTACTTGTACATTTACCATTTTTATCGGCCATTATTTTTCGCTGACAATTAGACACCACGTGATGTGTTAAAAGTGTATGTCGTCGTGATATTTATGTGGCCATTCATATGAATAGCCAGCAGCTGGTCATGCTCGGTAAAAGGGGGTACATGTATATGGTAACATTGTATTGATTACTTACATTTAATGCGTTGTATCACAAATAAATTGATCACCACTTCAGCAGCAAGTAAGCATATCATTGCAAGAAGTGAGTGACCTGGATCAAAAATGAATTTTGACCAATATTGCACGGAAAGCATATCCTTGTATCTTTTCCACGTCGATCGTCTGGGAGCTGCCATTTTGAGTGATCATGTGACCGGTACTTCCGGGTCCATCGGAACATCTTTAGACTTGTCATCCTTCTTAACTTAAAACCCAGACACGACCGCATGATATTGTTGCTGCTGCTGAGAAAACAGAAAAAGAAACATGGATGCAGCAAGATACTGGTGTTTAGTCTGTATTCTCGCCACAAGCTTATTTGTGGTTGTAGAAAATACAGTGGAATACCAGATAATCGAGCAGAGGGTGCCCTGTCCCTATTATGGACTTGGTAAGTTTACCTATAATGCCTTTTATATTCAGGTATTTTTTAGAACCAGAAGTATTGATTTTCCTGGATCCTTATATTAAATTCGATGTGTTTAAGAAAATGTAATACTGCATGCGTATATTTCTGAATTTACTTAAAATGTGTATTGCATGTATTTACCATCACCTTGCAGTAAACTATAAACAGTAACACCTAGTACAATGTTTAGTTTGTAATATGTTAAATATCCTCCATCCAAAAGGAACAGGTTGTAACACATCATGCCATTACTGTTGGGAAACGGAATGAGTTAGTAAAATCACACTTAATATTCATCGGTTAATTTGTGGATGTTTTGTCTGCATTCGGATCCCATAGTGTTGAATTTTCAAAAGTTTAATTATTATTATCATTATTATCTTAAAAGATATCATAAATGTTTAATGATCGACTCATGTTTATACATTTGCATTAGTTCAATTAAAATTATATACTTTCCGTTACTGTGGAGAGAATGCAGAACAGAGCAATTAACGCATAAACTGGAACAGCTATAGGTTAAACCAGAAGTAAGAAAAAAATGTGCTTATATACATATGTTATTATAATTATAGCGGAACAGATCTAGAATTTTGATTTGCTTCATTCGTCGAAAGAGCTTCATGCGTCTAAAAGAGCTTTGATGGCTCCTTTAATAAATCAATTTGTAATGTCAAAAAAATGAATTTACATGTTTTGAAAATTATAGCTGCAGGAAGGTGTTAGTTTATTGTTTATTTTATTGTAGGATATATATGTTAAAATGGACGTCTGCATTCACACTTTTAAAATGGTTTAAACATATTTCGTATAGATTCGGGACATATAGTGTATACATTGATCTCCCTTTCTTAATCAATTGCTAATACTAACATTTCATAATCAATATACAGTAGTCATTGAAATTAAATTACTTGTTATCAATATTGATTTCAAATATCATATAAAATTTAAAATTGGCTAAAATCTAACTCACATATATATATTTATTTGATATAATACAAGTATTTCTACATGTATTAAGTACAATGTACATCAAAATAAAAACTAGAAAGACAATATATATATGTGTACTGTATCTTAAATTACTATATTGAAATTCTTACTCATATAATGTAGGAATGAAAGGCCTCTTGTAATATTATAATTAGTTGCAGCTAATTCTCAGCAAATATTTAGAATTGGTATTCAAATGATTTTTAAAATATAATGCAAACATTTGCGTTAAATTTGCAGAAAACATTTGCCGTAACTAAAATGAACACCAAACATTTCTTGCTTTACACTAGTAATGTTTATAGATTTCCTATGCTAGGATTAGATACCAGAGATTTATGATATTTATATAAACAAAGAAGCAACAAAAAAAAAAAAAAAAAAATCAGAATAAGAGCTCATATTGATAAAAAAATAAGCCTTCAACATGTTTGATCGATAATTCAGTAAGCCTTAAAGAGAAATATCTAGTACATGTTTTTCACCTTTGTTTAAAAAAAATGTATTGCTTTTCTTTTTAAAAGTCATTATGGAAATATCACCCTAGCCGTTCCAACAAACGCACAGACAATCATTACCATTAATTAGTGTTGGGAATTGATTGCAATTTCATGATCGATCACCATTTTTGTGTAACCAATCGATGATCGATTAAAATCGATTATATTTGTCCTTTGTCGCGCACTGAAGACCGTGTACGTTTTCCAGAAAAATCATACAAACTTTCTTCTACACATATTGCCATGTTCTCAGGTGGTTTAATTATGTTTTCACAAATATAAGCATAATTTTCTGAACGTTTACATTACTACGTATGCGTATGTGCTCTTCAATTTGTTTAGATCTCGACGCTTATTGATATTTGAAATGAGCAACAACACAGACAAGCGATTGATTACGACAAGTGTTCTATGACATGTCTTGTGTGGTTTACTGATTGGCTAATTACACACTTTCGTTTATCATGATGTTGGACAATCCCGATGAAACTCGATTACACATTTCTTACATGATTAATTGGTCAAACAGCCCAAACCAAAAATACTCGATGATTTCGATCAATCGGAACACCACTACCATTATAATCAATTGTCATCATTTAATTTAGTTTATAATCCTGTTATTACCACTTCGTCCTATGTATATGAATGTATAACTTTATAACTTTACCAGCGACTAAATGAAAGCGTTATTTTATCAGCCAGTAAAATGATTTATCTATGTATTATTATTACATAAATATAATTATAAATGGACTGGAGATATACATTGTATATATATTTAGAGTTTTAACAATCTTGATATTGTACGCAAAGTCATGTTTTCAAAAAATGATATTATTTAAAAGTTAATTGCATATATTTATAGAAAGCAATCGCTTCACGACCAGGAATGATGGCCTTGTCAACTGTTCGTGGTATGCACAGAAGACCTGCTGTAAGCGAACTGAAGTCACATCAGTATTCTCCAACATGTTTTCCCTGTACGGAGCCACCAAACACTGCAAAAACCATATGAACTATCTCATGTGTTATTTCTGTGATCCCGAGCAGTATCGCTGGTATAAAAGGTAATTAGTCCAGTATAATTATATACGTGCCCCATTACGTACAGGTGTACGTGATTCACGCATCGAAAGTAATATGCACGTACACAAATTGGAAGCAGAGGGTACACTGCACGTACGATAAAATGGGAGTAAAAGCTAATAAAATGGGTGTAAAAACTGAAAACAGTTGTTATATATAATTTATATATTAAAACTGTCGGAAGAAATGAAGAGACAATATCGTCCTGGCCCCGATTTCTCGAAACAAACTTAAGTAAAAATCTGACTTAAGTCAAAAATAATCATATAAGTTATATAAGGTGAAAAAACTTAAGTTTTGACTTAAGTCTGAACTTTTGTTTCGAGAAATTGGAGCCTGATCTTTCTGTAAGCTGGTTGCTACTGGCGATTTCCCTGCATTTTGATTGGCTGATCATGACGACCCATCGAGCTAGGTTATTTCATAACCTGAATAATGTTTCGCTATTTGATTATGGGCGCTATCACACACTAAAGATCGTAAGGCGTAACACCAGTGGTGTTTACTTGTCCGATGTTGTAAACATGGAGCCGTCTAAAAAAGCGTACGATTATTGATTTCTTCTATCACCAAAAGAAAATCCCTGAATGAAACAACGTCTGAAAACGTAGATCAATGTAAGAAACGAGTAAAAAAGTTCCAACCCCAGTGTTCATGATGATTTGATTGGAAACAGTTAACACTATTTAAGTTCTTTAAAATCTACAGAACACTATTTAAGTTCTTTAAAATCTACAGCTTTGAGCCTTTCAGTGTCATTTTTTGCAGCACGATATCCGATGAATTGGAATTAGAAATGAAAGTAAAATTGCCCTTATGTCACCCAAGGAGTCGATAATTGAATATACTTAAATGTGTCATTGTCTTATGATCAAAGCTTGATGAAATGCTTAAATATTTGTTAAAATTTTGCTTGTACCCCAAGATTTATGCTTGTACCCCTCAAATTTTCTGAGGAGGGGTACACTTAACCCCTGATGAGAGAAAGTCAGGGGGCACGCTGCCAGTATAACTATACTATTTGTGTATATATATAACATAATCTATATCAAAGATTAACTGTAGATCTGTGATCTGTGAATGTGATCCCGAGCAGTAACGCTGGTATAAAAGGTTAGTAGGCCAGTATAACTATATATATATATATACTATTTGTGTTATCCATACCAAAGATTAACTGTAGATCTGTGATCCCGAGCAGTAACGCTGGTATAAAAGGTTAGTAGGCCAGTATAACTATATATATATATATACTATTTGTGTTATCTATACCAAAGATTAACTGTAGATCTGTGATCCTGAGCAGTATCCCTGGTATAAAAGTATAACTATACTATTTGTGTTATAAGGTCACCTGAACCAAAATCTCAAGTGACCTATTCTAATCACCTTTTGTCAGTCGTCATGCATGGTGTGTTCGTAAACAATTAAGATTTTTGACTTCTTCTCCAAAAGTGTTGAAACAAATTCAATGAATTTTGCATAAACCTTCTTAGGCATATATATGACCAATTAAAATTGTGAAATATATGCCCCCTTTCCCACAGGAGGCTGTGTGAGAGGGGCCAAAAAGGGTGAAATTGAATAAAATTTCAAAAATATTCTTCTCCGCTCGCAGATGTGGTAGAATCAAATACTCTTGATTTTCTTGCATGTATGTATTATAAGTATAAAATATGTAAAATATGCAAGTTGTAGCAGTTTTTTTTTTTTTTTTTTTTTGAAATCAGTTTTACTTCAATTAACTTCAAACTGTGACATAATGAAATAGCTCCCAGAGTTGTCTCCCTTTCGCAAGTCTCTTCATTTAATCTGCAACTCTCCTTCAGGTGTCGCCCCACTAGTAAACTTAACTTGTATGATTCACAACTGGATACATGTCCTATATAGTCACAAACAACTTGATCTTTAGAACTGTTATTTTCACTTGTATAACTATACATATGTATAATATATAATGTCTAACTTGACTTGTATACCTTGGCCTGCATGTAAAACTGATGCTTAAATTGATGAAATACAACCTGATATGTAATTTAAAACATAACTGAATTACTGTGGCCTTAATTGCCATGTACATCTCATATGTATACATAACTGGAGTATCGATGTCTCCATTTAATAGCAGAAATTCAAACTAATAGAATTACCCTTCAAATGACAGAGGATAAACATTTTATACAACTCACTAATTTCCTAAGTTTTATTTCAACAGAAAAGCCCATGTGTGTGCTGACTTCTGCAGAGCTGTGTTTGATCACTGCAAAGATGCAAAATATGACGGCAAAGCCATTGGTAGGTTTCTTAGAATCTTTCTCAATTTTCCCTATGGAATTGGTTATTCTATTGAATGCATTTGTTTGTTCTATAAAGGTATGATCTGTAGTGGTAATAATGTTCCCATTATGGAAGGTTACTGAGGTCTGTCCTAGCCAAATTATGGAAGGTTACCGAGGTCTGTCCTAGCCAAATTATGGAAGGTAATTACCGAGGTCTGTCCTAACCAAATTATGGAAGGTTACAGAAGTCTGTCCTAGCCAAATTATGGAAGGTTACTGAGGTCTGTCCTAGCCAAATTATGGAAGGTTACTGAGGTCTGTCCTAGCCAAATTATGGAAGGTTACCGAGGTCTGTCCTAGCCAAATTATGGAAGGTTACCGAGGTCTGTCCTAGCCAAATTATGGAAGGTTACTGAGGTCTGTCCTAGCCAAATTATGGAAGGTTACCGAGGTCTGTCCTAGCCAAATTATGGAAGGTTACCGAGGTCTGTCCTAGCCAAATTATGGAAGGTTACTGAGGTCTGTCCTAGCCAAATTATGGAAGGTTACCGAGGTCTGTCCTAGCCAAATTATGGAAGGTTACCGAGGTCTGTCCTAACCAAATTATGGAAGGTTACAGAGGTCTGTCCTAACCAAATTATGGAAGGTTACAGAGGTCTGTCCTAGCCAAATTATGGAAGGTTACTGAGGTCTGTCCTAGCCAAATTATGGAAGGTTACTGAGGTCTGTCCTAGCCAAATTATGGAAGGTTACCGAGGTCTGTCCTAGCCAAATTATGGAAGGTTACAGAGGTCTGTCCTAACCAAATTATGGAAGGTTACAGAGGTCTGTCCTAGCCAAATTATGGAAGGTTACTGAGGTCTGTCCTCTGTCCTAGCCAAATTATGGAAGGTTACCGAGGTCTGTCCTAGCCAAATTATGGAAGGTTACCGAGGTCTGTCCTAGCCAAATTATGGAAGGTTACAGAGGTCTGTCCTAGCCAAATTATGGAAGGTTACAGAGGTCTGTCCTAGCCAAATTATGGAAGGTTAACTGAGGTCTGTCCTAGTCCAAATTATGGAAGGTTACAGAGGTCTGTCCTAGCCAAATTATGGAAGGTTACCGAGGTCTGTCCTAGCCAAATTATGGAAGGTTACCGAGGTCTGTCCTAGCCAAATTATGGAAGGTTACCGAGGTCTGTCCTAGCCAAATTATGGAAGGTTACCGAGGTCTGTCCTAGCCAAATTATGGAAGGTTACTGAGGTCTGTCCTAGCCAAATTATGGAAGGTTACCGAGGTCTGTCCTAGCCAAATTATGGAAGGTTACTGAGGTCTGTCCTAGCCAAATTATGGAAGGTTACCGAGGTCTGTCCTAGCCAAATTATGGAAGGTTACAGAGGTCTGTCCTAGCCAAATTATGGAAGGTTACCGAGGTCTGTCCTAGCCAAATTATGGAAGGTTACCGAGGTCTGTCCTAGCCAAATTATGGAAGGTTACCGAGGTCTGTCCTAGCCAAATTATGGAAGGTTACTGAGGTCTGTCCTAGCCAAATTATGGAAGGTTACTGAGGTCTGTCCTAGCCAAATTATGGAAGGTTACCGAGGTCTGTCCTAGTCAAATTATGGAAGGTTACTGAGGTCTGTCCTAGCCAAATTATGGAAGGTTACCGAGGTCTGTCCTAGCCACTAACATTTATAGGCCTAGGTTAGGTCGCATGTATTGATGACGTCACTATCAGCATATTGTTTAATGTGTTTGACAATAGCCACAGATATTCTTTCCCTTACAACCATTCGATAAACTTGTGAAATAATTTGTTTTTGAAAACCTTGGTAATTTCTATTATATCATTTCAGGAGCAAACTATCGTAATGGGACTGATTTTTGTGAAGCCCAGAACTTCCATGTGGTAGAGGGAGATAACTGTTTCGACTTTGATCCTACCGTATTTGGACGTGCACAGATAACACAGAAGGACAGTGTGTTGTTACTAATGGTCATCCTGGTAGTGGCATTATTTATAGGTCAGAATGGTAATTAGCTTATAATGTGTCAGTATTTCTTGTTTACTCATATTTACATATTAAATCAAAATGATCACCAGCAGTCTTACAATGTTTCAGTCATGATCAGTCAATCAGTATTGGTTAATAGGATTAGATTATTTATATATTTCATGCAGTACCTGGTGGATTCTTACCAAATCTGATCTGATACATCCTTTGAGGAAATGGGGATAGATTTATATGCACAATAAATTTGACCCCATGAGGTGAGAGGGATGAGCCGAAAAGGTAATTTGAGGTACTTCATTTAATTTGCATCCAGTCATAAAGCACTGTGAGAATTTTAACCAAATTTGGTCACATATATCTTAAGGGAAGGCATTCTATTTTTCTTAAACTTAAAGTGTTTTTAATGAAATTATTATAGTGGAAGAATTTAAATAGAACCCAGAGTTGATTATCAATATTGTTTAATTTCGATGTAGTTCTTCTGGCCAAGTTAGTAATAATTGGTTGTGAAGTCAGCTACATAGCTTACAATGTTCTTTTTGGATATATACATTATATTCCCAGAACTAAATGAAGTACATTTATACGTATCTTATTAATGTCCATCATATATTTTCACCACTCATGCATGCTTTTCCCATTGAACATTGATTATAATACTTCATTACATATTGGACTCAAATAGGTGAAAAAGTATGACTGTTTTAGACTATTTTTTATATGTCAATATTAGTATACTCTTATCCAGGACTCTCGTTTATTGTGTCGCCTGCAAAGGAAGGGCGATACTTAGGTATTACTTTGTCGGCATCAGCGGCGTCCGGGAAAAGGTTTCCATGCGATAACTTAAGTAATTATAGTCTGATTTCAACCAACTTTGTTATATTGCTTGTAATCAATGAGGTCTCGTATGGCTTCGATAATGGCAATATCCGTCAATATATGCAAGAGTCATGGGACTTCAAAATCGTCAAAATACATAAATCCATGGTTTCTGCTCAATAGCTTTAGTATTTATTGTCCGATTTCAACAAAATTTGTTATTGCTTTAAATAAATGAGATTTACGATGGTTTGATCAAAATCCTTCAACATTTGCAAGAGTTACGGGACTTTAAAATTGTCAAAACAGAAAATGTCTTAGTTTCCGCTAATAACTTTTGTATTTATTAAAAATCTGATTTCAACCTTGATATATTGCTTTATATCAATGAGATCACAGATAGATACGTCAATATTTGCAGGAGTTATGGGACTTGATAACTTCAACTTCAACTTTAAATAACTTTTTTTGTGATGCTTTCAACTACTGTGCAGATGACACATCCACTTCCGTTGAATTCTTGTAGATTTAATGAAATTTTAGTATTTGTGATTTGCCATGCTAGTGTAATGATATACCTAAACATAGGCAAGTGAGGGTTATGTAATACCATAGAAAAAATTATGGAGAGGTTAGATAAAACTAAAACAGGTCGTTGTAGGCAGGTGGTTGTTATAGACCTTATAAGGCGCAGGAGCAGGTTCTACTGTATAGGTAAATAGTGGTAGATTCATTTGAGATGATATTCGTGACAAACATTGT
This sequence comes from Argopecten irradians, assembly GCF_041381155.1. Classification (NCBI taxonomy): domain Eukaryota; kingdom Metazoa; phylum Mollusca; class Bivalvia; order Pectinida; family Pectinidae; genus Argopecten; species Argopecten irradians. The sequence goes on along the minus strand of NC_091134.1, from coordinate 923,158 downwards.
TGGTTTATGATGTCTCGGGCATTATACGAAAGAAGCTTATGCAATTATTTCTGTCACATTTTCTCTTGATTTCTATTCGATTAAATTAAAAATTATATATCATATGTGAAATCACTGATTGCGTATGACTTTTAATATATCTACAAGATATACTAAACTATACTAAAATACAATGTAGGGCAATGTAGAGAGAGTACACCATTATAAGAGGCAGCACAAAATGTCAACGAGTTTATCAGAGTATTCAAAGTATTAAAACACATATCCAAATTTGACGTCTATTGCTATTGAAAAGCATTTGGTCGTTAAAAGATACTTGTTCACATTTCCATCAACCTACACCTGTTTCTATGTGTTCGCTTCAAGTGTTAACAAAATTAAAACTGTATACATATCTATGGCTTTTATGACAGTCCAACATTTTAACATAATTACAATGATATCCAATAGTAGAGAGCAACACGTGGACTATGCTATGATAAATATACTGGATGGTATAACCAAAATTTACGGAAAACATTTTGTAGAATCGGTAGATATAAGATTTTTAAAATTGGGTCAGAGTGACCTTGATGTGTTGTTACTGGGCTATTATTCAGTTTGCCGATACAAAGAGTTGAATTAGCTAGAAAGTCGAGAAACAGTTATAATTACTTGTATCTGTTGTTATTATTATATATAGAAAGAGTTACTCGCACGTGTGTAGTGAAATGTAAAGTGGGAAATACATTTATCTTCAATTTGTGTTTTTCCCCGTTAACTGTTATTACATGATGGAATAGAAATTATATGTATTGTTATCATGTAATAAAACTAGCACTTTTGCACCTGTACATATTGTAAATGTACATGTATATTTACATAGTCATTCATGTTTTTACACATCGATAGCTTTTATATGTAAACAATTCAACGATATACGATAGTAGTTATTTATGATATAAATGTATTGAAATTGATAGTTATAACTCAGGATTTTGACTCTATAGATATATTGACACTTCTTTATGTGTAATACACACCACATGTAGAGATGTATGTATATCTAGAGTCAAAACCCTGTGGCTATACCGGCATGTGGTGTGATTCCTGATTGCATTTGTTTTATTTTACTCTGTCAAGTAATTATATAAATTTGCTGTTTTACTCAATATCTCATTACTTTTAAAAGTTGCTTTATATTGGTTTTACTTAAAGTGACATTTTTACTCAATATTTCCTCAATACTCTGCGTCAAGTTTTTTTTGTATGTTCCATTTTGTTGGTATTATTTTTTTACATCAACATGTTTTGATATATGATGTGATATTGTTTTATAAACTGTTATTCTATTATTTAATTTTTCAATACGTATTTTATTATCATATTTTAAAGAAAGCTTTATTGATTGATTAATTATAAGAATGAATGGTTGATTAATTTTAACATTCCGTTAACCATTTTATGTGTAATACCGATCGAATTCCATGTACATTGACAATAGATGAATAAAATCCTTAAAAACTTACGGTATCTGTTCTTCAATTCATCAGGAGGTTACGAATTGTTCACGGATTTCTTGACTACTAAAGAAACGTACAATAATGATTATTAAAATAATTTTCCAAAACACCAGTCTGAGAAAAGTATTTATTATTTACATTTTATTTCGGTAGTGTTGCACAGTCTTCAGCCGATTTCTAAAATAGATAATGTTTACTTCTCCGAGTTATGGAAAATTCGAAATATTAATCTTGCAAGGTTCCAGAGAAAGTACATCTGTAGTAATTGTTTTAATATAACGAAGTCAACCGCAATAACTGTTATATCGAAAATACAGAAAAGCAACAGTTTCTAACGAAAATGTTGCTAAGGTAAGACAACGGTTAAAATAGGGCTGTTTGTTTTAGCAATGAGGCATACCAAAGATACAATGTACAATTTTGGCTTGTTTAACCTTTACAGTTATAATTTTGCAAAGGTATAAAAAATCAACAACCTACCTTAAATGATTAAAAGAATGGGTTCATTTAATATAAACATACAGAAAATATAAGCAACTAATTTGGTTCATACAACGCCGAGTATTTCTAGCTACGAAATACATGAACTTTGAACCCCAAAGCTCCTAACCATGAAAGTTGTTCCGTATTTGCATATTACAGAGTTATCTGCCCTTGCCGGGTAGGTATTGATTGTGGCGTCATGTGTTTTCTAGCGTAACCTCGCACTTTTTGGAGAAAATGACGTGAATTGCGCTCACAAAATAATGACGTAACAATTGATACCTACCCGCAAGGAAGTTAACTCTGTAATATGCAAAGACGGAATAAGTTTCATATTATACAGAACCAACAATTGTAAAGCGGAGGATTTGAAGATCCTAAAACCAAATGGTTGAACAAATTCATCATATCTGCAAGTACTTGTTTGCTGTCCTAAATAATAAATCATCAGAAATGTGGGGCTAAAATTTAATATGGAACTTCATCGATTATTTGCCGGGATTAAAGCATACTCTAAAACGGATATGACATATTGCGAGTTGGGTATGCAATGACTTCATAAGGAAGATAAACATTCATTACTTGGCGACTGAAGTGGCACTAAATAAGTGGGAGCCGAAATCAATGGGAATAGAGATGTAATGTAGGTCAAATACCTACATATATTGTCGTTATAGATACTACCAACGTTGAATCCCAAACCACAGAAGAATGTGAACAACAGATCTAAACGCAAATTTAATTTGGAACCCAATATATTATGATCATCAGCTTAATCAGTTTTTTTACTTGGATACTAATATGGCGAAAAGTCTAATGTAAACCTCATATATTGATCCACTGTAAAATTAATACCCAAAGCCAAAAAAAAAATAACATATATATATATATATATCTTTGGTAGACCTCTTTCGTATATACCCAGTTTGATAACGCCAGCAAGAGGCCACGATTGCATTTCTGGACGACCAGCATTCAACAACGAAGAATTAGAAGTTTCTTTGGACCTCAAAGGTATTGTTTGTTTTAGGTTTACGGCCATTCTATCATCTTTAAAATGTATATCGGTTTCATATTTAAGTTTGTTTCCATTCATATCCTATCTGTATCTATATCCTATCTATAATGTGTCCATTCGGTAGTTGTGTTTGATAGATAAACACATGTTCTACTAATAAGAACATATTACCATTCGTATGAAACTGATTCATCTGGAAATAGTTTAAATGGTCAAAGTTAGAAAGAGTAAAAAATAACCAATGAAAATGTACATTTAGGTATGTATGTGTCCAATAGACAATGAAAACGGATTTGTAGAAATGGTGCGTGTATCGAGGCCTATCACAGCAAAGTGGATAAAGATAATTGTTAGGATATAAATGGAAAGATGCAAACTAAAATAAATATTAATGCGTGGATGCTCTAACAGGCATCATAAATTGTCTGTGATCTATTAAGACATTCACGTTTTGCATTTTAATACATGTATAAGTTATTTTAAGTCAAATTAACCTGCAGTATCAACAATTTTTAATTACTACACTGTTATATAATTCCTTTTACAGCTATGGTGGCCTATCACCTTATTTTGCTTATACAAGCTGTGCTGGTTAAGAGCGCCGTAGGTAAGTTATCTATATAATTAAAATTCCAATTAATTAAATATAGATATTAAAGAAGAAATCAAAACATGTGTTCGAAATGAACTTATTTTGTGTTGGATGAGATCTTAATTAGAGATAATTTCTATCAGTTAAAGATGCTCCACCGCTGACAAATGGTATTTTTTTCTCTATAAAAAACAGGAGCAAACGTATTTAGTATTTTTCTTCAGTTGCAAAAGTTACTTTCTATGCACCATTACCACATTTGAAAAATTTGAGCTTCTAAGTTTATTTCGAGATATAAATATTAAAAATAATTAATTGTATCCGGAAAAATTTTCGTGTCACTATATCCTATATGGAATGAAGTACTGATTGCGCATGCACTAAAGGCAAAATAAATTATTTCATATTATGTTTTGTGTTAATTTGACATATATATATACACGATTAAACAGAAATTATTGCTCAAATGATGAACATCGTTTATGCTCTGTCGGCGGTGGAACATCTTTAAGCGATGAACCACTTAATATAACTTGCTACTTGGAGGAAGTCGTATTTGAGAGGCGGCCTTATTTCAGAAGGAGACTTGTTTCACAGGTCGTCTTGATGTAGATGTGGTCTTGCTAATGACAATTGTTGTTATTTGCATAAGAATTTTACTTTAGAGGTGTCCCTAGTTCTGTTATAATGGTAGTTCCATTTTAGAAGGCTTCATATAAATATGCCCTATTAAGATAATATCTTTTTTTCTAAGACAATATTTTAGCATCGAACTGAAATCATTTGACGCTAATCAGAACTAAAGCATACTATTTTTACACAGGCAAAATTTCCTTACCTGACATTGACCAAAGTTTCTAAGGAATTTCAGGTGAATTTCAGGTCGAGATTTCTTGACCTGAAATTCACGTTAGGAAATTTTGCCCGTATACTGCAAGCAGTGGACACAAACAACACCAGCTACATTGTTAGTATAGTACCACATAATCATTCTGACATGATCTCGGAAATGTTTGAGGAATTAAAGGGACAGATGATTTCTGATGGTCATCATTCACATTTATGACGTACACTTGATTTTGTGTTAAAGTAGTGCTCAATGTGTCCTTACAGATAAGTATGTCGGGATCTGTGGCAGGGACAGTGTACACAAGGACTGCTTTGTAAGATTTGCATTGTCAAAAATGATCTGCGTCGTTGACAGGAACAATTCCATCCCACTGTGCCCAAGTGGAATTGAAATTGCTGAATCATTTGAGTATAGTAATGGCTTCAACTTATATCCATTTAGTTTCGACTACCGAAAGGCCAACCTATCGATTTTCTTTCCCCAAGACAGCAATGCCTTAACCTATGACCTTCAACCGTTCCACAAAAACTCCGGTACCACGTTCATACTTCTAACAGAATGCTTTCTGAAGTCGTGCACCTGTGTTGTTATCAACATTAAGCCGACCACAGTAGAAATAACCAATAAAGGTGGTACCGGGTTATCATTGATTGAAACAGTGCCACGAAACATGCAAGCAGACCACACCATTTACACCATGACAAACGCATTAGAAATGATTGTTCTGACGGGGACGAGAGAGCAGTTATCTGACACTTACTTATCTAGTAACGATTCCATCGCGGTGTTCTGTGTGGGGAACAGTATATCAGGAACACGCGGTCTACTACAGTTGAGTCCTTTACCCTCGACCACGCCCCAGACTGCCCCATCGCCATACCGTACCCTGCCGACCAGAAGTGTTTCTAGCCAATCCTCAGATCGGTACCTGGCTATGGTCGGGGTGACTGCCATGGACGAGTTACCACCAGACTGGAGACAGTATATACTGGACTTTAACCAGACGCTAAACTACAACCTGATGGTAGTGCAGTGGAGTAATGTGTCAGGCTTAGTGCTTACCTCTCAGACAATATATGAAAACTACACTTTTCACAAGGCAGAATTTACCTACCGCAGGCTTGGAATGGTGAGTCGTTAGGCATCAAATACATAAAGTAGATATTTCAAGGGAATTGAAGTTTGAATCAAACAAACTAGCATGATATCTTTTTTACCACAATGCATATACCGATACATGTACGTATCCTGCCTATTTGTATTATTATAGAAATAATAGCATAGAGAACAATGTAACTGCATTGTGCATTGTATGAAACGGAGTAAGACTAGGTTTTCGTTGACATATAACCAGCTCAATTCCATTCTGATAAAATTCCTAAACATATTTGACAAGTATGATCAAGCTTGTTAACAAGTCCCCAACTATACGCAAAACCAATGCAAACGGATACAGTTTGTTGAACACAACCGTAGGTCTATTGTTTGGCCTGGTCAAGATCTGAACATTTTTTTTATTTTATTTTTTTTTTATAAAAAAATATCCAAATAACAAAACATGTCCTGTAAATTATAAAATAAATGATGTTATAATGATAACTTTATTAATGTTTTAAAACAGATTTAAACTTAAACTCATCATTCATTCATTAATACAGTTGGACACCACTATTGGAATTTCGCGATTCACATCAGCAGCTCCTCCAAAGTCCTCCAATGGTCCTGACAACTCACAGTTTTCCTCCGTACATAGTAAGTATAAACATGTGTGAATGATACCCGTAACAGATGTACTAGTGTTAGTATGTATAATTATGTGTGAATGATATCCGTAACCAATATACAAAGTGTAAATCACCTAAGAACAAAACATTATTCAGCTTAATTCTTGAGTCATTTGGATTGCAGAAAGAAATTGGGTTCAAGACAGCAAACTTTCTTTCTTTTTGTTACCCGGTTGCAACTGTGGAATGGTGTTCCCGAAGATATTTTCTACTTGGAAACTTGAGTTCCATTAGATTTTACATTTTCATACAGGTTATCCTTACTTAAAGTTCTTGCTTTAGTTCACTGTCCAGACAGTTTAGACTACACATCCACTTTCGCATCCTCGGTACTCCAGTGGTTTCTATCCACCGAGTCATATTCATCCCTGGACTATCTCATAGTAAAACTGGAGGCAGTTCAGGGGAAAAACTGACCAATCACAGGTCTGCAAAGACTTCGTTCGAACATTACAGAGAAAGAACGACACCCAACTTTAAAACAACACAGTCAACCACAGTGCACCGTTATACAATTCCTTTGATACACATCAAAGGACCATATCACCAGTGTCTCCTGAACTGCAATTCAGGTTTGCCGTGGAATAGCCCAGGGATGGATATAACTTCAGCAATAGTAACCTCTAAAATATCGAGGATGTCACATTTGGGAATTTTTCTTAATCCCATTTAATAGGCGTCTTGTTGCCTCTTTCCAAATTTAAGGCGATAAAACACTGTTATAATCGCATTGAGGAATCTCTAATTGTAACATTAAAAACTTCATTCCTACATAGCATAAACCCTAGTCACTGTTCATTTTCCGTTCGTACATTATATATATTATAAAATTATTGTATGTAGTTAAAACTGTCTTTCTGTAGAAAGATTTGTGATAATTTTAGAAACCGACACCTTATACGGAGGACGTAGATGAGACCCATTTACATCCTTGATTGTAGGTATGTAAACTATGTACTTATATTCCATAACCGTACGTGTGTGTAGTAAATGTGTGTACGTGTATCTATCATTTGGTATTTCAGAACCGTACACGTATGTAGTAGGCATGTGTACTTACATGTGTGACTCTGAGGTGCTACCCGTCAATACTAGCGACCCCGTCCAGAGACAGATGTTGGAGAGACAGCTACACGAACTGAGGACACAGCTTACTGTCAATAAAACACAGCTATCGTCCACCAGGAGACGGAAGGAGAGCGCCTTTGATCACCGTGTTTCGGCTAAGGCGTTCGGTTTTGTTGGTACTGCTATACTCTGCATCTGTTTTGGCATTGTTATCTTGGCAGATCTTTCCAAATTGTCGAAAGCTCTTCTTGACTTTAGGGCACAAGTGTGTGAACCGGACGTGGTCCAAGTGAAACCAGCAAAGATACGTAGACCTAGCAGAGTCCGAAAACAGAGCCACGATAAACTTGTGCCATTTATTAGTCGACGCAATAGAGTCTCGAGTGAAACCTCAATTTGACTGGACCATTACTCTCTTTTGTTAACGATTTTTTATAGTTGAGACATATTTCCATACTATAGTTATTTATTCGGTTATGATTCATAATATATGCATTTGGCATCTGCCCATTTATCTACTTTTCTTTTCAAGATATCTTTGGTCTAACCACGCTCCTCGTCTTGACAACATGGTCATGTATTTTTTTGTAGTTTCTCGTGTTTTCTTGCACCAGACCCTAGCCAAGACTATCTTGATTCAGTTACACAAGATGTACAAAACAATGTGAACATTCAGAAGGTCGTAAACCATTTGGTGCCATCCAGGACAACCATTATTAACACTTCCTGACAAGTCTCGTGAACAGGGAGTGTCAGTTTCATCCTGTAAAGTGTTGGGGGTAACATCACCACTGGTGGTCAAAATCTTTAGACCACTGTTTAAATGTATACAGTCCAATTCCTGATCAGTGACTGGTTTTCAATTACTGCATCATCAAAAGTCATTATCTGCAATTTCCGTTTTTCCATTCTCACTTTACATAATGAATCTAAGCGGACTAGTCTGCTGAAGATGATCACATGAAGAGGCAGATATTGGAAGGAAATATCCTTGAGTCAAGTTGGGAGGTTCCATTTCATGTGTATACATGTATATTGCATGTTTTAGTAACAGTAGCAAACTATCGCTTTACAAGGGACTTTAAAGCTATAGTTTGGAATGCTATCAGTTTTCACTTTTTACGATCTGGTTTTCATGGCATGCGTGATTCAATCATTTCTTAATGATTTGCGGATACAGTTTTCGCGATCAAAACAAAAATAAAATGCTAAAAGTTTTCACTTTTTACGATATGGTTTTCAAGGCATGCATGATTCAATCATTTCTTAATAATTAGCGGATACATTTTTTGCAACAATGCCCCGCGAAATCCCAACAATATACGGTATAATGTTATAGCCACGTCTGTCCTATCCAGTCACGCCGCGGCTCGTCTTGCTTTGATATGAACGCGGGGCTTTCATGTCCAGTGGCGTAGCGCCCGTGCATGCTTGCATGCTCAAGCATGCAAAAATTAATCTGACTTACATTTTTGAACAGTCAGAAAAAACACAACATTTGAATACACGTGACGCTGCAGAATATAAATTATGTATAAATACATATGATATGCCCAACTGAATGCCTAACATAACTTTGTGCACATTTGAAGACTTGAAGATTGCCATTCTGGAAATTTATTAGAATAGTCTATATATTTCCGGTTAACAAGTTGTTAAATATGTTTGAATTTTGTCGAAGACAATATTAGACTTAAACTAAAGAAGAAGACTTCTTCACCAAAATCCTTCAAGCAATTGTGGATTTTGAATCGGGAAACACTTACGAATACCAAAATAAACAACATCGCATGAAAAGAAATATTCTAAAAACATATAGTTATCTTAAAAATGATAGCAAAACAACTTAATTAAAGCAATTGCAACATGTTCTTGACCTTAGTAACGAAAAAGTGAATTGATCAAATTTGGTTCACTTCCCGCCCCGTTAAAACGCGTGTTAATCCGTGATTTCTGGTGTCACGAAATAGTTGACTTTTATTTTGTCGAATATGAACAGATATTTGATTTAGAAAAGAATTTTTGTTGTTGTAATTGTTAGAAATAGAACAGAATAAGTAGAAAAATAGGTCAATAATACATTTTTTTTTATTGAGTTGGTCGAGGATTGGTCTCTTCTTACGCAATTTCCACCATTTTGACAGTGGTCTTTGACTCGATGTCATAAACAAACCAACACGTAAACTTAATTATAATTTTGTTTAAAATAGTCTCCACAAGTTTTTCACCAGTTAAAATAACTCAAAATTCTTCCATTACTTACTAATTTAATATTTACACCCAAATCCGTGTTTTTCGTTCGAGCACTTGTCACGTCTAGTATGTATACAATGTATATAGTTTTGCATGGTTATCACCTAAATATTGTGACTTCCATTTAACCATTGGTATATACGTTAAAAGTTACCAAAGAAGTAAAATGGTTACTACATTGAAACAAAACAATTTCCCGTCAGCTTCTGGGGGGCTTCGCCCCCCATACCCCCTACCGGGGCTTCGCCCCTGGACCCTGAGCAGGGGCGAAAGCCCCCTGCACCCCAAGGCATGCAGGCCTATACAGACCTAGCTACGCCGCTGATGTCCTCCATTCATTTCTAGATCTGGAAAATGTACTGTATAAAAGTTTATGAACCAACTTGTCTTCTTTCTGTTCCATTTTACGTATATGACGTTGCCATATGTGGTATAATATATAGTGTACTATTGTTATCTGAGCTAGGTCACGGACCTCTCTCTCTCTGACTCAATCACACTCCTCACCATGGTAAGTACTCCTGTTTTATACAACACCGCTTAGTTTGACAGGTGACAATGTTCTGTATGACTAACTACTATATATAGAGACATAGATCGCAGACCTTATCTATGAGAGTCTATAAGAGTCAATAACACGTCTTCAGTCTTCACCATGGGAACTAGTTGTCTGTTTTATGTAATCCATCCTACAGCAAAGGTTAGGATATACTAATAGGATTTAGCAATAACGTACCTGCTCAGGTCACAAACCTTATCTGTATGTCAATCACAAGTCTTTCATTGAGTTCACCATGGTAAGTACCGAAATCTTTATGATCCGAGCTAATTTATATACTTTAGGTATAGAATACATCTTCAATACTGCCTTAATCTTACGCTAAAGTAAAATAATATTACTATTGCTTCACAAGTTAAAACAATTAAAAAAAATCAATAAAATCAATTTTATGTTACTTCCTATTATGTTTGATCATATCTGAAACTTTTATATTATGTTAAATTTAATTTTTTGTTTCCAACTTTTATCGTCTTAATTCAATTAATTTCTTCGTCCATTCTCAAATCGGTATATTTCTTAAAAAGAAAGAATCTTATAAACATGAAAGATAGATAATTTTTCAGTGTAATAATATTTTACTTAAAATTTGTTCAAATATAATATACATGTATACAATATCAAAGATATTGTGACTGATCAAAATGCGGGATTCTCTCTTGCGGTATGATAGACTAAAAGCAATCATTTCATTTAAATTTTATCTACAATTTGACAATATATATGTTAAAATACCAGTAGATGTTTGCATGAAATATGAGAAAAGGATGACCATAAAATAGGATTCAATTGATATCACCTAAAATCATCGTCCTTATTTTTGTTTTTTGCCGTGCTGCAAATTGCCGTTGGTATGGCGTGAAGTTAAACACAAATGTAGCATTTGAAATTACATTGACAAAAAATACCCATTTAGTGTGTTTTCAGTAATAAAAAGGTTTATTTCTTTACACTTTTTTATATTGTATGCAACCGACCTTCTAAATCGAATCTGTAAATTAAATACATATTGTTTTTTGCTGTGCTGCAAGTTGCCGTTAGTATGGCGTGAAGTTAAACACAATGTAGCATTTGAAATTGCATTGAAAAAAATACCCATTTTGTGTGTTTCCAGTAATCAAAAGGTCTATTTCTTTACACCGTTTTTCTTTGTATGTAACCGACCTTCTAAATCGAATCTTTGAATTAAATACATATTGTAAGTTGATTTTTTTAGAATATATACCTGTGTAAGTAGTCCAAATAATCCCGCCATTCTCTCGGTTTGTATATTGTAATCTTGAACTCATGAGCTAAAATATAAATAATAAACAATTATAATGACAATTTCATTCGGACTAAGATGCCTAGTACCGAGTGGTCAACGAAAGTGGTCTACAATTCACCGAACTAAAGAAACACAATATTTGATACATGACTGTATATTAAAATAATCATATCAAATAACCATACTGTGCTGTGTTTGTAAAGTTACCCGTCAACAATAACTTCAAACCGATGCATAGTTCTGCAATGTAATAAATAATGTGTTCTTGTCATATTCGCACATTTATCAGAAGGAAATTCATCAACAGAAACACAGTTGTAAGCAAATTCACGTTTGAGGTTTTTCTCCGCTTTTGGTTAGTTATACATATACGTTGACAGAATAGATGATTTTGTTACCATGGACACTTTAAGTTAAGGCTATGATAGCCATACTAGGATAAGAGAATACTACATAGAACACTCTTTATCAACTATGCTTCAGTAAATCACTATAGCAGATGATGCCGTATCATTAGCCATGATTTAACTTTATAAAACATCAATAATGACTCCACTTTATCTTAAAATACTAATGGCAACTGTTTATTACATAACGTACTCAATGATATTGTTACAATCAAGAATAACAGAAATGAGAAACCAGCAGCTAAATTCAAAACACAGTTTAATTATATATACAATATTATACAGAGATAGTTTACAATATCTAAAGTAATTGGTGGTGACACAAGAGTAATACGATGATTTAAAGTGTTACTTATCTGTGTGCAAATGTCTTGGTATAATCCTTGGTCCTTCCAGGTTTCAAATTAACAATAATCACAACTCCACGAGGAAAATGAATGTCTACAGATAATTTGTAAAGTTCTAGGCAATATGAATAAATCCACAAAAAGCGTTGTAACTAAAAACAGTAAACAATAAACACACAGAACTTTCTGGAAATAGATCATTCTAGATATCTACTTATAATCAACATTTTTACAAACATATTTGTTTATACATGATAATATTCTAGAAAGTTCTATGACCTAAATTAATGATATGACCTTTATAGGATGTATTGATAATAAAGCTATAGGAGTTATCTCCCTTATCGAATAACTACATGTATTTAGTGTCATACATAACAATATGTTTTATCTTATTTGAGATCGTGATTTTCTGCCTGCTCCTTCTGCACGTGCGGACCGTGTGTACTGCCAGTCTGGACAGGACAAATACCGCACTGGTACATTACGAGAGAGGATCAAACCAATGCATGTTATGTCCACATGCCTTCCGCTTCAGTACCCCGGGCACACATCAGCACCACCATGGCGACCAGTGGAATATGTGTGTCCACATATCCTGGGATCGTGATCCCTGTAATTATAATGTTCCTAAGTGTATTCCCTACCTAGATGAGGTGTATCCCATCTTCGGTAAAACGTACCTCCGGGTGGAATACAAAAACTCACGGGTAAGTCTTTAAAACTATATAAAGCTGACAATGCATGCAGTTAAATATGCATTTAAGACTAAAATATAAAAAATGTTATATTTCAAAAGGCATATAATCTGTGACACCTCTCTTATCCGTAAATGCGGGTGGGCAGTTTTGCTAACCTGCTTGGTTTCTAATTCTAAATATTTTCAATCAACGTCAAGTAATAAAACATTGTAGTTCACTACGATGTTGATGGTTTTAGTCACCTTGACTACTTCCAGATTTGCATTTTTTCCCAAAAATTTTATCAATATCATTCCAAACATGGAAAGGGTAAACTATATATGTAGTTGCACAATCGTACACATTTTATACACGCTTTATCAATTTATATTTACGTAGTGACACACCAAACTACTTCTTTTACACTGCGATGCATTTAGGACGTTTGAAATGTACTCATTGTCCTATTATATATGTATTAAATTGCATGATAATGAAAGGCGACTAAATTTGAGATCTTATCGCTCCATTTCTCTCTGATCCATCTTTTACCAAGTATCTGCATTATTTTTGACCACTGGGTTAAGAGTTCGCCCTTCCGTGGAAGGCTGTGGCTTCTGTCCCCCGTCATAGTGTTACAGGACGGTGTATCCTGTCCGGTGTGTGCCTGTAGCTTCTGTCCCCCGTTATAGTGTTACAGGGCGGTGTATCCTGTCCGGTGTGTGTCTGTAGCTTCTGTTCCCCGTTATAGTGTTACAGGACGGTGTATCCTATCCGGTGCGTGCCTGTAGCTTCTGTTCCCCGTTATAGTGTTACAGGACGGTGTATCCTATCCGGTGCGTGCCTGTAGCTTCTGTCCCCCGTTATAGTGTTACAGGACGGTGTATCCTGTCCGGTGTGTGCCTGTAGCTTCTGTCCCCCGTTATAGTGTTACAGGACGGTGTATCCTATCCGATGTGTGCGTCCTGTAGCAGCTGTCCCCCGTTATAGTGTTTACTGGGGAAAACATACACATACCTATATATTGGGATCTTATGTACTCCACTGCCCCCATGTTACATCCCATTTATGAAATTAAACAACTCTGCACAATGAAATACTTCCGAGACCCTTCTATTTCACACATTTTTGTAATGGCCGCCGTATACACATTTAGTAGAGCAAACGGCAGCCAATCATTTTCGCTTCCGGTTTTATTTTTAAAAAATCACGTGTAGTTGAAAGATAAACAAAATTCAACTGTGTATATGCTACATGTATATGCAACGTGAATATCGCGAAAGTGATGCGGTACCAGCAATAGTCGTGTTCAATTTGAATATTTGACAACATGTCGTGTATGTCGACCATAATTTCACTATGAAAACTCTAACTGGCTAGCATTTTGTTTATCTTTCAACTACACGTGGTTTTTTAAAAATAAAACCGGAAGCGAAGTTGATTGGCTACCGTCCATGCAATGATACCAATAAAGCATGCTCTCAAAATATTAAAGTGAAATGCAAAATATAAAACACAGTTTCATCAATTGTGTATTGTGATATTACATATTAACACAAAAATGAGTTTTTTATAAAGTGTTATTACAGTATGTTCAAATGGAATAATGTCTTCTATATATGTACATACAGGAAATGTGGGCTTTGCTTGACAGTGTAATATGCGAAAACAACTGTTGTCCAGGTGAGTACATAACTGCTATAACAAACAGTCAGATTCCTGTAGTATATTCGTATCAACCCGTCAATGAAATGTATTGAATCAGCATGATTATGCCAAGCATTTATTTAAAGATGCTCCACCGCCGACAGAGCATAAACGATATTCATCATTTGAACAATAATGGGTGTTTAATCGTGTATACGTATGTCAAAGTAGCACAAAAAATAACATGTAATAATTTATTTTGCCTTCGGTTCATGTGCAATCAGTACTTCATTCCAAATAGGATATAGTGCCACAGAATTTTTTCGGGATGCAATTAATTATTTTTTTTATATTTTTAACTTTAAGTTAAATTAGAAACCCAAACTTTTCAATGGTGCTAATGATGTAAAATAAGTAACTATTGTAACTGAAAATGAATACTAAATCGTCTGCTCCTGTTTTTAATAGTGAAAACATACCATTTGTCAGAGGTGGAGCATCATGTATCAGCTGTTGTTATTAAGGAATGATATTGTTTCTCGAGGTTCATATTTACTTGAATATTCGCCGCAAGACTAAGTTCACGAGTTTCGTGAAAAACATTCTAGATAAAAATACAAATGAATATGTAATGTCTCTGTGTTGTAACACAATCGCATTCCTTTAGTATATGCATGCGGTTCCGAAATAAAGGTTTCATGACGTCACAATCAATACCTACCCCCAAGAGCAGATAACTCTGTAATATGCAAATACAGATTGCTTGAATTTAACACTTTTAAAACTTTCTTTTGCAGAAATTTCACATTTATTCCCAGCAGTCTCAATACCACCACAGACTACGGCTGTGTTGACTTCTACAGCAGCCCCAGGTTAGACAATCGTTTTATATGGATACCGGGTATTGCGCTCTCCGGAGACGGGTGATAATTTCTCGGTATATTTCGAAATGTGTGTTCGTTTCTGTTCACGCCAAATTCACAGCCATTGTTATTTTAGAAGGTACCATACAATCAAAGTGCGCCTGGAATAGAAATATAAAGCACCGATCTACAGTCAGTGCCTGACAACAGCCCACTAAGGATTCGAACTCGAAACACAGTTGTGGGGGCTAGTAGTAATCTATCGAGCATAAATGTATTAAGCCATCAGGCCATTGTGAGCCTATTTGTGGACAACGAAGATAACCTAAAAATGCAGTCATGCGTGATAACAAGTCTATGTCGGAATATCATCAACACTACAATAACGTCTATCGTGTTCGGTTCATTATAATATCAAGCGAAGTGTTTCAATAATTTAAAAATGGTTGACTGAGCATTATATATTGTTTATCTCATTTAGTGAAGGATACACTGAGAGACGAACATCTACATGTAACGCAATTGAAATTGATTTTAATTCATTTTTAAAAAGAAAACGTTCAACTTTCGGCATAACATACGGATGTACGAATATCAAATTGCAGGTGTTTGATTTTAACACAATAATCTTTCAACAAAAGATTAACATGATATCGAGATCAATCATTTTAAAGGCATTATCAGTTTCTTATTCAAAATCCATGTTCTGTATATATCATCCAATCCTCGAATATGAAATGTCGATTATATTAGGATATGAGAGTATCGTCAGAAATAATTGCACTTCTTAAAAGATCGTGGTTATAGTCTGCATTTAGGACATGATTTATACTAAATAAAACTGTTCTGTGCTTGTTATGCAGAAAATCTGAAAGTGCGGCTGATGGACGGCCCGAGTGCCTTAGAGGGCCGTGTAGAGGTGTTCCACGACGGTAGATGGGGTACAGTTTGTGACGATGACTGGGACGATGATGACGCGAGAGTTGTTTGTCGTATGCTAGGATACTCAGGGTGAGACTGCTTAAATCTAAACCAAAGAGAAACGTTAGAAGTAATTTCTTTGTGAAGTTTTTTTAATCGAAGACAATATTAGAGTTTAAGCCTAGACTCACGAGTCCCTATGGAACGTTTTCTCCTATATTTATTAGATTGCACAATATGGATTATCTACTTATCTTTTCCATTATTAAGACGATGAGGACCTAGTTTTTTAGAATTGATGATTTCTAACCTCTTACAACGAGATAGCGTTGGTTGTTTTTCATCATACTTAGGTTGTAATAAGGTAAATATAACAGATAGGATCGAAGCTAAACTGTGCATACATCAGCAGGTACGGAATGATATCGTTATTGTAATGTTATTCCCATCGGCAATTCAGTAAATATTGCTACTATATTGTATGCAGCCTCCTTCTCCTTTCAGTATCCAGGCTACTCATACGTCAAAGGCGAGGTATGGCAGCGGTCAAGGCCCTATCTGGCTGGACGAGACACAGTGTAGTGGACAGGAAACTAACCTTGGTCAGTGTAGCTTTGTCCCGTTTGGTCATGGGGACTGTGACCACACCGAGGACGCAGGGGTCATATGTCAAGGTGAAATCTCAACTATATGTCATAACTAACAAATATACATATGTCAAGGTGAAATCTCAACTATATGTCATAACTAACAAATATACATATGTCAAGGTGAAATCTCAACTATATGTCATAACTAACAAATATACATATGTCAAGGTGAAATCTCAACTATATGTCATAACTAACAAGTATACATATGTCAAGGTGAGATATCAACTATATGTCATAAGTAATAAGTATACATATGTCAAGGTGAGATATCAACTATATGTCATAAGTAATAAGTATAAATATGTCAAGGTGAGATATCAACTATATGTCATAAGTAATAAGTATACATATGTCAAGGTGAAATCTCAATTTTTATGTCATAACTAACAAGTATATATTTGTCAAGGTAAGATATCAACTAAATGTCATAACTAACAAGTATACATTTGTACAGGTGAGATATCAACTATATGTCATAACTAACAAATATATATATGTCAAGGTGAGATATCAACTATATGCCACAACTGACAAATATACATATGTCAAGGTGAAATCTCAACAAAATGTCAAAACTAACACGTATACATATGCGAAAGTGAATAAACAATATTTGTAATCAAAAGCAAACCCTCTATGGTTTTATGTCCATAAACAATATTTGTAATCAAAAGCAAACCCTCTATGGTTTTAGCTGCAGCGTAACCCAACATCCCCTTAATATATATTATTTATATAATATTTAATCTCTTTTATTTTGCATTCGCAATTGAAGTCTTCATTACAGCAATTAACCAAAAAACGAAAATAAGAGCTTAAATATTAAATGAACAATGATCATGATATGAAGATTAATTAATGTTTTATCTTTTTAATACTTTTACAACTTTTTGGTATAGCACTGTCGTCTTCTGCCGCGATAACGACAACAGCTGTACCTCGAGGTGGGTTTTATGTAGTTACTTTTTGTAAGTGGTATATGTACTCCATGAAAAGGTATCCGAAGAACATCTGTAAGTCAATCTAATTAAAATACATATCATTATGACCATTCCGATCAATAGAAGATCTGACAACATTCTGTACGGGACCATGTTCGGAGGACCTTTATACCACCTGTACTTCAGATCAAATGCATCTTCTATACCTTGCTACATCAATTGAACCGTTTAGTACAGTACCATAGACAATAACTTTGTTGTGCTTTTGAGGAGATAACTACACAAAAGAAAAACATTCTGACATTTTCAAATTATTTCGTTTCCTGAAATTCACTTTCAAGATTCTGAAGGCAACGATATGATTGGTAATTTATTTCAAAAGGTCACTATGACGTGACTACCTAATAGGATGTTGCCAGATCCTCTTATCAAACGTGTTGATAATAACGGTATACATTTTGATCAGATTTATCTGATCTGAAGTGCAACATTCGTATTATAATATACCAGTCATATTCACCTGCTTAAGAATAGAAGTCTATATATATACTTAATGAAACCGTATTTTGTAAAAACAATATTTATCTCATGTTGGTGTCGTTATGTATTCTGTTTAATTGTCATTTTGATGAGTGTCATCTCCTGACTTTTCTCCATTTATTGCCACACTGGTAAATACCGTCAAACATGAGCATATTGTGTACCTGCAATATTACCCTGTTACAAGTATAAATGAGTAAGAAGATAATGATCCATGAAGACCGGATATCAGTTTTAAATTTGTATAAAAACGTTGCTTAGATATATCAGAGTTACATATTGTATTGCCCTCACGCATGTGTTCATTATCGATATCATAACCTCTTTTTTTATGTTTACGATGAAAACCTTTTTGGTTGATACCTTTCGTTTTTAATTTCTTGATATACGAAAACTGCCTGTTTTATATATAAATATAATTCTCTTTCGAGATAGAAGGTCAAGGTTATCGGTTAGTAGTCATATAGATGACTTAAGTATAAGTGATGTTGTCTAAAAATAATCTGATGATGTTAAGATCAAATAGTAATGATGTTACCTAGACTTACCTTGTTATATCTGATGTATATATGCTCTAAACATTTTGAATATGTTATTTTGTAATTTTTGCTAATGCATCCGCAATGTTCATATAAGATTTTAGAATATTTTGATAATAACTTTCAAAATTTATTCTTAAAGAAGGTTGCATAAAATTCTACTAAAAACACCAAGTGTTAGTCACAATAACACTCGCATGCCTTCCATTGATTCAGTTGGAACATAACCCTAGGCACATTGCTCGTTGACTCGTTGTTGGTTTGTTATCTTAGAAATGTTGAAAATTCGTCTTGTGAACGGACCTAGTGCACATAAAGGGCGCGTGGAGGTATTCCACAATGGCGTTTGGGGAACTGTTTGCGATGACAACTGGGATGATGATGATGCAAGAGTAGTTTGCAGAATGCTCGGCTATAACACGTGAGTTTCTGATAAGATATCACCCTTTTAATGAACGTGTTTCTGTGTATGTTCAATCGACCTAAAGAATTGTTAACAAAAATCACAAGAATTTGTAATTTTTGCTGATAATATACTTATCCGACATCCATATTGATTTTAGTGTTCAGGCTACTCATACGTCAAAGGCGAGGTATGGCAGCGGTCAAGGCCCTATCTGGCTGGACGAGACACAGTGTAGTGGACAGGAAACTAACCTTGGTCAGTGTAGCTTTGTCCCGTTTGGTCATGGGGACTGTGACCACACCGAGGACGCAGGGGTCATATGTCAAGGTGAAATCTCAACTATATGTCATAGCTAACAAATATACATATGTCAAGGTGAAATCTCAAAATATATGCCATAATTTACAAATATACATATTTCAAGGTGAAATCTCAACTATATGTCATAACTAACAAATATACATATGTCAAGGTGAAATCTCAACTATATGCCATAACTAACAAATATACATATGTCAAGGTGAAATCTCAACTATATGTCATAACTAACAAGTATACATATGTCAAGGTGAAATCTCAACTATATGTCATAACTAACAAGTACAAGTACAAGTACACATGTGTCAAGGTGAAATCTCAACTATATGTCATAAAACTAAAAGTATACAATGTCAAGGTGAAATCTAACTATATGTCATAACTACATATGTCAAGGTGAAATCTCAACTATATGTCATAACTAAAAAATATACATATGTCAAGGTGAAATCTCAACTAAATATCATAACTAACAAATATACATATGTCAAGGTGAAATCTCAACTTAACAATATACATATGTCAAGGTAAATAACAAGTATACATATGTCAAGGTGAAATCTCATCTATATGTCATAACTAACAAGTATACACATGTCAAGGTAAAATATATACTAATATTATAACTAACAAGTATACATATGTCAAGGTGAAATATCAACTAATATTATAACTAACAAGTATACATATGTCAAGGTGAAATCTCAACTATATGCCATAACTAACAAGTACAAATGTGTCAAGGTGAAATCTCAAATGTCATAGCTAACAAGTATAAATATAAATGGATATATTATAAAAAATCATTTGCGCCTATACATTAATTCCCGTTGGTTGGTGTTCCGTGTTTTACAATATGTTGTCTTTCATACTAATAACTTGAAAACTTGCCAAATAAGTAAGTTTAATCTCCATTTCCAAACATTCGGTGTGTGTAAGAAACGATTACACTATAGCAAACCGAGAGTAATACGTTTCACTACTTTAGTCCGTAATATTATTTTCACCTTTTCTCTGTAAACTTTCTCGTTTATATAATTTCTTAAATCGAAAAAAAAAAAAAAAAAAAAAAAAAAAAACACAGCATCTTCAACAGCGGTATCAATACCAACAACTACAACCTCAACAGCAATCCCAACGCCCTCTACGACAACAACAGCAATCCCAACGCCCTCTACGACAACAACGTCTACGACAACAACGGCCTCTACGACATCAACGCCCTCTACGACATCAACGGCCTTTACGACATCAACGCCCTCTACGACAACAACGCCCTCTACGACATCAACGGCCTCTACGAGCACAACGCCCTCTACGACAACAACGCCCTCTACGACAACAACGCTCTCTACGACAACGAAAACCTCAGTGGCAGGATCATTAGGAACATCAAAGAAACCAACAACGTGTAAGTGTACAATAGGATTAACTTGTGATACAATAAGGCGAAGCTTTTTATATACGTGGTACGACACAAATAGAATTAGTTAAATTGATATAGAAGAAGTGGATATAAAATACACCACCCACTGTTTTATCATTATTTATGTGCTTTAAATTGATACATACAAATGTATATTACTATATTTTATCGGTATACATTTTATAGCTGGACAATGGTTCGTTTTTGGCGGAGGAAGTAGTAAGTACATATATCTATATTTATTACAAGTTTAGCTAAATCATAAAATGTTTTTTTTCCTGTCAAATAATAGCTAAGATTTATGGTTACCATGAAAATTGTAATCATTCTATTAAGTGGCTTAATTTTTTTGAGCTAAAGGAATTTATGTAATACAAAAAGTTTACAACAAAAACATTTATGTAGTAACCATTAGTGATAAAAATAATATGACTGGATTTTGTGAATAACTTCAAAGGGAGCATATACTGTATATACTGTATATGATGTATTTTGTATTGTTTACAGTCATAGGCTAATAAACTGACCGATACAGGAATGAAGATCACACCATCCAAATCGCATTACGAGGAAAGGTGGTTGATTAAATTTGCGTAATTTAAAGTAAATTAATTGGACATAAGGTTTACATTTGACAAAATACTACCTCAAGCAGTAAGGAACAAATTCGTCAACATGGTTGTAACACTTGTTGCTAACTAGCAAGCGGAATTTCAATATCGTATTAAAGGTTTAAGTTAGTGAAAATTTTGTGTTATCTTTATGTCTATGAAGTACACATGAAATGGTGAAATACCGACTAATGAAACATCGAATGATGAAATGTGAAATACAGAATAATGAAATACGAAGTGGTGGAATATGAAATGATGAGAAACGGAATGATGAGGTACGAAATGATGAAATACGAAATAGTGAAATACGGCATTGTGAAATATGTAATGGTAAAATATGGAATAATTAATCATGGAATCCATCAGAATGTGAAGAATCATCACAAGCTAAAAGTAATAGTATGGTCTATATAATTATATAGTTTACCGATTTCAATTGTACAGTCAAACTTGAAAGAAAATTGTCTTAACACAAAGGGAACTGGTAAGCTACAATTGACGGATCGCCAGCTGTCAATCAAGACGCACATGACTTTGCATTTTGTATTGTTTGTGCTAGGATGTTTGCTCCGACATGGAATAGAAACACGTGCGATTGCGAGCACGAGGCGTGGCTATATTACACCTGGCGATCGGTCAATTCAGTACTAGTGTTGTCCTCGACAGGTGGTTATTCGACATGAGATCATAACAGTAAAAGAAGAACCCTATATTACTAAGTAGTTACAGCTGTGGTCTAATGAGTCCAGCTCATTATCATTATCTTATCAGTACATCATTGTTATTAGACTTTGATAACTACTTACGGTCAGGTAGCAAATCTAGATAAAATGTTATACATATGGTGCTGAGTTTTCTCATGTGTTTTAACCAAACTATTTTATCCCATGCAAATCAAATTTATTCTATACCCATTTGTAATGATATTTATTTATTATTTTAAATAAAATCCGGGATAATAGTATTTCATGGGTTGAATGTAGCAAGGAGAATTTTCTAATTAAAATCAATATTTGACGTAGATGACTGTAATTGATCATAGACATCATAATAAAACAACATTTTGTGATAGAATTTTGTAAATTAACATGTATACTACAAAATCAGTGAATTATTATTCTTGCATTTACGATAACAGTACAAAAAAGCCTTACAAGTATATATGCTTTTTGATGAAACACATACATTGTATTTTCTTTTTTGATATCGGGAATCAAAATATTATGTGAAAGAAACTAAATAAATAAATAAAAATATTTTCGTGAGCAACTCAAAATAAAAAGATACAAATTAAGATTTCTAATCCCTCTTCTCTAGACAAAAACTATTTTAAATTTAATTAAACGATTATTAAAGAGAAAAACAGAGTTACAATTGACTTCCAAATAAAATATGTTTAATCTAAAGATAATATCGGCACCACAAAGGCTACAATCTTAATTTTTACCAGTCAGTATGCATTTATTTCGTTAAAATGACAACAGTTTATTTAGAACTCATACTATCTCATTCGGCATACCCTATAACCGACATGTACCAATTTTCACTTATATCTAATAATATCTAAATTTCAACCAATCAGAGGCCTCCATTTTGTTTCCATGGCAACTAATCTTTTTGAAAGTGATGACATGTTATTTAGCATACCACATAACCTCTATATACCATTCTTCACCTGTTTCTGACATCATTAAAATTTCAGCCAATCAGAGACCTGTATTTTATTATCATGGCAACCAATTTTTTCAAAGGTGTTACCATATATTATATTTATCATCTAAAATTACTACTGTACACTAATTTTTACTTACATCATACTCTGAAATCATCAACTGGAAATGTATAGCTGGGCATACTAACAAAGAAGTAGTTCATTGCTACCTACAATCTCTATTTTCAAGTCACTCAAAAACTGTTTCCCCGGATTTTAATTTCGAAACCAATTTACACATAGAAAATGTCATGGGAATATTTTGAATTTGGGGCAGGGGGTTAAAATTGTAGACAAAACCGTTAACAGGGTAATGTGAGATGCAAAAGAGCAATGTTTCGTTTTCGTTTTTTCCCAAAAGTATTATTTTTTTCGAAAACATTCCGTTCAAAATCTAAAAGAAATGACTTAATGCAGATTGATGACAAAATAAATCAAAATTATATATTGTAATTTACACTTCAGATAACACGTATGATAAACGATTGGTCTTTTCGTCTTTAATAAGTGTTATGGAAAGCCTCGGTCATTTTCTAAAACATGTAGTATATAAGCTAGCCTAGATAGTTGGGTGTCTTAGTAACCATATGCTTCAGTAAACAGACGGAACCCTATCGACATAGTTATGTCAGTATTATATAAATGTAACCGTTACATATATACGACTTGTGGTCTGTAGGCAGTTAGTGGGAAAACCTTCTTACATCCCACAAACAGGATGGACGACAAAAAGGAAATAGACGGTAAGAGAAAGATAAAACGTCTTATGTTTGATAACATCCACAAAAGATGGCGGGCAACAAAAAGGAAACAGACGGTAAGAGATAGATAAAACGTCTTATGTTTGAAAACATCCCACAAAGATGGCGGACAACAAAAAGGAAACAGACGGTAAGAGAAAGATAAAACGTCTTATGTTTGATAACATCCCACAAAGATGCGGGCAACAAAAAGGAAACAGACGGTAAGAGAAAGATAAAACGTTTGATTCATGTTTATGCGCCCACAAAGATGGCGGGCAACAAAAAGGAAACAGACGGTAAGAGAAAGATAAAACGTCTTATGTTTGATAACATCCCACAAAGATGGCGGGCAACAAAAAGGAAACAGACGGTAAGAGAAAGATAAAACGTCTTATGTTTGATAACATCCCACAAAGATGGCGGACAACAAAAAGGAAACAGACGGTAAGAGAAAGATAAAACGTCTTATGTTTGATAACATCCCACAAAGATGGCGGGCAACAAAAAGGAAACAGACGGTAAGAGAAAGATAAAACGTCTTATGTTTGATAACATCCCACAAAGATGGCGGGCAACAAAAAGGAAACAGACGGTAAAAGAAAGATAAAACGTCTTTTTTGATAACATCCCACAAAGATGGCGGGCAACAAAAAGGAAACAGACGGTAAGAGAAAGATAAAACGTCTTATGTTTGATAACATCCCACAAAGATGGCGGGCAACAAAAAGGAAACAGACGGTAAGAGAAAGATAAAACGTCTTATGTTTGATAACATCCCACAAAGATGGCGGGCAACAAAAAGGAAACAGACGGTAAGAGAAAGATAAAACGTCTTATGTTTGATAACATCCCACAAAGATGGCGGGCAACAAAAAGGAAACAGACGGTAAGAGATAGATAAAACGTCTTATGTTTGATAACATCCCACAAAGATGGCGGGCAACAAAAAGGAAACAGACGGTAAGAGATAGATAAAACGTCTTATGTTTGATAACATCCCACAAAGATGGCGGGCAACAAAAAGGAAACAGACGGTAAGAGAAAGATAAAACGTCTTATGCTTGATAACATCCCACAAAGATGGGGGCGACAAAAAGAAAACAGACGGTAAGAGATAGATAAAACGTCTTATTTTGGATTACATCCCAATAACATGTCGGACGAAAAAAATAAACGGTTAGAAAAAGATAAAAATATGTTTAAACGTATGGTTAGGTGTTCTAATGAAGTGCACATATGTTTAATATTAGTGGAGTTTTGTGAAATAGCTTATAGTTCATAAATCATTTTTCTCCTGACCTTAAGTTGTCAATTTTGACTTTCAATACTGTACAATATATGCATCGCCTTATGTGTCTTTGATAGGTGGTGTTTTATTATCTAAGTTAATGTAGGGACTGACGAAACATTGAATTACACATCATTAAGTAATATTATAAACTTTATTTATTTAACATCGATTGAGAAACAAGTTACACAACTTATATAAATCACTCTCGATGGCCCGGATGTAAGCGCGCGAGGGGTCTTAGTGTGGGAGGAAACCGGAGTGCCCGGAGAAAACCCACGTGATCGGCAGGTGACCCCTGACCTTTTCACGTCCATGCCGGGGATCGAACCCCGGCAGGCTAGGTGAAAGGCGAGCGGCTTAATCACTACACCACCCGATCATCCAGTTTCTTTTCTCCAGTTGATAAAGGTATATGGTTACAATAGTTACCATGGTGATATTACTTTAAGTTACTAAAGCTATCACTTACATTTTCCCCCGCCATTCACTGATTTTATACCGGCCGTGGAAGATTTCTCTCAATACCTAGGGTATGACTGATTGCGCGCGCTTACCTTTTGAACCTGAAGACAATAAAGTGACGTCATAAATTGCAATGTCGATGACGTCATTAAAATTAACGTGCAGACGACGGAACCATGTTCATGTCACACCGTGTAGATAGGGAAAAGTTATATAAGTCTGTCGTACACTTATGTATTTCTCTAGTCATTATGTCCTTATACATAAGAAAGATGGATCCAATATAGAGAAAACAACACGCCCAATATCAACCAACTGGATGTCCTCTCACCTTGCTTGTGGCTAACTTCTACCGAGTGCATCTTATCGTTTTATTACGTATTTGAAATGACATTAGCAGGGGGTCGAACGTGTCTTTGTATGCGAAGGTGTAATTTGGTAGGCGAACCAAATATGGCGTCGACAGCTCCACTTCGAAAATCAACTGTCATTTGAAAATCACTCTTGTCTCGTCTATGCTTCATACAACACTCTTATATATATTGCTTTTCGGTGACCAAATGATTACAGTTTCAAAAAATGCATGAGATAAGTACAATCCTCATTTACTTAAAAATCTATTGCAGAAAAACCAAGCGATTTTCACGCAAAAAACAGCACCTGGTTAACTAAACCAAAAATTAATCTGAACTATAGGTATCTACTCTCATTTTGTAACGAGAACAGGATAACACCTCGTCATAGATATTGTTTTGGTTGCCAAATCAATGACTTAACTATGAATCAGGCAGATAAATTATGACTGAATCACAATATGCATCGCTACAAAAGGAATTTCGTATCTGAAGTCTTTTCGTCAATTGATGTCGAAGAATGACAGGACTAAAAGCTGTTTTGACTAAATCTAGACAGCCTGAGAGAGAGCGACAGAGAGAGAGAGAGAGAGTACACATAGGGGACACAAACAAGTTGTTTAGGCTGTTGACCACTTGACTTTAAAATTCAATTATTATTTATTGTATATATGTATCTAGTCTATAGTGGAATGAAGTTCAATTTCGAAAGTAAAAGCATTTAAGAGAAATTTTAATGACATCACCAAAACAATGATATACTGTTTTCTATCCAGGTGATTTCGATCACAAACATTTACATTACGGTGGTAAATTTCATTACTTCAAAGACGAACCTGCGGGTACGCTGTGACTTTAGTATCTACTGTCATTTTACCTACATCTGATCTCCACATATAGTGGGTACGCTGTCATTTTACCTACATCTGATCTCCACATATAGTGGGTACGCTGTGACTTTAGTAACTACTGTCATTTTACCTACATCTGATCTCCACATATAGTGGGTACGCTGTGACTTTAGTAACTACTGTCATTTTACCTACATCTGATCTCCACATATAGTGGGTACGCTGTGACTTTAGTAACTTTAGTAACTACTGTCATTTTACCTACATCAGATCTCCACATATAGTGGGTACGCTGTGACTTTAGTAACTACTGTCATTTTACCTACATCAGATCTCCACATATAGTGGGTACGCTGTGACTTTAGTAACTACTGTCATTTTACCTACATCTGATCTCCACATATAGTGGGTACGCTGTGACTTTAGTAACTATTGTCATTTTACCTACATCGATTTCCACATATAGTACACGCTCTTAGATACTGTCCCTACATCTGATCTCCACATAGTAGGGTACGCTGTGACTTTAGTAACTTGTAACTACATTGTCTCCACATTTTACCTACTACTGTCATCTGATCTCCACATATAGTGGGTACGCTGTGACTTAGTAACTACTGTCATTTTACCTACATCTGATCTCCACATATAGTGGGTACGCTGTGACTTTAGTAACTACTGTCATTTTACCTACATCTGATCTCCACATATAGTGGTACGCTGTGACTTAGTAACTACTGTCATTTTACCTACATCTGATCTCCACATATAGTGGGTACGCTGTGACTTTAGTAACTACTGTCATTTTACCTACATCTGATCTCCACATATAGTAGGTACGCTGTGACTTTAGTAACTACTGTCATTTTACCTACATCTGATCTCCACATATAGTGGGTACGCTGTGACTGTAGTAACTACTGTCACCTACATCGATCTCCACATATGTAACGCTGTGAACTTTAGTAACTACTGTCATTTTACCTACATCTGATCTCCACATATAGTAGGTACGCTGTGACGTTTAGTAACTACTGTCATTTTACCTACATCTGATCTCCACATATAGTGGGTACGCTGTGACTTTAGTAACTATTGTCATTTTACCTACATCTGATCTCCACATATAGTGGGTACGCTGTGACTTTAGTAACTATTGTCATTTTACCTACATCTGATCTCCACATATAGTAGGTACGCTGTGACGTTAGTAACTACTGTCATTTTACCTACATCAGATCTCCACATATAGTGGGTACGTGACTAGTGACTTTAGTAACTACTTGTCATTTTACCTACATCTGATCTCCACATATAGTGGGTACGCTGTGACGTTAGTAACTACTGTCATTTTACCTACATCTGATCTCCACATATGTCGAGTACGCTGTGACTTTAGTAACTACTGTCATTTTACCTACATCTGATCTCCACATATAGTTGGGTACGCTGTGACGTTAGTAACTACTGTCATTTTACCTACATCAGATCTCCATCATATAGTGGGTACGCTGTGACGTTAGTAACTACAGTCATTTTACCTACATCTGATCTCCTCATATAGTGGGTACGCTGTGACTTTAGTAACTATTGTCATTTTACCTACATCAGATCTCCACATATAGTGGGTACGCTGTGACTTTAGTAACTACAGTCATTTTACCTACATCTGATCTCCACATATAGTGGGTACGCTGTGACGTTAGTAACTATTGTCATTTTACCTACATCTGATCTCCACATATAGTGGGTACGCTGTGACGTTAGTAACTACAGTCATTTTACCTACATCTGATCTCCACATATGTCGAGTACGCTGTGACTTTAGTAACTACTGTCATTTTACCTACCTACATCAGATCTCCACATATAGTGGTACGCTGTGACTTAGTAACTACTGTCATTTTACCTACATCTGATCTCCTCATATAGTGGGTACGCTGTGACTTTAGTAACTATTGTCATTTTACCTACATCTGATCTCCACATATAGTGGGTACGCTGTGACGTTAGTAACTACAGTCATTTTACCTACATCTGATCTACCACATATAGTGGGTACGCTGTGACGTTAGTAACTACAGTCATTTTACCTACATCTGATCTCCACATATAGTGGGTACGCTGTGACGTTAGTAACTTATTGTCATTTTACCTACATACATCAGATCTCCATCATATAGTGGGTACGCTGTGACGTTAGTAACTACTGTCATTTTACCTACATCTGATCTCCTCATATAGTGGGTACGCTGTGACTTTAGTAACTACTGTCATTTTACCTACATCTGATCTCCTCATATAGTGGGTACGGTGACGTAATACTGATTTTACTACATCGATCTCCTTACCTAATCAGATTCCCCATATGTGGGTACGTGACGTTAGTAACTACTGTCATTTTACCTACATCTGATCTCCACATATAGTGGGTACGCTGTGACTTTAGTAACTACTGTCATTTTACCTACATCTGATCTCCACATATAGTGGGTACGCTGTGACTTTAGTAACTACTGTCATTTTACCTACATCTGATCTCCACATATAGTGGGTACGCTGTGACTTTAGTAACTACTGTCATTTTACCTACATCTGATCTCCACATATAGTGGGTACGCTGTGACTTTAGTAACTACTGTCATTTTACCTACATCTGATCTCCACATATAGTGGGTACGCTGTGACTTTAGTATCTACTGTCATTTTACCTACATCTGATCTCCACATCTATTGGGTACGCTGTGACTTTAGTATCTACTGTCATTTTACCTACATCTGATCTCCACATATGTCGAGTACGCTGTGAATTAAGTAACTACTGTCATTTTACCTACATCTGATCTCCACATATAGTGGGTACGCTGTGACTTTAGTAACTATTGTCATTTTACCTACATCTGATCTCCACATATAGTGGGTACGCTGTGACTTTAGTAACTACTGTCATTTTACCTACATCTGATCTCCACATATAGTGGGTACGCTGTGACGTTAGTAACTACAGTCATTTTACCTACATCTGATCTCCACATATAGTGGGTACGCTGTGACTTTAGTAACTACTGTCATTTTACCTACATCAGATCTCCACATATGTCGAGTACGCTGTGAATTAAGTAACTACTGTCATTTTATCTACATCAGATCTCCACATATGTTGAGTACGCTGTGAATTAAGTAACTACTGTCATTTAATCTAAATGAACCTAGATGAGCGGGCTGCCAACAACAATTATATTTTGTACGCACTGTTCTGATGTACATGTATTATAGATTATTTCTCATAAATGAAAAAAAAAATACAAAAAACAAGGATGTCAAATTAAAATTTTCATAACACCATCCTTATAAAACATTATTCTGTTCATCTACAACCTCCAACTTGCACTTCTATGTCAAATCATGGTTTATTCATAAACTTAAAGGATAATCGTCAACTGATCAAAATTAATTATAAATATCTAACGCTGTTGTATGTCCCTATGATAATTGAATAACTAGTGTCAATATATAGAATCAAATATGCAAATGTATATATACTTATGAAAATGTTGCCTTCCCTAACAGTAAATGTATGCGCACACACTGCTGAGAGTATGTAACAAAACTCTATAAAGGGACATGCTCCACAATGGGTTACAGCATAACCTCCTCATTACAATCGTGAATACACATATCCGGATGAATTTAAACTCGAATCATTATACCGTAAAATACCATAAAGGTTAAGATCGACAAAGAAATGGACGATATTGAAGAGCGTGAATGTTTCCTTTTACCAACAGAGCGAAATGAAAGTCGATCAAAACACACAACTGAAGGTAGGCTGTACATATGCTAAAAACTACCATTATAACTATTTTACCCTTGTTAGCTTTTCTACAGTTTAAATATCAAAAATAATTCTCCATTTAGTCCAAGAAATTTAAGTGAAAACTCTAGTGTCATTCAGTAGTTTCTTGAGCAACGGCAGGTAGATAATACTTTACAATCTTAAAACAAGTGATATCAAGTGTAGTCCTAATGATAACCAGAAACCTATGTAGATCATACTGACAGATATCCATCGGATAGTCATAGAGATAGTTATTATAAATATCCCTAACGACAGTGAATTGCAAACCGTCTTACATCTATGAACTAGAGGTGTTATGTTATTTTTCAGGAAAGCGGAAATATTTTGTTGGGTATCGAGACGATTATAATAGAATAAATTATCTGTCTTAGAAGAACTATGAGTTTCTTTAAAAGCATAGCAGAATGAAAGCATATATCACGAAAGAAAACAATTTGCTATAAAATAAAAGAAACATTTTGATTCAGCTGACATATAAAAGTATTGGTAACAAAAACTTAAATCAATGATGTAAATATATGGAAACAAAGATTTATATCTTCTATCATATTGTTATATATTTTTATTTAAAATCGACAAAAATTACAATCAAACTCTGAACATACGATCAAACGTTTGTAACATTGTAATGGGGAGTTTAAATTTGGTCCGTTGTTGATGTATTAACCAGAATGAGTACTTTTATAGTAACAATTGCTTACATTACTCCTATACTACTGTGTGTCAACATAGTGATTTATTGTCATTGCATGAACCTACAATGAGCGTAAAAGTCATCACTAAGTCATTTGTTGCTAAGTGCTGTGAGTTCCTTGTATCCATCAGCACGCTCTTGTTTTCTGCTGATATTGAATCCAACTTTGTCATATGGAGAATTATTCCAGAAACAAAATGAAAATATACACCCTTTACTTTTAACATTTTAACTTTTTATCAGAATCGAAGATCTGATATTTTGCCATCATGCAATGCCTACCATAAGCATTTGTCTCTCTCGTTCTTTTAGGGGGCTTCCCGTGGGTGTGTTCCTTTGGATGGTTTTCCACCAACATCGTGTCGATTGAAGAACTTATGATCCATGATTTATCGATGTCTAACATAAAATAACTTTGATTTTTTTTACAGAGAATGTACCTTGTTTCTGCTCCCAGCGATGGCTTCTCTCCTATACCTCATTCCTGGGCTTCTGTTGTGTGTATGCGGTCCGTGTCAACTTTAGCGTTGCTATTGTTTGCATGGTGAAACCGTCAGGCGCTCTCTATAATGGATCCAGCCAATCAAATCTGTCCGACATTGGCACGTGCGTTGCTGAGGCAGAAAACACCAGGAGCTATGATGTAAGAAACGACAGTATTAGTCATGCTTGTTTGACTAGAGACCTGTGTTTCATTCCAACCCTATAACAGACGTTGCTGAATTAAGTCATAAACTATATGGTGCCAAAACAAAGTATCAACTCCTTGCTTAAAACTTCACTTAATTATCGTATAACCGATTTTTTCAAATGGAATCACATTTTTTTAATCACGAAGTCTTGATGTGTGATTAAAAAAAATGTGATTCCATTTGAAAAAGTCGGTTATACGATAATTAAGTGAAGTTTTAAGATTTTTTTTTAAGTTTGTTTTTGTTTCACAAAATAATTTTTAGCGACCATGTTTATGTTACGCATTACCTCCTTACTCATGTTTCATAATAATTTTACTCATCATACAGCACGCAGAGTTTGAATGGGATAAAAATACACGTTCGACAATGCTGGCCTCGTTTTTCTACGGGTACATTTGTACTCAGATCATCGGTGGATGGCTTTCCGACCGGTTTGGCGGGAGGCGCGTGTTGGGGTACACCACATTGCTCGCCTCTATTTGTACCCTTGTCACCCCAGTGTGTGCCCGAGCCTCCATTGTTATGGTCTACGTTCTGAGAGTGATTCTTGGTCTATCAACAGTAGGTGCATCATTCTGTATATACCTTTAACTCCAAATGATACTAGTCTTCCTCCGGAAGCAGCAATACCGCATCATATATTTGTATGTGCTTTAAAGTTTTTTAATGGATCTTAAAGTAATCGAGATACGTGTAAAGAACGTATACATAAACGCATTCAAGATGATGTACGCTTAAGAAAACAATAGTTGACTTTGAATATATGGATTATACCCGGTAGTTGGTTTGCTGTGGAGAAATAAGCACATTCAAAATATGAATATCCAACGAGGGAAACTTATTGGCTTTCATCACAAGTACAAAAACATGACAGTGTTTATTATCATAATAAATTGGCAGTCATAAATAATGTATGTATTTCAACGTAATATTGTATTTAATATAATTATAGACTTAAAACTATAGTGATGTAAAATTCTAATTTAGGGAGTTTCCTTTCCCGCCATGCAGTCGATCTGGGGTCGTTGGGCGCCGCCATTAGAGCGCACTAAATTGGTCTCGGTGTCGTATCTTGGTAAGAGGCAACATATCAAATGTGTTCAGACATTTAGCATGGTTCGTTGACAATGGAGTTCGTTTAGACATGTCATTTTTATTGCTTTTTAATAATATGTAATTGATAAAAACAAAACCTTTCACTACAATACTTACTCTTTAAAATACAATACTGCTGAAATATATACAATAGTTTTACAATTTTATCGTTATTATTATTCAATTTGTATCAGATCTATGATAAACTAACGTGAATCTTTATTTGATGTGTAATTAAAGAATATCATGATTTGATTTTGGACTTTATTTACGAGAATTCATTTGAGGCTAATTCAAATACCAGATATTTAATATATCAAACGTAATTGAATAAAAGATGTGTGAAAAAATGCTTTCTATTTGACAGGAACTATGTTCGGCAATGTCGCTACGTTCGCTACCTCTGGTCTGCTTTGTGATTACGGATTCGACAATGGCTGGGGGTCAATATTCTACATCACCGGTAGGTACGACCGACAATATTCTACATCACCGACAGGTACACAACAACAACATTCTACATCACCGATAGGTACACAACAAAAACATTCTACATCACCGGTAGGTACACAACAAAAACATTCTACATCACCGGTAGGTACACAACAACAACATTCTACATCACCGACAGGTACACAACAACAACATTCTACATCACCGGTAGGTACACAACAAAAACATTCTACATCACCGGTAGGTACACAACAACAACATTCTACATCACCAGTGGGTACACAACAACAACATTCTACATCACCGGTAGGTACACAACAACAATATTCTACATCACCGGTAGGTACACAACAACAACATTCTACATCACCGGTAGGTACACAACAAAAACATTCTACATCACCAGAAGGTACACAATAACAATATTCTACATCACCGATAGGTACACAACGACAACATTCTACATCACCGACAGGTACACAACAACAACATTCTACATCACCGGTAGGTACACAACAACAACATTCTACATCACCGGTAGGTACACAACAACAACATTCTACATCACCGGTAGGTACACAACAACAACATTCTACATCACTGGTAGGTACACAATAACAGCATTCTACATTACCGGTAGGTACACAATAACATTATTCTACATTACCGGTAGGTACACAACAACAACGTTCTATATTACCGGTAGGTACACAACAACAATATTCTACATCAACAGTAGGTACACAACAACAACAGCATTCTACATCACTGGTTGGTACACAACAACAGCATTCTACATTATTGGTCATTCTACATCACCGGTAAGTACACAATAACATTATTCTACAATACCGGTAGGTACACAACAACAACAATATTCTACATCACCGGTAGGTACACAACAACAGCATTCTACATCACCGGTAGGTACACAACAACAACATTCTACATCACTGGTTGGTACACAACAACAGCATTCTACATCACCGGTAGGTACACAACAACAACATTCTACATCACCGGTAGGTACACAACAACAGCATTCTACATCACCGGTAGGTACACAACAACAGCATTCTACATCACCGGTTAGTACACAACAACAGCATTCTACATCACCGGTAGGTACACAACAACAGCATTCTACATCACCGGTAGGTACACAACAACAGCATTCTACATCACTGGTTGGTACACAACAACAGCATTCTACATCACCGGTAGGTACACAACAACAGCATTCTACATCACTGGTTAGTACACAACAATAGCATTCTACATCACCGGTAGGTACACAACAACAGCATTCTACATTACCGGTAGGTACACAACAACAACATTCTACATCACCGGTAGGTACACAATAACATTATTCTACATTACCGGTAGGTACACAACAACAACATTCTACATCACCGGTAGGTACACAACAACAGCATTCTACATCACCGGTTGGTAGACGACAACAACATTCTACATCACCGGTTGTTACACAATAACATTATTCTACATCACCAGTAGGTACACAATAACATTATTCTACATTACCGGTAGGTACAAAACAACAACATTCTACATTACCGGTAGGTACACAATAACATTATTCTACATCACCAGTAGGTACACAATAACATTATTCTACATTACCGGTAGGTACACAACAACAACATTCTACATCACCGGTAGGTACACAATAACATTATTCTACATCACCAGTATGTACACAATAACATTATACTACATTACCGGTAGGTACACAACAACAACATTCTACTTCACTGGTAGGTACACAACAACAACATTTACTTCACCGGTAGGTACACAACAACAACATTCTACATCACCGGTAGGTACACAACAACAACGTTCTACATTACCGGTAGGTACACAACAATATTCTACATCACCAGAAGGTACACAACAACAACATTCTACATTACCGGTAGGTACACAACAACATTCTACATCACCGGTAGGTACACAACAACAACGTTCTACATTACCGGTTGGTAGACGACACCAACATTCTACATCACCAGAAGGTACACAACAACAACATTCTACATCACCGGTAGGTACACAACGACAATATTCTACATCACCAGTAGGTACACAACAAAAACATTCTACATCACCAGAAGGTACACAACGACAATATTCTACATCACCGGTAGGTACACAACAAAAACATTCTACATCACCGGTAGGTACACAACAACAACATTCTACATCACCGATAGGTACACAACAACAACTTTCTACATCACCGGTAGGTACACAACAACAACATTCTACATCACCGGTAGGTACACAACAACAACATTCTACATCACCGTTAGGTACACAACAAAAACATTCTACATCACCAGAAGGTACACAACGACAATATTCTACATCACCGGTAGGTACACAACAAAAACATTCTACATCACCGGTAGGTACACAACAACAACATTCTACATCACCGATAGGTACACAACAACAACGTTCTACATCACCGGTAGGTACACAACAACAACATTCCCGGTAGGTACACAACAGCAACATTCTACATCACCAGTAGGTACACAACAACAACATTCTACATTACCGGTAGGTACACAACAGCAACATTTTACATCACCAGTAGGTACACAACAACAACATTCTACATCACCAGTAGGTACACAACAGCAACATTCTACATCACCGGTAGGTACACAACAACAACATTCTACATCACCGGTACGTATGAACTATACTATATCACCAGTATTTACGCAATTTCAACATTCTACATTACCGGTAGGTACACAACAACAACATTCTACATCACCAGTAGGTACACAACAACAACATTCTACATCACCGGTAGGTACACAACAACAACATTCTACATCACCGGTAGGTATGAACTATATTATATGACCAGTATGTGCGCAATTTCAACATTCTACATTACCGGTAGGTACATAACAACAACATTCTACATCACCGGTAGGTACACAACAACAACATTCTAAATCACCGGTAGGTACACAACAACAACATTCTAAATCACCGGTAGGTACACAACAACAATATTCTAAATTACCGGTAGGTACACAACAACAACATTCTAAATCACCGGTAGGTACACAACAACAACATTCTACATCACCGGTAGGTACACAACAACAACATTCTAAATCACCGGTAGGTACACAACAGCAACATTCTAAATTACCGGTAGGTACACAACAACAACATTCTAAATCACCGGTAGGTACACAACAACAACATTCTACATCACCGGTAGGTACACAACAACAACATTCTAAATCACCGGTAGGTACACAACAGCAACATTCTAAATTACCGGTAGGTACACAACAACAACATTCTAAATCACCGGTAGGTACACAACAGCAATATTCTACATCACCGGTAGGTACACAACAGCAACATTCCCGGTAGGTACACAACAGCAATATTCTACATCACCGGTAGGTACACAACAGCAACATTCCCGGTAGGTACACAACAGCAACATTCTACATCACCGGTAGGTACACAACAGCAACATTCTACATTACCGGTAGGTACACAACAGCAACATTCTACATCACCGGTATGTACACAACAACAACATTCTAAATCACCGGTAGGTACACAACAGCAACATTCTAAATTACCGGTAGGTACACAACAACAACATTCTAAATCACCGGTAGGTACACAACAGCAATATTCTAAATCACCGGTAGGTACACAACAGCAATATTCTACATCACCGGTAGGTACACAACAGCAACATTCCCGGTAGGTACACAACAGCAACATTCTACATCACCGGTAGGTACACAACAGCAACATTCTACATTACCGGTAGGTACACAACAGCAACATTCTACATTACCGGTAGGTACACAACAGCAACATTCTACATCACCGGTAGGTACACAACAACATTCTACATCATCGGTACGTATGAACTATACTATATCACCAGTATGTACGCAATTTCAATATTCTACATCACCTTTAGGTCTACAACATATCTCCATTGCTTTAATCTAGATGATCTGTCATTCGGTTGTTGTTTTACAGGTGGTCTGACGTTCCTCTGGGTCTTGATGTGGTTTTATGTTGCGTCCGACTCGCCAGAGGACCATAAACGAATTACTGATGTGGAACGGGAGTACATCACTTCTAACATAGAGTACAACACAACGTCACGGGTATCTCGACATTTGTGTGTTTTATGTTGTATTCCATTTGCAATACAAAAGACTAAAGGATACGGCAATAGTTAAAAAACAACATATAAAACCCATTTCATCAAAGTATTACAAATACATAGTGAACAGGTTTTTTTAAACTGTAGCATAAAACGTTTCAAAGCAATTCAAGAGTAAAGTAACACAGGGCTATGAACTACGCAATCTCAAACTGCCCTGAGTGGACCTGTCCACGCAAATGTCCTAAAATGTTACTTATACAAAGTCATAATATTCATACATTCCAACAGAAACCTTGATAATTTCGATATTATGATTGCATTGGTATTATATCATTCAAATTGGTATAGCAGCGTAAAAAATGACTTCATAATGTTTATAAAGGGAATCTTATTTTTGACTTACTGTATTAATTGTTTTCAAAGACGGCTCGAGTGCCTTGGAAGGAGCTAGTCAAGTCACGTGCATTATGGGCGGTCCTTACAGCTCACGTGTGTAACAACTGGACCAACTATACCCTACTCACAAGTCTGCCCGCGTTCATGAAGGCGGTCTTACATTTTGACATCAAACAAGTAGGTCTTTAAGTAAACGTATTCACAAAATACAGATTGGATTATTGGCCAAGGTTGCAATACTAATATGATAGCACCATGTCATCCTCAAGGCACAACATTACAACAAAACTAGGAAGCATGTTATCTGCCGTGTATGTTGTATCTATTTACAACATTCCTTCATCGTCACAAAATTGATAATGGTAATTGTTGATGCTCCACCGCCGACAGAGCATAAACGATACTCGTCATATAAACAAGAACTGATATTTAATTGTGTAAATATGCAAAACCATAGTGATGAAGGTGTAAAGAAAGTCATTTTTGCAACTGAAGAAAAATACTTCTGCTCCTGTTTTTGATAGAGAAAAAATACAACTCAACAGCGGTGTTGCATCTTTAAAAGGGTGAAAAAGGTTAACTATAACTAAAAACAAATCTTTCTCTTTTGAATTATTACAAATAGCGCCTAGCGTGAACTACGGATAATCATGCATATTTTGATGTATATTTACCAACAGAATGGCGTTTTGTCAGCAGTTCCTTACTTGTGTCAGGCTCTGTCCGGTTTCCTTGCCGGACAGTCCGCCGATTTTCTCAGATCTAGGAAAATCTTATCAACGACAGCCACAAGGAGAGTGTATCAGGTGCTAGGTAAAAAGATTTAATAACATGTACCCCAAACCGATCACTATATTTTCCCTGTACCCGGTGTGTAGCAATAGTGTGTTCTGTAAAAATAGCTAGATTTCCGTCAAACACTCAATTTTATTCTTAAAATTCAAATTTGTTTCACATAATGTAACATTTTGTAGTGGTTATATGCCCAAAAGGCGATTTCTTTACTGAGAGGTTTTATGCAAACTGCAGTTGCCATCTTCATTTTAATCAAAGTCATTTCCATTAGCTCATCAATTTTTTCTGACCAATTATACATATAGCTAGCCATCTCGATGATTTAAACTGATATGGACCTAAAGTTGCATAGTCTATCACTTTCCCTGTTTTTGTCGTAAGTTAATAAGTGTTATACATATTTTTCTCCGTCTTTCTGAGTTTTAAACTTTCTGATTTTGCCAATTTTTATAAGGTTGCAGCACTGGAAGTATTTTTTAATTATAAAAGTAAAAAACATTTTAACGTGTACACGTGAAGATAGGCTCGAAAGATGCCGAATCATTCCGAACTTTTCCGAAAACCGTTGCGACAATCTCGAAGTAACGCGAGAGTTGTGAAACCGAAAAAAAATGTCGACAATTCACAAAAGATGTGGTCGACCTCAGCAGACTGGATCTATAAATAAAACAATGCTCGCATATTGCAATATTTGACACACAATTTTTTACGGCAATATATGAATTGGTTGTTTCAAATACTCCTTCTGTGGACATCTACCAGCATGATTTGCTAATATTAGCCAGAAGGAAAACGTAAACAAACACATGTGTGCCTACGCTCGTTACCTGGCTCACCACGTGCAGATCGTGTCAAACGTCAGTCACGTGATACGATTCGGAATCCGACAAAACCTGAAGTCACTGAACATGGCGGTGATTGAATGCGCTTTATTCAAAACTAGGTATATATGATCCCTAGAATTTGGATCTCTTATAGACCTACGTATGCTTTTGTGGAGCTAAATCATTGAGTTACATGTCAATGTTCAAATATCAAACGTCTAAGTGACAAATCGTTACAGTATAATTTGCATGCAATATAACTTTAAAGAAATCGTCAGATACTATAGTATATGACAGTTGATGTTCTCTAATAATCCCCATGTTATATTACAGCGTTTGTTGGAGCCGGCGTGTTTTCTGTTATAACTGGTTTCTCCACATGTGAGAAACGGGACCTGGCTGTCGTTTACCTCTCCCTCGCCGTCATGTTTACTGGCATCTCAAGGGCAGCATATGTCGTCAACCATGTCGACTTCGCTCCTAAGTAAGCTTCTGAACATTTCTTTATAAATTTCTAATATTTATTTTCATTAGTTATTGTAATAGCATGGTAACATGATTATTTAAATGTTTCATAATCTAACGTGTTTGCCGTTTATGCATTATGAGCTTAGGACACTCAAGGAAATCCCATTAACATCACTCAGATTGATAATACTTAACATAGAGACACATCTCGTTTCCAGGTATGCCGGTGTTCTATACGGAATAACAAACACAGCGGCCACTGTTCCGGGGATGGTAGCACCGATAGTAGCCGGGGCACTCACACCAAATGTAAGCATGACCTTAGTATCTTCTAAATGTTTCAACAACGTCTTTCTTTTCCAAAGAAACTTGTTGTTACCCCTGCCGCTTGTTTATTTTCTCCCTGAAGATTTTTCTTTGATTTTTTATGTTGTTTTTTTGCTTAATCGGTAAAATGATAAGATTATGACATTAGCTTTGCTTTTTCCCTTTAAGGAACCTACAAGAGAAATTGCTATACCCCTATAAATTAGTTTCTGTATAAACTCTATTGACAAAAATGCAAATAAATGAACTGTTCCGTCGAGCGGTCCAAAGAACTGTTAAAATCGACTGTTAAAGTAACGCCACACCTACAATTCGTGTTGTCAGTTCATTTGTCATCATAAAAAACAATAGTATACAGTTGTTGACTGGGTTTCTGGCATCAGAGGATTTGTTGGACCCTCAACGCCAGTCTCCGGGTCCAACAAATCCTCTGTTGCCCTCAACCCCAGTCAACAACTGTATACTATTGTTTTTTATGATGACGAATGCATTGACAACACGAATTTTTTATGATGACGGGTTGAAGGTTATAACAGAAAATATCGTATCGGGTATGGTAATTTAAGAGGAGTTGCCAAGGTACTTTTATGTGTTACAGGACACGCCAGAGGAATGGCGGAATGTGTTCTATGTGTGTGCAGCGTTTGACCTGTTCGGGGCGCTGGTGTTTGGAATGTTTGGGTCTGGGGAACTAGAACCTTGGGCGCGGGATGAGGACTACGATAAACAGGTGGATGTTGTTGTCAACTTAAATATCGAAGTTGGCAAGACCGATGACATGACCAACAAAGTCGAAGATGGTAATATTAAAGTTGGGAAGACTGATGGCTTGGTCAACAAAATGCAGAATGATAATATTGAAGTTGAGAATTCTGATGGCTTGGCTAACAAAGATGCGGCTGGTCATAGTGAAGAGGACCTTGGACGACGTGGTGAGGTTTTAGATGATAAACATATCTACTCTGTGGTTGACAGACGAGGTGAGGAAGTGTCTACCAGTGTTATGACATACGGACCAGGTGTACATCAAGATGTCGGCACAGAAGTCGACCCTAAGCATGGTGACACTTCTCTAAGCGATGTCTTACAAACAGAGACAATAACCACTGGCAACCAGACATTACCTGATATAATACTTTGTGGCGTGAAAGTGTCATTAGATATTCTTATTACTGAACACAAACGAACAGTATAATGAAATCACAGGATACATTTTCTGATAACCTTTTTATTGTTCTAATTATTTGGTAAGTAGGTTTTAATTTGCGACAAATAAACAGGGAAAACAATATTATGCTTTTTTTCGATTTGCGGTCAAAAATTTCAAAGATTGATATCTTAAACTGTTCAGACAAACTTGAATAACCTTGATACTGGGTTTATTGGCACAAATGATCGGACGACGTTACAGATGAGGTTGTCGTGATAATTAAGTCGTTAACAAGAGATGTCAAGATACAGAAAGTCGTCAAAATGACATTTAACACA
This sequence comes from Argopecten irradians, assembly GCF_041381155.1. Lineage (NCBI taxonomy): Eukaryota > Metazoa > Mollusca > Bivalvia > Pectinida > Pectinidae > Argopecten > Argopecten irradians. The sequence continues at coordinate 880,774 of NC_091134.1, read as the reverse complement.
ACCAGTAGAGGCCCATAAACGTTTCCGTATATAAAGCATACAACAGTTTGTCTTTAGATTTATCTATTGTTCTTGTCATTTTTTCATTATCCTACATTTAGTCGCCTTTTGTAATGTCAGCAGGTAAAAAGTTCATATACCCTACCTGCTGGCCCAATTTTCTGACGTAATTCATGACTAACTGTGGATTCCGGCCTTGAATGTACACTTAACCAATACATCATCCAATATATAATATAGCTCAATGTTTTCGGTACGTGAAAGTGTGAGTTCTTCGGCCCGTCGACAGTCAAGGTCATTTAGGGCCAAACTACAAGTCAAAGCATTGGATAAAAGATCTAAATAAAAGATAGGCAATTTCAATGTAAAAACTAAAACACAGATTGTGAATTTTTATTCTCATATTTTTTTTTTTTTTTTTTTTTTGGGGGGGGGGGGGGGTAAATAGTTTTGTCCAACACACAAGAGAAAAATCATGTACAATGTTGATAAAACGACAAAATGTTGCGTTGACATGTGAAAAGATGATAAGGGGAAAACGTTCATATTTTGTTTAAAAAATGTCGATTTCTATAAATGACTGAAAATACGATTATGTCTCACGACATGTAACAAAATGTATATGTCGGATAAAATATAATAATTATGTTCTTCTCTGTTGTATGGCTGGATGAAGCTTTGTTGGTCCCATGTCTCCTCAGGTACATGTAGTTGTTGTGTTGAAATGAAGAAGGACTCCAATATTGTGTCGACGTTTATTTTCTTAGTTTATATACAAAGTAACAATTGTGCATATTTACATATGCATATAATATACATTATATGACGTGCCTGACATTGTGATCCCAAAAGGGGCCACACACCAGTGTGTGTCCCAGAGTGTGTCTGACCCCCAGAATGGAGCGGTCAGACTGTTTATATACCCTATTAGAATTTGTGCCTACGTGTTAATGTCAGGTAATACATATTAAGGTGATTACATATTACATATGTATGTCAAAACTGACCAGACATAGACATGTAAGACTGAAAAATGTCATTTTTTTGTTCTGTTACATATATTATGGCCTTGGGAACATATACACGACTTAGTCATTTACGAGATAATCGAAATGTTCGGATTCAGAAATTTCGAACTTCAAAACAGTTTAAGTGGCTTACTTGTCTGTTATATTACATATCTAATTACTATCTTACTACTATAATTATCACTCAGTCTATTGCTGAATTATCTCCCTTGTACAATTATATTATATATAAAAATATAAATTTGAAATTCATTCCCAAACTTATATATATATAAGAGTATAAAATTTGGCATATTAAGAGTATTAATAATATTCTTTTGTCACATACCAAATTTGTTTAATTAAGATGTTGTTTAATCAAATTAATACATGTGTAAAATTTAATTTGATTGTAATTTCTGGCTAGGAAAGGGCTTATATAGGCCTAGCCTGTTGCCCAGTTCTTTTGATTGATTCAATAAAATTGGATGAAATGAAATATGTGAGATAAGAATATTGTACGTTTATGGTAAAAAGTCGGATATCCTGCTGATATGTTATGTTTGCGGAGTAAAATTGCCATTTGTGGTTCATTACGAAACTAGTGGCACCAGAAACCAATCTATCCAGCGGTCCTATTCGCCTGATCCAGACACCAATCTATCCAGCGGTCCTATTCGCCTGATCCAGACACCAATCTATCCAGCGGTCCTATTCGCCTGATCCAGACACCAAATTATCCAGCGGTCCTATTCGCCTGATCCAGACATTAAACAAAACAGCGGCCTATCTGCCTGCTGACAACAAGGAGGGAATACCGACCTTCATTTACCTGTAGCCTTATTTCTGTTTCGTCTCCTTTTCGGCACTGCGATGTGTCGGCAGTCAGCTAGGAAATTGTCAGAAAGAAAATGAAATTTCACTTTACGTTTCTGTGCAGAGAGGTTTTCTTTCTTGTTTTTCATTTTTTTATTCAATAGGCATATAGAAAACAAAGTATTCCTTTTACAGAAGGACTCTCGCACCAATTTCCATATTTTAATTGATTAACCACAACCTTTCGTCACTTTCACATTCATTTCAGATATATTCATCATTTACTCGTTATTACTTCTCATCCCTTCATATCTTTCAAAATAAATTTATATGCAATTACTTTAAATAATGTATAAGGAGGTTTTTCTTATTGATATCAAGGTGCATGTTGTAGAATTTTTGCCCAGTGATTGCACATAAAACTTTTAACTTCAAAAACGAAATATTTCAAAAACATAAATTAGAAAAAGCAAGGTACCATGACAAGTTATTTCTTAAGATTGCTGTCCTTGTTCCTTTCAAATAGAGCGTTAGAATTGTTCCTGATATCTTATCCTTTCTCTTCTTCCTAAACTGAATTTATTCTTCCTAATGTTTCCCTTGGTACCGTCTCAGGTTTGACCCTATGAGACAGACTTTGGGTTCTGTCCCCTGGCCAAGTCACACCATAGTCTACATAAGTGGTAGTTGATGCTGCTCCTGCTTCGCGTTCAGTGTAACGGGTTGGGCGAACAAACACTCTCTTGTCCTGACTGAAACTTATATATACCAACAAAATACGAATATATACGCGAATAAAATAAGAATGAACCTTGGATATCATTTGAAATTATTAGCTACAACACAGAATTTATGCTCTGTATAATTCTAGTTTTTATAAAGATAACATTTCTTAGCGTTTGAATTCCTTTTAAGAAGATAAGAATCATTATTTGATTTAAAAAATTCATTGAAATATTCATTATTCATAAAATGACTAATATAATACAAAAAAGACGGCTATTGCTTAGAAGTCATCCCCATCGGATTCAATATCACCTGGTCATCATGAATTTTTATGGATTCTTTGTATCATTAACTGGTCACGCCTTGTTACCACCATACTTCATAACTGGGCTATGAACGACTCAAACAAAGGTTAAAGACAAAACGTCCGCGATACGGACCATTGGTTCCTTTTATGATGATAAGTTGCCAGGTATTTGTAGGACAATGGTTGATTAACATTGTGTTAGAAAAGTTGTGTTAATTAGTGTACATCGCTAATTATACACGCAACACACTCTAAAATGACACACGGATTCATGCATAACCACTTGCACTAGACTATTCATAACGCTTGGAACAAGCAAAACGGTGTTTGATAAACTGATGAATATAATGCAGTGTGATAATATATGAACAATAAGAAATCAACATATTTTTATTCCCTATATATCGGTTCTGTAGTTTTGTGGAATATAGACTTTTAAATATTTTATCTAACAGTTCGATCCCCGTAAGCCTACTTTTAATCTTTGAATAGGAGACGTAATTGTTTTCGCTGCTAATGACATCTTGGTAATGACCTTGACGTGTTAGGTAGTGAATACCGACAGCCTCCACCGACATTCACGTTACCACAGTTCTACAACCTGATTAATTGACATCTAGATTAGTCTGGGAGGTATACATGGAACACGTGCTTAGTTGCGTGCATAAATTAAGAGTACACATGTGTCAAATCCTGAAATAAAAGATTTTTTCAAGCTGAGACTAAAATGACGAAAGCAGAAATGTGTCCTTACTTCGTATTATTTTAGAATCAATAAAACTAAATATAAGATAAAACCATGATCGAAAACTTTGTATCGGTAACCTATGTCTATTATTAATTAAATTTCGGTTGTAATGTGAATATTCATTGGCTTGAAAATGATGTTATCTCATAGTGTCACATGGTGACGTCAGAGTTTGTAACGTTACCCCTGAGTGGCTGATACAGAAGGAGAAATGATTTCATTGAAAAAACTAAATTTTGAATTTAACAGGCTACATGGGATTTAAAGGTATAAATATTTTATATCTCTATAATATAAACGCCCAGGGACCATAACGGTCACCTAATACACTGGTATATTATCAGAAGTGTTTTGTGTACAAGTTACTGATAAATCATTTCCATTTTCAAACTTTTCCAACATGTTATAGATGTTAGGAAGCATACAGACTCATTGAGCATCATTGACAATGTCAAACAAATTCATCATTACAAAAGTTAATGACTCTGTAGGTTACAGTAAGACAATTCCCATATTAAAACTATTCAAAGATGTTAGACTGTCAATAAAATCTCAATTCATTAAGTTCGGTGGATATTTACTCAAGTTACAGTTTTCATAATGTCCAATAGCGTTATTTCAAAGGACAATAACTCCGAAAATTATTTAAACTCTTCGTCATATCACAAACACAAGACTGTATACAAAGTTTACAAAAATTAACTTGAGTTATTGTGTTCACAATGTATATTTATTATTATTACAAGTACCTTTTGTCGATTTCTAAATATACAACTACTTAAGAGTAAATTGCCAGTATACTTTGTCAATTTATAAATGTGCAACTTAATCAATCAGGTAGTTGTGATTTGACAGACTAAAACAGGCCATCGTACATTAGAAATCTTTCCGATATTAGTTTAGATACAAATTTCATTAAGCTCGGTGCATATATTTCAAGTGAACAAGGAACGACGACGGACAAAAGACAAAGGTCACATTCAACTTTTAAATGAAATTATATTGTCTTTTAATTTGGAAGTGAATATCGACATTGAAGCGTGTTTAAAAGTAACGGATGTCAGGTTATACATTAAAGTAACCCTAAAATAAACAGTATTTATAACAGGGTCAAAATAAGTTGTCAACATATAAATATATACAGCGTATATATAATGAGCGGCTGTAGTTCATCGACTGTATGAATGCGAAGTGTGCTTGGTAAGATTACATTGTAGGACTGTAGTAAAAATGTAAATAGTTCGTTTAGCATTAAAAGTAATAATAATAATGACTACGTGATTCATCATTGGGAACCTCTCAAGGCAATGCCAAACAATCCGTGTACGAGGTGTACGCTGAAACATAGTGAATGTGGTTTAACTACCCGTTTCGGGAAATTACGTAATTGATGTCAACAAAGAAACTAGTGAGTTATCGATCAAATCATTAGAAATACATCGGTATATCAACATACAACTATACATAACCCCTTTTTCCATATCACATAAATGATTGCCCATGTTGAACTTCTATAAAACAGGAAGCTCCTCCTTTAGTTTGAACTTTTAGATAATGATCTAACGCAATTGTGAAACTGACTATTGGTAGACAAAAAGAGCGAAAAACTTAATAATTCTAATCTGTTTCTTTTATTTACAGATTTCACTATGACGATTTTGGCGACCGTATTGTTATTCCTACAAAAGGCTCATGCCATCATGTACTTGTGACGTTGCTCACGTAAGTACTTCCGTAATTTGAGTGACAGATACATATTGATGAAAAATATTTGAAGCTTTGAATCGCTTTCCGTTGGTAGTTTTGAGATGAAGCATGTCAAAATTAACAAAGGCAAATTGAAGTGAGCTTGTACTTAAATATCTATATTTACATTTGATAACGATTATTTGAATGAATACAAAGAAATTTTGCTTCTAATATGTATAAACATGTCGTCATCGTAAAAAACGGAACAGCAATTTCTTATACGTTTGCTAGGGAGAAATAACTATGTTGATACCGGGGTAGCTCCCACGGTCCAGGCAATGGCATGACGTTATCATTTACAAGAATATCATAACACGATTATACTGCAGACTCAACAAATACAATTACATTACAAGCAAGAAATGTCCTTTTTAAATGGCATTAATTTATAACAATAGGTCGTTACGTACAAACAACCAAACAGCATAAGAACGCCAATAAATGGCAAAATCATAAAAAAACATTGACGCATTCATTGAAACGTGGGGTATGAACATTTGTTTTCGTTGATTGATTGACACGAAAGGTTTACGTTAAATAGAGCTAAATAATTATTCTAGTCAATTGATTTTAGAATATATATATGATGATACTAAATTTTTAAAATCATGATTAAATGTTCGAGTGCATACGAAATATGTTTATATATGAAATACCGAAATATACACTGTCCTCCAGAAGTTGTGTTACGTGTGCAATTTTACAAATGTGCATAAATTACAGAAATATGTAAATCTTGTTAATACAGGCATCAGTATATATTATTTATCAACTTATTTATCTTCTCTAGCTCAATAATTGTTTTTCCGAGAGTGTTCCGAGAGATAAAATGCCAGCAAACTTTTACATATGTAACATAACTTTCTGGGGGCAGTGTTTTACTCGCAATGTTTGGCTATGGTGGAACAATTAACATTAACGTATATTCACCGTCAGCATCACCAAAAGTACGCATAATAATTAAGGTTACGTCAAGTTACACTAAACATCATCCCCGTAGTAAATAATCTATGGATACGGTCAGAGGTATAATGGACACCGACTCCCTGATATCTGTGAATGTGAACAAATTCAGAACGGTATGTTGGCCCATTGCCTGAGTCATGACCTTGATGAGGAGAATCGGCTGGAGACAATAGGATCAGTCTCCTTAATTAAAAGCACTTCAGAATATTGGTCTACTATCACAAAGAAACAACAGAATAGGTGAGATCATAACCGTGACAGTTGCCTAACTGTATCGTTACTACGCTGGTGTTATTGTTATACGTTGTTGGAGTGTATCGTGAATAATACACGATGATGAATGTAAAAACTAGAATCAGCATGATTTCCCTTGATAGGATAATTACCATTAACAGAAAGAAGACACGACACTGCCATTCCTAGTAGATAAACAACGTTGTTTAAACGAGAAAGTGATAATTTGTTATGCTTTTCAATGTAAGTTTATCTAAACACACACGAAGCATATATATTGTACTTGTCATAATGATTATGTGTTTAGAACGCACAAACGTAAATACAGATTTCATGAATTCGGCAGAACAAAAATCAATTCATCAAAACTTTTAAAAGAATTCAAAATCAAATTCGGTCATATTTGTAGTTCTAGTCAATATCGCACTGATGTTGTAAGTACGTTATAATTGATGGTAAAGTATTGATGGATGTTTCTCAACTCTAAATATAGCATCCTCATAGAAGATCTTTTAATTAAAGATTTCCGGGATATGGCTGTTTCCATCCCAAGGTACACAACGATATAAAACAAAACACATGGTAGATGGCCATGATATCAAGATCTGCAATACCATTCTATACTATAATAAGTGATAGTATATATATAGTTTCGAACCTTAATTACCACATGCATATATGTATATAAACTGTGATCACTGTTCACCGTATATATTGGGTTTTTTTTGTCTGAAAGAATAGAAGGTGATAAAAATAGTGTTCAATACATAATAATATGGGTCAGTGAACAAAGTAAATATCCCTATGTATCATACATTATGGTACTTAATATATTAGTTGATATTAAAATATTGTTAAATGGTACTGCGGGCTGGAGGCCTTTTGTGCTAATAAACCATTGTTATTGTTACTAAAAAAAAGCTTTGTTCAATGTTGTTTGTTATTACAATGGACAGTTGAAATATGGAGTAAGGGAAGGCTATTCCATTACGTCGTTTGTCCTGCAGGTAAGACGTGGAGCAAGGGAAGGCTATTCCATTACGTCGTTTGTCCTGCAGGTAGGGCGTGGAGCAAGGGAAGACTATTCCATTACGTCGTTTGTCCTGCAGGTAGGGCGTGGAGCAAGGGAAGGCTATTACATTACGTCGTTTGTCCTGCAGGTAGGGCGTGGAGCAAGGGAAGGCTATTACATTACGTCGTTTGTCCTGCAGGTAGGGCGTGGAGCAAGGGAAGGGTATTCCATTACGTCGTTTGTCCTGCAGGTAGGGCGTGTAGCAAGGGAAATGTATTCCATTACGTCGTTTGTCCTGCAGGTAGGACGTGGAGCAAGGGAAGACTATTCCATTACGTCGTTTGTCCTGCAGGTAGGGCGTAGAGCAAGGGAAGGCTATTCCATAACGTCGTTTGTCCTGCAGGTAGGGCGTGGAGCAAGGGAAGACTATTCCATTACGTCGTTTGTCCTGCAGGTAGGGCGTAGAGCAAGGGAAGGCTATTACATTACGTCGTTTGTCCTGCAGGTAGGGCGTGGAGCAAGGGAAGGCTATTCCATTACGTCGTTTGTCCTGCAGGTAGGGCGTGGAGCAAGAGAATGCTATTACATTACGTCGTTTGTCCTGCAGGTAGGGCGTGGAGCAAGGGAAGGCTATTCCATTACGTCGTTTGTCCTGCAGGTAGGGGTGGCAAGGGAAGGTATTCCATTACGTCGTTTGTCCTGCAGGTAGGGAAGCAAGGAAGGTATTCCATTACGTCGTTTGTCCTGCAGGTAGGACGTGAAGCAAGAAAAGGCTATTCCATTACATCGTTTTTCCTGCAAGTAGGGCGTGGAGCTAGGGAAGGCTATTCCATTACGTTGTTTGTCCTGCAGGTAGGGCGTGGAGAAAGGGAAGGCTATTCCATTACGTCGTTTGTCCTGCAAGTAGGGCGTGGAGCAATGGAAGGGTATTCCATTACGTCGTTTGCCCAGCAGGTAGGGCGTGCAGCAAGGGAAGGCTTTAGAATTGTCGGCGGTGGAGCATCTTTAACAATTTCTCAACATAAAATTATCATGTTGTTAGTATTCAACCACTATAAAGCATTCTACTCCGGAAAATAAATCATCTCGATATAGAAAGAAATAAAAGTTTAAAAATATATTGAACTGTTACAATTTCGTATGATTACTTTTATTTTTAAGACTTTTTATTTCTTAAATTTTTATTTTATGAAACGTTTGAAACCAAGAAAATGTACGATTAAATATGAAAAGTATTAATAAGTGAAAACTAAAAGCTAGAGGTATGCTGAAAGCTGAGAGAGATCGCCTAGGTCTATGTCAAGTTGAGCAGCAACACTGCCTACTCTGACTGCCAATGGTGACTGTCTTGTGTATGAAAGCCCACTCTGTATGGTAAATCAATATAGGGAATAAAACCTATTGATATACACTGTCAACTGGTAGAGTGCATTGTGGCAACATGGAGGCGGCCAATTCCAGGTAAGTTTTTTTTAACATTAGAGTTAATACATAAATAAGCAAATCACTTTCTTTTTTTCAATGAAATTGTCAACACATTTTTTCCGTAGTGCTTTTTCGTAAGTTTTAATACAAATTTGCGATTTGCATTATGGTATAGGGGCATGTAAAGTAACCGGGATGGTTTAACACTGTTGTTATCAGAACCATGCAGGGCTGATACTGTAGAACTTGTCTTTGTGGTTGAGAGTTATTTCGTGGGTACTTGTCTTTGTGGTTGGAAGCTATTTCGTGGGTACTTGCTATCGTTGTTGGGAGTTATTTCGTGGGTACTTGTCTTCGTGGTTTGGGAGTTATTTCGTGGGTACTTGTCTTCGTGGTTTGAGAGTTTTTTCGTAGGTACTTGTCTTCGCGTTTGGAAGTTATTTCGTGGGTACTTGTCCTCGTGGTTTGGGAATTATTTCGTAGGTACTTGTCTTCGTGGTTTGGAGAAATTCTGTGGTAAAATATTTGTGGTTCGCCGATAGAACAATGTTAACAATATGAAAGTTACATGCCGTAACTTAGCAAACTTTTGGTTCTTCAGTAATCTATTGACAATCTTAACGGTTGATGTATTTATCTATGGAAAAGCATTAAAAGCCACATAATAAAAAATGATGCCTTTTAAACAGTGTTTCAACATATTAGTTCTTGTTTTTTTTATACTTTACGTTGGTGTAGATAAAAATATATCTGCAGAAGTCACTTTAAAATTGCCAATAGCACTGTTAAAATGTGAATTGAAATTGTAGACTACAACTTCATTTTCAGACCATATGCACTTGATTTTAAAAATGTTGGTTATCTTTGATAGTGAATTACATATGAAAAGATTTTCTTGAATTGGCAGTATGAAAGTTGAGGCACATATAACTTTACATAAACTATAATTCGATGTTTTTATCTTTTTTCTTCCATAGCAACCACAGAAATAATGAAAATGTCATTTTATACACTATGCTACAGCACCCATAAAAATATATTGTCAAATTAGTTTTTAGGAATCAAATACACATGTATGTCACTTTCTGATAACAACAATGATATATAAGCAATTGAGTTAAGATTTATATATTGACGGTCGTCATTGCGATCGGCATACATCACATGGCCAGAATATAACAAAATTATACGGGTGGTTCCCGGCTGAAGTACTGTGAAATCATTTATTTTCGTTGGGCTCAACCTTCGTGGATTATAAAATTTTACAATTTCGTTGACACTTAATTTCGTGGAGAAGGCCTTACACATTACTGTTAAAAATACACAGTTGACACTGTCACCTGTAAATTATCTTTTACCATCAGATAGAATTGAAGTTAACATCATTGAATGAAATACACTTCAAACTCGTCTTTATGCCATCTTTAAGAGAAATGCTAATATATCTTATAGAGAAGAAAACAGATTGGTTTGCTTGTCGATGATATTATTAAATATGATTACATGTGAATATGACATTTTCTTTGTAAACGTTTTTGTCGGAGAGGAAATACCTAGCTACTGCACAAATATATTTGAATAACGGAAAGGACATTAATTCATATAGGTTTTAAACTTGTTCCCAAATCACATTTCTTTTTATCTATACTTGACACTACTTTTGTAAATCATTGTATACAAAAATAAATGAAATGAAATTCTGTTAGTTTAAACAGTATCTTATTCTTATAAAACAGTACATAATCACATTTCAGAATCGGAAAACAAGCTTAAAGCTTATATAAATTCCTTTCCCTGAAATATGAAGCCAGAGGAAAGTTCGGCACTGGAAACACCTTTTAATTTTTTTTAATTCTATTGTTTTCTTAATAGTTTTTTATCCTTTAATTGTTTTTCCAATTATTTTGGAATGGATGGTTATTTGATTAGTCTTATGGATACACAAATGGTAAAAAGCTAAAGCAATTAATAACTTATAATTACTAGGTTTTTTATTTACCTATCTACGAGCTTTCAGCGCTTAAAACCATTAAATGATGAACGGTAGATTTCTAAATTTGCTATCTCATTGTTTCACCTGTATTTCCTGTTCATACAGGTTAGTACATACAATTAGCACTGAGAACTATCTCGGGGGTTTACGTGGCGATAAAATATGTAAACGATGGGTTTATTAATAGGTGTTAGTGACTAGAAAATTAACACACCATTTTATTGCGCACTTTTATTTGAGACTGCATTTGCTATAATATTAATGATATTGTTTCCAATTAGCACAAAACATCACATAAAACCTTACTAAAACTTTAGATGTAGGCTTAGGAAAAAACCCACTTTATCTCTATATACATTATGATTTATATGGATTGCGTTATTTTTTGAGCGCAATCTTTCTCATTTATTCGTTATTCATTCCTGTCCTTTTCAATTTCTATAATGTCCGATACTTTACTTACATGACTATTGGCGTAACATTGATTATGACCTAGCAATGAGGAAACAACGACGTTAGATATTTACTGTACCTGTAATGGACGAACAATAGTAATGAACAGCTTACCAAGCCAAAGAATACCATCTTCAGCTATCAAATATCAGTCAAGATGAAATAAATATTTATTCTATTTTCGCATTATTGACAGCCTTACTTGTGTGTTTGTTAGGAATACGATATATCTGTCTCTTACACAATAAGGTCCACCTTTATACCTGGTTATTAGAGTTAATTTAGCCCTTGTAAAGGTTTTGATCAGTCGATAACAGGCCTGTCTTGTGCTTCTTTTTTTTTTTCAGTTCATGTATCTTTAATGATGTAAGGGAATAACGTATGATCATTAATTCATTTGTCATTACCACGACGCCATTCATGGATAACGTCAACAACTTGATACATAACAACGATGACAGTGCAGTGAAATCGCTGTGTTTACGTTTTAGAGAAAAATATTCATTATTAATCCCGGTAGACATAATCGTTGAATCGGAGCTACATCTATTTGTTATTATCGATGCAACTCTTCTTGCATTACCATGCTTACTGATGCATGCTGATTAATGTTCTGTATCCCCTCTTAGATCTAAAACACCGTATTTATTACTTGTGTGCACCTATCGTACTTTGCCATCCCAAAACAAGACTAGGAACATAGTGCCCTCAAAAGAAGGTAATAAGGTTTTTAGTACATAACGGATTGAAGAAAAAAAATTAAATGATTTGGCAAACAATTATGTATGATCAACAATAACAATTTCTTTAAATGAGAGCGGCCAGCCACGTCTATGGTCTTCGTCGAAGGCATCTATACATTTTAGCAGGAAACATTTTTGAAAATATTCGATGCATATCTCGTTGATTGCTGTTTCTTTTTTCCCGGTGTAAATTCGCCGGCATTTAAATTTCAAAACCGTAACCTTTACGTCGCCCGCATACAGCTTGTTTGCCCATGAACAGCGCAAATAGCGACAGTAACGTCATTTCTGTCAATGTGACGCAAAACGCACGCTAAGCCATAGTCCCGTGGGTATGGCTTAATAGTGCCTGGAGACTGAAAAAATAACAACGCGAGAAAAAGTCATGTTATGTACTAATAAGTAAATGTAGTTGATTTCCTTTATGGAAGTTTGTTTATGTTGCAATTACAAATTCACGTAGTTCCGGGACAAGTTCTAAGGCTAATAATAGTTTGGCGATAATATTTAAATCAAGACAAAATGATTTCTTCTATAACTATAGAATAGATAGAGGATAAGCATTGTTTCTTGATAAATGCCTGTTATATCTAATCGAATGAGGTGGACACTTTGACATTTTCACGCTTCCATTTACAGAAGACCATCACTAATAGTTCCGCCAAAGGTTATTCCGCCATTGTATTGTACAGAGTTATTTAACCTTTCGATTATTACGTCGTATTTTTGTGAGCATAAAGTCATATTTCTACACAAAAATAAGACGTCATTTTTGTGCACAATCTAATGACGTAACAAACAAAATGATATTTTACTATTAATGCTGAATTCCAATAGGTCACAAGCGAAGGAAAATATCAAAATTGATATTTTCACTGGAGTGAAGTATATCGCTTTTATGTTCACTGTTAAACTTTATATTTATTATATTGTGAAAAATGTAATAAAGTATTATACCTGAGGCTATCATAAACTTATACAGTATTTTCTGTCATACCTACACGTGTAATACTGACTGGTCTTTGGCAATACACTCATATCGCCTGAAGCTGTATTACATGGCTACCCATACAATAAAGTCTCGTGACGTCACAGCGTGAACAATTTATTATTTCCTCGGTACAATTTTAACATTTTTTAAGAAACTAAGCAAGATGTACTTTAAAAGATACACACAACGGGATGTGCGTTGAAAACATCACGCAAGTTTCATGTATGGAGATTTTATTTGCAGTCGGGTTTTTTTCGAATTTTTTTTTTCAAAATGTCTGATATTAAAAATACTAAAATTGCAATAAAACGTCGATGTATAAGAGACAAATACTCTTACAGGAAAATTCTACCCTCGAGATCATAAATTGTTTACAACATTTTGTGACCCTCGGGTAGAAGATCCCTATCCTTCATATCCACATACGAAAGAGTCTTATATATATTGTAACACATAAAAACTTTCACTAATCATGTGATTAAGCCACTTAAATTTTTAACAACTGCCTCTATTCTTTCAATTTAGGCCTTTAATGATATTTTCGACCGTTGAAGCGTACGCTATGGTCTCATTTTATTTCATTTGAAAAATGGGCCGATAAAGGTATTCACTCTCATGCAAAATAATGATATAATTTACAAATTGTATATATCATCATATTTTCTATAATGCCTTAATCCCTCAAAGTTGTATGCTTGTCATAGAAAAAAATATTTAAAGTGTTCTACATATTTTTCTTTGCCTCTCAATAAGATTTAAACTTTTCATTTGTCGGCTTTCGTAAAGTAACAAAATAATTGAATTTAGTATATATAACACATCTATGTACTTTTTCTCATGTAAACCTTTAAAATAGCTTGGACGTCTTCGAGATGTTCTGATATATTCCTTACTTTCCCCCTTTTCTATACGGATATCACTAATGTCGATCACGTAATGCAACATGGCTTTCCGATATTTCTCGACATTTTGAAACATGGCGTTGATCTGTGGCTGCTTTTCAAATGCATGCGATTTCTTCTCTCTATCTGAATGATATTACTTGGTTGTTTTTTTTTTTTATTAAATCTATTCACAGCCAGGGTCATGAAAAGACGGCCTCCCATGTATGTGGTGTGTTGCGTGTATGAAGTGCAGGTGTGTGTTTTGGGAGACTGCGGTATATTCGTGTTGTGTCTTGTATAAAGGAAATACTGCCCTTTTTAAAGTGCTGTATCACTGCAGCATGCCGCCGAAGACACCAAGCACCCGGCCACATTATACTGACAACGGGCAAACCAGTCATCATTTTGTTGACTGCTAAGCAGGAGTAGAAACTACGACTTTTAAAGACTATGGTGTGTCCCGACCAGGGGACAGAACCCAGAGCCTTACTTAAAGGGGTGTCAAGGGAGGCGTTAGGCAGAAGAAAGTAATGTAGAAAGAAAGAAGATATTATCCTAAATTTAGTCGCCTTTAGCGGTCATGCAATAGGGGCAGCAGGTTGGTGCTTTTATGAATTTCAAGTATCATATACAGGTATAAATGCATCCATATTCACACATTGTATGTTTTACACTAGTTTGTAGGAGTGGAAATTACATCAGCCTTATAATGCACCTGGTCATGTCATACAATACCGATTTTAATGTTACATGAAAAGCTGCTTATATCCCGCGTGAAAAGCGTCCGTCATAAAACCCTTTGAATGATGACAACAGTTTTCTACATTTCTTTTAGTAACTTTCAGCAAATTAATAGTTAACACTGAGTTATGTTTTTAGAGATCTTAACAATCACAAATTAAGCAACCGTGGGTTGGTAATCAAGGAATAATATATTACCATCACATCAAACGTTGTTTTCAAAGAGCCTTTAGTATTTCCAGTTACAGAAAATAAAGTGTATTAAGTTCGTCCTTTCATACTCAAATATTAATTAGTTGTGTAAACTATATAACGAAGGTATTCTCGTACCTAGTTTGCCTAGTTTGGAAATATGACTGTCTAAATACCTGTTTCTAAACTGCAAATAAAGGTCTCTAAAAGTCAATGAACCTTTGAAATACAAGGTACAAAAGCACATGTATATGATATATTAACATTGGTGATTAGGTATAGTTCATTATTTTATGGAACGCCATAGTTGTGTTAGTAACAGTATGGTTCAAATGTACTGTATGGATTTGTGTTTTTATTTTTTATATATAGGATCTTTCAAGAGTGTTCATTTCATATGAGATTTTATGAAACAAGTCTAAGAATTTTTTTATTTTTGCGAGCCTTGGACTTACATTTTTCCGACATCATTTTATTGTTTCTGTCTGACGTCACAATGAAAGTTTAGCCAATGGAAATCGCTCCAGGACATATTAAACTAGTGACATACGCAAAAATATTACAGATTAAGGTAAATCCAATATAATGTAAGATAATAAAATATCAATTCATGTAGTACTGTATATTTATCAAATGAACCATACGTGAGATTTATGACATTGTATAACATTTCGCTGCAATGTTAGGAATGTACAGAATAGGAGTTGTACTTAACGACTGTCGATTTGTACCTTTTATTTGATTTTTTGAAATAAAATTTAGGGAGGGGAACGGGAATCTAAATTTATGCTATTGATAACGTAAATACAATTCACTCATATTTCTATGACAACTGTACACCTTTTTTGCATTTGTGTATATGTATGCTGTTCGATAAAGATGACAGTGTACACTTCGTCAACGAAGCGTCATACAAGAAACATTCACCGATTGTATAACAGATATTGCATAAAATACACTTTTAGTAGTTTGCACATGAATAAAAATAAAGTCAGTAAAATGAGAATTGCTGTTTCAAGCACGCAGGTAATTAATATAATACAATGGGTTTTATTATTATGAAGTTGCATAGAAAATATTAATCGTAAGAATAAGGCTTTTATTGTGATTGTCTATACTTTACATGTAATTCTATTGTATGAGTACTGGAAGAATCGACGACTGACAACAGTTCAAGGTAATGATCGTGTTGATTACATCACCGGATACATGTCCTTATTAGCTGGTATAAAAGGTCAATGGAGAAAACAAAATACGGAAAAACCTTAATTACATTCTCTGAATGTTGCCAAACAACACTAGTAAATACATCTTTTATGTACATTTTTGATAGGAGGCTGAAACAGATTGACAAACACACATTAAACTGTTTATACTATCAAGCTATGTGGTTATACATATTACTTGTTACAATGCATTTAATTTAGTGCATTAGTTCTACTAAAGTTATCATACGGTTCACCGCCATTACGAAACTTATTTCGCCAACTGTTTCTTATAACTTGATGCTGAATGTTATATGATTATAATTCAGTTATACTCATAGCACTCATAGCATGAATTACCTGGCTGTTTATAGGACGTTATCAAATATAATCAAACAAACAAACATACGACAAACGTACTTATTTGCATGGCGTTGTCTCTCTATTAAGTGGCGACCTATTACTACGCGGGCTGACACAGTGTTCGAATTCCCATAAGTTCGACCCTTTAATTGATTATCCTTAAAAGTTGCGCTAAATAGAACAGCTGCAATACCTCTGTTGTAATTATTAGCAAAACGGGATTCCATCGTGGCATTCAAGAGGGATACATATTTGTTTAATGAAGCATACAAGGTTAGCTTTTCACAGAATGATTTTGTTAATAATAATGTTCAAAGTATATTTTATGTTTATTTTGATGCCAAATATAAAATGTTTTGTTCGTCCGGTGTCAGTATGATATAACGGCGTGGGGTGTGTTGCTCGGTGTCTTCGGTGGCATGCTCAGTCATAAAGAACTATATAGCCTTCTGTTCAGGACTCGCCCATGCGAGGTAGACTTTGGGCTCTTTCCCTTGGAGGAGACACCACAAAGGTTTTAAACTGGTAGGTTTCTGCTCCTACTTAGCTGCCGCGAAACTCCTACTTAGCGCCAAACATGCAGTGAGTAGGACACGACTAGTTCAGTATAATGTGACCAGGTGGAGTGTGTTACTTGGTGTCTTCGGCGGCATGCTTCAGTGATATAGCACTATAAAAAGGGAAACAGTAACACTATACAAGAAGACATAACATGAATATACCACAGTGTCTCAAAACCCGTACACTACATTCGCGCTACACACTGCATGCATGGGAGACAGTTATCTCTTTCATGACCCTGGCTGTTAATAAGACGTTAATTAATTTAACTAGCAAACAAAATCTTCTCGGAGACATTACGAGTCTTTAACATTTGTCGACAACACGTGTTGCTGTCCGAGTTCTCGTTTTCATGTTCCGCAGCCTAATCCAAAAGAGAAAGCAACGTTTCGTTTGACGGAACACCGTCCTCTTCATTTGTCCTATGACGTTATACACTGGTCGCATCAGTGAACTGGGAGAAGGAACTTTAGTCTTTCCTCAGCAAATCACATTCCTCTCCAGTGTCGTCCTTATTGTTTTTAAATGGTTGTGTTTTTTCGATATATAAATAACATGTTGGCACAACGCTTAAAGGCTTAAGGAATGCCATGAAACTGAAATTAAATCCATGAAATATCAACAGTCGTTACTAGGCCCTACCGGTAACTGAAATATTTGAGTACACGTCATGTGATAAAACTGGAAGTTTCGACATATCAATCGTTCTAACAGTAAATGTATGCACTGTCATAACAAAACCAATGCAAGATATCAAAATACAAAGTATGCACATTTGCAAAGCAGATATATGTTATAAACGTGTTGTAATGTAGATATTATAATTCGGCAGCCAGAGTTGATGATTGTCAGCCGAGTTTGCTTTTGAAGGCAGCATCCAACAGCCAATGACATTTCAGTCAATCAATAGGCAGTATTGTTTTCTGCGAGTTGTTATTCGAACCTTTAACTGAATCACTACTCGTACATATAGGATACGGTCTTCAGATGAACCCATCTTACTATATTTCCATTCCCGTTTTGTCTTTACTATACAACTTTACGAACTGGGAATACATGCACCGGAACACTGTCTCCGCAAGTAATGTTCATGCGCATCAGATTTAACCTGTATTGTTTCTGTATTTCTAATTCCATCATTAAAAAAATATGAATGTATGGAATATCTTAAATTATAATTCGAAAAATAAAATAGTTGAGAAATATTGCATCAATGGATTGAAAAAGATAGAATTATTGTGGAACTATATGTTTAGTACTTTCTGAACTTGATAACATTTACCGCCAAATTGGAGACAGTGTTCCGGAATTCCATCAATTAACCGGCTGTTACACCGATCGTATGAAGTTTTATTTTATCGGAACATTAAATTTAAAAGAAATAGTCGGTTGAAACTTAGATATAAGGAATTATTTTTATTTTTTTCTGATGTGTAAACTGCAATTGTTGGACAGATGTTTCTACATGACGCGCGTCATTTAAAGCATTGCTGTCCAACAAATGCAGTTTACACACCAGTAAACAACAAAACATAAAAATAATTCCTTAAATATACATACACTCTAAAGTTGTAGGAATATTGATTATGCTACATCCACCAAGCCTCCGAGCAAATCTTACTATGTAAATTGAATGTGCGTGACGTATTTCTGCTCCAACACATGACCTAAACGTCAAACCGAAAATAAAATAAACTAAAATTTCATGCTGAACGACTGATACTTTATTAATTATATTTATTGTTTTACAGGCTCCTATGTCTTTTTTGGTGGTGGCTGGGTTTAGAAATTTGTAAGTACATAATGTTTATTGTGTTGTCAAGACCAAGGCCAAAATCAATCTCAGAGGACATCTCAATGATGTATATTCTATATCAAGTATATACACGAGACATTGTCAAACGATAATGCAGAAAAATACACGATATATCATTGTTCATTAATATCTAATTCTATGCTGGAATATAACACTTTATTCAATAAGTGTTCGTGCAAGTAATAAATGACGTCGAATAATTCATTAATGACCTCGGTCTCGTTAAAGCCATTTCGTCATCACATTGTAACCGATTACCTCTCGACCTTGTAATCAACATATCTAACTTAAATAACGTTGATTACCATACCCAGTAGAATAATGCTTCTTCCGTTTGTGTTTTTTTTCAATGAATTAGCAAAATATATCATTTTCAGCTCAGTATTGATATGTAGAAATTAGCTTTGGTACCAACTGTATAACGCTGAAACAAACACCTGATGACTGACACATTTCCTTTTAAACGTTCCGATTATTTCTTACCAGGTTTTGCCATATCTGCTAAAACAAGATTTACGTTACTGAAAACTCCGATGTCGTGGAATGCCGCCAAGTTGACTTGCGAGGGCCTTGGTATGCATCTCGCTAAGTTGGACACCTCATTGAAACAGACATATGTACAGAAGTACATCAATGATGATTGGAGCGCCGACGTGTGAGTGGACCTTTCTATTCTTGATTCGTTTGTGCAACTAAACTAGCGCATACAGTTTAACGTTGTAAGAGGCATATTGGTCAAAGTTTGATAAAACACGTATCGCATCTATAACTATAATTTACTCTTGATGATAAAACCAGTTCCTACTTGTTTTTGTTTTTTTTCCTTTGAAATTGGAAATCTAACGTCGATTCTGACATATTACGAAACTATAACAAACACCATTGTAATCTCATTATAAAAAGACTGACATTCTATTCAGGGGATATTCTGAAATGTATGCAAATGTCCATAAAAGCAAAGTCATATCCAGTTCACTTAAATGATATATTACTAAGAAAAAGTTAAGGTTGTTCACGTGTGATCAGGCTTATAATAGTTTTCGAAAGCAACCTTTCTTAACTTAGCAGAAAAATTATACCTCTCTTCTATAACACTGGTGAGATTTTACCAAATATGTGTTCAATAATCCTATACATGTTTTTAATGGTATTCTTACATTGACGGCGTATGAGAAAATATAGAATGGGGTCAAAAGGTCAACTACAAAGGTCACTGTTACTAGTAACTAAGTAATAAATTGTTTCACAAGTTTCTGTACGATAACCTCAGAAAAAATCAACGGAATTTGTTCAAACTTCACACAATGATAGCATAACTACCAACAATAACTGACCAAAGATTAGAAAATGTTACTGACGGAAGGCGACATGTGTTGCTTGCACCACTTACTGTAAGTTTTTTTAATGTACACTGCTGTTTACAGGACCGGGGAACTCTGGATCGGCCTCCATAAGTTTAATATAGCGACACCAGAATTAACAAGGTGGTATGATTGTACCATTGTTGGAGGACCGGATAGTTTTGATAATGGAGAACCCAGCACAAACACTGACGATTTGTGTTTCACGTTATCGGGAGGGACGAGCTGGAGATCGTCTCTGTGTAATGACACGCTACAGGCGGTCTGTGAATCCTCCCCAGGTACTTAGCGATTAACTGCACTGAAAATTTAAAAAAGGGGACATTGACATGGCTCTTCATTTCAACGCCAATGCTAGGTGATGGAGAAGGATTCAGGTTTGGGCGTACAGTTACACACTTAACTTTTAATTTATGTATTGGCTTGTATTAAATCCAAGCGCAATGTTGTAGGGACGTTGTAATTGTGAAAGCACATCCTTTTTAGAACAAAATGAAGGTACTATGGAAAATCATTGATGACTTTCGCTTCTAAAAAGAAAAAAAACATAAATCTGTCCCTCAAATTCTGTATTTCGGTCTTTATTTGTGATTATCATCCCACCAGGTGACTGTACGTTTGATACTTACCCTCAAAACGGATGCAGTCATAATCTGAAGGCGAGCGCAGAGTTACCATGGGCGGAATGTATCGCTGACTGTCTGACTGATACCTTGGCAACAGGAGAGCAATGTTGGGGTGTGGGACACCTGGATGGATTCTCGGGGGATGACTGCTGGAAGTTTTTTGCAGCTGACGACCCCGATATCTGCATCGCTGGCATGTACCCATCCGCATCCATTGATGTAGGAATAAAGATCTGCTTTGAATGTAAGCAATGTGATCAACAACGGTGATATTATACAAAGTTCATAACCGTCTTTTTTTCTTTCTCCAATAATTAGTAATACTAGTAATAATATCCATCGCGGTGGTTGTTGGGCATTTCCAAACATAAACATATTAAACATATTACATATTAACACTCATCGTAATATAGTGGTTTGAACTTTCAAAACATTTGATTTCATACAAGTAAATCAGCAGTTATTGGATAAAGATATTGAAGTAATTTTCTTAACAAAAATGAATTTACTTATTCACCTGACACATTACATACGCTTGTAAAGTATAAATTATAAATATTGATAAGCTGACCATGTAGCCTCAGACACGAACTTTAAGGAATTTGTGTTGTTTGTCTTTATTTTAAAGCTTCTGTGGAAATCCCTGTTGTTCCTGATGTGTCTAGCGTCAATCCAGATACGCCATGCTTTGTGATATACACAACACCAGACACTGAAACAACACTTGGTCTTACCACAACAATAGCGGAAACAACAACAACTACAGAACCGACCACAGCGGTACAAACAACACAAACAATAAATGTAACGTCACCAACGATAGACGCCGCAACAGAACCCACGGCCTTGACATTTACCACGGAACAGATCACCACAACTACCGCTGTAACAACACCAACAAATGGTAAGAATCAGTCGGATTCTTAATCCTGTCATGAAGAATTGTGAAATTAAGTAACACTTTTCATGTTTACGGCAGTTTGGGAAATTGTATTTTGCCTTTTTATATTTGATTGTGGTGATATAAAATGTAAGTATACGGTGCTATCCTGGATGATAATTTCTATGATATCTAAACCTTAGTGTAAAATTCCCCGTAAGATCTCTTTATCTCGTGTACATTTGGCGGTCTATTTCAAAGTTACCCAACGCGTGCCGCTTTGGAACTCTGATATTACTATAATTCGGGATAGTTAAAATACATTTACTTTCTAACCCCGATATATTTAGGTGTCAGACACTCACTCAGGTATTAATATTGTTTTGTTACAGTTACGTCACTTCCGAATCTAGGCGTATGTCGCTGCACGTGCACCATATTCAACACATCTTTACTCAATTTACAGGAGGAAATAGAAAAACTCAGAGTTCTATTGACTGTAAAGAAATCTTCCACTTCGTTATACAAACGTAAGTTTATCAGCGTTCAGGACGAGAGGATATCCGCCACGTCCATTGGTTATGTGGGCGCCACACTGCTCATGTTGACTTTCGGTACCATTGTCTTCCTCGACTTCCCGGCCCTTATACAGCACGTAAAACGGCTATGTCTGGGTAACACAAAACATCGTGTTACATCTGTATAGACAGTGGACCACCAATATTGCCGTTACACCTAGTTCATTGGAAGGTCATGGGGCAGTTGTGATTGGTGTTCGAATATAAACTGGTGTCAGAGTTAGATACCAATTATCAGTCCGACAAAGTTTTCAAATTGCGACTTCAAGACTGACCTGGTCATTGATTGCCGCTCGGGTATAGCCCAGGGAAAGCAAAACAAGGCATTTTGTATGATTTTGTTAAAGGAATTCCGGACACCACATATTGGCAGATATCCATCATTATAAACTTGGAAGTGCAAATAAAGTGTGCACAAATAATGATGTGTCAGACTATTATGGTGTAGCACTTTCATTTGAAAAATGATACAGGTGTATGTTTAGCGTGGGTTTTTTGTGCTTGGGGTCTTTGGCAGCATGTTTCAGTGATGAATATACCACAGTCTCTCAAAACTCACACTGTGCACTACATACGCGCTACACACCGCATTCATGGGAGGCCGTCCTTACATGACCCTGACTGTTCATAGGGCGTCTTATGATGTAACATCGTATAGCCCGCAGACAATACGCAGATGAACGTGTATAATTGACCATATATGTCAATTTAGCTGCAATATTGTTGCTCAAAAGACTTCTAGATAGATGAAGGTGTCGTCTTTAGAGCTACAATTGGTGCCTACTAATGCTAATGGAGTAAATTTATGATTATTGAAAACTATCATTATGACGTTTTTATGCATTTCATCGCACTTGTGTTATGTCTGCTACCTACTAGCCAATTAAACTGAACCGTAAGCGGTACGGTAGATATTAAAAATGGTCGTTATGTTTATTTTGGACAAAAATAATATATAAATACAAAATACAAAAATACGCATGAAATTATTGGAAAACTACAAAAAAAGTACACAAAATTGTGCCCGAGTGATTCTGTGTGGTAGTGCTCCACTGGTATAGTAGACCGTGTACGTATATTCGTTATAATGTCAATGAAATCTATCCTGTATTCCGTATAACACATATGTATCAGTTATAACAGTTAATGTTTCCTTGGATCGCCCTTGTGAAGAAGGCTCAGGGTTCTGCCCCGGCCGTGACACGTCATAGTCTATTAAAGTGGTCGTTTTTGCCATTGCTTTGCCCGTTGTAAGTAAATTGTGAACGAGTGTGTTTGTTTGTTTTTTGTCTTCGGCAGCACGCTTCAATCGGATATAGCTTTACAAATAACAACACGAATATACCACAGCCTTCCAAAACAAACACCACACACTATACAAATAACAACAGTTCCTCAATTACAAAAACACGAATATACCACAGCCTCCCAAAACAAACACCACACACTATACAAATAACAACAGTTTCTCAACTACAAGAACACGAATATACCGCAGCTTCCCAAAACAAACACCACACACTAAAAATGACAACAGTTCCTCAATTACAAGAACACGAATATACCACAGCCTCACAAAACAAACACCACACACTATACAAATGACAACAGTTCCTCAAATACAAGAACACGAATATACCACAGCCTCACAAAACAAACACCACACACTATAAAAATGACAACATTTCCTCAATTACAAGAATACGAATATACCACAGCCTCCCAAACCAAACACCACACACTATACAAATGACAACAGTTCCTCAATAACAAGAACACGAATATACCACAGCCTCCCAAAACAAACACCACACACTATACAAATGACAACAGTTCCTCAATAACAAGAACACGAATATACCACAGCCTCACAAAACAAACACCACACACTTCACAAATAATAACATTTCCTCAACTACAAGAACACGAATATACCACAGCCTCACAAAACAAACACCACACACTATAAAAATGACAACATTTCCTCAATTACAAGAATACGAATATACCACAGCCTCCCAAACCAAACACCACACACTTTACAAATAACAACAGTTCCTCAATTACAAAAACACGAATCTACCACAGCCTCTCAAAACAAACACCTCACACTTTACAAATAACAACAGTTCCTCAATTACAAGAACACGAATATACCACAGCCTCACAAAACAAACACCACACACTATAAAAATGACAACAGTTCCTCAATAACAAGGATACGAATATACCACAGCCTCACAAAACAAACACCACACACTATACAAATAACAACAGTTCCTCAATTACAAAAACACGAATATACCACAGCCTCCCAAAACAAACACCACACACTATACAAATAACAACAGTTTCTCAACTACAAGAACACGAATATACCGCAGCTTCCCAAAACAAACACCACACACTATAAAATGACAACAGTTCCTCAATTACAAGAACACGAATATACCACAGCCTCACAAAACAAACACCACACACTATACAAATGACAACAGTTCCTCAATTACAAGAATACGAATATACCACAGCCTCCCAAACCAAACACCACACACTATACAAATGACAACAGTTCCTCAATTACAAGAACACGAATATACCACAGCCTCACAAAACAAACACCACACACTATACAAATGACAACAGTTCCTCAATTACAAGAACACGAATATACCACAGCCTCACAAAACAAACACCACACACTATAAAAATGACAACATTTCCTCAATTACAAGAATACGAATATACCACAGCCTCCCAAACCAAACACCACACACTTTACAAATAACAACAGTTCCTCAATTACAAAAACACGAATCTACCACAGCCTCTCAAAACAAACACCTCACACTTTACAAATGACAACAGTTCCTCAATTACAAGAACACGAATATACCACAGCCTCACAAAACAAACACCACACACTATACAAATGACAACAGTTCCTCAATAACAAGGATACGAATATACCACAGCCTCACAAAACAAACACCACAAACTATACAAATAACAACAGTTCCTCAATTACAAGAACACGAATATACCACAGCCTCACAAAACAAATATCACAAACTATAAAAAGACAACATTTCCTCAATTACAAGAATACGAATATACCACAGCCTCCCAAACCAAACACCACACACTTTACAAATAACAACAGTCCATCAATTACAAAAACACGAATCTACCACAGCCTCTCAAAACAAACACCTCACACTTTACAAATGACAACAGTTCCTCAATTACAAGAACACGAATATACCACAGCCTCACAAAACAAACACCACACACTATACAAATGACATCAGTTCCTCAATAACAAGGATACGAATATACCACAGCCTCACAAAACAAACACCACAAACTATACAAATAACAACAGTTCCTCAATTACAAGAACACGAATATACCACAGCCTCACAAAACAAATATCACAAACTATACAAATAACAACAGTTCCTCAATTACAAGAACACGAATATACCACAGCCTCACAAAACAAACACCACACACCACACACTTTAAAAATGACAACAGTCCCTCAATTACAAGAACACAATTTTACCACAGCCTCACAACACAAACACCACACACTATACGAATAACAACAGTTCCTCAATTACAAGAATATGAATATACCACATACTTCCAAAACAAACACCACACACTATACAAATGGCAACAGTTCCTCAATTACAAGAACACGAATATACCACAGCCTCACAAAACAAACACCACACACTATACAAATAACAACAGTTCCTCAATTACAAGAATACGAATATACCACAAACTTCCAAAACAAACACCACACACTATACAAATGGCAACAGTTCCTCAATTACAAGAACACGAATATACCACAGCCTCACAAAACAAACACCACACACTATACAAATAACAACAGTTCCTCAATTACAAAATACGAATATACCACAGACTTCCAAAACAAACACCACACACCATACAAATGGCAACAGTTCCTCAGTTACAAGTAACACGAATATACCACAGCCTCTGAAAACAAACACCTCACATTTTCTGTTCTGATTCCAAATGAACAGAAGACGTGTTTTATTAGAATTTTTTTATTTACATGTGTACTTCAGAGTTTGGTGATATGGCATATGTTTTTATCGACCTAGCAATTGTTCAATGACATAAGTATTTCGACCTCTATGTTATATTAGGTGTATTTGGTGCGACTCGATCGCTGCAACACCGCACCAATGACCGCCATTGATCGGTTGTAAAGAGAAACACAGGTCTGTAATACAGTTCCGTTTTATCTCACAAGATGTTTTCTTCTTACTCTGAAAAAAACATCTAATCATTTGACAAATTAATGAAATTTACATTTTACAGAACTGCTGTTTTTGTTTTTTTGTTTTTTGTTTTCGAAAGACCCTAGGGCTATTTCTATAAGTAAAAAAAAGATTAAATCAAATCTAATAAAATATAATGGTATGCAACACTGATTCTTGTGAACAATATCTGATTCAAAATAATAGCCATACCTCACATAGAACAAGGCAATAGGACCTTTCTATTTAATTGATAAATCCTACACAACGCCGTCTTGGCTTTGGCTTTATGTATTGTAGGTCGTGGAGAAAGGCTAATGACCGTTAAGAAAAAAACAACTGTATTGAATGTGAGAAAAAGTGCACTGTATATATGTCGGAGGGCAGAACACATCAAATAGTAGACGAGTCTATGTATGTTTTGTAATCAACATATACACAAAATTAAACAATGCAACGTAAGTAAGTAAATAAACAAGGTATATTTGAATATGGTTTTAATTAAAAACACAAAAAACCCATGAATTTTGGTCGTTCCTTTGGTCACGATATCCATAGAAAGCGTGTGGATATAAATCTATAGTCACGGACTATACATCTTGGATATGTCATGCATTCTTAATCTATCACCATGGAATATTACTTAAAGGTCACCATGATCTGATGCTATTACCGAATAATCTTTTGACTTTTATTAAGAAAATGTTTTCCTAAAATCCGCTATGCATCTAAGCAATATGGGAATATCATAAAAGTCACTGATTAAGTATTCGAGGCCATAGGTTATTAATTTAAAGACATTGTTTATCAATCTAGGTAGCAGTAATCTTTGGACATGGATTAAAACAAAAATGACAAACCATCATGTTCTCCATGCATTCCAGCAATATGACAATATACACAAAAAGTAATGAAACACAGAATTATTAGTATATATGAATAGAAGTTTTTGGTAAAATATCTCGGATGATTATGTACTATTTGTTTGTAACGTAGAATATGACAGATTGTATAGAGACTGAGATTGATAGGTCACATATAGCTGAGATTTCTGGCCTGTACCATTGGGTGGAAATTGATAAATAACATGCATTCAACGTTTATGCAGAAGCAGTTGTCAATTACATTTACCTTGAACATAACACATGCTAAAGGCATTTACTAACATGAATTTTACATGTACATTATGAATCTTTAAATTAATGAGTCTTTGCTGTCTCCATGTATCCATCTGCCAGTTTATTTATTGCATGTTACCATCAATATTTTGACTATTTCATTATGTGTAAATAAATAGGTCCTTGTATTCATTGCTTTGTTATACAACATTTTGTATAGACAAGGTCTGGGTCTTCAATGATGTTTTACTAGGCCGATGTTATGTTATGGTGATATAAGTAACATAAGCCTTCAGTTCACCTTTATTCATTATTCTGTATTAATAATTTTTAGCGGAAGTATGTGGCACCGTTGTTATAGTTTAAGGAAACAACAACGGTATCAAGGTCTACATCTTACTTCTTTGAATAACATATTAAACTATTTTTACTGCGTATAATCGTTTAATGATGTTTCAACGAGTTCGTTAAGTGTAACTAATTCTTCAATATGGACATAAGATAAAAGGGCTGATACAAATTAATTTTAGTTTTCATAGTAATTTTCCGTTACTATTTATGTACATTTCTATACAAAAACATAATTGAGTAAGTAAAGCAATCGATTAAAATAGAGCCTTGTCAAACGTCCTTGAATGAGTTTTTACAAAGGAACAGCCAACTTCTGAAAACATTTTCTAATAGAGTGCGTTAGCCTGGTTAAAGATGGCGGATAATTGTCTGACTACTCGTATAGATTTTGCAGAGGTTCTTTATTACAGATTCTGGGTGGTGAAAACAGACCTCCGGAGAGGTTATAGCACTGATATCAAACATAAGCAATGACACAGTTAATATATCTGAATTAGAAAAACTGGAATCAAAAGTCTCCATAGTTCAATTGAATATTATAGATGCTACACCACTGACGAATGGTATTTTTTCTCTATAAAAATCAGGAGCAGATGAATTAGCATTTTTATTCAGTTACAAAAATTACTTACTTTGCATGAGCTTCTTATTTTACTTTAAGATAAAAATATTAAAAACAATTAATTGCCTCAACAAAAAAACTATTTTGTGATAATTACATATATACGAACGATTAAAAACAGGTATTGTTAATTAAACAATACATTAACATTGTTTAAGTTAGACAAGGAAATTCAGTTATCAACGACGATTTAATCCACAAGATGGAACAGCCCTTTTAATGGTGATCAGTTGACGTTACCATGCCAACATTAGTGACGTCATATTGGTCACGTTTTGGGAGTCAGTTATACCCCATACAATGTGCCTTGGTTAATTTATATAGTAGAAGTGGCATTTGAATGTAGGTATTGTTCAAATGTTGGGTATCATTTATATTCTATCGGCGATACTTTAAGAAATCATTTCAAGCACATAGTTAGATTGGTAAAGATATGTTTTCATAATTCGAATCTCCCAACTACGTTCATATCAGATCACTTCCATGGTAAATGTCAACCTCAATGTGTCACTACAGAAAAAGGTGTGCCAATCCAGGTCAAAATGTTGTAAATGAACGTCTATTCTAGTGCAAAGACTTTCAGAATAATATTTTCATTTCATTATATAACGTCCCTTCTACACTATTAGGATAGAATTTTACATAACAATATGTATTATAGTATATATATAATACAATATCTATTCTATTTTACGGAATTGGACAATTCGGAACTTATGTCAAGGTCACCTGAACAATATGAGACACGTTCGTAGTAACCTCGCAAAATATTTTCCGCTTGAAAGTGATGCACGTAGTGACTAGTGTCACTCCTTGGAATATCACTATCACCCTCACCCTCGGGTGACAGTGATATCCTCGGGCTGACACTAAGCACTTTCAGCACCTAATGCAGGTAGTATTTACATATTATCATAAGATCGTATTGTCCTATGTAGATATCAATTTGTCATCACCTTGAACGTGAATGAACTGTCTGGCTACAGTGTGAAGGGTGATATTGATTAGGACCTGCTGACATTGTAACCAGCTCTTTGATGCACCGAGGAAGCCACAATACTCTATTATTATAAACATTGTATAAGTGTGGTGATACCGTTACTAATAAAATGTACAATATATAATTAATTAAATCTTATAAATTTTCAAACATGAAAACATAATTTATAGTCAATAAACCTTGGTCATAACACGCCATTTAAGCATGGACGTGCTGTCTATGTGCAAACACGTAGACAACACTTTGGGAGAGACACGAACCGGCCAATTCAATTTCATATATGTTTAATAAGAAACAGATTGACTGAAACACAAAGAAACAATTTATAAAACTTATGAACTATATACGGATTGTAACATGTATAAAGCCTATATGCAAAGTTACAAATATAAAATCGAAAGGACAACTCGCCCCTATATGAGACAAACTCTGTTACGAAACCGAGACTTTTCGACCCAAAATTATATTTACTGCAAGTACTAGATCAGACGACTTACTATATGAAGCATAAATGTAAAACAACTGCTCGAAAGTATTTACGACAGCTTTAGAGACTATCCTCATTGATGTATTAGTACATGAACTAACATACAAGTAAGATATATGATCACGAGGAACTTGTCGTCTGTACACGCTTCGGTGTCATAGACCTAATTTGACCAAACTATCCATATTATATATTAAATGACACAATAACATAAATTCCTAAAGTACATAGATCACATATAATACATTTTCCATTGATAGTTCATTAAATTACCGTATCGTTTCGTCTAAACGACCACTAAATATCTTCTTGGGCATTTCCGGCGTTCGCCGCTACTATGTATCCCATAATGCGAGCATATAGTAAAGTTACGAACCGAAATCTGGACAATAACTTCCGGAATTCCGGAACTAAATCTAAAATAGAAATCAATTACAAATAAACAACAAACTAATATTTATGCCGTTGCATACCGGCCTCTTAATCACGGTGTAAACCGATATTATTACTTGAACGAAGAACGGCCTAAGGCATATTACATATCACTATACACTTCATACATAGTTAGTTGTCATCGAGAAAGTAAATCTGAATATTAAATCTAAATTGAATTTCCTAAGATCACATTAATTAATGTCTGACTCGAGCAAAAGCACGAGTTTGCTCACTGGACGTGTCGACACGTTTGACAAGGTCTTAACCTTAATAGATCTCACAATGCCATGTTTGTCCTGGACTACTTCTTTAATCCTACCGGAAATCCATGCATTCCTTGGTGTACTATCCGCGATAAGTACCAGGTCTCCGACTTGTATATTGCGTTGCTTGCTTGACCATTTCTGTCGGCCTTGAATCTTTGACCCATCCCTTCCATGTCCGCAAGGCACTGAATCTGTCTCCACCGTCTTCTGACATAGTTATCCGTTGTGACGAATGTTCCAGGGGGAAATACTCTCCAAGATCAAGCGGTAGCAAATAATTCGGAGTTAAAACGCGAGGGTCTGTCACATTGTCCGAGGCTTCAGTTAATGGGTGACCATTTCAGATGGCCTCTACCTTACAGAATAATGTCTGAAGACCTTCATTGTCCATTGCCACAGTCTGTTCATGCATAAGAGAGTACAACACTTGACCTTATAAGTCTTTCCCAAACTCCACCAAAGTGAGAACCGGAAGGAGGGTTGGAATGGAAGATGTTGATTATTGATATATACCCAACATCTTCCTTGAAACGCCTCGCATATTTCTCTAATTAATCGATTACAATAATCAGACGGTATCTTAGATATGTTTAGTCTTACGATAAAAGAGTTCTCTCATCTAATCTGACTGAATTGATTCAAAACATTTGAAATAAAAGAATTCTTTGTTTATCTAGATGAATCAAACAGATCGCGTGTCCTGTACGTTTTCTGTTGTTAATGTCAGCACAGTATTAAAACTGATATAATCTATATTGTTTGTCAAACAGTGACAAGGTTTCTTTTACAGTGAAATTATATTGGAAGGTATGGCTCACAACAAACCAATCGTGTGCTTCGAAAATCGACACATGAAAATATGAGCTCAAGTACAACATGAAAGAGTTGTCTGACAAGGGGAAAGAACATGGGATGGCTGTCCTTTTAACGAAGCACAAAGATAATGATTTTATACACCATAAGTTGACTTGGTGTACTTGGTGTGTCTGCTTTCACGTGATGATTCCTTTTGTGAGAAAAGGAAGAATTACTAGATATGAATTATTCGAAAGTCAAAATCCTTTATCTAATGGGAATTGATTTTGTTCAGTCCATGCAACCATGGTTTTCATTTTGTTTTCAATTTAGTATTTGATATCTTTTCTTGGGTTGCTTACCTGCAGTTTCCGCTCTCTAAATCTCTCTCACCAATACAATAAACATCATAAAAGCATGATCTGAAATCAATGTTTCCTTATATTTACAGTTTTTCACACAAATTCATATTATTTATCCTCGCGACAGTTGCAGATATTTTAATAATATACCCATATTTTTTTTCTCCGCCGCACCTATCTTAATAAAAAAATTGTATCAAATGGTCACTCTCATTAAAAATGCAAATGATGCTAATTATATACTCATTGAATTCATGATACATTAATTAATAAAAACTTTAAATCTCAAGTGATATTCCTTATCTGTTGTCAATGTCATGTATCCTTTTAATTTCCACCCGATTATTCCTTACCTGTTGTCAATGTCATGTCTCCTTTTAATTTCCACCCGATTATTCCTTACCTGTTGTCAATGTCATGTCTCCTTTTAATTTCCACCCGATTGTTCCTTACCTGTTGTCAATGTCATGTCTCCTTTTAATTTCCACCCGATTGTTCCTTACCTGTTGTCAATGTCATGTCTCCTTTTAATTTCCACCCGATTGTTCCTTACCTGATTGTTCCTTACCTGTTGTCAATGTCAAGTCTCCTTTTAATTTCCACCCGATTGTTCCTTACCTGTTGTCAATGTCATGTCTCCTTTTAATTTCCACCGATTGTTCTTACCTGTTGTCAATGTCATTCCAATTTCCACCCGATTGTTCCTTACCTGTTGTCAATGTCATGTCACCTTTTAATTTCCCGTTGTTACTGTTGTCAGTCAGTCTCCTTTTAATTTCCACCCGATTGTTCCTTACCTGTTGTCAATGTCAAGTCTCCTTTTAATTTCCATCCGATTGTTCCTTACCTGTTGTCAATGTCATGTCTCCTTTTAATTTCCACCCGATTGTTCCTTACCTGTTGTCAATGTCAAGTCTCCTTTTAATTTCCACCCGATTGTTCCTTACCTGTTGTCAATGTCATGTCTCCTTTTAATTTCCACCCGATTGTTCCTTACCTGTTGTCAATGTCATGTCTCCTTTTAATTTCCACCCGATTATTCCTTACCTGTTGTAATGTCAAGTCTTCTTTCAATTTCCATCCGATTACTCCCTACCTGTTGTCAATTTCACGTCTCCTTTTAATTTCCACCCGATTGTTCCTTACCTATTGTCAATATCATATCTCCTTTTAATTTCCATCCGATTGTTCCTTACCTGTTGTCAATGTCATGTCTCCTTTTAATTTCCACCCGATTATTCCTTACCTGTTGTCAATGTCATGTCTCCTTTTAATTTCCACCCGATTATTCCTTACCTGTTGTCAATGTCATGTCTCCTTTTAATTTCCACCCGATTGTTCCTTACCTGTTGTCAATGTCATATCTCCTTTTAATTTCCACCCGATTGTTCCTTACCTGTTGTCAATGTCATGTCTCCTTTTCATTTCCATCGAATTCTCGCAGTCAATTTTGATATTTTGGCTCATTATTCTTTAGTCTCGACGTATAAAGCTAAGTTAAAAGCTTGTGTCGGACTTTAATCTGCCGAAAGATGAAACTCTGTCGATAATTAGTATTTATTTAATTATTCACTTGCATGGCAATTGTTTTCTTTCAATGTGTATTCTTTTGTTTAATTGTAGGCTGGATTGATAAAATGACCTTTGAACAAGTAATTGTTTGGCCCAAATCCAAAATTATAAATAAAAATATTGGTTTTTACACATTATTAAAGAAAGTGATAGCATAGCGTCGTTTCATGCGATAAAACAGGCGGAGGAAGTGCCAATTACTCAAAGTAACATAGCATTTAGTTTAACAACATAACATATTAAAATTATTTAATAATGGTGTTTTCATCAGAACAGAATATCACAACTGATTTTTTTACCGAATTTCCGAATTATGTGTCATAACTGTGTATTTATACTTATTAGGAACACGTGTTATTTACTTTTGCATATGTAATATCATTTTCTAATTGCATTTATCTAAATAAGCAATCTACGGTATATGTATCTCTCCAGCATAATTGATAATATTGTAGAAAACGATGACGGTTTACATTAATGATAAAAAAATCGACATGTTTGACAGACATGTTCTAATGGTATTCATATATCTTGTGATATGTTTTTATTGACAGTTACAATGAAACATTTAAAATAAATTGTTTTCATTTGCCCATCAATTATATTCATGTAGAAATAAACCCACAATCAGTTTATAAAAAGGAAAATAATTAAATGTCTTATTTACATGTATGATTTCATCATTTTAATGTCCTTGCTATGTTAGTTGTTAATTGGTTATAGCGACACGATTGGTTTGTCTTATCATCAATTGTACTGTAAACTAAGTATTCTTTATTGTGATTGACTTTGGGAAATTCCAACTGGCGTGCAGATAAAAAAGTTACTAAAGAGAGTACTGACCTCTGATTGCCTAACCTTAAGCTGGTTTTTGTCATCCATCCATACAAATAACAAACTATTCGACCTTTGATTATATGATTTTATTTGGTGTTTACTTCATACATAAGTGTTGTCTGTATAATAATTGGGCTATAGAAGAGCGAACGGTTGTATAGTATAGGGCTAAAGGTGGAAAATATGTCTTTTGTAAAATCGTTTTTAGTTTAGAAGTTAATTCAGATATAGATTTGTTTCAAATTAATTTGCATATGCAAGAACAAAATATCGGACTCAAACAAATTGTTTACCCACAAAGAAAAACCCAGAAATGAAGTTCGTAATTCATGATATGACGCCGATTGTCAGGGAAGAAATAACCGTCTCCAGACAACACAAAATATATAGGAAATATAAATGGATTTGGTACAAATGTTGATTGCAATGTATTACTGGAGTAGTCTCCCTTGGATCGTACATTGTATATCTACTGGTAACCAGCTGTGACGGATCCTGAAATGTTCTGTTATCAGATATGTTTATTTTGTTCTATATCGACTCTCGATAAGTGATTTAAGTACTTATTCTCAATTGGCGATACATTTATTTGTTTTCATTTCCACCAGGTTGTTTTATGTGTTGCCAGTACACACACACACACACTCACACACACATTTATTTATAAACATATGAACTATTGAATTAAATACAGGAGACGGATAGTCTATTGTAACACTGTTTACAGTTTGTTGACAAACACATATCGGTTCTTTCTTAAAGGTACCAAACAAACATTTTAAGACAATAGGTTTCACAACAGTTCAAATAGCACTCATTACTCCAATGAGTAGAGGAATCACAAGCTGGGATACCGTCGCCAGTATAGCTGTCAAAGGAGTCACATCCAGCCAGACTAGCGTCCACATGCTTTAATAATACACTCTAGATGACACAGTAGTTTCAAGTAACTATAATGGCTATTTGCTAATGTTATTGTTTCAATACTGATACATTACAAAAATATTTTATAAATTAATTAAAAGAAAACAACTCATAAAAATTACTCTGTTACATGTTTTGGTAAGCGTGCCCTATGGTGATTTAAAAATATCCTTTGTTTTACAAATCAAAATACAAACGTCATGAACCTGTGTTCCGAACGTCTCTCAACACGCAAATGAGGGACCCATCGCTAACAGTTGAAAATGGTAGGTGTTACTACGATAAGATTTGGTGTATATTTACAGTGTAACATTAGTGAATTTCGTTTCCCATTTTGATTATTAATTGTATATTACTAGTATGATTTCTTTTTAACAGCAAATCCATATAACAATACTATAAATGGTGTTTACATTATTCATTGTATTATACATATATATTGTAAAATATCTGTTTCGGTTTTCTAAAAATAACGGTAAAAGTACATTGTAAAGTTTAAGGAGCATGATAGACATTTTCTTTGGTTTAGATATGGTTAAACTGTGTCTTACGTGTACATTCATTTGTAATATCTAATCACAAATGATGTACTTATCTGTATTTAACTTATATCTTTCAGGTTGAACATTTAACTGAAGAGCAGATAAATGGTAAGATGTGAACATTTCCGAATTGTTTAACACACGAGATAACATTATGCAAACTTGCTTCCAAGTATGTCTTTTTTAAATCGATCTAAAAATAGTTTTATGATGTAATGTTGATGATGTTGATATATTTATATACTTTATGTCAAATATTTATTTGGTAAAGTGTAAAATATTCGATTACAGCCAATTATATGATGTTGATTTGATCACATACTTTAGGAGGGGCATTTACGGTATTCGATGACACGCCAGGTTAACTATGTTAACTTGATGACAGAGTTTAAGGAAGCCTTTACGGTATTCGATGACAGATTAATTATGTTAATTGATGACAGAGTTTAAGGAAGCCCTTACGGTATTTGTTAACTATGTTAATTTGATGACAGAGTTTAAGGAAGCCTTTACGGTATTTGACGCTGGTGAAGGTGCCATACCAGCCAAAGACTGTGGGACAGTGATGAGATCCCTAGGAATGAACCCAACCCTTACACAACTCACGGAGTGGGTAAAAGCAGCAGACCGAGACGGTAGGTCAATACGCATAATTCCAATCTGTATTTTAATTCATATTATAAAAATTCACATAGACCGTAAATAATTTAGTTTTTATCGGTGATTATACATCTAATGGTCCTAAATTAGAATTGATTATAGTGTTCACTAGGTATGTTTCCTCCCGAAAACAAGTTTACATAAATCTCTACACACTGCCACGTGCTCCACCATATAGCTGCCTTTCTCACTCTCCGTACTCTAAATAAAGGTAACAAACGATATAATTTAAACAGTATGTTTAAAACGGTGTTAAACACCATATAAATAAAATAAATATATATTTATCTATTTAGGAACTGGGATGGTTGATTTTCCAAGCTTTCTTGTGATGATGAGTAAGAAGCTAGAGGACCCAGAGGAGGACGAAGAGGATCTAAAGGAAGATTTCCGTATTTTTGATAAAGAAGGGACTGGATTTATTAATGCTGTAGAGTTCCGCCACATCATGACCACGATAGGGGACAAACTGACGGATGAGGAGGTGGACGAAATGATACGAGAAGCTGATCTTGACGGCAACGGTCTCATCAACTACGATGGTAACTTACGATCTTGTCTATTCTACAAAGATTTATAATACAAAACTTTGGTTAATATGCATCAATTTAACGGAAAGAGTGTCCCTCAATGTGGTATATATGCTTACAATGTATTTTTGTAAGGACTGGTTAAATAACGTGCCAGTTGTACTATTTGGTTCTAAAGTTAGATTCATTTCTGTACATACAAACGTATAAACTATAGAGGTTTATCATATTTTCATAATAGATAGTTTTTGAGTCAACGCTGAGAAGATTATTATAATGTATGTATAATATTTTTTTATACAACGACATACATTGAAAATATTTTATTGTTTATACATGTACAGAGTGTATGTGATATTCATGTATGCCTTGGTTTTTTGTTTGCAGCTTTTGTTACGATGATGTCGATGAAATAGAATACTAAAGAAGGAAGGTAAGATATTAATAAAATCTCTTAGATTCCACCAGCAATCTGAGGCAAATTATCCATTCATTTTTTCAATATATGGAAACCAAATGCCATTTGTAGAAAACACATACGTAATAATGACCCTTGATTCACAAGACTGAGTTCACTTGTCTGATGTTTTTGCAATAAATGCCCATATGCATCATTTCAATAACTGAATTGAAAAAAAAAATTCACCATCTCTCTCTCTCTCTCTCTCTCTCTCTCTCTCTCTCTCTCTCACTCTCTCTCTCTCTCTCTGTTACAAATATATATTAACTGGAATTATGTGGCTCGTTCCATTGTCAGTTACCATATGACGTTTACAACCTCTTTTTTCAGACCAAATGTGAGGTATATGAGAGCAGCATTACAATGGAATTTGGATCATCAAGGAAGAGGACAACATTTAGTTTATCAATCAAAAACGTTTTCCTGTCCAGAGAGATCACTTATAAAATTGTTTACATTGTAATGTGCTTTGTTTCAAAAAGGAAATTTCTATACCAGGTTCAATATTGTAATTTAAAACTGAAGATAAAAGCGACGAAACAGGAGAAGCAACACTAATTGGTCGCTTTACCGAATAAAAATGTATAAATTACATGTATGTATCCATCATTTGTTCAATACAAATAATATGTTTCTTTACCTTAAATTATCAAAATTTATAACAAATGTATCCTTTGTTCATAAAATAATAAAGTAAACAAGCAAATGTGTAGTTATGATTTATGTTTGAAACAAAACACTATTTCAACACAGTATATAATTAAATTTATGTGTTTGGAGAGGTTGCTGTACATTCATGTTGTCTCTTTGTAATATAGAAACTAAACATGACACCCTACGCGGTCACATTATACTTACAACGAGCTATCAGTCGTCCCAGTTCCTTAATTCAATCAATTTAAAAACAGAAACAATAGATATCATAATTTTATGTTTGAACTCCAAAGGAACCATATTAGAATGTCCGTCACTGAGCCACATGTTACCAAGCCTCAGTATCCTGATTTATTAGGTTTAATTTCCAATTAACAGCCAGGACTATTTAAGGATGCTCCCTATGCCTACAGCATGTTGCGGTAGTTGAATATCTGTATGTTTTGGGAGGCTGCGGTGTAAATTTGCTGTCTACTTGTAATGGTGGAGCTCTTTTTTAATGTGCTATCCCAATGCTGCCGACACCGAACACATCCGGTCATATTGCCCCACTCCTTTTCTGCTAATCGCAAATCAGGAACAGAAACTACCAAGTTTTATAGACTATAGTGTGTCTCTGCCAGTGGACAGAACCAAAAGACTTCCTCAATTGTTGGCCAAACGATAAGCGGTGTCTAGAGAGAAGTAAAGAAGTAGAAAATCAATTAGAAGAATAGGAAGTTTCGTCCCTTTACACGATTAAACTGGTATAAATAATTATAATGCCCCACTTGCTAGTATCTTATCCAGTTTCATCTTGATATCAATTGCAGTGTTGATGTCATTATGAGCATCCTTCAGGAAAATCAACCAGGAATATGTAGAGCTAGTGTGTGTAGGTGCAATCGCTCGATAAAAATAATGGAGGGTGTGGTTAAAAGATATCTGTTATGTACGTATATGGCATGGCTGTGATTCGTTGAGTATCGTACAACGGCTAATAGATACATATGTGTGCCCACATTGAAACACACGTGTCTAGTCAGCCATTTACCCGCAACGCAGGTAAAGAACAATAGATTTGTCAAGTCAAAACTGTCTTATAATGATATCTCGTGATCTGGGGTTGACTGTACGCGAACTATTCTATCAAATGATTCAATATATACTCAAATCTACTCTTAATTTATAAATTCTGCCTAATGATGAAAACAAATTTCAACAACAAACATTAAACATATGGAGGTAAAATTAATAGATATGAAGTAGTTTGATGCCAATTCCATTTCAAATGTTTAGATTTATATATTCCTTTAAAACTGATATATTGTTATATAGTAATACTGAGTTGAGAAAGTAGTTGTGATCATAATGAGAAGTTTCGTAGAAATTGTACGTTTGCTTACAGATAAATGTCCCTTTTACTTCGTTTACCAACACGACAGCCGCTTTTACTGAACCAAACATTTCGTACCAAATTACCCTCTATGGACCCCCAATGACGGTCCATGTTATCGTAACAAAGTTAGACGTTACCATCAAAACAGAGTGTTCAAGACGGAAGGCGACCATATTGTCAGGTAAAAAAACAATGATTACTTATTTCTACATTTTTACATATTGTTTTAAATGAATATAATTTCACTACATTGATAAACAATGTATCAGTATTGTTGTCAATTTATATACAGCAATGTTTGTCAGTTATGATATGATTATGTTTTGAAGTGTTTGTATTTTTCCTGTCATTTGAAGATATTGACCGAAAGACAGAGCCAAAGAAAATCTTGTTAAAATGAACAAAACCTTCAAAACTGTGTGGTTAGTAACAAAAAACTATTATTAACAATATTAGAGAATGGCAGCTGGATTTTTTTTTAAACCCAGTTGTTTTTTACGAAGTGACCATTCTTCTCATTTTCGTAGTACAACAGCAAACATGTATCATTTACCTAATCTAAAATAGAATTTAAAGAAGTTTGTTTTATGCATCTCTTATCTGTTTTATTTGTTGTAAGCTGTAAGTTATACCATGAATTGACTGTACCATTGTATAGCTTTATCGGAATTCAAGGGAGATAACTCCGTTATATATTGACAGATGGAGCCGAATGACGAGCAGCTGACAGGTAAGGCTGGATTCTTTCCTTACAACTCTTAATCTGTCACGGCGAATGATTCAGTGAATCGGACATATTATATATATTTCTATTTATATACATACATTATTTCTGATGTGTGAATGACTAGAGCATATATAATATTAGATATTAATACAAATATTAGATACCTTTAGATGTAAAAAATACACAAATTATCACATAAAAACACACAACATTACCTTTTTCAACACAAATGTTCCGATCAGTTACAGTTACCTTTGCTTAAGTCAATTAGTATGATCTTCGTAGTATTACTATATTAATAAGTTGTGTCCGTTATGCTATGTATAAAAAGATATGAATAGTGCATAGAAAGTAAAAACTCTTAAAGCCAGTAACGAAACTGATTAGCGATATTTTGTTTTTGTATTTGTTTTACCAATATATTCAAATAAGAGAAAGTGATTGTTTCATCAGCAAGAATGGAATTAAGAATATTCAAAGTCTCTGGTTTGAGGTGATGATCCAGGCATGTAAACACACAGATAAGTAAATATCAGTAAATGAAATATTTTTTCATTGCAGAGTTAAAAGAAGCCTTTACATTATTTGACAAAGATGGCCGTGGATGTATTGATGCCAAAGAACTAGGAACCGTGTTACGGGCTGTTGGCCGTAATCCATCTGAGGCTGAGTTAATGGCTATAACCAATGAGGTGGATCCGGACGGTAAGACTAGTTACCTGTTATTTGTTATTCTCCAGGTATAAAAAAATTATCAAACATGGAATTACTGTTAAATATAATATAATATTTAAAGATGAATCTAATGGCGATTATCACAATGATGATTTTTTAATTCTAAATTCAATGCAAACTTTGTTTCGCCAAATAAATGAGATAAAAAACTAGTATTGATAATCTATCAACAACATTTATAATTAATCTATAAATACTTAATTTAGCCATGTTTACTTATTTTTATCGGTGGCATTTGATTGTAATATAATTTCCCATATTCCATAATATATTTGACTTGGAGGTTTTCTTTTTTTTTACTTTTTAAAAACTCAACATATTGTAAAACAAATGTATTCGAAAATAAAGACAATTACATTGCTATTACATTGTGAAAATCTTGTTTTATGTGTTATTTTTTACATTAGGTCGTGGTATAGAATTCAGCGATTTTAAGTCAGTAATGATGAATAGATCAGGAGAGGACGATACGAATGAAGAGTTAGACGAGGCGTTCCGAGTGTTCGACCGAGAGGGCAATGGTTATATCTCAGCGTCAGAATTACGGCACGTGATGACGAATTTAGGAGAGAAGCTATCCGAGGCGGAGATTGACGAGATGTTGAAAGAGGCTGACGTTAATGGTGATGGTCAGATCAATTATGAAGGTAACAATCCTATTTACATAAAATGGACGGAATTGTAGAGAGCTTAGTGATGGCGATTGTCAGATTTCGTTATGAAGGTAATAGTTTCGTTTGATAATGATAAAATTTAATAAACACAATGGTTGGGTTGTCTGATGTCCATGGTAATGGTCAGATGGACTACGGATGTATCAATTTACCTAGATAAAGTTAATCACTTTGGTGTTATGTATTATGTCAGTGTGTCACTGATATTGATTTTAAATACATTATACAAGGTCTGGTTAATCCTGTTTTACCAGAATCTGCTGTAGAACAAAAGGCAGTTCATCATCTGAAACTGACAGATGGCATTGAGGAAAAATCTTTGAAAGTGACATGTAGATTTATAAAACTGAATTGCATCTCAAATATGATCATTTTTCTTGTCGAGTGGATTAACATATAAGTGATCATGTGGTATAAACTTACTGACCATGACCTACAACTGATAAAAACCAAGTATTCATGACATAGTGTAATCGCATGCTTATAGGAGAATGGTAGGGGATGCTTATATTGAAAGTGCTGACAAAATCAGTTTAGACGTTAAAGATTACAAATTATCGAGTTATATATGGAAATTTCAATTTTATCGAAAGGATCATAATTCTTTATATTTGATTATAATTAATTTTCTCTTTGTTGCTGGCTTTCTGATTTGCCTATTCATTTTTTCATTCCACGATGAAAAAAATCGAAAATGGCGCGGAAATCCCGACGTTATCGTGACGTCACTATAGTAACATTGACGTTGCGTATTGATTTGGGAAAAATAATCCCTTGGAAAAAAAATAATGGAATCGTACGTGTAAACGTATTTCATTTGATAAAGTAGCATGGAAAATTAATTATAAGCATTGAAGTCACTATTTTTCAATTTCATCGGGATATGAAATAAATTTTGTTTGCAAACTTTTGTGAGCGATTCACACAGTTTGCAAACAAAATTTCTTTCATACCCCTATGAAATTAAAAAAAATAGTGACTTCAATGCTTAAATGATTGGCCCAATATCGCAAATGTCACTTAAAACGTATAACTACTTGTACTATTTACATTGAATATCATAGTAACATGATCATTGTCAGAGAATCTTGATATGTAGGGCAGCACATTACATTTAGAAAAATGCTGATTGATATCAAATAACGATAACTTTTAACTTCCTTTCAGAATTTGCAAGGATCATTGCAAGATAAACGAAG
This sequence comes from Argopecten irradians, assembly GCF_041381155.1. Classification (NCBI taxonomy): domain Eukaryota; kingdom Metazoa; phylum Mollusca; class Bivalvia; order Pectinida; family Pectinidae; genus Argopecten; species Argopecten irradians. The sequence continues at coordinate 837,762 of NC_091134.1, read as the reverse complement.
CATGAAAAGGTAAATATTGATGTACAGATTGGTAATCGAGTCACAATTTTATTATATATATCAACTTAATATTAATATATTTTATATTTGACAAGGAATTGCACTACATAATGTATACCTTCCTCTATTCTGACAAAAACAAAATCAATGTCTTTTTTCGCCCATGACATGACTGATTTTCAATATTTATATAAATTTATTTGTTTTTTTTTCAGGTTATCGTGAATAAACGTCATCTCGACGTTTCGTCAACTCGTGTAACTGGAGAAATCTTATAACACATTCATAGTTTAGGATCATTTAATTTAAGTAATCAGTATCGAGTAAACATTCTCTGTTCATTATAACATGTCGTTGGCAATAAAACATTCAACATAGGTTTATCATTGTCTGTTGTTTTGTTAAATACTTCCTAAAATGAGCGAGGATTTTAAATAAATTATTTTGTATGATGTTTTTTTTATTTTTTAGACTTCCAGAGAAAGATATTTTTTGAATTTACACTTGATTGGAAAGTCCTTTGATCTTTCTTGAGGAAATGAATATTCAGAATATGCACATTGAAACAATGCACATTGAAAATAGCACTCAAAGGATTGTTTGTTTACAGTAGGGAGTTATACCATACATGATATGAAATCAGAAAAACATTACAATGAGGTAAATTACTTGAGCATCCGATTTTCTCTGAACTTATGTAATGCTTTCCTTTAGAGGATTATAAGTTATGGAATTTTTCTAAAGTTAAAGAATGATGAAACGGCTTCTTCAAACATCTGCACTAATATGAGGCAGCGTTTTAAGTGTCCGTCCATGTTGCAGATGAGGTTGTTGAATAGTTGAAAATGTCATACGAATAATGGTATCTTCAGCTTACACATAACGGAATGATAAGAAACAGGTTACTAGGACTGATTTGAAGGAATACTATAGACTAAATCCATCTAATAAGACTGATGACACAATCGTGCTTCGCCCATAAAAAGCAATAAGAAATCGACAAGAGTTATAATGATTTACGCTGTTTATTAGTGACCTAAGAAGGCAAATATTGGGTCTAAAACAAACTAAAACAAACTTTATTTTATACCCAATATTATCCATATTAGGAAACTGTCAAACTGTGTAACTACTAATGTTTTGCTCAGAATAGCAGCATATATTTCCTTTGCCCTCTTAATTGTGAAGGTTCATTTTAAACAAATCGCCATTATTGCTTAACATAACGCTTCATATAAAGTTTCTGGTCAATAACATTTTTAGATATCATGTATCGTAAAAGAAAAGAAAAACAGCAGATGATTTAGGTTCAATGTGATTTTTGACCCATTTCCATATTTGTAATTTTTCACTTTTACATATAAGAAATTCAGAATTGTTGAAATACACTAAAATGTAAACATCAAATGGCAACGAGTTATAATTCCACGCTTAAATGTTCTCATTACAGTAAACCTGAAAGAGATGAACAGCAGAAATGAATTTGATTTAGCTTAAGATGTCATGGCACTATTAATTTATCTGGAGTACAAAAAGTCGCAATTTCAATTGTACACAAACCGTAAGAAGATAAGTTTTCGCAAAATGACCGCCGAGTACGTATCTCATAAGCAAATAGAGATAATTTCATCATGAAAATCACATGAAAATCACCATATCAACCTTTGAACAAGTTCAAACTATGTATACTGTTACGTCAAAACTACAGCATGATATAACTAATACAAAATGTTTTTTTTTTGTTGCTTTATTATTTTAACGTCCCATTAACAGCCAAGGTCATGCAAGGACGGCCTCCCATGTCATGTATGCAGTGTGTAGTGTGCATGAGGTGCGAGGTGCATGTTCCGGGAGACTGTGGTATGTTCGTGTTGTGTTTCTTGTATAGTGGAACTGTTGCCTTTTTTAAAGTGCTATATCACTGAAGCATGCCACCGAAAACACCAAGCAACACACCCAACCTGGTTACATTATACTGACAACGGGCGAACCAGTCGTCCCACTCCCTGTATGCTGAGCGCTAAGCAAGAGTAGGAACTACCACTTTTATAGACTTTGATGTGTCTCGGCCAGGAGACAGAACCCAGAGTCTTCCTCAAGCGTATACCTTTAGTGTTTAGTGTTTAACAGCATGAGTTATGTAAGGACGTCCCCCATATATGCGGCGTGTAGCGTGTATGAAGTCTGCGTTGTGTGTTTGGGAGACTGTGGTATATTCGTGATGTGTCTTCTTGTATTGTTGAACTCTTGCTTTTTTAGTGCTATATCACAGAAGCAAGCATCGAAGAAACAAAATATTTCAATAACGCCCTAATTGAATTCATAACATTAATTTAAACCTTAAAACAATATTATCTTTTATTTCATAATTTGACATACCCTGCCATGAAAGACACATCCAAAGTTTAGAGACAATATTGTTTTTATTGTGACTTGTGGAATAGGTAAATCCTAATGGCTGATATCATTGACCGGAAACAAAGGACTCCTCGACCTTACCTAGATAGCTGACCCCGGGCAGGGTAGGTTTTAAAACAATGGAACAAGTCAAGGGATTGTTGGATTGATCAGAATCAAACCAGGTCGGTTAATGAAGCCTGGTCCACTATTATATATCACAAATGAGTATAAACTTATACACTGACACACACCTAATCACAGGGATCGTCATTTGAACGTCGTATGAATACCTTTATGCATTATGATTAATAATGCTTATTCAGAAGTGTGACAAAATTGTTTCACGCAGTACAAATTGTCAAACCTCGTGTCCGTTATTTGATCGTTTTCTCCCTTACTAAATGTTTACATAAACTTAGTCCCCCAAGTTAACAATTAATGCCAAAATACAGAATTTAGATATTTGGTCATTGGTTTATTACCGATAATTAAACCAAAACTTAATGCTTTATTTTAATTTTGCAAAAATTAAATCGGTTTCATAATGATGATTCAAAACAATAATAAAAAAAAATCACATTTTGATTGCTCATTTGATTGACTTTCAATATTGATGCTTACACATTCGCGGCTAATATCCATTAGCATATATACCATTATACACTTTTATTTTATTTTTAAGATAAAACCATTCCCTTATCGTTGTTTTTCGGGAGCTGAAGTTTATTATTATATGGTATTTGTTTAACGTTGTACTTGTATATGAATGTCAACATTTCTTTTAATTTTCACAGCAATGTATGGTTTAAACTGTTCAGTTTGTTTACATGTTTATAAGATAGCCCATGTGTCGCACCAATGCATTTATCAAACTTCCAGATCTTATTTCGGGTATTGTATATACTTTGGTCGTGTCAATTACACCCCGTGGGTTTAAACCAAATAGTTAATATTGGTAGTTTGTGATATCCGCTTCTGGTTTACAGGGTGTTTTCGGACACATAAACCTAGCGAAATGGTAAGTTAATTAGTATTAATATAGTTTTAATGTCTAGATTCATATTGTACTTTATACAGCTGATTGACAGAAATGAAATGTAATGGCCTTGGTATTTGAAACCAAATAAACCATTTTAGGTTCAAAGTTCATCCATGTTATTGTATTCAGCGTTGTTGATATACAAAAACAACTTTGTGCAATAGACACGATGTTACTTCATAATGAAATTTTGATACTGAAATTTATTTAATTTTAAAATTCAGCAAAAATACGAATACTACATATGCCTTTATAAACAATCTATGTATTAAATGTATTTACATGCTTTCCCTGTTGTCGTTTTGAGAATGAGTATTATTATTTATTAGTGTGACGTTTTATTTAGCTATCACATATAATAACAAATTATGTTTCATCCTCAGGTAGAACATCTCACTACCGCACAGATAGCAGGTTAGTTTCTATAACTTTACACTGCTGTATACCGTATGGACCTGTATAACATAAAGTTAATATATATATATATATATATATCTTAAACATTACACTGTAAATCGTATGGACCTGTAACTTAATGTTAATTTTATATCTTAAACATTACATTTAAACCGTATGGACCTGTAACATAATGTTTATATATATATTATATTTAAAATACACTGTAAATCGTATGGACCTGTAACTTAATGTTAATGTATTTAAACATTACATTAAACTATGGACCTGTAAACATAATGTTATATAACATTATATAAACATTACACTGTAAATCGGGTTTTACTACATTTTGTGACCCTCGGGTAGAATATCCCTATCCTCCATATCCACTTATGAAAGAGTCTTATAATCTACATCCTCATTACAATTCCTTGGTATATTACACATTTCTTAATGTGCATACATCATCACACCTTTCGTAGTGATTCGTAGTTCTTTACATATTGAATTACACGTGGAGAATAGTTTACTCTATTTATTAACACCGTTCTACAACGAACAGCAGCTGATACTCATTTTGTTATTTTAATTATCTAATTATAGAGTATAAAGAGGCATTTTCCCTCTTTGACAAAAATAGTGATGGCAGAATAGAGGCTAAGGAACTTGGGATAGTGATGCGAGGCCTGGGCCAGAATCCCACGGAATCCGACCTAAAGGACATAATTAATGAGTCAGACTTAGACGGTAGGTACACTGTCTTATGTATGTATGATATCTCATTATATATTAAATAAGTTGTTATCGAAATAATTCATTGATTATTAGAAATATTGATTCGCCACAGTTTGTAACAATTCCACGAGTTAATTAGTTTTAAATCAAGTTAAATGCAAGCAATGTAAAGATTTTAAGAGTTCATGTAATAGGATATCGTTCTTTATGAAGTACTGTTCACAACATGATTGCAAAGGCAACTACATTTTGTACCTATTTTTTTCTATTCGTGCCAATTTCCCTTTCATAACTTCTCCTTTGACATCGCACCAAGTTTGTCATTGAAACCCATTAGCCACCGCTTATTCGTACTATCGGTACCATGATCTCTCTTTTCAGTCTGTGATGAAAGGCATAATAGTTTAATGATATCTGGTATATAAGTTTGTTTGATATGTTGTTTCCTATCTGTTATCCATACCACAGGAAATGGCACCATAGAATTTGCGGAGTTTCTGTCCATGATGGTGAAGAAGAATAAGCAGTGCACTGAAGATCAGACACAAGAGTTGCAGGAAGCGTTTAGAATATTTGACGTGGACGGAGATGGTATGATCACGGCAGACGAATTACGTCATGTGATGTTAAACCTCGGCGAGAAACTAACCAACGATCAAGTGGACGATATGATTAAAGAGGCTGATATTGATGGTGACGGCAAAATAAATTACGAAGGTAAAATATACATTTTTGTATCCGTTGTTATATATTTCTACACAGAGAAAAATATTTTACGTATCAAGATTATACCTAAATCATTTTAAAAAATTAACAAGAGTTCCACTATACAAGAGGACGCAACATGAATATACCAGTCTCACAAAACACGCATCACACACTTCATACACGCTGCACACCGTATACATGGGATATGCCGGTCTTACATGACCCTGACTGTTAATAGGACGTTAATTAACAAACACGTAAATAAACCAACCAAAACTAGTTTGCTCTGTTACATGATTATCGTACAAGAGTATTCGTAGTCACTGTATCTACTAATCATTCACGATTTAAAATAATGCCGATTTTTATTGACGCTATTAGATCCAGCGGTTGTTAACTAGATATTGCTGTCAAATCTTGTTCTTACTTTACAGAATTTGTGAAGATGATGATACAGAACATTTAAAGTAAGTAATGCGAATGTCATCAGAAAATTAACAGTCTTTTATTAAATCTGAATTAAAATGTTCCAACACAACCTTGATATATAACCCCTCATTAGTAACTTTTTAGCATTAGTGAAATATTTATAGACATACATAGGTGAAAGTGAATTGGCGTTTTCTTTTGACACTTTTTGTTTACTTTTGAATTTTTTTCCTTATGCTATACTTTTTACTTCATTCTTCTTTTCAGGGTTCAATATGAAAAAAACCTACATTTGACATTTATGCCATACGTTCATATAAAAATGGCCAGGACATCAGCAAGAAATCGACATATAAAGAGCGAGCGTTTCTACATGGAGCGGTAAATTTACTTGTGGAGGCAATACAGACGACTTCAAGGACATTTCAGTTTATTTCATATCTTATGTTTTGTTTGGAGACATACGACAGTGTAAATAATAATCATGTGTATGTATCACTTATATATTTTTCACAAAATCAGATGTTTTTGAAGCTCATGAAATAATGATAGTGTTGTGAAGAAGATGCCTTCCTGATCATGAAGTCAACAAACATTTAATATTGATGTTTATTTGGTAACATCAATTATAAACATGATGTGTGATAAAGCTACAGTATTGTGGGGTTATCAGGTATTGTGTCGATAAAATATGTGTAGTGTGCATTGTGATAATTCATTAATCATTTTATCATATCTCGTAATGTTGTTACCATGTGAAAGCTGGGACAAGTGCTCCCTCCAAGGAAAGCAGTTGTTGTTTCTGTTGTAAACCTAAACATATGAATCAAAGGATGTCTACATCATTTTCACTAAATATGTATTGTACATTGTTGGCTTTGTACGTACGAGTATTTACTCATTTGAATACTATTACAAAGATTTCCATGGAATATAAAAAGTATCGTGTTGGGATGAAATAAAACATTTACAAGTATGAAATGAAGTATATCATTCTTTTACTTATTGGTCAAATATTAACGTTTTAGGTAACTATATAGAGATTAAATCAGGATTGATACACCAACGCTAAGTGTTCAAGTATAAGTAGGAGACACGAACACAATGCATTAGCGTGCCCACTAATATTGTAGAAAGATGATAAACTCCATCAAATGTGGATATAAAGGATAGATATATTCTATCCGAAGCTTGCTAAAATTTTATAATATTTTGTAATTCCACAAATAATAATTTTGGGTAGCCATGTAATACAGTCTCTGTCGAAATATGTGTGTTGCACGAGACCACACAGTAGTATACCCGAGAGAAAGATACACATTTCTACCACTTAATCAAAAAAGGACTGCACTAAACACTACGAAAGGACTTAACATTTACAGACACAAATAAGCTTTTGCCCCTGTGTGGTAGGCTGTTCCCTGGCCGAGACGCACTCAAGTCTATAAAAAGTGGTAGTTTCTGCTTCTGCGCGATGTATATTTCAAATCTATGTCGCATCAATTAGCATGGTAAAGGCTGCCGCTTTAACAAGTAAAACATCAAGTTATTGTTAATAAAGTCTTCAGACCCTGCTTCACCAGTCAGGTAAATTAAGTTCAAAATCTGGTATTGAGAGAGTAAGAGTAGTAGGGCAACCGATCATTTGCTGGACCTCCAAACAACCCTAGTGTTCAGAAACTCCTATATGGTTAAGCCTGGTCATTTGCTGGACTCGAACAGTCCTAGTGATCAGAAACTCCTATATTTCTGAGCTTGGTCATTTGCTGGACTCGAAACAGTCCTAGTATAATTAAGTTACATGTATATTTGTTTGTCCTTTCACAGAAAAAAAAACAATCAGCTGTTGGTAACGTATGGGAATTATACCGTTATAACTATGTGCATTACAGTGCTAACAATGGACAATACAAAACAATGAGCAAAACAAGCGATAATTAGATCATTGGAAATTCATATTCAAAAGATGGCATTGTAGATTTCTTATGATTCTTTGGTTTGTGTGACAAAATAAAAACTATTTGTATAATAGTCACTGATGTCATAAACACTAAAAAATGTATGAGAGATGAATAGAGAACATGTATTTTGTGATAAAGGATTCAATAAGAATACGAAATAGACTAGGATTTTCTGATCACGAAGGCGACTCGTGATCAACGTCGAAATGCGGACATATACGTTGATTTCCGTAACATGTGGCCATGCCTCTATTACTACTACTACCCCCTAAATCTCAACATTCATGTGTTCTTATCAATAGTCTTGTCATTGTCTCATGAACCGAGACTACATACCATGGAGATGGTATTTAATGATAAAGCTGAAGGATCGCCCAATAGGTCATTGAGGTGGGATAGATACGTATCATAGTTAGTAGGAGACCATAATTAACTCATATTACCCTGAAGACATATTTAGACTCTCCTAAATCAAAGATAAGAACAATCCATTATGAAATTGCAGGGGTCTACACGATATCAGTTATGGTTAGGCGAATTTAGTTCAATATATGTGTACATCACATGTCTGGACATATCGGTTTATATAATGCAATGTACATTTCGGTTATAAGACATGATTGTTTAATAATGTGGTAATTTTTTTAGCTTTAACGAAGTAGTCGCAATCATTTGTTTCTCGTTGAATTACGGTCAAACATGTAAAATTTTTATATTCTTTTACCAACACTAATAAAGCCTATCCATGTAAATCGTGAATGGATTCATAGCAATATTTGTGGATAACCATTGTTTGAGAGACTTTAAAGAAGGACGACTAATCAAAGTTTAGCTAAACAAATGTTGTTACAAATCTGTAGATCCAGTTCCGTGGTTAATGACTCGCTATATATGATTGTCCGTCTCCAGTCAGACAATTAAATTGAATAATGGTCCGCACAGTGATAAACAAATTAATTTGTGTCAAAAGGGAGGGTATTGGCGAAAAAGAAACAATAAAATGATTTTTTCATACTTTTGTTTAAGATTTCATAAAGTCAATATGACATGTAAAACTAATGCATTACGCCCATGATCTTGTATATTGTGACTTCAATAGAGATATCGTAACGGTAACGTTACACTTATCCTATTGTTCATTTAATGCATTGTGATCGAGTTAAATGTGCGTACTGAAAAATTCAAACTACAATATATATATATACGGCGTTATCATGCGCAAACTTGTCGAAACACTCAACCCGTTTGCGCATTGAGCGGAAGAGGATATATATGAATCAACATGGTGAGAATTTTATTTGTTTATATATTAATAAACTAATTACATGATAGGCAACACACTGCCGTGGATACGATAATATAGATTTGTTGTGTAATTGTAATACGATCAGTAAGAGTTTGGAGGTGTTGTAACCTTTAGCTTAGGACTACCTCATCAGGTTATGATTTCTCTGACCAGTTTATATGTTGCATCATGATAATATTCATTTTGGAATAAAATGATAGCAGGTCTCTACGGAAGCTTGTTTCATCACAGCTTCTCGCGTATAATCGAGAATTTTCCTTTAGCATGACTAATTGACAGTTCCACCAATACTTGCGTTTCCTTTACAGCCAAAATATAGAAAAAAAAATAAGATCTAATATCTTATTATTCTGATTCTATGATACTGATGATATGTGCTTAAACCCTTGAACTCCATTGTTGTTTGATTACTCCGTAGGCAGACCAAATGACAGAAGAACACATTGCAGGTAAGCTATTGTCAAAACTAAAGTAAATCACCATTCGTTATAACAACTATCTCACCTTTACACATTGCAGGTAAGCTATAGTCAAATCTAACTCATCAAGTAATCACCATTCTTTATAACAACTATCTCACCTTTTGTGTTTCTCATTTACAATATATAACATGCATCGTAAAATCATTTACAAACGAGCAGTTTCTGAACTGTTGGTGTATTCTGCTGTACGATCATAATTCAGAATATGTAAATCCGACATTTTATCACAATTCTATATGTAAATATCATTTTATTTACAGAAAATATTATTTAGAATTTCATGAATGAACGGTTTGTTGCAAATATCATTTCGTATTTGTTTAACTTCGTCGATCTGCGCAACGTTTCAGTTGTCGTCTCGAAGGGTTAAATAACGGAATAGCCATGCTTCATGTAAAGTTATGGTTGGAAAGTGCTTCATGATGTAGCGGTGTTTATATTAATCAGAACTTTATACAGAACATAACACACTAGGTCAGTCCTCACCTTATATTTACTCGAATGCATTGTGATGTTCTTTATACTAGAATTCCGCGAAGCCTTCAGTCTGTTTGATAAAGATGGAGATGGTTTTGTGTCGTCTAAAGAACTGGGAACAGTGATGAGGTCTCTCGGTCAGAATCCAACTGAGGCTGAACTACAGGATATGATCAATGAAGTTGATACCGACGGTATGTTTTACACTACACAGACTTCTCATTATGTACTTATATGATGGATACGGTATTATTGTTACAGAATACCAAAATACCATGTGACGTGTAAAACAAACAAATTTAATAAATAATATAGCGAATTTTAAATTAATGCCTGTCACTCTTTATAACACTGGTGATGTAGTTGTGGCAAAAACTTTGTTAATTTCAATTGAAAGTACTTATGCTTAGTAGGCGCATATTGCAAATGAGGATGTGTTTCCATTGAGATAAGCTAAATCTTATATCTTACTCCTGAATTAAAAAAAATCCTCTTCCCCAAACGATAGTTGGATAGTGCCAGCTAATTTTACATTGTTTATATTTATATATATCAACCGTTGGATGAAACATAATGTTAAGTTTACAATACATTTTAAAACAGGCTTAATTGTGATGATTCTTTTCTTAAACTGAAGGTAATGGTACGATAGATTTTCCGGAATTTCTAACTATGATGTCCCGAAAAATTTTCGATGACGACAGTGATGCAGAGTTAAAAGAAGCCTTCAAAACGTTTGATTCGGATGGGAATGGCTTTATTAGTGCTGCCGAGCTACGACACGTTATGACAAACCTCGGGGAGAAGTTGACAGATGAGGAGGTGGAGGAAATGGTCAGGGAGGCGGACATAGACGGAGATGGTCATGTTAATTACGAAGGTAAGTGTTATATACTTCTACTGATATACAGATGGTTATACAGCAATAATTCAGTATTTTGCCGTTTACTTAAATTTCATATCAAACTATGATCGAGAGTAGAGTGTTGATGTTATTGGTAGTATATTTCAGTGTGATTGCACTGTAAAGTAGACAGGGATTTGCGTCGAAACAGAGCAAACACACTCTCATCACAAGCGTTGTGTGTATTGGGTAGAAAATAATCTACCCTTAAATCAACGTTTGACAGGATGTTGAGCAAATAATTGTTGAATTATAGATACTAACGAATCCACTTGATAAACTCTCTATATTTACTGAATATCCTTTCCAAAACACATTAATACTGTGAATGTCAGATACCAATACGTATTTCATTTATATAGGACTTAATCTCAAATTCTTTTTATGCGTCTTTTGGTCTGCGAAAAATCTAATCTGTTCAACTTTTTTTAAATTACAGAATTTGTGAGGATGATGCATACGTCCTAGGTAGTATTAAACCGTCAGATCATTGTGCTCCTTGGTAAGAATTCATCACACTGACATATATCACCAACACATTTCAACGAATGCAGCAGAAGTGATATCGACATTTCATTGCAGCAGGAAGTAAAACAAAAGTGAGTGTAAGATGATATATGGACGATTACTTTATACAATATCTCTAATGTGTGAGAAATTATTTTTGTTGACGAATGGAACCAAGACCGAGAAGGTTGTGTCCAACAGCAAAATAAAAACACGTCTACTCCTAAAAGGTGCACTTCATAGAAAAAAACCGGTTAAGCTTTATTTAGTGAACGAATTAATGTTTTTTGTTTTTGTAATTTAATATTTACAATTCATGCATGATTTACAAGATGAATGTTAGTGGTATATGTATGTTGATTCAAATGAAAACTGCATGTTGTTATTACAAGAAAATTACTCTGCGTCAAATAACAGCAGAGATTCTGTTTTGGGTAGTAGCATTCTGTTATGGTAATGACATCATTTATCTACTTTAACATAATGTGGACATCGTAATCGGCTTTCATTTTACGTACATGATATGTCATATAACATTGTAAATTATTAGGCATTTAAGCATCAGTAATTGAATTTAAAAATATCCTATATGCAACTGTGAACATATATCATGGAATATTAAAATAAATTGTAACTGCACATTACCTATATGTTGCCACTAAGCCTAATATATGATAATTTCCAATATTAACATTGTCAGTTAGGCTCTGACGTACTGATATCTTCATCAGAGTTCAAGAGATCACGAAAAATCCGGGTTTAGATCTGTGTGAAAATTTACTGAAAGAATATTGACATTTCCTTAAAATTGATAAATATGAAACTATATTCTAATTAAAATATTTTAAATGGACTGAAGTGTTGTTTCTATCTTTGTATGTCCGTCATCCATCTGTTATGGCAAAAATATGACAACCAATGTTTAAATCTTCATGTAACATTTGTGTTTTATTACAGAAATGGAATAAAATCGTTAATAATTCTCTTACTTTTAAATCTCCGGGATAAAGGTTCACTGTTTATTTTAAAAGTTTACAGGAGTTATTTCTCTTCACTTACAAAACCCCTATAATTATGTTATGCGTGAAACATAATGCTTTATTTGCAGTAGAAAGGGAGACTACTCTTTAAGTTATAGACGAAGAACTCCATGCAGATTTGTTGTTTACCATTGTTTTTTTATTAAGCATACGCCAGAAAGAAAAAAAGCAAATTCAAATTGCCTATTGTTGATAACAATGCATTGAATCTACTAGGTTGGGGTGAGGTTAAAACACCATATTTGTAAGCCTGGGTATATTACCTTTACTACTATGTTGGTGCGTAGTTTAGCCACCAACTTTGTAAGTCTGTGTATATTAGCTTTGTTGGGGAGAGGTTAAACCACCATCTTTGTAAGTCTGGGTATATTAGCTTTGTTGGGGCGTAGTTTAGCCACCATCTTTGTAAGTCTGGGTATATTTGCCTTACTAATATGTTGGGGCGAGGTTAAGCCACCATCTTTGTAACCTCGGGGTATAATACCCTTACTACTATGTTGGGGCGTAATTTAGTTACTATCTTTGTAAGCTTTGTATATTACCCTTACAGGCTTACAAAGATGGTGGCTAAACAACGCCCCAACATACAGTAAAAGACCATACACATTCTTTACGTAGCCCCAGTTTGTAGACAATGATATAAGTAATATATGCAAAACCAGTAGGATCTTATCTAAAATAATTCCCTTACAATTCCAGGTTTCATGCTGATATAGAGATATGAATGAAGAATGATAATGTACAGTGCCATCTTGAAGTTTTTACGTTATGTACCCTTTATATGTAAGAACTTTACAGTCGCCATTTCAAACTCAAGTCTATAAAACATCAAAGTGGAATGTTAACATGTATGTTTTAAATAAATTGCTTAATGTGAATACATGAGGACAATATCACATTTCTTCCCAATAGCATAATCATATATTATTTTTCTGTTCTATGACTTCACATATTATTCTAACATATTGATGAAAGAAATTGTCATGTAGGGACAATTAAGGTAGACCGTCCCCTCTGGTTTCCTCTGAAGAACTTCGTTTATTTTTTTATTTGTTTAATCTTTGGCATTCTCTGATCACGAAAATTACATAAAAAGCATATGTCATCAGGTTATTTTTTCTCTCATGTGAACTTAAAGATATGTGCGGAATTAAAGTATTTTTCAACTTCCCTTGATATGTAAAGCATATATCCATATCATATTTATACCTTCAGCATGAGCAATATAATTCATAACTTTATGAAATGATATAAGTTTCCCGTCATACAACGAAATATCGCAATTTCTAACCCAAATTTAGTGAAAAAACTTACAAAAAAAATCACGTCTTTATGTGAAAATGAATCAAATTTATCATCATTTAATAAAAATAAACATATTTCCAATAGGAATAGCCAATAAAAGGTATATATCATCACATTTGTTTTTAAATTATGACCGAGTTAGTTTCTCATACCCCGTATTTTTCGCTCTGAAATATGCGCATACGTATCAATCTTCAACTTTTCATTTTATCCATTTAGGATTTTTAAAGTTTTCTGTAATTGTTTTATTATATATACATACAAAATAACATACAATGATTACATACGTTGAGGATTTGAATTGTTTTCTATTAAATATTGCAATATTTGAAAGTTTATATGCATAATCCCAAACTTTTGGTTCAATTCAGTCCAATCCAACAGCAAATATATTAGCTTTTCTGAGGCAAATAATTTGCTCTCTGCGATTCTGAATTAAAATTGGCTATTTTCCGAAATAGCATGTTTTAAATTATGAGAAAAGGTTTTAATTAAATTAAAAATAAAACATATTTCCCATCAAAATTATATCCGCATATTGCTTGTCTGTTTCTGAATGTAAATAAGTATATGTTACGATGATATTGGCGAGTCTATCGAAACTCGAAAGTTTGCATTCAAAACACCACTAAGTTCCCTCGGCATCCATATTCTATGCGAATCAATATCTATCCAGCATAAAGATAGGTACACAATAACAAATGGTACGATCATTGTGTTGTCATATGTACAAACTGACGCGATTTTCTTTCTTTTTTTTCATTTTAGGTTCATGTGAATCCATGTGTAATCCATGTAATGTTTTAGAGAGCATTCTGATTCTTGGATTTTATTTTACACGGATTTTCAAAATTATACTATATATATATCAATTGTAACACCTTTAGATTGTTAACACTTGAAACGTTTCCAGACGAAATCCTTGCTTAAATAGCGATGCCAGAAGCGAGTTATGATAGATGGGTACGAAGAAATAAAGTGCATTAACCCTATCGGGTTGGCGACGTTATTGATAGCTTATGACTGTTCACTGTGAAGGGAGAATGTAGGACACAAAAGGTACGTGTGGAATGTACCGATGGAGGTACAAATACATAAACCAGGACTGTCGATTTGTTTAATCTCACTATAATAATTCGTACTTCGAGAGTAAGTTATTCGAAAAATATTATGACTCCCCAACCCCTTTTGTTTCACCGACAATATGGATTAATTTTAATTAAAAGGTTCCGCACATGTCTATCATTTTTAGACAGAATAATTGTCCTCTCTTACAAGTTTATAATTATTACTGTATCAAAGTTGTAAAATGTTTATCAACCGTTTTTGGTAGGCATTGACATCGGAATAGTCTAATATTCAGATTGTTAGTTATCCTCAGCAGTGTTTTCACATCTTATAATGACTCTTCAACAGATCATTTTATATTTTGTCCTTCATATTAACGTGTCTTATATGTGGTGTACTTGTGTAGCAGTTGATCGTGTACACTTTAGGAAACAAAAAGATTGTCATCAAGCCACACTAAACGTCATTGTTAAGTTATCTATAAAATTTATTTTGAGCGATTCTGTAGTGGTATTTAGATTTGGCATTGTCACATTTATTATAGAGTTAGGTATTTAACTTGTTTTAACAACGTACTCACTGCCAACGTGGTGGGCTGGAAAGATCAAGCATTATGATATTTACATAGTTTTAATAGTTTTACTGTCTTATATTCCTCAATACTAACAGCGCAGAGGTAGCCATCGCAAGAAGAATGGTAAGTATGTTCTAAATATTGCTTAAATTATGTCAAATTAGTATAAAAACCAAGAGGTCGAAACGTGATTTCCAATATTCTTTTATCTATTCGCGTTAGGTTAAACAGTAACAATTGCCAAGAGATAAACAAAATTATTAAAATTTGCTAAATTTCATGTCAGCGCTTTACAATATGTGTTAAAAACATAATACATTAATTTATGTCTTATAAGATGTTTTTGCATATTAAAATAAAGAAGGTTAAGTAATGTAAACACCTGGATCTTTTAAGAAACGTTTTTGACCATTGATCCGTGTGATTCAGGACATTTCTATAACGTGGCGTTACCCAAATTGGTACACTACCCAAAATGGTACACGTTTAATATAAATGAAGCAGAATTTTCAGTTTGAACTCTGAACTGACAATAATTGTCCTGCACAAAAATGAAGGTGCTTAATAGTAACTGTGACAATTTTCATATGGTATTATCTTTCATGTTGCTCACTATCCCTATTTAAACAAAAAATATGAAATTGCGAAAAAAAATCCGGTAAACGACGTCTTGCGACAAACCTAAAAGCACCATGTTTTTTTTACAACAAGGAAAATAATTGCTGAATTTGATATTTTTGACAGATATGTGACTTCAATAAACTAAAAAATGTTTGAACTTTCCTTAAATGAATTCAGACATTTTTATCAGGTTTAGACATTTATTATTCAAATCAAATAGGAGGTGTAACTTTCGGGAACTCAAATCTGCTAGCACACATGGATGGATTGGGAATGCTTCAAAGCTCTCTATTTATAACTATATGCACTGCTGACAAATAAACAAATAATGAAATTAAAGTTAAAGGCATCTATCTGTGGAATGGCCAGAGAAAATTTTAATTCAAGCACATGTTTGAAAATTTCAACAAACATCTTCAAAAAGTATACCAATTAGAGTAGCGTCACGTTATTTTTTTTATTTTATTATTTTTTTTTTATTTTTGTGCTAATGTTCCCTTCAGAATTCTTTTAAAATGTACACTTATTTGAATATTTGAACGTTTTCAGTCAAAATAATCCTTGATAATTAAACATATATGATAACTTTCATTGACAGATATGACACTATCAAAAACAAAAACGAGAGAAGATGATAAGTTCTTTTGATCTTGACTTGAAGATCATGAAAGTTGAAAACAAATTGAACAATATTGAAAGAGCGTTCTATACGTTACATTTGAAACTGATACAGGAATAAATGATAATTCAGTTTGAGATCGTTTCTTAGATTTGAATCAGATACATATTGTGATACTTATTAACTCATGGTTATATCATCTTGGTACATTTCCGTATAACGATACTCTTTTTGTTTTTTTGTTTAATTCCGTGTAACTGTTTTCTGGACGAGATTATGGAATTTTAACAAATAAGAATAAATAAAAACAAATGCTATAAAACCTTGTTATCAGTATTTTGCCATTGTCCAATGGGGTGGGTATGGTTTTATAGCGTTATCGTTTACTCAAGCATAAATATAAACATATCAGAGACACGTTTTTATCATATGTAAATGATAGGTTATGAGGTATAAAAAAGAATGGAAATGTGAATCGAAAATTTTACGAATTACTCTTTGTATAAACGCTTATTATTATTATTATTATTTTTTTATTTGTTTAAGTGTTTAAATGTCATAACAAATATCACTAACGACACATAAACAAACCATTCTATCTCAACATCAATGAGAGAGAAAAAAAAGGTAATACTGTCTCGATGAATAATTCGTGCGCATGTTTAAATTCTGGAACCTGTACTATTTCAACCACTGCCTGCCTACTCCCCTCTTAAAACATGTGGTGGATTTATACCTATTATCAAAGTAACTGTATTAATTGTCGCATAAAACAAATATGAATGCAAAATTCCATTAATTTGTTTTGAACGAAAAAATAGACATTTATTTACAGTTTGCACTGGCATGGACTCAATAACCATGCTTTCTAGTATCAACATTATCAGTGTATAATGATAGTTCAACACATGCGGCGATTCTGTTGTTACGTGAGAAGCCGTTGGCGTAGCAATGCGGCGGGAAACATCAATCGAATTTGTTGACGACGAAGGGAGAAAGAAAAAAATGGATGAAAAACTGTAAATATAAGGAACATAATTTTTGTTTTTTGTTGAGGTTATGAGGGTATATGATAATGATGCCCGTGTAAATTTTATGTAACCCGGCTTCCAATATCCAGTAGTGTTTTTCAATGACCGCTTTCCTTATTCTTGAAACTAGATTAGACACAGCTGCGTGCACTGAATTAACTGTTCTCTTTGATCATTGGTATAAATCTTAGCTGAAACGAAGCCAATTATTATCTAATTAATTACACTAATATCGCTATATTTATCTGTCGTGTGCGTACTGGGTAAGTCTCCAGCTATCATTACACTCATATACAGGCCAAGAATTACAAAATACCCAATGTATCAGATTAACCAGTTAACAGGCCGGATCTTTTGTTCATACCTTTTTATTATTGTTATTATAAATCGACTGAGAACACCCAACGATTATAGACAGCAGTAAACTAATGACCATAGTTAATCAACGAATATAGACAAACTAATGACCATAGTTAATCAAAAAACATACCTTCCAGGGAAGGAACGGGTGACTAACTGGGTTCATGTTTCAAGATATTTAAGCTTGTCTTTTCTGTCATGTTTCTTTGTGCAATGAATCAAAAATGAGGTCTGTCTCCAGTTTTAATCGGTTAAGTGATTTTGTTATCATGAAATATTATAACTTACAGTTTATCACGCAAGTGGTTCGTTACACCATTATGTACGGTCATGTACAACAGTATAATCATAACGTCATTACCTACATGCGTTGCCTTATACTCATGATTACGAATAATGAAAGTTTTCAAACTCGTTAAATAATCTCTGTATGTCACTAACCTATATGCTCGTGGCATATCTAGTTACATCCTCGACATTCTAGTGGTTACTATCATTGTTGGTATAGCAAACAGCAGAGCAAACCTGACGGCTGAGACAGGTAGCTCGATCCTTTGATGTCAATCAAAATATTCGAATAACGGTACACTGTGGTCGACTGTATGGCTTCGAAGTTAGACGTCGTTCGCTAAATATATCCACTCACGTACGATTCCTGATATCTTCTATGTTTAGATGTTAATCTTCTTTACTTTCAGTCTAAGTCACCAACAATGTGTGATGTTACTGTCACTACCTAATAAAACTTTTTTTTTATGTTTTCAGCCTAAGTTAAACGACAAGCAGAAGGCGGGTGAGTATCTAGGCAAAGTAATGTATTTGGATGGATCTGTATTAGACCTCATTTTTACATATTTAACTCTTTCATCCCTATGTAACTTTAGTAGACTTTACCTTTAATTGATCTGAACGAATCCATTGTGGTCTACAGTGGTGAAAGGGTTCACAAAATTATGTCAGTTTACTCGATGTTGGAGCTATGGTTGACCGAACAACATATCAACCGTATACGAGAAACTTTTAAATGCATTGTTAGAAAAGTTTGGCTATTTTCACAAAGACATAAGTATTTGCCAAAGCGATTTGGGTTTTCATTATCCTATTCTTTCCGGCGATTGGTTTCTTACATATGGGCATTTACCTTTCCAGAAGTGAAGTCTAAGTTCGACATTGTAGACGAGGATGGGACCAAATCACTGAACCTTAAAGAACTGAAACTCTTACTGTCTCTCCTTAACAATGCCAAGACAGATAAAGAGATGGAAATGTTTATGAATAAAGCAGATAGTGGAAGTAAGTTGGTTTAATTTAGCGACGTGTCCCATAGCAACCATTTGAGAATGCAATAGATAAAACGGTGGTCTGTGTGATTTTTGACACTCACAATAAAGAGAAAAAATGATTTGCAACTAAAATTGGACCAAAAAATGAAAGAATGAATACCATAGTGATTCTTTTTATGATATATGTCATATCCTGAAATTTTGCTGGGTTAGAAAATCAATTCACACATTATCATTTTCACGATTTTTAGAAGATGGCACTTTGACTTATGAAGAATTTGTACAAGCATACGCAGATGAGCCAGGACCCGTTGCTCTTAAAGATGAACTGAGAAAGGCGTTTAAGACCTTTGATCAAAACGGTGATGGTTATTTAGACAGTAATGAATTCAGAGTAATAATGATGAAGAAAGGCAGCGAAAGATTAAGTGAAACAGAATTTACCGATTTGATGAATCTGATGGATACAGATAAGGATGGCAAGATCTCAGTTGATGGTAAGCTTTTTTACTTTTTTAAAGATAGATCAATACTGGATTGTAACACAATTTTAACATAGAATGAAATCATGGCAATATGCCCCATTCCTGGTTAAAACCGCTAAATATTTTGTAAAGTTGACATGGAATAAATATGTGAGAAACATTAAAGTAAAATTACGTTATGTAGAATTTTAATATGTAAGATATGTGAATTAAGAAATGCATGTAGGTAATAATAAATTATATGCTTGAGATTTACAAAACTTGTAACGGAAAATGTTTTAGGAATGCTATACGCATGTCCCTTGCATAGTGATATATAACAGACCAGTTATATACGTAGCTGAGCGATATATCATTCGGCTAGTGCTCGGAGGTCCTGAGTTCGAGTCCTGATATGGCCACTACATTTTCTCCTCTCATGTTACAAAATTGGCACCCAACTAAAATACACACGTTGTTGGTATAAGGGTCTCGTGTGTCTTTGAGGGCGAAGAGTTTGAAAAAGGAGGGAGGAGTGTAGCGGGAGTGGACTGACCATGGGTCGATCATCGATGGCCAGCGGTAAAGCATTCGGCTAGAGTTCGGAGGTCCCGGGTTCGAATCCCGCTCTGACCACTACATATTTTCTTCTCCTGTTACAAGAAAATATCACTACCTAGTACGCCACGTGAATTAATACTGATTTTCTATCGGCTACATACATTGGTAATATGCTGTAATAGTTGTTCGGACTTATATCAAACCTTACTCCCGTATTATAGTACTGCAGAAATCGATATGTTGTTATGATATTATGTACGAAAACGTAAAATTGGAGATAAAACTGCGCGATATGTCTGAAGATATTTAAACGCAGAAATATAACATAAAGGTGATGTTCTTAACCTATTCTAGCCTAGTTACGCTCGACTCTGACACCAACCGACCAATCGGTATTATTATTAAGTAACGGAGCTATCAACAATCCCACTGATATAAATACAAATATATACTGATACTTGATAATTTCTCTATTCCAGAGTATATCAACTTTATATGTCCAGCGAACTGATCGCACAAACACACGGGAGGATAAATACATGTTTGTGATGATTCACAGGAATATGTCTGTTGTTGACTAGCATACTCAGGTCAGAATTATACAGCAACGGCATCGCGGACACTTCGAAACTGCTGATTAGACAACTATGATATGTATATGTACGCTAACTGCCTATATTAAACATGTATATTCAGTGTCTCTCATCTGAGTGTTGAGCTATTGTGTTTATATGTAACTAGCGTTTTGATTAAATGTTATTGTACATGTGTACTATTTGTTTATTGTGACATTTATTATCATAATGTGATATTTAAGGATTAAATTGTATTGTGTATTATGTTATGCAGATATAACAAAAATCTAAATAAACTAAATTCACCGCGAAGCTATTTAAGAAGAGAGTACAGAATACACATCTCTATAACATTTCAACACAGTAATAACATATGATTCCGAGACTCATATTAAATTATGTCTTCACCTAAAATTCATAAATAGCTTCGTAGCTTATTTGGATTTTCTGTTATATTTCTATAACATAAAAAAGAAATGATCATTAAATGCAAATTGGAATAGTGTCAGTCCATTGACAAATACCTCGCGTACTTTGAAAAGGTAGAATTCATCGAGCATGATAATTAACATTGTAAAGTCAATACACATTAATGTACGTCAATGGAATACATTGTTTGACCAATGACCTTGCAATGTACTAATTTTTCAAAATATGTACAAAATGAAACATAATTTTTAAGGTCACCACACATGTCAAGTTACCTCCCTTATTGCCAAGAATCAAAATGTTTCTATGTAGATATCCACGGCTGATTTGAGTTTTAAAAAATCATAAAATGTGAAACCTATGAAAATTTAACTAATCAACGATTCCATGTCATTAGTAATATCAAAAACTTTGCGTTTTAAAAATCAAGAATTAATTTTTCTTTGTTTTCATACTAAATCTGGCTTTCTGGATGGCCAATACGTTTTTTGGATACCACTATGAAAAATATCCGAGAATGGTGCGACGTTATCTAGTCCGCTAAACCTGCCTATATTATTAGGCTTTTTTTTTATTTTTTTTTTATTTATTTATTTTTTTGCCTTATATACAGTCAGCTCGCGGTACCTCTTAAAAATGTGAAGTCGTAGGCCAGATTTGGCCTATGCTACGTCAGCGGCATATTTCTAATATATCGTCCATGCAATGCCGGGAAAACGTACACATACCTATATATTGGGATCTTATGTACTCCACTGCCCCCATGTTACATCCCAATTATGAAATTAAACAACTCTGCACAATGAAATACTTCCGAGACCCTTCTATTTCATACATTTGTAATGGCCGCCGTATACACATTTAGTAGAGCAAACGGCAGCCAATCAACTTCGCTTCCGGTTTTATTTTTAAAAAACCAAGTGTAGTTGAATAAGAAACAAAATTCTACTGTGAATATCGACAAACAGACAAAATTACAAGGTAAATAACTGGACATTGATGTACTTGTATAGTCAACCATTGGTTTAAACCATACGCCAGTTTTGATTCTGACACAGGAAATTTCAATATATTTACAAAATGCAAGGTGCGTGTTATCCATACAATATTTTATATCGAATCTACGCCAGTCTTGTTTGTAACGTTTTTGCACTAAGTCACGGTACTTTAAACTCTGAGATAGATCAAGAATAGTCTAAATATAAAATCTACTTTGAAATACATCCTTACTGGTTAATATATAACACAGCACAGTGACCTTAAACGCTTCTTTTACTAAAAAGAATTAACATCCGCACAAAACGCCCCATGTATGCTTCTCTTTATATATGAACTGTTGTTTACAGTACTTTAAATTGAGCTATCAATTATCTGTGATGAAGCACATAGATTGGCAATACATCTTACTGGGCCACTAAGTATAATGTAGTTACATGTTTTGTTGTTGTCCTGATATACAAACATAACAAACAGTAAGATGTGGTTTCTAGTTGTGGTCGCTTTCATCTGCTGCAACACTAT
This sequence comes from Argopecten irradians, assembly GCF_041381155.1. NCBI lineage: Eukaryota > Metazoa > Mollusca > Bivalvia > Pectinida > Pectinidae > Argopecten > Argopecten irradians. The sequence goes on along the minus strand of NC_091134.1, from coordinate 814,964 downwards.
CCTCCAACCGACTGCCTCCGCCTCCCACATCCATGGCCACCTTCAACTGAATTATAAAAGTCGGCCTGCAGTAGGTAAGTAACAATGCATTGTTTACATGTTCTATCGTTAACATTTTGGACATCAGTGGATCTACCTTAAGTTTGTAACTACTCCAGAGGGAGAAAGTGTATAATCTAAACAGTACAAATGTCTCTTCTTGTACAAAATATTCGGCGTCTTGGTCATCCTCACCTCAATATGTATCGAGAAGTTCAAGACGGATTTTACTTTTTTTATTTTTATTTTTTTTTTTTTTTTTTCAAACAATACATCAATTTTACATTCATCACATAATCAGTAGATATGAATACATATGAAGTTTTGTTTTATGTATACCTTTCACTCTGCCATTCTTTCATGCACCATTATAGTTATATTGATTGGGATAGAAAGGGAGGAGGGAGAGAGAAAAAATGAGATCAAATAAAGATTAAAGAATTGGGAAAGAAGGAATGATAGGGTGAACTAGAATGAAGAGAGATCATGAAGAATAAGTATTAAATGCAGATAAATTCTTATGTGATACACCGTAAATAAACCCATGGAAACAGGGGTAAAAGAAAAGAAAGAAAGAAAGAAAGAAAGAAAGAAAGAAGGATGGAAAAAATGAAAGCAAGAAGAATAGTCATTTTTTCTGATAGTGAGATTGAATAAAACATTACTGTTAAACATCCCAATTAAATTCAAGCATGACACCACATGTACGTAAGACAACAAATAAATATATACCATATTTTAATATAATAAATGGTTGGTGATTTGCAAGTTCTACCAGCTTAAACCATTTTTTCCAATCTTTCTAAAAGTTTTTTCTCCTTTTCCATAAGATATATATCTTTGAACATAATGATATTCTGTAATAGTTTAAAAAGAGCCATTACATTTTAAGAACCATGTAAACATGTAAATATAGAGTTTAATAAAAAGAACAATTTCATTATATACTCTTTGATATATGCCGTTATTATTAAGTTTTACAAAAAAATAAAAACATTTTTTTTTAATTGCAAACGGATTAAACAGAACATCTAAAAGATTTTCAAAATTAGCTAAAAAGTTCTGAACTTCAGAGCATTTCCAAAATAGATGAATGATCGTCTCCATTTCTAAAGCACATAACAATTAGAGAGACTAATTTAACAAAGATAAATGTAATTTTTTAGTATATATATATATATTAAATTCGGAACGGAAGCCACTGAAGTTTAGTATTATTGATAGACATGAAGGGTTTATTATATCTATATTTCCATGTTTTTTTTCATAGTCAAAAGAGGTTCCCCAGTTATTACGGTATTAGTTTTGACTAGCACTCTATAAAAATTTTGGCCCCCACAATTTTTTTTTCGATATAATAGAAATTTACATTCTTCATAATAGCCTCTGGGGCTCCCCAGGCACTGATGATAGAGGTTGGCGTATCGAAGAGTTTATTGATAAAAACAACTTGTGTCTTTATAACACCAATGGCCCAACAGACTTACACCCTGCCTCTTGATCACCTACACACATTGATCTGTCGTTGTGCCATCCATCAGTTCTTCTGGATTATGATTGAAGGGTCAACGTTGATCTGTGTGGGAGCGATCACTTTCCAATTATACTAAAAACATAGGGTCTCCTAAACTTGAGGAGTGTATTTCTCGTTGGAATTACATCAGGCGGACTTGGTTCAATTTAGGATCACATCTATCGCTACAGAAACTATGCCAAAATCCGTGCCAATACCTACAAAGTTCCTTCTCCCAAATGATTCATTTATCAATAGATCTGGTAGAAATGAAGCCCTGAGGTGGTACTTGGCTTCGCCAACCGTCTCAAAATATAACATTTTAAAAATTGGAGGGCAAAAGTTCGAAGGTCTATCAAATCCGACAAGAAGAGTACTAGGAAAGAGTACGTCTCAAAAATTAATTTCAATACATCCTCAAAGAAAGAAATATTTACACAAAATCAAATGCTCATACCAACATTGGCATTAGAATTTCAAATTTTTTGCAGGAACTTAATATAAATTTCGACACCATTGGCGAGTACACCGTATCGGATATACCACCATGGCTCATTCAGACACCTAATATCAATTTATCTCTTCATTAGAAGGCAAAGTCCAGTGCATTACGCGAAAAACACAAATCCTTCTTTCGTGCATTGAGCTTTCCCTGACCATGTTCAGATCTATACTGACGGCTCAAAAGATGGTGATAATGTGCGGCAGCATGCTGTACATCTAACCACTGTTCCTCTATCCGACTCCCGGGTGATGCATCCATTTTCTTTGCGGAAGCATGTGCTATCAGTCTGGCGCTTGACCATGTCGAAGAACACCGCATTAATAAAGCAATCATTCGTTCCCGCTCTCTTTCGGTCCTTCAGGCTTTGAAATCAAGAAACCCTAGAAACACATTAATCCAAAATCTTTTGAATCGAACATTTCGATTTTCTTCAAAACTCAAATTACTTATCTCTGGATTCCCAGTCATGTGGGTGTAAAGGGGAACCAAAAGGCCGATAAAGCATCTAAGACTGCTCTTCGCCTAGCACAAACAGATTTGAAACTAACATACACTGACTTCAAACCTTCTTTTCAGTCAGCTATCAAACACCATTGACAATAAAGGTAGTCTACCGCAACAAACAATAAACTGTTTAAAATACAACCTACACCTAATCCTAAACTGTCCAGTCGGAGAGACTGCAGAGAGGAAGTTGTTGTCTCTCGGATTCGAACTGGACACACATATTTTACACATTCCTATCCATTGAGAGGGGAAGATCCTCCTGTCAGGCATGTGATTCTCCTCTCACAGTGAGCATATTTTAGTGCACTGTATTGATTTTAAACACATACGAGATAAGTACTATGATGTCTCCGACATGTACACCTTGTTCCATGTCGTTAGACATAATCGCATTTTCAATTATCTGAAGGATATCGGCAATTTAAACAAAATATGAACGTTTTCTCATCTTATCATCGTATCAATTCAGCATTTCATCGTTTCATCAACATTATGCATGAGTTTTCTCATGTGTATAGCCAAAACTATTTTATTCCATGCAGCTCTTTTTAGAGCAATAATTGCAATAATTTGTGTTTTAGTTATTACTTGCTTTTTCTTATCCTGATTTTTAGATGCAATCATTGTTTATATCCTGATATAATGCTTGACTTGAAGTTTCGCTCTAAGTGACCTCAGTTGTATATTACAAAATTCATCGTGTAAGTAATGAACATGAAGAATCACTTTTTAACAGGTCTCGTATAATTAACTGGGTTTTTTGTTTGTTTCCATGTACCATGGGATAGCCAAGAGGCCGCAAATTTTGTACATTTGTACTGTTTGAACTAAAGTAGGTTCGGTTGTAAATAGTTTGTGTATACACAACTGTTACATTTGTATTCTTCAAACTCGGAAAAAAACTTATTTCCACAGAAACATGTAAATATTCAAAGGCTTCCAAGGTTTGGGAAAATGTGCCCATGCAACCCAAACAGGAGGTCTCTCACTCATCACACAAAGGCGTCAATTACTTGACCATATGTGAGACGAGTGTTTGTTTGTTTGATTATTTTAACGTTCTATTAACAGCTACGGTCATGTAAGGACGGCCTCCCATGCATGCAGTGTGTAGCGTGAAGTGCGAGGTTTGTGTTTTGTGTGACTGCTGTATGTTCGTGTTGTGTCTTCTTGTATGGTGGAACTGCTGCCCTTTTTTTAGTGCTGTATCACTGAAGCATACCGCAGAAGGCACTAAGCAACACACGCCACCGGTCACATTATACTGACAACGGGCGAACCAGTCGTCCCACTCCCTGTATGCTCAGTGCCGAGCAGGAGCAGAAGTACCACTTTTATAGACTTTGGTGTGTCTCGGCCAGAGGACAAAACCAGAGCCTTCCTCACAGGGGCGAATGCTCAACGACTCTTTGACTCAATACATGCATGTTATCAAGTCTAAATAAAGTCTATTATTATTATTTACTTATTATTATTCATACCGTAACATCACATACCAATAACACTTTCACTCATTCTTTTATGCTGTCAATTTATCAACCCAAAAGAAAATCGCAGATTGGTATTTTCTTTTCTGATTTCGTCTTTTCCTGCTTATTGTTAATTCAAAGTTCACTTCAATCATTACTTATTTTCCAGCCGCAGGCCTCGGTCCATCTATACCGAGAAATGGAATGTGCTCTCAATGCTGTTTCCATGGCGATGCTTATTGTGAATACTTGGGATGTGATACCAACTGTAATTACCAAAGAAGGAGGCAATACACTGGTTCTAGACCTTAGTCTCAAAACAGGTGTTCGAATGCACATTTTATCTTTAAACTATTAATGCTTATAATGTTCTACGTACTACTTTTACGTCCATTTGTTTGTCACTGAAATGTTAAGCCACAAAGACAAAAACGCTGCCATTCAATAAACGTCACTACTATACTTTGATTATATTCTACGTCATATAGTAACTTGTAAACAAGAAGTAAGAATAAAGTATATTTTGCATATATTGATCACCTTAACTATCCGGAGGGGTAATGGAACAAGGAGGTGGAAGGTTAGTGACAGAACGTCGGGCATCCTGACTAATACACAACTAGAGGCAGAATGTCAGACATGTTGAAGCACAAATAGTTAACCTACTATCAGATTTTAACACTCATTCATTATTATCAACAGGTGAAAGGAACGCAAAATATTTCGCACACATTTGTCAATTTTATTTAAGAGTTCCGACGATCGGGAACTTCGATATATTCTGCATCAACATCCTTATACTGAGGGCTAAGGTAAGAATTACCAATGTATATATAGGCAGTGTTCCGTTACCGCGTATACCACTAATGATTCTGTGTAGTTGACCGATTCTGACTGTAGGTCGGATGTTCTATCCGGATATTTTTTCTACTTTCTCCCATCTCCTTTAAGTGATACGTCACTAACTAAAAAACAAAATTAATCTAGTTGTCGTTAGAGACGTAGTGTTTAAAACATTAGGAGCCTTAACCGAAATCATCCGAGTCCCTTTCAGCCTTTTGGGTAAGAAGATCATTAGCGCCTATGAAACTGGTATTTACGTAAGCAATGAGTTAGGCATTTTTGAACATACACTTTACCAAGTCAAACCTTGACGAATTGATGTCATATAATGAACTCAAGCTAATAAAACTCTTTCTGTTTTGACAACACATCTGTTTAAGATTTTTAGATATTAAATCAAACGATGTTTCCCTCAATATTTAGTAAATCTTTGTTCATGGCTTGAACATTGAACATGTTAATATCCGGTATAATGAACATCGGGGCGTTATGATTGAAGGTTCCCGATTGTTCCGATCGATTTATGAAATGTTGTTTGATGCATCATTGAGGAGTCCGTATATACAGTGTACTCATAAAAATGAAAATTGATAAACCAAACTTTAAAGATGCTCCACCGTCGACAGAGCATAAATGATATTCATCATTTGAACAATAATTGGTGTTTAATCATGTATATATATGTCTAATTAACACAAAAACAATATGAAATAATTTATTTTGCCATCGGTGCATGCGCAATCAGAACTTCATTCCATATAGAATATAGTGCCATGGATTTTTTTCTGGATGCATTTAAATATTTTTTATATCTTAAACTTAGAGTAAAATTAGAAGCTCAAACTTTTCAATGGTGGCAATGGTGGAAAGTAAGTAACTTTTGTAACTGAATAAAAATACTAAATCGTCTGCTCTTGTTTTTGAAAGTGAAAAAATACCGTTTGTCAGCGGTGGAGCATCTTTAAAGGTCTTTCTCAGTGAGAATCATTTTCCCACGGTTAATAGGAATCTCCCACACCGAAATATTAACATAACCGAACACCCAAACAGGCTTTAAGAAGTCAGATAGTTCTTATATAAGTTACATTGTATATAATTTACATCCTTATATAAAAAAAAAAATCGCTGTTGTTGATTTAGGTCTATTAAGTTACATAAGGTGAGACTACGTATGCCCTTTTGTTTTAATAAATCTGATAAGGTTTCATTGGACAAATCAATCAGTAACCAATGTCTACTACATCAATGAATTCCTGTCAGATAAGTAACAGCACATTGCAGCACATTCCTCATCAATATAGTGTCATTCTCTAGTTGACTTTTAACCATCCAATGCCGAACTGTACATTTTGAATAATTTGTTTTGAAACAATCAGTAACAAGCTAAGCTATCTATTTGATAAGTATATCTAAATTTACAAACTGAACAGGTTGGAGAGACCATTGGTTGCATAGAGTCACCTATCAGAACTGTTCTTGTCGACATGGAATAGTAGAAAGCTTGGCCCCTGAAAATAAGAGGTAATGTACATAGGGATCACACCAAGTACTTTTGGATGCTAGTAATAATTGACCAAACTCCCCCCTATCTCCAACGATGCAACAACAAAAGTAAATAATCGCTGTACATTTTGTACCTGTCCTTGTACTGATCTTTAGTCATACACATTCATTAGTAATGAAGAAGTTGTCCCTGAATACGCTTTTTAACAAAGAAAAAAAATGGAGAACGTCATTATTTCTAATTATATCAATTTTATTTGTATAAAAGGCATATTAAGTAATAAATAAAATTCGAATAATTCCATTTATATAAATGTAAAATGTATAGGAAACATATAAGGACGGAATAACTAAATATTTCACTTGATAGATAACAGAAATATGTACGTATGTTGGATGGCGTTACCATACATGTCCATTATCAATGTATGTTATGCCGTATTAATTGTTATTTTTGATAACGTTTCTCTGTACATTGTATTTTATTATCTCGGTTAACTGTAAAAGCATGTCTGTCATTTGGACGGCTCAACAGTGTTTAACATCCGTTCTGTATAGATAAAAAGAGATGTTTCATCCAAACAACGTAGAGGAAATTTGACTTAAACCAGATTACATCTGATCAGATCACATCATTTCTCCATGTCTAGCAGGATTTCGCAGAATTCTGTAAAGAAAATATAATACATATTTTAACATAGTTCGGCTATTCAGGTTTGAAATGCCAAAAGAGCATCTGAAGTGCATCCAGTTTATTATAGATAAACCATACTGTACAATGAGTATAACAATTGCTTGACAGAAAAATAGCATTTTGTTTATTTCTATTTTCCTAAATATATAGTTATGTAAAGTTTGCATTTCCTGTTGGGTAGTTCAGCAGGGCACACTCTATGAGCACCTTAATAAATCACTATCCACAGACATATAGAGGATACCGTTTATAGTAACTCTATGAGTACACTGCCATTTACCTTCCCAGTTGATCTGTCCGTCGTGATCTGTATCCGCCTCATTGATCATATCATCAGCTTCCTCATCGTCCAGCTTTTCGCCGAGTGTGACCATAATATGCCGCAAGGAGGCAGCACTGATAGTACCAGTTCCTTCTTTGTCAATCATCTTGAAAGCAGTCCTAAGCTCCGCCTCCTTATCCCTCTCCTTACTGAGTCTTTTTCCACACACACTCAAGAACGACTTTAAGTCTAGTATACCTGTGATTTCACTTTCTGTAAAAATTTGATAATTGTTTTCAATAGTCATTTTAACTCTATATGTCCAAAAATCTATATCGAGTACTATATTTCCAACCCGAAGTTTAACTGTGCGTCTGTGTTCGTGTTCTAAAACACTGATGAATTCATAAATGTGCATCTATTAGATAATATTTGCTCCGGGTGAACTTTTCCTTAAAAGAAAACACTTTCAATATGCATGTCACAGAAAACAGATGAACATCATATACAAAATGTAGTCATATTGTATTGTGTAGCAAATTCTACCCGCAATCAGACCACTTGTTCATGTTTCAACTGATACTAAAACTTAACTATCATGTGCAGAGTATCCTAACCTAATCCGTTGATAGATTAAAGATCAACATATTAAGTATTTTTCTTGAAGATATTATAATCTGGTATCATACCAACGTAATTAATACACATATAGTTTGATATTGTTGTCGATTACAATATGTTTAGTGCTCCTACTTTTCCCTGCTGATTTAGGTGGAGATGCTGGTGGTTGCTCTCCTTCCGGGACCTCTGGGGGTGGCGCCGCTTCCTCGCCTTCCGGTGGCGCTGGTTTCGGATCAGGAGGAGGGACAGCTTCAATAACATATATTCTTCATAAGATTTAAAACCAATCATATTCTTAATTCAAAAGACGGCGTTAAGATTAAGTGTGTTATTTATTGTCATTGTCACTTTTATGATTTAAAGACTATATATTTCATGCGATGAGAAAACAAATTACAATTATTTTGATCTGTCTAATAACTTGTACATATTCCAACATTAATATCACTGCAGTAAAATTAACTGGACTATTTATGAAGTTTAAGCTATTTTTGGCCTCAAATCCGTGTTTTTCAAAGTTACTATTTGGTTGAATTGTTGAATTTCAAACGTCGAGTACATTCCGGATACAACTTCCATGATAATAATATATCATTATAGTAGTATATAACCAATGGGATCCGTTCTTAACACCCAAATATTATGTTAATTTGACAGTTGTGTCAATATTGGCCATTTATGTCATCTGGAAATCGTAGAGTGCATTCTTCAGCAAACGTTATATTTCTCCTGAAGCCGTAACATAATTTATACGTATTTGGATGGTTACTACATGAATGCAAAATTAGAACTACAATTATACACTTGAATCAGGTATATGCTCTAAATATTTGAAATTTAACAACTTGATTTCGTATTTTTAAAATTGGTGGATTTGGGAAACAAAAGGGCCCAAATCATTATGAATCCTTTACAATTGTTGGAATTAATCATCAATTCATTAACTATATATCATGGGTATGGTTGTATGAGTTATATTGAGTTTGACTTTTCTGTCTTTTGTATCGTTACGTATAAAGGGAAATAACCAAAATCCTTGTAAGTCTATAGTGCCATATTTGTATGTTTACATTATATCACTTAGTACACAACGCTCAATCATTTCATACCCGAGATAGCAGGGAAAACGTTTGCCAATCATAAATAACTTTGCAATTACTTGTGGATATTAATCTTACTGATAGTATATATAACAAAAACTGTCAATAGACAATTTGATCGGCTTTTCACCAACAAGGAATTTCGGTCAAGGTAATTCATCTTAACAAACTTGTTAACGTAGCCCGTGATAGCAACATGCCTTAGGTCCAATTTCAGGTCTCTAGGCCTTGACAAGAATTGTTTAAAACATTTTAGGATTTTCGCCCCTGTGACTTTGGATATAGGTCAAGGTCAATCATATTTACAAACTTGGTAGCCATTTATGTCGGCATGCTATAGGCCCACTATTAGGGCTTTTAGCCTTCTAGAACTTCACAAGAAGTAATTTGAATATTTTAGAATTGTTGGTCCATGTGAGCTTGAATGAAGATCAAGGTCATTCATATTAAGAAACTTTGTAGCCATTTATGTTAACATGCCACAGATCTAATATAATGTTTTTGGGCCTTCTGGAACTTGAGAAAATGAACTTTTTGAATTTTGACCCTTATTTCCAACCGTAGTTACGTATTTATTAACTCGATTTCTGATTCTACATAACTTATCAAAAACAGAGAGAAAATCGTTAACGAGATATTAAAATAGGTCTAAAACCGAAAGTGAGGTAAAAGCGGCCACATTGGACATAAAAAACGCTGTTGTCACACCTTCAACTCGTGCCCTAATAGACACGTTAATAGATGGTTTCATCGAAAGGTGAAGGTGAAAAGCCCTAACAAAAACAGATAAACAACTAATGCTGTATATAATCAAACTGAACTGATCACAACAATCACGTATTTATAATGTTTCTTACCATTAGATATAGCGTTTATTTCTAACATCATATTATCTAGTTCGGCCTCTGTCGGCTGTTCCCCTAATGCTCTCAGCAGTGTACCCAACTCCTTCAGAGGTATGGTACCTTTGTCTTCTAAGTCGAACATACCAAATGCCTCTTTTATTTCTGAAATATGAATATTGATTAATAAGGGATTTAATGTGAAATGTTTATTGTTTGCTTGATAAAAGTATAGGAATTCGTTTTAATCCAAACAAAGCATTAAAGTAAAGTCCAGAAAATTTATTGGAGATGACTTGTTGATTATGATGAAAAACATAATTAGCTATAATTTCAATCTATATACAGTATCAATTAGCTCTGCAATTCAGCTGTATCGAGCGCTCTGTTATCAAGCTGTCTTGGCTGCTTTGCTTTTAAGTTGTATTGGGCGCTCTGTTATCAACTTGTCTTGGGATCTCTGTTATTAAACTATCTTAGGCGCTCTGCTATTAAACAGTCTTGGGAGCTCTGTTATTAAGCTCTCTGAGGGTTCTGTTATTAAGCTCTTTTCAGTCCTATATTAGTACAAAGTTGAGATGTCAGTAGATCTATCATCTGGTCAGAATATTTCTGTCAGAACAATATTGTTAGCGGCTTCTAAACATCAAAAGTAATGTGATACGTACCTTCTAATTTGTCATCATCCAGAAGGTCCGCCTAGATAATAAAGAGAAAAAATTGTCAGTTTGGTGTAATGGTTATATACCCTCGGCACAAGAACAATGATGATGGAACACTCATGGAGTATTTTAATGGGATTTAAAACACATTTACACTAACATAGAAATTAGACCTGCTGGGGTCATTTGTTTAAAAGATGGTCACTGTTAACGACCATTTTCAAATTAAGATAAAACCATAGTCATTCAGATCCCCCGCCAATGGAGATATCAAAGCTGAAGTAAGTTTGATTGTGGAGACTTATGTGTATGAAAAAAAAACAGGAAAAAGGAAGTTGAGCTAAAGAAAGATGGAGTATAATTCAAGTAGAGCGGGGCTGCAATTGTTGAATCAGGTATACAGCCTTGACATTTATATTGAGACTATATACACAAAGATGGGTGGAGTTTTGCAAAGTAACATTTACCATGATATTTTCAGCTTCGCGAAAAGTCAAAAATGAAACCTAAAAAGGTACTACTAGACCATAAAAAGTTTCTATGAAGTTTCGTGGAATATCTCTGCTAGTTTACAGCAATGTTTCTAAAAAAAAGTGCAAAAAAGTGAAAACCTAAAAATAGGTACTACTAGACCATAAAAAGAATGTGTCTATGAAGTTTCGTGGAAATATCTCTGCTGGTTTTAGAGTTGTGCTCCGGAAACGATTCTTACACAAAAATCTGCCATTTTCAGCAATGTTTCCATTGTTACAGAAAAAAGTACAAAAAGTGAAAACCTTAAAATAACAAAAGGCACTACTAGACCATAAGACTAATGTGCCTATGGAGTTCTGTGCATATATCTCAACCGGTTTTCCAGTTATGCTGCGGAAACGAATCTGGTACAAAAATATGATATTTTCAGCAATGTTTCCATGGTTACGGAAAAAGTGCAAAAAATGAAAACCTAAAAATAGCAAAAGGCACTACTAGACCATAAGAACAATGTGTCTATGAAGTTTCATGGAAATATCTCTGCTGGTTTTAGAGTTGTGCTCCGGAAACGATTCTTACACAAAAATCTGCCATTTTAGCAATGTTTCCATGGTTACAGAAAAAAAGTACAAAAAGTGAAAACCTTAAAATAGCAAAAGGCACTACTAGACCATAAGACCAATGTGTCTATGAAGTTTCGTGGAAATATCACTTCTGGTTTTAGAGTTATGCTCCGGAAACGAACCTGGTACAAAAATATGATATTTTCAGCAATGTTTCCATGGTTACGGAAAAAATGCAAAAAATGAAAACCTAAAAATAGCAAAAGGCACTACTAGACCATAAGACCAATGTGTGTATGAAGTTTCGTGGAAATATCTCTACTGGTTTTAGAGTTATGCTCCGGAAACCATTCGTACGGACGGACAGACGGACGGACCCATTTGTATATCCCCCACCAACTTCGTTGGGCGGGGGATAATAAAATTATCTCTGTTAGCGCTAATTTTATAACATAATTTTAATCTTTACGCATTTGCTGATTTTAGTGTATAATTAGTTTTTCATTTTACATGTTTTAAAAGGATTTAACATTTTCATGCAGCATTTTTATGAAACGAAGAGAGATAATTTCGTGTGTAAGTTAATTGGGTAGTACTATCATTCGATGGGGCACGTGAAATGTTGAAAAAAAATCATTACAAATAAAAAGTATATTTTAAAGATTGAAAACATGTTCGTTGAGCATAGTTATTTTTTTAAATATTACTTTTATACAAAATAAATAACGACAAATGACTTTTATAGCATTATACAAATTAGTTTTCAAACCTGTTTTGATACTGTCATTGTGTAAATGATTAACGTACTTAATTCGACATGGTATTTACTTTTCATCGCGATCGCGGCACCGCTTACACGAAATTAAAAATACCAGTTAGACCATATAATGTTAACAGACAGAAACAACCATATCATTTTCAGAGTACAGTTATATATCAGAGTTACGTAACAAGTCATTATAGCTCTTGTTACCTGTAGTTTTTTTTGTTACCTGTATTTTTCTTGTTACCTGTAGTTTTCGTTACCATTACTTATATACATGAAAGCTGCTACAATGTTGTGATAACACGCCTTGATATATTGCCATAAGATAGTCCCTGTATGTGATTTTAACCCTTTGTAACGGAGTGGATCGTATTACAGAACTTAGTACTTAAGTAAATGGCTGGTATAATAAACGCCTTACAATACCTTATCCATTATTTACCTTTCTGTCTCATTTATTATATATACGGTCGTCAATAGTAATCGCTACAATACAGATACAATATCAAGTTTGTGTGTGTAAACTTTTTAAAAGCTGACTAATAAAACAACTAACAAATAATACATGATATCCACTGTCAAACCTGCCTTAAGAGGCCTTCCAATGACAAAATTAGGTCATATAAGACAGGTGCTAATTAAAGACAGGGTCACTAGTTTTTAAAGATGAAAATACTTCATTTTTAAACACAATTTATATTTACTTATAAACAATTCCATATTGACAGAAATAACGTACATTATAATGGTACATTGTATTTCTAGATTGAGTAATGTACTCTCATAAAGTGGTAGTTTCTGTTCCCGCTTAGCGCTCAGCATACAGGGAGTGGGACCACTGGTTCGCCCGTTGTCAGTATAATGTGACCGGATGGAGTGTGTTGCATGGTGTCTTCGGTGGCATGCTTCAGTGATATAGCACTATAAACGGGCAACAGTTCCACTATACAAGAAGACCCAACACGAATATATCGCAGTCTCAAAACAAGCACTACATGGGAGGCCGTCCTTACATGACCGTAGCTGTTAATATGACGTTAATTAATCAAACATACAAAACAAGTACTCTCGTACAGTTATATTTTATAACCTGTTCAGAATGCATGGCTGATCTATCAAAATATTAATACATAGTAGTGTGTACGTAAATATAGTAATTTTGGATAGCGTAGTTGTTATATGACGCCTAAAGGCTGTCGTAATGAAGAGTGACAATGTAGTGATTCTTCACCGGTTTTATAGTCATATAATAGTTACCAGTCCGTGAATAGCCTCCATACATTTATAATGATGTACCCTGTCTTTAGTATTGTTCTCTAGGACTCCATGCATTTATAATGATGTACCAGTCTATGGTATTTGTCTCTAGCGACATATCACGGAATAGACTACGTTTTAAAAGACACTGTAGTGCGATAACTTTAAAAGAAACTTATTTCATCGAGATTGATAAACACAATATCCACAACATGCGTTAATGTTTACATCGAAGATAAAATGCGGATCTGACTAAAAGGTAAACAGAGAATTAACATAGAGACCCCTTATACAGAATCGAGCGACAGGCCATCTTGGTACTTGTTTTTATGCCCATCAATTGACCAAAATAAACTTAAATTTGAAATATAGGTTTGGTTTCGTTTATCATATATCAAATTATGAAGGTCGTAAAATAAGTCACATCTCAACATATTTATGTAATGCCTGATATGTGATCATGTCTGTAGCTAGTGTTAAAGTGTAATGTTAGCACAACAAATCACATACTACTGCTATTTACAGATTTTATATTGTGTATATTGAGTTTAAGATAACAACATTCAGAGTCAGGCATTCCTAAATATGGTCACCTGAGTACACTCACATGTCAATGAATACTGATATGATATTACAGATCGTATTGGTACGTTTTTAGATTAAACCGTTAATATTTAACCCAATGCAAGTGTGTCCATTGGAATACGTCTTCTTAATAATAACGTAGAAATTTCTACCTTAAAAATACAGGATTAACGGAGATAATGCAGGCAAAAGGCCTTACTGAAATACAGCGATATCACAGACAAAAATAGCTTACCATACTGACGGCTCTTTTCTTGTATCTGTGTTGAAAAGTTTAAATAAATATGGATATCGCTGTACTGTGTACAGCTGACATGGTGATCCTCGACGGTATATTATACACTAGCCACAAGACAAAAGACTCGCCAGATATTTAACATACCCATTGTTGGTCGGTTCTATACAAATGATTATCATTACAATAAAGCACTATGTATGGAAGCCTAACAGTGATGGTTCGTCAGAAGGAACATGTTAACCCAGGGAATGCATTTTGTTTGGGCTGTAATCAGCTATTCAATTTTTTTTTTATTTTTTTGGGGGTATGTTTTAAGGTTTAACGTCGTATAAACAAGCATCCAGGGCCATTTAAGGACGTTCTCTCGTGTGCCTGTATGGTTTGGAAGGCAATTGCAATAGTGGAACCCATGCCCCTTTTATACCGAATTCCACTAAAAAAACGCCAAAATACCAAAGAGGAACGAACAAATTATACTGACAAAGGACAAAGCAGTCGTCCCAATCCCTTAATTCTGAACGATTATCAGGAGCAGGAACTACCATTTTTATATGCCATTGTGTAACTCGGCCCGGAAGCAAATCCATAGCCTTAAACTTCCTCAAAAGGGCGAATATATTACATGTGATAAGTGTCACGTGATATGATAAATCGAAACACATCACACACGTGACACATCACATACATTGATATAGCAGAACTGGGTCAATCGTAGGTGACCGCGTAGGTCAGGTCCAAATCCCTGTTTGGCCGCTACATTTTTTTTCTCATGTTACAAACTTTGTGTCCAACTAAAATACCCATGGTGGTGGTATAAGGGTCTCGTACATATGAATGCCGAAGAATTTAAAAAAAGAGCGGGACATTCTCCTCTTTTCTGTTACATAAACATAACAATAGCTAGGTGCATAAGTTTGTTACTAATTCCCATAAAATATAGGGAGTTCTATTTCTGAAGAAACTAACTAATGGTTTGTAAAATGGGGGTTCTACACACGTGTACTTAAATGTGGGCCTGCCGTCGTGCCATACATTTTGTCGTATACAATTACACTTTTACTAGTATTGCCTTTCAATTATTTAACTCTGCGAATAGATAGGATTGAATGGACGTATGTTCAATCTACAAAAAGGTAAATGCCTTTTATACTGTGATCATTTATTATATTCTTTCATTGAAACTTACATAAAAGCTGTCTGGGAGGCGGGTTATTTTACTAGATGCCTAGTCCATATCAGTGTTCTATAACAACACATACTGTTGGTGCATAGCATTAATACGTTGATATTACAAAAGCTCTCTGTAATTAAAATCCAGAAACATACTGCGGTCCACTGTTGATTTCCCGATTGGTTTGATACTGCTTGAATAATTAATAGTATAGATAAAATATATGGCAAAAGGCATATAATTATAATTTTAACCAAGAGGCAATCATTTTGACACAGCATGTGTTATCATTATCCATGCAGTCAGACCACGATAACACGAAACTATGAATTATCAAAGTTATCGTGAAACATTGGTTAAGGACCAATATCACAAGGCGGATTAAACAGAATCTTCTTGTTATTTTCATTGGGATTTAAAATGTCTACCATATTTAAAGTTTGGCGTTGACTCCATTCTTAGTGACGTGCAGAAACATTTCTTGTCTTGCTGACGTCAACGTGATATCGACGATCTGCTGTTCCCACTTGCCTGACCATGGTCACGTGATCTTCGTTGTTTTCTGTATTGACTTCTTTTCTGCAGCACCAAGTTGGTATTTAATTCTAATATTTATGTTAAAACGTCCTTATTTCGATTTACTCATAAAACGTATTGTAGCATCATTTTTGTAATAAGCATGTGTATAGAATAACGCACTTCACATTACAATAACAAATGCGATATTCAACACATAGAAAAGGAAAATTGTAAAAATGTGGAACATTAATATAACAGGTATCGGGCCTTTTCTCGTTTTTTTATTCTACAATTACAACGGGACTATATAACACCATAAAGACCCAGAGAACGATACAGACACACAATTAGTTATATTGGTATATGTTTTTATGCATTTGCTCTGGCTAAATCAACGGATTTTCATTTGAGTTTGAGCATATTGTTTATAGACAAATAACAGCTCCATCAGATTGGTGATATATTAATCAAAATGGCTTGATAGGTTGATCACGCTGAACGCTAAACAGTCAGGGTCATTTAAAGCTGACAATGCAAGTTAAAAACATGCATTTGAAATTTAAAAAAAAATATTAGCGAAATATTTTTTCAAAAATTGTTTCTGAGACATCCCCTAGTTATGACAGTGTGGTATCTAAGGAAGTGGCAGCCATTTTTCTTTTGCTCTGCTTAGTAACCTTCACTGGCCAACCCCCTATATAAAGCACGGGACACTTGACACACGTGTGTCATTCTAAACATGTCTTGTCTCAGATACACATGCCCCGATATTGCAAATAACAATGTCAAATTAAAAATAAACACTGCACTCACCTGTCAATATTTCATTGATGTAATAGATGAATGTGTTGTCAGCTATATCCCAACATATGTCCAATACGAACTAATAAAACACTACAATATACACCAAGTTTTACACGTACATCGACACGTGTGTGTCCTTGATAGTTGTCGCTCGTTCGGGTCAGGTACGTAGTCACGTGTACATGGTCAGTTGAGTGCATCGAGTACGATGATATACGTGGAGATATGTGGACGGATTATTGTTTGGATTTCTATTCACTTGCGTTGGAATTTTATTTTGAGAAACATCTAAATGACAACTTAGAGGAGTTGACATGTTTTCTTGCTAAAAAGTCCCATATAGTTTTACAGGTGAGGGATTTGTTTACCTATTTGTAGGTGATTTATACTGTGGACTGCTAGGTGTATGGGTACACGAATGAGCGCACGTGTGTCGATTCACGCGCTTTATATAGGGGTCGGTGAGTCGTCGGAATGTAAAACAAAAATGGCTGTCCTCAACCGGGGAATGTCTCATAAACGATTCTTGAACAACAAGTATACTTATTTAAAAAAAAAATCATTTTAATAACTTGCATTGTCAGCTTTAAGGACGGCCTCTCCTGTATGTGAGGTGTTGTGGTTGTAACGTCCTATTAACAACCAGGGTCATTTAAAGAGCCTCCCATGTATGTGATGCGTTGTGTGTGTAACCTTCTATTAACAATCGAGTCTTTTAAGGACAGACTCTCGTGTATGTGATGTGTTGTGCGTGAAACGTCCTATTGACAGCCAGAGTCATTTAAGAACGTCCTCCCATGTATGTGATGTGTTGTGTGTGAAACGTCCTATTAACAGCCATGGTCATTTAAGGACGGCCTCCACTGTATGTGATGCGTTGTTTGTTTGTTTGTTTGATTAATTAACGTCCTATTAACAGCTATGGTCATGTAAGGACGGCCTCCCATGTATGCGGTGTGTTGCGTGTATGTTGTGCGAGGTGCGTGTTTCGGGAGACTGCGGTATATTCATGTTGTGTCTTCTTGTATAGTGGAACTTTTGCCCTTTTTATAGTGCTATATCACTGGAGCATGCCGCCGAAGACACCAAGCAACACACCCCACCCGGTCACATTATACTGACAACGGGCGAACCAGTCGTCCCACTCCCTTTTTGCTGAGCGCTAAGCAGGAGCAGAAACTACCACTTTTATAGACTTTGGTGTGTCTCGGCCAGGGGACAGAACCCAGAGCCTTCCTCACAGGGGCGAACGCTCAACTCAAGGCCAAAAGTGAGGCGGTGCCAAGGGAGGCATTAGGAAGGATAAAGTCAGTTAGGAAGAATAGAAAAGATAAGATCCTAAATTTAGTCGCCTTTTACGATCATGCAATAGGGGCAGCAGGTACAATTCTAACGCCCTACCTGCAGGGCCGCGTTGTGTGTGTAATGTCCTATTAACAGCCATGGTCATTAAAGGACGGCCTCTCCTGTATACGATAGGTTGTGTGTATTACGTCCTATTACCAGCCATGATCATTTAAGGACGGCCTCCCCTTTGTCTAATATGCTGTATGTGTAACGTCCTATTAACATCCACGGCCATTTAAGAACGTCCTCCACTGTATGTGATGTGTTGTATGTGTAACGTCCTATTAACATCCACGGCCATTTAAGAACGTCCTCCACTGTATGTGATGTGTTGTATGTGAAACGTCCTATTAACAACCAGGGTCATTTAAAGAGCCTCCCGTGTATGTGATGCGTTGTGTGTGTAACCTTCTATTAACAATCGAGTCTTTTAATGACAGACTCTCATGTATGTGATGTGTTGTGTGTGAAACGTCCTATTGACAGTCAAAGTCATTTAAGAACGTCCTCCCATGTATGTGATGTTTTGTGTGTGAAACGTCATATTAACAGCCAGGGTCATTTAAGGACGGCCTTCCGTGTACATGTATGTGATGTGTTGTATGTGAAACGTCCTATTAACAACCAGGGTCATTTAAAGAGCCTCCCATGTATGTGTGCGTTGTTTGTGTAATGTCCTATTAAAAGCATGGTCATTAAAGGACCACTTCCCCTGTATGTGATGTGTTTTGTGTGACGTCCTATTAACAGCCAGGGTCAATTAAGGACGCCCTCCCTTGTATGTGATGTGTTGTGTGTGTAACGTCCTATTAACAACCAGGGTCATTTAAAGAGCCTCCCATGTATGTGATGCGTTGTGTGTGTAACCTTCTATTAACAATCGAGTCTTTTAAGGACAGACTCTCATGTATGTGATGTTTTGTGTGTGAAACGTCCTATTGACAGCCAGAGTCATTTAAGGACGGCCTTCCGTGTATGTGATGTGTTGTATGTGAAACGTCCTATTAACAACCAGGGTCATTTAAAGAGCCTCCCATGTATGTGATGCGTTGTTTGTGTAATGTCCTATTAACAGCCATGGTCATTAAAGGACGGCCTCTCCTGTATGCGATAGGTTGTGTGTATTACGTCCTATTACCAGCCATGATCATTTAAGGACGGCCTCCCCTGTGTCTAATATGCTGTGTGTGTAACTGTGTTAACAGCCAGGGTCATTTTAGGACCACATCCCCTGTATGTGATGTGTTTTGTGTGTGACGTCCTATTAACAGCCAGGGGCAATTAAGGACGCCCTCCCTTGTATGTGATGTGTTGTGTGTGTAACGTCATATTAACAGTCAGGGCCATGTTAGGACGGCCTCCCGTGTATGTGATGTGTTGTGTGTGTAACGTCATATTAACAGTCAGGGCCATGTAAGGACGGCCTCCCGTGTATGTGATGTGCTGTGTGTGTAACGTCCTATTAACATCCACGGTGACGTTTAGTAACGTTACAAATTACAATTGAACATGCCGAAAAAAGTCAAAATTTGAGGTCTGAAATCCAGTTTTAGTGCGTGCCCGAAAACCTGTCATGGTGGGCTTCATTGTCAAGATACAGATATGCGGATGGTCTCAAATGATAGAGTAATCTGATTAAAACACAGATCCTTATTAATCACTACGATTGATAAGAGGATCTGAAAATATCCCAATAGGGGTCACGTTCTGGTAACCTTTGGAAATGACCAATGAAATTGCTGCTGCCAGAATCCTGACTGGGGACGAAATAGTTTGAAAAAGCTGTCAGAATTGTTTTCGTGTATGTAGTCATCTCGCCCAAAGAGCACAACAAAGTTAAATGTATTCGTAAACTGGGACGAAATGGAGTTATCAATTGACATGGCAATGTGTGGAAAATTCATTTGATCTAAAGTACACGTGGTAAAAAGGTCATCCGAACATGATCTCTTATGAGGATGTTGTCAGATTCTCTATTAAAGTGAACAGTCGGGCAAGGATGGCTAAAGTCGGTAAAAATGGTGTGAATGTATCCAGTATAATTTCTTATGAAATGGAAAAATAAAATCTCTCGTCAAAATCTGTCTGCGTACGAAGAAATTAATTTAAAGTATGGGAATTCTAAAACGTCCTCCCGGCTCACTATGTCCTTGGTTACATTTCTACACAGCCTCGCTTTCAATGCTTTCAACTTTTCTTTACTTTAATGGTCAGAACTGGGAAACTAAGCAGAACTTGACCGTCGTATTAATATGTGAGAACTTTTGGTAGGCCAATGAACGCATTTAGACTGATTTTCTTTGCCCGACTATTCACTTTAAACCTTTTGGTTATAAGGATCTGTAATTTAATCAGATTTACTATAGAAGAAATATCAAAGTAAGCGAAAATAGAGACAGAGGGTAAAGGATTTGGGAAAATAGCACCGATTTTAAACAAGTCCCACGCGCAGCTAGGTCTTTGCCTCCTATGACCCGTGCGCGGTGATGCCCTTTAGGAGACTTCCGTATTTATGGTTTTGCTTGTTTACCGTGAGCAATGTTTGTTATTATCGTGAAAAGAACATCAAACCAAAATGTAGATGCAAACTGCTTTCAAAATGGCATTTGTTTAATATAATAACAGAATTCAATCAGGTTCGACCATGCTAAGAAACTAATTAACATTTAACGGGGTTTTATTACACTGCAAAACCAACATGACAACTAGTTTCTCACCTGTGTAAGTAATATGTCTCACCTACTTACAGCAGTTAGAAAGGATATTCTGGGTAACTCAAAGGCAGACCAAGAATGATCTCTTTTTATTACATTGGTTTTCTTTGGGATGAGAGGTATTAATTTCAATATTTAAGCATCAAACTGTCTTCCTGTGGAATCCATGGTATGTACCAGAGCTTTGTAGACAATCTTTATAATGCGCACTGCAATACTCTATAGACCATAGATTCATTTGGAAGATAATTTAATGCTTATATTTACATTATGCATCAACATAGTTTGAGTAAGAGCGGGAAACCCGTTTAATCCACATGATGGAACAGCCAATTTCCCTAGACTTTGCCTTGTTTTCCATTGGTTAGTTTATATAGTAGAAATGACAAGTAAATAAACATGTTTTCCACCAAACCACGCAAGCCCATTTCAATGTGATCATCCTGAAGATACAAAGGAATACATAGGAGGTAGAGTTGGTGGATTTTCTATTCCAGAACCGGCGGTTAGCCATCATCTAGTATTAAAGAAAACTAATGACACTAATTTAAAAGATTTTTTAATATGAGACAAATACATGTACACCAAGTGAATTAATGAACTACTACTTCTGGTCAAATACAGTAGAAAGCCCATCATGAGTATGTCTACAACACTATATGTGGTTACCACTGACGTTGATATAACGTTCAAGATGTAATTCCAACCGTTCATATGAGATAG
This sequence comes from Argopecten irradians, assembly GCF_041381155.1. Classification (NCBI taxonomy): domain Eukaryota; kingdom Metazoa; phylum Mollusca; class Bivalvia; order Pectinida; family Pectinidae; genus Argopecten; species Argopecten irradians. The sequence continues at coordinate 793,243 of NC_091134.1, read as the reverse complement.
TGTGTTGATTTTTCGTTAAGTCCTTAAGAATTTATATTATCTACTCCGTAAATCCCCTTCATTTAGGTTGCAATATCATGCTCACAAATTCTGAAAAAAAGAACCAAAAATGAATTTTCTTCATACATTCCTTTTAAATATTACAGATGATTTATTAAAGTATTTTCATTAAAGTAGTTTTTGTGATTTGTTATATTTCACGAGAAATCCCAACTCATAGGTTTTATCAAGGTTTGAAATTAATCAAAGAATAAGAATAAGAGGAATAGAAAAAAAGTAAACTACTAAACTGTCATACAGATATATGAATAGCCTTTTTTCAAATCCCTTTAACCAGATTATCATCGTCCTGGTGAATTGTTATGGTTAAAATTAATTATCTGAAGGTTTGTGTTATTAGGTTTAACTTGCTATTCCGTCTTTGCATATTACAGAGTTACCTCCCTTGCGGGTAGGTATCTATTGTGACGTCATTATTTTGTAAGCGCAATTTACGTCGTTTTCTTTGAAAAATATGAAGTTACGCTCGCTAACACATGACATCACAATCAATGCCTACCCGCAAGGGCAGATAACTCTGTAATATGCAAATACGGATATCACAGCCAGTTATATATACATTAGCCTCTTTGAAGGAAGCAAAATAGGAAAATATCACGTTCTCAGATTTCAGAGATGCATACGGGGTCACTTCGTTTCATTTCATTTCAACAAATTTTATTGCAAAAAATATGCAAATGGATTTTTCTTCATCACAATTGTCACAACCATGCAGTAGATTTTTTGTGTTAAAATGCGAGTGGGGGATATTAGAATTATGTATGTTGGTTCTGAGTGATGATCTTTGTTCATTAAATAAAGGACATATGCAAAGATAATGTTCGGCTGTTTCATTACCAAGGCCACAAGAACAAATTTGAGAATCTCTCAAATGATCCCGAAATAGGTCAGAATTTAGATTGCTAGAGGAATTTCTGAGCTGGCACAGAGTCATATTTGTAATTCGAGAACCTTTGTTTATGAAGGTATTTGTTATATATCAGGTCCCATTTTATTAGTGTTATAAAGGAGTGTTTTAAATTGTGCAACAGTATTAACATTCGATAAGTCAAAGTTTAAAGCGAAAGAATTAAATTCTCTAAAGGTACTTTGAAAAAAACTAGTATAGTAACTTGCACTTGATGGACATATTCTAAAGCCTAGCCATAGCATTATATCACCGCTATATTAGAGTACACACTAGCGCACGTTTGTAGTTGAGTACCACTCTATTCGTTTTTATCGGAAAAAGGCAAATTAATGATGATTGAATCGAATGATAAGTAAATTCATTTGTTCAATAAGAATGAAAAAAAATATTAAAGATTCTCCATATCACTGACAAATAGTATTTTTTTCTCAATAAAAAATTGGAGCAGACAAATTTGTATTTTTTCTTCAGTTACAAAGTAAAGGCAAAATAAATTATTGATTTTTTTTGTGTTAATTGGACAGACATATACATGTTCCAACACCAATTATTGTTCAAATGATGAGTATCGTTTATGCTCTGTCGGCGGTGGTTCATATTCAACTTAATTTACCTCCATAATCAATTTGTTCGTTTCCATCCTGATCCGCCTCTTTGATCATTTCATCGACTTCTTCTTCCGTTAGTTTCTCTCCTAAACTGATCATCACGTGACGTAATTCTTTTGCATTGATAAAACCATTGCCATCCTTGTCAAATACTCGAAACGCCTCTAAAAGTTCTTCGTGGTCAGGGCTATCTTTAAGAGTTCTTACCATCATTGATAAGAATTCTGGGAAATCTATCGTACCACTGCCTATAAATACATATAAAGAATAATAATACACCCAAAGTACTGTCAGTATGTTCCTCCTTAAGAAAAGTCAATCTCTTACATTGAAACAGTTCTTATCAAAGATTATGATTCTGAAGTAAATAACAGAATATAGAAGTGAACGACGTCTAACGTCAGAAAAAAACATGACCATGTCTCTATCGCTTTTATGCACTTCAATAAATTATGTTCGTATATAGTTTGCATCGATAAAGCTTCAAATGTAGTCCGTTGATCTCTTTAAGGCATATACCTCATTATTTCATCAAAAACGACCGGGGTTCGTCATCATTAGAGTTTCAGGAAGTCATAATGCTATTTAAATAAGCATGAGGTTCAACTATGATTCAGCCAGAAAACCGTATCTAGAGCTTCCTCCGACACGTATGGATTGTTTTAAGTATAGAACATGGTAGCTAAAGAGAACATCTAGTGTTATATATCTATCTTACCGTCTGTGTCGACCTCGTTGATCATGTCCTTGAGGTCCGACTCGGTGGGGTGTTGACCTAAAGATCTCATCACAGTTCCTAGTTCCTTAGATGTTATCGTACCGTCGCCATCTTTGTCAAACAGACTGAATGCTTCCTTAAACTCTTAAAAAAGGAATATACCCAAATTATTGTTTCTATTATTTCCTATCGTTAATCTATCTACATACTTATTAATGCTACCTTGAATTAAGGTTGAACTTGAAAAAGCAGAATTTTTTAAGACAACAGCATGCGGTGAGAATCGAACATTAAAATGGAATTTTTGTTATAGACAATAGCATGCGAGTGGAATCGGACATTAAAATGTGGAATCGGACATTAAAATGGATATTAGGTTATAGACAACACAGGCGATGGGAATCGAACATTAAAATGGAATTTTTTGTTATAAACAACACAGGCGATGGGAATCGACACATTAAAATGGAATCTAGGTTATAGACAACATAGGCGATGGGAATCGACACATTAAAATGGGATCTAGGTTATAGACAATAGCAGGCGAATGGAATCGGGCATTAAAATTGAATTTAGGTTATAGATAATAGCAGGCGAGTGGAATCGGACATTAAAACGGAATTTAGGTTATAGATAACAGCAGGCGAGTGGAATCGAATAATAAATTGGAATTTATGTTATAAACAACATAGGCGATGGGAATCGACACATTAAAATAGAATTTATGTTATAGACAATAGCAGGCGATGAGAATTGGACATTAAAACGGAATTCAGGTTATAGACAACATAGGCGATGAGAATCGAACGTTAAAACGGAATTTAGGTTATAGACAACATAGGCGATGAGAATCGAACGTTAAAACGGAATTTAGGTTATAGACAACATAGGCGATGAGAATCGAACGTTAAAACGGAATTTAGGTTATAGACAACATAGGCGATGAGAATCGAACGTTAAAACGGAATTTAGGTTATAGACAACATAGGCGATGAGAATCGAACGTTAAAACGGAATTTAGGTTATAGACAACATAGGCGATGAGAATCGAACGTTAAAACGGAATTTAGGTTATAGACAACATAGGCGATGAGAATCGAACGTTAAAACGGAATTTAGGTTATAGACAACATAGGCGATGAGAATCGAACATTCAAACGGAATTTAGGTTATAGACAACATAGGCGATATAAATCGGACATTAAAATGAAATTGATGTTACAACTTCTGCTTACCTGCGATTTGGTCTTCTGAAAGCTGTTCGACCGCCTGAAAGAACGAGGAAACCCCATACACTATGGTTTTTAAATTACATATTCAAATCAAAGAAAATATTGGGTACATGCTTTTACCAGCTAGTACTATGTGTGATCAGTGGATGGTATTGGTGCTCGCATAAACTATACCAAATCTGACAAACGTTAACGAAGGTGTATGGGGTATAACCAACGAAGGGAAACCAGTATGCCATTGGACCAGTTCGTTTTGACTAACGTTTTTTATTTAGACAGAAGAAAAAATAGAATAAAGCTGAAATGTATTGGACCTAAGGTTATTTTATGTATGCAAAAATGGATTTAGATTATTGTAGTGATCAGTTGGTGTTACACTGTTATACACATTTCAGATTGGTATGACTAAATAAATAAAATTTTATAAATGAAATGATTGAGAGAATAAACATAATTTGGAAGCCCTATGGATTTGACAATGAAGTATTATGGTTAACCATGCATATTAGATTTGACAGGTGACATTAGAACTGACTGATAGATTACCCTACAATGCGCAGCGACTTACCGGGCTCTTATTTATCTGTAATATGTTTGTTACATGGCTATCGACACAGACATTATCATTACTTGACTGTATTAGATAAATCGCTCACATAGTTTGGATACATGGAAAAATAAATGAACATAATATTTGCTATCCATTAAATGAATTCTCTGAATTTCTAATTCTGAAAATTCGATATACAAATATATCGAACAAAACTCAGTTTTTGATAACCTTAAAGCGCAACACGTGCGCCGAGTCCTATTGTTGATTAGCAACCTCGTGTTTGATTTGAATCTTTGAACAGAAGATTTGTACTTTTGAGTTAAAATCAAATGCTTGGACACCTAGTTTGTGATGAACGAAATACATTAGAACAAAGGCAAACATGTATCTAAATCAAATATGAGATGTTGTGCAAAATATGGCGGTCGGGATTATGCTTGTAACGTTAAATGAAACTTCCTCATGTTAAATGCATTTCTATATTAAAGACCTACCTATAAGGTATAACATTGATGTCAATGAGAAAAGTTTTAAATTATTCAAATGATAATTCTCAAACCTGGTCTAAAAACTTACCATGCTGTATATGTATTCTGCTCTTCTTTACATGAAAAGTTTGAGTTTATTGATACCCAGAAGCCAATGTAGTGGTGTTGTTGTTTAAATGGTTGTAAATAAATCGGCGCGATCTTTGATTCAGGAGGACAATGGATTTTGTCAGATTTAGATCGGCATGACTGGGGAGTTGCGTAAAGACAAAGGTCTATAGACAATAGTTACCGTTGTCTGCGGTCTGGGATCAAAACAGGTTAACTATGTGTAGTGTACGTGTGAACGGCGTTAAGCGAGGATCCGCATTGCGGTACTCTGACACAATGGTGTTTCTGTTCTAAAATCTTAGTCTGAATGGCAGTATGTTTAAGTAGGTATCGATGTAAGGGAGGTAACCCGTATATTATTGATGGCAAGGAGAAGCTTATATGAAAGTCCCATTACATTTTCGTAATGTTTTCTATTGCAAAGTACCACACTTCGCTTACTTAGATGTCTTTATGACAATATCAGGTAATTAGATGTACAATCTTAACCTGGCTTGAAATAAAATAAGTTGATCCAACAACTCAGATATTCAGAAGTTCATTACTTGAGTCACACACTCAATATATATGGGAAACCACACATGATAGTCAAGTTTGTATTTCAATTTACTTCCGATTTTTTGTCAGTTTGATTCTTGAAGTCCTATTAATAGCTATGATAATTTAAGGTCCCCTTCCCTGCGTGCAATTTGTTTGTATGGATGTCTGCCTATTGTGGGAGGCTGCGGTATGTAGTGTGTCTCCTTGTGATAGTGGAAACACTTGCTCAGTTTATAGTGTTATATCAATGAAGGATACCGCCAGAGACACCGGACAGCACACCCCAATTCACTTAAAGATGCAGGACTGGTAACGGCAACGTATAACCATCTTATTTTTATCAGAACTTTTATTAATATCTCTATTAAGTTAATTATTTTTGTTTGTTTGTTAGATTATTTAAACGTCCTATTAACAGCCAGGATCATGTAAGGATGGCCTCCCATGTATGCAGTGTGTAGCGTGTGTGAAGTGCGATGTGCCTATTTTGGGAGACTGCGGTATGTTCGTGTTGTGTCTTCTTGTATAGTGGAACTGTTGCCATTTTTATAGTGCTATATCACTGAAGCATGCCGCCGAAGACACCAAGCAACACACCCCACCCGGTCACATTATACTGACAACGGGCGAACCAGTCGTCCCACTCCCTGTTAGCTGAGCGCTAAGCAGGAGCAGAAACTACCACTATTCTAATCGCCTTTTGGTCCTTAGTCATCCGTCTTATGTCCGTAAACAATTTACATTTTCGACTTCTTCTCCAAAACTGCTGAAGCAATGAAATTTTGCACAAACCTTCTAAAGCATATGGTCAATCAAAATTGTGAATTATATGGTCCCCATCCCCCAGGGGGCTGTGGGAGGGGCCTAAAGGGATGAAATTGACTAAAATTTCAAACATCTTCTCTACTCACAGATGTGGTAGAATCAAATACTCTTCATAGATAGAAAGGTCTTAAGGTCCTTTACAAAAATTGTGAATTATATGACCCTGGGGTCTCTCTTTTCTTCCTGGGAAAGGGGTTAAGTTTACTATGGTTTATATTGGGAAAACACATTTTTGAGCATTATTTGGTCATTTGTAAAATTAAATGAGTCAAATGTTCTCAGAATTATGAGTATGAGATGGCCATTAAATCCTATTAACAAATTTTTCATGACTAACCCCCAGGAGCCTTAGTGGCGGGATCAAAAGGGGTCAAATAGGCTAAAACTTCAAAAATCTTCTTCTGTCTCACGTTTCCCTCTGGGGAGGGGATCAAGTTTACTATAGTTTATATAGGAAAACACATTTATGAGCATTTTTTTCTCATTTTCCATAGAAAATTATTCAAACATGGTTAGAATTATTAGCCCGAGATAGCATTTCAATATCAATATCATATCTATATTGGTCCTGGTCTACCCCTGGGGGCAGAGGGGCGGGGCTTAAAAGGGTCAAATAGGCTAAAACTTCAAAAATCCTATAAAATTCTGAAAATGATAGAATCAAATAATTATAGATGGAAAGGTATTAAGGTGTTTTTATGAAAATTGTGAATTTATGACCCTGGGGTCTCACGTTATCCCCTGGGGAGGGGGTCAAATTTGCTTTAGTTCATACAGGAAAACACATTTATGAACATTAATTATAATTATTTTCATTATTTGTTTCATTATATATTCAAACTCAGGTCACCGTTAAGGCATATGGGCCTCTTGTATTGACTTTGGTGTGTCTCGGCCAGGGGACAGAACCCAGAGCCTTCCTCACAGGGGCGAACGCACAACTCAAGACCAAAAGTGAGGCGGTTCCAAGGGAGGCATTAGGAAACATAAAGTCAGTTAGGAAGAAGAGAAAAAATAAATTTAGTGACTTTTTACGATCATGCAATAGGGGCAGCAGGTACAATTATAACGCCCTGCTGGTTCGTACAGATGTTACGTACAGTGTAGTTACGGTAGTCAATTGACCTTCTCGAGAACGACGTAACAATGTCGACTAACTTTGGCTTCTGACTAAATAGTACCCACTTAGCGATGTTCAATACCTTTTTGATTTCTTATCAAAAGGTTTTTAATCATTATCGCTCATCTTGACTTCGATTTTTATCCCTTCAAAATTCTTATAAATCACGAAAAAATAAGACAGATACGGATATTAGGACTTTAAATCAACGTCAAATTAACAGCCAGGGTCATATAAGAACAGTTTCCTATATATGAGTGTTCGAAGTGAGTGATATGTGTTTTGGACACTGCGGTATCAGTGTTATGTCTTCTTGTATAGTGACACTCTTTGCCTTTTAATAGCACTATACCTGGCAACACACACCCCTCACCCGGTCACATTATTCTAACAATTGGCTAACCATTCATTCTACTTCATTAATACATTTTTTTTTTTTTATTTTTTTTATTTTTGAAGAGATTTTACATGGGTACAAAAAGCATTTACATATGATATTCAATATTCATTATTTAAATCGTAATATTCATTTATAAACTTTGAACTTCTGTAATACTGTAAACCAAGTTATTTACTAGGGTTGCTAGATATAATGCACTCTCAAGGTGTTCATTGAAAAAAACTAAATTAACTCTCTCTGTAGATATGTATATATGCATTATATATATTAATTAGTTATTATGTGTTTTCACATATATATAATACTCGACTGGATTATATCAAATCTGAAAAGAAAAAAAATATTTGCCGTGTAGACAAAGTGGTTTACAGTACCAGGTATTCCCTATACAATATGATAGTAATTTTCTTGAGTTTTAATTGAACGATAAATGACAGAAATTTGCAAGTTGCACCCTTTTAGAAAAGCAAAAGAAGAGATTAAGTAAAAAAGAAGAATAGTAGAAAGAACTGAGAGAAGGAAGAAGTGGCAATGGACTGACAAGGCTCATTATTCTCAATGAGATTTATAAAATCATATGTAAAAAGATTAGATAACACACCAAGATCATGCAAAAAAGAAATTAAAGTATATTAAGAGGAAAAGTTTAAAAAGTGACATTATTCTAAAAAAACTTTCCCATTTTCTCCACTCAATGACAAATTTCATAATATGTGTTTTACCGTTGGTGGTTGCAATGTATTTTTCAGTCCTGTACATATCCTTCAAAAGATTTTTAAACGCATTCATTGATAAACCAATTTGGAGACATCTAGCACTATAAATATATTGCTTTAGTACTAAAATGACAACATTATCTGTATAATTTTTACGATTAGAGAGTCCAAAAATGAAAGATTCTTTATTAAACGAAAATGGAATTAAAAGCATCTCTAATATGGATTCAAAATTTGATAGGAATAACTGAACATTTTCACAGTTCCATAATGTATGAACTATAGTCTCAATTTCAGTTTTACATGTACACTGATGACAGTAAGGAGTGTCTACAAGGCCTATTTTAAACAGATATGAATTTGTGGTTAAAATATACTGATTAATTCTAAACTGAAGCCACTGCAATTTTGTGCTTCTGGTACTGATAAAAGGAATAATGTATTTTTGTCTCCATTTTTGATTGTCAAAACCAAAAATATCATCCCATTTTTTATTTTTCATTAATACTTAGTGATAAGCAGGAACAGGAACTACCCCTTTTATAAACCATGGTAATCAGATCATTTGCTTATATCCCTCTACTATCAGCTAGATTTACCTGCTTACCAACCAATCACATCGGATGTTTTAGGCACAACAACAAATCTACAATTTTATCTTTAAATTACAGGTTGTTAAAAATGTTGAGGGACAAACTATACAAAGTCTTTTGAAATGCTTTTCCTGAGTTACGAATACTCATAGAAATTGTATTTGATGGGCTTTTATTGAGTAACGAACTCTTATCCGAATTCTGAATAATCGCGTTTACCTTGATTAGAGAATAATAACGAAACTGTAAGAAATTGTCCAGCATGATGAAACGCTGAGGTTTTCACGAATATGCATAGAAAAAGTCAGTGATAATCGTGAGCACCCTTAAAACAAACACTATAGAAACACTGACAACAGGACATAGCTAGGTATGGTTAATTTAACTTGTTCATATCCAAACTGGACAGATGAATGCTAACCCCCTTGGGAAGTGTCACTAAGTTTGATCCTATTTCACATGTCATACCCCGACACAAAACAGAAGTGGCTGGTGTTGACTAACGCTACCACGTCAGTCGGTCCGAAAGGATGACCATATAGAGCCCTGGTCACCCTATACCATTCCGTATGAAGTGACCCGTAGTCAGAGTTAATATGAACTGAAATAACTATAAAAAATTAATCCTGCCCTCGATACAATTTTCTGTTTGAATGATAATGCATTATTGTAGTTTTGTGAAGCTTTATTTTAACCTGACATTACCATCTTGACATGTCTAAGGTATATCGGGCTGTGGTATAGAGGTGTCATAGAGACCGGAAGGGATTTCACTAAATGTCTCTTCTTAGTCTTTCAGAACGACAATTATATTAAAGTCATAGCAATAATTGTAACCTAAAAGCACTTTCTTAAACCTGTGGTATTTCCAGCAGCTGTTTTATAGTAAAGATTCCATTTACCGGGAATATTGTACATTCTCTTTTGTTTCTTAGTTTTAAAGATATTGAAAATATAGTTAGCCTATCCTATTTCATAATTTGTGTTGTTATGGTTTATTACCGAAAAGTTATCATTTATATTATTTTATTTGAAAATGACATTTAAAGATATATTTTCTATATCTGCATGCTTGAGAACACTCGTTGTAGTCCACTTCGATATTATGGAGAAGCACATCTAAGAATTATGATGATGTTCACGTGATTTATGAATTGAATAAATATAAAACTAGATTTGAAAGTAATCAAAACACAAAATTCATATTCCTATAATATCAGTTATGTTATTTTACAGACGATAAGTTACCTTTTATATTCTTTTACATGTATTTGAAAATGATATTCAAATATTTATTACAGTATCTGCATGCTTAAGACCTCTGATTGAAGCACGACTAATGTATAACGTACATGTGATTTTAACTCTTCACCATTACTGCAGGGGATAAGAGCCCAATTCAAAGGAATATTGCACTTTGTGATAAGAGCATGGTTTGGTGTTTAAGAGATAACAAAACAGTAATTCTATGTAAACATATGGCTGTAACTTTTTTTTGCCATCTATTTTTTCCTTATTTAAATTATGTTGTCATGTGATAAGTGATCGTGAAAATTAACAGCCTGTTCTCCTATTGATAGTAGCGTCCGTTTAACCTGGTCATTTCTCTTACAGAACAAAAAACGCCATTAGCTGGTATGGAAGAGAACGTCAGTGGTTGAATAGAACAGTGTCACATTCTATGATGAATGGTTTTATAAACGTTTTATATGTTTGAATAGGCACTGGTCATCGGTAGCTATCTCTGGGTCATCGTAGGTTGTGTCCCGGCTGGGTCACCTGACCTTCAGATACGTATCTATAGGTAAAAGCTATCACATCCGTCATTATCGCTGATATAGAAATCAATTTTTGGTTTTAGCTTTTGACACTTCACGGACTATTTTGTCCTCCCTATTAACCGGCTCTATTAAGAAATGCTATTGATGCCAGAAATGCAGTTTTATCAATTAATTGCCAATATACAGATTTTAACATTTTATATGTCACGGATTGGGGCCATAGTACACATGGTTGAATTATGACATGTGGTTTTATGCCTCAGTCACCATCTGCATGTCCATGTACACGTTAAAACGTCCTTGTATCAGATATCTTAAACTGATTTCTGTATTATCGGACTACTAATCTTTTTTGACCGTTTGAGTTTTGATTTATAGGTTAGGGTGACCACATTAAGGCACATTTCTGATTACAAGACATTTATCATTTATGAAAGTTCAGGTGTTTAGTATGTGCAGATCGTCGGAAACCCTCGAATCACCGCTCTATTAATCGTTTGTGACAACACACATTAGAGCGGTGACTCGTGGGCTTCCGACGATGGTAAAAAATGTAACATACTAAAGCAATATGCGATGAAATGAGATTTTATAAAATTAAACAATTACATCAACTACAAGTGCGCATAAGGGAACTTTATTTTTGATAAATATAAACTTTATATTTATATCATAAGTAATGAATGGGTTATGGTAAACATACCGGTATGTATCCAGAGTTGGATTTCGAAAACAAAACACCATAGATTCTACAACCTTGCTTATCAAACAATAAACAGTTTCATTAAGGGATATGAATTCAGACTTAATTAGATGTTGTTAATATGTCATTATGCTCCATTGTGGAATACACGATGCATATCAAATTTGAGTTTTGTACAAATACTTTTATATTTTCAGAAAACACTGAAATTGCATTAATAATGAAAAAGGCTATCCCATGTTGCATGCGACACTCAGACGTCGCGTGCATGACACATCTATTGCGAGAACATGCACAACGTGTGTTGGAACAATTCAGCACAGCCTTAGAGGACAGGATATATGTAGACTTGCTACGGCGAAGAAGCAAAATATGATACTGGGACAGTATGGGACACACCAAAAAGGGTCAGAGCGGTCGGGAAAAGGACAGGGCGCCGCGCTCTGCTAATTCGAACTAGCTGGATTGTCCACCTATTCAGAGTCGAAGAAAATGTTATTTAGCACGAGTTATTCCTCTTTGGTTATTAGGAATATTACTTTAGTAGGACAGAAATCATAATATGACTTTAGTAGGACAGGAATCATAATAGTACTTTAGTAGGACAGAAATCATAGTATTACTTTAGTAGGACAGAAATCATAATATTACTTTAGTAGGACAGGAATCATAATATTACTTTAGTAGGACAGGAATCATAGTATTACCTTAGTAGGACAGAAATCATAGTATTACTTTAGTAGGACAGAAATCATAATATTACTTTAGTAGGACAGGAATCATAGTATTACTTTAGTAGGACAGAAATCATAGTATTACTTTAGGAGGACAGGAATCATAATAATACTTTAGTAGGACAGGAATCATAATAGTACTTTAGTAGGACAGGAATCATAGTATTACCTTAGTAGGACAGGAATCATAATATTACTTTAGTAGGACAGAAATCATAATATTACTTTAGAGGACAGGAATCATAATATTACTTTAGTAGGACAGGAATCATAGTATTACCTTAGTAGGACAGAAATCATAATAATTACTTTAGTAGGACAGAAATCATAATATTACTTTAGTAGGACAGGAATCATAGTATTACCTTAGTAGGACAGGAATCATAGTATTACCTTAGTAGGACAGAAATCATAATAATACTTTAGTAGGACAGAAATCATAAGTAGTACGAATCATATTTACTTAGTAGGACAGGAATCATAATATTACTTTAGTAGGACAGAATCATAGTATTACCTTAGTAGGACAGAAATCATAGTATTACTTTAGTAGGACAGGAATCATAGTATTACTTTAGTAGGACAGAATCATAATATTACTTTAGTAGGACAGGAATCATAATATTACTTTAGTAGGACAGGAATCATAATATTACTTTAGTAGGACAGGAATCATAATATTACTTTAGTAGGACAGGAATCATAATATTACTTTCAGAGGACAGGAATCATAATATTACTTTAGCAGGATAGGAATCATAATAATACTTTAGTAGGACAGGAATCATAATATTACTTTAGTAGGACAGGAATCATAATATTACTTTAGTAGGACAGGAATCATAATATTACTTTAGTAGGACAGGAATCATCATATTACTTTAGTAGGACAGGAATCATAATATTACTTTAGTAGGACAGGAATCATAATATTACTTTAGTAGGACAGGAATCATAATATTACTTTAGTAGGACAGGAATCATAATAATACTTTAGTAGGACAGAAATCATAATATTACTTTAGTAGGACAGGAATCATAATATTACTTTAGTAGGACAGGAATCATAATATTACTTTAGTAGGACAGAAATCATAGTATTACTTTAGTAGGACAGAAATCATAGTATTACTTTAGTAGGACAGAAATCATAGTATTACTTTAGTAGGACAGAAATCATAGTATTACTTTAGTAGGACAGGAATCATAATAATACTTTAGTAGGACAGGAATCATAATAATACTTTAGTAGGACAGGAATCATAATATTACTTTAGTAGGACAGAAATCATAATATTACTTTAGTAGGACAGGAATCATAATATTACTTTAGTAGGACAGGAATCATAATATTACTTTAGTAGGACAGGAATCATAATATTACTTTAGGAGGACAGGAATCATAGTATTACTTTAGGAGGACAGGAATCATAATATTACTTTAGTAGGACAGGAATCATAATATTACTTTAGTAGGACAGGAATCATAATATACTTTAGTAGGACAGGAATTAATATTACTTTAGTAGGACAGGAATCATAATATTACTTTAGTAGGACAGGAATCATAATATTACTTTAGTAGGACAGGAATCATAATATTACTTTAGGAGGACAGGAATCATAATAATACTTTAGTAGGACAGGAATCATAATATTACTTTAGTAGGACAGGAATCATAATATTACTTTAGTAGGACAGGAATCATAATATTACTTTAGTAGGACAGGAATCATAATATTACTTTAGTAGGACAGGAATCATAATAATACTTTAGTAGGACAGGAATCATAATATTACTTTAGTAGGACAGAAATCATAATATTACTTTAGTAGGACAGGAATCATAATATTACTTTAGTAGGACAGGAATCATAATATTACTTTAGTAGGACAGGAATCATAATATTACTTTAGTAGGACAGGAATCATAATATTACTTTAGTAGGACAGGAATCATAATAATACTTTAGTAGGACAGGAATCATAATATTACTTTAGTAGGACAGGAATCATAATAATACTTTAGTAGGACAGGAATCATAATATTACTTTAGTAGGACAGGAATCATAATAATACTTTAGTAGGACAGGAATCATAATAATACTTTAGTAGGACAGGAATCATAGTATTACTTTAGTAGGACAGGAATCATAATATTACTTTAGTAGGACAGAAATCATAGTATTACTTTAGTAGGACAGAAATCATAGTATTACTTTAGTAGGACAGGAATCATAATATTACTTTAGTAGGACAGGAATCATCATAATAATACTTTAGTAGGACAGGAATATAATAATATTACTTTAGTAGGACAGGAATCATAATAATACTTTAGTAGGACAGGAATCATATATTACTTTAGTACAGGAATCATATAGTACTTTAGTAGGACAGGAATCATAATAATACTTTAGTAGGACAGGAATCATAATATTACTTTAGTAGGACAGGAATCATAATATTACTTTAGTAGGACAGGAATCATAATATTACTTTAGTAGGACAGGAATCATAATAATACTTTAGTAGGACAGGAATCATAATATTACTTTAGTAGGACAGGAATCATCATATTACTTTAGTAGGACAGGAATCATAATAATACTTTAGTAGGACAGGAATCATAATATTACTTTAGTAGGACAGGAATCATAATATTACTTTAGTAGGACAGGAATCATAATAACTCAGGAATCATAATATTACTTTAGAGGACAGGAATCATAATAATACTTTAGTAGGACAGGAATCATAATAATACTTAGTAGGACTCATAATATTACTTTAGTAGGACAGGAATCATAATATTACTTTAGTAGGACAGGAATCATAATAATACTTTAGTAGGACAGGAATCATATATTACTTTGGAGGACAGGAAATCATAATATTACTTTAGTAGGACAGGAATCATAATATTACTTTAGTAGGACAGAAATCATAATATTACTTTAGTAGGACAGGAATCATAAGATAAATATTCTTTAGTAGGACAGGAATCATAATATTACTTTAGTAGGACAGGAATCATAATATTACTTTAGTAGGACAGGAATCATTAATATATACTTTAGTAGGACAGGAATCATAATATTACTTTAGTAGGACAGGAATCATAATATTACTTTAGTAGGACAGGAATCATAATAATACTTTAGTAGGACAGGAATCATAATATTACTTTAGTAGGACAGGAATCATAATATTTACTTTAGTAGGACAGGAATCAGGAACTTTGTAGGATAATATATACTTTAGTAGGACAGGAATCATAATATTACTTTAGTAGGACAGGAATCATAATATTACTTTAGTAGGACAGGAATCATAATATTACTTTAGTAGGACAGGAAATCATAATATTACTTTAGTAGGACAGGAATCATAATATTACTTTAGTAGGACAGGAATCATATAATTACTTTAGTAGGACAGGAATCATAATATTACTTTAGTAGGACAGGAATCATAATAATACTTTAGTAGGACAGGAATCATAATATTACTTTAGTAGGACAGGAATCATAATAATACTTTAGTAGGACAGGAATCATAATATTACTTTAGTAGGACAGGAATCATAATATTACTTTAGTAGGACAGGAATCATAATAATTACTTTAGTAGGACAGGAATCATAATAGTTACTTTAGGAGGACAGGAATCATAATAATACTTTAGTAGGACAGAAATCATAATATTACTTTAGTAGGACAGGAATCATAATATTACTTTAGTAGGACAGGAATCATAATATTACTTTAGTAGGACAGGAATCATAAATAATATACTTTAGTAGTAGGACAGGAATCATAATATTACTTTAGTAGGACAGGAATCATAATATTACTTTAGTAGGACAGGAATCATAATATTACTTTAGTAGGACAGGAATCATAATAATACTTTAGTAGGACAGGAATCATAATATTACTTTAGTAGGACAGGAATCATAATAATACTTTAGTAGGACAGGAATCATAATATTACTTTAGTAGGACAGGAATCATAATAATACTTTAGTAGGACAGGAATCATAATATTACTTTAGTAGGACATAATCATAATACTACTTTAGTAGGACAGGAATCATAATATTACTTTAGTAGGACAGGAATCATAATATACTTTAGTAGGACAGGAATCATAATAATACTTTAGTAGGACAGGAATCATAATATTACTTTAGTAGGACAGGAATCATAATATTACTTTAGTAGGACAGGAATCATAATATTACTTTAGTAGGACAGGAATCATAGTATTACTTTAGTAGGACAGGAATCATAATAATACTTTAGTAGGACAGGAATCATAATATTACTTTAGTAGGACAGGAATCATAATATTACTTTAGTAGGACAGGAATCATAATATTACTTTAGTAGGACAGGAATCATAATATTACTTTAGTAGGACAGGAATCATAATAATACTTTAGTAGGACAGGAATCATAATATTACTTTAGTAGGACAGGAATCATAATATTACTTTAGTAGGACAGGAATCATAATATTACTTTAGTAGGACAGGAATCATAATAATACTTTAGTAGGACAGGAATCATAATATTACTTTAGTAGGACAGGAATCATAATATACTTTAGTAGGACAGGAATCATAATTATTACTTTAGTAGGACAGGAATCATAATAATACTTTAGTAGGACAGGAATCATAATATTACTTTAGTAGGACAGGAATCATAATATTACTTTAGTAGGACAGGAATCATAGTATTACTTTAGTAGGACAGGAATCATAATAATACTTTAGTAGGACAGGAATCATAATATTACTTTAGTAGGACAGGAATCATAATATTACTTTAGTAGGACAGGAATCATAATAATACTTTAGTAGGACAGGAATCATAATATTACTTTAGTAGGACAGGAATCATAATATTACTTTAGTAGGACAGGAATCATAATATTACTTTAGTAGGACAGGAATCATAGTATTACTTTAGTAGGACAGGAATCATAATAATACTTTAGTAGGACAGGAATCATAATATTACTTTAGTAGGACAGGAATCATAATATTACTTTAGTAGGACAGGAATCAATATATTACTTTAGTAGGACAGGAATCATAATATTACTTTAGTAGGACAGGAATCATAATATTACTTTAGTAGGACAGGAATCATAATATTACTTTAGTAGGACAGGAATCATAATATTACTTTAGTAGGACAGGAATCATAATATTACTTTAGTAGGACAGGAATCATAATATTACTTTAGTAGGACAGGAATCATAATATTACTTTAGTAGGACAGGAATCATAATATTAACTTTATTAGGAATAATACTTTAGTAGGACAGGAATCATAATATTACTTTAGTAGGACAGGAATCATAATATTACTTTAGTAGGACAGGAATCATAATATTACTTTAGTAGGACAGAAATCATAATATTACTTTAGTAGGACAGGAATCATAATAATACTTTAGTAGGACAGGAATCATAATATTACTTTAGTAGGACAGGAATCATAATATTACTTTAGTAGGACAGGAATCATAATATTACTTTAGTAGGACAGGAATCATAATATTTACTTTAGTAGGACAGAAATCATAATATTACTTTAGTAGGACAGGAATCATAATATTACTTTAGTAGGACAGGAATCATAATATTACTTTAGTAGGACAGGAATCATAATATTACTTTAGTAGGACAGGAATCATAATATTACTTTAGTAGGACAGGAATCATAATATTACTTTAGGAGGACAGGAATCATAATATTACTTTAGTAGGACAGGAATCATAATATTACTTTAGTAGGACAGGAATCATAATATTACTTTAGGAGGACAGGAATCATAATATTACTTTAGTAGGACAGGAATCATAATATTACTTTAGTAGGACAGGAATCATAATATTACTTTAGTAGGACAGGAATCATAATATTACTTTAGTAGGACAGGAATCATAATAATTACTTTAGTAGGACAGGAATCATAATATTACTTTAGTAGGACAGGAATCATAATATTACTTTAGTAGGACAGGAATCATAATATTACTTTAGTAGGACAGGAATCATAGTATTACTTTAGTAGGACAGGAATCATAATATTACTTTAGTAGGACAGGAATCATAATAACTACTTTAGTAGGATATGAGAATCATAATATTAGGAATCATAATATTACTTTAGTAGGACAGGAATCATAATATTACTTTAGTAGGAATCATAATATTACTTTAGTAGGACAGGAATCATAATAATACTTTAGGAGGACAGGAATCATAATAATGACTTTAGTAGGACAGGAATCATAATATTACTTTAGTAGGACAGAAATCAAGTATTACTTTAGTTAGGACAGGAATCACTAATTAATACTTTAGTAGGACAGGAATCATAATATTACTTTAGTAGGAGGACATAAACTTTAGTAGCACAGGAATCATAATATTACTTTAGGAGGACAGGAATCATAATAGCAACTTTAGTATTACCTTAGGAGGACAGGAAATCATAATAATATTACTTTAGCAGGACAGGAATCTTAATGATAACCCAGCGAGTGACATTCTCTCACCTAAACGAAATCAATAATTCGATTGTGCCAACGACGTCGAATGGCGTAACAAAGTCACAAACACTTATGATTGCCCTTAAAAACATGAGTTCAGGCTTCATCATACGTTTTTATATGACTTTTTACTTCACATTTGCCTAGGTATATATGCAACTAAAGGGATTCATTTGTTTTTTTAATGACAATCATAGTGTAGGCCATTAATATATAAATCAAAAACACTCATAAATAGTATCGTTACATTCAAAGATCTTAATTTCCTCTTTTAAGTTATATGTGCCATAACTGGGCCAAAAAAATGATTTTTTCCATCAGTAATTTATCGAGAACCCGAAGGATGAATTAAGGTGTGGGAATCATTCAAAGGAGGCGGACACAAAAAATGTGTTATAAAACAACATGAATTTTTGTAACATATGATGTCACTACAAAATATTTTGTAAAAAATGAAGTTGTCGATCAGATCATTGTGCTCATTGTTCTCGCATTGTAATTAAGCATTGATGTCACTATTTTTATTATTTATTCGGGGTATGAAAAAAAAAATTTGTTTGCAAACTGTGTTGAAATCCGCGTAGCGGATTTCTCAACAAAAAGTTTGCAAACAATTTTTTTTTCATAACCCGATAAAATTAAAAAAATTATATGACATCAATACTTTATAATTAATTCTATACTCTATTTGATAAAATGAAGTTATGTTAAATGTAACATTATAGTGGTTTTTCAATGGATTCTTTTTCGATCAATACGCAACGTCAATGTCTCTATGTGACGTCACGAAAACGTCGGGGTTTCGCGCCATTCTCGGATTTTTTTTTTCATAGTAGTATGCAAAAAAATTATGGACCAATCAGAAAGCCAGATTTGGTATGAAAACAAAGAAAAATTAATTATACGTATATAAAGGATATTTGGCAGTCCGGTGTAAAATATTAAACCCTATACATTGCAAGTACTTTTAATAATCAAAAATGATGGTATTTTATAAAAAGGTGAATAAAACAAGAACATTTTTACTTGAATCGTCATTATGAAAATTAAGGCACATTTAAATTTAACAGTTCACCATTTCTGAATCATCGTTATGGTGTCGCCGATCCAAAAAATAAATAAAGACATGTCAAACTAAAGCCCCGTTTTTATAGCTTTGGATTATGATACTATAACTAGTTTAGTGATGGCTGGGAATGGTAACACTGAATAAACAGAGTAAATAAACAAGATGGGAGTATTAAAGAGGATTTACTAACAGTAGCAGATGTGTATGGCCATTTATTCAATGATCATCACTGTTCTGTGACAATTACATGGTGATCCAGTTCTGTCTGAGGCTACTTTCCCACGAGATCACACACAAAAGGAAGCCCTACCTGTGCACACGGCCAATCTACGGTCGCAAGACTTAAACGTTAAAGTCAGAGGCACCCGCAGGGTAACTTAGATTTGCACCAGTTCAATATGAATTTAAGTGATAAAATGGATTTAAAATGAGTTCGATGTTGTTTTGAGGAAAAACAATACGCAATTATGATTACAAAATATAAATCCATAAAGCTTGCCTATTTCAGTATCTATCATTATTGGGGAAACAGTAAGCTGTAATCCAAGTTATTTTTCGTAGATAAAGAAACATTTCGTATGGTGTAAGGAGTTAATCAAAGGTTTGTAATGTTCAATAAGACATTAGTTGTGTGTATATATCATTATGTCGTCTCATTAGCAGCTAGTAGGAAGTAATACCAATATGTTTGTCTTGTACAGCAAGTCATGTGGTCTTGATGTTTGAGAATGTTGATAAAATTATTCTATGTATTTTAATATTGTCATTTACTTTAAAGTAGCTATGTATATCATTAACGAAATCTGGGTTCATATGGAAATAAATAAGCAACCAGAATGCTGCCAGCGCTAGCTTATCATACTGCTATAACGATACGTTGTCATTTTTAAAATATAATATTTTATACGAAAAACAATCCATTTTTATTATATAATGTTGATTTTTTTCTAAGTTGAGTAATTTGCATTCACTATTTAGTGACTATGTGCATTCTAAATGAATTCTATATGTCGTTGACACAAACAAAATGTAATTGTATATAAAAAAAGTGAGTTCATTCTCACCTGTGCTGATAAGAGACACCCCGTTTGGGCCCCGGTACCCGACGAACAGGACCCGTTCTATGACCGGAACCGGGGGATCATTAGGAAGGGGCGTGATTTTCCCACAGGCCTTAAATTGCAGTTTCCACCAAGGTAGCGGCACGTGTCTCCAATCAGCATTGATCCTGATCAGTAACGGATCTGTTCTTCAAACGCTTTCACATCGGATAAAATAAACCTGTTACAAACTAAATAAACTAAATCTGTAACAAACTTAGTAAACTACACCTGTAACAATCTAAGTAAATTAAATCTGTAACAAACTAAGCAAAATAAATCTGGAACAAACAAAATAAATACACCTCTAACAAACTAAATAAACTAAACCTGTAACAAACTAAATAAACTAAACCTGTAACAAACTAAATAAACTAAACCTAACAAACTAAATAAACTAAACCTGTAACAAACTTAATAAACTACACTTGTAACAAACTAAATAAACTACAACCTGTAACAAACTAAATAAACTACACCTATAACAAACTAAAGACGAAACTACTCCTCTAACAAACTAAAGAAACTAAACTGTAACGAACTGAATAAAAACTACACCTGTAACAAACTAAATAAACTAAACAACCTATAACAAACTAAATAAACTAAACCTGTAACAACTAAATAAACTAAACCTGTAACAAACTAAATAAACTACACCTGTAACAAACTAAAAAAACTAAACCTGTAACAAACTAAATAAACTAAACCTGTAACTAAACTAAATAAACTAAACCTGTAACAAACTAAAATAAACTAAACTGTAACAAACTAAATCTGTAATAAACTAAATAAACTACATCTGAAATTAACTCAATAAAAATACACTGAAATTAACTAAATAACTACACTTATAACAAACTAAATAAACTAAACTTGTAGCAAACTAAACCTGTAACAGACTAAATAATTAAAGAATACGATTGTTTTAACTTTCAAACGACAACAGCAAATTATAATTGTTGTAGCCTGACAACTGAAAAGAAGTGGTTAAAGTAACTGATAGTTTTTGGAAATACCCGATCACCCCCCTTCTCCTCTCGACATAAAACAATGGTCATAAAGTGGTGATATTTTTGTGTTACATTCACCCTGGATTTCCCGCCATGAAGACTCTTTCCTATGATTACAAAGAGTGAATTAATAATATAGAAAGACGAGTATGCTTCTGCGTATAAATAATGTTCATTAAGCGCTTGTTCGTCGTACTTATTCATGCATACTTTTGAATATGATATTACTGTTTCTGTCAAAATTTAAAAAAAAAATGTCTGAATATTGCTCTTCAATTTCCATAAAAAAAACTCTTTTTATTACATTCAGCACATTTTGTTACGCCACTGCAGAGTGTATTACACGCAATCCGCTGTCTATAGATAGATATGAAAATAATATAACACCAGTTCGGTAGATTGGAAGTTGAAAAATAATTCATGTTTTAGCAGCCAAATTTTAATAGTGTAAAAATATGTGTGTAGATTATTCATATAGTGTTTTAAATTGAATCAGTAATCACATCATGTTTTACATTATGCTCGAGGCGACAAGACCGATAATTCTTTCTATTTCCATATCAATGCGCTATAGACCTATAAGATGCACGTGTTTATAATCAAGGCTTTGATAGTGATATGAAGATCTGAAACTTTTTCTTTCTTCTATTATCGGTCGAATAATCAATCTGGAATGAATTAATCTAGCGATATATAACTGTACCAAAGCGTTTGTCAGTTTGGAAAATATTTATAGCTTAGTATTATCATTATGGGACTTTATTCGAGGTTTTAAAACTTCACGTTTTGTTCGAAATTACCCAGCCTTTGCATCTTATCGTTTTGTATCTGTTATTAAAACGAAGAAAGAAAGTTTCCTATGATATTTTAACTCTCATCGCGATAAACTTTGTTCTGTTTGTCTCCGACACGGTTTGAGCACAACAGAAGGTATTGTTAAAACGGAACAGAACTGATAACGGTTTGTCATGGGCAACAAAAAAGTGAAATTAAATGCAGATTTCTGACCAAGAGCTGACCGCTACTGGACATAAAATATAAAGTATCAGATCATGTTTCACAGACCTACTCGACAGGTGACCAGACATAGGTTCCCTGTAGACTACCACGCTCATTAAACACAATAATAGAATATGAATCCAGGGCAAATTCACTTATTTATGGAAATAAAAACATTTTAATATCTGATTTATTTTAATAAAGCAGAAACGGCCATGAAATAGGAATGATTTGTGCCTCACTTAATCAATACAAAACTTTGATAGAATATAAAAATCTAATAAAATAGAATTCCTCTCTGAAAATAATTTTGCATTTAACATATTTTTTGCCTCATTGCTTTGAATTAAGCATCAACATTCTTCTTTAATTTATAACCGTAAAAAAGCCTGCTGTGGTAGTAATGCAGTATCTTCATTGATTTCAGATCTATAGAATCCCTTGACAATGTCATTTTAAGGACGAAATCAATGTAGAATACCATATTCAATGTCAACAAATTTTATTGCAAATAAGGTGCACATGGATTTGGCATCAGGAAATGCCTATATTAGATTTCTAAGTGATTTTGAGATTGTTTGCTCCCACAACCTCAACAAAAATATCTGTTTTAGCCTTAAAATCATATGTGTCGTAATTGCAATACTGGCTAATGTAAAAAAAGTTTTTAATATGTTATTCATCACCATAAAATTCCAGCATTTGGTTATTTGAAATACTTTTGCCTGTTACAAAGTAATGAATTAACGTTTACATCGCAGTAAGATGAGTTTTTGTACACACAGTCAAACCAAAAGGCCAAGTTTTCGTTTATCATTCCATTTCACATTTTCAGTGTATCAATAATAATAAAGTAACTTCAAATATATCTTCATCTAAACATAGATAAAGTATAAAACAAAACTTATTATGACGCAGAATTTAGCTGTTGTAACTAATATCTATAAAGCACAACCATGTTTGCAGCTTTATTCATCATCATCATCATTTCTTGTTTGCAATGGATTACCAACGAAAGATATGTTAATGATATATTTGAAATATAACAACTTTGTGGGTGAAATAAACTTAGATAAACAAAAAAAATAGATTTGTTATTAAAATGTTTTACTCGTAATTTTTAGTTATACAGCCTTAATCAAGTAAAATTCTTACAAACCCGTATAATTTGTCGTAGTAATTTAGTATTGTGAATTAAAATGCGTTTGCTTTTCCTAACGAATGCTTTTCGGATAATATTATATATCGGTTCTTCTAATTTTCCCGCTTCCAATATTAGTGTACTACTTCCGTTTTTTGCATGTTACTTCCGCTGATTCGCCTTGTGTTTTTCTTACCTGATTGTTGTGGATGCGTGAGTCGACAGTGGTACTTAAATTGGACCATTTTGAAATGATTTCATTTCTCCTAATCTTCTACTTTCTCTTCCCTCTTCTTTTTCTGGACTAGAGATCATGTTTGTGATACTTAATCGACTTAATTACAGTATAAAGATGGACGGAGTGTAATATCAATCCTGTCGCGGCAAACTGTCAGGGGCTCAGTAGATAAAATGAAAAGAAAAGATGATGTTTCTCTTACTTAAGGCAAAAAAAAAAGTGCAGTATCCTATTGTTTACAGGACACCCATTTTAACAGAAGATTATCATAACATTATAAGAAGTGAGTGGGGTTTTTGACTGTTATTTTAGTTCTTTTAAGTCTAATTCTAGAGGGTTGCAATCTTGCTTAACAGTAATTGTGAAATCAGTGTTGTAAAAGAAAAACAAGATCTGTCTGGGAATTTTTGGCGCTAGATATTGTAGTGGAGGGCTCTAAAAATGACATTGATAACACTGTATGGTCCTAACATTGATACACCTACATTTTTTGATACTATTTCAAATACTTTAGAAGATTTTGGTAATGATAAGTATATTATATGTGGAGATTTCAATCTAGTCATCAACCCAGATCTAGACTATGACAATAGCTACAAAAATATAAATAACCCCAAAGCAAGAGATAAAGTTTTAGAAATTATTGAAAATTTGTCACTAGTAGATATTTATAGGGATCTTTCACCCTGATTCCAGACGCTATACTTGGAGAAAGAAATCACCATTAAAACAGGCAAGACTGGTATTTTTATCTGATATCTGATAATTTGTTAACTAGTACGGTTAATGCAGTAATTGAAGCAGGATACAGATCTGATCATTCTTTTCCTATGATTAATTTAAAATTTAATGATTTTAAACGTGGAAAAGGGCTTTGGAAATTTAACTCTTTGCTATTGTATGATGAAGATTTCCTTAAGTTGATTAATAAAGTTATTTTAGATATAAAAAGTCAGTACTGCTTACCAGTATACAATAGGGATGAGATAGGAAATATTTCAGAATACAGATATTGAATTTTTGATTAATGACCAGCTTTTCCTTGAAACATTGCTTATGGAAATTAGGGGTAAAACCATCTCCTATTCATCATATAAAAAGAAACAGCTAAATAGAAATGAAGATAATCTCAAGAAAAGCTATTCAAAGTTTAGAAGAACAAGATCAGGTAGACATTGAGGAATTAGAGAATAAGAAAAGGGAATTGGAAAAAATCAGAGTTAAAAAAATTAGAGGCAGTGTTCTTCGATCGAGGGCAAGATGGCAAGAAGAAGGTGAGAAACCAACAAAATACTTTTTTAGTTTAGAAAAATAGGAATTTTACATCTAAGATTATACCTAAGATAGAAAAAAATAATATTAATACTTACTGATCAGGATGATATTCTCAATGAAGTTCATTCTTATTATGAAAAGCTATATGATGAAAACTGTGATACAGAAGATGCTAACTTAACAGATTATTTAGGTATGTATGATGTTGCAAAATTAGATAATAACGAGGCTAGAAGTTTTGGAAGGGATGATTTCTTTAGATGAGGCAGCTAAAACTCTGAAAAATATGAAAAACAATAATAAAAGTCCGGGCACAGATGGTTTCACTGCGGAATTTTTTAAATGTTTCTGGAAGCAGTTAGGGTTTTCATAGTTAGATCTATAAATTTTGGATATATAAAGGGAATGTTGTCTGTAACTCAAAGAGAAGGTGTAATCACATGTATTCCTAAGGGAGATAAACCCAGGCAATTTTTGAAAAACTGGCGTCCTATTACTCTTTTAAATATTGTATATAAAAATAGCTTCAGGATGTATAGCAAGCAGGATTAAAAAAGTTCTAGATAAATTAATTTGTGAGGATCAAACAGGATTTCTTACTGGTCGCTATATTGGAGAAAATACAAGACTTGTCTACGATATCATGCAATATGCAGAAGAAAAAAATATCCCAGGTATGTTACTCATGTTAGATTTTGAAAAGGCCTTTGATTCTGTGTCTTGGAAATTTGTAAATAAAGTTTTGAAATATTTCAATTTTGGTCCAGATATTCAAAAATGGGTTAAATTGTTTAACACTAATATTATTTGCTGCTGTGAACCAGGGGGGGGAATCTATCTTCTTTTCTCCACATCAGAAGAGGCTGCCGTCAAGGGGACCCAATCGCTCCATACATCTTTATTCTGTGTGTTGAAATTCTAGGTATCAGGATAAGAAATAACAAGAAGATTAAGGGTATAGATGTAGGTAGTTTTCCCATTCTTATTTCCCAAATATGCTGATGATACCACACTTATACTAAATGGTTCAGAAGTCTCGTTAAAGGAATCTATTTGTGAGTTGAACTCCTTTGCAAAAATCTCTGGGTTAAAACTTAATGTTGATAAAACACAGGTCATTTGGATAGGGACAAAAGTTATAGTGGTGATACCTTTTTACCGGAGTTAAATTTACAATGGGGTAAAACTAAATTTACACTGCTTGGAATTGAATTTAGTGTGAACATGCATGAGATTCCAAAATTAAATTTTGATAAGAAGTTAATTAAACTTAAAGCACTAATAAAGACATGGAGTAAAAGAATTCTCACACCCATTGGCAGAATAGCCCTAATTAAGTCTCTTTTCTTGTCTCAATTTATTCACTTATTTATTTCATTACCAAATCCTAATGAAAAATTTCTTCAAGAACTTAACACTATCCTATTTAACTTTCTATGGAACAGTAAGGTAGATAAAATAAAGAGGGATGTCTTGGTGCAAAATTTTAATGAAGGCGGTCTAAGAATGGTAAATGTAAAACTATTTATTGATTCCTTGAAACTTACTTGGGTAGACCGGCTTTTAAAAAAGACATGCAAGTGGCAAATTATTTTTAAATCACATACTGATTTGCAAAAGTTATCAATATGTGGTAGTGAGTATATTGAGGAATGTAGGTCACATTGCAGGAATAATTTCTGGAAAGATGTTTTTAAAGCATGGAAAAAATTCAATGACGTAGAGGGGGTGAGAGAAAAAATAGATATGTTATCATGTACACAGACAAAGCCATTATGGTATAATAAAGATATAACTATTGGAGGAAAAGGTAGTTTTTTATAAGTCCTGGTATGATAGAGGTGTAACAATAATTAATGATTTAGTAAAAGATCCCACTACATGTTCTTTCTATACATATCAAGAATTCATGCATGTGTATAATATTAATATAAATTTCCTTCAATTTCAGGGTAATAATCTCATCTATCAAAAGACTTTTAACGAGACTTAATGTTGTAAATATGAACCATGGAATAGTCTATCCAATTATCCCTAATAATATCTTACTTTTTATGAAAAAATTTAAATGGGACAAAAGATTTTTATAATATTATGGTTAAAAATAATCTCATTTCAACTGGTAGAAGAAAATGGGATGATCTGTTTGAAGATATTGAACTAAATTGGGTCAACATATATAATAATCCTTTCAAGGTTACTAAAAAACACAAAACTACAATGGTTTCAGTATAGGATAGTACAAAATATTTTAACAACAAACACGTTTTTATGTAAAAGTAGGATTAGCCAATAATCCAATATGTAACTTGTGCAATCTTGAAAGAGAAACCATTGTCCATATTCTTTGGGAATGCAGAGAAACTCAGAGATTTTTGCAAAGCGTAGAGACATTCCTGGATGCACTCTATATCCCTTTTCAATACAATAAACAAAGCTTTCTTTTTGGTTTGTTTTTACAAAATAGATATCATACTATAAATAGAGTAGACAATGAAATTTTGATTATTATTAAGTATTACATATACAAAACCAGATGTTTGCATAAAATTTTAAGTCCACATGCTCTACTCAACTTAATTAAAGAACATTACATTTCTCAAAAACATATTTGCCAATAGTAAAGGTGGAGGTGCTCAGCAGAAATGTGAAAATGAATGGAGAAAATGGGAAAAACTTATTGATTTAGGCTGACTAGTTAACTATTTGTATGTTTCTTTATTTAATGCGACAATCTATGATAGTCATGTTATGTTATATACATGTAACTATGTATCATGTACTATAACTTTTTTACCATGTACATAAATTAGTTATCCTTCATTGAGCTCCTGGAGTTTATAACACCACATAAATCTTGTTTCGACCTCTAGTCCTCTCTCTCTCTATCTCTCTCTCTCTCTCTCTCTCTCTCTCTCTCTCTCTCTATCTCCCTCCCTCTTTCTCTCCTTCTCTAATATGTATCATACCCTTTTCCTAAGAGTGCTTGTGTAAGAACTTGCGTGCGAGGGGGTGTATGTAGGCGTGTGTGGCGTATGTGTGTCTGTGTGGATGTGGGAGTGAGGACCATGTTCGTAAAAAGAAGCTGCTACTGCAGATGATGATGAATGATGATGAACAATAATGATGTAGATGAATGAAGCTGATGCATCAGACAATGATGATGGTGTATGAAACTGTGATTGTAAATGATAATGATGGTGATGATGAATATGATGAAGAATGGTAATAACGATGACTATTATGAATGTTGCTGCTGAAGATGATGATGATGATGATGATGATGATGAATGGTGATGGTGCTAGTGAAGATGATAATGGTGATGATGAATGGTGATGATGATGATGATGATGAATGGTGATGAATGGTGATGATGATGAATGGTGATAATGATGATAAATGGTGATGGTGATGATGATTATGATGATGACGATGAATGGTGATGGTGATGATGATGATGATGAATGGTGATGGTGATGATGATGAATGGTGATGATGATGAATGGTGATAGTGATGATGATGAATGGTGATGATGATGATGAAGATGATGATGATGATGAATGGTGATGATGATGAATGGTGATAGTGATGATGATGAATGGTGATGATGATGATGAAGATGATGATGATGATGAAGATGATGATGATGATGATGATGATGAATGGTGATGATGATGATGATGATGATGATGAATGAAGTTGATGCATCAGATTATGATGATGATGGTGAATGAAACTGATGTGGCAGATGATGAGTGATGATAATCTTTTGTTTTGTATTTGTAAAAATGCTTTGGAAAAATAAAATAATTATAAAAAAAAAAAAAAAAAAAAAAAAAAAAAAAAAAAAAATTAAAAAAAAAAAAAAAAAAATTTCTTACAACCATAAAAGATCTTTGAATCACGCGAATATTTTAATTAATATGTATGAACGAAAACATCTGTAATAAAATGACCAAACATTCATATTCTAAAAAGTGTTTCTGCGTGCCATGAAAGCATAATAAAATGACTACAATATCCTATTTCCGATGAAATGGAAACCCAATATTAAGCTAAAACATAGTAACTTTAACCAACTTTCACCAACAAAATGGTTGTTTATTTGTCCGTGTAGATATAAATGTCCAGGTACGTATCGATTTCCTCTGGTATATACTATGGTTGGTACAGCGCATTTATTTACCGATGACCATGGTATTTATTACTATATAGTTAAAATGGAATAAAAAAAGAAGAAAGTGATGTTTAGAAGTCAACGTTTCCGTAATTCTGGGGTGTAGTAATGTGTAGAAATTTGAAACTGTACATTATACCATTACTAAAACATCAATAAGGTGTTCGGTAATGGACATAAGCGTAGTTACTTCTACACTTCAGTAAATCCTGCCTTTACTACATATTTGTATCACAATTTTATAAGACCACCTTCTGAACGTCCCAAAAAGCCAATTTAAAGACAATTTGACCTTTGTCCTTGGACAACCTTAATGCACAGCTTAGACGTGTAACAGCTGTATAATGGAAATTAGCGTACATGATGTTTTAGCTTTTAATGAAGTTTCCTTAATTATTTCATTATACGTAACGAATATTTTATTGGCTTAAACTTAACGTTGCCATTGGTATATACGTACCAAAACTGATTGACCCTGCAGGTAGGGCGTAAGAATTATACCTGCTGCCCCTATTGTATGATAGTAAAAGGCGACTAAATTTAGGATTTTATCTTTTCTCTCCTTCCTAACTAACTTTGTTCTTCCTAACGTCTCCATTGACACCACCTCACTTTTGGCTGGAGTTGAGCGCTCACCCCTGAGGTAGGCTCTGGGTTCTGTCCCCTGGCCGAGACAAACCAAAGTTTATAATAGATGGGGTGTGTTGCTTGGTGTCTTCGGCGGCATGCTTCCGTGATATAGCACTATAAAAAGGACATACACGAAACACATCGTATACACGGGAGGCCGTCCTTACATGACCCTGACAATTAATAGGACGTTAATTAATCAAACAAACTAAAACTGATGCTATCCTTTTGGAAGACACATCGATACTAAAACGACCAGTCAATAGACTTCGAAATAGAAATACTGTTGAACATGTATTGAATATAAGTTCATACATATTGTTTGTTTGTTTGTTTAACGTCATATTATCAGCCAGGGTCATGCTAGTACAGTCTCCCATGTATGCGGTGTGTAGCTAGCATGTATGAAGTGTGTGATGCGTGTTTTTGGAAGACTGTGGTATATTCATGTTGTGTCTTCTTGTATAGTGGAACTGTTGCCCTTTTTATAGTGCTGTATTACTGAAGCATGCTCCGAAAGACAGCAAGCAACACTGTTTGTTTGTTTGTTTGTTTGTTTGATTAATTAACGTCCTATTAACAGCTATGGTCATGTGAGGACGGCCTCCCATATATGTGGTGCTTTGCGTGTATGTTGTGCGAGGTGCGTGTTTTGGGAGACTGCGGTATATTCATGTTGTGTCTTCTTGTATAGTAGAACTCTTGCCCTTTTTATAGTGCTATATCACTGAAGCATGCCGCCGAAGACACCAAGCAACACACCTCACCCGGTCACATTATACTGACAACGGGCGAACCAGTCGTCCGACTCCCCATATGCTGAGCGCTAAGCAGGAGCAGAAACTACCACTTTTATAGACTTTGGTGTGTCTCGGCCAGGGGACAGAACCCTGAGCTTACCTCACAGGGGCGAACACATTCCACCCGGTCACATTATACTGACAACGGGCGAACCAGTCATCCCTCTCCCTGTATACCGAGTGCTAAGCAGGAAATCACTTTTAAGAGTTGTTATTCATTTACAAATTATAAACGAAAAATGCCAGAACATTATGAATCATTCATATACTATTACAGTTTCAACGAGGGAATTGTAGTGATATCAGCAGTAATATAGTTAAACAAATGAATATAAGAGTTAAAGAATAATTTGATGTATAATGGTACAGACGAGGGTTCCTTTACCAAAATTAAATGAATAGTAAGTAGTTTACAATAAGTTCATTGATGTAAAAGAATAAAAATGTTTATTTAATTGTCATAGGAACAGGTACAGTAACCAATTAATATATCTGACATATCTAGAGATGCACATGTTTCGTGTCTCAGGGGCTACAATATCTACGGTCTAGACTATTTTAGTTTTGGTCTCATTGAATAAAATATTCCCAATACTGTTCGCACATCATAAATAGTTTCTTATTTACGGAGTGTTTGTTCTGTGACTAACCTTTTCTACTTGAGTAAAATTATTCGTTAGTTCTTTGGTTTGTTATATCTTGACATTAGTTTAATTAAACTTTACTGATACCGCTGCTTTGTGATATATTTGTAACACGACAGACGACTGAATATGAACCACTTAATGCAATGCTTCTATACAGACAAGGTCTCTACATTATTTAATCTGTCACCAGATTCAACGATTTAATGATTACTTGACTGCAACAGTATTTTGTCAAAGATCTGAGAGCGAAGATGAGTGCAAGTTTATTAGTGTTAGTGAAAGACTTTATCCTCTCAAGTAACGCCCTCTTACCGGAGAAAATGCTCAGCGAAGGTCGATGGGATGAAAGCCAGCCCGAGGGTCCAACTAAGTCTACTGTCAACCAAAAGGGCACCTGTCCGAAATTGGACACCTCATTAATAGCTCACAACTACACGTGTTTGTTTTTCCTCTCTCCTCTTATCCCTCTCTTGATCGTACTGGTAGACTGTCTTTGTGACGATGAATTTGTAAGTACTTGAGAAATATCTTTTTACAGACGTTGAAAGTATTGTATATGTATCAATAATCCGACCGTGCTCTGACGACGTTAGCTTTATATCTTATATATATAAACTATGTTTTTGACAAATAAGACATTTCATATTAATTCCATGTTTGACAGGTTCCAGTATAAAGAGTAATTAATTAAATCATATCTATATGCTGTATGTATATGGATATATTGTTTTACTGTCATTGCTTTCCATGTGCAATGAAGCTAACAAGCTAACAAAGTCTACTGACATGTGACCAGGACTCGTGTGGGAGTCACACGCTTATTCCAGTTCAAAGAGAGTCTCAGTGTCCACCTACCCCGCCGTAATTATATGGTAACCAAAAAGTACTTAGGGCAAGTCGCTATACTCAACCCCTGTCTGAAGAATTCCATGTTTAAATCCGCTTTTATTCATGTTGCTTCAAAGTGATCAGCTAATTTATCCATAAAATGTAACAATTTTAGTGTGAAGGGTGTGGAAAGGTTTTGTTAAGATTAGTTTGGTTATAAATGTATCTCATAAGTTTGGCCTTTACAGAGAAACATTGAGATGAGTAGAAAATCGTCACCAATATGTTATATAGTTATGTTGGAAGTTTATATGAACTGAACTGACAACAAATAAACTGAACTTCATCGGGAAATACTTTATAAAGCCCGTTATTCATTGGTAAAGAAAGACCTTAAAAGCTGTTTTTCTTGATGGCTTATACCATTTTACATGAACATTTAATGTTGTATAGGGTATTTCAACATCCGATAACCAATAATAATTACCATGCATGCATAAATAATACGTGTTGTTTTATTAAAGATGCTCCACCGCTGACAAATGGTATGTTTTCACTATCAAAAACAGGAGCAGACGATTTAGTATTTTTCTTCGGTTACAAAAGTTACGTACTTTACACCATTACCACCATTGAAAAGTTTGAGCTTCTAATTTTACTTCAATGTAAAAATATGAAAAATAATTAATTGCATCCCGAAAAAATTCCGTGGCACTATATTCTATATGGAATGAAGTACTGATTGCGCATGCACCAAAGGCAAAATAAATTATTTTATGTTAGTTTTTGTGTTAATTAGACAGATATATACACGATTACACACCAATTATTGTTCAAATGATGAATATCATTTATGCTCTGTCGGCGATGGAGCATCTTTAAACAAAATTTTATTTCAATAATAAATTGAAATAGGATTGAATAATTGTATACGATTGTGATAATTTCCAAACATTAATTCCAAAATGCCCCGTTTTAACATTAACATCAGTACGATTTACTTTAAATACACTCATTAGAATATCTGATATTATATATAATATTATGTAAATCGACATGAAAATGAAATGCGAAATCGAGGCCGCCATTCTGTCCCGCCATCCCGGATATCATGACGATGAGAAGTGAAAACAAATATCGCAATACTTTAAACAGAATGCAGAGTTTTAACAATTATAATTTAACGAAAACAAAAAATTAAGCGCAGGTGAGTACATAAAATATTATCCTATAGTAAAATATTTGGCGTATGAAACATGTTTATAACTTAGGGATTTTTTTACTTTTTTGATGATGCCGTTTCAATCCGTTTATGTTTTTATAATGCGTGTGTTACGGGAACAATTGAACACGACCACGCGGGTAATTCAGTTATCACTGTTTGACTGTTTTTCTTGTTTTCTATAGAGACAAGAGAGGGCATCCCAAACAGCCATGTCTGCCCGAACAATTACAGACGGGAAGGTCATACCACATGTCATCAGTCTTTACCCACAAACCTTTGATTTTTTCTCACGACTGTCTACCTAATTTGACAGAAATTCAATTTTAAATCAATGTTATGGACACTAATTTATAATAATCTGAAACTAGAAATGAACTCAAACTGTGAAAAGTAGCTATATCAAGCTATCATTTCTCGAAGTGTACTGTTCCTAAAATCTCGTGCTGAACCACGCGCCATTGTGATGCGCGCCCCCTACAGGGGCCAAGTGTACTTGTGTTGAAATATGTTCGGTTCGAATTTCTATGAAGTGGAAATATGTTACCTTTAAGGAAGTAATTTACAGGTATAAAGAAGATAATTAGAGCAAGATTTATTTTGAACAACGCATCAATTGACAACTTGTATTGATAATGGCAGACAATTGAAAAAGAGCTGTTGTCGGAAGTAAAGTTTCAATGATAGAATTTAGAATGTTTAGGAAACTTAAAATCGCATAATTAGATGTCTTACAGCGGCAACTGGATGCTAATTCTAAACCTATAAAACGATTTCTTAGCAGTCAGGCCGCACCTGAGGTGTCAGTTTCACAGGAAATTCCACCTGCCCCCTCGCCGTTAAATGTACACTATGCTAATGCATCATTTATTGGTTAAGTAACCTACAACCTTATATCAAAAAGAACAAAGATATAGACCAATTTGAAGATAATCACAGTATTGTATTCCAGCACATATTTGTTTCATCATATTCGATTGTATAGTATAATATATGTACGTAGTGTTGGGGTTTTTTGCAGATTGATTTTTTAAGCTTTACATGTATGGTTTACATGTAATTATTTTTGATATACATAAATTATATTGCAGATGTTTTTGACTCCGCGTCGCGTCTTTTTGCAGATGATACCTCTCTTCAATGTTTTTCAGGGATACAGTCCATGTGAAGCAAAATCAGGCATTGACTATGATATCAGCGGGTTTTCAGTGGATATAGACCTTGAAAGTGTAAATGTAGTGTTAACCAATTTTGGCATTCGATTATGATATTTTGATTTCACGTGAAAAAGTTCAAAAAAATGGGAAATTAACAAAAACTTAAAATGCGTTTGAAATCTTCAAATGTAGAAATATCAAAAATATACATTGACTTGGGGAAAAGGGAACCTCTGCTGTAAAAAAAAAGCTTGCGGCGAAAAGCCCGAATATTTTTTTATAATTTGATTTCATATATTACACTCATTTCTATTGGTTATATCTTTAAGGTTATTTTTTCCACAGACCGAAAGAATTATACTTCACGTATTATGACGTCATAAATACAAAACGCGGGGAATTTTAAATGCGGCATCGGCCAAACTAAAGTATTGGATAAGTTATCAATGCGCCACAACTCAATAAGTTTTATTGTAAAAGTAAGTAAAATCATGAAAAATTTATGCCTAATTAGTACCTGATTGAGTTATGAGAATTAAACTATAAGCATTATTCACAATATATTTTGGGGTTATGAAGGCATAGACAAAAAACGGATGGACATTATTTTTCATAGACGCGAAAGAATGTCCTTCATAACCCCAAAAGATATGGATAATAATGCTAAATTATTCTTTTTTTTAAATTTTTATAAAAGCTGTTTCACAGATATCCCGCATTGGACATTTTCTGGTAAATAATAATCATAAAGCCTGCGGGCATAACTCCTTTTTAAAAGCTATAACGTCAGTGCATTCAAGACATGTTCAACGGTTACTGTACATCGTCTTATAAAGATTTAGTTTTGACAAAAGAAAAATATAAATCTTTTAAACCTTAACCAGTATACCACCTTAGGGACTATTTGAGTAATTTGAGTTAGTCCCTCATACAAGAAGCTGTATCATAGGAATTAGTTTGGAGCGCTACCAAAAGACAATCGTTACCAAATGCTACACAACTACGCGTGTAATTTCGATTTTACATTATCTCACAAAACTATTTGTTATAAAATGGATTTTCCGAATCTTATAACGTTGCTACTATGCAGTTTATTATTGGCATTGAACAACAGTACAAAGGCCAAATTGCTTTTAAATCGAGGGTAATTCAGCTGTGTTAGCGGTGTTATGTGACATTGGACAGTGGAATGTGGGGGAGGGGGAGGTAGGAAAGTTTCTTTGTGTAGAACCACACATTTAGAAGTTACGTCCTGTAAATGATATATCCACCCCCAACAAATACCAGGACCATGATGTCATATTTATAATAATAATTAATGCATATCACCTGTGTCATTGTCAGCCTTCCGTACCCGTACCATTATCTTACCTGTAGCCAATGTACTGTGTAAACCTGTGTTATTGTCAGCCTTTCCGTACATGATCTTACCTGTAGACAATGTACCGTAAACCTGTGTCATTGTCAGCCTTCCCGTACATTATCTTACCTGTAGCCAATGTACTGTAAACCTGTGTCATTGTCAGCCTTCCCGTACATGATATTACCTGTAGCCAATGTACTGTGTAAACCTGTGTTATTGTCAGCCTTTCCGTAACAAAAACTAAAAATGCGTTTGAAATCTTCAAATGTAGAAATATCAAAAATACATTGACTTGGGAAAAGGGAACCTCTGCTGTAAAAAAAAAGCTTACGGCGAAAAGCCCGAATATTTTTTATAATTTGATTTCATATATTACACTCATTTCTATTGGTTATATCTTTAAGGTTATTTTTCCACAGACCGAAAGAATTATACTTCACGTATTATGACGTCATAAATACAAAACGCGGGGAATTTTAAAAGCGGCATCGGCCAAACTAAAGTATTGGATAAGATATCAATGCGCCACAACTCAATAAGTTTTATTGTAAAAGTAAGTAAAATCACGAAAATTTATGCCTAATTAGTACCTGATTGAGTTATGAGAATTAAACTATAAGCATTATTCACAATATATTTTGGGGTTATGAAGTCATAGACAAAAAACGGACAGACATTATTTTTCATAGACGCTTCGCGTCTATGAAGAATGTCCTTCATAACCCCAAAAGATATGGATAATAATGCTAAATTATTCTTTTTTTTTTAATTTTTATAGAAGCTGT
The DNA here is from genome assembly GCF_041381155.1 of Argopecten irradians. Classification (NCBI taxonomy): domain Eukaryota; kingdom Metazoa; phylum Mollusca; class Bivalvia; order Pectinida; family Pectinidae; genus Argopecten; species Argopecten irradians. The sequence continues at coordinate 756,128 of NC_091134.1, read as the reverse complement.
TTCACAGATATCCCGCATTGGACATTTTCTGGTTAAAAAATAATCATAAAGCTTGCGGGCATAACTCCTCTTTAAAAGCTATAACGTCAGTGCATTCAAGACATGTTCAACGGTTACTGTACATCGTCTTATAAAGATTTAGTTTTGACAAAAGAAAAATATAAATCTTTTAAACCTTAATCAGTATACCACCTTAGGGACTATTTGAGTAATTTGAGTTAGTCCCTCATACAAGAAGCTGTATCATAGGAATTAGTTTGGAGCGCTACCAAAAGACAATCGTTACCAAATGCTACACAACTACGCGTGTAATTTCGATTTTACATTATCTCACAAAACTATTTGTTATAAAATGGATTTTCCGAATCTTATAACGTTGCTACTATGCAGTTTATTATTGGCATTGAACAACAGTACAAAGGCCAAATTGCTTTTAAATCGAGGGTAATTCAGCTGTGTTAGCTGTGTTATGTGACATTGGACAGTGGAATGTGGGGGAGGGGGAGGTAGGAATGTTTCTTTGTGTAGAACCACACATTTAGAAGTTACGTCCTGTAAATGATATAATCCACCCCCAACAAATACCAGGACCATGATGTCATATTTATAAATAATTAATGCATATCACCTGTGTCATTGTCAGCCTTCCCGTACATTATCTTTCCTGTAGCCAATGTACTGTAAACTTGTGTCATTGTCAACCTTCCCGTACATGATCTTACCTGTAGCCAATGTACTGTGTAAACCTGTGTTATTGTCAGCCTTTCCGTACATGATCTTACCTGTAGCCAATGTACCGTAAACCTGTGTCATTGTCAGCCTCCCTGTACATTATCTTACCTGTAGCCAATGTACCGTAAACCTGTGTCATTGTCAGCCTCCCGTACATTATCTTACCTGTAGCCAATGTACTGTAAACCTGTGTCATTGTCAGCCTTCCCGTACATGATATTACCTGTAGCCAATGTACTGTGTAAACCATCGTGTTATTGTCAGCCTTTCCGTACATGATCTTACCTGTAGCCAATGTACCGTACACCTGTGTCATTGTCAGTCTTTCTGTACATGATCTTACCTGTAGCCAATGTACTGTAAACTTGTGTCATTGTCAGCCTTCCCGTACATGATCTTACCTGTATCCAATGTACTATAAACCTGTGCCATTGTCTGCCTTCCCGTACATGATCTTTGCTGTAGCCAATGAACTGTAAACATGTGTCATTGTCAGCCTTCCCGTACATTATCTTACCTGTAGCCAATGAATTGTAAACCTGTGTCATTGTCAGCCGTCCCGCACATAATCTTACCTACAGCCAAAGTACTGTAAACCTTTTAATTTGTCATTGTCAGCCTTCCCGTACATGATCTTACCTGTAGCCAATGTACTGTAAACCTTTCTCATTGTCAGCCTTCCCGTACATTATCTTACCTGTAGCCAATGAATTGTAAACCTGTGTCATTGTCAGCCGTCCCGCACATAATCTTACCTACAGCCAATGTACTGTAAACCTTTTAATTTCTCATTGTCAGCCTTCCCGTACATGATCTTACCTGTAGCCAATGTACTGTAAACCTTTCTCATTGTCAGCCTTCCCGTACATGATCTTACCTGTAGCCAATGTACTGTAAACCTTTTAATTTGTCATTGTCAGCCTTTCCGTACATGATCTTGCCTACAGCCAATGTACTGTAAACCTTTTAAACTTGTGTCATTGTCTGCCTTCCCGTACATAATCTTACCTACAGCCAATGTACTGTAAACCTTTTAATTTGTCATTGTCAGCCTTCCCGTACATGATCTTACCTGTAGCCAATGTACTGTAAACTTGTGTCGTTGTCAGCCTTCCCGTACATGATCTTACCTGTAGCCCATGTACTAAAAACCTGTGTCATCGTGAGCCTTTCCGTACATGATCTTACCTGTAGCCGAGTGATTATTACAGTAAATCGCAAAATTAAATCGCCGTCAAAAAAAACTTTCGCATGAAAACACTAGAATAATTGTGTTTATAGTACTTGGTTATTGTGGTTTATGTTGAAAATCTCTAAGACAATTCAATATCTGTATTTTTGTTTAATTTGCGTTAAAGACATGTACTGTCTTACTTAATAGCAATAACATGTTTAACGAGTGCAGTGTTAATATATCTAGATATACTGAACATGATTAGTATTGATTCTTTTTTAAAAGTTTCGTGAATATTATGTAATATTAGTAATTTTTATTACGTTTTGTATTTATTAACAAAACTAGACATATCGGTGCATTCTATTGATTTAATTGACAAAAAATATCAGTATTTCATGTATGATTTTAAAATCCACATAACACTTGCCCTAACGCTATATAATCGCCACTCCAATGATAACCGATTTACAATGGACCACCCGGCATGCACGCAAGTAGAGTATATAAAGATACAAACAGGCGATTTTAAAGTATAGCAAATCCCTGTCATAACAATACATTGAACTGCCATATAAAAATGAATGTTATTGTAACAGTTCCTGTGGCTCGGTGCACGCCGGGTTGTCACAGAGGCGCCAATGCCTGCACGGGAACAAAACCTAACTGGGATTTAAGAATGACTGCAAGCGGTACACAGCGATCTCAATACGGTGTGAACACAATCGGAAACAATTCATGTCAAAGGTGCTCGAAAAGCGAAAAATGTATTTATAAATCGGCGACAAATAACAAAGAAAATGTCGACACAACCCGCTAAGAGGTTAGCTCTAACAACTAAGGTGTTAGATTTGTTGTAAAGTCGCACTATGAATTCCGGCGTCCATGTTTATTTCTGTATTTGCTGAAGGCTGCTTAACGGGAGCGAGAATAGGCGGAAAGCTGACAATTAGTCTTTGTATCAACATTAGCATTGTGCCGAATCAGAAATAATCGCACATCAATTTGGCCGTTACCGGGTCATATTACCCTGGTGTGTTTAACATAGAATGAAACTCCTTGTTCCTAAATTGACAGTTAAATATTGTATGTGAATCACCAATACAAATATTGATTCCCACCCAGAATCTACCTAGGAACAGGTTTATATAACGAGCACCATATTTGTTTCCAAGTATCACAATGTTTCAATTAAAGACGTTTATATAATAACTCTAAGCGCGTCATGACATTTCCTTTTACATCTCAGATCTACATCAACGAGTATTTCAATAAATTAGTCTGGGTTCTCCCAATAATCTGAAAAGTAAAAGTATGATGCCTCGAGCTGGGGATAACTTTGTAATTTTCGAAATAGCCTATCCAATTTGAAAAAAATGCATTGATGACGCATTTCGCTAGTAATTAATGCATTATGTTGCTTTTTGATTTTTTTAAAACATTGTAGTCTGCAGAAATATAGCAATTGCCAAACATGGCCTTCAGCCAGGACCAGAATATTGGCATTTCATTGCGGGCTATAAGTAGAAGGTTGATGACATGTGGTTGGATGTTGGGCGCCTCAGTCAATCTTGGTATTCATAATGAAGTTTAAATGTTGAAAATTACAATTGTCGGAATGAAGGATTGAGGGATGAGGTTTTATTGTAGATGGGTTACTGACAGTAGAATGACATGACCTCCTTTACGATTTTTTATTCTTTAAGAATGGTTTACATGGAATTGTAGAATACCATGATATAATTTGTGACAAAAGGTACGTCTTAATACTTGTGTAATTCTCAATGATGGTTAACTGTTGATATTCAGCAGGTCAATATGCGGCCCAGATTAAACTGTAGAACGGCGGTAGAATGCAAAGGTCTACTTGCGACTGCGATCCATGGACTAGTGGAATATGGTAATAGAATATCACGGTCTTATTTACCGATACATGAAAATGCTAGTTTCTTGTACAAAGAATACAAGAGGCCCAGAGGGCCTGTATCGCTCACCTGTTTTTTTTTATAATTATCGAAAAAGACCTTACAATTAGAAAAAAATTAGCAAAATTGACCCCTTAATTTGTTCAATTTTGAATCCCAACCATATAATGATGCTATGAATACCATACAAATATGCTACCCAATACATAATTTCAGAGAGGAAGTAATCTATATGAAAATAGTAGCCTAATTGACCTTTTTGACCCCACGCCTAAGGCCCGGGGTTCAGCCCTATCATTTGTATAATTTCTAATCCCTATCCTATAATGATGCAACCATTGCATTATGGGTGCTATCCGATGCTTAGTTGCAGAGAAGTCGTTTATATGGAAATAGTAAAATTGACCTTTTTGACCCCGCCCCTCAGGCCCTCTGGGGGGGTCAGCCTCATCATTTGTACAATTTTGAATCCCCACCCTATATGGATGCTACCATTGCGTTATGGGTGCTATCCCATACTTAGTTGCAGAGAAGAAGTTGTTCATATAGTAAAAACCAAATCGATCCCTTTTGACCCCGCCCCTCAGGCCCCTGGGGGTCAGCCGCATCATTTGTACAATTTTCAGTTAGTAGCCCATAAGGATGCTACCAGTCAAATATTGTTGAAATCCGGCCAGCGGTTATGGAGAAGAAGTCGATTGTTGACGGACGACGGACGCCACGCTATCCCATAGCCTTCGGACCAGGTGAGCTAATAAAAATGTCGTGTAACATATACATCACGAAGTTATAAGATGATATAACATTAAAACATATTAACAGTTGTCGTTTATACACGGATAGGGCCAAACATCATGTATAATACAAAGATTACATATGACATTTTACTGTCTATAAAAATATGATTTTAAATAAAGGACATTACTTTTCCTTCCTTTTTTATCTTTTCTGAATTGCAAAATTCCGTCTGAGCGGAAACTGACTATAAAATCCGGGTAGCACCTGCTTATCAAGATACCAGCAAGGATTGACGCAACTATTATTGATTACCAGAGACCGATGAAGATTAGTAAATATAAAAAAATGCCTGCTGTGTAGGACACCACCTCAAAAGTGAAGACGAAACTTTTGAATTAGTTTATCAGTTGTGTAACTATTTAAATATTATTGCGGGTGGTAATACAAGTCCTGTATATTACGTACGGAGTCACGGGAATAACACTTACTTGACTTGTGTGAGTGTGATAAAACCACCATTAACACATTACAACTGGCGGATATAACGCCTTATAAAGTACCACAGCGAGCTTACAAGTCGGGGTCGAACTTTTAGAATCAGATTGCCTGGAGAGATACAGGAAAATTGTATGGTGCCTCCTAGAGGTGGGAGTGGTTGTTTTGTTGTCTGGGAGGGAGTGGTGATAACATAGCGAAATAGAGTAGTAGAGACCCAATTAGGAATTGGTCTAGTGGATGTTGTCATCATTTTTTTAAAGCACTTCGTAAAAAGAATGACTAGTTACTTTATCGCTAGACCAATATAATTTTTGAGTGACCACGTTATAACTATTTATCATATGATGAATATCAGTGTCAATATGGCCAGCCGGACGTGTGACATGCCAAGTCCAGCAATAAACTGACCGCTGCAATAGCCCCCGGTCTGCATTAATTATCATATTTACATTTTAATGTACCTATATCTACAAAAACATCTGTTTTTTCACGCACTGAAATGAAATATGTTAAAATGTTAATAAGCGAGATGGATAGATTATTTTGGACTTCGGACAAAGTGACCAGATCTTGTAGTAAACAAGGCCGGGTGTCCAGCAAGGTCCGGGCATGGTCATCTCTAAAGCATGCTAAATGGGAAAAAAACATGAATTATTGAAATTATGAAAGCGACAGTTTAGGTTTGATTGACTGTGCCGTTTCATTACAATACACGGATCACGACGACACGTTTAAAACAATTCAAGAGACCTCATTTTAATATTAAAACTTATTCTATCAAGTTGGGAAAGCGTTTGTCGATGGTAAATGATATGTTAAACTTTACACTTTTTTGACAAGGTGTTCACTTGACCACTGGTCAGACTGGTGTTAAGATATGACAGCTGATGGTCATAAAAACCTCTAAAGTGATCGATCAACGTCTCAACAGCCGCCGGACATAACCAATGACCGCCAGTTTACACCATGAGCATCTGGTTTTAATAGTGTTAACGTCATTGGGAATGTAGATTCAAACTAATTAGAAGTTGGACATTTTGGCTTATTTTTCTTAACGATTAATGACATAAAATATCATTCTTTCATTGTAGATCTGTTAATTAAAAATCAGTTAGTGAATACAACGAATGATATCCCTTCCCACTCATATTTCATCTACCATGTTGGTGTATAAATTTCAATAGTCATTTGCATTCATTTGAAATTGTTTCATTGACTGGTGAAAAAAGACAATAATGATTTGGTACAATCAAATTTTAATCCAAACGTGTTTTTGTTTCAGGTTAGAGCAGCAATAAAATTCAGAAGAATTGCAATATTACGTTGTACAGAAAATACAAATAGCGCAAGCATTACTTAGCGCAATGGTTCTGGCGCGAAACCCTTGAAATGTGATTGTCGCTAGGTACAGGTACGTTGCCAGTAACCATATCTATTTATTGATTTTGTGCGCATGTTAAATAAGGCAGATATGTCGTAACAAAATTACTTAAATAATGGTTATCAGTCTATCTTAATATCCATGACCTGATTAACACCATTCCTATCACTAGTTTGCGCATACCACAAGATGTCATTGAACTTAGTTGCTTTCCTAACCTATATAATCACAACATTAAAGCAAAAATGTCAATTCTGGTAATTAGGGGGATTTATATTTCAGCTGAACAAGACACCATGCTCAATGAACATTAAATTATAAATTGTGATCGATTTAAGCGCTATTTGAGAAAAGACTTGGAATTTAAATGACAGAATGTTCTTGCAATAAAATTCAAGATTAAGTCACCAACAAAAGCGGGACAAAATAGTTGAAACGATTACTGATGCCTCAAGGTGTTACAATATTGTTATAACGCACACCTCAATGACATAAAACGCCGACCGACATCGTCCATTTAATATCACACATTATCACCTCATCAGGCAGTAACTTAACCGTATGGACTTGAGACGGATATTTGTCCATAATCGTTAGTGAGTCAAACTAGAAACTGCCCAAACAAGGAAAGTATTATTAGAATCAACTTTCTTAAATCTTTGAGTGAAACCATTCCGGACATTAAGACGCGTTTTGGCTACCTTAATGATTTTCATCCGCAGTAAACAGGCCGACCTGTTTACACCAAATTAGTTTTATGACCTTCCACCATAATCTTAGTATTGTGTCACAGACGTTAAGCAAAAAGGTCGACGGTAACTTTTATTTCCATTCTTAGACAAAACCACACAAAAAATATCAGAGCATGTCCATTTTCAAAGACGGCCTTACCAAGAAGTCTGTGTAGATATTCTTTCTTTCCATCGAAGCTAACCAGTCCTGGACATTTAACCAGCATGACCTCTCCAGGGCCGCTTGGGTCAAACCGCTCAACATAAGGCCGAGGACTGGCCAACAAGATACGATTATTGAATTTCTATCTTTTCTGTATTAAAAAGACGCGGTAAAGATTCCGACACAATGTAGTTCACATCATTACGGTGTACGGACACAGGTAGATCACAATATGCCCACTTTGACCTACGGCCACCAAGCGCGTGCCTCAATGGGCAAGGTTCAAAGATCAAGGCACACGGAGCAGCTGTTTACCATGGGAAAGAAAATGAAATCGGAGTGTTTGAAACGTCTATGATTAACAAGGGGACGTTTTTAGTTGATTGATTTAAAGTGCTATCGAATAGGGATATTCATTCAAACTATGGCCACATAACATTTTGGTAATGGTAGCTATTAAGTCATAGTCTGAAATGCATATATTTATAACATTTACCATAAATTTTATCTGGTATCTGTAGTAGTTGCTCTAAAGAAAGTAAATCATTATTTATTTCAACAATTTTATATCTAACTATAAATAATAACTTAAATAATAACTTATGACATAACATGTTTAATCGCAAAATATTATGAATTAAGGTACCGTACCGATGATTTTAGAAAATAAAATAAGGTAATTTCAGTACATCAAAACAACTGATAGCTTACAGAACTGAGGAAAACATCAAAGAAAGTTGGTCAGTTTCACGTAAGCCCTTTCTTTACAAAATAAACTTATTTGTATTTTAATTACAGATTTATTTGATTATCTTTCATTCTAAAGAATTTAAAGATATAATAATTAATGGAATGAAGTACTGGTTGTTTCACCAAAAGCATCTTTTACATATCAGTTTACATAGTTTTTAACGCTGGGCCCAGCTAAAGCTGGCACGGACAAGGTTCTCGGTAATAGTTGTATCACACTTTCACTTGATTATATTCTTTATTTTTTAAACGATATCAAAAAATCCTTTTTGAAGTTATATTTCATGTTTTTCAGATATTCCGATATGACTATAAGAAAAGGGAGAGCTAATATTCAACTACAGATATAGTTGGCACTCAAATCCTTGAGATAGAAGTCTTATCTTAAAATGTGTTAGAGGTTCAATTACAGAAACAAATCTGCAATACATTTACATAATCTGATGATTAATTCACTTTATTTTGCATCGAAAGAGGGACAATCTCATTTCCCTAATGGAATGTCAGCATATCTATGGAGACAGATTGCTACGAACACTTGGGAACTGTCTCTGTAGAGGATAACATCAGCATCCTCACTTTATATCACAACACCCCAGATCACAGATATCCAGCTCATCCCTCTCTTATCGTAATCAAAACGATTTCTGCGCCATCTTCAAGCTGTAAATTCTACTTAGATAAAGTGTTGATTCCATTAAACACCACATATATTACCTGTACACAGAGATAGCGTAGTGTATAGACCTATTTTATCTTTTATCAGTACCGGTGACAGAGGACGACTTTTAATACTGATACATTACACTGTGTTCTCGCGGTTTTTTGTTACGTATTGTGCTTGTGTTTCCGCTTTCAGCGTTACAGCTACGCACGCGTTCTGCTCGGATTGAACGCGTCCGAATGGAGTTTAATCTCTGGGCTGTATAGCGCGGAAACCCGCTCCAGTGGTCAATGAAATCAAACGGATTTATACAACGGTGTATCTTTTATATTATCAATGATGTAATCTTAGTAATTATGAGAAGTTCTAGAATAAAAATTATGGGGGAAACTTGTGAGAATTGAAAGCCACCTGTTTTTCTTATTTATGTATTTTTTGATGACATGATAAATGCCTCTTATATAACACTATCTCAATTTATTTCTGTACGATTTTGGTAATCACTTTATTTTAAATGCACAAAATTTATGAAAACTTTAGGAAACAAAGATGTATTACAAATATATCCGAGCATTGTTTGTATTTCTGAAAATAAAGTTGAGCGGGGCTAGTGCTTATGATGAAGTTTTCTCCTTAATGTGTGCGTTAGGTCATTCTATCTCGTAGACAGAGGTCTTCATAATATTTAGTTATGTCATTTAGGCCCTTAGCGTATTTAACGTAAGTTATAGATAAGGGTGAGAACAGTGTGTACGCTGTGAAGGTAGAACCAACCGCCTGTTCTTTTACCCCATGTTTGATAACTAGTCAATCACCAGTTAGCGCTGTTGGAGACGTTATATAACCTTCAATTGAAATAGTAAATACTGATTGTGAGAACGGTTTGCCATCGATTACGCTCTAACTATGAGAATGATGTAAAGTTTAATCCTACGTATGATTTGGCGTCTATAGTTGAGCTTAATATAAATCTGACTGTGAGAACAGTGTACATTATGTTTACTTTCATTTCTCTATAGAAAATAGTATTTACCCGTAGTCCGAACCAAATATTTTTGAAGTGATTTGGTTTATTTGTTGGATTAATTAACTTCCTATTAACAGACAGGGTCATGTAAGGACGGACTCCCATATATGCGGTGTGTATATTTGGGAGACTGTGGTATACTCTTGCCCTTTTTACAGCGTTATATCACTAAAGCATGTGCTAAACAAGGGCAGAATCTACCACTTTTATAGACTTTGGTGTGTCTCGGCCAGTGGACAGAACCCTGAGCCTACCTCACTGGGGTGAGCGCTCAACAGAAGGCCAAAAGTGAAGCGCTGTCAAGGGAGACGTCTGGAAGAAAACTAGTTAGAAAGAAGATAAAAGATAAGATCCTAAATTTAGTCGCCTTTTACGATTATGCAATAGGGTCAGGAAGTACGATTCTAATGCCCTACCTGCAGGGTAGATAAAAGTCTTTAAACATGGAAAATCTAAGGTAATATCAAACACTGACGGTGAATTGATTATTTTTCTTTCATATATTTTACCGGTCATCATTTCTATTAAAAGATCTTATTTTTGTTAACCGGAACCCGTGGGTAGCCGATTACAAGTATGCATTCCTTTTTAAGAATGTAATACCATATTGTGGTTTCATGACGAAGATTGTGGTCTTTTTTACTTTCGAGAGCAGAAACGGGTTTTTGTATGGCGCGCTATACCAATCATATTTTACTTTCGTTATAGCATGACTGGTTGAATGGTTATGCAATATCTTGATAATCCAGTGATTATTACTAGTGTAACATGCGACACAAATCCAAGTAAATAGACCTTAGAATGATGCATTTTTCTGTGTTAAATGAAAGGACTTACTCTACCGCAAGTACCTGCTGTGTTAAAATGAATTCAGCTTATCTTTTTCTAACTGACTTAGGAGTATTTTGGCGTCTTTCGCCCCTGAGGCGGCTGGGTTTGTCCCCTCAGTATTATATGAAGTCAGGTAGGGCCGTTGTATTGTTTGATGTCGTCGGTAAAATGTTCAAGTGTGCACTATAAAAAGGGCTACAGTATAGAAAAGGGCAAAACTTTATTAGAAGACAAAGCACTAACATACCGCTGTCCCACAAAACGTTATAGGACGTTAATATTCAAACAAACAAACAATCACACACACAATACATTGTAAACATGGCAGGTCGTCTCTAAATGACCTCAGTTGTTAACAGCACCAAATGCTTTTCCCTGCTGCATCCTAAAATGACGTGGGGGAGTTCATTGGACAACAAATCGAGATGAAGTAATGTAGTTTGTTCATGCCAATGTGATAACAATAAATAAGAGAATGAAGATCGGTAATATTCGTTATACTTTTATCATTAGCACTGTAATGAAACTTTCGTCATTCAGACTTGCATATAATTACACATTTGTTTGATTAATTAACGTCCTATTAACAGGGTCATGTAATGACGGCATCCCAAGTGTGCGTTGTGTAGCGTGAGGTACGTGTTTTGGGAGACTGCAGTATGTTCGTGTTGTGTCTTCTTGTATAGTCGAACTGTTGCCCTTTTTATAGTGCTATATCACTGAAGTATACTGCCGAAGACACCAAGCACCAAACTCAACCCGGTCACATTATATTGACAACGGGCGAACCAGTCGTCCTTCTCCTAGTATGCTGAGGGCTAAGCAGGAGTAGAAACAACCACTTTTATAGACTTTATTGTGTCTCGACCAGGGGACAGAACCCAGAGTCTTCCTCAAAAGGGCGAGCACTCAACCAAAGGTCAAAGTGAGGTGGTGTCAAGGGAGACGTTAGGAAGAATAAAGTAAGGTAGGAAAAAAGAAAATATAAGGTCCTAAATTTAGTCGCCTTTTACGATAACGCAATAGGGGCAGCAGGTACAATTCTAACGCCCTACCTGCAGGGCAAAGGGTAAAGGTTTCACATTTGGTCAGAAGATTCTAAAACATTAATGGTTATGTGTTGTGTATTGTAGATGTAAGCCTCCATACCCCCGCCTGCCCAGCCACTAGCTGGACCCGCCTCCTCTTCAGCTCCTCGAAGGACTACACAACAAATACGCATACTTAAATGACAAGTGTGATTTTACCATACTTGTTGAGGACATTCTTCAAATATTACGCAATTTGTATTTTATCTCTCATCCGCATTTGTCTTACTTAAGTCAAGTGTAAGCACTTGTATAAGGATATTAATTGTAAGCTGACACTCGTACAAACAAAACGTTATTGATATATAGAGGATAATATTCCTTGGTTCTTGATGAATAACGGTTATATTTCTTCGAATAGGGTGGAGACATCGATGTATTTCACGAGTGAAAAATTCACTCAGTTTCCACCTCACCAGGGATATTCTATATTTTACATGTTTCCATCTTTATTTTAGACTTAAACTTGGCCAACTGATACCAGTGCACGTATTTCAATCCGCCGCAATTTCCCCCGCTTTCAAATTTAGTTGCACAAATGGGTCACATATCTCAAGGAAAAATAACATAACGTAATCTAATGCAACGTAGTTATGCACCAACAATTCAAAATGGACAATTGATAGGAAAGATTCACGTAATATTATATTTTTGGTTTAATCATTCCCGCCAAACGATATGTTTACTGTAAAGGTTGTGTTCTGATTGGTCAATATTGATTGAAAATATCAAAAATGATACTTTCATTTGGGTGAAAAGTACTACGTATATTTTCACCAGAAAACCTTACATTCCTCTCTGGAAAATGTAATAAATACCATCTGCATACACGAAAACGAATAGGGAAGCGGAAAGTGTCTCTCTCAATTTTGCCTTTTTTCTGTAACACATGCAATTGTGTTCTGTCGAATTTTGTTGGTGAGGATTATGATGCAATTACCTGAAATATCATATCATCGTATGTAAGAGAATGATGGTATTCTAAACGGTGTTGATTCTGGAATTGGAGAGCAACATTCAACCATGAATGTTTTTATAGGCCAAAACTAGCAGGATGCCGAGCGTTAACTCAAAAAATCGTGACATGAAAACCATAAACCGACAACCTCTTTCAGGACATACGTATTGTTATACATAAAATGTGTTTACGTATATGACCGACTGGGGTGGACAATACGTACCTGTGGACTACACCATGTGTTCAGATGATACGCCAATAAGTCACTCCTGGAACCACACGACGTCCATAACGTGTATTTACAGAGGTCATCTGTACTGTGGCTGGGTAATATTAAAACAAATATAGCTTTACAATTTACAAGAAGAGGCCGTTTACCCTTAACGGTCATCTGAGTTCGGATACAGGACAAAACAAAAACATATACATGTATGTATCAACACAATATATTGGCCCATCAGACTCTTGAAGTCAGTCAGTGATTTTGTTTTCAATTTAACATTTTTAATATATCAAGGGTATTTGATTCCATCAAATCTGTGAATTCCGAAGACTTTATTTTAACCTAAACCATTTTGACCCCTTTTGGCCCCTTGGTGTCAGCCAGAACTAATTTGGATATGATATTAAGATGCTATCTCAGGCTAATAATTATAATCACGTTTGACGCATTTCCTATTATAATTGAACCAATGATGTTCATAGGTGTGTGTGTCTCTATATAAACTATAGTAAATTTGACCCCCTCCCCACAGGGAAAATCTGAGCGCAAGGGCCATGAAATTCACTATTTTTGTAGAGGGCCTTCAGACCTTTTAACCTATACAGAGTATTTGATTCTACCACATCAGCGAGAAGAATTTTGCAATTTTATCATCAAATTCCTCCCATATTTGACCCCTTCCACAGTCCCCTCGGGGGCGAGGGCCATATAATTCATACTTTAATTGGCTTTATGCTTTAGGTTTGTGCAAAATTTTATTGAATTTACTTCAGCAGTTTTGGAGAAGAAGTAGAAATATAATTTGTTAACGGAGACAGGACGAAAAAAGGCTATTAGACGCAATCCCCGCATACATGGGGGTCGTCATTACATGACCCTGGCTTAATAGTTTAAATAAAACAAACAGAAAACAAAGAATAGGTCACTTTAATTGAACCTAAAAGAGCAAAACAGAAAACATAAATCATATCTAATACTGTTTGAAATCCGCAAGCGCATATCATATCGATATCCCTCATAACTTCTAACAACATTTTCATGTTTTTTATATTTATATTTTTGTAGTCACTGTTATATATCATTTACCTCATAGTTTCGCTATCAAATGTCGCACATATCAAGACGTATGTACCCAAATGTAATAAGCTTATCTAGACTGTGTGGACCTATTTTGTGGGTAGAGTAAAATTCAGTTATGACCTGCAGCGTTTCCATTCCGTGTCCATGCGTTAATGACATATCCGTATGACAATCTGATATTGTGCACGTGGATGTTTCGCCAGGTAGACATTGTCCATCACTGTTTGTTAAATACATCTACAAATGTGTGATAAATAGATTTTCGTGTTCTGACGGAGAGTTCTGCTAGGACGAACTTCTTGTCACGGACCGCACCATGTCAATTATAATAATCAGCATCCAATTACTGTGTGTACACAAAACTTTGAATGAGGAAAAATTTAGAAATCTAAACCACAATCAGAAAACATGCCATTTTATGGAGTTAAGAAGATCATTTTCATTTTCAATCATTTCCGCACATATTTGCAGGTGTGCTGATATTATCAGGTGTGTACCTGCCGATTGGTAAGGAGCAACAGAGAATTATATCGATACTTCAAATCACCCGAGCACTGGACCGAATCTCGTCCTAACCCCTGACCCGAAAACGCTGTTGAGTAGCCATCACATCTATCGCAATGTTTATCTTTCATTTCGATCCAAAAAGACAAAAATGCTTGAATGTCCCTCCAGGGTAGTTCCATTCGCGTTTAACGTAAGCCCCCTGGTGACACGTGACACGACCACGACCGGAAGTCACGCCCTTGGTACCTAGAGTGTCGGTTCAGAGCAGCAAGTGGCGACGGTAACAGCTAGATGTCTCCATCTGCTGAAAGTGGCGTTATATTTCACACGGAAAAATCCTCTATGACGAATTAATGTAGTCACTTCTGATTTATTCCGCCCTACCTGTCCAAAATAACACCTGACCTAAATGTCCCATTTACATTGACATATAAAGGTCATCCTACCCTTTAGGATTTAACACCCGCATCTTTTTTCAATTATAACGTTAGATTTCTCTTATGAGACAATGGTGAGTTGATAAAGTTTGTTTCCATTTGAGGTTGTAACCATTGAGTTTGCCATATAGCAATGCGTTTAACACACGAGTGAACGAATGTAACACCACAATATATTACATATATTCAGGATTTAAGACTAAAACGACATCATCATCATATTATTATCATTCAGTATTCATACTACATATGTGGTGGCTATCCCATATTGTTAAACTCTACAATTTTTTAACCAGTTTATCGCCTAGAATTTCTTTATTTCTTCAGTTCTGCCTATTTGATATTTGAAAGTGCATTTCCAGCCAACAAGTCACAAACAGCGTTTAAGCCATTATCATATCTTCACTTGTAATTTGTTAATGATATAATTAACAGTAGAGTTTAAAGAAAAAGCCAACAATAGATACTGTTAATGTATACCTTAATATCGAACAGCGATATGACCTTAGCATAGACCACGAAAAATAATAAAAAGAAAACTATTTGAAAATTGAGTAATGCGTTTCATTACCCGCAAAGCAATTCAATTTAAGAAATCGTATTTTCGATATACATGTACAATTCAAAATTGTTTTCGTTCTTTCGCGTATTACTTAAGTTTGAATATCAAGTTATGCAAACCTCCTTTGATAGGACATCTATCAAAATCATTATAATAGTTAAAAGAATATTAATTTTTATTGATTGAATATTCATGATTATATTTGAGTGTGCATATATATGCATGCTTGTATACTGCGTATATGGAACTATGTGTCAGAAGAAAATACTAATATTCTTCCTACATCAACTAACAACATGGTCGAACATTAAATTCGATTATAAAATCTTAAAGCATTGAAGATATAGTGTAATGTAGAGTATGATTTTTACCGATTTTTTTTATCTAGACCCCTAAAACGTCTAAAAATAGTCTAATGACATTCTAGTGGGTCCATAATTATATAAACTGTAATTCATTCTGAGATTCCAGTGAGTATAACGAATGATATTATAATTAAAGTATAAGCAAGCACAACAGAAAAAGTACCTCCAAAAAGATATATCAAAAAGGGAGGTAATTTCTTGCTTCACGTATCAAGTTTTCTTAATCATCCATATCGATCACACGTCTAAATTCCTGGATAAATAGTTCTATCATTTCGTCTTAGATCAAGAAATTTAAAGCAACAATGACAACAAGGGGTCAAATGATTTTATATCTCCACCAATCTAGTTCTCGGGACCGTGACAATCTAAGACATGTCTGAATTTGGTATAGGCAGTTCAATCATTCAGGGAATTTGTATAAACATGATAGGATCATGTTTCTTTGACTCCGGACATCCTCTTCACACGCGCTTATCTTACCGGCCAAGTCCATATCATCGATCATCTCACCTGTCAGACGTGGACAATCCATTCTCAACTTTGCATTTACCTAGTACCCAAATCAGGATGATGGCATTTGCATCATAAAAGCAAAAGAGGCAAAATCTCAAATAGGTGAAAGATAGAGAGTGGTTAAGATGGTCGTGATATTAATATTAATACGAATATACATAGTCAAATTCAAACTATGTATAATAATTCAGCTACCTATCCCAAATTTACTTAGCCTCCATTCATTTTCATATCAAAACATGAGAAAATGTATTAACATTAAACATTTTCTTGTTTTTTGCAGGTTTGTTGGTTTTTGTATTAGACTATTAAAAACTGTTTACAGTATCGCGAAAATATACTACTCAGGTTGTCAGAATAAATTTTGATGAAATCGGTAAACAAAAGAGAAAACTTTTAAAAACATGATGAATTTGTATTTGTATGTGATAGGAAGTTTCCTCCAAAATAATCAGTATTTACACTTAAACTGTAATTACACTATAGAAGATACAGATTACTCACAATCAATGTTATAATCACAGGTTTTGAAACCGAAAAAAGCTGAAAATGACTGCAACAGAAGATTATAAAACAAAGCTGTTAGATTCATTAGATCAACGTCCTACAAATAGCCGAGGTCTTACTAGATCCATAACACACAGAATTTAATTCATATATTAAGAAAACAAAAATTATGCAATCATCAACTTTCCGCGTCGAAATAGTAATCGGTTTCATTAAGATTTTTTTCCTTTATCAGAAAGTTCTAAGGTGATATTCATGCTAATGTTAGAAATTAGAAATTAAAGTTAGAAACTGACCACAGCCCAATGGAACTCAATCGCGTACCATGTACCGTTTGTGTGGGACTATTGTTTCTATTGGTGATGAAATAACGTCACAACACAATATCCCGCGCTAACGTCATTCCAGCGGAAAGATTACATACAAATAGTTACGTTCCAACACTACTGGAGAAAAACTTTATACCGCATAAACGTTATCGGGTATCACGTGGTACGTGAATTAGTCCCATTTGCTTTAAACTTTGCATATCGAAATTACTACGGGTTGCCCTTTTAGAAATTAGACTACTTCTTTCCTTTTGTGATTTTAAAAAGCCCTAAAGGACCTGAAATCTTCAAATGTTCATTTTCATTTAAACTACCTTCACAAATATGTCGAAATAGGTCATCCTTTGTTAAATATTCTATATTTGCTATTCATAAATCATTTTGAGTAGATCGTATTCTTTATATCTGAGTCATCGTTTAAGATTTTGAACAGAACATTTGTTTTATATAATTATTTAAACAAAAAATTAACACTTTTGGGAAAAATGAAAAAAAAAATACTTACAATTTTATCTAAACTACTGTGAAATATAATGTCACAGTCATGTAACTTATTCTAGTACCTTCTACCCCCTACCCTATATCATCTACCCTTACTCTGTAGGTAAGGGGTAGATCGTACAAAGTAGGCGCTAACCGTTCCAAATGTTATTGTCAAATAATGTCGTGTCTACAACAATGATAAAACGAGACCGATAGACAGGAACCCAGTCCAATAGACACAATCCATACTAGTCCTGTATAATTTCTGAATAGTGATTACATGTTTATCATATGTTCCCACGGACAACACTGATCAGAAGGTTTAGTGGGTGTAACACTTGTTGTGGTCCCGACAGGATTGTGTAATGCGTGTTATTAGCAGCTCACCAATTGATACCTGGTGTTCAGTAAGCTAACTATTACCTGTGTGTATAACTCTATATTATAGGATGGTTGTAGAAACAAGTATGGGTCTGCAAACTTACAATACAATTTTCCCACCGCAAGGAAAAATGTTCATCTTCTATTTTTTTCTACATATATATATTTCTTGTCTTCTCGAAAATATGTATCAATGATGCTAACATCAAAATAGTTTCGAAAAATATTCTGCAAATATAATGAAGGAATTCTTTCTTGTTTCCGTTACAAGATAATTTCAAAACTTCTTTGGTTACTGAAACCCTTCTATAATTCACAACATTTATATTCCGTTTCAAATCAAGTTTACGGTGCTTTACAGTCGCGAATAACATTATTAAGTTGTTATTGCTTTCAATACATCGTATGAAATTACTAATTCGCGGAGATAAACATTTACCATAATAGCAAAATCCGCGATTTAAATCGACGCGAAGAAAGTTGGTTGACAGTAGTTATGCTACCTCAAAAAATAGAAGAAATTGTATGGGAAAGAAGAAATAAGTGTTTTTATATTTGCTATACATTTCTGATCAATCTATTTTGTTTTACAGTTTTTTAAATATTGTTTCAAACTCTGTCTTTCTCCCTTAATCCCCCTTTGAAGCTTTATTGATGTAGCTATCAAATAAGGTATCAATATCATTTATACTAGCAAACCAGTCGTCCCACTCTCTTTATGATAAGCGTTAAGTAGGAACAGAAAGTACCACATTTATAGATTATAACGTGTCGGCCAGGAAATAGAACTTTGATCCTACCCCACAGGGGCGAACGCTACACTGAAGGCTAACAATGAGGCGGTGTCAAGGAAGAAGATAAAAGTTACGATCTTGCAAGGGGAAATCTAGCAGGTACAGTTCTAAAGTCCTACCTGCATTTCTGGGAAGTAAGTAATAATCCCAGATATTATCAAAATGTCGCCCTTTCCAATAAGTCCGTCTCTCGAACCCTAACATTTAAGCTTTATACTCTACATAAATGTAGTTAGTACTTAGTGTACCACGATACTCAAAACAATTCATTCCTTATCTACTTTTATTTCTTAGACTAAACAACACAAAATGGATTGCAGTTATTGTGAGCGAATATCATTTAAGATTTAATTCATTTGAACTTTTAACGCATTCTAATTTTGTTCATTTCGTTAGCACATACGTAAAATTACATAAGTGATGCAACATCTGAATGTAATATTTCCTTGCACAGTCATTCTTAAGAAAATAATACGTAAAGGTTTTCTCTGGTGATCGTTAACTTAGAGGCTTTACGCTTATTGAAGTCCCCGTTAATGATAGCCTAACTGCCGACACACCTGGGTGAAGTAATGCCCGTAGCTTCCTCACACCTGTATTTTGTTATGATTTAATGCTAACTTGCATTCAAGAAGACACAACACTTTTTGAAAGAGGATTTCAACAGTTTAGCCTTCTTTGTAATCATAAAAATCAATTAAGGGTTTGAAACCTTCCCAATTGAGTCAATATATTTACCAAAAGTAGCTTAACGACTATCATTGAGGTGTTTAAGCACCTTTTCACCGAGATGATATCTCCCTAACGATTTTTCTGTTGCTAGTTTCACGGTTTACGAGATGTAAATAAAGTGCGGATAAGTACTACCTCTGCCATGCAGTCCGTACGGAACTGTCATTAAACCTGCCGGCCTGTCATTTTCGGACTAGGAAGACATGCGCGCGAGACCCAATCTGTCACTACTTCTGAATTGATTCTTCTGCACTCAGTGAATTATTTGTTTACAGCTAAATAACCCCTAATCAGTCCCGAGAGACAGATACCCAGCTTTACACCTCTGTCAGTACGGCCTTTGTCACATTGTTGCTACCGTACCAGGCACGTCGGCAAGGGAGACAAATGCTGTTCTTTAAACTCCCACGACAATATACAAGCATTGTGAGTTTCAATTTAAAGCAGTGTCTTCATGTAATATATGACTTTTCGTGTTTCTCGTTTATATGTGTATAAATGTAATATAAGCCAATTATGAATATTTATACACAGAACCCAGAGCCTTCATTACAGGGCAATAGATTAAGTGAAGCGGTGTCAATGTAGACGTTTATGATAAGAAATCCAATCAGGAAGAAGACAAAAGATAAAATTACAACTTTACAACTGCAATAGGGGCAGCAATTTCAATGTAATGCCTACACTGCTGGAAAGGGACGAATTCAAAGTATTATGTAACAAAGTAGGAATATGTATATGCGATGATGAATTATGATTTGTACAATACTATCCCTGGAATATATATCTATTATCTATAAATAATGTTTGGGTTAACAGTAATATTATGGATAGTGAAGGGAAAATAACATCGGGTTTAAATTCCATAAAATTTGGTGATTAAGGCAATACATGCCATCAAGTATGACATCTGCCAGCTGTAAACATACGCCATCTTATCTGGCGTTGTTCTTTTCAATATTAAATATTGGTTACAAGATCCTTGAGCAAGATACGTACACCACATATTTACGTGGATATTACTACAGAGAATTGATCGTGGTGCTCAACTGATATCACCTGTGTCCTGTATCAATGAAGTAGCACATTGTGTAAGTTCATACCTGTTGAGCTAAGGCGTGCAAGGTGATTTGTCCAGATGTACATCCTCAGTGATCATAATGCCATCATGATTGGTTATTATCATCATCATTATCATCGCCGGCATCATCGAAGCCATTAGTGGAGAAATTGTGAAATGTGTTTGATGTCCCTTACCACCTAGCTGATGTACAATTTAAAATCAGTGGAGTCAATACATCGAAAATTATCTTCAATTTAATAGTAAATCATAAAAAGTATTTATCTTTTGAAATGCATGCAACTTTGATATGATTTTACTGTTAAATACAATTTTATCCTTGACGCTATCGTTATTCGCGTGTGACTGTCACGGACCAATGCATTAATGCATTAGATTGTGGAAATGGACAATTTACCAATAAAATGGAGAATATATCTGCCCATTAACGCAAGTTACCTTTGAAGTAGTTGGATAACTTACACAAGGAAGAACGGAGTTTCTATCATGATGATATTTACGACGATGGGGTTATTGAGGATGCTGTGTAGAACGCGGCGTTCTCTTCACCTGTTAAGGAACAATACACCACAGTTTAATCTTAAAAATACAATGATTTGGTCAATTATTCTTCGTTAAGCTTTTGAGCATACATTTTCAGTCATCATCGTTTTAAGAAATTGAGACATTTTGCGTTGGAACATGAATGTACTGATATAATTTGATTAAAAGAAATAATCATTGTGCTTTCCTGTTCAAAATAGTTTTGCCCTGAAATATATACATATGTACGTTAAAGTAAATGATGTGTAATATTTTTCATCCTGGCAAATCTTTGGGTTTTTTTTCGACGCCACCGATTGCTACATTTTGCGATTTTCAATAATTTATTACAACGCAAGTTTTTAATTTACGACATAAGATTTCAAAATAAATTTAGAAGTATTATCAAATATCGTGATATTAACGTCTATGGTTTCGAAAAGCGAACCCATAAGGTAAAACTTAAAATTCAAGCATGAACCTGGTCTACAAAAAACTTTCCACATTTGTATAGTATTATCAGTAATTGTAAAGTGACATCATCGGCATGCTCCATCTGTACATACAAATGTACGAAGAACATCAAAAGCAAAATTTTTTAGGTCACCTGACCATAGGTTATGGTGACTTATTGGGATAGTCGTTTGTCCGTCGTCTTGGACGTCCGTTAACATTTCCTTGTGAACGCGATAACTTTATTAAATATTCACCGAGCTTCATGAAACTTTATATGTAGACCAACATTGGAAAGATCTCGGACGAGATCGAAAATCGGCTTGATTTGACTGTAATTTACGGAGTTATCGCCCTTTGCACTGATGATTATTATTGGACCTTGTGAACACAATAACTTAAGTAACAAGCAAATTCGTGAAATTTCCATCCCCCGCTTTCAGGACATATTGTAGGTAAACATTATTGAGGTTAGGTTTAACCTTGGTTGAAACATGAAAAAATAAACTGAAGTCTTATTCGGAAGTGAGACATTTAACTTTGTTATCAAGTTTGAAGAAAATCGGTTAATGTTTATTACAGTTATTGTAAGAAAGTGGCAGAAAATGACTTTGTTTTTATTAAATCAAAGGGCCATAACTCTGCTTATTAAGATCTGCCAAAAGTGGCGATCGAATTTGGCTAAGCCCTTACGGCATTTAACTTTGTTACCATGTTTTAACAATTATATTAGTTTTAGTGGCGATCGAATTTAGCTAAGCCCTTAAGGCATTTAACTTTGTTACCAAGTTTTAACAATTATATTAGCTTTAACATTTATTAGTTATTACACAGAAACTGCAGAAAAAAGGACATTTGTGATAAATTAAAGGGCCATAACTCTGATAAATAACATCCGCTAAAAGAGTTGATTGAACCTGGCCAGACACTTAAGGCATTCAACTTTGTTACCAAGTTTGAAGAAAATCGGTTAATATTTATTACAGTTATTGTACAGAAGTGGCAGAAAATGACTTTTTTTTATTAAATCAAAATTCCATAACTCTGTTAATTAAGATCTGTCAAAAATAGCGATCGAACTTGACTAAGCCCTTAAGGCATTCAACCTTGATACTGAGTTTGAAGAAAATTCGTTAATATTTGTTACAGTTATTGTACGGAAGTGGCAGAAACTGACTTTTTTATTATTTAAGCAAAGGGCTATAACTACGCTAAATAAGGTCCGTTGAAAGTCGTGATCGAACTTAGCCGAGTCCTTAAGGCATTTAACTTTGTTACTAAGTTTAAAGAAAATCGTTTTAAATTTGTTACACTTATTGCACGGAAATGGCAGAAAATGACGTTGTTAGTAATTCAAAGGGCCATAACTCCGCTAAATAAGGTCCATCGACAGTCGCGATCGAACTTGGCCTAGCCCTTAAGGTATTTAACCTTGTCACCAAGTTTGAAGAAAATCGGTTTATATTTGTTACAGTTATCGCACGGAAAAGAAGTGTTACAGACAGACGGACGGGCAGACGGACAACCCCTCCTTAATATTCCCCGTTTCGGAGAAAGCGAGGGATGAATATAAACCAAGCTTAATGAAATTTTGTGTGTAGACTAACATTGGAACAATCTGGAACGAGTTCGAAAATTAGCTTGATTCGACGGTAAATTATGGAGTTATTGCCCTTTCCACTAAATATTATTGGACCTTGAGAACACAATAACTTTAAGAAATAGAAATCAAGCTTAATGAAACTTTGTATTTAGACTAACATTGGACAGATCTTGAACGAGTTTGAAAATCAGCCTGATTGGACGGTAATTTACGGAGTTATTGCCCTTTGCACTGATAATTATTATTGTACCTAGTGAAATAGATAACTTTAAGAAATATAAACCCAGCTTAATGAAACTTTGTGTGTTGACTAACATTGGAAAAATCTCGGAGGAGTACTGGTTTTTATACGGGAAGTCTGCCGTACTGGATTAATATTATTGCCAGATGATCACGGCAGTATACAGAGGTTTTACAACAGGTAAATTATTTGTATTCGGATCACCTCTCAATACCTCGATACCCCCAATCTGGAGACATTTTATATCGTTAATTCCCCCAGTGAACTTTTTTTCGTTCGTTCATTTCCTGTGTCTAATGGTGAGATTACATATCTGTACCCGTTTTTAATGGTTTCTAGTCACGTGTTTCAATGGCCGTTTTGTATTTTATTACTGCCCATCTTGTCACTTTAGTTATAATCGTCACATTACCTCGTAAAGCCGTTCCGCGCACGTGCCTGACGAGCTTGTAAGTATTGATTAATGGATATTGTAAAGATACCATATTTCTCTTCATCATGTTTAATGCGTATCATTCCGTACAGGTATCGGACGAACGAATGTATCACTCAAACAATTACAGCATTAGAGTCACCACAGGTGTTATGACTTTAACGGCTTCCACAACAAACATGTCTTCCCCACAGGGTACTCACTTTATCTTACCGAATTAGTAAAAAAATATCCTCATAAAACATCTCTTTTATGTTTCTATATGAATTAAGTTAATCCAATGGAAATGAATTTGTGATCTCAAGATTGCGTATTTTGTGGTACCATTCCATTGACTATACCATCTGTCAATAAAGTTTGTTGAAATCAAATAAAACTGACATTCAATTGGTACCCAAATGGGAGGTCAGTTTTAATTGAAATTCCTAGAGGTGGTGGCATGAGCGTCCTGGTACAGACAATGATAGTACAACACGTGTCTAACCTAGCTACGTATTGACATAATGATATTTTTTCACTGACCACATTCAATGCTGTATTCTTCGATAAAAAGATTTTTTTCGTTATAATTAATATCCCTTTTGATTTGTAAAGGAAGGTAGCAACATTATCTAATATAATTGATTTTAGTAGTTCATTCTATTGATGTTTCAGTGTAGAAAAATCATAAGATTATAAAATACATATTACTTATATGATCATTTGTTTATTATCAATTGGGAATCAAAGAAATTTATAGACCTTGTTAATCAAAAACTATATCATCATCAAGGGGTTTGGATATTTTCGTTTCAGTCTCTGTATGTGTATATCAGAATATGCGATCAAGCTGTCAATGTGCAAATGTATGTGATATAGAATATGCATACTATTTTCTGACATAATTGTGTGAAAAATACAATTTATTATCATTAATATAGCTTAACTACTGAGAGAGAGAGACACTTTTCACTTACGACATAACCAAATATTACTTTTAAAAATTGATTTGGCGTCAAAAAGGCTGGTTTCTCTTATATGAAATGTTTTAATATCATTTAGAGGGAATATTGAAATGTGTGTCACGTTAACAACCGAAACATTTTGATAACCGACACGTGAGATGATAACAATCAAAATTAAGTTTAAAATCTCTTACAAATTCAATTTATTCTAGATCTTCAAATTGATATTACAAATAAAACACCATACTGATTTTGTCATACACAGTTGGATGTTCATGAGATTATTATGCAAATCCTTATCCTAGTACTGTGTGATATGCCGATTTTAAAATGTACGATTTTCGTAACAACGAAAAGCTACATTACATTCAAGTAGTGGTATTATCCCTGCATGGCTGGAAGGTGAATAAATAGTGGTACTAACCCCTACATCATTGGAAGGTGAATAAGTAGTGGTACTAACCCCTACATGACTGGAAGGTGAATAAGTAGTGGTACTAACCCCTACAAGACTGGAAGGTGAATAAGTAGTGGTACTAACCCCTACATGACTGGAAGGTGATTAAGTAGTGGTACTAACCCCCTAAATGACTGGAAGGTGAATAAGTAGTGGTACTAACCCCTACATGACTGGAAGGTGAATAAGTAGTGGTACTAACCCCTACATGACTGGAAGGTGAATAAGTAGTGGTACTAACCCCTACATGACTGGAAGGTGAATAAGTAGTGTACTAACCCCTACATGACTGGAAGGTGAATTAATAGTGGTACTAACCCCCTACAATGACTGGAAGGTGAATAAGTAGTAGTACTAACCCCACATGACTGGAAGGTAAATAAGTAGTGGTACTAACCCCCTACATGACTGGAAGGTGAATAAGTAGTGTACTACCCCACATGACTGGAAGGTGAATAAGTAGTGGTACTAACCCCCTACATGACTGGAAAGT
Organism: Argopecten irradians; assembly: GCF_041381155.1. Classification (NCBI taxonomy): domain Eukaryota; kingdom Metazoa; phylum Mollusca; class Bivalvia; order Pectinida; family Pectinidae; genus Argopecten; species Argopecten irradians. Next base: position 730,325 of record NC_091134.1, on the reverse strand, counting down.
GTGAAAAGTAGTAGTAGTACTAACCCCCTGCATGACTGGAAGGTGATTAAGTAGTCGTACTAACCCCTACATGACTGGAAGGTGAATAAGTAGTGGTACTAACCCCTACATGACTGGAAGGTGAATAAGTAGTGGTACTAACCCCCTACATGACTGGAAGGTGAATAAGTAGTGGTACTAACCCCTACATGACTGGAAGGTGAATAAGTAGTGGTACTAACCCCTACAAGACTGGAAGGTGAATAAGTAGTGGTACTAACCCCTACATGACTGGAAGGTGAATAAGTAGTGGTACTAACCCCCTACATGACTGGAAGGTAAATAAGTAGTGGTACTAACCCCCTACATGACTGGAAGGTGAATAAGTAGTGGTACTAACCCCCTACATGACTGGAAGGTGAATAAGTAGTGGTACTAACCCCCTACATGACTGGAAGGTGAATAAGTAGTGGTACTAACCCCTACAAGACTGGAAGGTGAATAAGTAGTGGTACTAACCCCTACATGACTGGAAGGTGAATAAGTAGTGGTACTAACCCCTACATGACTGGAAGGTGAATAAGTAGTGGTACTAACCCCTACATGACTGGAAGGTGAATAAGTAGTGGTACTAACCCCTACATGACTGGAAGGTGAATAAGTAGTGGTACTAACCCCTACATGACTGGAAGGTGAATAAGTAGTGGTACTAACCCCCTACATGACTGGAAGGTGAATAAGTAGTGGTACTAACCCCCTAAATGACTGGAGGGTGAATAAGTAGTGGTACTAACCCCCTAAATGACTGGAAGGTGAATAAGTAGTGGTACTAACCCCTACATGACTGGAGGGTGAATAAGTAGTGGTACTAACCCCCTAAATGACTGGAAGGTGAATAAATAGTGGTACTAACCCCCTACATGACTGGAAGGTGAATAAGTAGTGGTACTAACCCCTACATGACTGGAAGGTGATTAAGTAGTCGTACTAACCCCTACATGACTGGAAGGTGAATAAGTAGTGGTACTAACCCCTACATGACTGGAAGGTGAATAAGTAGTGGTACTAACCCCTACATGACTGGAAGGTGAATAAGCAGTGGTACTAACCCCTACAAGACTGGAAGGTGAATAAGTAGTGGTACTAACCCCCTAAATGACTGGAAGGTAAATAAGTAGTGGTACTAACCCCATACATGACTGGAAGGTATAAATAGTGGTACTAACCCCTGATGACTGGAAGTTATTAAATAGTGGTACTAACCCCTTGATGACTGGAAGGTTATTAAATAGTGGTACTAACCCCTTGATGACTGGAAGGTTATTAAATAGTGGTACTAACCCCTTGATGACTGGAAGGTTATTAAATAGTGGTACTAACCCCTTGATGACTGGAAGGTTATTAAATAGTGGTACTAACCCCTTGATGACTGGAAGGTTATTAAATAGTGGTACTAACCCCTTGATGACTGGAAGGTTATTAAATAGTGGTACTAACCCCTTGATGACTGGAAGGTTATTAAATTAGTGGTACTAACCCCTTGATGACTGGAAGGTTATTAAATAGTGGTACTAACCCCTTGATGACTGGAAGGTTATTAATAGTTTCTTTGGTTTGGTTTATTATATATGCGTTCTTTTGAAAGTCAGGGTCATTAAAGGACGACTTCCCGTGTATGTGGTGTGTTGCTTGTATGAAGTGCGAGGTGCGTGCTTTTGGAGACTGTGGTATATTCGTGTTGTATGTTCTTGCCTAGCGGAACTCTAGCCCTTTTTATAGTTGTATAACACTGAAGCATGCAGCCGAAACTATCGGAAGTTGCAAGAACTCAACTCTTTCCCGCCAAATAGTTGGCTGATCACTATTTTTCACTATACAAACGTATAACTTATTTTCATCCTTTATTTTTAACCCCTTTTCTTTTTATAAAGGGAATTGCTATATAAATGTAAATATAAGCATTGGTTGTCATATTTCTGACATGCATTGGTGTGTAAAATACATTTGGTGTTCTAGTATATCTATCATGGTGCACTAACGCGCACCTTTGGCTATGCTAGAACATCCAATGTATGTTACACACCATTGCATGTCAAAAGTATGACAACCAATGCTTAAATGTACTGTACACGTATTTCGAATTAATTACGTTTCGGCCTTTTTCTTGCCGTTCATATTGATCAGGTTCAGGACACCACATTGTTTCTTCTTATCTCCATCCTTGTATCCCATTAGACATCTTTTATGAGAGCATATAATACATATTATCCTTTACGAGTATTTATAGTTGGTAACTTTTGAAGGTGAATTATAACACTGATAGCATATCAAAAGCTCTTCTTGTTTCGTGACTATGATGATTACAGCACATATAAAACAATTATCTCAGGTAATATTCATTAGCTGTGTCTGTAGAACATCGTAAAGTGTGAAACTTATACATATCAAAATGTATAGGTGTATACCTCCCATCGCTCCGCACAACGGAACGTCGCTTCACAAAAAACGTCCGTTTGAAACTGGAATATCTAGTATGTACCAACGATTTTAATATGCTAAAAGATGTCATAAGGCGTTCGCTTAATATATGCTGAAATACATTACATGTAATACCATGGTTTGAGTATGTTTAATCTATTTCTGTGACACATTTGACCCCAGTTTGACAAGGAAGCTGTTGTTTTCGGATGCGTGAACCCATCTTTTTAACAAATAGGGGGAAGCATATGTTAAGGAACCCACCAAGCTTTATAGTTAAAATATAAACACAAATTCCTACCAATATTTATTTTTCATTTCAGGCATTAGATGGCTGGCTAACGATGTTAGATTATAATTGCACTCGTCTTTTATAAGTCTGTTTCTTTACCCCGCCAAAGCAAACACAATTACCGTGTGAGGACATCTTCCTATTGTGGGCAACCCTTGTTGTACATTTTTCAAAGCTGTTCCCCATACCAGTGTATAGTAAGAGAGTGACACTCCGATGACATTCACTTCCACGAGAGCGATTGACTTTCGACATGTATTAACTTTTCACATGTAAACTCAATGCACGATCTTTCAAACTTGATATTTTAGTTTCCATTATAGTCATACCAATTATCTTTCCTTATTTATCTTCAAATATTTGATGGGCATTCTGACCAGAAATTCTATTTACATTCCGGATGTGAGCTTTCAAAGGAAGTAGTGTTAGACAGGCGTCCAATGTTTACTCGCCTCTTACGCGAATTAATTTGTCACGTGCACGGCTCCGTGTACACAAAGTCGTCTACTAACCCAACAATGGGATGCAACTTGACCGTTGTAATCCCTGGACAAGGATAACAAAAGTTTTGTACCTGAGAATCGCAATTCGATCATCTCCAATCCTTAAGTGTTCTCGTTCAGTTCCAAATTATTTTCATTTGTTGGCAATACCACAAACAAATTGTATTAACCATTCCGTAATAATGGAAATGACTTGATCGTTTAATAATTGAAGTGTTTCTATTAATTTGGAAAGATTAATACTATTCGCATTATAACATAATGTGTACATTCACGTAGAATAGGGTTGAAGAGTAACAATACTCCTATAAAAAAACTTTATGTATCACTTTTTGTCACAAAGTTTGGTGGAAAACTAGAAGTGCCAGAAACATTACCGAACTTTCTTTTTTCATTTCAATTTCTATATATAAATAACTTTATACAAACGCATACATTTGCATTTCCTAAACATATTGACGTTAAGGATGGTAGTAGATAAAATGGACACAACTTTACAATAGCGATTACCCTGGCCAAACGGAGTACATCTACTATAATGACATTTACCTACATTGTTCTAAATATATATCTGCTCGTTGGATCATTTTGAATTAAAACGCGCTTTGTATACTGATATTGATTTTGAGTCACTTTCTCAACAATCATATACGATACGTTTTAGAGAATTAGGATATAACAAAGTTATACAACATGTACAACTTATAAAAATCATCCATAATCTGTAGAACTTGAACAATTAAAAAAAATTCAACTGAATTTGGTTCTTTAGTTTACCATGTGTGAAATTTGTGAATGTCTTTGGGAAGCATGCGGTATATTCGTGTTTTTTGTAATAGTGGAACTATTGTCCTTTTTGCAGTGCTATTTCAACGAAGATTGTCACTGCATGGATTTTGTTATCCTAAAGTTACATATGCCGTACATTTCATACTAACGAATCAGGCAAAGCCTTTTATATGTTATTCACTACCAAAATTACCAACATTTTGCGATTCCATTCAATGCATTGGTTTTAATTTTACACAGGCAACTAAAACCTCGAAATACATTTTGTCAATATTGCAAAAGTGGTTTAATCTAAACATGCAAAAAAACATACTGCACATTTAATGTTTATAAGGCATCATACATTTTGGCTGTGCCTTTGAATGAATTTCACAGATTTTCAATTCATCAAACCTGATGGTTTTCAATAACTTACTGAAAAAATAATAGCATGATAACATTTTCGCCCAGTTATGGCACATATAACTTTAATATATAATTGTGTCTGCAATGTTCCTTATACTGAGCATGATAAAAGAGGCAAGAGTTCCACTACACCAGAAGACAAAAAACGAATATACTGCAGTTTCCATACATGGGAGGTCATCTTACATAAACGTGGCTGTTCATAGGACGTTAAAAGAAACAAACTGTTGAGTCCTAAACTGTTCCGAATTAACAAATCTTACTTTTATTACGTTTACAATTTTGTGTCACCGCGACATCAAGTATGTTAATCGGGTGGCATTAAATCTCACTATATTTTTATTTATCAAACGGAACAACACATTGTCATACTGGTTACATTATAAGTAACAAACAAAATATATAGAGGATATTCTTTGTTTCTTGATGAATATCAAGTTATATTTTATCGAGTGAGGTGTGAATTTCGATATTTTTCACGAGTGTGAAGAATATTATATTTTCTTTCATACCTTCTGATGAAATACTGGCTGGTCCAGGGCAATACACTCATGTCGCTTGAGGCTGCATTACATGGCTACCCATGCAATAAAGCGTCGTAACGTCACGGCGTCAACAAAATCTCTATTTCTTCGGTAAAATTTAACATTTTTTTTCACAAATATGCATGGTTTTACTATAAAAGATGCAAACAACGGAATTTGTGTTGAAAATATCACTTAATTTTTCATGTATGGAAAATTGACTTCAAGTCGTGGATTTCCTCGAATTATTTCAAAATGACCGGATATTATAGTTGTAAAATTGCAATAAAACACCGATGTATGAAAGAAAAATACTCTTTCATAAGTGGATATGAAGGATAGGGAAATTCTACCCTTGGGATCACAAAATGTTGAGCCTCGGGTTTTACTACATTTTGTTACCCTCTGGTAGAATATCCCTATCCTCCATATCCACATATGAAAACGTTCAATTCTTGCATCTATTTACAGAGGACCATCACTACTAGTTCCACCAAAGGTTATTCCACCATTGTATCGTACAGAGCTATTTGCCCTTGCGATTTTTACGTCGCATTTTTGGTGAGCATGACGTCATAATTCTACACAAAAGTATGACGTCATTTTTACGCACAAACTAATGACTTAACAATCAAAATTATATTTTCACTGTCAATGCTGCATTCCGATTGGTCAACAGCGAGTGAAAATATCGAAATCAAAATTGATATTTTCACTGGAGCGAAGTATATCACTTTTATATTCACTCTTAAAACTTATATTTCACTGCGAAAAATGTAATAAATATATATAAATGTCATAAGCATATCGACAACATACTTTGAGAGTATAAACTTTTCTAGAACGAATATACGTACCCGGCTTACTATATCTTTCGGCCGTGTACGAATTGGTCCCTATGTGTCGTAGTGGAGCACTGCCTCCGAAAATCACTCGGGCATAGTTTTCTATACTTTTTTGTAGGTTTCCAATTATTTTGTGCGTATACATTCATTTACATATTATTTTTGTCAAAAACAAACATAAGTACCATTCTTAATATCTACCGTACCACTCACAAGACGTCAAATTCACAATTTGTGGACTTGCCGTATAAATTCCCCTCAGAAAGACCTTCATATGTATTTTGTAAAAAAAAAATAATGCCTCGATGAGAATTTGATATTTTATGTGGTTCAGTTTTATTGTCTAGTAGGTAAGAGATATCAAACAAGTACGATAAAAATGCAAACACACGTTTTATAATGGTTTGCATTATCATTACTTTGCTCCATTAGCAGTAATAGTCACCAATTGTAGCTCTAAAGACGACACCATTTTCTGTGAAAAAGTCTTTTGAGCTACAATATTGCAGCTAAAACTTTTCATACTGTCTGTATCTATAATTGTTATTCTAAAATGTGTATTTTGCCAATTATTTATATAGTTATGTCTCAGAGACTTCTCTTCATTTCATAAAGTTACAGTTGGTTTTGTACCAACAATAGAAATAGAGTATTGACCATGCGAAATAAAATTAGTCAATTCAAAATCACAAACAGTTTTATCAGAGCAAATACCATATCGGTCAGAAAAAACTACGCACGTCTGATAAGGATTAATTAACACACTGTATAGGTCATTTAACGATTAACCATCCATACAGAAAAAAAGCCGAGGTCGCCGACATGAAGTACATACTTGTCAGCTTTGTACTTTAGAAAATATTCATGTTTACATGAGCGAAACACAGGGGGCCACGCGAGTGACACAGTTCTACTGATATTTGAACTACTTAGACAACCCTGAACAAAGAGAAGATACCAGAGTATAGGAATTTGATACGTGATGGTAATATAAAACCGAAATCAGATAGGTCGGCTATGATATCAACGTTTGATACGGAATACAAATCTGCCGTGTCACGAATAAAAATTATTCCCAATATTAGTGCTCGTTACAAAAGAGTATATATCTCCTCACAATTCTGGCCAAGTTTATATCATACATATTCTCACTCCGCATATACCTTTCAATATATGTAGAAATGATAATGGTAGCTAGAGTCGAGTCGACAATATTTTTTTTATTTGAAAACAAATGTATACTTATAATTCTTATATTATATTTAAATAATTTTGGTTTGGTATGGTGTATCATATTTACGTCCTATTAACAGCCAGGCTCATTTAAGGACGGCCTCCCGTAAAATAATAAATATCTATAAAAGCCTCATGAAATATGTTCTTTATAAGCAAACATTTACCAACAGTGCTCAATGTAGATTTATAAACATATCATGTATACTTTCTATCATTATCGCTGGACTATTGATAGTTCCATAAACATCTACATTGTATCTGTTCTGCAACAAGCCTGTAACTGGTATCAATTTGTATTTGTAGTAGTAATTTTAAAATATAAATGCGTGTTGTGTGTTACTGTGTGGATGTCTGTAGGAGACTTTGGTATATTCGTGTTGTATCTCTTCATAAACGTGGAGCTTTTGCCCTTTTTGTAGTGCTCACTGATAAATTTCGCTGAAGACATCGACTATCACACCTATCGGTCACATACTGACAAGCGGCAACGCAGAAGCAGAAATTCCACTTTTATAGACTCTGATGTGTCTCGACAAGTCAACAGAACCCATAATGATAGGCTTCCTCACAGGGCCTAACTCTTAACTCCAAAGTGAGACGCTGTCAAGAAAAATGTTTGGTTTGTTTGTTTGTTTGATTAATTATCGTCCTATTAACAGCTATGGTCATGTAAGGACGGCCTCCCGTGTGTTGCGTGTATGTTGTGCGAGGTGCGTGTTTGGGGAGACTGCGGTATATTCGTGTTGTGTCTTCTTGTATAGTGGAACTGTTGCCCTTTTTATAGTGCTATATCACTGAAGCATGCCGCCGAAGACACCAAACAACACACCCCACCCGGTCAGATTATACTGACAACGGGCGAACCAGTCGTCTCACTCCTTGTATGCTGAGCGCTAAGCAGGAGAAGAAACTACCACTTTTATAGACTTTGGTGTGTCTCGGCCAGGGGACAGAACCCAGAGCCTTCCTCATACGGGCGAACGCTCAACTCAAGACCAAAAATGAGGCGATGCCAAGGGAGGCATTAGGAAAGATAAAGACAGTTAGGAAGAAGAGAAAAGATAAGATCCTAAATTAAGTCGCCTTTTACGATCATGCAATAGGGGCAGCGGGTACAATTCTAACACCCTACCTGCACACCAGCCAAACTTGTGGTGCTGTCAGACGAGATGTTACTTCGAGAAAGTAATTACAAAGTCTATATTATAACTATCTTGTATATTAAGAAACAGTGACTTTTCATCAAAACCACAAAATATTTTTGAAGAGAAATGGTTTGGTTTGGTTTATCATAATTACGTCTTATTAACAGCTAGTGTTATGTAAGGACAGTCTCCCGTGTATGTGGTGTCTTTTTATAGTGCTATATCACTGAAGCATGCTGCAAGACACAACGCAGCAAACCCAACCAGGTTACATTACACTGACAACAGGCTAATCAGTCGTCCAACTCTCTTCATGCTGAGCGCTAAGTAGGAAGGTCAAACGTGGGTGGTGTCAAGGGAGACGCATGGAAGGAGAAAGTAAGTTAGGAAGAAGAACAAAAGATGAAAACTTTCGACCAGTAATTGGCGGTAACTTGTGACATAGGTTATAAAGAACAAATGAAATGTAGCTGTTGTATCCATTGCGTGATGCTCAAAGCGACTAAATTTCATATTTTAGTTAAACGCAATATTGCATCAATTTGCATAGTTCGCCCGTTCTTAGACTAAATTAGGTGACCGACTTCGATGTTCTGCTCTGTATCTTAGGAATAATGAGATCCATTTGATTGCCTTTCTGGTAGGGCCTTATATGTAATTATTGATGGCGACTAAATTTGAAACCTAATCTTTTATATTCTTCCTAATTGAGTTTCTTGCTTTAATATCTGCCTTGACACCGCCACACTTTTGCTCCTAAGAAGGGTATGAGTTCTGTCTCCTAGTCGGGACACACTGTAATCCAACAAATCTACAAAATAGGGAGTTTCTCCTCTGAAGAATAGAAAAGAAAATATCCTGTAATTAGTCGCCTTTAAACGATATCAAGCAATGGACTTCCATTATTACAAGACAAGGGAGACCCCAAGAATATACCAGTCGAAATTTACACTCTTAAACACTGGTCGTACAAATTATTTATAACAAATGAGAGACCGTACTGTTCTCCTTAAATGGCTTTAGCTGTTGATAGGATGGTTAGCAAAATAAAATTAAATTAAATGATTATCGTATAATATGGATGATTCGTACATGTTAGGTATTTAGTCGCCGTAAATACAAAAATATGTGGTAACACACCATCTTATTGCCTTGCAGGTAGGACGTTAGAATTGTACATCTATTGGATCTCTATTACATGATAGAAAAGGGAAACTAAATTAACGATCTTAACTTTTTCTCTTCTTCTTAATTCACTTTAATAGGACATTAATTAATCAAACAAACAAAATCTTCCCTAATATCTTCCTTGACACCGCCTCGTTTTTGATTTTCGGTTGAACTCGACATCAAGTGGTACGCCCGTTGTCAGTATAATGTGACCGAGTGAAGTGTGTGGCTTGGTGTCTTCGGCAGCATGCTTCAGTGATATAGCACTACAAGAAAACAAAAAACGAATATACATGTACCACAATCTCCCAAAACACGCACCTTGCACTACATTCACACTACACACCGCATATATGGAAGGCCGTCCTGACATGACCATGACGTTAATTAATCAAACTAGTCGTGCAGGTAGAGCGTTAGAATTGTACCTGCTTCCCCTATTGCATGATCGTAAAAGGCGACTAAATTTGGGATCTTATCTTTTTCTTCATCCTAAGTGACTTAATCTTTCCTAATGTCTCCCTTGGCATCGCCTCACTTTTGGCTTGAGTTGAGCGTTCGCCCCTGTGAGGAAGGCTCTGGGTTTTGTCACCTGGCCGAGACACACCAAAGTCTATAAAAGTGGTAGTTTCTGCTCCTGCTAAGCGCTCTGCATAATTGGAGTGGAACAACTGGTTCGCCCGTTGTTAGTATAATGTGACCGGGCGGGATGTGTTGTTTGTTGTGTTCGGCAGTATTCTTAAGTTATATAGCACTATAAAAAGGGTAAGAGTTCCACTATACAAGAAGACAAAACACGAACATACCGCAGTCTCCCAAAACACGCACCTCGCACTCCACACACGCTACACACCACATACATGGGAGGCCGTCCTTACATGACCCTGGCTGTTAATAGGACGTTAATTAATCAAACAATCAAACCAAACATATAAATAACGTTTAATTCCGAAACAAGACTAAAATGCCCAATACAATGGAGAGTTATAAGTTAGAAATATCATACTTTTATAATAAGTTAAATACGTGTTGTTGGCATACAAAGGACATTTCATAAACAAAATGTCTATATCAAAAAACATTGAAAGGGCAAATTATTCGCAAAACAATTTCCAATGTACATGTATAGTTTCTAATTTCAGCTTACACACATGTGGGAGTTATTCCCCTTTATTTACTAGTGAAAGAATAAAAACTCCCTTTAATTAGGAATCCATACTGGAGAAAACAGAAAAAGACAACGATCACATGGCATTGATTCTGTTAGTAGTGAAAGATTTGTTTGTTTAATAAATTAACGTCCTATTAATAGCGAAGATGTGAAATTAGTTTTTATTTTACTTCTGGACTTACATTTCTGTCGATAATGTGGACCTGATTCCGTTACTAGTGAATATGTTAGGCCACTGTGGATATTACTCAAATCTCCAAACACCTGTTACTGTTATTTGTTACGGTTTATTATCATTAAATTCCATAACCAACTAAATGACTCTAGAATCCGAAATTAGACCCGACCACACGAGCTGAAACCCACGTTTTCCCTTTTTTATCTCTGACCCCGCCGTTCCGCCCGCGTACACCACGAAACTGTTGTAAACGTATCTCTCACAGGCACGCTTGCGTCACGAGACGCGGTCAGGGATCAAGTTTTCCTAACAACCACGTGACCAGCCGATGTCGTGGGAAAGAAGCCTGTTTTTGACCCAGAACCATTCGATACACTTTTGCAAATCTACAGACGAATTGATTTAAATCAGTCATGTATACACGTCAGTGGCAAGCTGCTGTGTATGATGTTAAGAGAAACTTGATTATTCAATTACACCCCGATCTGATAGTCGTCTATCGCAGTAAAACACTGATAAAAAGCATGAAATCTAAGGTTATGTATTGCGTTAAATGATTAGCATTCATTAGCCATCTCAAATTGGTGTATGATTGTCAAGATATATGTGGACAGAAGTACATAGAGCTTGAGCCACGTGTGTTTTATAAAAACAATCTTGATTCCATTTGGGTACGCACGCATTAGTTGGGTTGTTTACTTGTAAAAAGGTACCGACACGCATCAACTACGTAATTGCGATGTCGCGGGTATACATCCTGGTTTTAATGCTATCAATCTGTTTATCAGGAACACCACCTTAAAATTAAAATCAGCATAATTGGTCACGAGCTTCGGACTTGGTGTTGTATCACCGAGCGAATTAGATTCAATATCCGAGAACTTGGGAGACGTTTACATAGTGTTAACCTGTATCTATTCAATATAACGAGTGATAGAGGACGACAACGCATGCCTCAATATCCAAACTTGTTGCTTTTCAAGAAGACATAACACGAATTACTCATACCCAAATGAAAAATGTACAAGTGTATTTTTTCTTGGAATTGAGGAAAATATCGAGAGGATTTGTCAGACTTGTTGCGATTCTGTTTGCTAATACAAATATCATGCTTATCTCTATGGATACATACCTTTACTTTAAAACAAAATTTTGACTTCATTTTTATTAAAACAAATAAATATTCATTTTATGAAACATCGACTGTCTTATGTGTGTTTATCTTTTAGTACTGCGATTCTACCTATACAGCATATTTTGTTTTGTTTCGAATGTATAAACTATAGAATAGGACGCTCTATCCATGATGATTTGTCATGTTTAAGGTTTGCTCACCTCAACGTTTTGTAGTTCCTGAAACATTTGACATTCAGGGTGAATAATAGTTCTTTTCCTTGACTTGTAGAGCATCAGTCTATATCTTTACAAATATGACATCTGACCACGCCGCTTGTCTTGGGACGTTCAGATAGTGGCATTCTTCGTTATCATTGCATTTACAATTTACTAAACGTCTTAAGATTCAATTCCTTATAACTGCTGTCATTAGTCTCGTATATACGTGTAGTCTTGGTATATACTTGAACATATGTTAGTCATTTGCTGTCGTATTTTTTTCTATAATGCGATATCAAAGAGAAAAGTAATTCAGATTTTGTTGCAGACGTTTTGCATTTGGATCTTTAAAAATATACCGATATTCTTTGCTAGTATAACTCTATCTCTATACTTGTTTTTTTTTTAATATGTTTCAAATTATTTGTTTTCTGCGGCTAATGGTGCCAGTTTACTTGTCGTTTTGTCAATAAGTAGCCATCATCGGTGTAGGAATAGTGTTACATTATATAGCGATATGGTAGTAAGTCAGTAGTTGTAACCAGTAATGCAGTCCGTGCTTTCTATATGGCTCTTAGTTTCATCAATTTTAGTATTTACTGAAATTTTAAAAAAAATCTCTATTAATTGAATCTTTATAATGATTCTTTATCTTAGGGAATTTCCAAAATTCCCTGACATTAAGTTTCCTAATTGATGAAACTTTGGCCCAGGACGACAAGCATCAAACGCCAAACAGACGTATGATCAAATAGATAAAATAAGTCAGATAACCATTTGATAACAAATTTAATAATTGGAATAAAAAATTCAAAAATCAACAAGTTAATAACAAAATAGCACTGTTCTGGGATAACTGCCCAGTTCTGTTTTGGCCCCTTCTTAATCACACTGTCTGGAAGCACTTTGGTTTGCCCTGAGTTAGTCATTATATAGTCACAACATTGGTTCACCACGGCCTCCATAGCCGGTCATTGTACACGTTAGAGTCATGGCAATCCATATGGCTCATGTTTAATAATTGTTCCTGTTTTGACATAATGGTATAGTCCTGGTTGGCCTTTGAGTACACGTTTTCCTTGTTTTTTGTTGGCGATGACGCGTTAGGCTGTTGTGAGGGGACCTGTACAGTGAACACTGGCAGAGCTGTGGTTGACGGCGAGGTCTGATTGTCATTAACGGGACCAACATACACCGCCACTGGTCCATTATAAACGTTTCCGGGAAGAATTTGGAAAGATCCGGAAATTTGTGTTTTATTGTCCGAGCACACTGGAGTAGCAATGTTCACGAATGTTGGAGAAGATTGATTTAAAACATGTTGTTGGTTTGTTTGTTGTTGTGATACAATTCCGGGCCTAAGAAGACACATGTTCTCAGCAGAAGATGCTAGGTTAAAGCTGCCTGTGTTACTGCTATTGTTCTGAGAGTGTTGCTGAGTAGGGATTTGAACACTAAGTGGCTCCATACTCTGACGCTGAGGGTGATTTGGCTGAGACACAGGTGCTAGCTGTACAGGTGTTAGGTGCTGCTGCTGCTGAGTTTGGGGATGGTTAGGTACTGATGGCACCACACCAGACAGGTGGGTCATGATACGAGAACGCATATCGTCATTCACATTCTGAGATGTGTTTAGGTATTTCACCACTTCTCCCGCACATTCTTTAAATCCCGCGCGGTATTTTGACACAACATTGGGGTCTGAGGCTAGAGCGGTGGACATCTGCTGCCTCTGTAAATTCCTCAGGTGTTTCACAGTCATCTCCAAAATATCAGCTTTCTCCAGTTTAGAGTATTGTGAACTCTGAAAAATACCAAATAAATTGACATAAGTAATCATTTTAACTATAAACACAGGTAAACACCACAGGTGTCAGGATGTAACAGTAGACTTGATTAACAATTACATCATCGTACATCAGTGAAGATTTAAAATCTGGCCATCTGTATGTTAATGTGCCAGCAGTCATCAACGGATTCATCCGACTCAAACTTGTTGTTCTTTGTTCGCCAATTTCAAATCCACCACCCTTAACACTCTAACGGTTATATATATCACCTGTACATCTATCGTGACGTCTCTCTGATGTTCATTGAAGCGTGAATTGTCATATGTTTACGATAGCGCTAACTCATCCAATATAATATAAGATTAATATTATTAAGTTCGCTCACATAATACTTTGGACTTTAACATTAACTTATCTTATATGTATAAATTGAGTTGCGAGTGTAGATAAATTACCTGTTGAAAGATAGGTAAGATATCGATTACCATGATTAATGATCAATCGATATATCTAACCCCTGTGGCCCGTCCCTTAGTCCACTAATCCCGATGCACTATGACGAAGCACGAGACTATTAATACGTATATCATATTACATGATTTTTGCCCCGAGCCAAAACTACAATATCATTATGACGTACATGATGAAACTTACATCTTTTCTCATAGCTTCCAGCACCAAAGTCTTCAGCTGGGACAGACAACTGTTAATACGGGCCCTCCTTTTCTTTTCCATGATTGGCTTGTTACTCTGTAAATAGTCAAAATAACAAACATTATAATTTGTTTCATAGAAATAGAAAAACTGCAGAATTAAATAATTTTTTATTAATATATTATGTATAAATAAATCTATTTATAACTTACCTTTCTAAGTGATGCTTTCTTTTCTTTTGTGGTATGACCACACTCCATACTTTGTACGGACATGTTGTTGTTTGATATCACTGTTAATCCGAGGTGCGTACGGTACGAAGATAAAATTTTAAATGCTCTACCTTCAGCCTACACTCTGATATATACTCCCATATCAGATCTAATGGCATGTTTGTTGCCCTTTCCCACGGTAAAAATCCGTCACACTCGACCAATGAAAACACGCCTCTACTTCATTCCAGTACACGCAGCCAATCAGATTATAGGATAGCCATATCGGCGCGCTTAGTCTCGTGGCTGCGAACATTCCATTGGTCTCCGGCAGGTGGTTAGAACTGTCACGTTGCGTGGCTGTCAATCAAAATGTTTGCCATTTGTTAACTAAATAGGTCCACGTGCCGCTGTGATTATCTGCTGGTTTTGTGAAAGTGTGGGAAAACCCCGCCCACTTTGGTACGTCTAAATGGTTGAATGACTATGTAAACACGGAGAGCGATAAGCAGCCGGATTCACAAAGAGTCTATAAAATGTCTCATGAAGGCCTTATCGCTAACCTGGCCTTATGTGTGCAGGAATGTCATCTATTGTACCAGCTCGTGGGAAAATACCTCCAGAGGACAGAAAAAGAATGTGATTTAGTTGAATGTTTAAAAGTGATACCAACCGCCATAGGTCAAAGTTTAAAAGAACTATCCTGTATTAACATCTGCTTCCGCACCGCACGAGACATTGTCATATCTACGTGTGTAGGTGTATATATATAGCTTACGACATTGTATCAATTAATATACATACAGGCTAATATCACTAATATGGACTATATACACATAAGGTGTTGATGATTAATAACCTAAGGTGTATTACACCACTAAATTTCGAAGAAAAAAAACAATACTTGCTTAACAAGGAAACGTTTATCATCAGTCTAATAATTATATATCGGCGTACTCCTCATCACATACATACTCAACATAAACAGCATAGGAAATAAAATTCATTACCGGAAACAGTACAACGAAAAACGATAATTAGGAAAACAATTAACATACACATCAAGAACGTAAAAAGGATGTTTTACACTGATATAAGATTGCGCAAAAGTTTCCATTTACTGTATGCAAAATACATCTGTGATTGGTTAAGTTATTATGTGTAAATTAGTACGAATTGTTTGTTAGGTAATTATAAATAGGTGATTTTTGTGGTAGAACAGTTACGTTCTACCTATTCAAAGTGACGATATTTTGCATTGTAGAATTTACTAGATCCGGTTTATATATAATGGTTGATATAATAGTCCTAATGATCAATATCGATGTTTTGTAACTGTATTAATTCTTTACTGGTTCATCAGGATACATGTTGTCCAATGATCTTGTATTTTGTTTACCCTATCTCATCTTATTTCAATGTCTATCTTGATTTAGCTATTATTATTGAATTACTTTAGAAGGATAGGGAAAATGTGACCAAGCGGGGTGTGCTGATCGCTGTCTCTGGTGGCCTGTTATAGTGGGATAGCACTATACCGAGGGTAAGTAGTCCCATCAATAAACACTATCTAGTACTTTCAGGGAGACACGCCAAACGTATCTAACATCATTTCAACTGAAGGCAAATAAATACAAAACCAGACTAAATAGTTTACTTTATAAACGTAGTTAATATTTACATAGTGCAACCGGAAGAAAGACAGTTATAAGTATGTGTATACTACTAGTGACGTGACACTCAATTTACCTGTTACTGCTACAGTAAAACAATGACCTTTTTGGTAGAAATTATCAAACATCAAATATTTTGCCATTTTTCATATATGAAGTAGATTCTCACTGCCACACTTCACACAAACACAGATTAGCATTACGGATACAAAGGTGTTTCGCAACATTAAACTTTATATGATTATGTATATAGTAGATAAGGAGGAAAGCTAACTTTCTCACGCTCTCTGTGGTGTGATCAGCGAGCCGTGACCACACAGATCACCTTACATCTACATAAGAAATTATCACTCACACTTCATACAAAATAACATCTGCTTTTAATGTCCCGATATTAAAAATCGTTCACATCATCTACAGCAATAAATTAGTTTTATAGTAGATATATAGTATGGGAATATAGGGTTCTGATGTTCTCTTGTACTACGTCGTAACAACTGTCAATAAACACTGGAAGTAATTAACACCCTATTGGTAAATGTTTTGCTCTTTTTGTTAAAATCTTATCCGTTAAAGATGTTCCACCGCTGACAAATGTGGGTTTTTTTCACTTTCAAACACGGGACCAGACGATTTAGTGTTTTTACAGTTACAAAAGTTACTTACTTTACACCATTACCACCATTGAAAAGTTTTAACTTCTTTTTTACTTCAAGTTAAAAATATAAAAAGAAAAAAAAATCAATTGCATCCCGAAAACATCCGCGGCACTATATCCTATATGGAAAGAAGTACTAATTGCGCATGCACTAAAGGCAAAATAAATTATTTTATATTATGTTTTGCGTTAATTAGATATATACATACACGATTAAACACCAATTATTTTTCAAATGATGAACATCATTTATGCTCTGTCGGCAGTGTAGCATCTTTAAAGGTGCTCCACCGCTGACAAATGGGATTTTTTCACTATCAAAAGCAGAAGCAGACGATTAGTATTTTCCTTCAGTTACAAAAGATACTTACTTTACACCATTACCCCCATTGGAAAGTTTGAGCTTCTAATTTTACTTTAAAATAAAAATATTAGAAATAATTTATTGCAACCCAAAAAAATTCCTTGCCACTGTGTTCTATATAGAATGAAGTTCTGACTGCGCATGCACCAAAAGCGAAACAAATTATTTCATATTATTGCTTATGTTAATCAGACATATATAAAGTATACACGATTAAACACCAATTGCAGTTAAAATGATGAGTATCATTTATGGTCTGTCGGCGGTGGAGCATCTTTAAGTATTAAGTTCATCGCAAAACGAAACTTTTCTCTAGACATAAAAGTAAACAAAGACTTCGATAACTCGAAATTGAGTTAATGAGTTTGGATTAATTTTATTATTTTACCTGACACATCATAATGCAATTCATCACTTAAGCACGAAAATTGACTTCAAAGTTCACTTTCGGTACCTAAAAAGATAAGTTCAATGACTTGCTATTGTGCTACATATTAAATATAATTTCGTTTGCATGCAACTGCAATACGCTTGAATTTTAGATTGACAAACTGTTTCCTATATTATTATTATCCAGATGTAAGTGTTCTACATGACCGTTTATTAAAAACATATTGTCAATATAATGCAATATTGCCTGAATGTTAGTCCGGTTAAATAAATGCATTTACACAAGTTTACAGAAAAGAAAACTTCTTCAAAGGAAATAGACTTTGAAGGAAATTAAAAAGTAGTAAGGATCAAGTGCAGACGTGCGCGTACTTCACAAGCATTGGAAAGAATAGGAAACGAACACCTCGACAGCGACCTATTCTCTGAGGAACATTAATGCTTTCGGTAGCTGGTGATGATTGGCCAATGGCTGCAAGATTTGCTGAATATTTTTTCATATATCTTTTCATTTATTCAGTACAATTTGCTGTAAGAATATGACCAAAATGCGGGTCGCAAATTCATTCGGCAATTTTACTTTTACAGGATAATTAACTTTGAAAAAGTAACGTGTTACAAGGATAACCGATGTGGTAAGAGCTTAACATTTAACACATATAGTTTGAATTGTATGCTCCAATGTGTTTGACATATGATCATATTTAATATTAGCCCTATTCATATAAAGAAAGTGTTATTTTGGCGTTAAAGCACACGTTGGACAGCTCAAAATGGAATGGATATTAATTGATCATCGCAACTGTGTATAGATAAATACTGGGTAAATTAAGCGATACTGACCCTTGTTTATATGTAATTCGATAGCTGATATTAATTGCCATAAAAGATAAATGCAACTAACTGTTTGATTTATAATTGATTTTTAATTTGAATTTTAACTTTTCTGGTTGCGATGTCTTCCTACCAAGGTCGTCTCTGAACCGTATACATGCTTCATAAGAATTCGACATGAAAAAAACACTATATTTTCGCTATTTTGTCCTATCCAATGCGTATATGACTAAAATGGTTCAGATTGACTTTGTTGAAATTTTTTTTTTACCTGAAGCCTTTTTATGATTTATTTGGTATGTTTTGGAGGCGACTCTTATTGATTTTAAATAAGAAATAAATCAATTTACAAATATACTGTTCATACAATAGTTACACTTGATACTGTAAATTACAAACCCTGCGGTACATAAAGCTGTTCTATATTTTATAGAAATTTTCTGAAAAGCACCGCACGAATAGATAAGAGCAAAGAAATGAAAAAAAAATGTATGTCTTATAAAAACTAAATGTAACAAATAAATAAAAGATATAATCTATTATATTTACTGCATCATTTCTCGAGATTGCCTGGAACATTAAGTATTATATGTTTGATTAAATTGCGATTTGAAAGGAAACGTTGTGGTTCTCACGCCGAGAGTTTGTTGTGATCACTCAGGCGAGATCTGAAGCGAAACGGAACGCCTTATGTAGAGTAGTGGTTCTGACGCCTGTGGGGTGTTATGATGGGAAATAGAAGATCCATGATGCATCTATTGACCTAATAGCCGCTACAATAAATATCTTTGTTCAGAAATCCATTTCACTTTAAATGCATTATTACTAAAACGAGACGTACGGTGCAAGTAATATATAAGTATCTAGTCATCTTTCAATTCGTATAATCGAATTACTGTATTCTATTTTGTATTCATAGTATAACAGATAAGTGTATGAGAAAGGGAATAAACCAATAACCATGAATGTATAAACTTATTTAATGTTTCCTACGTGTGAGTCCGGTGGTGTATTATGTGGTATATTTATTATCTAAGTATGTTATATTGATATTATTATTCAACGAGCTTTCGAACGCTACCATTACGACTGCAGAATGGCTAGTTTCAAAACATTATAATTATGTAAATCAACGACAAAAAAGTTGTACGGTTAGGCAATTGAGTCACGAAAAGAATAGTTTAATGTACTTTTTAATTTTTCTATCCTTTTTATTATGAACCTTTTGATAGGCATGTTATTTCAATTAACCAATCAAAAAGCACTGGTGTTATGACGAAAATGATAAATGCAACAAGAATCCCAATAGTAGCTTTAATTTAAAATTGTGTAACCCCTGCAGTAGAAAATCAAGGCCACGGAGTCACCGCCAACCTGTTTCTGTTTCTTCTCTGTGAGCACAGACAGGTCGTAAAATGTTAGCAGATTGAAATAAGAGGAAGCATATTTCACCAATCCTGGTGGTATTCTTCCTCACAAACAATCTGACAAGATACAGACCCAGGCTGTCCCATATATCAGTATCAGTTGTCCACTGATCCCGACATGGTGTGACCAGTCACGATCTGCCTTCTGTCTAATGTTTCCATTATAACGGTTAAGTATTATTATATACATATTGTTTGCGATCGAAAGTTGTCACGTTTTGTAATTTCAACATAGCATTGTCAGGTTATCGGTGATAAAATTCACCCACCAAACAGTTTATCAGTTGATTTTTAATATACCACTCCCAATAGTATATCTATCCTACTAAGGGTTTACATTAATTCCATTGCTGATGTAGTTAGACTGAATGTTTTAAGTAGTTTATATTTGATTCGTAAAAAATGTATCGAGGGGGCCAAAATATTATTTTGTAAAGTTCCAAATAACGTATTACTGTACTAAATATAAATCAATAAAGGTTGCAGGAACTAATTTCGTTAAAGTTCATTTGCCTATATAAATATATTTCCATAAAGTGACGTTTTATATGTAAGATTGATGAAGATAGATATCTTGTATAGACTGTATATCTTCATAAAATCTATCATATGAAAATATATGCAGAATAGCTTGCATAGTATTCGTAAAAACGAATATTGGTACACAATACATTAGATAATCTTTTCTGATCACCCAAATTGCATGCACGTAGAATGAATTTCAGAATTGATACTACTTCGAACCATACGTCCGATACAACCTTATAAGCGAGTCCCTGGCTGGAGAGTCACGCGCACTGTTGTATCTGAAAAGGGATTATAAAACATTTAACATCTGTTGATTAGCCTCAAACATCCCGTGTTTACAGGTTTCTTAACATCAAATGTTTGCTGATGTATTTAACTGTGGTTGTGGATATGGAGATTTGATATGGACAATTCAACGACACACGAAATAATTGTCCACAATTATATGCCCCGCCACATGGCTGCTGTTGTGTGTTGACCACACTTGGTGTAGTTTGATAACTTATACTGACTCTTTTGTGGTTCTCTACTTATACAGGTGTTTGGATTTTTTCCAGAGCGAATATTCAATTGCATTACGGGTTGCAATGGAAATGCCTGTCATACCGTTATTTGTATTTGGTATTTAAGGTGACAATGTCATTGAACTTTTAACTGGAAAGTCAAAACCAACGGTAATTGGAAACATGACATTATTTGAGAAATGCGATTTAATTATATTTTAATCAAATATATCCAGTCTCATAGCCGAAGTCGTCTTACTTATTACTCTAATAGGAAATGCCATTTTCTTTAACTTGTCTTGAAAGAATTTATTTTTATGCCTATACCTTGTCATTCGATAAACTAGATGCCTTCTAATTTGATTAAAGGACAAGGAAACATTTTCTGAAGACTGCACGCGAACGGGCCAGTTTGAATGCTGCCGTTCTTCTATACAGAAATTAATTATTTGCATCCTTCGTGTTAGTTAGTAAGTATGTTTCAAATGAATCGTTTCGATTCATTAAAACCATTTAAAGTATAATCAAGCGGAGATTTACTGTACCCTAGAGGTAATAAGCACATGTGTAAAGTCACGCACGTGCTCTACGATCCAGTCGAAAGTAATTGTGACCTGCTACAACCGTCTAACTGTGGCGTCCATTGGGTACGACTGAACGTTAATTTGAAAATTTTCGGGTGATTGTAAATCAGAATATGGCGAGAACTGTCGCAATTATAGCTCAAGTTGCGAGTTAATTTTGTCTGTATAAGATGTGTTCCTTTAAATAAGATTATTGGTGTTCTGTACGTGTGGCTGATGTACAATGGAACAAGTAAGGTGGTTGTGGTCATTACATGCTATAATATGATGTTTCAGAAATGTTGTCTTAATGAATTAAAAATAACACAATTGGTTTCGGTTTTGTTTCGAGTTCTATTTTTTTATTAAGGATGCGTAAGTGGTTTAGCATAATTGATATGCATGGTATTATATCACCTTTCGAGAAATGAAATTTCGCTTTCCATCCACTCCACATACACATGTACAGAGCTTATTTAATATTAATATTTCGATAATATACGAGGTTCAAGTGTTTTAAAGTTAAAAACATATTTACTATTTTTGTATTTACGATGAAAATTGAAGCTTACGATATGTATATTTATAGTTTTACTTGCCCAGACTTGTCTAAAACTTCTAACAACATGTATATAAATAGAAACTGATGAACACAAAAGAGACAGATGTAATACTGATATGACATACACCAGGTATCGCAATTTAAATCAAGCGTCGGAAGGTGCACGCTGTCAGACTTTTACAGATTCCGTTAGAGCGACTTTTCGAGGTGACACGCAGTCAGAAATCTGACCGATGTACGCTCTTGCTAACGACATGCGTGACACTGACACGTGAAAGTCGCCCACCTGAATAACTTAAAAGGGATCAGGCCTCGTGCATCAGATGCAAATTAAAACACCTTAAGTGTCACGGGTCCTCAAGTCGGTCGGGCGAGACGCTGATGACACTGGTGGCATGCCCCAGTTCGTTACCTGGCCGACACACCTGTTGGCTTCCTCTAGTGGTATTGGCTGTCCGTACATTACAGCGAGTGTATGGGAATTTCATGGCAGAGTTAGTGTTGCGTGACGCGTGACAAGTGACAGTGGGTAAATAGTCAATAACTGCCTTAATCAGACTCGTGCTATCGATTTAAGTGTATAAAAATGTCAAACAAATCCCATCCTTACCTTCCATGCCTGACTGACCTTTACAATTAATTTTGGTGTCAAAAACTTTAATTATGAGATTAGTTTTAAAAACCAACGTCGAGACACAATGTATATATTAAATATTTTCCTATTTAACTTTAATATGACACATCTACGAAGATACTTTATAGGTATCACATCACCCGTTATGTTGTATGTAAAGCACTCCTCAGTAAAATACATCAATGATCATGTTAAACAATGATTATGTTGTCGTTCATAGACATTGCATTAATGTTCTATAACCATGTAATTGTATTTCGTAACTCAAGACTAACTAATACGATTAAATCAATGTCATTAATCTCATAAATTGAAATTCCATTACTATGACACGAATACTCTATTCTAATTCCGTCTACTATTAACTTCCTTTTGTCCCCAAAATATTTTAACATTTTATTTTCCTCTTAGCGAGTCTTTTAATCTAATACCTGAAAAAAGGTTCGGGGCATACAATGTATATCCTTTGAACATTTTATATATATGGCCTTATAGCAAAATAGTTTTTTTACAAGTTAGTACCTAGGAAGAAATCATAATACACATCACAACCAACATAAGAATATGTTCCTTAAATAATCATGTAATTCTGCATTTTGAATAAAATCAAGTTACCATTTCGATAAAGATCAATTTGACGCGTCAGAATGTCCATATTCCGGAAAGGACATCACTATATAGGGAAGAAAGAACCATCATTTTAGACACAAATTCCAATATTTCTTTTCCATGCCATAATCACACCGTTGTTTATATTCATTGTAAGTCTGCCTTCTGTGATATTATTCTGATCTGATCGACAACTGTTGTCAGTTCAGTTTTTTTTACTTTCCTCTTCACTAACTAAGATACCATAAACATTTCCCGATTTTTATTCCAGGTTTACGCTTACACCCTCTTACACATAATATTCGTATTGTACAAAAATGCAAATTTATACCATCGCCACACAAATGACGATAACATATCCGTACCATGCTAATGACATTTCTACACGTTCAAATACATATTGAAAATTTATACTCAAACCATCTCTCATACACTGTATCACTACACATGCACACACTTACGCATTGAGGGTCATTTATTTTTTTCTGTTTCTATTCATACCACAAATGAGTGAAACATAAAGTACTGAATTCAATATTATGCACAGCTCGACTCAGCCATCACATTAAGTTCTGACAAGTCAAAGCTAGGTGTTTTTCTTTAAGTTCTTAAAAGTGAGTACTAAATAAATTCTTAACACATCTATTTCGTACAGATGCAAATAAATCGTAATTAGGAAGGCCGAAGTATGATTTTTTTTTATTTCATTTTGTTTTGAGTTGATATTTGAGTTCCATTCTACTCCTAAGTTGGACAAGAGTTCACCTATTAACTGTAGGACTAATATAAAATTTCAAGTTCAAAGATGTCAAAATAATAATGGAAAGCTGAATGTAAAAGTTCTCCCTCGCTATCTATCCAATTACAACTTTTATTTAAAAAGCTAATAGTGTACAGCATACAACTATAAATAAATGAAACTGGTAGGCGAGTCTAAAATACCACAACTTTACTTGAAGTTCGCCTTCATATTGGGAATCTTTAAACCCAATCTGTATAATAGATATGTAAGACAAATCAGTTGTATCCCCGTAAGTTATAGTTTCATTATAGAAATTGTGTCATCAGATATCTGTCATAATACCAAGTCAATTAGACGTAGTTTTTCTGAATGTTTGATTTTTATGCATTTGTTCATAATGCGTAATCTTTGTCTAAATCTGCTTGCCATTGTGGAATAACCTTTTATTATACTTCGGAAAAAACATACACCAAAATACCGAATAAAAGTAAATAAATCAAGCGAAAAGCAAAATCAATTTCTAGACTGTACTTTATTCGTGAATTGAAACTATATGTATATATCTTCACCTATTTACAACAGCCCCCGTTAATTTCTTTGTGTGCGTTGCACTTCATGGCTCGTGATCACAAGGTAGTCACATAGCAATGCAGTGCTATCGACGGAGGCGATCTTTGTTTGTCCTCAACAAACAAATAAATAGTTTAATGAGTCAATATATTTTAACTGTATTGGTTAACGTAGTCATGCCTCGGTCCCGTTTTCTATTGTTACTGTGCGTCTTGGCGCTCGATTTGAACTGAGAAGCAGCTGTCCCACCTGCCTCCCTACCATGTTTTTCCATCAGTCCGTTGGTTCATTTGAATTTTCTCTAACGGCTTCTAGTATACTTCCTGAATGTTCATTCAATAATTTTGTTCCACTCTGGGGGTCAGCTGACGTCCCCACCCCTCCCTGATGATGAAAGTCCCCGTTACAATGTTCGTTAGATAACTAACATTAAATCCATTGTCAAGGTTCCCACTGTTACTGAGCTATTTCTGAATGAGATTTTCTCGTGACATCACGTGACCTCTCTATCCGGTTATGATTAACTGTGCATCTAAGAACACCTGGACGACTTTTCCGTAAGTGTGGGAATTTTAATGTAACAAAATAAGAAGTCCGTACAGGTAAACATGTTCCCAGGTAAACCGTTTGCTATCAATCACAGGTGTATAAAAGGTGACAATAAAAACCGTTCACTACAAAGACGAGTTTGAATTGGTACATACTTCACATCATTCTGTATCAAGTGTTAGATTTTTTAACAATTAAATGGAAATTCTACACTTAGTTATATTTCATAACAGTAAAATGATTCAAAATGGTTAAAGTAGATGTTAAAGCAATAACATTGATAAATCATATCCTGACTTCGATTAGATTCTACAGCAATAAACTAATGTTATGTCGGTATACATAGAAAGCATCGTATTATTAATAATTTAATGTTTATTAAAGCTATAACAGTTAAAGCAATAAGACGGGAAAGCGTCTTTGTCGAATTCCAAACAAATACGGATTGCTTGCAATAGAGATAAAACACTATTTTCTTGCGTTTTCTGAACTCTATTGTAAAGAATTTTTACTAATATATAAATTTATTGCAATGGTCAAACATATTACTACACAGGTAATATTTCTTCATGTGAAACTCATGTGATTTTTTCACTTGAAATGCGTGTGAAATGAACTTGTTAGTCTCGGTTCACATGAATATCACGTGAAGAAGTATCGCCTGTGTAATAGTAGTAGAATTAATATAGAATGTTGTGTGTAGTCTTAATTAAAAAATGCGAATACTGATTCAAAGAAACACTTAATCAAATTAAACATCTACTTTCAAGCTGGAAATAGAAATCAGTACAAGCTGGTTTGCCTACAGACTTCTGCAGAAATGCAAACAAGGAAAACAGAACCATTAATAGACATGAAGTGAAGTTACACAAGATTGTGTCATACTATTAGAATTCTTTTCGAACGCAAGATCTTAACCGGTTACCAATACTTGAAGCAAGGATTTATATATATCATAAATTTATAATAACGAATATTGGCAATAATATCAAGTGAAAATACTGTTGGGTCTATATCGGATGATTCATTTATTCAAAATTTGCCAAATATATGTAAATAATGAAATAATAAAAACTATTAAAAAAAATCATACGGTTGAGTGAAAATCTGAAACATTGCCCAAGCCAAAAACTGAAAAGTGAATATAAAGCAGCAAAAAAGACAATGACATACACCATACAACGAGGCGTGTAGTGATTCAATTTAAACATTTAAAGATGCTCCATCGCCGACAGAGCATAAATGATATTCATCATTTTAACAACAATTGGTGTTTAATCGTATGTATATGTATATATATAAATGCCTTATTAACACAAAAAAATAATATAAAATAATTTGTTTCGCCTTTGATGCATGCGCATTTAGTATTTCATTTCATATAGAATGTACTGCCATGGAATTTTTTCGGGAAGCAATTAATTATTTTTCATATTTTTAACTTGAAGTAAGATAAGAAGGTCAAACTTTTCAATGGTGATAATGGTGTATAATAAGTAAGTTTTGTAACTGAAGAAAAAAACTAAATCGTCTGCTCCTGTTTTCGATAGAGAAAAAAATACCATTTGTCCGCGATGGAGCATCTTTAAATAACGAGAAATCGTTTACTAGAATAAGTACACCACGACACCTAAACAGACACATAGATCACTGCCCAGGTTCACCAGCACACAAATTAATTGAAATTGCTGTAGAGTTGGATCTAATTGCCATGACAGCGAGCGCCTCGTGTTTCTAATGCTCAGCCAAGGGCGTGCCAGGCACTCACTGATAACAGGCCACTAACTTCAAAAGTAATATTTCTACCAGCCTCTGATGCAAACGACCTGTTGAATTTTTGTAATTTTTGTAACAAGTGTCCACTTGATGTCGGTCACTTAGTGATACAGAACCCAACCACAAAGGCGCACTTCACATATCCCGGGCACTTGCCTCCCAGTGACCTATGACCCCGCAGGCTTAGGAACGCCGTTATCTCGAGCGTGCGCCGCGAATAAACTTAAATACCGAGCTATGATATTCTACTCTTGACATATAGAAATATTTAAACTATTTCCACTTCATAAAAATGCATATGATAATTCACGGCCTTTGAAACCTTTGGACTCCTATTTAATGTGTAAGAAATGGTTTTAGTATGCCTACAATAATAATTGATAATGAAGGCTAAAGTTGATTTAAGTTCAGCTAACTAACGCTTTTGTAGGGTTGTAGTTAAATGGTAACCAGGGGACACACTTACCATTGATCCCTGCAGACTTTATGGATACCTGGTTACTATGGGCTTGACTTGTCAGTGATCCACGCTGACCGACGTTGTGTTTACGAGTTAATTAATCGTCAAACTCACAAAGCATTTCGTTTCTGGCAAGTTTATTGTTACCTTTATATGTAATCATCTGGAAAACATTTTCCTCGTCATATTATCTCGTGCGTTATAACAAATAAGTTTAAAACGCTTAGTTGATACCCTGGCTGCAAAATTGAGCAATACTTCATTTCACGAGCAAACCATTGATTTTGGAACAAGCGTTTGCTTTGTACTAAAGCATGGCTTTATTTCAGTCACATTATTTTAATTATATTGGAGGTTGATGCACTTCATTTCATGAGCAAATAGGTGACGGAATCACTGATCTTTCTAAATGTTCACTTTTAACCAACGATAGTTAAATCAATCTGAGAAAGTGGATCCAATTTAAAAAATTGTATTTGCTATGATGTTTTGAAGATTAACCAGCAACGTCCTATTACTTTTTCTTTTTCAGATACAATGTAATTCTGTTACTTAATTACTTACTTGATGTTTTTTCTTTAAATTTCATCGTGGTGTGAAAAACGTTGCGTTTGCAAACTGAATCCGTAAATATGGACACCAATACTTATGATTAATTTCCCAGACTATTTGATAAAATGTTCTATTCAATTGACTTTTCAATTGATTATTTTTCCAAATCAATACGCAACGTCATTTTCTCTATTGTAACGTCATGATAACGTCTGGTTTTCGCGCCATTCTCGTAATTTTCATAGTGGTATGAAGAATATTCACTAATCAGGCAGTCGGATTTTGTATGTAAACAAAAGAAAATATTAAAAAGAATATTAGATAAATTAGTTACAATACTGTCATACATATAATTTGAATGACATGTTAATAAAATACACATATCAATTGTTATTTTTTCATTCTGCAAAGTTTTCAACCATTGTTTCAAAGGGCCAATTGCGTATTGTGAAGACCAATATTTGCATCTTAAGTTGAGAAAATGTATTCTTTTGCTTGGACTACGTAGATTTCAGCACTATAATTAGTAACGCTTTATGTTAATAATGGATCAGATGACAATGGGATTTCCGTGGGAAATGCCAATAAAGGAGTGTCCGGAAGACTATGCGTGGGAGGGGCAGGGTGAATGGAGCTTTTTCGTACATCTGGCAGTGTTCACCTGGCTTCTGAGTGGGTAATAATTAAAATCGATACATTCCATCGTAATCTGCATTACAATCAAAATTACTTTCTCATTCATGATAACTATTGAATGGTCCCACTACGCCATTCTTGTGGATACTGTATAGTATAAATACAATATTCATTCATGTTATTATCACATGGACGGTTGTTACTTTTATACCAGGTGCGCAAGTATCATCGCATAAAGTATCACTCACTAAGAAAAATGTTTGCATTTCCAAGTTCTGTTCAGTATACATTAAATGTTTCCACTTTCTCTACCAAAGATCCACGGATTGATTTTTATGTACAAATAGACGTTCTCACAATACATACCAGCGATATTTATGTCCAGAATTCTGATTTATTTTCATAGTGTAAGTTGTGATTTCAGGAGGTGCTACTCAATATTTCAACTCTTGCTGTATTTCATAGAGGATATTAACGTTACCATACAACATTTTGACATAGATATTCCTTGTGATGATATTCTGAATATCAAAGTGTGAGCCTAGTCATATCTAATATGTTTGTGGCTCGCTTTTAACCTTCCTTTCAATCATTTGTGTTGCGTTTGACTTGCAATATGGTATACAATATTATGACAGAAACGAAAACAACTATTGCAAATATAAACGCGTGTGGTTTCTTTTACTTACATACCATCGACTCATGAAAATGGCAACGTTAGGGTGAGAAGTTTAACCGTGCAATGGTTAAACTAGTTGATATTAAATACTATTGGGTTTTCGAGTTATATGTAATAGACTTTGTACTAATATATATAACTTTATGGTGAGTCATGCCATGAATCTGTTAAATGTTATATCCCTGGGAATCAGTTAAATTATCAGTTAATTAAAACAGTAAACCACTATACGCTCGTCTATTAGATGTATCGCCAATCCGATGTATCAAGATTACACCAAACAAACAAACACACGCCGACAGTCTACCTGTAACAATAAAACATCTGTATTTGACAGTTAGCCCTAGTGTTGAATGGCCTTATTGTTTACCATACAATCTTATCGCCATATCAAAACAATGACAGCGCCTAATATTTCGATTACGATTCGATCAGACCTCGAGATTCAATCGCTCCCACGCGCTCAGCGCGAGCTCGGACTGATGTCAGGATTCATCGGAATGTCACAAAATGATAAGCTGATTCTGATACTGATATGACGTTACATATCTTTAGTAAATATATAAACTGATTGCATGGCATTACATAGGCAGAAACAGCACATTTTGCTACATGACATAGCAGTATCCGATATAGGGATATCATGGTGAAAAGAACATTCTTGTTGTTTTCTTATGATATATATATTGGATTTTTTTCAATGACTTGAAAGGCTACGAGAGGGGGATAAGGTAGTCAAAAATTAAGTTAAATGCAATACTCGAATGATGCTCATGTCACATTGTATAAGTATGGTGATATTTGTGATTGCATTGAATACGTGATTATTTTAGGATCTGTCAGAGTCAAGATTTTTTCTCCAATCGAGTTATGATTCCTGAGAAGCAAAAACGAACAAGTGCAGTCGGTTCATTTTTATTTCGATCTATACAAATTGTAAATCGACTTTGTAAATTAAAAGGACATTGAACATATGGTGTGTTGTCAATATATGTGGCGGAACTGTAACTGTTGCTGACAGATTTAGTTTCATAAACAATATTATTTTACATTTGAAATGCTCAATGTCACGATGTCATAAGCTTAATGTCAAATAGTATTTGTTTTCGTTCTTCTCCCACTTATTTTGATGACATTTGGTTGCGTTTTATGTACGCATTGTGCATCAATGACGATTGCCAATCATTTAAATCAACTTAACTGCACGTGTTATGAATAGTTTGATATCGTTAATGTAGTTCCAATATAAGTATTTTACATGTCCAATATAAGTGTTATACATATCTATTACAATTTTTCATGGACAGAAAAAAAACCTGCGTGTAAATGTTTTGGTAAAATATTTAAATGTCCGCATTCAAACGTTTGTCGGAAATGTCACCAAATTACAATAGAGCCTGACTTTAAAAGACTCATTTTCGCCACCTGCATTTGAAATGTCGTGTGAACAAACGCCAAATTACGCTAAGGTTTACGTGTATTAAAATGTTCTCCCAAGAGTAAAAGGTACAAAAACACTTGTCATCCGTCAACTTCTAAAACACGACCAATCTGTTTGTATTTTAAAAAAGCACTTCCTATTTTACGATAGTCACTTAACACAATGCTGCCCTTTGTGAATGTTATCTGTGCAAAAGGCACGTTCCCGTCACGAGACAGTTCAGAGGTTAGCCCACTTCACTAATATATAATACTACAGTACCGTGGGAAATCTATCTCACATATCACCACATGTTTGTGTGGCCTGACTCACACCCCTCACCCGCGCCATGCTAACGCACGTTCTATCATACAGATTTTATTATTAACATAGTTAAGTATCCTCTCAAACATTACTCTCATTACCAAAATTAATAAAATGACGACAAATTCATTACCGTGTTTGCTTCGAAATGATTACAACACTGTAACATTAATGACAAAATTAATCATGAAATTCAAAAGGTATGAAATAATTATACATTGTCAAATCTTCGAAATAAATATCAAAATGGATTCAATACTTTCTTACCATCTTTGTATGTTATATCAAAAGGAAAATATGATCTGAGTCAAATTAACATAACCTATGCAGAAAAACGTCATTTTAGTATCTAATTCAAAATCAAACAATCTCCTACATTCAAATTAGTGTGGATTCATAACAGGTACATGTACATCTTATATGACATTATTGTACCTGCTGATAGCCCTTTATTAATGACAACAGCTTTAGCAATAGGTGATAATTAAGAGTCTACTGGCGTTCAAAGGGTGAATGTTAACATCGGAAGTCTATATACTTTAACGCAATCTATTGTGAAAGATTATACTTCAATATGTTGATCTCTTTCCACAGCCAAAGGATTTAATTTAATGTTCTTGTAAGCTTCGCGTCATAGACAGATATCACTGATGTGAATAACAACACAACAAATATCACATTTTCACACGAATCGACTGACGTTTGTCTAAAAATAAATCTAAATAATTGAAGTTTTTTTTTCATCTGATATAATTGATCATTGTTATTGAGTATATAAAGTTAGGTAAATTTAAAAGACTGATCAATTGAATTCCTAGACGTTCAGCCAATCAGATCGCTAGTTTAACAGATCACCTGTCAGAGTCTCGTGCCATCTTGACAGTGATTGGTCGAGTGTCAAAAATATTTTTCTGGTTGTTTAGGAATGCCTGTAGCACGACTTATCTAAACGCTTGCACGTGGCTAGGAAACCATAAAATAGCTGTAGTTTGAGTGTGGGAAAACCACGCCCCCTGGACTTTCTTCACGAATTCTTGAATAGGTAAGTAGATAGGGCCTGTGTCTCGACTCAGCGATTTACAAAGGGCCAGTACAGCCGGCTCGCGACCACTTTACTGCTGAAGTGGTTGTCGGGAGTGTACAGAGGAACGCTGCATTGTGTTAGATCGTGGGAAAATGTCGATAGAGAGACGACAGGGTCGCCATCAGATAGTGGCATATTGTTAAAATGTTCATTTCACCACGTACCCATGAAAACAAATATCCTACTTTCCACAAACTTATCGCTAGGTAGACAGGCGTTACTCCCGGACAGTCGGGGTATTATACTCGGTGTGACATGAAAACAGCTTGATACGGAATAGATATATATGTGGAATATAAGAAGGCTAGGTAACAGAAACTTTCTGATAACAGTCGAGGTAATAAACAAGGTTTAATATCACAAGTAAACAAAGACCGGCCTCAACGACACACAGACATGGATTTAAAACCATTACAGAGTTTATCTCACGCTAACCGATATCGTTAAAGATCACACACATTTCGGTTTACAAAACCAGATTGGTCACACGACATATACTCAGCATATAAACCCATTAGTTATGCAATCAACACAACACTCCAATTCGACTCTGGCGGATAGTTTCACCAGGTCAGGTTTACTGTTGTAATCTGAGAATATATACGATACAGAAGACATTAAAGTACACTGTACGCGATACTCCATCATGTGTTGGGGGGATGACTGTAAAGAGATACAAGATAATGCTTTACGTTAGTTAAACAATATTTTATTCATCGTTTGATGACAAAATCCTGACAATTTAGGATTGGGAAACAAACTTGAATTTTGTACCGATTTATTCTATCCATGCTAAATAAGGAAAGAGTACATGTTGATGCACAATTGTAATGTGAAGATAAGAAGTAAAACTTCCATACACAAGATGCATTGATTGGGTCCCCTTACAACTTATAAACAGTCATATGTGGCTATTTTGTACCTAGAATTTATCTGGAATATAACGTACCAATAGGATTTTGAGGACTGATACAACCAACATCCTAATGTCAGTAGGGACATGTGTTCCTAGTTAAAAACAATATTCAATCATTTGGAACACAGCTAATGTATTCACTATCGCATGACAAATAATTGACATTTATTTTGTGCATTAAACACACACGAATGTACTTGTTATTGCCGAGGATTATGCAACAACGTAACAGCGCTTATTTAGCAGCATGATGTCTTTTGTATGATAGGAATTTCGGTCTTGTTAAATGAGCTAGTAAGACCAAAATCCCTAGCAAGATTTCTACAACAACAAGAAATATTTGCTAAAAGGTCTCATCAGTAAGGTTTTGTTAGAAAGGTACCCCATTTACAAATTCTCTTGTTTTACTTACTAATTTAAAGGCAATGGAACTCTGTAGCTGTTCTAGTAACAATCTTCTTGTTTTACTTTACACCCTAAAAGGGGTCATGAACCGAAAAGCACTAGCTTATTTCACACTAGATGCACCTAAAACAAGCTCCTATAAATATGTAAACAAGGTAATTATCGTATTCTAGAGAGATTTGTTATTAGGGTGTATATTGTTATTGTCGTTCTGAATTTAAAGCAGCACTCAAATCGTCGCCTAAAACCGATACATAAATAGACGAATGATGTCTTAATACACTAATTATAATACTAAACACCTAGGACTGGGAATCTGTCTGCTATCAATATACTTATAGATCATTATGGGACCATTAAGAGACCTTGTGCAGATATGTTATGTTTACGTAAAGAGTTCACATTGATGCACTCTCACTCCTCAACGATAAAAACACCACATATATCTAGTGGGGATTTACAACAATCGTTATCATATGAAATACCGGTCATGATTTCTAGTTTAAAGAAATCCTACATAACGATAATATGTCCTAATTATGGGTAAATATAGCACGCCCGTCTCTATGCAATCCTGTTTTTCAATATGCACGTGTTAAATCTCCAGTATCACTAGTCAATGGATGATGAAACTCAAGTTTCTACCCTTCTTTTGTCATAGTATACTGTCGTTATTTACCTTTGTATTAAATGTTAATCTTGACCTGATCAGCGCTTAATAGATTAGTTACTTCAAACTGTAAACAATATGTTTGAAAGGCGAAACAAACCTAAATACATAGGCAGTATAAGAGTTGATGACCGAGAATCCTTCTTTGATTCGCATTCAATATCCATGGTGTTGATAGATGTCATTTCCATAGATCTCACTATATGTGGAAACTAACACTCAGGTGGTGCATGATGTAGCATAATGCTATGATATTTGGATTTACAATACAACTACTAAGGAATGTGCAGTGTAATGAACACGGTATCTTATTACTTATATCGTATTGTAGTGGTTATATCATATCAGTGATGATGTTTATATATCCCTTATATTGTGACATGATTAATTTGATCTAATTAACGATCATGTTTCAGGTTATCGATAGGCACTGACTCAGCACTATACCTTACCTCATGTATACTACTATATAGTATTTCACTGTGTGCAGATTTAGTTAGTTTTTATATATGTTTATTGATATTTAAGACTAATTGTCTCGGCTGTTGTTCCTTGGTTAACGATATGTCCAGTGAACACGTGCCTTTAGTCATAGATGAGTTGTGATCATTGTTTACCGTCTGTGTGATATGTAAACTTCATTCTTAATTAATTAATACATATAGCAAGTCATCCCAACATATATATATATATAAATATATTTGTAAAATACATATTACTGTATTATCAATGGAATGAAAGTAAGTGTCTTTTAGTTATTTTATTTTTCACTATTCCTTTACATTCAAGAAAAAAATTATGAAATTCTTCCATCAAATAGCTTTGAATAAAGTGTTTTGGGATCATTCTTCTCATTAGCACTGCCATTTTGTTCAAACGAAAACATGCAGCTGTATGTTTCGTTTTTAATGAAATGCCATCCTTCTTATTTTTTGCATTTTTGACAAATAAATTGGATTTTAATTGACTTTATTTTAATTGTAGATGAAATACATTGCGTATTCTTAAACTTTAATGTATTTTAGAATGTCAATGTGTATACAAAATAACGACCACAATGTTAACAGATAAATGATGACACAGAGGTAAGTCAGAAGATGATATTTGACTTGGCTCTTAACGAATGATCCACTCTGGGACAGTAATTTGAGGATAACAAAAGAATCGTTTATTACTTTAAATCATCTCTACCCACTTCGACCTGTCCTATTCCTCCGTGATAGATTACTGTTAAAAGTTCTTTCTAATATCTGACAATAAAAATTTAATTTCTCAAAATGACAGTTTAGGCTATTAATTATCTGATATCATCTGTAGTCCTTTTATAGACAAGGTCAGCCACATGGTTATAACGTCATTCGTCATAGGAACACACGTGTTGGTTAGGTTCCTTACAAAACTACCAATTACCACTGGTATATAGGATTATACTTTCTGGTCGTATTCGTCATGGTTATGCTAATCAACTACAGGTGTGTCAGACATCCTTTTATAGTCCAACAAACTGAAGTTGTCTATTTTAAAAATTGATACTGATTAATTGAAAAATTAGATCAACAACTACATTTGTATTGAGTGTTTTATATCGATTTCCATGTAGATCGTAAATCAATTTGGGATACGAAAATACTTGTGCATGGTTCTAACACAACAGGCAAGTAATTTTAATTATGATCACTCAGTTTACTCTTTGCTAATTGTTTATACCTACAATGCCTAAAACATTTCCATGACAATGACAATTATTCAGAAATCTGCAAGAATTATGTGGGAGGGGCAATTTTAATAAGATCTTCAATCTGAGTAAATCTGCTCTGAAAACATTATTTGCATTACCATGCAATGCCTTTGATAAGTCTTCATAAAAATGTACCTTAAGTTCAACCACCTTTATTTCGACTACCTGGATATTCTTGATAAAAACCATGCGAATATATGTAATCATTTATAGTAGAAATTCAAGACTCGGTTTTTTTCTCTCTTCTTTTTTTCTACATGTTTAAGGAAACGCAACTATGCAAGTTGTGATATAATACATTCCTACACAAGTATTAATTTCATTATAATCTTGGGGATAAATGTAATCTATAATAACATTCGTTGTAATCATTGTTTCGTTTTTCAGAAAATAATTTAATCATAGCTAATTATTACACTTGATCATTTCTTCACAAGACTAAGGGAGATAAGTCGCGTAAAACGTATGTTGTCAGTGACAAGTATACCCCCTTGACAGGCTCCCAAACGGAGCAGGAATTCAATTGAATACCATCCTAGTATGACCCCGCAACATAACCCTCAACAATTCCAAACCTATGACATAATTTGAAATATAAAGTTTTAAGCCACTAAATTGAGTACAGTAGTATCCAGAAAGAAGAATCAGTAATAACACAATGATGTGCAATAGAGTCACAAGGACACTAGTCAAATATTGTCTTTTAAATCATTCAAACTTTAGAGATTAAAAATGACAAGTTGAAAACTACCTATTCATCTACTGACAATAGTAACAGCAAAAGGTGATCAATTAAATCGCAATAATCGAGGATAGTTTTAACATGAAACACTTTGTAAACTCCACTCCAAATCATTCAAATTTGGAAATAGAGGGTCTTACATGAGTGGCTATGTGAAATGGAATTTATCAAACGAGTTCAATAATTTGGATGTGCCACGAGCTTTAAGGCAAGTGGCATATCAGACGAGTTTGATAAATTTCATATCACATGGTCACAAGTGTAAGATTCTATTTATCACATAACTTTCAATGATGGAAATATAAGTAAAACTTCAGATTTCGTCTCTATATAAAACAGAAGTAACCCGGCTTGGATGAGACCTTTCCAACAACTGAGAGAATCATGCGACGTCATATATAGATTATGACGTCAAAACTACCTGTGACGTCACAATAGTTTTATTACACATGTGTCCTACGATATTTATGACATGGCTGGAAGGGCCAGTTATGTGATAAATGGAAATTATTTTGATGGAACTAGTTGATAGGATCGTCAGGTGCAGTGATTTAGAATCATCGGCTATTGCGAATTTTTGGCAAGCTTCATCGCATTTTTCAGAGAAAACTCTTATTGTAGTTCAGTTTTGTTTTCTGACATTCTAATAGGTTATTCTAGAAAATAGTATGTCTGTAATGATAAGAATAAACTCGGTCGCGTATAAGAACACACCCACCATGAATGTCATCAGTGTGTCCCAGAACTTAAACATGTTCATCAATTCAACATAACTATTAAGTGACTCATTATGATTAAAGACAAACACTATTCGAACAGCTTTGACAAAGGAACTGTGGTAATTTTATCTATATTTGATATTTTCGATTTACTTGGTTTTCCATGAAGTTAAAATAAAGCTTCTGTCATTGTTTGTTTTGGTGAATGTTTCAGTTGAACATAGAAAGATTAACACTTTTGTTTTCATAGAGCAAATTACAAAAATGTACACATTCGTTGGGTTCTTTTATTTTTTGTCAAACGAACACTCCTGCTAATGCTAAAATAAACACTTTAAGAAAACACGACAATGATAAGAGACAACCCTTGTTTTGTCTCTTCTCGATATGCCGTTATTCTCTGGCTGTCGTCCCCTATCACACTCTACTTATCTATGACAGGGGACAGAGATTGCGTGTCACCATCATCTGTAGACCCCGGGGTCAAGAGGAAGACCCGAGGGTCGGTAGATGTAGATCTCGCCCTGATAGGCTACACCATCTCCGTGACACTACATTGCTCCACCTAAGCGTGAAATTCTAGTGCACATTGTTATATTTGTCGTATTGTTAAATTTAATATATGCAGGTGAGGCGGTACAAGTATCCTTAAGTGATGCGAGAAGAACTGACATGTTGTTCTGTGGTGTTGAAGCTATGGTAATACTGTCAGGGTTCACGTCAGAAATGTTGATTTTCTCATGTCTAATCTCAAAGGATGTATTTTGTCATTAAGGGGAAATGAGATATCCCAGCTGTAAAATAAAGTTTCTTACACAAATGCTCTCTTTATTTCCTAAACCCAAGAATTGCATCCCTTAAATGCCAGTAAAATTACTATATGAAGTAATTATAAAAGTAACACAGACCAAGGATCCATAAAAAGAAGCACACGTTACTGTATAACAAACATGTCTGTGCTTAAGGACTTGTACCGCCTCACCTTAACTTATACAGTGCATCTACAGCGACACATTTCATAACGCATGATTTTTGTTTTGGAAATAAATCTAGTATTTGATAGTTACTGTTGGTGGATGAAAATATTCACAAAGATATGTAAGTCCAACTCACTTATTGACTCGTAGACACAGTGGCTATGGGCGATGGCCAGCCTCAAGTACATCGAGATTATCTGATATTGTTGCATATAATAATGTGTTTATTCCGGTAGGGAGATAGTATTTCCTCATACAAATAGTAGGATACCACAGGAAGAATTACCAGAAGAACAGCAAGCATTTATTTCTTACGTTGCAACTGAACTGATAAGTACGTATTTGAACTTTAAAATAACAAAACTGATCTATGAAATACGAGTAAGGTCATCATTATATATTATTGATAAATATATAGTTTTTTATTTGTTACAAATATGTCATAATTTACATTCTTAATTATTCATCGAATGTTCTGAATGTTATGGAGAGTTTTGATATAGGCCTAATTTATTTTTGTCAAAAATAAGATATGTTGTAAATAAATGAAAATAATAAGAGGGTTTTAAGTGAAAGTTGATCCTTGCATAAATAATGATAATAACTAATTGAGGTTTATCAAAATATTCGTTTCTCACAAACAAACAATTTTGAAACGTCACATATGAACTTGTCTATTTTAAAAAAAAAGATAAATAATAGATAAATGAGATAAATTAATTTGATTGCAAGTATATAAACCTGTGTAACATTAACGAGTTAGGGTATTGGTACTTTATTGCATTAAAGGTGATAAAATATTAAATGTATTCCTATTCGAACGTAACCTGAGTACAATATGGCACGGTATTGCAACATTACAGGCAACCCAAAATCTAACTACTTCTAAAGCGCGTTTTTAATGTAATTGCTGATAAAAAATATGATACTGTTACCCTTGTGGTGACAATAGGCTAACAGATCTGTACAATAGATACCTGAGTCATACCTGTATTTATATCTTTTCTTATGGAACATTGATTTGTAAAACATAAAGAAAGCAATTAAACAAAATACAATGACTGGACGAAAATAAACATTTTTTTGAAAGAAACGCTATAATGTTACTTCAATTTACCGGTTGTGACTTCCATAACCTGGTTCACGCGTTTTTCTGGCAACATTTACTTAAAGGATGGGTTCAAATTTGATTTACTACCTTCGGTTGAAATAAAAGCTGAATTACACGCTCGGTTAGTCTTAGTGTGTACAAAAGAAGGTAAAAGTACCAAACTGGCAACGATAACCATTCCAATTAAACAGATAATTATATGGGCGCGTTCGTACAATGTAGTAGTGTTCACTGTCCATCGCAATCGGACGCACCGCTCGCGTGAGAACCGGTTGTTGCACTTCGATGAAAAGGTCAGGTTCTTTTGAATTTCATTTCTTAAGTCTTTTCTAATATTTGAAAACGGCATTATCTAAATTCATTCTGGATGGATTGAAAATATTTTCCTGGCCATTAACGGCGTTGAATACTGGCGCACGTGTGCCGTCAGCCAATTAAGAGCATCAGATCCGAAGAGTTTCCCATCATTGTCATATATGATAATATACCCAATCTTAAACTTTAGAGGTCTTATGAAAAATGGGAAAATGCAGGTTATCAAGTAAGAACGCCATACACGCTAGTCTTACAATGGAACTTAATATAAAATTTTAATATTAAAATTCCACAATATATCAATTTTAGTACTTATAAAATCGTAGTAAGCAAGAAATTATAAATGATTAATGCAGTTTCAGTAAATTCACGAGAGTATCACTGTCATATAATCTAACAATACATAATACCCACTAGAAATACCATTATTGAATTACCATCAGCGCCCAACAATGCACACAAAACTGCTCGACTACCATTGTAGGACTCCAGCGGCAAATATAGCCGAACAAAAATAACGTCTTCAAAAATGTGAAAACAAAACGAAAGTATTCGAGCAAAATATTTTGAAAAGTATAAAGAATAAACTATATACTTAATTATGCTGTGAAAGTATTGGAAAAATCTACAAAGCAACATATATACACAAGCGAAGTGAAGGGCGTGTCATCCACAACACACCAATATTTAGTGGAAACCATTGTTTTATTTTTTCATAAGGCAGGACTCATAGCATAATGTAATTGAAATTAAATAAAGTGGCACAACAATTCTGACTCTCCATGTTAAAATGTCTATAAAACTGCAGAGGTCTCTTTACAATGACTTATCAAAGTATTGGGCTAATCCATTGTGCAGCTTATCGGTACCTAATAGACACACTAATATTTTCGAAATGATCTTTGGGCACTGTAAAGATTCTTTTTGGAGCCCTCATAAACACTTTTAAGTTAGAACCTGCGTGCTTTTGTCGTTATTCATATTTGATAAATATCTGATACAGTTAGCATATCACGATGCGCCCATCGGGATTCATCAGGCGTCTCCCTTGCAAACGTTTTACTTACAATTTTGCTACATTTCTTATCAAAATTTAAATAAGATATAGAATATACTAAGACAATGTCATTTTAAGTTCTTCCTTCAAAACTATAACTTCTCCCTTATCGTTAATACTGTTGTAATCCTGCGAATACGGTTTCATATTCATTTACATTCATCTATGCTCGTTGTGACTCATAGAATAAGATCTTAATCTGAAGTAAACAGTATTGAACAAAAGCAATTTTATTAAGAATTACAACCAGGTGTCTGGGCATGTTTATATATACTTCTTCATCAAAGATTGACATCACGCTGTATGTTTAATTATTATCAAATCTACATCAAATTTAACATCAAGCATATATACCTATGATTTTTTTTAAATAATTACGCTTTATTTTAATCTTTAACATTAATGTAAACTGGCCAATAACTCTTTAACGGCGATTTTAATTCCCAATTCCACTGTATATATGTTTGAAACATGCAATTCCCAATTCTACTGTATATATGTTTGAAACATGTAATTCCAAATTCTACAGTATATGTGTGTGAAACATGTAATTCCAAATTCTACAGTATATGTGTTTGAAACACTTTTGCACACGAAAATAATTTGGTTTACATTATAGTCTTCTATATAATCTCTAACATTTTATTACAAATAAATCAATCGTTAGCTGGGACATCATTGTTTAAGGGAAAATCACGTAAAATTACATTTAATTTGAAATTCATGGTTCAATGAATGCATACTGCAGATGTCATTACACAGTAGAGTTTAGTCTTCTGTCAGATAGTTCGTTGAAAAGTCAATAAGGATATTCATTTTAAAACAGTGAAATACAGTAGATTGACTTAAAAGATTTTCATTTAAAACTTCTAACAAATCTAATCAATTTGCTCGGTCGGCTGCTTTTCATGTTTATTTTAGCATTAATGTATTGCTATAACGGTGCTACTTGTAATAACGTGACGCTAACGTTATACAAATCGTCCACCAAGACACGTGTCAACTGACGGAATGCCGGTCATAAAGACTGCATCTGCATAATGACACTTATTAAATCAGCGTTCCTACACAGTCCGCATCCGGCTTGATTGAACGCTTGTCTATTTATAAGCATCACCAAATCGAACCTTGCACGTGTAGGTATTCTACTGACCGACGGCGGAAGTTGATCGTTAAAGCCTGTGTCAGTATTCCAGTTTGTTCCCTACAGCGCAAACCGGAACAGCTGGTTTCCAGGTGAGTGGTAGGGACGCTACCTGATGGCACGTGCCGAGAGTGTCACAACTGTCATGGCTGACTACACCTGTATAGCGATAGAGTAGAGTCCATTGTACACTGTCCCATGCAGCGGTATTTATACAGTTATCTTACAAGGGTCGCGTCTGTTAGATGATAGCGTGTCACCACTGACACATTTTAACTTCCCTGCGTCATTATATGTTTTCATTATTGTTTAGATATGTGATGGTATGTCTATGTTTATGCTGGAATGTGTAAAGAGAATGATGAATTCTTGAATAACCACTATAAAATACACTGACATGCGGGTGTCAGACTTTATATGTAAATTAAATAGATCGTTAACTACAGGTGAAAACGTAACAGTAACATAAAAAGAGAGTCTAGTACTCCGGCCTCTATAATTAACAGGATGACATTTCGTTATGTTAAATCATCCTAGAACGACATTCCGTGGACATCATGTTTGCTTTGTTCATTGTTATAGAACTAAGGTGATATTGGTAAACAAGAAACAATAATTTGTAACTCAGATTAAATTATCTAAGGTATAACGATTCTTTTCGCCAAAATGATTTTTACGTACAATACCACAAGATAAATTGAAATTGAAATGCTTTCTGCTTTTATCTGATGAATTACATATGTAAGTTGTCTACACAGACAAGTTCCGTGCTAATTTTACCTGCAACGATTGAAATGGTCACTTCAGTGTTAAAGTAATCGGAATCTTACTTGAAATCGTCCTGGCAAACTTTTCTTGTCTATTACGCATTATACAAATTTGATTTGCTTAGAATAAAGTTTCGCACGAATACGCTAAAGTTTTACATTACTCGGTGAAATTAAAAAGTGACATCACTGCCTTTTATGTATAGTTAAATTCTTTAGAAAGGGAAAAACTAATTATACGTATATCCGATTTTAGTTATTTATCACGATATTATTTTAGATAAATTAAGCAACGTCAGGATTTTAATTGTTTGGTCATTTTAACACTATTTAAAGAATGTTTTTCATAAATATAAAATAATGTTTTAAAATCAGTTTGAAAAGCTAGCCTGAAATTCGTCAAAATAGTATCTTGACAAAATTTGTTCATATGAAATTGATCAACATAATGTTATATATTTATAGGTAAGAACTACGGGCGCTTTGGTTTGGTGTTGTCTACAAGAAGAGGAACTTCTGCTGACTTATTGTGTCGATCTGTTCAATAAAACAATGGGTTTTATTTATAATTTATGATTATCAACTTATATTAAACATTTTGTTTTATTTCAACTCCAACTACAACTGTATATTAATTATTTTTAACATAAAAAAAATATTTTGGTTGATTTTACTTGTGTTAAATATTTCATTAAAGTCATTTTGATTATGATCATGTTTATATATATCGTGTATTACGATATTTTAAAGATGCTCCACCTGCTACGAACGACAACATAGTATATACATTTAAATCATATTTCTAATAGACAAACTTTCAAAACATAGACGATATTAAACAAAAGAAGTTTAGTACATTCAAACCACGATGGCTGACTTCTGGAAGCATTAATATTCACCAATTACACAATGTTAGATTTTTTTTTTTAAACTTAAGTAAAATATACAAAAGTATACGCATTTCGAGTAGAAACGCTTGTATGTATGGATTATTCTCTATGGATTTATTTCAGTTGGGTATTTTTTTCAGAAAAAAGGTTGATGATTGTAAATACAATAACACCAATATTTACCTATCGCGCATGTTCGTATTTAAGCGGCATCAAATATGTTAACTTAATGATAATAGGTTTGGCTATATTTTACATCACATCGTGTTAAACAATAATTGAGATTTACGTACTCATAACACCTTCCACAAAGTGCTAATCCGACATACTAAGGTTATTATGTTTCAGTTCACTATGTAATGAATGAACACTTTTAATAAAGGTGAAACAGAATCGATCTGCTCAAATGTGTATCCTTCAGAAATACGCGGTGTATGATGGTGGTAAAAGATTTGTGATGACGGTTGTCGGTGAACCTTGGAGTGGACGATGGGTGGCTACAATCAACCTGCTCACATGTTTTGGTCAGACAAAGGTACTTTACTTAGAATCATTTAAGTTGTGTTAATTTTGCAGTAAACTGGTGGAAGAGAAAACAGGTTGAAATGCCTATTGGT
This sequence comes from Argopecten irradians, assembly GCF_041381155.1. Classification (NCBI taxonomy): domain Eukaryota; kingdom Metazoa; phylum Mollusca; class Bivalvia; order Pectinida; family Pectinidae; genus Argopecten; species Argopecten irradians. The sequence continues at coordinate 686,014 of NC_091134.1, read as the reverse complement.
GTGTGATATCCTGACCAGGAGATGGGCGCCAGTGATAACAGCTTTATTGGAGAGTAACATTAAATTGCGGTCCAGTCATATATCAAATACCGAACTGGTGACCTCCCTTGTGATCCGAAAACTAATAAAATATCGAAGAATGCAGTTTAAAATACATGATCATTAGACCTTAATCATTTTACGATAGTACAGAATAAAAGTAAAAACAGGTAAACGGTTGATAAAATGTGGAATAGTCATCAAACATTATGTTCGATCAAATATTGCAGTTATCGCACTCCGATTTTTAAATGTTTTGTTAGTGTAGTCTAGGTGGCGAGATGATAATGGCGGGTGGTCAGTTGTATCATATACGCTTATATTGTGGATAAATGCGTGTGCTCAAAAAACTTTTAGTAAGGTATTATTTATGACTCATTGATTTAGGAATTCAATAGCTATAATTATATGGAGGCACCAATACAAATATTTTATCTGTGATGTCGAGTTAATACACAGTAATGGATAAGGGGAAATATGGGATCGCCATGTGATCGATGGTACTATATACCACCATAATCGAAAATGCATTTGTCATTTATCTAAAAAGCAGTATAAAGGCATTTACATTACATTAGTCGTTTAGAAACAATGGGCACAAGCAATGCACGTGCAATATAGAAAAGAATGTTCTGGCATCTAGTAGTAGAAGTACTCCAATCCACTGTAGTTACTGAAGTTACTGATCTATTATCAGCGTAAACACATATTGGGGAAAACAAAAATATCTCAATGAAAAGGGCATTTAGTAAATTGCTCCCGCGAACGTAAAATAATTGTATGTGATTTTATTGGAAATCTGTTGTGAAAATGGAATATCGAACACTGAAGATGTTATCTCCATCGTTATAGAAAATCAAAGGACAGCCTTATAAGGTCAGATTATAACTGAGCTGTCAGGAGGTTATTCCGTTCAAGTATTTCCTCGGGTTTATTATCAACAGTTTGATGAAATGCATTTCACGATTTCTCTTAAAGATATTTAAGGTATTACCGTACTGTTGTTTACTATTCCGGGTACTTATGTTTACTATTCCGGGTACTTAGATCTAACCATTTTTTCGAATGTTGTCTTTTATACCCTTTACTTGTTTTAATACGAGCCTGTACAAGATTAACTGATAATATAATAATTAGAAACAATATCTTCAGGTATATTTTCAAACACCCTGCAAAATGAAAGGGCTCATGGCACCAGACGTTTCGGAAGGTTATGCATTCTCAGCTTCCTCTGCGACAGCCGATGTCACAATCTACATCCGTGTCAAGTAAATCTCAACATGCGTCAAAAACGCTGGGTTACCTTCTGGGAGACTAATTTCTTTGAGTGTGTCTCTCTCTCATAAAAACGTGGCCTCAATTTCGAAAGTTTCTCACTCATCCTCATCACAAAAGGGCATCAAAATGCACAATATAGATAGCTGCCACTATATTAAGATAAATCAACAAATATTTGCATAATTAAACACTTGTTTATCATAGATAATATTGATTTTGCAAAAATAATGCTATTGAAATTAAAATGAATTTTTTACACATATTTTATTTTATTGTCTTTGCATCGTTATACATGTATTAGTTTTTCATAAACGACCAATCAAGTGTGAATCAAAATGCAAGATTTTATATCCCACATAGTTTTCTGCGCCAAAATTGTACTGCAATCAACTTCATTTACACAAGATTACCGTTTTAGCGTAATATTTTGAGAGATAGCGAACGTGAAATATTGTATGCGCTAAAATAAAGTGGCGAAGAGTATTTCGGAACTTCTTACGCTATTATTGTATCATCAAATGGAGTGAGATATTGAGGCATACCTGTCGTCATACGGTGATCATATTATACTGTTTTAATTGGGGTCTTATGTATCAGTGTCATATCACCGCAACATTGTGGTTTGATAACAACAGTCAGACACACGAGAAAAGGAAAGACACAAAACTGTCGCGTGTAAACTCGCATGCTATGATATTAACTTGATCGAATCTCTGAAATTATAAAGTGTGTCAGTATTAACCGTCAGTCTATGTGTTTATTATCATTGTCTTCCTTGCTGTCTAACTCCCGTGGACAACCACCCTTGTCCTCGTTCTAGCCGAACTTGAAATGGAAAGAGAATACTTTTAGTCTATTAAGTCGTATTTACCTGTAATTATACGATAAAACGTACATGAAAATCATATAAAATCTCCATAACCTATTTATCACTGGCGCCCATCACAACAAACTTAACCATAATAAAATAGGTTTGCAGATTCTGAAAGCATTAAATAGAATTAGAGTGTTATAAATGCCAGTTATTAAATTTCTAATAATTATGATTCACGTTATGTAGAACTTGGAAAATAGTCTCTTTTTTCTTTCTTGTATTTACCCTATTTCTTATTAACTACTGTTACAGAACTTTCTTTGTTTTTAGTTAAGTAATGATATAATAATTATATGAAATAATTAATATCATCAATGCATCACCGATTCGTAATCTCTGCTCTGACTTATTTAGTACAGAATGCATTTAATACACTACTCCACTATATATATATATATAATGATACAAAATATTTATTGAGACAGGACAATGTTTTATATGTCACTTTAAACTTGAATGTTTTTAATTCGTGGTAATAAGAATTTTTATCAAGAAAAAAAGTGTAAAAACTTTTGAAGATAAATAGTTGAGAATCCCTCAAACTGTGATTTAATACTGAAAACCTGTCTAACATATGATAGGCACTAGGTTGACTAAAGATTTGATAGCTTGATGGTTTGTACTGCATAAGGATCTTGACATGAACTGCTTAAGTTGATTACATCCTAGGTTCACATTGGCTAGGTCACGTGCATAAATTAAGTCATATTCAATTAATGGTATCATCTATCCACTAAGCACTTGTTGTTTTCGAATTTTTAAAAGCAGCATTTAAAATGATTTAGACTTGTGAGCTTAATTTCAAGCAACGCCTTCACTGAGGTAGGATGTTAGAATTATGCCTGCTGTCCCACTGATGATCGTGAAAGGCGACTAAATTTGGAATCTTAGTTTCATTGTTACTTAGTAACTAAAATCTTAGTTTTCAGCAAAAATATTAAAGTTTTTTATGCTAAAATAAAATAAATGCTTAACTATGTCACTGCGACCTACTTTTCATTAGTTTTCTGAACTGAACTTCGCAAACCCAACATTTACAGGCAATTATGCAAAAAAAAGTTATCTCTATTCTAATATTTAAGTGATCAGGACTTGAACAATAAAAATGTGAATTTTCACCCTTTGACCTTTGACCTCTGAAATTACCATGAGCGCAGAAAAAATCGGATATTCTGAATAGCATATAATATGCAGCTGACCTTAAGGTATCTTCATGCAAAATGTTTTGCTTATCACTGAATGGCCGTAAAACGGCCCAAGGTGATACACCTCCTTTAGTCGCCTTTTACGATCATGCAATAGGAACAGTAGGTACAATTCTAACGCCCTACCTGCAGGGCATTGAATTGATACATAGTCTGCATGGTATTAAAAAGCCATAGCATTTTCGGTCATGTGCTTTTCAATATGCCGTATATTTTTAATTTAACTTTTTAGATAATAACTTTTCGTTCAATTTCAATAGGTTTAAAAAGAACAAAATGAAGTGTAATAGACATCAATTGTAAGTAACAATTCTCGTCGGTTCTTTACGCAGGTCAAAAACATATAGAAAAAATCATTTTTTGCAAAATTCGCGATTTGGCTTGAAGCGTATATTCATGTATCAATATTTAATATTCCATGGATCAAAATTCTATGTAAGTATCACTATTACGTCCATTACCAAGGTATGCATATATCATCCGTTTTAAGGTGGCCTAGGCATTCGAAAGACACCCTGGTGGGTCCTGTCCTTGATGTTCACTTTTTTGCATTAAGTACCCAAGCAGTTATAACTAGCACGAGAGCACACCTGTGGCATTCATTTGTTCCTGGTGACAAATTTGTTAAATCGGAGCGGATACCTATGATATGATTAGTACAGTTACGGGTTAGTTATCTCCGTTTGTCTATATCGGGTGGTAATTGTTAGACTCACTGTAATCCGACACCTCGACGGTATGGTCCACACTACATCGACAATACCACAAGGTGTCGCTTCGGACAATCGCGAACAAAGATGGCGGTCATCAGTGACGAGCACCACCCACCGTGGCTCACTGCGCATACCACGTGGTTATGACAAAAGTCAAATGTCAACAGCTCGGGTGATAAGAGTAACAATAAGGTGGGCCTTTAAAGTGTAAAAGTTAGGATAAAGTTAGACCTTTGTGACAAAAGCGCACGTGTTCACTGACAAGGTCTAGATCCTCCCAAACATAAACCTGCTGGATTGTTCTCCTAATGACGTGAGTCTACCTACGGGGGAGAGCCGTCAGAGAAACGTATATTTATTGGTACAAGTAGTAGCGTTGTGAAATATAACAAAACTATGACAGTAAGAGTTATATGTGCCGTAATTTTCATACTCACGAACCAAGAAGAGCTTTAAACATTTCATTTACGACCAAAACTTACAACCATTTTAAAAATTAATACAATATATATACTTACATTGCATAGGGTTTAACAAGTACAAATAAGAGCTGAGAATAACTTTGGCAGTACTGTCCAAATTCATCGTATTTACATTTACAATGCAATGATAAGATCATGAACCCAATGTGTGATCTACGACTTCAGTTCACATTTCTACAGTAATTTTAAAGTGATTTTTGCATGTATACATCTACACAAACACATAAGGCATAACAGAACTAGCTTTTTTCATCGCATAATCTCTGTGTTGTTATAGTAATAAGGCATTATACTTATTTGTCTATTCATTTGAATGATTTCCAAAGCTTAAGTCTTCAAACTTGATGATTTTCAATAGGTTACTGCAGAAATAAAATGTAGGAATTTTGTCCGAGTTATGTCACATATAACTTATAACGTTAATCCATTACAAAATATGAAACAAAATACGGGAAATATGCCAATAAATGTCTCCAATATTCTTATTTGCCGATTTATTTTATATAGAATTTGATAACAATTTAAATTTTCAATGGTGCGGAACAGTCGAACATTCATAGAAAAAAAACATAAACCTCAAAGGTCAATACAGATATTTTTAAAAAAATGATGAAAGAGAGGAAAATAAATTCTACATCTAATAGTTACGAGTAGAGTGACCTGTTTCTACCACAGTATTTTAGCGATGTTAGAATTATTTCTTGAATGCAAATCTGCTTGCTTTCGTATGTAAAAGTAGGCGTACTGATATGATCCACATTGCAAAAAAACCCTGATATTCGAAAATGCATTTTCATAACTCTATTATGATGATCAAATTTGTTTTATCAATAACATCGTTGTTTGTTTGAATTAAGATAAATTTACGTCTATGACACCATAATGTGCAATTGTTATTAAGAACAAAACACAATCAATCGCGGACTATACGCGCGCAAACAAAGTCCACCAGGTTAAAATTCAATTTCTCCCTAATCAAAATACCTGAAGGTATTATTCCACTAGTTTAATATCAATATGTTTATCCAACACCCAGTACATGTATAAAAAAAAAAGCCTGAGAGTGGAATTACACGTAGAACTGTTGTAGAAATATCTTTATCAAACAGTTAAGGATTCAGAAGATAGACTAAAACCCTTTGTAGTTCTCTTATCATGCAGAAGTAAGATAAAATTTAAAAAACAAACCTTTATAGATATCAAAGTATACAGAAGTAAGATATAATATAAAAAAAAACTTTATAGATATCTTACTATACAGAAGTAAGATATAATAAAAAAAACTTCATAGATATCTTACCATACAGAAGTAAGATATAAAAAAAACCGCTTTATATATATGTTTCCATACAAAAGTAAGATACATGTATATATAATAATAAAAAACCTTTATAGATATCTAACCATACAGAAGTTAAATGTAATTAAAAAAAAACTTTATAGATATCTAACCATACAGAAGTAAGATATAATAAAAAAAACTTTGGTTGGGAATTACTTTAACCGTGGTTTATCTAAGTTATTTTTGATAATTTTTTCAAAAACATAGTTTAAAAGTTTTGAAACCAGACGCTAACAGCATCAGGATATAGAAAGTCAAACATCAATACTCATGATACTACCCATTCTATGAAAACACCAGAACAAAAATTGATAGTCTTCAAATTGATAGTCAATGAAATATCACACAAGTCACTTAGTTCATCACTAACACCATACAAAATCTATTTCAGAACGATCAAACATTAGTTAAGATACATAACGAATATTAAATAACATCACACCAGTAAATAACAACCATTAGATACATAATGTTTTTCATAATGTCACAATATCATTATATCAATCACAAGTTATACGTATAAGTTAATAACAAATGAGCCATATCATCAACAGCCTATGACAAATATACATGTACACCAAACAAAGAGAAAATACTATATATATCACCTTTTAATACACTGTACATCGTGCTGAATCAATATAAAGAGTTTGGTAGGAATAATCCATAATGTATATATAGATATATAAGTAAAAAAGTAACATGTCCATGTGATGGTTTCCAAATAATAAAAAACACAACAATAAAACCGTTTTTGTATCGTCCTAAGGCTTTCGCGGCTCTTGTCGTTCTTCGGGGGGAGGAGATTTAAAACCTCCCCTAAAAGGACGATACAAAAACTGTTTTATTGTTGGTTTTTTTTAATATTAATATATATATATATGTTTTCATGTGCGAAAGGGTCCATTATAGAATACACCGAGATAGCGATGTAATTTCAGGTACTATCCAACACCGTAGATGTAAACATTTCTTTTAGATAGATGAGTTCTGTGTCTCCGTGGTGACATACCGGTTTCCCTTGTGCTCCTCACACAGGTGACAGATAAATGTATTCATCGGGTCAAAGTTCACACTTAACTCGTGTAAAACGTCCAATTAATTACAAATTCCATAAATATTTTTCGTCTTTTCATGCGTGGGCCTCACATTTAACTGACTATTATTTTACACAAAATAAATTGCCATATTTCAGTGTAATTCAAAATAATCAAATGAACCCACGATTTATATTTTTCATTCATTTCGGATAAATTTATACAGGACAACTCCAAAATGCGTATAAAAATGTCAGAATACAAAAGAATTTTCGTCCAAAAGAAAATAAGAAGTTATGAAAAATCATGGAAAGTATGAGAAGTTTTCTTAGTAAAATGGAAACGCAATGATCATATACTATTGAAGTGTAGGAGAGTTTCACTGTCGCCATAATTATCTAACAGTTGAATTACCTTAGGTATTTCTCTCATAACAAGATAAAATTATTTGTGGCATCAAATGTTAACTCGGTCATGAAGCCACTTAAATATATGTGGCGGGTGGCATCATGAATAAGAGTTTGCTTACTAATAACACTAAGATTCCACATAGGTGAATGTAAAAGTAAAGAGAAGCAATAATGTAATAATGCCAATTCTTGAAGACTTCTTTCTTTAATACTTCCTTAAAAGACGAAAAGTTTGATACGAGTTTCTGCTTTTTACGAATAAAATTCAAACCCTCCTCTTCTTTTGAAAACAAATAACGACTTATCTTTTGATACGAAGTGAGGTTCCGTCAATTAGCATGTATAACAAATATATTGGCTTTTTCCGTTATTTGTTAAAAAGTAGGTCACAAATTACTTTAAAAAGATATCTATGTAAAAAGATGAAAACAGTTTCTTAGAAATTAAAAGATGTGTCTCCATACAATAAAATATTTGTAACATCTGCATGGTTTGTTTATTGTTTGTTTATAACTTACTCTACTTAGAGTTGGGGGTGAAATAAGGCTGTGATATAGTTTCAGAATTCTAATCTTGGTAAAGATATCTGTTTTGATTATCTCTCATAGTCCCATGGAATTCGATAAAGCAATATTTTACTATATAACACTTCCTATGCAGAGTTTTATGTTAGTTAGGAAGCGTTGATTAAATTCAGATTTCGACTAAAACCATCATCAATGATGAAAAATAGAGAACAGCATAAAAATTTTCACAGAAATATATATTATATGAAAGCCGTATATAATTACATAGTGGTTCAATTTCATGCCAATTTGTCTTTACGTTAGTATTGACTTAGATTTAATGCAGAATCTCGTGTGACAGCCATAACTTGGTGTAAATACATTTTATATGTTCGGCACATGTGAGAAGAGTCTTTGATTCCATGTGCATTTGGAAATAAAATCCATAATTATTAGTGTATTGTTATAGTTATCTCATCTAACCAGAAAACTGAACAGTTATCCAATCTAGACAAATTATTATGTAAGCACACACATTACCCAAATATACATAACAGTTTAACAAAAACGACTAGATTGAATATAAATATTGACCGACTCGATCCGAGTGTCGTTTACCCGAGGTAAACAATGGCTCGCGCTACGTGTGACAGGGCGTTACGTCGACATTAGTAACGGTCATATTTACTCTCAAATAAATCCTCAACCCAAACTTCCCCGGGGGTCGTCAGCCCGCGCGTGACATGTCATCACTAAGGGTGTCAATGTCTATATAGCCCGCGACTGAGTACCGACCACACGAATGTCGTCCATTTTGTATGTGTGACGTCACATGTATCCGGACCCGAGGTGGATTAGTTTTATATCCCGCGTCATAGGAAATCATAAATATTCCTCCTTAGATATGACAGGTTATAATAGACTGTTGTAAACATAGTTCCGGTAATAAAACTTAAAGCGACATGTACCATTAATTCTGGTCTCTAACGAAACATGTGGAGAAGATGACTGACAGTTACATCATATCATTGTCCCAGTTTCTGTTAGACTTCTTAAACTCACCTATCACATATACATATTGGAATTAGACATGAATTATGGCGAAAATGATAATCAAATCTTTAAATATTTCAACTACGAAAGTGTACTGGACATACGTTAATGCAATGTATTTAAATCGAATTATTTTATCGCGCAAAAACAACGCATGGATCGAAATGCAGAGTTGTATTTAATCAATTTTACAATGAAAAACATGTACAAGCCATCTTACAATGGATGCCTGACTAATGAACATTATATAGACCAAGCAACTTAAAATCCAGTCCTATGTTTAAATTTGATCTAACAAACACATGGTGAAGGTTCTGCTGTGTATCATACATCAATATGGTACCCCCAATAGAGTGGATCAAGTTTTATTTTGCTGACTTAAGTGATGTCTTCTGTCATATGATAACACGTGCATCAACACATACCTGCTTATCTGTTAAATACTTGTCGCGTTTGATGTGTACATATGTAAATATTTGGTTGAGTTAAAGAAGGGAGCATGTCTCCCCGGGGGTCGATCTCTGCTCATCCCTACCTCTGTTTATGACCGGTAACAATTTCACGAACCCCGCGGGAATCCTAACGATTTCCCTAGGCTAGTTCGGCCATGACTAATGAAAGAGGACTTGTAATTAAATTGCTTTATTTAATTTGTTAGCGTAGGGATGGGGAGCGTTCGTTAGGGAACAAACGTTTCTTCTCAGAGAATACTACTTGACGGGAGTAATTAGCGGTGTTTATTAGAGCAAACTTAGATAGGAGATGGACGCCGTATCAAATTGACAAGAGTGTTTATTTTAATGTTTATCCGCGATCGGGCAACTGCAGTATCAACGTGTGTGATATATAGTTATTTTATTCGCCAAAAACTTAAAAATTTATAAAGCCACCTTTCCCCAGTTCAAAGAACTATTAAATATAGAGGCCTAAATCCTGTAGAAATTTCAGATCATTAGAAGACAAGTGTCGTATCATATTTTCAAAATCTGCTAAATGATGGTTAATTACATCATTATGTCTAATAAAGAAAATTGTTATCACTGAAGAGTTAACGGAACACCTAGAAATAAAGTGAATTTCATCCTCAATGTCATTACAAAATTTACATAACCACAGTGGACGGGGAATCTTTTACCCTACCCGCCTCGATTTCTAAACTGTGGCTGCTAATTTGCAGTCTTGCGAGCAATTTTCTTAATACAAAATCCGTTATAGAAAGATAGATTTCTTCCTTATAGTTTTTTTTAAAGTTTACTACATGTACATAGAAAAAAGAATACTATTATCATCTGATTGATTCATCTTAGTTGTACAAATAGCTTTGAACGTACCTTGTAGCGATTTCTTGATAATTGTTTTAGACTACGTTTCTGGTATCACGTTATGGAGCATGTGTCTGACGACTGAAAATAAATAAAGCATGATGAGTATGGACTTTCTTCTGCTATCTTTTATCATTATTATTATATAGTCTTGAAAGTTTGTATATTTTATTTTCTTGTAGCTTTGCATTAAGGTATAGTGTTATCATTTTATTCGGGAAATAATGATAATTCTGAGATTTACCATCAAGTCAACATTATGCGTTTGTTTAAGTTGTGCTTTATTGGGGTTAGAAATCTCATTTTCCGATAAAACAATTTCCGTAAATATATATAATGTTTAAAAAGGCTACTACAACCAATAATGAAGTCAGCGGACGCGCAAACATTCAAACGATATTTGTATGTTTTTAAAAGTTAATTTTGATATCGATTTTGCAAATTGCATACCATAAGTAACATTTAGCGCTATAAATCGGGAGAAGAAGGTATTCACACCTTAATCAATTAGCATGTCAATTTATAATCCTTTATAATATATAATATAATATTTCTCTCCTATTTGCCCTATCATTCATTTTGAGTCGATTGAAGCCTTCTCCCATTACACTGCATTCCTCTGAACCATTATAAAATGTTTTCTGTCAGCAAATGTGATTATCTAATTTAAAAAATTGATTTTTTTTTCTAAAGAAATACAGGTACAATACAGATCGTCTCTGAAACTGATATGGTTGCCGTTTGCTGGTAGGAATGCACCCAGCAAATTTATGATAATTTTGTGCCAGTTCGGACAATCGCTTAACCATTTTGGTTATTAGGTCAATGGAATTTGCTGTCTAAAATTATCTGAAATTTAACCAGGTTTCACATATGCACCTGTGTAACCTTTTTAATGAAAGACCCAAGAGATTGATTTGTGTCAACGAAACAGAGATTCTGTGGTCAGTTACCTTAAAAGGGGCCGATATTGAAAGATGTGTAGACGCCCCCTACACTGGAAATATTGGCGCTCCCATAATTGATTTGTGTCATGTGTTGAACAAAAGTTCCAAAGAATTATTTTGTGTTAAAAGAATTTACTCCCGTCTGTCCCGTTCCATCAATTGTTCCCTCGATATTTCAATAACCTTTTGGAATGTAGGGTAATTAATTTTGTATTGTTTAATCTTTAAAATGATACATGAACTATATTTTATAATGTTAGATTATTTCTATAACCTTTTGGAATGTAGAGTCATTTTTTTGTATTGTTTAATCTTCAAAATGATACATGAACCAATTTTATAATGTAAGATTATTGCTTCGTTTCTTGATTTCATTTCATATCGTTAAAAGTTAAGTTAAAAACTTGAATCGGGGAAAACGTATTCTAGTGAGTCGCGAATGCTAGTATCTTGATGAATACATGCTGTGACAAAATTGAGACATGTTACAGAAAGGACCGAAACATTGAAATAGAGAAAAAGTCTGACCATTGGCACTTTGTCGGCTGGTCAGTAGGATGGACGGCGGGGACACACGGATGTATGGGTACTTTTGTTGCCCTTGACGTTGAGAAATGACCCATTACGCGGGTATTCCATTGACCATTGCTTGACCGTCGGCCATATGGACAAGTGCTTTATTTAGAGATCTGTTGAATTACGACATCAGGGTCAAGCGTTGTTCGTTGTTCATCAATCTTGTTTTCGGCAGATCTCTTCACTCACCATCGACATGTATCCTGCCTTAGCGATTTTGCTAACTATTTTGATTTATTGCGATACGCTCATTTTGAAAATTAACCAGCACATCTAGATTTTTTTCGCAATGAAAATCTAAACCAACATATTCTCATCAAACTTCATTGTACAAGATACTGGGCTTTTTCATTTCGCTGTTTCTGATGTTAAAATCTATACAAAAGATGACAAACTTGACAGTAAAAGTTGTTTATTTAGTCTTTAAAACATTCTCTGTACATTGTTTTAATCTTTTCACTTGCTCTTTCCCTGAACATATTCTTTCTCCTTTCTTTGTAGAGATACTATCTGAATTTTATTTTTTACTGTTAAAACTGCATAAGAATGATATCGTGGTAAATCTAGATGTGAAATTATTGATTTCAAGAAATGAATCTGACGTGTGTTATGTCAGTTTCAATAATACAAAACTAGTGTATGATATACAACAAAATAAGACAAAACTAGGGTATGATATAAAACAAATTAAGACAAAACTAGGGTATGATATAAAACAAAACAAGAGAAAACTAGGGTATGATATAAAAAAAATTAATACAAAACGAGGGTATGATATAAAACAAATTAATACAAAATTAGGGTGTGATATAAAACAAAATAATACAAAACGAGGGCATGATATAAAACAAAATAATACAAAACGAGGGTATGATATACAACAAAATAATACAAAACGAGGGTATGATATACAACAAAATAATACAAAATAGAATACATTATATTTGTTACGGGAATGAGAGGAAGATGGGGAGGGTTGTTTTATATGACAAAATACGATAATTATATATTCACAATATTGATTAAATACATATCTGTGACAAAACTTTTGTGTAACCTGCATACAATAGAAATATAGGAGGTGGCGGTCGGTTGTGACAGAGATGGGATGATGCGCGCCATTCTGTCCTCGGCCAGGGCAAGTCGCTCAATCATGGTTAGATAGGCGCGGTGTTTTTTTGTGTGTTTTTGTCATTTTCGGATAATCTTCTTGCCATTGTGCAAAAATTGAGTCTGAAGGGATTCTTGATCGATCATGAAATTGGTATAAGTTAGATATTGGCGTTCAGCCTATATTCCTGATATGTCATTCATCATCCAAACTTCAAAATGATTATAAAGTTAAATAGCTATTTATTACATGTTACGTGAGTCATTTATGATATCCTACCATCGGTAGCCACTCAGAATTTATTTCACACCTAATTCCCATCATTAAATTTCAAATGTGATAATCTCCTGTTATCCTTGAAACTGATTTTTCCCAATGACACCGCGGTAATATATTTAAACGAAACTGATGCTATTATAACATTAAATAACCCGTCATTGATAAACAAAATTGATAAACAAATTATCTATCTGTTGTGAATAAAGTTTCAAGAAACTCTTAATGTTCGTTTTCATGATACAACCTTACTGGAAAATTGCTTTGTTGATTGTTCACGATTTAAAGAGTGTGCAATAGCTCAGTAATGAGATTAACAGGGTCTTTTGTGAATCAAACTATGATTTAATAGATCTTCAAATTATCCCTTGATTGAAAGTTTCGCTCAATTTTCCTATTTCATTCCTGTAAATTTACGTCAACGACCGTGATGAAAGGAAGTATTACGAGTGGTATTAGAGTTTCGTGTGTTACTAAGAATAGAGAACCACTCCTTTAAGAAGCCATTCTTCACATTAATGTCTAATAAATCATTACAATACCAACGTTATTTACGATTCTCTCTCAAAAGGTAGTCATACTCATAACGAGGCCTGATGGTCAACTTCCGGTGACCACTCTTTGATGTTGAAACCGTACATTTGTCACCAAATCATCTCGCTCTCTTAAGGACAAAGATAGCACGTGCTCAATGACCACTTAAAAACAGTTTAGGACTCCCGGACACAACAACCCGGCAAACATCAGTGTTATTACGGATTATATAGATACTCGAGAATTACCTGTGTTATTTTAGCTTTCTATCGTATTATAAAACTACACTACTTGAGATTTACCTGTGTAGTTCCATAGAGATTATATTGAATTATTGATTTCTAATAGGATTATATCACTGAACTTTCGAAGAGAAAACGGAGACTCATATAAAACGATAAACTGATAACCTGTTTGTTTTTGTAATCATTTCTCTTTGTAACTTTCTTCTTCAGATTCATTTGATCGATTTCCGAGAGATACAAAAGTGTGAAAAGTTATTGTCTCTTTACAATGAAGTCGGTCAATTTTTGTCCGATAGAAATCAATATCCAATACATTTGTTTTTGTTTACAACCATACGACAATGTACAAGTTGTTTGTGTCTACAACAACACGACAGTTTACAACTTGTTTGTGTCTACAACAACACGACAATGTACAACATGTTTGTGTCTACAACAACACGACGATATACATTTTGTTTGTGTCTACAACAACACGACAATGTACAACGTGTTTGTGTCTACAACAACACGACAATGTACAACGTGTTTGTGTCTACAACAACACGACAATGTACAACGTGTTTGTGTCTACAACAACACGACAATGTACAACTTGTTTGTGTCTACAACAACACGACAATGTACAACTTGTTTGTGTCTACAACAACACGACAATGTACAACGTGTTTGTGTCTACAACAACACGACAATGTACAACGTGTTTGTGTCTACAACAACACGACAATGTACAACTTGTTTGTGTCTACAACAACACGACAATGTACATTTTACTGTAAAATACAAGTACTTGAATCAATTGTATTTTATATAATCTGTCTCATGCATTCCAGTTCTTCAGCAAATGTACAACGTGTTTGTGTCTACAACAACACGACAATGTACAACATGTTTGTGTCTACAACAACACGACAATGTACAACTTGTTTGTGTCTACAACAACACGACATTGTACATTTTACTGTAAAATACAATACTTGAATCAATTGGTATTTTATATAATCTGTCTCATGTCTACAACAACACGACAATGTACAACATGTTTGTGTCTACAACAACACGACAATGTACAACTTGTTTGTGTCTACAACAACACGACAATGTACAACGTGTTTGTGTCTACAACAACACGACAATGTACAACTGTTGTGTCTACAACAACACGACAATGTACAACTTTTGTGTCTACAACAACACGACAATGTACAACTTGTTTGTGTCTACAACAACACGAAATGTACAACTTGTTTGTGTACATTTACTGTAAATACAAGTACGAACATGTATTTAATGTACATTTTCTCACAATGTAAACTAAATACAATTACTTGAATCAATTGTTTTATATTATCTGTCTCATATATTTCCAGTTCTTCAGCAAATTTGAAACATTAAAATTTATCTACATTATATATTGACACCACCTCACTTTTGGCCTTGAGTTGAGCGTTCGCCCCTGTGAGGAAGGCTCTGGGTTCTGTCCCCTGGCCGAGACACACCAAAGTCTATAAAAGTGATAGTTTCTGCTCCTGCTTAGCGCTCAGCATACAGGGAGTGGGACGACTGGTTCGCCCGTTGTCAGTATAATGTGACCGGGTGGGGTGTGTTGCTTGGTGTCTTCGGCGGCATGCTTCAGTGATGTAGCACTTTAAAAAGGGCAACAGTTCCACTATACAAGAAGACACAACATGAATATACCGCAGTCTCCCAAAACACGCACCTCGCACACCATACACGCAACACTCCGCATACATTGGAGGCCGTCCTTACATGACCATAGCTGTCAATAGGACTTTAATTAATCAAACAAACAAGCAAACAAAGGATATTTTATATTCTCACAGTATTGAAGAATTGTACATGCAGAAGCGATATTGTTATATGAAAAGACTGTATGTTGAACCTCGATAATAACTTAACACATAACGATAATAACTTTAAACATCATAGACAAGGGGACGACTGGTTTGCCCTTTTTCAGATGATGTAACCGAGTTGAATGTGCTGTTTGGTTTTAGAGGCATGGTTCAAGTGTTTCCCTAATACAGGGTGACAACACGGCCTCGTAAAACACACAGACAACTTAGCTGTTAATATTGAGGCCGTTAAGTCAAATCAACCAACCAGTCAAACTAAAAAAACGAGATTTATAATATTAACTGAAAGAAAGAATTTCTATTTAAGTCCCAATATTCGTTCTTTCTTATTTTATTTATGATTTAGAAGAATGTTGATAAAAAATCCTTTTGAAAATCATGCAGAGACAGGGCTAAATCGAAGTCAAGATTGGCGATAATGATTCAAAACTTTTGATAAAAATCAAATAAATATTGAACATCGCTAGGTGGGTCCCGTTAGGTCAAACAAGCCGAAGTTAGCCGACATTGTAACGTCGTTGCAAAGAACCTCATGTGACTAACGTAACTACGTAACGCCTGTCCGAACTCTTTTGAGAAGGGTCATGCAATTTCCGACTTCCGTTCGTCAATAATCGTAACTTCGATGGCGACCAGTTTACAACGAATGCATTTTTACAAGTATTGAATTTCAACAACTGCTGTACCAAAGTTAGTAAGAAATTATAATAAATATTCTGTGATATAACTTAATTCCAACTACATCTACATATACTAACAATATCGGGGTCGAATCCAACTTTTTGTTGACAGATACGTATAGTGTAGATATTGTAGTTTTTTACATATTAATAACTTTGACGCCACTGGAACTTTCATTAGATTAAACGATCAGAATTTTTATTTATAATTTTTTAATTTTTCAAGACATTTTATAGTACACAATATAATACAATCATATACACATTCACTCTGACATACCATATACATTATACATGTATATTAATTGCAATCATATAAAGTACATACATACATTCATACATGTATTACATAGATTTATACATACACACATATATTGTAAATCATATGTATAGTAGTTACATATTTCCTTATAGACATACATACTTACATGCATACATAGATACATATACAAGCATACTTACAAAGCGTACATGCACAGGTACATATATAGTGTTGAAGATATATACATATATGGCATATATACATACAAACATATATACATGCATACACACCCTAACATAAGCACACACACTTACACACCCTTGTATACCTTCACACACTCTTAACTCATACACAAAAGAAAGAAAATCATCATTTTTATTATCAACTACACATCAAACACTTAAATTTGGAGAGGGGGTGAGAAAAAGAGGGAAGAAAGAGAAAAAGAGAGAGAGAGAGAGAGATCCCACAACTGCTATAAGATGAAGAAGAAGAAGAAGAAGAAGAAGAAGAAGAAGAAGAAGAAGAAGAAAACAAGCAAAAAAACACATGCATGTTAAATTTTTATAGCTACATTTCTATAAAATGTTTCCATTTTCTCCAATTATTGTCAAATTTCCTTTTTATGTTTTCATTTTTATAATATGTGGTAAATTTCACAGTATTGAAATGATCTTTAATAGTATTGATGAGGGCGTCAAGACTGAAGGATTTATGTAGACATCTACTTTTATATAAATAGTGTTTGATTAAGATTATAATTTCGTTATCAACAATGTTAGCTACCGGAGACAATATTCCAAAAAGAAATGATTCTTTATTTAAAACAACAGGAATAAATAAAATGTCACACAGATTTTCAAATTGCTGTAATAGCTTTTGTACTTCACAACATTCCCATATACAGTGAATAATAGTTTCTCTTTCCTTATTACAAAGTGAACATAATGGGCTAGGATACAACTTTGTTTTGTAAAGAAAAGTATTCGTTACTAAAATATGGTGTATAATTCTAACCTGAAACCATTGTAGTTTGGAACTTTTTGTGACAGAAAAGGGTATTTTAAGTATTTTTTTGCCATTTTTCATTATCAAATTCAAAATCAAAATATTCATTCCATTTCTTGATACCATTTGGAGTGGGAGGTGGTGAAATTAAGCATTTGTAGAAATCTTTAGACCCCTTTTTATTCATAAAAAATATTTCTAATAGATGTGGCAAGAAAGGTTGGGCTAGCCTTTTCATTTGAAAATTATACTTTTGAAGAAAGCGTTTCACTGCAGTAACTACACCATGATACTGAAGGAAATTTGTATTAATCCTGAAATTTTGAAGAAATTCATCAAATGAATAAAAGGTCATATCATCAGTGTTTTTAACAAGGTCGTTGACTGTAAAAATTGCTGCCTTAAACCAATTTGGATAAAAAACATAATTATTTCCAACTTGAATATCATTATTATACCATAGCGGTGTTTTTAAGATAGAATCCTGTGTAACATTTCTCAGAAACATAGAGTTATTCATTCTGACCCAGGCTTTAAAAACATCTTTCCAAAACTTATTTTTGCATGAGGAGGCACAGACACAAATGAATTCTTTGCCACAATTTTGTAATTTATTGAAGTCTATAGTAGTATTCAGAAGCAAGTTCCATTTACTAGAAGACTGAAATATTCTTCTTACCCAGCCTAATTTTAGTGAATCAATAAAAGAATGTACATCAATCATTTTTAACCCGCCTTCTGTGTAATTTTGAATAATAACACTTTTTTTTTTATTTTATGTGGTTTGTTATTCCACAGGAAATCATATAATAGGGAGTTCAATTTGTTAATAAATTTCTCAGGAGGATTAGGCAAAGTATAAACGATCAGAATTAATAAAAGACATGTTCATTGATCTGTACAGCCACAATGACACACGGCATTTTTTGATGATTTAAAAAACATGCTTTTGATTTTCAAAGTTCTTGTTAACATTAAATATTGCCACTTCTAATGGAACAAAAATCTACATTGACATGGTATTATGTGAATGCGTTCTTCTAGAGGTTGGAGAGGACACAACTCCAAAACTGTAGAAAATGTATTTGTAATATTTCTTAGTACCGTCAATTTTTAGTTTATTCAACAACGTATACTTATTCCGAGCTTGAATCGTTAACCCCGGGTGATATAACAACCTGCCTCTCCAGATGTTTATCTCAGAACATTATCATATTCTGGTCTGTGTCAGTTTAATCAGATTTCCCATCATTCCCGAGTCCTGGCCGCGTCTCACCACAAACTGTTGACAAGGTACAACTAATGTGACGCAAAAATAATGACGCAACCAAAGTACAGCAACATGCAAGCATACACAATAACGTCTAATTATGGCAATTGCTTATTCTAATGAAAATTTAATGTAGAATTATAATACTATATAACAGAAATTATTATTTACACCAGACAGAAGACACACCCATTGTTAATGCATGTTTTTAAATTTAAAATAGATATGAACAGTCATTTCTTTAGTCAACAAAATCAATCATTCTTTTATCAAGTACTTAAGATGCGTTGGATAGTAACAAAGGTTTTTTAAAAATATTTTAAATGATGACAAAAACATTTTTGGTTAAAACATTAGCAGATATATCTTGTACATGTATATAGAATATTGATCTCTGACAAAGATATAGAATGATGTCAGAAGCAATAATATAGAATTGACAATTATCATTATTTATATTGTCTTTGATGAATTAATGACCCCTGTCTTCCAATGAGTCTCCAGATCCGTTACACGACCGGAAACTACTGATGTAGCCCGGGATAGTTACGTGAGTACGTCCGGTGTGTGACCAGTGACCCGGATGATAATGGGATACCGTTACATTGTTATCTAACTTAGCTTAAGGCTGTTTGTCTAGGTCATGTTTACAGTTATGTAGTTATCTAAAACAGCTATAGGCTACCCGTGTCACCATTGTAAGTGTGTACAAATTGAAACAACTTTATCTTTGTCTGTCAAAATCCAGCTGACACTTGGTCATTGAAGATATTGGTGAATTGTGAAGTTCACTCCACTGGTTAAATATATCTTTTTATTACATATATCTGCAGTTTGTCATTTACATTAATGCATTATTCAACAAATGCTACAGTATCAATTGATTTATCTAGCTTTATTCTTTTCGTGAAAATGTAATCTGAAAATTAAAAGATATTATGAATGAATGTAATGATGTTTGCACGCAGAATAGTTAATATGTAGATTTTGAGAGGAAAAATAAAAAAAATACATATATAGTAGAAAGAACTATTGAATTGATATAAACATCATTAGATCTTCATTGCGTTTCGCGTAAAGGTTGTCCACATGATCGTGCGTCAGTACACGTATTGTCGGTAGACAATAGTTGTCGATGGTGATGTGGATATTCCGACCGACTAAACGTCAAAATGACCAAAGAATATGTTCAGTTTTTAATTTTTAATTCCCCTGGTTATTGTAAGTTATGAACTTTCCATAAATACGTAAATAAATACAAACTTTATGAAAGGATTTACGTCTTTCTCGATTGTTTTTAACAATCCCATTTTAAATACAAAGCAGCAGATAAATAATTTTGAAATTACGTTCACGGCAAGTTACTTTACAAATATTAACTTTTGTTCATGGTGTAAACATACTGTAAGCCAAAAACGTTTGTTATTTGACCGTAATTGGACGTATAGATGTCACTTGCGGTGTGATTTGGTTAGATGTCATTCTTATAATAATCATCTTCTGTCCCATTGTGATTTATTTCTGTAATGCTACTTGGTGTTTGAGTAGATTTACTCATAGTGTAATTAGATAATTTTACAGAATGATGGTGTCTAAGAAGTAATTCAGATTTAGTATAACACTGATGTGATTATTATATTTGAGAATAAATTCTGATTTAATGTAAACCTTGTGTAATGGATGTATTTTATAGGCAATCGAAATTCACCACAAGTATAGTTTTCTGCGGTTTATTTTTTTTTCTTTTCATATCACTCCATAGCAGTAATTCATAGTAATCTGCAATATTCCAGAAATATTTAATTCGATGAAATTTATCTTATTTACGTATATATGTTAACATTAAATTATTTTGTGCCTTGTTTTGATTTCATAGCACAGAAAAGCGCGACAAACCGAACAACGCAACTGAGCGCTTTATGACTATTTGTATGCAGTTCTGTTCCGTATTATAAAACCATACCACCAGACAATTGGTGTTTAGGGCTTGTATCTATATTGACAAATACCCTTCATTTCATGTTTTTGTTTTAAAGTCATTAACTCAATTTAAAAGAGCAGTTTCGGAAACTTTTATATCGATAATAGAATTCAAGCGCGACGTCACAACGCTATTTTTATCGTAATGATTTTACGTAATTCATTCTGTTGTGGTCTAATAACACAAATTGTATGTTGGTAATCTTATTTGGGCTTACATGATTGACAAGCTTCAATAACTCGATACACACAATCTTCGCATCATACAAGACTACTAAATAACGTATAGTGCCCAATATGCTGATGGAAAACAAAAACAACACTTGGTTTTTCATTTCATTTGTATTTTAATTCATTACTGATTGTAAGTAATACTGAGACAATATATCTCTACCCGTAACAAGCGACCTTTATCTATAGCACCATGAAGGCCACAGTATATGCACCAATCAAAAATAGTTATCTCAAAAATTAAATCAAAGCCACTGGCTCATTCGTTAATTCCGTGAATGTGAAAGACATATAAGCACTTGTCATTTAAAGTCAAACTTCCTGAGTATAAAACTCGTAAGTAAATCCTCTCATCTTAGTGGCTCAGTTTTTTGGAATAAATGTATGGAAGGCACTTTGACCTGAGTCAGTAGCATCACAATAACAGCTTTCTATTGTCATAATTCACAATGTCTGATATAGCAGCGGTCACCACGGACGCCAAAGCTGTTCTTCTTTCAGAGCACTCGTGGCGGGTGAGAACACGGGACTGGACGATAATGTCGACACCATGTGTGAATGAGAATGTTTTTCAGGAGACATGTCCTGTTCCTGATGCTTTTGACAGTAGGATTGTGGACTGATGCTCACCGGACGTGGCTCTGACTTGAGTGTTTTGTGGGGGTACATGTTTGATAGATCTTCCGGGGCAGACATACAATAAGGTCCACTGAAAGCACTGCCTGGTACATGATCAAATTGTCCACCATTCGACTGTGGTTGAACTGGAATAGCTGATTGTAGAGGGTATGAACATCCATTCTGTGTTTGAGTAGCTGGCTGAACGAGAAGGCGTTCAGAAGAGTACATAGCACGTGGATTGTTCGCTGCTACGTTCTGTGATGGGGGAATTTGCACGTGAATTGGTTGGAGGTTGTGATGTGCCATTGAAGACGCATTAATGGTCTGTACACATCCACCCAGATGGTTGACAACACGGTTACGAACATCTTCATTGATGCCTTGTGCTGATCCCAGGTAGCGCATCACCTCGCTGGCGCACTCTGAGAATCCAATGTTGTATTTGGCAGCTACAGTAGGATCAGCTGCTACAGCGGAAGTCAGTTGTCGACGTTGTAGGCTTCGTAAATGTTTCACTGTCATCTCCAAAATATCAGCTTTCTCTAACTTCGAGTAATGAGATGTCTATAAATAAAAAGGTATAACATCAGTATCAGTTTTATCATACATTTTTAAGTCGAATTAATAATCCTTATATTCAAAAGTGATTTTTTCTATGTCGTTATATTTTGGTAAATGACTATGTAAATTATGAATATGGTGAATTTTCTGAATTGCATTGTAATTTGGTTTGGCATTATATAAAGTTTTTAATTGTATATACTTACATCTTTTTTCATTGCCTGTAATACGAGAGACTTAAGTTGTAGAAGACAACTGTTGATTCGGGCCCTTCGCCTTTTTTCCATCATTGGTTTCTTACTCTGTAAAATCAAAACCAAAACGCTAATTATAAACACTGGTTAATCATGAATAGTGATAATATAAATATTGTTTCAATACATTATTATTTTTCATTAGTATCGGCGTTTTATTTTTTTAGTTATAACCATTTTGAGATATTTGATAAATCATTTTACGCTTTGTTATGATTTTTTTTAATTTGACAGTCATCCTAAAATAGATATACATGTTGCTGTATTTAGAAATTAAAAGTAAAGGTATTTTTTGATATACATGGATAGTCTAATGAATAATAATTTGATGAATGGCTTACCTTTCTCTGTGAATATTTCTCCTCACTTTTAAGTGACATTGTATCATAATCCTGTTGTATATCCATGTTAGTACTGTTTGTATTGTTCATTGAGAGTACTCGTATGTCTCACAGCCTCACACCACGGTGTATATATGTGCCCTGTGACAGGCTCCGCCAAGTTTTATACACATTTCACATTGTATAGAGTCTGGTGTGAAGCGATTTCCTCTCTTGTTCCCACGGTCAGATTCCACCACCGTCAGCCAATCAGATTTGAGTATTTTCCCGGTAAAATCATAGCTCTCGTGCTCTCTCACTTTTGATTGGTACACAGTGTTAACATCTAAAATCTGGCTGTTACGGTATGTCAATCAAGCGGTTTATCTGTTGAAATCTAAATAGGGGCACGTGGCTGTGTAATTACATAGTCGGCGCAGAGTTGTGTGGGAAAACCCCGCCTTTCCTACAGTTTAATTATTGTTCAAATACGCCGTGCGATAAACCCAGAGGTTGACAATGGCTGAACAAGGGCGCACTCGCGACCGCGCTATCAGTCGGCCGGCCGTTTAGCCGAATACGTATAGGAATGTTCGGCCTTTTTTGTAAAGGGGGACCTCGGACTCGTGGGAAAATACCTCAAGTAGGAAGGGAGAGAGGGTTTAATTGTCTCACCACGCTTGTGTAGCATGAGAAAACGACTTGCCACCTGTTGTCAATTGGCCTCTCGGGCGACTTTGATTTAAATCTAGACAGAATACATAGGTAAAGCCTGGCGGGCCAGCACGCGTCATATGTACCGGTATTTATACCGTATCATCAAATTAAATTGTGGTCAAGGGGACTGTGGGACAGATAGGTAATGACTTATTGTGTAGAATAGATTATACGGTATACGCTGACCACGTGTTGGATGACCTGTTGATCCAAATTATTTAACTTCTAAAAACGGACATTTAAAAAAAACAAATGAATCATTATTTCTTTTAAGTGGGATTTAGATTGCGTAGTAATCAAATTGTGTGTCATTATAATACTTCATATAATATTAGGTGAATCTAGTGATGATTTTCAGGTGTATAAATTCCAACTCTTTATATCAAGTACTCTAATTATGTCAAGAAAACTGTTCTAGGCAAAAATAATTCAACAGCTCTTGTTTGAAAAAATCTTTTTAAATGACATTTTTCTTTCCGTGGTCAGATGTTTCATACAGTCGTATTTAATAAGTACAATTTTATTAATTGAGATACCTCACCATATGAATTATTTGTGTAGTATGTTTGCATATGCATTTCCATGTCAAACAATACAAATAGTTATACTTATTTAGTCAAATCCGGACAAAAACAGTTTTAGGAACTAAACTCGTGATAATTTGGTACAATTTATAAGTCCCGGAATTGTTGCAAATGTAACCTTAAAAAGTACATTATTTTTGCCATATTTACAAACAACTTCACATATCAAACAGAAAACAATGCACATTTATCAATGAAAATCAGTAATAATTGATCTGTTGTGACTGATCACCATGGTAAAAGCGCTTTATATGCTTACCATATAAAGGTCTTTTGCACTACAGTGTAAAATATATTTTTCTTAGAAATATCAAATATTTTAATAAAGTATTGTGATATTATATGTGTTGTTTAATTAGTAAGGCTATATAAGGTTTGACACGGATTGTATTATAGTTTTTGTGATATTAATTTTCTTTTAAATTGTTCATTATTTCAAGATACAGGATAATCTTGACAATTAAGATATTCCTCGATTAATTAGAAGAATAAAAACATCATTTTGTATCAGTTAATACTCTACTTAGAGTCGGAAAATAAAAATGTGTGAGTATTCACGACAATTACAATATTTATGGCAATATCTACATTGAAATGCTAATGGTATTATACATCATTCTATCAATACAATTCCGTTCCAATTAACACCCACTATAACACAATATTGTAGATACCTCGAGTCTTATCGGTAGCTTAATGAGCCAAATATTAATTAGAATATGACAGTTATAATCTGTAATGGTGACGTACGTGTGCGCGCGCTATCGATAAGGCCTTACACCTGACCTGTCTATTGTTTTATAAAACGTGGTTATTGTAACCCTCCACGAGTCGATCGCACGCATAGTGGTATAACTAGATATTTCTCACCCAAACAAAATATGGCCTAGTATGTGTATCCAAACAAGGCTCTCTTATTTATAGTCGGAATGTAGGAATTAGATATCGACTCGATGGATGAAATTAAGCTAATATTTGGTTAGAAACCCTCTTTCATGAAATAAATCATAAACAGTTTATATGATACCTTTTATAATGTTAAAAATAAATGAAGTTATCACAAATCTTGCATATTAAATTAGATATTTCCTAAAAAATATAATCTTGCTTAATATCTTCAGTTCGTACTACATTAATAAAACATTTCTCCATTCCGAAAAAATCGGTAGTTCCGAAAACACAATCTCAACGCAATTTAGGTGGCATCAATGGTATATTGCTAAATCACACATGGATTAACATTGAAGAAAAGTGATATTTTCATAGAAAAATAAAATTGGCCAACTACATACTAATCCGGGGTATTTTAATAAGATATTTAGAATCATTATCAACAATTTATGGCTTGAAAGTGAAGTTTTAAGATTTGCATTACATGTAATAAAGCTTGTGTTAAATTACATTTAATGAATTTTACAATAAGCAATGCATCATTGTTTTTATAAAGCGAATAAAAAGGCCCAAAAACAAGAGATGTTTCTTTACGTTTTATTATTATTTGTTAAATCATATTACATTTACCTGACATTTCAGATTTCGCCTGTAGACATACGTAGATTACAATCTGTGACATCGATAGATAGAAAAAACTTCTGAACGGGTGACACACAACCAGATGTTTAGATTCGGTAAACATCTTCTTCGATATCCGTCAGCTTTCCCTGATAAAGTCATTAGTATACTGTCAACACGGGGGCGAAATGGACAGCTTTCGTTGTAACAAAATCTTACATTGATTAATAACAATGATATATTCGTACCATCAAATTAATCAAACGCATAATATAACTTACAATATTGCTTTATACTTACTCCATTTTGTCGGGCTCCATTATTAATTTATGCCCGGTGTCGTTGTGAATTACGTATACGCAGGTCCAACTGTGCACAATTTGGTCAATAATTGATATGATCTATTAAAAGCACAGTGAATTGGACTCACTAATTTAACAAGTTACTGGATTGACAGAAATTTACAAATAAATGAAGCGTTCAATTTTAAAAAGAAAATTCATTTTAAAAAACTATGAAATAATAACCTTAAAAAGAGTATGAATATTTTAACAAAATTTTGATATATGGTATTTCGAAATTATTATAACGTAAATTATATTGATTAGTAATATTATTCCACAAAAACGAATTTACAAAATTATTAATCTTTATATTGATTATTTGATGAAAAATAAGAAGTATTAAAAAACCTCAGCGTGCATCAACACTACCACAATTTACATAAAACTGTTAAACAATAATAATTGTACATATATAATGAGCAATATAAAAATATTGAATATACCATTATGTGCAGAATAATTAGAAGGCAAAAAAAGTTGAGTCAATAACCACAAATTAAAAAAAATAACTATGAATGGAAATTTTACTTTTTTATTAAAAAGTATGAAATTCTCTTGATTTTTCAGTATCCAAAATTTACCAATTTAAGGAAATGCAGAAATAACAACAATTACAAATGGTATAATGAACATTGAAAATGTTTTTAAATGTAAGTAAGATTATCAAAGTGGTTTATAAACAAATCCTATATGTTAAATTTCGACTTAAACAGTGATAAATATCAATTTAGTTCAATTATAATGGTTCTAAATTATGGAGTCGTCTATCCAAACAGTTAAAAGTAAACATGTTCTTTTATAACAAAGATTTCTAAAACATTAATTAGCAGACTAAATGGCGACTTTGCCAGTTGAACCCAAACCCACAATCAATTATCGCAGTTTAACTTGCAGATGCTGACTTTGCCGAAGACTATAGATGTCAAACTGATTCAGTATCAAATAGGAAAGAATTTTAAATTCCATTTCACTTGGGAAACTTTATACTATATATAGGGGTATACCCTATCGGTCACGTCCTAAATGTGTAATACGATTCAGATCCATTGTTTGATGTATTCCTTAAGTGTAGGTTGTTCTCACGTTTAAGGGCTGCTATGGAAATGATTAGAAAGTAATACGAAACACTTTTATTAGTTAGCAAAACAGTGCGAAAGCCAGCACACGTGTAAAGCCTATCGAGCGTACCCATACAGTCGCTTACTTACATCTATATAGAACTAATTACCCCACATTCGCCTAACAGCGGGGCGCACGCTTCCCCTACCTCAGTTCCAAACTTTCCCAGCACTGAATCAGTGATGGGAAAGTTCACAGTTAGTATAAGTCCTGAGAACTAGTAAACACCACACCAATACAGCATAGAATATACACAGATCAGTTAACAAAATAGAAAGGAATATAGATTCTATGTAATCACGTGTAAACGCGAATGTTTTCATTTTTCATGGCCTTGTTAAATTTTTAACAATAGAGAAATGTGACATTCTTCTGATACTTGTCAAACAATAGCAATTGCTTTATATTTTCATGTTGTTTAAAAAAAATGTTTCTTTGTTTTTTCTTGTTCCGATACCGATTCTGTGATATAAAATTCGCTGTTGATATGTAGCATTTTCATACGATATTTGGTCTGCCAATGTTTTGGTGACGTAACAACTCACCAAGTGTGACGTGCTTAACAGACGAACAAAGGTCTATTTGAACGTGCAGCGTTACGAGTTTCACAATGCACCTACTTGAATTAAAGTGTTATAACATACTCGAGGGTATTGTATATCTGTCATTAATTACTTTAAATATGATAAGCTAGCCTGTACGGATCAACACGTAAACCTTCTTTTGAATAGCGGTACCGTAACACCCAATAGCGGTAAGTGTGAAATGACCCTACTTTAGTAAGTGTGAAATGAATGGTCCTACTTAAATGTGAGCTGTGTATTAGATAGTGTTACGTGTCACATTTTTAACATAATACAATTGGTATGTTTGTGTTAAAATCGAAAAGCCAACGACTACTTAGCATGTAAGTAATCAGATTATTTCAATATTAAAATCCCATGGAATACCCCGATGTGATTTAAAGTATTGTTTTAGAATTCGATCTGCATTTTTATTGCTTAATTTCGTTATGGAACGGTAAACTAGTAATAACAATGAATTTACATGTTTTTCTATTCAAAATTACTATTTGAACTGAAAATCCAAATATGTGAAGAAATTGTTTCAATAAAATGTTTATCTGGGCAAAATCATTTAATGTATAATAAAAAAAGTGTTTTGTCATCATTTTGGAGCAAAAATAACTTATTACACTTCTGAGTGTAAAAGAAAAAAACGCAAATTGAAAATGTAGAAATGATATCTCCTGTAGTTTTGTTATATATTATTCTTTTTCTTCGTTGTTTTTACAAACGTGTAATCATTGTAAATATGAATATCACATAAATACAACAATCCACAGTCAGTTTTTTTTCGAATGAAATTTGATGGTCGTTATTGTTCTTACCACGATGCAGTCATCCGTGCAATATAACCCTTCACGACACGTCATTTTCGTGATATAAAACAATTCTGTCAGTTATAGGTCACTCGATCTCGCTAATATACTGTAAGAAACGCTAGTAAAACACGATTAAAAATAAATAATAAATAAATAATTTTAAATTGTTTTATTTTTTATTTGATTGTAGTTGCTTTATTAGACCTTGCCCTAAATTTTGTAGACAAATTGGTCTCTTAATATGTAAACAGAATATTAAAATGAGTATAAATGTGCTATAGTTTAATCTATCATCCAATACAGTTTGGTCTACTGTATTATGTAGTATACAATGTGTATTGGAAATACAAATGCAACTTGTGTGTAAAAGAGAACTTGTTGGAATAATTAACAACCAGATCAAGGTTATTATGGCAGAAAATAACACAATAAAGAGCTTTTAAATTAAGCATTCTTGTTGGAGCATTATAATATACTAACAATCGCAATAAAATGACAAGTTTAACACACAAAAATTAATGTTTGAACATAAGCTTTATTTTATTTGGTGATCACGAATCAAAATAACTCTTCTATTTGATCATAAAATAATTCAATTCCTTTTATGTCTTTTTTTTATTAATATCTATTTATTTATTGGGGGAATACTAATGCTAATTGTGTAGTATATTATAATAACATATCCTCTATGATCTTCAATAAAGTGGGTGTATATACAGCGACGTAAAAGTCATGAAAAACATGCTTCGTTAAGCATGGTGCCCTGTGAACTAACCGTGACGACTGGAACCACGCAATATACTGGTCTCATTATTTATGGAGTTGGCCTTACGACCGGACAACGCTATAATTGAATTCCGTGACAGAGATCAAAGTGACCAATACTCCACTACAAAGCGCGTGCCCCATACCACGCGCTGCTTGCGCAGTACGCCACTGCGCGCGGTATGAGCGTGACAAACGATGTCCAACCAATCATCTTCTAGACTTGACGGCGATGAAATGGACGTCGTCCATAAAATTTGATATCAACATCAATCGGATTGCTTGTAATCCATCTGCTTGCAGATACAGTGTTAATTGTCTACTCTGCACGACAGCTATTTTTAAAATGAGCATTTATAAGCAATCATCGATCTTACTTCAAGGGTCAAGAAATTTCCACCAATGGTCAAGGAATTCGTTATGGTATTTTAGCAAAGCAACGGAAGGAAATGGGAATTCATGCAATGGCTTATTGTATAAACAATGTCTACTGTAGGTCAACATAGAAGACATTGTTAAAATAACAACTACAATAAAAGATAAAAGGACCCGTAATGGACATTTATCAAACCCATATGTATGGAAATATTTGGAATTGAGACGTAGGTCCTGAAGGTCAGTCTGTCATATAGCATCAATGATAACACTTGCCGGCCAAAGGGTCAATGTGTTTTCTGATATAAAGACGTTATGGTCGAGGAATTACTTAGCTTATGTGGTAAGGAAGAAAGCACATTTGGTTTCGACCTTCAAACCAAGTGTCATTTATACCTTCCGAATTGCACAAAAAGTTGACTTGGAAGGCGACAGGCAATAAAATCATTGTAGTAATCTACCACTGAAAGTAATGGTTTTTTAAACGGTGCCCAAAAATTTAATCACGTTTTAATCATGAAATATGTAATGCACAAACAAAAGTATTACCAAAATAGGGTGGTTAAATTTTGGTGTGTTTCATTTTGGCGTTTCCATTCGTGCTTATTGTACCTATATACATGTGTACACGATTTCACACATTTCATTACCTAAATGTAGGGTAAGAAAGTGAGACTTCAGCTTTTAAATACCACCGTCAAATGTTGGTGTGTTTCTTTTTGGTGCTTTCATAGCAAACGCCAAATACGCCAAAATATAGCTGCATCCAATATATCCCAATCCATAGTAATTTACTATGTTAATCATGCATACTGATATATGTTTTGTGTGTTCTCACTGCTTTGACGTTTGTTGTTTTTATTCACTTTAAACATTTCCTCATTTTAGACATTCCGTGTAACAAAAACGTAATATTTACTTTGCAAACCGAAATAAGATGAACTAGCTGTAGTTTGCCTCTACTTTCACTAGAACGACGAATTTGTTTCGTCTGCGTGGTGCTTATTTTTCTATTACTATTATTTTTATTGCCAACCCTCGCACGAACACACGGTCAAATCCAATCAATGGAAATCTGCTGGGGTTTTTTCCACGTACACAAAAATGTAATATGTTTTAAATATGTTCTAGATGTAGCGTGGGGACGCGTTCCGAAAAAAACGCCGCTTCTGCTTGAAAGCTTTTAATCAAATGTATTTAAGTTTAAACCAAATTAGCCTAATATCCCTTTGAAGTTACTATAATCCATATTATGTTTTCGTTTTGTATCTTATCTCCCCATGGGTTTCTTGGGAAATATTTTGTCACATTTTTATCAATTACAGAAAGACCTTGTATCCCTGTTGGCCTTTGAAGTACTCTCAATAAAACGGACCTGTTCCCGGTCCGTGGTAATGCGGTCCTGATGCTGAACGCGTCTGTTCCTATGACTAGTTAGCTTTGTGCTGTAAATTAATATTCTAGGCAAATATAACACAAAAGAGGGTAATTTCATCTACTGTAATTATTTGACAAATTATAAAACAGTAGAATGTTAATTTATCTAATGAAATATATTTAAATGGGCTTAATATTTTTCTCTATCACAAGAATGATTACAAGGGAGTGATTCGATATTAACTACAATGTGCTATAATAATCCCATTCTATATCACTAAGTATATTAGTGTTGCTTTAACATAATTTGTCAAGAAACCATCCTGATGTGACGGAGTTCAGAAAGTATAAACATGGCTAGTGAAAACGACAAGAAAAAGCTGACATAAAACTGACACTTCAGAGGTCCGCACGGAGTATCTTGAAAAATACGACACATTTTTATAATTAAGAAATAAATTAAATAATAAGTAGTATATTGAATAAGCATGACAGACGACTGTTTACATTTTTTCACAGTTGCTCCCCTCATTATTACAATTTATGACGTCACCGAGTCAGCTGTGAACGTTTTTAAAATTCCAGCTGTAGCATTTATTTGAACATTGTAGCCGTCACTACCAGATCCCAGTGGACTACGCCACTTGTGCTTGTAATTTTAGAAGTTCACACAGTGTGTTCTACTTATGCTATTCTTGTTTCAAATCGTTTACGTTAAATAGCATTATTATTTCAAATACTTGTTTGTTTGTTTGTTTGATTAATTAACGTCCTATTAACAGCTATGGTAAGGATGGCCTCCCATGTATGCGGTGTGTTGCGTGTATGTTGTGCGAGGTGCGTGTTTCGGGAGACTGCGGTATATTCATGTTGTGTCTTCTTGTATAGTGGAACTTTTGCCCTTTTTATAGTGCTATATCACTGAAGCATGCCGCCGAAGACACCAAGCAACACTCCCCACCCGGTCATATTATACTGACAACGGGCGAACCAGTCGTCCCACTCCCTTTTTGCTGAGCGCTAAGCAGGAGCAGAAACTACCACTTTTATAGACTTTGGTGTGTCTCGGCCAGGGGACAGAACCCAGAGCCTTCCTCACAGGGGCGAACGCTCAACTCAAGGCCAAAAGTGAGGCGGTGCCAAGGGAGGCATTAGGAAGGATAAAGTCAGTTAGGAAGAATAGAAAAAATAATATCCTAAATTTAGTCGCCTTTTACGATCATGCAATAGGGGCAGCAGGTACAATTCTAACGCCCTACCTGCAGGGCAATATTTCAAATACATCAAAATGGATTATTACATACAATAATATTTTAAAGGCACTTGCAAAATTTAATTACCTTACCATATAAAATAACAAGAGGCCCATGGGCCTTAACGGTCATCTGAGTACCTTGGCAATAATCATATAGGAAATTAATTAGATATAGTGTCATGGTTGCCATTTTCGATTGGGGATCAACCAGAGATGTAACGACACTTTGTTGGGACCATGTCAGGCTCCTTTCATGCAAGTTTCAGCCGAATCGAACCGGTAGAACTTGAGAAGAAGTTCAAAATGTGTTTTCAAGATGGCAGCTGTGGTGGCCATCTTGGATTTCGGATCGACCCGAAAAATAAGAACCCTTTGTCGGGACCATGTCAGGATCATTTCATGCAAGTTTCAGCCAAATCGCACCGGTGGAACTTGAGAAGAAGTTCAAAATGTGTTTTCAAGATGGTGGCTTTGGCGGCCATCTTGGATTTCGGATCAACCCGAAAAATAACAACACTTTGTCGGGACCATGTCAGGATCATTTCATGCAAGTTTCAGCCAAATCGCACTGGTAGAACTTGAGAAGAAGTTCAAAATGTGTTTTCAAGATGGCGGCTGTGGCAGCCATCTTGGATTTCAGATCGACCTGAAAAATGAGAACACTTTGTCGGGACCATGTCAGGATCATTTCATGCAAGTTTCAGCCAAATCGCACTGGTAGAACTTGAGAAGAAGTTCAAAATGTGTTTTCAAGATGGCGGCTGTGGCGGCCATCTTGGATTTCGGATCGACCCGAAAAATAACAACACTTTGTCGGAACCATGTCAGGATCATTTCATGCAAGTCTCAGCCAAATCGCACCGGTAGAACTTGAGAAGAAGTTCAAAATGTGTTTTCAAGATGGCGGCTGTGGCGGCCATCTTGGATTTCAGATCGACCCGAAAAATAACAACACTTTGTCAGGACCATGTCAGGATCATTTCATGCAAGTCTCAGCCAAATCGCACCGGTAGAACTTGAGAAGAAGTTCAAAATGTGTTTTCAAGATGGCGGCTGTGGCGGCCATCTTGGATTTCGGATCGACCCGAAAAATAACAACACTTTGTCAGGACCATGTCAGGATCATTTCATGCAAGTTTCAGCCAAATCGCACTGGTAGAACTTGAGAAGAAGTTCAAAATGTGAAAAGTTTACGGACGGCGGACGGCGCACGGCGGACGGCGGACGGCGCACGGCGCACGACGACGGACGAAGCATGATGACTATAGGTCATCCTGACCCTTCGGGTCAGATGACCTAAAAATTAATTATTAAAAGATATCTAACTCGATTAATTAAGCATTGATGTCACTATATTTTAACTTCATCGGGGTATGAAAGAATTTTTGTTTGAACTGTGTGAAGCCGTGTAGTAGATTCTCAGAGAGTAATTTTGCAAACAAAATTTATTCATACCCACCCCGATGAGGTATTTTTAGGTTTTAACAAAAAAAAAATATATATATATATATTGTTGTTAAAACTTAAAAATACTTCATCGGGATGTGTATGAATAAATTTTGTTTGCACACTTACTCTCTGATTTTTTTTTCATATTTGAAAAATAATCATCTTCAAAGAGTGTTAATTTCATATCAGTCATAGAAATTTTATTTTTGGCGGTCCTCTCAAACTTTGAGATGAGTTTCATGAAATATGAAATTAATACAAAAAGATACTTTTAATCACATAACTACAAAAACCTATATCTAAAAAAATAACGCCAAATGTGCAGCAACAATCTTACGGAGACAGCCAATTTGTTTCGACCTCCTCTAAATCGTAACGCAACCTCATTTTCTTGCGTCACTTTATTGTTTACGTCCTGCCCAATGGAAATAACTCCAGGTTTAATTAAACTAGGGACATACGCAAAATTATTAAACGGGCGATATCGCAGAATATCACGCAGAGAATACTTGTATGTATACTTACGTCATTAAGAAGACTTTAATTTGTGCTTTGCTTTTGTTTGTTTCTTTGATTCAATTAAGGTCCTATTAACAGCCAGTTATGTAAGGAGGCCCCCCATGTATGTGGTGTGCTGTGTTTTGGGAGACTGTGGTATGTTCGCGTTGTGTCTTTTTGTAAAGTGGAATCATTGGAGCATGCCGCCAAATACACTAAGCAACACACCCCAGAACGAGCGAACCAGTCGTCCTACTCCCTTAAAGATGCTCCACCGCTGACAAATGACATTTTTACACTATCAAAAACAGGAGCAGACGATTTAGTATTTTTCTTTTGTTGCAAAAATTACTTACTTTACACCATTACCACCATTGAAAAGTTTGAGCTTCTAATTTTACTTCAAGTTAAAAATATGAAAAATAATTAATTGCATCCCAGAGCCTTCCTCACAGCGGCGAACGCTCATTTCAAGGCCAAAAGTGAGACGGTGCCTAGGGAGGCAATAAGAAGGATAAAGCGAGTCAGGAAGATAAAAGATCCTAAATTTAGTCGCCTTTTACGATCATGCAATAGGGGCAGCAGGTTTAATTCTAACGCCCTATCTGCAGGGTCGTTTTGCTTTGCATTTATAAATTGGCAAGTTATTGATATAAAAGTTTGGAGAAGAAGTGTAGACACGCTAATATCGTTTCAAACAATCGACAATTCTGCATTGTCTATGCAAAATGAATACAAAATCACACAACTAAATGCGAAAAGACAACTTGCAATGCATTATTTTCTCCTGTTTCTTAAAAAACCTCAAAAGATAGATATTCGTTTCTCTAAGTTGACTAGAACATTTTACTATGTATATAAATTACAACAATACAATCTAATTTTGTGATAATTGTACCTATGTCCCCATAATGTCGGAGAAGTCCAGAATGTAATGTTCACGTTGATCACAGTATACTTTTTCACTTTGTCATTTTTAAGTTATCAGCTAGCAGTAATCAACATGTTCAAAATGATTTTTGATTCGAATGCAGTACATTGTTTTAAATTGTCTATACCAAACATAAAGATATTTAATTTACATTATATCGTAAAAGTATATATGCATTTTTATCAATTTTTTCAGCAAATGTGGAAATATTTCTTTTAACTTAGTTTACTTAGTTTAACTTTACAGTTTATTCTGAACGCCTCTATATACAAATAAAACGCCTCTATATACAAATAAAACATATCTGTAGCAAAGGGGATAAATTCCATTGACAATAATTAACGTTGGCGTTAGTTTCTGCTTTAATAATGTCTCAGTCAGTGCAATTGATGATATCAATATCTGTATTGATATAGGCTCACAAATATTAAAAGTCATTTAAATTTAGAAAAAAAGTTTGCCTTGTAATTTCAGGAGACTAAATCGGCCAAGTGTACTTGATTATACAGCTATATATAAGTCAACTTATCAAAACATACGATTATATATGTGGTATAGACAATCACATAGAGACACAGTGCAGAACTCTGGTGACCAATGAAATCTCTTGCGGCTATTGTTACTGTGTAGCCTTGTTTTTAGTAAGTTCAGCTTTGCCATATTGAGGGACTAACTAACACGAACCTCCAATATTAGAAAGACAAACATTCCTTTGATCCGCAAAACATCTTTAAACGTTTTGGAACAGAAACGTTTAATGTGTAGCGACGTTAAATCTTTTTAGAACGTTTTATACTTACCATTAATACATTAAAAAACACAATGATGGCAAAAATTACCTGAATGTTAATTCAATTATTATGACTTGATATTTACCCATTTCCTAAGCACCAAATAATGTTATATGGATTGTATTGAAATGAAAATATAAATACATCTAAATAAAAACAACAATCATATATATATATTATATCATGGAAGCATTTTTTTTCATTCTATACAGAAAACTTTTATTCTCTCCAGAAATGTGAATCCTTGTTAGAGACCCATTTACTGGTGAGTTCCATATACATGTATACTGAACGCCAAATAAAACTATACACTTTTTAAAATTTATATATTCTAAACCACAAAGCATATTATAAATAGTGAAACTTTTTCCTGTGAATTAATCTATGTTTCACTTTCTCACAGACCGAATGTACAATGAAACCCTGGGAGAATTCTTTTAATCGATTGTCATACCCACATTTTACTTGTTCTGATTGAGAACACCAAACCCCATGTCTGTCAGTCCGTCAGGAGTGATGACTTCTGAAGATGTTTCCTAATGACATACATTTATCCATGCCTTCATTTTAACTACACAATTATGTTGACTAACTTCTTAATTTAACTTTAAAAGTTGTCTAGTGCATCTGTTAGCCAAACATATCGTACACACTCCCCATTTTATGAGGGCGACCGTTAACTTTGGGCGGCAATCGGAGCAAAAGCCAAGACACGCGCTGACAAAATACGCCAGTGCACGAGACAAGCAGATAAAACGCGCGCATGTTCCAGCAGCATGGCTCTATCAGCACTCTGTCAAAATATTTTAGGCGGAACGACCTTTTCACACAATCAATAAAATACGATATCATAATTCAATCGAAGTTCATTTAAAAATGTTCCTCACTGTTCTAGGAAAAAAAATTTATTCCAAAAGTTTTTGATTTTTTCACATTCTTTGTAAATTTTGTTTTCCTCCTCTGGATTGCCTCCGATGTGTGATTGCCCGTCGACCTTCTGACACGCGAGTGATGATTTTGATGGATGGATAAATATGTTCCAGCATCTGTAACCCATAAACGAGGATATCGCATGTAACGTGGGATACTGACCACTGCCGGCATACAAAGGTCACGGTTGTTTTCACACGCGCGAGACTTGCCGCCAAATTATATTTTATGTATCCGCTATCCTGCTGGTTTTTGTTTGTGTTTCTGTAATTACCGGGCATGTAAAAATATCGCATTTCAGATAAGGACAGATCCGTGCAATTTGATTACTCATTTTTTTTATTTACTATAGTACGCGGTTTCACGTCCACGTTGCTTCTCTTGCACAAATTCAAAATGATTATATACAAAAACTGTAACTTTAAACACTGGGCATACATGATCAATGGTACACGATCTTTCTTGTTACAGGGAACGCTTGATCTCCTGGGGTAGTAGGGAAAGTTGTCATAGTTTCACTACACGTCTGTTCTGTCAGACACGACTCGAAGTTCAGTAGAAAAATTGAATACATCACTAAAATTATCTTAGTATTATCTAGTATTACAACTT
Source organism: Argopecten irradians (assembly GCF_041381155.1). NCBI lineage: Eukaryota > Metazoa > Mollusca > Bivalvia > Pectinida > Pectinidae > Argopecten > Argopecten irradians. The sequence goes on along the minus strand of NC_091134.1, from coordinate 648,357 downwards.
TGGATCTGTTTACCAGTCTAAATAGAAAAAACAAACACTGTCTCCATTGCAACGTTTTAAAATCTATCAATTAAGATTGTTTTCTTAATGCAGTATGTTACAAAAAATCTGAAGTGCTATAACCAATTTATCGATAAATACATGTCGTTTGGTGCTTACGGTAATTGCATGTTTAGTTGAAAACGTGTAAATGAAAACAAATGTGATTTTGGACACATTTTGATATACTATTGAGGCGACGGTCGTCCTAGGAACAGGTTCCCAAATCAGTATACAATCTGCTCATATCAGATATCGCTCACCACTATCCGCCATTTGCTTATTGAATTAAACAGTTATCATTAAACTTCACCCGTGACCGCTAAGAGCCACTCAAAGGTCACGTACAATCAGGCACGGGTATCTGTCATAATGACCATTATGGAAATCATTACGCCATGCGGATTAATCACCACCAGGATCGGTAGAGTGCATGTCGATACGAGAAGTAGTCCACATCGTGCGTTCGTCGTCTGCCAACCGGGACGTGTTGATATCCAACATGGCCGCTATCAGTGGTGTCTCCTCGCACGGCCGAGTCTTATCAGATTAGATAAGTCGCGTGCCACAGGGCGTCTCTGTTACAAGGCTTGCAATAAAGCCAGATCTGTTTATCAAACATCAATCTCAGAAATATCGGCGCTTTGTCAATTTCGCGGGTCATGATTCTAAGTCTTTTAACGAAGCACGGAAACTTGTGTAATGGTTCTTTGGTCCAATGGGAGCAGATGACATCTAATCTAAATCCGGTTCATCACAAAACGGAAGAGATGTGGCTTTGGTCGCAAGAGTTCGATTCACATTTAATTGTAAACATGTGGTTAGTTAAAGGATACTCCCGTGAGTATAGAAACAAACAAACACAATGTAATGTCATCAACCACCACAGATACAGTATAACTGACGGGGCCTGCGACGCTGACATTGTACCCGCTGACCCCATCTCATTCTCGTAAAAGGTGACTAAATTTTGGATTTAATCTTTCCCTTGCATCCGACTCACTTTTCGTCTTGCTTTGATTTATTATATTTACGTCCTATTAACAGCCAGGATTTTGTAAGGATGGCCTCCCATGTATGTGGTGTCTTCCATGTGTGAAGTGCTAGGCACGTGTTTTGAGAGACTGGTGTATTCGTGTTACACTCGAACATATTATAATGAGAACGGACGATTGTTTGTTTGTTTGATTATTTTAACGTCCTATTAACAGTCAGGGTCATGTAAGGAAGCCCTCAAAAGTGTTTTGGGAGACTAATATGTTCGTGTTGTGTCTTCTTGTATAGTGTCCTTTTTATAGTGCTATTTCACTGACGCATGCCGCCGAAGACATCAAGTAACACACCCCACCCGGTCACATTATACTGTAAAACGGGTGAACCAGTCGCCCAATCCCTGTATGCTGAGCGGTGAGCAAAAGCAGAAACTACCACTTTTATAGACTTTGGTGTCTCGGCTAGGGGACAGAACCCAGAACGTACCTCTCAGGGGCGAGCACTCAACAAAAAGACCAAAAGTGAGGCGGTGTCAAGGGAGGCGTTAGAAAGAATTAAGTCAGTTAGGAAGAAGAGTAAAGATATGATCCTTAATTCAGTCGCGTTTTACGATCATGCAATAGGGGCAGCAGGTACAACTCTAACGCCCTACCTGCAGGGCAATATTTTGTGCTCATGTGTTCCAGCATTGTATTTATATGTAACGATGTTAGATTTGATTGCTGGGATCGTGGTGTAATTTGTTGTACATGTATTAAAATTTATTTTATATCTTAAGACTCATTTTGTGTTCGGTCTACGCTATTTTTCGGTGTGTTTTCTATGTGGGTGTTTCCTCATGTGTCGATTCCTTAACTTTGTTCCGTAATTTTCATACTCACAAATAAAGAAGAGCTTTTAATGCCTTATTCCCCACTAAAAAATACCAACATTTGGATAATACAATACTTACAATGCATATATTTTAATTTTAAAAGTACAAACAGAAGCCGAAAATGATTTTTGGCAGTACTTCCAAAAATCATTATATTTACATCTACATTGCAGTGAAATGAGAACATACAGTCAGGCCTTAATTTGTGGTATTCAATATCATTTCTCATTTGTAGGGATATTAGTAATTAGTTAAGTGTCTTCAGCAGGTATGATTCCATCTGAACACATATAAGACATAAAAACTTTGTTTGCGGTATACTCGTGTTGTGTCTACTTGTATAGTGGAACTCTTGTCCTTTTTATTGTGCTATATCACTGATGCATGTCATCGAAATCAGTAAGCACCACACATTATACTAACAACGGATGAACCAGTCGTCCCATAATGCTGAGCGCTAAGCAGGAGCAGAAACTACCAGTTTGATAGACTATGATGTGTCTCGGCCAAAATACAGAACCCAGAGCCTTCCAAACAGGGGCGAGCCCAAATGTGAAGTGATTTCAAGAGAGGCACTTGGAAGAACAATGACTAGGAAAAAAAGAAAAGAAACGGTCCTAAATTTAGTCGCCTTTTACAACCATTCAATAGGGACAGCAAGTACAATTCTAACGCCCTATCTGCAGGACAAAAGGCATAAACACAAGAATTTTACAACGCATAAATTCTGTGTTGTAACTTATGTTTATAAGACATATAAACATGTTTGTCTGTTCATTTGAATAATTCCCACAGCTGAATTCATTGGATTTCAATGAATTACTGGAGAAAAAATCAACATGTCAAAAGTTTCATCCAGTTTTTGGCACATATAACTAACGCTTTCGAGAAGCAATTGTGAACATAAGTATGCTGTGGTTATAAGTCATCATTAAACAGCGAAATAATGACTTCGTGACTTGTTTTTCGCACATGTTTTTAAACAAACATGCTTTCGAGTAGATATATTTTTGTACGTGAACCGTATATGAATAAATAGGCCTCCAATTTTGTTTTATTTTGCATTTAAGAATATCAGATGACGTGTGTACGGTAGCTTTGGTTTTGGTATATTATATTTAACGTCCTATCAACAGCCAGAGTACAAACTCTCTATATCGAATTAATATATATTTTTCAACTCGTCCACTTTGCATCCAATCTTATGTACAATGTAGAATGCTCAAAAACGATCATTCTCGTTTTTGTTTCATACAAAAGATAATAGATCCACTATACAAGAGGACATTACATGAATATACCGCAGTCTCCCAAAACACGCACCATACACGTCATACCCACAACACACCACATACATGGGATGCCGTCCTTACATGACCCTGGCTATTAATAGGACGTTAAAATAATCAAACAAATTGTTTCATGGAATGAACCGCTCAATTTTAGAAATACAAGTATACATTTGTTCTGTAACGAAATGGAAAACACACATTCCGGTGTATGAATTGGGCTAAATCTGGTTACAGATCCTTACCATCACTACATTTGATTTGAGGCCTCTAGTGACAACCTTGTATTGTAAGATACTAACCGTGTATTCCGTTTACCCTGCAACCATTATGATATTGAAAACTGATTGAACGAAATGGCTATAAATATCTGTATTTTAATCAGATATGTTGGGTTTGGGCTATTTTTGGTCCCAAAATAAGTTTGATAATTGGTCAATCCCTGATTCAGTTACAACAATACCTTCCGCTAGCATTCCAGCTCTAGTTGCCAAGATAGTCATCCGAAATTCGCATCAATTAATCGAATTTAATCATTTTATCATTTTATGCCTATTTTTTGGTAATTATTCTATTAACAAGTGATCCCAGAGGGATCTTGACGCCCACCAAAGATGTTTACTTGTTTGTTTGATTATTTTAACGTCCTATTAACAGCAAGGGTCATGTAAGGTCGGCCTCAAATGTATGCAGTGTGTAGCGTGTCTGAAGTGCGAGGTGTGTGTTTTTGGAGACTGTGGTATGTTCGTGTTGTGTCTTCTTGTATAGTTAAATTATTGCCCCTTTTATAGTGATATATCACTGAAGCATGCCGCCGGAGACACCAAGCAACATACCCCACCCGATCACATTATACTGACAACGGGCGAACCAGTCATCCCACTCCCTGTATGCTGAACGCAAAGCAGAAGCAGAAACTACCACTTTTATAGACTTTGGTGTGTCTCGGCCACGGCTCAACTCAGGGCCAAAAGTAAGGCGGTACCAAGGGAGGCATTAGGAAACATAAAGTCGGTTAGGAATAAGAAAAGATAATATCCTAAATTTAGTCGCCTTTTACGATCATGCAATAAGGGCAGCAGTTACAATTTAACGCCCTTCCTGCAGGGCCCGCTAAAAGATGATCTATAGTCTGACAATGGAAAAGGGGATCTTTTCTCTGCTTTTCAAATTTTTACTACCTATTACTCCATATGAAATGTGAGAAAGATCCTTCCAGTACTTTCTGAGATACATAACAGTAACAAACTTCAATTATCAATATCCAAGATGGCCACCGATCGGTCCGACAATGCAATATACCGTAGACCCCTAGGGGAACATGCACATGAAATTTGAGACAGATCCCTTTAGTACTTTCTAAGTAATAGATGTAATAAACTTCAATTGTGAAAATCCAAGATGGCGTCCTTTCGGCCATCTTGTTCACCGTTTGGTACCAAAATGCAGTATGCACAACTAAGGACCTAGGAGAACCTGCACATGAAATTTGATACAGATCCCTTCATTACTTTCTGAGAAATAGCGGTAACAAACTTCAATTGTCAAAATCCAAAACGGTGGCTTGTTGACCATCTTGTTGTCTGATCTGTTCCAAAATGCAATATGCACAACTAAGGCCCCAGGGGAACCTAAATGTGAAATTTGAGAGAGATCCCTTCTGCACTTTCTGAGAAATAACGGTAACAAACTTTAATTATCAAAATCCAAGATGGCTGCCCGGCGGCCATTTTGATGACCGATTGGTCCCAAAATGCAAGATGCACCACTAGGGCCATAGGGGAACCTACTTAAAAATTTTGAGAAAAATCCCTTCATCCCTTTCTGAGGAATAGTGGTAACAAGAAATGTTAACGGACGGACCACGGACGAAAAGCGATTTGAAAAATAGCAAGAAATTGCCAATATTAAGGATACATGAATTGTCACATTTGTATACGTTTTTGCATGTTTCGGATGGATGCTAAAGCATATCTATCAGGAAAGTAAGCGATGTCTGAAATTATAAAATTACCTCAATAAAGAACAGGTTTAAAAATTTAACAGATTTGGGATTAAAAAAGGGCACAAACCATAGTCCTTTGTATCTAAATGTAATATTTCGTTGGGGTGTAGGGCCGAGGTTGTAAATAGAAACATTCCTTACAGGTATATGTCTATCGATAACTGAGAGATCGCGAGAGAAGTACGTGATATGTATGTCGTCATGTATAATATCTAATGATGCATTTGTATAGTCTATTGTAATATCAGATAAAACTCGCGGTATAACGGTCGTTATAGTTCGTTACAAGTCAGCATAGTGCAGCACGTGCCTATTGTCTGCATGACAACATGTAAGGTCACATATACCGACGGTCCCACGACCTCGGATTCTCACGCTCTACTGACACAGTGTCACCCAGGACAAACTCGATACATCGGTTCTGCATACCAACGGGAAGTGGTTTCAGTTACTTCCGGTATGCCTCGGTTTCGGGTGTTTCAAGACGAGATTCATGAACCCCCACAGACAGGGCTGCATGACACTTGTCTTCTAGAGCTCTCACATGGGTCATAGAAATTCTATAGCATGGGGTCATCTCTTTGACCTCAACTACAACGACACGAAGACTCACACAGAAATGCATGTTACTGTGCTGTAGAGCTGGTTTACACAGTAGATACGTGTACTAAACCAATCTTACTCAAGTGAAGCTGATAAACTTAAGAAAGATGGGTGGAGCTCACATAAATTGTTGATTTTTTTATGGACAGTTGCAAATATTTAACGACGAATAAACTTACGGACGTGTCGGGAAAAAAATGTTTGTTACTTTAGTCTTGGCTTAATTTATTTGTTTGTTTGTTTGTTTGTTTGTTTGTGTGTTTGATTAATTAACGTCCTATTAACAGCTATGGTCGTGTAAGGACGGCTTTCCATGTATGCGGTGTGTTGCTTAATTTGAAAATGATTATTCCGTCGTGAAACTTGTGGAACATATCATAACCAAGTAGTTATATTGCAACAATTGTTTAGGTCTTAAATTATCCCCAATACTGTCGATAACGAAGAACGGCTTGTGAATTAAAAACAATAAAATGAACTGACCCATTGCAGGATCGTAAAAGACGACCAAATGTAGGATCTTATTGTTTTCTAACTTACGTTCTTCCTAACGTCTCCCTTGACAACACCTTACTTTTGGCCTAGCCCCTGTGAGGAAGGCTTTTGGTTGTCCCCTGGATGAGACAAACCATAGTCTATATAAGTGGTAGTTTCTGCTCCTGTTGTGCTCAGCATTAAGGGAGTGTGTGAACTGGTGGTTTACCCATTGCCAGTATAGTGTGAACAGTTTGAGAGTCCTTTTCGGTGTCTCTGGTGAAAAGATTCGGTGAGACGACACTACAAAGTAAAAGTTATACTGTTACAAGACGACACAGTACGAATGTACTGCAGCCTTCCAATACCTAGCAGGCATTCACATCCGCCCGCGTGTATGGCGTAAGAATTGTACCTGCTGCATCTAGCATGATCGTAAAAGGCGACTTAAAGTGTACACGGAATGGTTTGGTATATAAGGCTTGATAAATGCGTCTTTGGATAAAATTTAGAATGGAGAAAGTACGAGTTTCATAGCGATTACGGTATTAGAGATAATGCGACTTTTCTCTAAAACACACATATAATACAGTACACTCGACGACTTGTTGGTATTTCGCCCAAGTTCATTCATTAGTGTCTTTAATTGAAAATTTAATTCATGCACGGGTCAGACGAAAACAATGAGACTGAAGATGTCTATGTGACAAGTCTAATCCAAGTAGCAGATATCAAGTACAGAACAAAAGCAGAACTGTCATTCCGAATAGCCAATGTCGTGGTGCGTTAATCTCTACACCTGTACTGCAGTAACTAAACCGCGTGGTCAACCGAGACTAAAGAGGGGGCTACCCAGATTACGTAAGAAAGATGTTTAGTGACCTGTCACGCTTTGTTGATTAGCTCGCGTCAGCTGTCAAAAGTAAGATCACAGGTAAGTTAGCGATGGACCATCATGTAATTGTTGTATAATGTAATATTTGTTTACACTTAAAAATCCCTGGTTTACAGTAAAATATACCGTTCTAACATAACATATAACAAGTGTATCAATTACTAGATGTACAGTATATATTTCAGAAAGACTCATTATACATTTGTCTGGTTTATATGTTCTGGTTACACGTAAATGTATTTTTATAACAAAAACTACAAAATTATTTACAAATGGCATGTCGAGAAAGAACAATGCAAATATAATGCTCAATGTCAGAATTTTGATATTTCTGATAGTTGCTAGATTTCGGATATCCATTTTTTACTCCCCTCCCAATTTATGTCTTTGATATCTACGTGTATTGAACTATGAAATACATTTAAAACATTTTCTTTTCGTTATGTTGGTTCTTGAAATCAGAAACATATATACATATATATTTCTGTTGAAATCCATAGGCCTAGAGAGAATTTTTATTTATACAGAAACATATTCAAATGAGTAATTATATAACCATCATTTTTCTAATTCGTCTCTTTTTAGATCACATTATGAAAATGAAATGTTCCCGAGGTTTGATAATTTAGAAAGTTGTTAAAACAGAGATAAGATCTCTAGTTAAATGTACCAGAAACATAAATAACGTATACATGTTTCCGCTTATCTACATATGTATTTAGCCTGATTTCAGTTGTAATGTTTCTTATTATATATATAATTAAATCGTCAATATAACTGTATACTGTGTATATATTTGTAAAATTCTCGTAACCCCATTTCAGGAATTCATATATGTCCCCCTTTTTGCTATAACCCCACTACCAAACACCTCACTGCCGTTGTCCTCGTGACGTCACATCCGGTTATCCCTCAAATCAGCGTGAGCGGCCGATTCCCTGATTAGCAGTCAATATACAGGTAAAAATCGAGCAATTCGGAGGGCTGTATCTCGGTACTGAAGCGGCCGATTTTGATGCGGTTTTCAACATTCTTGTCAAGAGATAAAACAGAATAACATATCTAAATATTATTTTCCGTTCCGTGTACACTATAATTTAGGATCTTATCTTTTCTGTCTTCCTGCTTTACTTTTTCATTCCTAAAGTCTCCCTTGACACCGCCTTACTTTTGGCTTTTTGTTGAGCGCTCGCCCCTTTGAGGAAGCCTATACACACATTTTACCAACATGGGTTTTTTTCTGGCATTTACAGTAAAACCAACTCAACTAACGCCTATTAGAATTAGTTTGGTTCCGATGTTTTCTTAGAGTGAATTTTACCTCTCATTGATGTGATATAGGCCTACATCTTATATATCCATGGTTTTTTTTCGAGAAGAAATGCTTTAGCTCTCGTCATAATTAATTTTTAGTGGAAATTCGGCAAAAAAAAACAATCATGTAAGTTTACCTAAAACATTATCACGAAAATTACAAGAAATCCCAGAGGGATCATGGCGCCTATCAAAGAATGATCTAGCTATGTCTAACAATGAAAGAGAGATTTTTTTTTGCTTTTCAAACTTTTTCAAACATACTACACATAAAATTTGAGACAGCTCCCTTCAGAACTTTTTAAGAAATAGCGGTAACAAACTTCAATTGTCAAAATCCAAGATGGCGGCCAGTCGGCCATCTTGTTGATCGATCGGTCCCAAAATGCAATATGCACAACAAGACCCCTAGAGGAACCTACATGTGCAATTTGAGAAGAATCCCTTCAGCACTTTCTGAAAAATAGCGATAACAAACTTACATTGTCAAAATTCAAGATTGCGGCCTGTCGGCCATCTTGTTAACCGATTGGTCCCAAAATGCAATATGCACAACTAGACCCCTAGGGGATCCTAAATGTGAAATTTGAGAGTGACCCATTCTAACCTTTCTGAGAAATAGCGGTAACAAACTTTTACTATCAAAATCCAAGATGGCTGCCTGGCGGCCATTTTTTCGACCGATTGCTCCCAAAATGCACAACTAGGGTCTTAGGGGAACCTACATATGAAGTTTGAGAAAGATCCCTTCAGTGTTTTCTGAGAAATAGCGGTAACAAGAATTGTTAACGGACGAAAGGACGGATGGACCACGGCCCACGGACGAAAAGCGATTTGAATAGCCAACCATCGAACCACGATTTCTCAAGATAAAACATTTCCAGCACCATTACAGCCTCAATTTTTCGTTTATGAATTTCAGTTTTAATATGAATAACAATGTTTAATCGATATATATTTAGCATGAAATAGCAATGTAAGTTTGGTGGGGGTTATAAGTGTTGTTATTTTTTAAACTAATAAAATAAATTTATTCATAACTTCAATTTTCAGAAAAGGGATATAATCAAATCACAGTCATTCAAATGCTTAGAGCTTGGGATAACTTATGCGTCTGCACGAAAAAAATCGCAAACTGTCACCTTACTATGAGATTGCATTCTTAATTAAGCAAAAAAAAAAAGTGATAATGCAAAAAAAAAAAAAAAAAAAAACAACTAAGATCTAGTTAAAACAAAAAATTGTTTCTTTTAACTGAAGTTGAAATATTGTAAGTTAAAGCTAAAAATCTTTTGAACTTAAACAACTTGATATAAATTATATTATGCATTTAAGATCAAAACGGCTTGTCATATTAAAAGTTAGTAAGAAGAGAAAAGATGATTAAGATCCTAAATTTACTCGCCTCTAACATTCAACAGGTACACTTTCACTAGCACACATGAACAGCCGTCATTAAATGAATGATGTTGCTATCCCAAATTTGTATCCAGATTTTTCGCCCCGAATTCGGTTTTTCCTCAGGCAGTTCGACCCCACTAGCCACGGTTAGCTCCAACGAAAAAAGTTTAATAGACATTGCCAGGTTTTGGGACGAAACGCCTGTTATATATGTTTCTATTGGAAAGCTTACAGGTATACGATGTAAGAGCATGGCCATCGCTCTAATTAAGTACGTAGCTCATTTTATCATTAGGCCTAATATAACCATCTTAAACTTGTTAACTCAACTAGATATTATATCGCAGACTTATATTATAACTACTACTAGGCCTATTTTAAGACTTTGAAGGTCACGTGATTCGTACGACGAAGTCATGTGACCAGCTATCTAGGTTATTTATAGCCAGATACTAGCCATAATAAATCCGTTTATTTTTGGCGTAAAAGGACAGAAGGGTAAAATATGTGTTCTTTTGAGTTTTATTATACATTTTTGGTATAAACTAGCATTAGAACGTTACTTAAAACGAAGCGAGAGGTCTATTCCCAGAATTTTTTTTTAGCGAAGCGTCGACGCATAGGTCCAATATGGCGTCCTCGTATGGGCACTGGAGTGTGTAGGCCTTTGTTAGCTTCGGGTGATATTGTAAGCTATGCCTAACATATTCATCGTTTTTTCATCGTGAAGATACATGCTAGGCTACAATGAAACCGGTACGAGTTTACCTGACAATGTAGATACAAATGTGTGTTCTGTGTGTGCTCCAAATTTGAAACGTAGACTCGAGCTAGAGATATCATTTCTACCCTAGGTCTGATCTCTAGATCTTGCCAGGTGTAGATAACACCGATATATAGCAACATATCAATACAATTTATGTAGTTTATACAAATAAATGATAATCTTAATATTACATTGGCATATGTGTATTAAGTATAATATTAAAGCTCGTGGAAAAATAACAAAAATGACATTAGTTTTGTGAAATTATACAAAATAAATGCCCCGGGTGAGGATCGAACTCACGACCTTCAGATCGCTCTGTATATGTGTGATTATGAGACTGACGCGCTACCTACTGCGCTACCGAGGCATATGAGCAACGAGAAACAAATTGCATTTAGGTTCCACGAAACGCTACCATCATGTGCAGGCATATGTACATTGTATACAAGACACGTGTACATGTCCATGCTTATAAATTGATCACTTTATTAGTAAAATTAGGAAATGTCTGAAATATTAAAATTAATGAGGACGATATGATTTCAGCAAATTTAATCAGTACAAAAACCAGACATGAAAGTAATGTTTGTATAACAATGAGATAATTGACAAGTGAATAATATAATACAGACTTTATAATATTACTGAATGAGATTATATAGGCATATTGATATCTATAGAAATACATATATAAAAAGGACACAAAATTAATTATAAAATTTAAAAATATTATTTGTTGAAATATGGAATATCGATTAGTTACTATAAATATAATACACTTTTAATTAGTAAATGGAAAGCATCTGAGAAGAAATTATTGAATCCTTGTGAAATTACAAAAGCTTTCATACAATCTAATTAAAATCAGACGTGTAATTCCGCTCCCACTACGATACTCTACGTGTTGAAGCGTAACATATTGCCCAAAATAGCGAAAACAATATTTTCAAATCTTGATATTTTCAACTATTTTTCCTATCTGACAGAAATATTGTTTATCATCCACACTAACCATACTGAATTGTCTTTTTGTGTCGCCTGCAACGGAAGGTATCACAATGTCGGCGTCCGGGAAATGGTTTCCTTGCTATAACTTTAGTATTTATTGTCCGATTTCAACCAAATTTGGTATATTGCTTTATATCAATGAGATCTCGGATGACTTCGATAATTGTCAAATTCGTCATTATTGCAAGAGGTATGGGACTTTAAAATCATAAAATCTTCTGGCAACGTGATAATCAGACGGTAAATCTTGCATTATGAAAATTAACATTTTATTTTATTCAAATTGTTCAGAAGGTGATGATCAACACGTGTCGTATAAACGAGAAGAAATAACTTTTGCGACTACAAAATTATCGATCGCGTTTTACATTCTAAGTTTAAAGGCTCACTACCTTTCCTTTACAAAAATATGAAGTTTCTTAAAAAACATTAACAACATAAGGAAATAATATATTGGTGGCCAAAGATGAGGTTACAATACCAAACAAATGCAAGATTTCCTGCATGAACTTTGTTGACAGTGAAGACTCATTTCGCTGTTTTGCCGTCTGGCAATCTCGTTTTATATTCCAATTTTAAAAATCAAAACCCGTTTCGGAAAGGTAGTGGGCCTATTAAAAGCCGGTTCGGAATGGTAGTGGGCCTTTAATATCATCAAGACTAAAATTTTCTACTGTGTTAATGGTTTGTTTTCACACAAAACTTAATATCAACTAGAATGTTTATGATAATATGAACATGATTGAGAGGTACTAAGTCACTAACTTCTCTCCTACATGACTCTAACTATCACGTTTTTTTTTTTTTTTTTTTTTACTTTGCAAAGTTTCTAATTTACATTTTTAAATAATAATCATTTTTCGACTGTTGGTTGGACTATCCATTGCAGGCGACGTGCCTTTGTTACTTTACTGTATATTCATACACAGTTTGTATGATTAAATGTTTGTGGAAGCATTATATTGGCCAGTTTAATCAATCAACGTCGTGTGTAAGGGAAAGTTATCTCCCTTGATCCGGAGGGATAACGACTAATCCCCTTAGCCCGATACCGCGGGGGTGAAGCGTGGGAACCTTTTGTAGTGTTTACTTTGGGATCAGATTTAAATTATCAAACAAACCAAATCAGACGACAGACAAGTTGCTAACATAATCAGAACATATATTGAACTTTCGGGGAAAACGCAGATTTAGCTTCAGAGAAAATCCTTTCTATTAAGGCCCACTTCCTTTCCGGAGAAAAAAATAAAGGTTTCTTAAAAACATTAATATCATAAGAAAATACATATCAATGGCCTAAGATGAGGTAACAACACCAAACATATGCAAGATTTCCAGCGTAATATATGATAACTGTGGAGATTCATGTGCTGTCTTGCCGTCTGGCGCAGTGACAGTCAACTACCGCGCGGTATTTAGGTCAACGGCGGGAATCATAAGACGACCCGCGTTTAAAAAAACATACTTTTTACTTTAATTAAATTGTTCAGAAGATGATGATAAGTGTAGTATTAACGGTAAGTTAATAACTTTTGCGACTCTACAAAAGTATCGATCTCGTTTTACATTCCCATTTTGAAAATTAAAAGCCGTTTCGGAAAGGTAGTGGGCCTTTAAGCCAGACCCACAAAATTATCACTAAATAGTATCAAGCGATCTCTATGGATCTGCATATACTATCAACATTTTCACTCAAAATATATAATATTTCAAAGAAGTAGCTAAGCCTGGTTTCAACAATGCCTATGAGTACTTTGTATTTTATCAAATGTTCGAGGCAATTATACAACATATAAACTGTGGGGCGGTAGGACATACTTGTAAACTGTAATGCAGTTCATGACAGTTTCGTATTAGGACATTTGTAATAATATTTATTTGTTTTAATCTACTCCGATATAATTAATATCCTAACTTTAGGAGTAAAGTGTAAGACATTATTTTAAATATCACAGTCGTTTCTTTATTGTGATCCATTGCTTTAACGTATTTACTTGTATATCTTCTGCAAATCTTTCTTACTTCCTAATACCAGTAACTCTTGCTTCAGTTTATCAGCGACTATTGCACATCACATTTATTTTACATGTTTGTTCTTGTATGATTTGTATAATGTCATTTTGTGTGACTTGTATATTTACTTTTAGGCCTAAATTTGGAAGCACGTGAAGTTGGATATTTCTCCGCTCCGCACCCGACTGTAATAAAAATTTATCTTTGGACTACTCTTTTTCACAGACAACAAGAGCTATTTCCCCAATACACTAGCTGTAGAGCTGAAAAAAACCCGTTGCTTGTACCAGTCACTACGTTTGGATAGTTGTGTTGTATTAGTATACTTTGTTTGTTTGTTTGGGCCGTAAAACTAAAACAAACAAACGAAGTATACTAACACAACACAACTATCCAAAGGGGTGTAACTCGCATACGATCTATCTCACTGAGAAACACACAGTATTAGGTTAGGAACACTGTGAAAAAGACATTAAAAGTCCACGTACTTCTATATTTGTTGCAGATTGAATATGACAAATCCGTGTACACTGTACTAGTAGACAGAAACATATATACAAATATGTTTCTGCTGTATTCAATAAATAACTATCCACAATTAGATAGGGTTAAAAACATAGTTGGTGTTTATAGTTAAGAAGATGAGAGGGAGTTTTTGAAGCTGTCCAAAGTTTTGGCGGGGACAGTATCGGATGTGGGGTTGTTCCAGTGTTTTATAGTAAATATCCCGATTTTTCAAATAAAAAAATCACATGACTGTTAGCAGAGATTTAAATATCTCTGCTGTTAGGTACGTCAATTCATCAGTCCATCCACCAAATACAAAAAAAATGTATGAAAACATCCATATTGTTGAACTGGCCCCCTGTGAGACATTTTCCTGTACTGTGTTCTTCAGTGTGGAATAGCAAAGCCAAGATCGTGTTGGTTTCTAGATGGACGTGTCGGGGGATTAATCTATTATTAGAACCAATAGCGACTAAATAAGTTGTTTTGGATTTTGTACATCATGGATAGACGGGCATTTTTCCTTTGGGTTTGTAAACTAGGCGAATCAAAAATTTTCAACATGTCGCTAACACTAGACCTATTTCTATGTCGATTTATAGTAAAACTTGCACCTTTATATTGGACCATTTTCATATTCGAGATGAGGGGCCAAAACGGTACATGAGTAGGTCAACAGATGGTCTCACTAATGATTCAAATGCCTGTTCTTTTATGCATTTGGAGTTAATTTTAAGGTTTCGTCGTAAAAAGCTAAGAGTGTTGTTTGTCTTTTTACATATGTAAATCTGGTGGGTCCGTAACTATATAAACTGTAACTGATTCTCAGATCCCTGTGCTCAAAAGTTACTTGTCGCTTACTGACATGAGGATGGGATAAGGGAAATAACTCTGACTAAATCAAAATGGGTTCAATCTCGTTTCGCGCAAAAAAAAATAGTCCTAACTAGGTCGCATGAGCGTTTGATTAGAACGCAAGATTCACGTTAGAGAGCTCTTGTATGACCATGATCATTGTTTACTTCACGTCCAGGGTGAGGGGAACAACATCATACATGGTCGAAAGAATATTCATCATGATCTGAGACTCAGTTCAAAATTCCAGTGGTGGATTCCTAAATATCATGTGTGTATATTTATGTGTTGTCGACGTTTGCTAATGTTTATGTTCTACTGTAGGCCTGCACTGAGCATAAAATTTGAATTTCTGATAGGGTCGTCTTACACAGCCGACTGTCAACAGATTTTCATATTTTTATTAAAATGAAATACTTATGGACTGATTAAGCGTTTGATTTCAATATAAATCAATATGGTAATTAAAATCTGCTTGTGAGCACCCCATTCCGTTACATTATAGTAAGGCTATTTTAAGTATACACCACAGTCTATTTAAAGAATATGTTTACTCATACACACCATCATTTGATTTGGCAATTTGATGGCCTACCAAAAGTTAGATTTTGACATTAAGGTAATGTAAGTGTAAGATGTCTATATAAAATCAGGCAATTATTAAAATAACATGCCTGAAGTGGTTTTGAACAACAGCACCATTTTACAGAGATACACATACAAACTGTATCATCATCAATGATCATGCATATTTTTAAGGCAAAAATCGATATTTTATATACACTACACATGATTGGCATGTGATAATAAAAGATTGTTTTTTTTTAAATTGATATGGTTACACATTTTTCAAAATAGATACAGAAATTCTACATTGAACTACATATACATGCACTATGTAGTACCTATTTTTATGGCAATTTAAAAAAAAAGTATTAAAGAAAAATATCAAAAGAAACTATATCCATCTGCATCTGATGGTCAAATTCAACACAATGTCACAGAAAGCAGAACTGTGAGTTATCAAAAGACAAACACATTACTTTAATTCTTTTTATCGCCAGACCACCATACTTTCAAAACAGACAGTCATGTCGTTGACCATATTTGGCATTTCTCCAGATCAATATCCAACCATGTTATTGAGTCTGTGGTTTGTAATTATGGCTCACAGATCATCAACCTAGTGTAAATCCATAATCTATTTATTCATAGACCAAAAGTTGGCAACACGGCCTCTACATGTAATTATAATTGCTTGGTGCATGTAATACTCAGAAGTATATCATATACATGCATGTTATGAACTTTGAATTTAATTGTAATATAAAAGAAAGCCTTAGTCCATTATTTTGGTTTTTACCATGTTGTACACCTTGTTTATTATTTATCTATTCTATAGCTCAGTAACAGTCTAACACTTGTATTCTTCATCAAAACATCAAATTCAAATTGCATACTGATGGTAATATATACAGTAATAAATTTACCTAGTAGTGTACGTTAACAAATAAACAATAATGCTTTTTGTAGTTGTCTATGTTATAAATTGTTAATTAAGGAGTGAATCAATGAATTGTTATATACTCTCCGTTCATGTCCAGTGTGCTTTTATCCTACAGATTGTAGTTGTCTATGTTGTAAATTTTTAATTGAGGAGTGAATCAATGAATTGTTATATACTCTCCATTCATGTCCAGTGTGCTTTTATCCTAAATTTTTAATTGAGGAGTGAATCAATGAATTGTTATATACTCTCCATTCATGTCCAGTGTGCTTTTATCCTACAGATTGTAGTATATCAACTTGTGCCCTACAATGTCGGGGTCCTTATCAGTGGTGTCCTTTGAAGGGGAACTCAATGCCATCATACAAGAGGTAAATCATCAAATTTCCTAGAGTAAAGGTACCAGTAATATGATGGTGGGGCATTTTGTCTTATTTTTGGAAAATTATTGTGGATTGAAAGAATATTTTGAAGAGTAATTGATAACTTTTGGAATTTTGGTTTTAAGTTTGATAATTAAACTCCTAGGAGTAATTGGATAACTAATCATATAAAACACAAAAAGTCTAACTTCTAATTTTAGTCAAGAAAAATTATGAAGACATTTTCATGACTGCAAATGCCACAAAATATGTATTGTGTTACTCATGTCCTATTTAATATGGAGGTATATACATGCATATGTTTTACAGGTATTTCTAGTTATATAGTAATTACATTTAATATGTAATTATTCACACAATAGAAAATATAATGTACCATTCTTGTGCATTTTATGCACTGCCACTGTGATTATCATTTATTCATTAAATCAGTTTTTATTTTCAATTCAATTAGTACTTGGACTTTGGAGGATTTGATAGGACATTGTCAACTTACCAAAAAGAATGTGACCAAAAAAATAAACCTGTAGCATCACATAGCATCAAATCGAAATCCAACCAGAAACTACTGGCCATTCAGGTAAGTCATCATTATTTACTTCTCCACAGAAACCAATCTTACTTGATTTAAAAGATAATTTTACTGCTTAAACATGTCATTTTTAGTGAGAGCACTCACACTGTTGTTTTTGTTTTCGGATGTGGAGTCTGTGAACATCTGCTATGCCCAAATCCAACTGCACACATGATACCGGAAATCACTGTCAACGTTTAATAGATTTCGCAGTTATTTAGCAGCGATCTGGATTATATTTATTTTATTTCATCCTGGGTCCTAGCTGTACGTTGCACTATCGCTTACTATAAACCCCTGGGACCATGGGCTGCATTTGCTGCAGTTCTAGTAAATGTTTATAGAATTACCAAGCCATGAGAAAGAGAAACAGAATAAAAAACATTATACAATATCAGTCTGGGTGTCTGAGCTCTAGATCTGATGTACTCCCAGAGAGGCAATCAAGCATGACACAGCTCTAGATCTGATGTACTCCCAGAGAGGCAATCAAGCATGACACAGCTCTAGATCTGATGTACTCCCAGAGAGGCAATCAGATCTGATGTACTCCCAGAGAGGCAATCAAGCATGACACAGCTCTAGATCTGATGTACTCCCAGAGAGGCAATCAAGCATGACACAGCTCTAGATCTGATGTACTCCCAGAGAGGCAATCAAGCATGACACAGCTCTAGATCTGATGTACTCCCAGAGAGGCAATCAAGCATGACACAGCTCTAGATCTGATGTACTCCCAGAGAGGCAATCAAGCATGACACAGCTCTAGATCTGATGTACTCCCAGAGAGGCAATCAAGCATGACACAGCTCTAGATCTGATGTACTCCCAGAGAGGCAATCAAGCATGACACATGGTGTAAGTCACTACGTGCACAGAGACAGGACAATGCTGTATAGCGGACAGCTATTTTTAACAGTGAAACAAGTCTATCGTATCAATATCAGTAAAACAATAAAGAAACTTCTATATAAACATTTATAGTTCTGATGAATTAAAGTATTCATTACAATACATTACGAAGGACATAACCATCTTGCAATAGTCCCAAGGGTTAATGAGCGATAGTGTGACGTACACCTGTTGCTGAGAATGGTTACAAGTAGGCTTGTAGGTATATATCTCTGGGTTATTTCTTTATTATTTGTTACTTTTTTGTACATGCAAACCACCACAGAGTAGGGTCTTATAGATCCAAATTGTACCGGAAATTAGGGTACATATATATATGTATAAGGAAATAGTTAGCGAGCACTTTATGTCTAACAGACATATTTCTAGTTTCATAAAAAAAAATTTATCGTAATAAGTTTCATTTTAAATTTAGACTCTTAAGTATTGATTAATGAATGAGAATTTTATTTTGTGTTTTAGAATGATCTGATGCAGCAGTTCCACAAAGGAAAACGAGACAGATGCTTCAAACTGTGGAATGAAAATCTTCCCCCGGGAGTTAGAGACTCTGATGCAGTCGCCAAGAAACTTGAATTTTACCTCAACATCTACTTTGCTATATATCCCATTAAGTTTGCCCGCGGCCAGGTGAGATTCTGTACACATCAGACTGATGGACCAGTGGTTGGAATCCCAACTGTTGTCGTTCTACTTATTACAATAGAATCTGTTGTAAATAAGTTCCTGTATGTTGCTGTGTAGGTGCATGAGAAGTTGATTTTAAGCTGTTAGCAACAATGTCACAGTACTGCTATGTTCCTTTAGGAGTTAAAAGTTATGGTCTTACCAGACTGGTAAAATAAACAAGATTTTGGAATTACTGGAGTATGATGAGTGTAAAACACCATGGGAATGGTAAATGGGAAATTGCGTAATTTTTACTGGAAATTGATAGTTTTATATTTAATGTACAGAAAAGATAACTACTGTATGACAGATCTATATATTGTGCTATTAATTAAACAGAGAGAAACTGACCATTGTATATGACAGATTTTGCTGACTATGAATCTACATATGTATATATTGTGTTATTAAACAGAGAGAAACTGACCATTGTATGACAGATTTTGCTGACCGCTGTATGACAGATTTTGCTGACTATAGATCTATATATTGTGTTATTAATTAAACAGAGAGAAACTGACCGCTGTATGACAGATTTTGCTGACTATAGATCTATATATTGTGTTATTAAACAGAGAGAAACTGACCGCTGTATGACAGATTTTGTTGACTATAGATCTATATATTGTGTTATTAAACAGAGAGAAACTGACCGCTGTATGACAGATTTTGCTGACTATAGATCTATATATTGTGTTATTAATTAAACAGAGAGAAACTGACCCCACTGCTGTATGACAGATTTTGTTGACTATAGATCTATATATATTGTGTTATTAAACAGAGAGAAACTGACCGCTGTATGACAGATTTTGTTGACTATAGATCTATATATTGTGTTATTAAACAGAGAGAAACTGACCGCTGTATGACAGATTTTGTTGACTATAGATCTATATATTGTGTTATTAAACAGAGAGAAACTGACCGCTGTATGACAGATTTTGCTGACTATAGATCTATATATTGTGTTATTAATTAAACAGAGAGAAACTGACCGCTGTATGACAGATTTTGCTGACTATAGATCTATATATTGTGTTATTAAACAGAGAGAAACTGACCGCTGTATGACAGATTTTGCTGACTATAGATCTATATATATGTGTTATTAAACAGAGAGAAACCTGACAGATTTTGTTGACTATAGATCTATATATTGTGTTATTAAACAGAGAGAAACTTTTGTTGTTGACTATAGATCTATATATTGTGTTATTATTAAACAGAGAGAAACTGACCGCTGTATGACAGATTTTGCTGACTATAGATCTATATGTATTGTGTTATTAAACAGAGAGAAACTGACCGCTGTATGACAGATTTTGTTGACTATAGATCTATATATTGTGTTATTAAACAGAGAGAAGCTGACCGCTGTATATGACAGATTTTGTTGACTATAGATCTATATATTGTGTTATTAAACAGAGAGAAACTGACCACTGTATGACAGATTTTGTTGACTATAGATCTATATATTGTGTTATTAAACAGAGAGAAACTGACCGTTGTATGACAGATTTTGCTGACTATAGATCTATATATTGTGTTATTAAACAGAGAGAGAAACTGACCGCTGTATGACAGATTTTGCTGACTATAGATCTATATATTGTGTTATTAAACAGAGAGAAACTGACCGCTGTATGACAGATTTTGCTGACTATAGATCTATATATTGTGTTATTAAACAGAGAGAAACTGACCGCTGTATGACAGATTTTGCTGACTATAGATCTATATATTGTGTTATTAAACAGAGAGAAACTGACCGCTGTATGACAGATTTTGTTGACTATAGATCTATATATTGTGTTATTAAACAGAGAGAAACTGACCGCTGTATGACAGATTTTGCTGACTATAGATCTATATATTGTGTTATTATTTTGCAATTCAGAGAGAGAGAAACTGACATGACGTTGTATATTACAGATTTGCTTGACTATAGATCTATATATTGTGTTATTAAACAGAGAGAAACTGACCGCTGTATGACAGATTTTGCTGACTATAGATCTATATATTGTGTTATTAAACAGAGAGAAACTGACCGCTGTATGACAGATTTTGTTGACTATAGATCTATATATTGTGTTATTAAACAGAGAGAAACTGACCACTGTATATGACAGATTTTGCTGACTATAGATCTATATATTGTGTTATTAAACAGAGAGAAGCTGACCGCTGTATGACAGATTTTGCTGACTATAGATCTATATATTGTGTTATTAAACAGAGAGAAACTGACCGTTGTATGACAGATTTTGTTGACTATAGATCTATATATTGTGTTATTAAACAGAGAGAAACTGACCGCTGTATGACAGATTTTGTGACTATAGATCTATATATTGTGTTATTAAACAGAGAGAAGCTGACCGCTGTATGACAGATTTTGCTGACTATAGATCTATATATTGTGTTATTAATTCAAACAGAGAGAAACTGACCGCTGTATGACAGATTTTGCTGACTATAGATTTATATATTGTGTTATTAAACAGAGAGAAACTGACCGCTGTATGACAGATTTTGCTGACTATAGATCTATATATTGTGTTATTAAACAGAGAGAAACTGACCGCTGTATGACAGATTTTGTTGCTGACTATAGATCTATATATTGTGTTATTAAACAGAGAGAAACTGACCGCTGTATGACAGATTTTGCTGACTATAGATCTATATATTGTGTTATTAAACAGAGAGAAACTGACCGCTGTATGACAGATTTTGCTGACTATAGATCTATATATTGTGTTATTAATTAAACAGAGAGAAACTGACCACTGTATGACAGATTTTTGCTGACTATAGATCTATATATTGTGTTTATTAAACAGAGAGAAAGCTGACCGCTGTATGACAGATTTTGCTGACTATAGATCTATATATTGTGTTATTAATTAAACAGAGAGAGAAACTGACCACTGTATATGACAGATTTTGTTGACTATAGATCTATATATTGTGTTATTAAACAGAGAGAAACTGACCGCTGATGACAGATTTTGGCTGACTATAGATCTAGATTTTTTGTATATCAGCTGACCACTGTATATGACATCTAAACAAGAAACTGACTGTATACATATTTTGTGTATAGATCTAAACATTAAACGAGAAAACTGACCACTGTATATGACATATTTTTTTTGACTATAGATCTATATATTGTGTTATTAAACAGAGAGAAAAACTGACCGCTGTATGACAGATTTTGCTGACTATAGATCTATATATTGTGTTATTATTAAAACAGAGAGAAACTGACCGCTGTATGACAGATTTTGTTGACTATAGATCTATATATTTGTGTTATTAAACAGAGAGAAACTGACCGCTATATGACAGATTTTGTTGACTATAGATCTATATATTGTGTTATTAAACAGAGAGAAGCTGACCGCTGTATGACAGATTTTGTTGACTATAGATCTATATATTGTGTTATTAAACAGAGAGAAACTGACCACTGTGTATGACAGATTTTGCTGACTATAGATCTATATATTGTGCTATTAATTAAACAGAGAGAAACTGACCACTGTATATGACAGATTTTGCTGACTATAGATCTATATATTGTGTTATTAAACAGAGAGAAACTGACCGCTGTGTATGACAGATTTTGTTGACTATAGATCTATATATTGTGTTATTAAACAGAGAGAAACTGACCGCTGTATGACATTTTTGACTAAGATCATATTTTGCTGACTATAGATCTATATATTGTTGTTATTAAACAGAGAGAAAACTGACCGCTGTACCGTTGTATATATGACATATTTGTGGTTTGACTGACTATAGATCTATATATTGTGTTATTAAACAGAGAGAAACTGACCGCTGTATGACAGATTTTGCTGACTATAGATCTATATATTGTGTTATTAAACAGAGAGAAACTGACCGCTGTATGACAGATTTTGCTGACTATAGATCTATATATTGTGTTATTAAAACAGAGAGAAACTGACCGCTGTATGACAGATTTTGCTGACTATAGATCTATATATATGTGTTATTAAACAGAGAGAAACTGACCACTGTATATGACAGATTTTGTGCTGACTATAGATCTATATATTGTGTTATTAAACAGAGAGAAACTGACCGCTGTATGACAGATTTTGCTGACTATAGATCTATATATTGTGTTATTAAACAGAGAGAAACTGACCGCTGTATGACATATTTTGCTGACTATAGATCTATATATTGTGTTATTAAACAGAGAGAAACTGACCGCTGTATGACAGATTTTGCTGACTATAGATCTATATATTGTGTTATTAAACAGAGAGAACTGGGGGGGGGACTGACCGCTGTATGACAGGATTTTGCTGAATACAATATATAGACTATAGATCTATATATTGTGTTATTAAACAGAGAGAAACTGACCGCTGTATGACAGATTTTTGCTGACTATAGATCTATATATTGTGTTTATTAAACAGAGAGAAACTGACCACTGTATATGACAGATTTGTTTGACTATAGATCTATATAATTGTGTTATTAAACAGAGAGAAACTGACCGCTGTATGATGACAGATTTTGCTGACTATAGATCTATATATTGTGTTATTAAACAGAGAGAAACTGACCGCTGTATGATGACAGATTTTGTTGACTATAGATCTATATATATATTGTGTTATTAAACAGAGAGAAACTGACCGCTGTATATGACAAGATTTTGCTGACTATAGATCTATATATATGTGTTATATTAAACAGAGAGAAACTGACCGCTGTATGACAGATTTTGTTGACTATAGATCTATATATTGTGTTATTAAACAGAGAGAAACTGACCGCTGTATGACAGATTTTGCTGACTATAGATCTATATATTGTGTTATTAAACAGAGAGAAACTGACCGCTGTATGACAGATTTTGCTGACTATAGATCTATATATTGTGTTATTAAACAGAGAGAAACTGACCGCTGTATGACAGATTTTGCTGACTATAGATCTATATATTGTGTTATTAAACAGAGAGAAACTGACCGTTGTATGACAGATTTTGTTGACTATAGATCTATATATTGTGTGTTATTAAACAGAGAGAAACTGACCGCTGTATGACAGATTTTGCTGACTATAGATCTATATATTTTGTGTTATTAAACAGAGAGAAACTGACCGTGTATATGACAGATTTTTGTTGACTATAGATCTATATATTGTGTTTATTAAACAGAGAGAAACTGACCCACAGCTGTTATGAACATATTGACTATAGATCTATATATTGTTGTTATTAAACAGAGAGAAACTGACATTGTATGATTGTGTTGACTATTATAATTGTGTTATTAAACAGAGAGAAACTGACCGCTGTATGACAGATTTTGCTGACTATAGATCTATATATTGTGTTATTAAACAGAGAGAAACTGACGCGCTGTATGACATGACAGATTTTGCTGACTATAGATCTATATATTGTGTATATTAAACAGAGAGAAACTGACCACTGTATATGACAGATTTTGCTGACTATAGATCTATATATTGTGTTATTAAACAGAGAGAAACTGACCGCTGTATGACAGATTTTGCTGACTATAGATCTATATATTGTGTTATTAAACAGAGAGAAACTGACCGCTGTATATGACAGATTTTGTGACAATAGATCTATATATTGTGTTATTAAAACAGAGAGAAAACTGACCACTGTAATATGACAGATTTTGCTGACTATAGATCTATATATTGTGTGTTATTAAACAGAGAGAAACTGACCGCTGTATGATTAAACAGAGAGAAACACCCTGATATTGACAATTTTTGACTATAGATCTATATATTGTGTTATTAAACAGAGAGAAACTCACCCACTGTATATGACAGATTTTGCTGACTATAGATCTATATATTGTGTTATTAAACAGAGAGAAACTCACCACTGTATATGACAGATTTTGCTGACTATAGATCTATATATTGTGTTTATTAAACAGAGAGAAACTCACCACTGTATATGACATATTTTGCTGACTATAGATCTATATATTGTGCTATTAATTAAACAGAGAGAAACTGACCACTGTATATGACAGATTTTGCTGACTATGAATCTATATATTGTGTTATTAAACAAGATAGAAACTGACCGCTGTATGACAGATTTTGTTGACTATAGATCTATATATTGTGTTATTGAAATAGAGAGATTAGAAACTGACCGTTGTATATGACAGATTTTGTTGACTATAGATCTATATTTTGTGTTATTTAACAGAGAGAAGCTGACCGTTGTATGACAGATTTTAAGAAGTATCTTGAGAACCGCGGAGCCTCATTAAGCCAGACGACAGAATTCCTGCCATTTTAATGCCCTGCCATATGTACCTAATGCCAAGAGTCATCCATCTTATAAAGAACTCTTCACAGTAAGGAGATATACTTCAATAATACTTAACTGTTTGATATATATTTTGATATATATGTGTTTTATATTATAAATGCCAGCTCGCAAGATGCCCTTAAGTGCATATGTAAAATATTGTTTTGTACCCGTATATATATTTTTAATGATGAAATAAAATATGTAATAAAAATATAAAATAAAATACCTTATAACGACATGACTGAAATTAATGTAAATTACTGGATACATGAAATATCTTCAGTAGAGAGTAGTTGAACTTCCTAAAGTATATATTAAACAATGTCAGGTAGGTATAATTTATTCATAAAAGTTAAACTTTAAGTAAAACTTTGTAAATTTTTCAGCAAAACAAAATGATGTTTAAATTTGACAATTGAATCAATATTCCTTTGTAAAATGTTTGCACATTTCATAATGACAATTAAAAGTTTATTTCACAAATTACTTATCTACATTAATTTAATGTTACTGTTCAGTACTTGTACTGATCTTAAGGTACTGAAAATGTGGTGTTTATCCCGACAGGATGCCTGGGTGAAAGATCTGGAGAATCGTCTGGAGAAATTCCTGACTTTAACCTTGAAATCAACACCACAACCCAAATTGTTTGATTTATATGTATCCTTATACTGCTAATGTAATAACTCATTTCTGAAGTGCCCTACCTTATTTGAGACCTCAAGTTCTCTGGTGATGAATTTAAATCTACTAAGGGCAGACTGAAAATATGAATACCAATTAAGTTTCTTTGGTTTAAAAATGTTTCTCTTTTGCAAAACGATTGTCATCTTACTTTTTAGGTGTTTTTGTTGACATTTAAGTCCAATAGTGCTCCCTGATTTTGTTTTCAAATAATGTTTATAGAAGGGTTGTCAAATTGATCGTAATTCACTAACAGGTTACTCGAAAAATCTTCCCACTGAGCAACAGATGAATTGGTAAACTGAATTACAATGTAAATAGCAGCAGTTTAAGAAGCTGTTACATGTATATACATTTACATGTATATACATAACAGTAATATCAATTTAAGGTATTAAACAAGTTTAACTAATGCCCATACGACCACCTTAAAATTAAAGACTATCTCACTAACAGACATTTATTAGTACCAATATTTCTAAATAGATGTTTTTGTATAATGGTAGGTAAATTCTGTATTAGTTAACCGTTAACAACCCTAGTTTATAGAAAAGTAGTTTGATGGTGAAAAGGCCTCAATGCCCTGGATAGACTTAAAAAAGTCAGGAGTCATCAGCGCTGACCATAGGTTTGAATACAGGGTTAATATGCTTTATTTCCAAATTGTTGTGAAGGAGTTGATGTTTCCTTGTATAGAGCTGTTCCTTAACCGTGTACAGCGTGGCAATAAGGATAGCGAGGATAGTGGTATGTATCTGTATAGTTCTTGTAACTTACATTCACTTAAGGTCAAGGTCAACTGTAACGGTAAATTAAGGTCAAGGTCACAATGAATGTGACAAGAATGAAGATAAATGGAGTAATGGAACCACTCTTTTCATTAAACAAATAAGGGATTTTAGATTGGTTTTCTGGGGGAGGCTGTAATGTTAAGTTTTTATATAATATCCAACATTTATATACCAATCATGAATGTTACAGTTTTCTTGTTTTGTTTATTGGCATTCAATTATAGCTGATGGCTAACACACCGACAAACATATAGGAGGCTAGAGATTAGCCTCAGACATATAGGAGGCTAGCGACTAACCTCAGACATATAGGAGGCTAGAGACTAGCCTCAGACATATAGGAGGCTAGAGACTATAGCCTCAGACATATAGGAGGCTAAAGACTAACCTCAGACATATAGAAGGCTAAAGACTAACCTCAGACATATAGGAGGCTAGAGATTAACCTCAGACATATAGGAGGCTAGAGATTAGCCTCAGACATATAGGAGGCTAGAGCCTAACCTCAGACATATAGGAGGCTAGAGATTAGCCTCAGACATATAGGAGGCTAGAGATTAACCTCAGACATATAGGAGGCTAGAGACTAACCTCAGACATATAGGAGGCTAGAGACTGTAGGAGGCTAGAGATTAACCTCAGACATATAGGAGGCTAGAGATTAGCCTCAGACATATAGGAGGCTAGAGACTAGCCTCAGACATATAGGAGGCTAGAGACTATAGCCTCAGACATATAGGAGGCTAGAGACTATAGCCTCAGACATATAGGAGGCTAAAGACTAAGATAACCTCAGACATATAGGAGGCTAGAGATTAACCTCAGACATATAGGAGGCTAGAGACTGTAGGAGGCTAGAGATTAACCTCAGACATATAGGAGGCTAGAGATTAGCCTCAGACATATAGGAGGCTAGAGCCTAACCTCAGACATATAGGAGGCTAGAGATTAGCCTCAGACATATAGGAGGCTAGAGATTAGCCTCAGACATATAGGAGGCTAGAGACTAACCTCAGACATATAGGAGGCTAGAGACTGTAGGAGGCTAGAGATTAACCTCAGACATATAGGAGGCTAGAGATTAGCCTCAGACATATAGGAGGCTAGAGATTAGCCTCAGACATATAGGAGGCTAGAGACTATAGCCTCAGACATATAGGAGGCTAGAGATTAGCCTCAGACATATAGGAAACTAGAGACTAGCCTCAGACATATAGGAGGCTAGAGATTAGCCTCAGACATATAGGAGGCTAGAGATTAGCCTCAGACATATAGGAGGCTAGAGGTTAGCCTCAGACATATAGGAGGCTAGAGACTAGCCTCAGACATATAGAACTAGAGATTAGCCTCAGACATATAGGAGACTAGAGACTTAGCCTCAGACATATAGGAGGCTAGAGATTAGCCTCAGAAATATAGGAGGCTAGAGATTAGCCTCAGATGTAATAGGATGCTAGAGAGACTAGCGTCAGATATATAGGAGGCTAGAGACTATAGCCTCAGACATATAGGAGGCTAGAGACTAGCGTCAGACATATAGGAGAATAGAGACTATAGCCTCAGACATATAGGAGGCTAGAGACTAGTCTCAGACATATAGAACTAGAGACTATAGCGTCAGACATATAGGAGACTAGAGACTAGCCTCAGACATATAGGAGGCTAGAGACTAACCTCAGACATATAGGAGCTAGGAGGACATAGAGGTAGAGCCCTCAGACATATAGGAGGCTAGAGATTAGCCTCAGACATATAGGAGAGACTAGAGGAGATTAGCCTCAGACATATAGGAGACAAGAGACTAGCCTCAGACATATAGAACTAGAGACTATAGCCTCAGACATATAGGAGGCTAGAGACTAGTCTCAGACATATAGGAGGCTAGAGACTAGCCTCAGACATATAGGAGGCTAGAGACTAGCCTCAGACATATAGGAGGCTAGAGATTAGCCTCAGACATATAGGAGACTAGAGACTAGCCTCAGACATATAAGAGGCTAGAGACTAACCTCAGACATATAGGAAACTAGAGACTAGCCTCAGACATAAAGGAGGCTAGAGATTAGCCTCAGACATATAGGAGGCTAGAGATTAGCCTCAGACATATAGGAGGCTAGAGGTTTAGCCTCAGACATATAGGAGGCTAGAGACTAGCCTCAGACATATAGAACTAGAGATTAGCCTCAGACATATAGAACTAGAGACTAGCCTCAGACATATAGGAGGCTAGAGATTAGCCTCAGAAATATAGGAGGCTAGAGATTAGCCTCAGACGTATAGGAGGCTAGAGACTAGCGTCAGATATATAGGAGGCTAGAGACTATAGCCTCAGACATATAGGAGGCTAGAGGACTAGCGTCAGACATATAGGAGAATAGAGACTATAGCCTCAGACATATAGGAGGCTAGAGACTAGCCTCAGACATATAGAACTAGAGACTATAGCCTCAGACATATAGGAGACTAGAGACTAGCCTCAGACATATAGGAGGCTAGAGACTAGTCTCAGACATATAGGAGGCTAGAGACTAGCCTCAGACATATAGGAGGCTAGAGATTAGCCTCAGACATATAGGAGACTAGAGATTAGCCTCAGACATATAGGAGACTAGAGACTAGCCTCAGACATATAGAACTAGAGACTATAGCCTCAGACATATAGGAGGCTAGAGACTAGTCTCAGACATATAGGAGGCTAGAGACTAGTCTCAGACATATAGGAGGCTAGAGACTAGCCTCAGACATATAGGAGGCTAGAGATTAGCCTCAGACATATAGGAGACTAGAGACTAGCCTCAGACATATAGGAGGCTAGAGACTAGCCTCAGACATATAGGAGGCTAGAGACTAGCCTCAGACATATAAGGAGGTACAGACTAGCCTCAGACATATAGGAGGCTAGAGATTAGCCTCAGACATATAGGAGGCTAGAGACTAGTCTCAGACATATAGGAGGCTAGAGATTAGCGTCAGACATATAGGAGGCTAGAGATTATAGCCTCAGACATATAGGAGGCTAGAGACTATAGCCTCAGACATATAGGAGGCTAGAGACTAGCCGTCAGACATATAGGAGATAGAGACTATAGCCTCAGACATATAGGAGGCTAGAGACTCTAGCCTCAGACATATAGAACTAGAGACTATAGCCTCAGACATATAGGAGACTAGAGACTAGCCTCAGACATATAGGAGGCTAGAGACTATAGCCTCAGACATATAGGAGACTAGAGACTAGCCTCAGACATATAGGAGGCTAGAGACTAGCCTCAGACATATAGGAGGCTAGAGACTAGCCTCAGACATATAGGAGGCTAGAGATTAGCCTCAGACATATAGGAGACTAAGAGACTAGCCTCAGACATATAGAACTAGAGACTATAGCCTCAGACATATAGGAGGCTAGAGACTAGTCTCAGACATATATAGGAGGCTAGAGACTAGCCTCAGGCATATAGGAGGCTAGAGATTAGCCTCAGACATATAGGAGGCTAGAGACTAGTCTCAGACATATAGGAGGCTAGAGATTAGCGTCAGACATATAGAACTAGAGACTAGTCTCAGACATATAGGAGGCTAGAGATTAGCCTCAGACATATAGGAGGCTAGAGACTAGCCTCAGACATATAGGAGGCTAGAGACTATAGCCTCAGACATATAGGAGGCTAGAGATTAGCCTCAGACATATAGGAGGCTAGAGACTAGCCTCAGACATATAGGAGGCTAGAGACTATAGCCTCAGACATATATAGGAGGCTAGAGACTAGCCTCAGACATATAGGAGGCAAGAGACTAGCCTCAGACATATAGGAGGCTAGAGAGAGATTAGCCTCAGACATATAGGAGGCTAGAGACTAGCCTCAGACATATAGGAGGCTAGAGACTAGCCTCAGACATATAGGAGGCTAGAGACTAGCCTCAGACATATAGGAGGCTAGAGATTAGCCTCAGACATATAGGAGGCTAGAGACTAGCCTCAGACATATAGGAGGCTAGAGATTAGCCTCAGACATATAGGAGGCTAGAGACTATAGCCTCAGACATATAGGAGGCTAGAGACTAGCCTCAGACATATAGGAGGCTAGAGACTATAGCCTCAGACATATAGGAGGCTAGAGACTAGCCTCAGACATATAGGAGGCTAGAGACTAGCCTCAGACATATAGGAGGCTAGAGACTAGCCTCAGACATATAGGAGGCTAGAGACTAGCCTCAGAACATATAGGAGGCTAGAGACTATAGCCTCAGACATATAGGAGGCTAGAGATTAGCCTCAGACATATAGGAGGCTAGAGACTAGCCTCAGACATATAGGAGGCTAGAGATTAGCCTCAGACATATAGGAGGCTAGAGACTAGCGTCAGACATATAGAGGCTAGAGACTAATACCTCAGACATATAGGAGAATAGAGACTATAGCCTCAGACATATAGGAGGCTAGAGACTAGTCTCAGACATATAGGAGGCTAGAGACTATAGCCTCAGACATATAGGAGGCTAGAGACTAGTCTCAGACATATAGGAGGCTAGAGACTATAGCCTCAGACATATAGGAGAGACTAGAGACATATAGGGGCTAGAGACTAGTCTCAGACATATAGGAGGCTAGAGACTAGCCTCAGACATATAGGAGGCTAGAGATTAGCGTCAGACATATAGGAGGCTAGAGATTATAGCCTCAGACATATAGGAGGCTAGAGACTAGCCTCAGACATATAGGAGGCTAGAGACTATAGCCTCAGACATATAGGAGACTAGAGACTAGCCTCAGACATATAGGAGGCTAGAGACTAAGCCTCAGACATATAGGAGGCTAGAGACTAGCCTCAGACATATAGGAGGCTAGAGACTAGCCTCAGACATATAGGAGGTTAGAGGTAGCCTCAGATATATAGGAGGCAAGAGACTAGCCTCAGACATATAGGAGGCTAGAGACTATAGCCTCAGACATATAGGAGGCTAAAGACTAGTCTCAGACATATAGGAGGCTAGAGATTAGCCTCAGACATATAGGACACTAGAGACTATAGCCTCAGACATATAGGAGGCTAGAGACTAGTCTCAGACATATAGGAGGCTAGAGACTATAACCTCAGACATATAGGAGGCTAGAGACTATAACCTCAGACATATAGGAGGCTAGAGACTATAGCCTCATACATAGACATCTTGGTAAAGTGAGGTAAACTCCTTAGGAAACTTGCTGCACCACAGATTGTCATAGCTCCTTTAGAAGAGTAAGATTCGCGCTAAAATAAAAACATGCTAGAGAGAATTGTACAGGTTAAAATGTTGATCCTTCTTTGTCAGAAAATTTCCAGCAGATTTCCCGCCTCCAACATCAACTTGTGGATTCAGAAAGAAAGGCAGTGTCTTACATTAAACGATACAATCATCAACAGGTACCAATAGCATACTATACACATATATGCATGGGCTTGGTATCATCTTACTAAAGCTATACAGATTCTAACACTCGACTAAAAGTCCTCAAACTGATTCTGTC
Organism: Argopecten irradians; assembly: GCF_041381155.1. Taxonomy (NCBI): domain Eukaryota; kingdom Metazoa; phylum Mollusca; class Bivalvia; order Pectinida; family Pectinidae; genus Argopecten; species Argopecten irradians. Next base: position 615,910 of record NC_091134.1, on the reverse strand, counting down.
AATATGGCCATTAATGACATTATAATGTTATTAGTATTCATTAAAACTCTTCGTGTATACATAGTAAATTGAATAATTGTAATGTAAGGTATTTATATGAAAGATAAATAAGCTAAGAAATCAAACTTTCTTGAGTAAATCTGATATTGTAAACATTCTTAATTGTGTTCTAAAACAATCTAGCGCAATGATTAATTCCCACAAACACCACAATGCCTATAAAAACAATGTGCAGAAATTAAATTAGCACAAGATATATTGTAACACATTATTTTTGGCAATGCTCTAAAATAAGGTAACCACAAAATTGTGTAGGTTTACAGTTTCTACTAGTACATTGTACCAACAGGGTTTCTTAAAGATAATTTTAGTGTACAAGGGAGATAATTACAAATACATAAGGGAGATAACTTCAATTGTAAAAGGGAAAAACTTCCTTAACCCAAACCCTTTGCCTTTGGTCTTTTTGGAGATATTGGAGGATCTTATAAGATTGAGGATTTTTGTCGATCTGACACTGTTTACTTTCTATTGCTGGGTGGTAACATGATTGATGGTGTGCCATGGCCTAACCTTATTAATAAAGTCCACACTTGATGTCTATAGATATTAACGTTTCTGTCTTTTTTAACACCAGCTAAGTCAACATTGGTGAGTAATTGTTACCGTGGCAACCTAATGTTGAAATGTTAGATCAGTTTGTAGTTACCAGGTTCAAGTTTTATCCATTTTTTTACCTCTTTCCAAATGATAGGGTAATTTGTTTGTCTCAGTGTGGCTTCTTAGATTTTTTATGAAAATTAATTTATATATTTTTTGAAATGTTCAATCAATCTTAATTTGTAAGTTTACATTTTAACATCTAATTGTTGTGAATTTTTGTAATATCTAAATGGCTGTTATTTCCAAGGTTATCAATCATTATTTTTGTTTCTGCCCATCAGTTCAACAAAAACTGGTTTCTATTTTACCTGTTATGTATATTTTGTCTTCCAATTCATTTGAATACTTATTTGGGTAAAACAGCCATTCAGAGTTGAGTTTGTGGTTTCCTATGTAAATAGACATTGATAGAAACTTGATGTGAGTATTTTGTACAGAATGCTGTGACGCTGTTGTTACTCTGAAACTTTATATCATTTCATCAAGTGTTAGAAGGAAAGTCGTTGTCTGAGACTAGGAAGAAATCCTGATGCTCTACTGTTGCCCAGATGTGGGCTATAAACCTAAAAAAGATAGTGATGATCTTCTTTAAAGCTGACTACAGTCAAACCTGTCAAAACAACCACCTAAATACTCTAACGGTCACCTATCTTACACGGCCAATGGTCACTAAAATAGTGTCCCAATTACGATCGTTGTCTGACAAACAGCCGTCTGGATTTTTACGATAATGATTGAAACTACGGTTTACATACTGTGCATGTTTGTATAACTACTTGGCAGTATACACATATGTAATCATGTACATGTAGATTTTAACCTATAAAGCATTAAATCTCTTTATTAATTATATGATTTGATTGTATCTGGTTTAAGCAGCCATTTTGAGTGGTTGTTTAATACAGATTTGACTAGTTTGGTATCACATATTATTTAATAACACAGTATCCATGACAACACCAGAATCATGTTATAGCCCTGTGGATTCCATTATTGTGTGATTGTGATAATGATCTGTACACAATCCTCTGTTACATGTTTCTTTGTGACTGTACCAGTTTTCTTTGTGGTCATTAAATTAGTTGCCTTTATTTTATTGGATGTTAATTAACTGTTTATAATCCACAGTGAAACGCGTTTGCGGCGGATATTGTTTTGGCCTCCGTCCGTCTGTCCGAGATGCTTTTGCGGGCTAAAACTCAAAAACTGTACAACACAGCTACTTGAAACTTTTTTATATATATCAGACAAGTGTCCTAGTTGTGCCTTTTGCTATTGCAGACCTTCCAATTTAAAAAAAAAAAATTTCGTTACCATGGACACTTAGTCAAAAATACCAAATTACTGTTACTTTTTGTTACCAGGCTATAACTCCAGATCCTTTCAATGCAGCCACATGAAACTTTCTGTATATATCAGACAAGTGCCCTAGTTGTTGTGACCTTGAATTTTTGGATTTTTTTCTGTTACCATGGAAACTCTTGTCAGAAATACCAAATTACAGTTTCTTGCTGATACCTGCTGTTTTTTCAGTTTTTACAATACTTGCATACATTTAAAGTTATAGTTCAATCATTTGACTTTTTTATTTATCTTTTTGACTTATTATGAAAAATTTAGAAAAGTATTTGGGGGGAAAATATACATTGTAAAAATAGTGATAATTGTGTGATTGATATAGTGAAATTATTTCTCTCTTGATGAAGTAAGATTAATTTTATTTTAGTAACTGTACATTAATACAGTATGATAATGTATTACATGTATAGTTGCCAAAGAAATGATGAGATTGATTAGTTTGAAAGAAAGGAATAATATATGCTTTTAATTGCAACGTGAAATGCCTTTCCAGATAAATTTGTCTATGTGATTAAATGGTTTGTGACAAATGGAGAATTCTATGAGTAAACACTAGCTCTGGTAACAGCCTCACTATGCTCAGTATCTGATGGTTTGTGATTACAGACAGACTACCACAATCTGATAGGCATCACAGCGGACTTGGTGGAAGCTCTGGAGCTAACAGTCACTGGAAAACCGGTTTGTACAAATTCTAAAATGTAGTGGAACCCATTTTCTCCCATATAATATTCTTCACATGTCCTTCCAACAAATTGCTTGACATCATCAATGCATGTGAATCTATCACTGCACATATTGTCGATAAGTCATCAATTCTGATAAATACTTGACAGGTCCGTCATGGTGGTACTGTGAAAACCCTTTAAAGATAATTTTCACCGTTGTGAAAGGTTTTGGCTAATCAGCACTCATCAAGCTCTGTACTGATAAAGTGATATGAACAGTCAAAATCTTTCACTTGGGTTGAGATGTCCCTTCTGAGAAAACAAATTTTTTGTAAGATTCAAGTTCCAAATATCAATGACATGTACCAATTTAATAACAGCTTTTTTATGTACTGAGTCAAATGGGGGGGGGGGATAATTTATTGCCATATGAATGTTGATTTGTTCCTATACAAATGTTATGATTAATAGATTATCTATCCCCCGCTTTCTCCGAAACGGGATATTAATTTGGGTTTTTTACCTACAATATATCCTGAAAGCGGGGGATGGAATCCACGAATTTGCTTGTCTGGAATTTCATTTACGCCTATACACAACAGGTGACCCCAGAATTCCTACAGGAGATCTGTGCCCGCCTCTTTGCTGACCATATGAAGAAGACTGTGGACTTCTCACGTCCAGGAACAGCCAGCCAGTTTCTACGACAGTCTATAGCTCCAAGACAGTAAGTATTGGGAGGAACAGCCAGCCAGTATTTACGACAGTCTATAGCTCCAAGACAGTAAGTATTGTGACAAGAAAATAATTAGGTCATTATACACAGGACAGACCCCCTGTATAGCTATATTGTGAAAATGTAGTAAGTTATCAGTGCAATTTTATACCCATACTTTGTTCTGTGAGAAAAGCGTTGTAAGGTTTTGTTGTATTGTAAACATTCTGTATAATGGTTGTACATATTATCCATACTTTGTCCTTCAAGAAATGCTACTGATGAACCAGAACCATATCCAGCAATAGATATTGCAAGGATCAAACAAGATATGGCAGAAGCTACTAATAAACGCAAGGCCCTACTTCTACAGGCAGTGAGATGGGTAAGAGTTATCTCCCATGTAGTCATGGCATCCACCATATTCTCAAAGGCTTATCTTGTTTTTCAAAGACTTACAAAAGCAAGTGAAACATTCTGCAAAAGTTGCTTCCTTTTCCGCCATTATCTGTAATGACATGTCAAGTCTTTAAAATATACTTGGGTTAAGAAGTGCCAGACATTTGTTTCTTCTACAGTGGAAGTGAGCAATTTTAAAAATATCTGGAAAAAAATCTATTAATTCAATGTCTACAAAAGTATGGTGAGCCATGTTGTCTCATTTAAGCTGTTACAGTTGATATAAAGGATATTAAGATGTTTGGTTTAATTGCTTGTAGCGGCTAACACAGTCCAACCCACAGCAGCGAGACGTCACCATGACAGCCTACAGGGACCACGATCTCCTGGGATGTGTCCAAGGGGGGCCTCACAGAGTAAGTATTACTTGACAAGAGGTTACAAACCAGGAATGGCTAATTCGCTCTCTACCGAAAGTATTGAAATGAATTTAAATCATCATTCTTTTACAATGATAAATGGAAGTCTGCCAGATAGACCATGGTTTGTAAAATCACATTGTATGGGTTAAATGTACTTTGATATCATGTGAAGAAAACTTACAAGGCACTAACAAAACACACTGACATTGACTTCTACAAGAAAGAGTTAATGAGGTTCTGTAATTGTATATAGAGAGTGATCTGTTACAGACAGTGGTACTGGGATTATTGTTTTTGTATATAGAGAGTGATCTGTTACAGACAGTGGTACTGGGATTATTGTTTTTGTATATAGAGAGTGATCTGTTACAGACAGTGGTACTGGGATTATTGTTTTTGTATATAGAGAGTGATCTGTTACAGACAGTGGTACTGGGATTATTGTTTTTGTATATAGAGAGTGATCTGTTACAGACAGTGGTACTGGGATTATTGTTTTTGTATATAGAGAGTGATCTGTTACAGACAGTGGTACTGGGATTATTGTTTTTGTATATAGAGAGTGATCTGTTACAGACAGTGGTACTGGGATTATTGTTTTTGTATATAGAGAGTGATCTGTTACAGACAGTGGTACTGGGATTATTTGGGATTATTGTTTTTGTATATAGAGAGTGATCTGTTACAGACAGTGGTACTGGGATTATTGTTTTTGTTATAGAGAGTGATCTGTTACAGACAGTGGTACTGGGATTATTGTTTTTGTATATAGAGAGTGATCTGTTACAGACAGTGGTACTGGGATTATTGTTTTTGTATATAGAGAGTGATCTGTTACAGACAGTGGTACTGGGATTATTGACCTCCACGGATGAGCTGGTGAAGCAGGGCGCAGCCAGACTCTTCAATGCATTCGCTTCTCTGTGTGCAGGTAATGTTGTTGTCTTACTTTGCAAATTTTGGCATGCCGTAAAAACTTGTGTAACATGCGCATTTTTTCTGTAAAATTTGAAGTTGCATTTTTATGCCACCTGCAATGCAAGGGCAACACTTAGGTATCACTTTGTCAGCATGGTCGGCGTTAGCGTCCAGGAAATGGTTTACGTGCTATAACTTAATGTGTGTTGTAGGTCGGACGTACCTGGCCCAGAATCAGGATCTGTTTACGTCTCTACTCGATAGTCTTCACAGCGAGGAGAAAGAATCCGTTACCAGGGAGATGGTGCTTGGAGCTCTACAAAAACTCAGCTTACGGTAAGACATCTACACCAACTGTTTACTGTTACTGAAGACAAAACCAGAATTTACTTAACTTATAGACAAAGATTGATACCAAGTCTGTAACTATAGGACATTGTGTCTGTTTACAGTCGAAACCTACAGACGAGCATGATTGACGCTGGTCTGATCGAATGGCTGGTGAAGGTCCTGGAGGATAATGACTCACTGTCAGACTACACACTCGAGTATTCAGTGGCTCTACTGATGAATCTCTGTCTAAGGACATCAGGTACAAAATGACTTCTGATCAAGGTTATATGATACAATCATGAATGTTGTAGATCTGGTCTAAATGATCTGTTCGAGAACGTTGGGTAGAACTTCATTGCTGATCAAGGTCAGATGATACATTCATGTATGTCGTAGACCTGGTCTAAATTATCTGTTAAAGGATGTTGGGTAGAACTTAATTTCTGATCAAGGTCAAATGATACATTCATGTATGTTGTCGACCTGGTCTAAATTATCTGTTTAAGGACGTTGGGTAAAACTTAATTTCTGATCAAGGTCAGATGATACATTCATGTATGTTGTCGACCTGGTCTAAATTATCTGTTTAAGGACGTTGGGTAGAGCTTCATTTCTGATCAAGGTCAGATGATACATTTATGTATGGTGTAGACCTGGTCTAAATTAACTGTTTAAGGACGTTCGGTAAAAGTCTGTTCCTGATCAAGGTCAGATGATACATTCAACTATGCTGCAGCCCTGCGCTTATATCTGTGAGGATTTTTCTTGATGACTTTTATTTGTATGTGGTTTTAATGATTACATAAAACTTTTATTTGTATGTGGTTTTAATGATTACATAAAACTTTTAATTTTTATTAAATTAACAAAGAAATATGTGTATGGTGTTAAGAAGTTGTAATAAATGTATGGTGTTGATACACAGGGAAGAAGAGATGTGTGACCCACGCCAATCAGACATTAAAGGTCCTCAGTGATCTCCTCGGCCACGACAATCAAGAGGTAAGTGTCAACTGATCCATGAATCTAACTAATCACCCATGCATAGCTAGCTCAGTTGATAAAATAAACCTTATTTATTATTGTGTTACGAGACCTTTTTTACTTATAGATCCGACCGTATGTAAATGGAGCCCTGTACAGTATACTGGCTATACCGTCCATTCGTGAAGAAGCTAAAGCCATGGTGAGTATCATTTCCCATTAAATCATTAATAAACATCGATATACAGCGGAAATCATCACATTATTATATATGTAGTTTTGTTCACTAAAATATAACAAGTATTGGACTTATTAGCAATAAGCTTCCTTGGTGCTTAAAAAAATGAAAAAAATAAGGGGTCGCAAAAATGGAACCAAATTTGGACAAAATTATTGCAGAAAGTAACCATCAAGTTTGCAAAAAGAAATCAAATAAATGTTTTCATATTTTCAGTCTGCATTTATTGGAGGTCAGTGAAGACTTCAATAAAGGGAAGTTTACCTTATAGGGATGAGGGCACTTATTGGGTCAAATACGGTATAAAAACAAGATTTGGGTTGATTGTCCTCAAAAAACCACTTTGATGTTTAGGAAATACATGTAGATTTATGTTGTAATACATATTATAAAACTGCATAATGGATTAATATTAGAGTTTGTTTCATAACCCAGGACTAATATTGAGTAGGGTTCCTTGTTACTCCAACAATGTTAGAGGTATAGCACGACGAGACACTTTTGATCATTACGTTGTGTCTAACCTCTAATAATCGAGGCAGGATTCACACGGCGCAGAAATGAGCTCAATATAAATTCAAAATTTCAAGTTGTGTTTACACTAACCTTTATATCCTGAAAGCATTATCCCAAATCATGTTAAATCCAAAATACAAAAAGTCACTATTGCACTTTTATGCCGAATTTAGACATTTCTTTACCCCCACCACTATTTGTAAGTCTACCCAGTCGCCATTTTTACTTAGTTGTTACAAATTACGGAATGGTGAGGGAAAATAAAAATATCATTTTCTACAAAATATCTTGCAGTATTTCGACTAAAATGCATTAATTTATTTAAATATTTCCAGAATTAATCAGAACTGATAAAAAATACTTGTTTCCGTGCATATAAACAACTTGGTTACCACTATTAATATTATCTTTCCACTTGATACACCGTACTACAATTTGATAAACCGGAAGTGACGAAAATTAATGAATAAGATTTAACCTAGATTATACAGCGATGCACATTATTGCTATGGATCACCTATAAAATCTGTGATTATTCCATGGATTTATATTTTGTCTTACCAGATAATATAGCTGGTTTTGTTCAATGGATAACTACTGATTCAAGCTATAACATGTTTTTTTGACATTCTGGTAAGTTTTCACTTCGTAATTAAGCGTCAAACTTACGCCCTAATTCGAGGGCGTAACTTGCGAAGACTCATATAGGGGTCGGGCATTAGATCTCAAAATTGCACATCAGAAGTTTCTCAATATCGAGATCTAATATTATTGGATTAGGTTCCCTGTATACATCGTGATGTTTTATTTTCCAGGGTATGGAGGAAATTCTTCGCTGTTTTATTAAAGACGACCAGCCTGATATGAATAGACAGATTGAGTTCATCATCAAACAGCTTAACTCAAGTAGGTTTACATCATCTAATAATATTAATGTAATGTTTGTACAGTTTAACACTTAATTACTCAAGTATGATTTCTTTTTATGTTGTGTTTAAATCAGAAAAGTCTGGAACAAAATAAATATAAATCTATATGTAGGAATAGGAAAAGGATGTAACAGGTTACATTTTGTATATCAATATAGTATAGGTGGTCACATATCTGATGATCAACTATTGACATATTGATATTTTGTATATATATATAGTATAGGTGGTCACATATCTGATCATCAACTATTGACATATTGATATTTTGTATATATATATAGTATAGGTGGTCACATATCTGATCATCAACTATTGACATATTGATATTTTGTATATATATATAGTATAGGTGGTCACATACCTGATCATCAACTATTGACATATTGATATTTTGTATATATAATATATATATTACGTATAGGTGTAGTCACATCTCTGATCATCAACTATTGACATATTGATATTTTGTATATATATATATGTATAGTATAGGTGGTCACATATCTGATGATCAACTATTGACATATTGATATTTTGTATATATATATATAGTAATAGGTGGTCACATATCTGATCATCAACTATTGACATATTGATATTTTGTATATATATATAGTATAGTAGGTCACATATCTGATGATCAACTATTGACATATTGATATTTTGTATATATATATAGTATAGGTGGTCACATATCTGATCATCAACTATTGACATATTGATATTTTGTATATATATTATAGTATAGGTGGTCACATATCTGATGATCAACTATTGACATATTGATATTTTGTATATATATATAGTATAGGTGGTCACATATCTGATGATCAACTATTGACATATTGATATTTTGTGTATATATATATATAGTATAGGTGGTCACATATCTGATCATCAACTATTGACATATTGATATTTTGTATATATATATAGTATAGGTGGTCACATATCTGATCATCAACTATTGACATATTGATATTTTGTATATATATATAGTATAGGTGGTCACATATCTGATCATCAACTATTGACATATTGATATTTTGTATATATATATAGTATAGGTGGTCACATATCTGATCATCAACTATTGACATATTGATATTTTGTATATATATATATAGTATAGGTGGTCACATATCTGATCATCAAACTTATTGACATATTATTGATATTTTGTATATATATATAAGTATAGGTGGTCACATATCTGATCATCAACTATTGACATATTGATATTTTGTATATATATATTTAGTATAGGTGGTCACATATCCTGATCATCAACTATTGACATATTGATATTTTGTATATATATATAGTATAGGTGGTCACATATCTGATCATCAACTATTGACATATTGATATTTTGTATATATATAGTATAGGTGGTCACATATCTGATCATCAACTGACATATTGATATTTTGTATATATATATAGTATAGGTGGTCACATATCTGATCATATTTATTGACATATTGATATTTTGTATATATATATATAGTATAGGTGGTCACATATCTGATCATCAACTATTGACATATTGATATTTTGTATATATATATTAGTATAGGTGGTCACATATCTGATCATCAACTATTGACATATTGATATTTTGTATATATATATAGTATAGGTGGTCACATATCTGATCATCAACTATTGACATATTGATATTTTGTATATATATATAGTATAGTATAGGTGGTCACATATCTGATCATCAACTATTGACATATTGATATTTTGTATATATATATAGTATAGGTGGTCACATATCTGATCATCAACTATTGACATATTGATATTTTGTATATATATATAGTATAGTATAGGTGGTCACATATCTGATCATCAACTATTGACATATTGATATTTTTTATATTATTATAGTATATACATATCTGATCATCAACTATTGTATTGATAGGTATAGGTGGTCACATATCTGATCATCAACTATTGACATATTGATATTTTGTATATATATATAGTATAGGTGGTCACATATCTGATCATCAACTATTGACATATTGATATTTTGTATATATATATATAGTATAGGTGGTCACATATCTGATCATCAACTATTGACATATTGATATTTTGTATATATATATATAGTATAGGTGGTCACATATCTGATCATCAATATTATTGTACATATTGATATTTTATCTGATTATATATATATTTTGTATATAGTATAGGTGGTCACATATCTGATCATCAACTATTGACATATTGATATTTTGTATATATATATAGTATAGGTGGTCACATATCTGATCATCAACTATTGACATATTGATATTTTGTATATATATATATAGTATAGGTGGTCACATATCTGATCATCAACTATTGACATATTGATATTTTGTATATATATATATAGTATAGGTGGTCACATATCTGATCATCAACTATTGACATATTGATATTTTGTATATATATATAGTATAGGTGGTCACATATCTGATCATCAACTATTGACATATTGATATTTTGTATATATATATAGTATAGGTGGTCACATATCTGATCATCAACTATTGACATATTGATATTTTGTATATATATATAGTATAGGTGGTCACATATCTGATCATCAACTATTGACATATTGATATTTTGTATATATATATAGTATAGGTGGTCACATATCTGATCATCAACTATTGACATATTGATATTTTGTATATATATATATAGTATAGGTGGTCACATATCTGATCATCAACTATTGACATATTGATATTTTGTATATATATATAGTATAGGTGGTCACATATCTGATCATCAACTATTGACATATTGATATTTTGTATATATATATAGTATATATATATAGGTGGTCACATATCTGATATCAACTATTGACATATTGATATTTTGTATATATATATAGTATAGGTGGTCCACATATCTGATCATCAACTAATTGACATATTGAATATTTTGTATATATATATATAGTATAGGTGGTCACATATCTGATCATCAACTATTGACATATTGATATTTTGTATATATATATAGTATAGGTGGTCACATATCTGATCATCAACTATTGACATATTGATATTTTGTATATATATAGTATAGGTGGTCACATATCTGATCATCAACTATTGACATATTGATATTTTGTATATATATAGTATAGGTGGTCACATATCTGATCATCAACTATTGACATATTGATATTTTGTATATATAATATAGTATAGGTGGTCACATATCTGATCATCAACTATTGACATATTGATATTTTGTATATATATATAGTATAGGTGGTCACATATCTGATCATCAACTATTGACATATTGATATTTTGTATATATATATAGTATAGGTGGTCACATATCTGATCATCAACTATTGACATATTGATATTTTGTATATATATATAGTATAGGTAGTCACATATCGGATCATCAACTATTGACATATTGATATTTTGTATATATATATAGTATAGGTGGTCACATATCTGATCATCAACTATTGACATATTGATATTTTGTATATATATATAGTATAGGTGGTCACATATCTGATCATCAACTATTGACATATTGATATTTTGTATATATATAGTATAGGTGGTCACATATCTGATCATCAACTATTGACATATTGATATTTTAGCGGAGACTGTTGATGATTACACGTCGGATGATGAAGATGAAGAGGAAGAAGAGGTTAGTATTACCAGACATTTTATACTGGTGGTATGTTACTGTAATGGCAATATGTGACAGATAAGTATCCATTTAAGGTTATTCACACTCTAAGTTACATTCGTTTCAGATAATTATGATTTGTTTCAAGGAATGAATTTTATACTTTCAGAATGTTTGATGACAAAAAACATTTTTTCATCATGCACCGTCCATCGTTGTGTGCTGTGCCAAAAGGCCCAGGGTACTCATATTTGGCTTGCAGCATGCTGGGATGAAGGGCTACTAAGTTTGTTCAAATAATTGACCTTGATTTTCATTCAATATCACAGGGGTCAAATAGCCTAAATTCTTTAAATGGCTTTTTGTGAATAACTAAGAGGCCTAGAGACCTTATATTGGACATGTGACATGCTGGGACGAATGGCTACCAAGTTTGTTAAGTGAATGACCTCGACATTCATTCAAGGTCACAGGGGTCAAATAGGCTAAAATCTATAAACGACTTGTTGTAAATAAGTAAGAGTCCTAGAGACTGGCTATTGGACTTGTAGCAAGGTGGGGGTTAGCATGGTGGGGATTGAGAGACCTTCATTCATTGTCTAATTCATCAAATATATCGGAACCTTGACTTCTATTAAAAGAGTTCTTAATTGTTTACCACTACTATATTCTTTGAGGTGTTGTATTGTGCCAGTCAGATGACCGTTATAAGACCCATGGGCCTCTTGTAATGAAGTCTCCTTGTTAAAAGGGAAAAAACCCTTTCTCTTTGTCGAATTTTATTACAAGTCTCTTTCTGTCTGTATGAAAAAATAGCTTATCAGGGAGAGACATTCTCTCGGTTCTCTCATAGCAGGTGATTATAATGTGTTTATCAAAAGATTAGGATTTATACGATTATAGGGATATGGTCACCACTCTCTCATGAAGAGACCATTTAAGGATTTACACCTCTGAGAAGTAAAAAAAAAATTTTATTAAATATTTTTCTTGTGTAGAATTTTGGAAATAGGAGTTCTTGCCATAATAATTAATTTTTATTTGTTTTTATTCTATATCTGACTTTCTGATTGGCAGATCCTTTTTTTTCATATACTATGAAGAAAAAAATACGAGAATGGCGTGAAAAGCCGACTTTATCATGACGTCACAATAGAGACGTCAATGTTGCGTATTGATTTATAAAAAATAATCCATTGGAAAATCAATGGAATCGTATGTTTAAACGTATTTTATATTATCAAGTAGTCTGAAAAATTTAATTTTGTAATTTTAAAAATAAAAATTTTTTGTTAGAATCTGCTACATGGATTCACACAGTTTACAAACAAAAACTTTCTTTCATAACCCGATGAAGTTAAAAAATAGTTACATCTTCTTAAAGATAAAGATATTGTTTGTTTTGTTTATGAAGGACTATAAATTCATGGTAAGACTAGAAAACAAGGTTTCTCCAATATGTATGTTATCACAATCCCACTATAATTTTATTTCATTATCATCCTGCAATCAGTATTTGGTGATTATTTTGAAAACAATTTGTGTCATTCATCTGTACGTTACAGACTATAAAGGATATATGTATATGGACCCTGCATTCCTGAGTATATGTAATATGAATTATTAATGGTGAAACCTTGTTATTTTGAATACTTACTTTCTTTTATTTGTTTTATTATCCACCAACCCCCAAACCAAGGCTTTACAGACATTTTAAGCAGGCAGGCACGACTGACCCACTTAGTGATAGCAATACAGAGTAGACGCTTTCATTTAGAGTTATAGACATGTTTGCTGGAAATTTAATCCAAATTTTTTTATCTTTTGATATTAAATCTGTCTTTCTGATTGGCCGGTTCATTTTTTTATTACTACTATGAAGGAAAAAAAATAAGAATGTTGCGAAAATCCGACGTTATCATGACGTCACAATAGAAACATTGACGTTGCATATTGATTTTGAAAAATAATTGCTTATAAATTCAATGGAATTGCATGTATAAATGTTTGTAAGTATTCATATGTGTATTCACACAGTTTGCAAACAAAATCTTACATATCCCAATGAAATAAAAAAAATAGTGACATCAATGCTCAATATATTCTAGATAATAGGTATATTTTGACTTTGATTTCAGTAAACACAGATCAGACATGTAGTTTTTTATAGTTACAAAATTCAGATGTAGATTATTAGAGAAGATTTTGTCTAACATATTACAGTTATTAGCATTCAAGCAATATAATTAGGCAATTTTTTTCATGTGCAATTTGTCTGCTTGTATAGGTAACATTCAACACTTTGCATGGATGCCCATACACCTTGGTCTACTGTATCGGTAGCTGAGATTATAAAATGGTGCAGCATCCGTCATCTGTAGATGTATATATATCATCCTTAAGATTACCACTACTCCTAGTCATCTGTATATATATCATCCTTAAGATTACCACTACTCCTAGTCATCTGTATATATATCATCCTTAAGATTACCACTACTCCTGGTCATCTGTATATATATCATCCTTAAGATTACCACTACTCCTGGTCATCTGTATATATATCATCCTTAAGACTACTCCTGGTCATCTGTATATATATCATCCTTAAGATTACCACTACATCCTGGTCATCTGTATATATATCATCCTTAAGATTACCACTACTCCTGGTCATCTGTATATATATATATCACCTTAAGATTACCACTACTCCTGGTATCTGTATATATATCATCCTTAAGATTACCACTACTCCTGGTCATCTGTATATATATCATCCTTAAGATTACCACTACTCCTGGTCATCTGTATATATATCATCCTTAAGATTACCACTACTCCTGGTCATCTGTATATATATATCATCCTTAAGATTACCACTACTCCTGGTCATCTGTATATATATCATCCTTAAGATTACCACTACTCCTGGTCATCTGTATATATATCATCCTTAAGATTACCACTACTCCTGGTCATCTGTATATATATCATCCTTAAGATTACCACTACTCCTGGTCATCTGTATATATATATCATCCTTAAGATTACCACTACTCCTGGTCATCTGTATATATATCATCCTTAAGATTACCACTACTCCTGGTCATCTGTATATATATATCATCCTTAAGATTACCACTACTCCTGGTCATCTGTATATATATCATCCTTAAGATTACCACTACTCCTGGTCATCTGTATATATATCATCCTTAAGATTACCACTCCTGGTCATCTGTATATATATCATCTTTAAGATGACCACAACTCCTGGTCATCTGTATATATATCATCCTTAAGATTACCACTACTCCTGGTCATCTGATATATATATCCATCCTTAAGATTACCACTACTCCATCTGTATATATATCATCCTAAGATGATATATATCATCCTTAAGATTACCACTACTCCTGGTCATCTGTATATATATATATATCATCCTTAAGATTACCACTACTCCTGGTCATCTGTATATATATATATCATCCTTAAGGTTACCACTACTCCTGGTCATCTGTATATATATCATCCTTAAGATTACCACTACTCCTGGTCATCTGTATATATATCATCCTTAAGATTACCACTACTCCTGGTCATCTGTATATATATCATCCTTAAGATTACCACTACTCCTGGTCATTTGTATATATTATATCATCCTTAAGATTACCACTTCTCCTGGTCATCTGTATATATATCATCCTTAAGATGACCACAACTCCTGGTCATCTGTAGGTATCATCCTTAAGATTACCACTACTCCTGGTCATCTGTATATATATATATATCATCCTTAAGATTACCACTACTCCTGAGTCACCAGTATATATATCATCCTTAAGGTTACCACTACTCCTGGTCATCATGTATATATATCATCCTTAAGATGACCACTATCCTGGGTCATCTGTATATATATCAATCCTTAAGATTACACACTACTCCTGGTCATCTGTATATATATCATCCTTAGATTACCACTACTCATGGTCATCTGTATATATATATATCATCCTTAAGATTACCATTACACTCCTGGGTCATCGTGTATATAATATCATCCTTAAGATTACCACTACTCCTGGTCATCTGTATATATATCATCCTTAAGATTACCACTACCCTGGTCATCTGTATATATATCATCCTTAAGATTACCACTAATCCTGGTCATCTGTATATATATATCATCCTTAAGATTACCACTACTCCTGGTCATCTGTATATATATATCATCCTTAAGATTACCACTACTCCTGGTCATCTGTATATATATCATCCTTGTGGTTACCACTACTCCTGGTCATCTGTATATATATCATCCTTAAGATTACCACTACTCCTGGTCATCTGTATATATATATCATCCTTAAGATTACCACTACTCCTGGTCATCTGTATATATATCATCCTTAAGATTACCACTACTTCTGGTCATCTGTATAATATATATCATCCTTAAGATTACCACTACTCCTGGTCATCTGGTATATATATATATCATCCTTAAGATTACCCACTACTCCTGGTCATCTGTATATATATATCATCCTTTAAGATTACCACTAAGCTCCTGGTCATCTGTATATATATCATATCATCCTTAAGATCTACTTTATATCTACTCCTGGTCATCTGTATATATATCATCCTTAAGATTACCACTACTCCTGGTCATCTGTATATATATCATCCTTAAGATTACCACTACTCCTGGTCATCTGTATATATATCATCCTTAAGATTACCACTACTACCTGGTCATCTGTAATATATCATCCTTAAGATCTACCACTAATCCTAGTCATCATCGTCATATATATATCATATCTTAGGATTTACCAACTACTCCATGGTCATCTGTATTATATATCATCCTTAAGATTACCACTACAACCTGGTCATCTATGTATATATTATCATCCTTAAGGTTACCAACTACTATACTGGTCATCTGTATATATATCATCCTTAAGATTACCCACTACTCCTGGTCATCTGTATATATATCATCCTTTAAAGATTACCACATACTCTGGTCATCTGTATATATATAAATCATCCTTAAGGGTTACCACTACACCTGGTCATCTGTATATATATATTCATCCTTAAGATTACCACTACTACCTGGTCATCTGTATATATATCATCCTTAAAGATTACCACTACTACTGGTCATCTGGTATATATATCATCTAAGATTACACACTACTCCTTAAGATTACCACTACTCCTGGTCATCTGTATATATATCATCCTTAAGATTACCACTACTCCTGGTCATCTGTATATATATCATCCTTGTGGTTACCACTACTCCTGGTCATCTGTATATATATCATCCTTAAGATTACCACTACTCCTGGTCATCTGTATATATATATCATCCTTAAGATTACCACTACTCCTGGTCATCTGTATATATATATTAAGAGATACCATCCTTAATAATTATTACATCACTTTTGGATGACTCCTGGTCATCAAGTATTATATATCTTCATCCTTAAGGTTACCACTACTACTGGTCATTCTGTATATATATATCATCCTTAAGATTACCACTACTCCTGGTCATCTGTATATATATCATCCTTAAGATTACCACTACTCCTGGTCATGTCATCTGTAGATTGGTATATATATCATCCTTAAGATTACCACTACTCCTGTATTAGTCACTGTCATATATATATCATCCTTAAGATTACCACTACTCCTAGTCATCTGTATATATATATCATCCTTAAGTATTACCACTACTCCTGGTCATCTGTATATATATATCATCCTTAAGATTACCACTACTCCTGGTCATCTGTATATATATATCATCCTTAAGATTACCACTACTCCTGGTCATCTGTATATATATCATCCTTAAGATTACCACTACTCCTGGTCATCTGTATATATATATCATCCTTAAGATTACCACTACTCCCTGGTCATCTGTATATATATCATCCTTAAGATTACCACTACTACTCTGGTCATCTGTATATATACTATATCATCCTTAAGATTACCACTACTCCTGGTCATCTGTATATATATCATCCTTAAGATTACCACTACTCCTGGTCATCTGTGTATATATATCATCCTTAAGATTACCACTACTCCTGGTCATCTGTATATATATCATCCTTAAGATTACCACTACTCCTGGTCATCTGTATATATATCATCCTTAAGATTACCACTACTCCTGGTCATCTGTATATATATATATCATCCTTAAGATTACCACTACTCTGGTCATCTGTATATATATATACATCCTTAAGATTACCACTACTCCTGGTCATCTGTATATATATATCATCCTTAAGATTACCACTACTCTGGTCATCTGTATATATATTCATCCTTAAGATTACCACTACTCCTGGTCATCTGTATATATATATCATCCTTAAGATTACCACTACTCCTGGTCATCTGTATATATATATATATATATCATCCTTAAGATTACCACTACTCCTGGTCATCTGTATATATATCATCCTTAAGATTACCACTACTCCTGGTCATCTGTATATATATATCATCCTTAAGATTACCACTACTCCTGGTCATCTGTATATATATATCATCCTTAGATTACCACTCCTTAAGATTACATCCTTACTACCACTACTCCTGGTCATCTGTATATATATCATCCTTAAGATTACCACTACTCCTGAATGTCCGAGTGAAACAGATGTGATCTTGCTAATCCTATCGATGGACAATAATATCAAAATGGAGGAATCTCCTGTTTTATTGAAAAGATCATAGCAATATTCATTTTGTGAATAACACAAACAAATTCACAGATATTTTCTGGTCTCAGATTTGTGCTAATATTGACAAGATATATGTTTTGAAGAGCTGGTTTCACATAAAATTTGTCTTCAGATTGTGACATCAATGTAATAATGATTCATAATTAAAATATGATATCATGCTCACAGGTGCAAAAATACCATAGCCAGATTTTGACTCAAAATTGAATGTTTCGTCTATATTTCTAATAATATTAGTGATGTGTTAAATATAATCTTAAACTTGTGGCTGTGTTGTAGGAATTTTATCAAACTCTTTTGATGATTTCAAATGCTACTCAACTAAAGGTTCATGGCATATCAAATTACTTAACTTGTTAAATAAATTTCATATCACTTAGCCACACATATATTAAGATCCTTTCTCTATCAATGTGTTTGATATTTTTTCCTGTTTTAGTATAATGAATGTCTTTGTGATGGTTGATTTCCAGGAAGATCAAGATGCCATGGAACTTGACCTTGACAAGGATGAACCAATACGACCTGAAGGTAATGAACTCGGTGGAGAGCAGCTCCTCACTGCAGAGTACCTGGCTCCCGGAGGCATGGCGGTAAAACCCAAAAAACGGGTAAGATATTTAACTCTCCAAAGTAAGGTAAGGTTATTTAACCTTCCAAATTAAGATAAGGGTCATTTAACCCTTCAAAGTAAGATAAGGGACATTTAACCCTTCAAATTAAGATAAGGGTCATTTAACCTTCCAAAGTAAGATAAGGGTCATTTAAAGGCCCACTACCTTTCCGGAGAAAAAAATAAAGGTTTCTTAAAAACATTAATATCATAAGAAAATACATATCAATGGCCTAAGATGAGGTAACAACACTAAACATATGCAAGATTTCCAGCGTAATATATGATAACTGTGGAGATTCATGTGCTGTCTTGCCGTCTGGCGCAGTGACAGTCAACTACCGCGCGGTATTTAGGTCAACGGTGGGAATCATAAGACGACCCGCGTTAAAAAAAACCCATACTTCTTACTTTAATTAAATTGTTCATAAGATGATGGTAAGCGTAGTATTAACGGTAAAATAATAACTTTTGCGACTCTACAAAAGTATCGATCTCGTTTTACATTCCCATTTTGAAAATTAAAAGCTGTTTCGGAAAGGTAGAGGGCCTTTAACCCTCCAAAGTAAGATAAGGGTCATTTAACCTTCCAAAGTAAGATAAGGGTCATTTAACCCTCCAAAGTAAGATAAAGTTTATTTAACCCTCCAAAGTAAGATAAGGGTCATTTAACCTTCCAAAGTAAGATAAAGGTCATTTAACCCTCCAAAGTAATAAGGGTTATTTAACCCTCTAAAGTAAGATAAGGGTCATTTAACCTTCCAAAGTAAGATAAAGGTCATTTAACCCTCCAAAGTAAGATAAGGGTCATTTAACCCTCCAAAGTAAGATAAGGGTCATTTAACCCTCCAAAGTAAGATAAAGTTTATTTAACCCTCCAAAGTAAGATAAGGGTCAGTTAACCTTCCAAAGTAAGATAAGGGTCATTTAACCTTCCAAAGTAAGATAAGGGTAAGAAGATAAGGGTTTTATTTAACCCTCCAAAGTAAGATAAAGGTCATTTAACCCTCCAAAGTAAGATAAAGGTCATTTAACCATCCAAAGTAAGATAAGGGTCGTTTAACCTTCCAAAGTAAGATAAGGGTCATTTAACCTTCCAAAGTAAGATAAGGGTCATTTAACCTTCCAAAGTAAGATAAGGGTCATTTAACCCTCCAAGGTAAGATAAAGGTCATTTAACCTTCCAAAGTAAGATAAGGGTCATTTAACCTTCCAAATTTAGATAAAGGTCATTTAACCCTCCAAAGTAAGATAAGGGTCATTTAACCCTCCAAAGTAAGATAAGGGTCATTTAACCCTCCAACGTAAGATAAGGGTCTTTAACCTTCCAAAGTAAGATAAAGGTCATTTAACCCTCCAAAGTAAGATAAAGGTCATTTAAACCTCCAAAGTAATAAGGGTCATTTAACCCTCCAAATTTAGATAAAGGTCAATTAACCCTCCAAAGTAAGATAAGGGTCATTTAACTCTCCAAAGTTAGATAAGGGTCATCCCTCCAAAGTAAGATAAAGGTCATTTAACCCTCCAAGGTTAGATAAGGGTCATTTTACCCTCCAAAGTAAGATAAGGGTCATTTAACCCTCCAAAGTAAGATAAAGGTCATTTAACCCTCCAAAGTAAGATAAGGGTCATTTAACCTTCCAAAGTAAGATAAGGGTCATTTAACCCTCCAAAGTAAGATAAGGGTCATTTAACCTTCCAAAGTAAGATAAGGGTCATTTAACCCTCCAAAGTAAGATAAAGGTCATTTAACCCTCCAAAGTAAGATAAGGGTCATTTAACCTTCCAAAGTAAGATAAGGGTCATTTAACCCTCCAAAGTAAGATAAGGGTCATTTAACCTTCCAAAGTAAGATAAGGGTCATTTAACCCTCCAAAGTAAGATAAGGGTCATTTAACCCTCCAAAGTAAGATAAGGGTCATTTAACCCTCCAAAGTAAGATAAGTGTTATTTTTACTTGTAAAATGTTGTAGTGAGAGTGGATAGGAGGAACACATGTAAAAGGAAGATTAACATATTAGTATATGGGAAAATAAATTGAGGGAAACAAGAAGGACTTTTTAAGTACTACTTCATAGGGTTAACTTAGCTGAGTCATTTCAGAGAATGAGGTAACAATTAACTAGGATAATTATAAAGAATATTTCTGATGAGCTCTGGATAAGAAGTAAATATCTCTTGGAAAAACTGTATTTTCTTGATTAACAAAGTCATTCTTTTCTCTATACCACATATACTGGTGTAGCATACGGATACAGTGATGGCTCAGCAGGTTCCACTCCAGCGACCTGTTACTCCTAGTCAACGACGGGCAGCTGACTCACAACACCCCTCTCAAGCAGGGTAAGTCACACACAAATGATATCTAATGGTAATTGTTATGCCTGTCATGCTATGAAATGCTATTCAACATTTGTCATGTCAGTCCTGTTTTATACTCTCCTGATTATATATAAAGATGTGTGTAAAAAAATCACACACATAAATTACAGTTAAATCTGTCTATAAAGATCACCTTAGGGACAGAGAAAGGTGGCCTTTATAGGCAGGTTGAATCGTGTTTAAATTGGACATAAGGGATGCTTATAAAGTGGCTTTATTATGCAAGTAGGCTTGGTGGCTAAGGAAGGGTTTACTGTATTCAATGTGTGGGGTTATTTTATCTTTGTTTTCAAAGGTGTTGAACGCTTGAAATACATTTCAGGAGCCGAGCAGCATCCAGTATGTCCCAGCGTCCAGCTGGCCTTGACCGTCCCCCAACACGGTCTGGTAGTCGTCCAAACACACAAGAGAGTCTGGCCCAGTCAGGCCTCCGTGTTCCATCCCGAGGTTTGTCTCGTGACGGTGGTGAGGGAGACCGTCCAACTAGTCAGGCGAGTCAGAAAAGTCTGCGTCCACAGAGCAAGGCCTCCCAGCTGTAAGTCTACAGAAATAAAGTATGTGAAGGCAGTGCTACACAATGGCATTTATAAGTGATAACGCTGGATTTTTGCAATACATTTTGACATGAGATTCTTAAAATGTAGGTTGTTACAGTTATGCGATAAAAAGCAGAAGCAAAAACTTCTTAGACATGTTTCATAAAATCTCATATGAAATGAAGACTCATTTAAGACCCTCTCTGTATTTATTTTATTGATTTTATCTATACTTCAGTTACTTGTGTGTTTCAGTGGGGGTAAGGAGTACAACCAGGCATTTGGTTCTCGTCCTAAAATACCACGAACCCCTGATGTCAGTAATGGAGTCCCCAAAGTCCCCCGTACCCCAGACAAACGTCCAACAAGTCGAGGATCTATCAGTAGCAGTGCTCCTCCACCTCCTCAGTTTTCCGAGTCAGGACCACGACCAAGCTCTGCAGGGAAATCAGGTATGTAACAATGTCAAACATCCGAAAGACTGTTCAGATGTCTTAGATATTACTTATGATGTAAAATGATAATGATATTAAGACTTAAAGTTACATCATACCATGAACCCTTTGATATCTTTATCAGTTTACATTCTCAGCATTCCAAATCTTTCCTGTCGATGATAATTAATTTCTTCAGAACAAGTTTTGTAATGGATTAATATCTAACAAATTCTTAGGAATTTAGTCTACTTGTCTGTAAGATCTGATTTAAAACCCAGTCTGTTTGATTCTAACTGTTTCGTTTAACAGGGACATGAAAATCTGGTAAGATATTCTTACAGAGTTTTCTCCCTTACTAAGTATTGTCTGGTAGAATTTTCATCCTAATTAAATGTTGTGCTGTCGAGTTATCTCCCTTATCAAGTGTTACAGAGTTTTTTCACCTTTAATACTAATAATGGTGTCTTTAAATTATTTACAATTATTAAATTTGTTTTGCATATTCATTTATCTAATTAAGAGTTGTATTAGTGGATGTATCACCCCTAAAGTTTTGTGTTATAAAGTTATCTCCCTTATAATTAGTGTCGTAGGCTTGGTTAATCACACAAAGTTATCTCCCTTATAATTAGTGTCATAGGCTTGGTTAATCACACAAAGTTATCTCCCTTATAATTAGTGTCGTAGGCTTGGTTAATCACATATAGTTATCTTCCTTATAATTAGTGTTATAGGTTTGGTTACTCACACAAAGTTATCTTCCTTATAATAAGTGTCATAGGCTTGGTTAATCACACAAAGTTATCTTCCTTATAATTAGTGTCTTAGGCTGGGTTAATCACACAAAGTTATCTCCCTTATAATTAAAGCTGGGTTAATCACACAAAGTTATCTCCCTTATAATTAAAGTCATCACACTTCCTTTATCAAATGTTTTGTAGTGACCCTCCGAATGGATTACAGAGTTATCTCCCATTGTCTAGTGATTTATCTCCCTTCACTCTTCTTTCACAAAATTATCTCCCTTATTGAGTGTTTTATCTTACTATCTTATAGATTTACTTTCACAGAGTTATCTTTCTTACTTATTGATGGCTTTTTTTCTTTAAAAAATCCTTATTGTTTCTACCCTCATTAAGGTTTTACAGTGTTGATTTAATGACTTCACAGATAATATGTTAAATGTCTGGGACAGATTTTATCATTAAATCAATTGAATCTGAAGTGAGTGTTATCTTAATGAGAGTCCATCAAAAATAATAAATTTGAATATATTCAGAGCATCACAATGCTTCTATTCCATTAGTGACATAAACCAAATATTTCATGTGTGATTTAGATATAACGACTGATTTATCTTAATTGACATCTGTGTGATATTATGGTTTTAACATTTTTGGTTAATAAATAATATAATTCATGTCAACAGTCACTAGTAATGTCTAGTCACACATTATGGTCACATTTTCTAATTGTTAATAGTTTTATAAAGGTAAATCCTTTAAATCACTTCTTGTCATAGAGTTCTACATGGATTGTAACCAAATTTGGTCTCAAATATCCTTGGGGGAAGGGGAACAGAGTTTGTATAAATTTTGGCTCTGACCCCCGGGGTTGGAGGGTCGTGGCCCAATGGGGAAAGTAGAGGTAAATTCTTTAAATTACTACTAGTCCTAGAGTTCTGTATGGATTGTAACTAAATTTATCCTTTGGGGAAGAGGAATAGATTTTGCCTAAATTTTGGCTCTGATTCCCGGGGGCAGGAGGGGTGGGGTCCAATAGGGGAAATAGAGGTAAATCCTTTAAATCGCTAATATTCATATAGTTCTGCTTGGATTGTAACCAAATTTGGCCCAGAAACATTCTTGGGGGAAGGGTAACAGAATTTGTATAAATTTTGTCTTTGACCCCCTGGAGCAGAAAGAGTGGGGCTAAATAGGGGAATTAGAGGTAAATATTCACATTCCTTCAAAAAAGAAACATTGAACCTGTATTCAAAACATTACTTGGCATCTCCTGGGTCAATGATAGCATAACTAAGCAATAATGATAACTTATCATAGATTAAAATGTCATTGACCGCAGGGGACAATGTGTTTGCTTGCAACACTTACTGTTGTTGCCATTTGCATCCCCACTGTGAGGCCATCTGGGTCCCCCCTTATTGCCTTGTATGTCCTGAATGTGAGGCTCCTGGGTCCCCCTTACTGCCTTGTATGTCCTGAATGTGAAAGCTCCTGGGTCCTCCTTACTGCCTTGTATGTCCTGAATGTGAAGCTCCTGGGTCCTCCTTACTGCCTTGTATGTCCTGAATGTGAAGCTCCTGGGTCCCCCTTACTGCCTTGTATGTCCTGAATGTGAAGCTCCTGGGTCCCCCTTACTGCCTTGTATGTCCTGAATGTGAAGCTCCTGGGTCCCCCTTACTGCCTTGTATGTCCTGAATGTGAAGCTCCTGGGTCCCCCTTACTGCCTTGTATGTCCTGAATGTGAAGCTCCTGGGTCCCCCTTACTGCCTTGTATGTCCTGAATGTGAAGCTCCTGGGTCCTCCTTACTGCCTTGTATGTCCTGAATGTGAAGCTCCTGGGTCCCCCTTACTGCCTTGTATGTCCTGAATGTGAAGCTCCTGGGTCCCCCTTACTGCCTTGTATGTCCTGAATGTGAAGCTCCTGTGCCCCCCTTACTGCCTTGTATGTCCTGAATGTGAAGCTCTTGTGTCCCCCTTACTGCCTTGTATGTCCTGAATGTGAAGCTCCTGGGTCCCCCTTACTGCCTTGTATGTCCTGAATGTGAAGCTCCTGGGTCCCCCTTACTGCCTTGTATGTCCTGAATGTGAAGCTCCTGGGTCCCCCTTACTGCCTTGTATGTCCTGAATGTGAACCAGTTACCTCCTGGGTCCCCCTTACTGCCTTGTATGTCCTGAATGTGAAGCTCCTGGGTCCCCCTTACTGCCTTGTATGTCCTGAATGTGAAGCTCCTGGGTCCCCCTTACTGCCTTGTATGTCCTGAATGTAAAGCTCCTGTGTCCCCCTTACTGCCTTGTATGTCCTGAATGTGAAGCTTCCTGGGTCCCCCTTACTGCCTTGTATGTCCTGAATGTGAAGCTCCTGGGTCCCCCTTACTGCCTTGTATGTCCTGAATGTGAAGCTCCTGGGTCCCCCTTACTGCCTTGTATGTCCTGAATGTGAAGCTCTTGTGTCCCCCTTACTGCCTTGTATGTCCTGAATTTGAAGCTCCTGGGTCCCCCTTACTGCCTTGTATGTCCTGAATGTGAAGCTCCTGGGTCCCCCTTACTGCCTTGTATGTCCTGAATGTGAAGCTCCTGGGTCCCCCTTACTGCCTTGTATGTCCTGAATGTAAAGCTCTTGTGTCCCTTACTGCCTTGTATGTCCTGAATTTGAAGCTCCTGGGTCCCCCTTACTGCCTTGTATGTCCTGAATGTGAAGCTCCTGGGTCCCCCTTACTGCCTTGTATGTCCTGAATGTAAAGCTCTTGTGTCCCCCTTACTGCCTTGTATGTCCTGAATTTTAAGCTCCTGTGTCCCCCTTACTGCCTTGTATGTCTTGAATGTGAGGCTCCTGGATCCTCCTTATTGCCTTGTATGTCTTCTGGGTCCTCCCTACTGTTTTGTATGTCCTGAATGTGAGGCTCCTGCGTCCTCCTTACTGCCTTGTATGTCCTGAATGTAAGGCTCCTGGGTCCCCCTTACTGCCTTGTATGTCCTGAATGTGAAGACCCTGGGTCCCCTTACTGCCTTGTATGTCCTGAATGTAAAGCTCCTGGGTCCCCCTTAGTGCCTTGTATGTCCTGAATGTAAAGCTCTTAGGTCCCCCTTACTGCCTTGTATTTCCTGAATTTGAAGCTCTTGTGTCCCCCTTACTGCCTTGTATGTCCTGAATGTGAGGCTCCTGGATCCTCCTTATTGCCTTTTATGTCCTGAATGTGAACCAGTTACCTCCTTGGTCCCCCTTACTGCCTTGTATGTCCTGAATGTAAAGCTCTTGTGTCCCCTTACTGCCTTGTATGTCCTGAATTTGAAGCTCCTGGGTCCCCCTTACTGCCTTGTATGTCCTGAATGTGAGGCTCCTGGGTCCCCCTTATTGCCTGGTATATCCTTACTATAAAGCTCCTGGGTCCTCCTTATTGCCTTGTATGTCCTGAATGTGAGGCTACCAGTTACTGTACAAGTCTGGGTCCCCTTACTGCCTTGTTGATGTCACTGAATGTTTAAAAGCTCTGGGTCCCCCTTACTGCCTTGTATGTCCTGAATTTGACTAATAAATCGAACTTTTTTTTGAAGCCTGAATTGATGCCAGTCCCCTTTATGCCACGAATTGTCTTTTACACTGAAGGGAAATCTTTGAAGATCCTTGTATCCAGTCAAACGAAGATGAGAGAGAGATACAAACTGAATGTGGGTCCCCCCTTATTGCCTGGTCATGATGAACCCTTACTGTCACACAGACAGAGATATTCAAATGAGGACCTATAGTCCTCCAATGTCCTGAATTGAGAGAGAAGATCATTCAAATGAGTATCTGTCAGACAAAAGTGAGGTTACAGACGGGAGATTCAAATGAGGAATCTTTATATCAACGTCCAGTTTATGATACAAGAGAGAGAGATTCCTTCTATTAGTCAGTCAACGTGACAGTCATATGTGACAGACAGAGAGATTCAAATGAGGATCTTTAGTCAGTCAAACGCGAGAGAGAGAGAAATCAACGTGACAGTCAATGTGACACAGAGAGATTTCAAATGAGGATTTAGTCAGTCAAACGTGACAGTCATATGTGACAGAGAGAGATTTTCAAATGAGGATCTTTAGTCAGTCAAAACGTGAGAGAGAGAGATTCAAATGAGGATCTTTAGTCAGTCAAACATGACAGTCATAAAGGGTTCCGTCAGAAACAAGAGAGAGATTCAAATGAGGATCTATAGTCAGTCTAACGTGAAAGTCATATGTTACTGACAGAGAGATTAAAATGAGGATCTTTAGTCAGTCAAACGTGACAGTAATATGCGACAGAGAGAGAGATTCAAATGAGAATCTTTAGTCAGTCAAACGTGAGAGAGAGAGATACAAATGAGGATCTTTAGTCAGTCTAAACGTGAAAGTTCATATGTGACTGAGAGAGATTCATAATGAGGACCTTTAGTCAGTCTAACGTGAAAGTCATATGTGACACACAGAGAGATTCAAATGAGGATCTTTAGTCAGTCAAACGTAAGAGAGAGATATTCAAATGAGGATCTTTAGTCAGTCAAACGTGACAGTTATATGTGACAGACAGAGAGATTCAAATGAGGATCTTTAGTCAGTCTAACGTGAGAGAGAGAGATACAAATGAGGATCTTTAGTCAGTCTAACGTGAAAGTCATATGTGACTGAGAGAGATTCATATGAGGACCTTTAGTCAGTCTAACGTGAAAGTCATATGTTACTGAGAGAGATTAAAATGAGGATCTTTAGTCAGTCAAACGTGACAGTAATATGCGACAGAGAGAGAGATTCAAATGAGGATCTTTAAGTCAGTCAAACGTGAGAGAGAGAGAGAGATACAAATGAGGATCTTTAGTCAGTCTAACGTGAAAGTCATATGTGACTGAGAGAGATTCATATGAGGACCTTTAGTCAGTCTAACGTGAAAGTCATATGTGACACAGAGAGAGATTCAAATGAGGATCTTTAGTCAGTCAAACGTAGTCAGTCAAACGTAAGAGAGAGATATTCAAATGAGGATCTTTAGTCAGTCAAACGTGACAGTTATATGTGACAGACAGAGAGATTCAAATGAGGATCTTTAGTCAGTCAAACGTGAGAGAGAGATATTCAAATGAGGATCTTTAGTCAGTCAAACGTGACAGTCATATGTGACACAGAGAGATATTCAAATGAGGATCTTTAGTCAAATGAGGATCTTTAGTCAGTCAAACGTGACAGTCATATGTGACAGACAGAGAGATTCAAATGAGGATATTTAGTCAGTCAAACGTGAGAGAGAGAAATTCAAATGAGGATCTTTAGTTAGTCAAACGTGACAGTTATATGTGACAGACAGAGAGATTCAAATGAGGATCTTTAGTCAGTCAAACATGACAGAAAGGGTTCAGTCAGGTCAAACAAGACAGAGATTCAAATGAGTATCTTTAGTCAGTCTAACGTGAAAGTCATATGTGACAGACACAAAGGAGGATCTTTAGTCAGTCAAACGTGAGAGAGAGATCCAAATGAGGATCTTTAGTCAGTCAAACGTGAGAGAGAGATTCAAATGAGGATCTTTAGTCAGGTTTAGGACTTGCTGGCTAAATATCAATTTGCACCAAATAGGTACCAAATAGGTCTGTGTTGAAATGTTTATTTTTTGTATTATCTGTTGCAAGCTCCAGGCGAGGATCAGCTAAGAGTAGTGTGTTGAAATGTTTATTTTTTGTATTATCTGTTGCAGGCTCCAGGCGAGGATCAGTTAAGAGTAGTGCCAGTCCCAGACCAGACCCGAGCACAACATCCTAGCTACATCAAAACATGTTAACATAATCATTATTAATGAGTTACTGGACTATATTACTTGATGCCATTAAAATTACATTCCTCTTGTTGTTACTTGTTCAATCTCTACATGATACATATAATGTATACATGTTGTTATTTTTGTACGATGCTTTTTTGCACAATAACAGGGACAGAGATCATGATACAGCTTTAAGGTTAGGCGTAGCCAATCACAAATTATATAACAAAATAGCATTCAAATTTGCTAAACCAATTAAGTCTAATATTGTTTGATGATCTCAAAGCTAGATCTTTGTTGGTTCTTTATACATGTACTTACTGTTATGGAAGGCAAATTGATCCAATTCAATTTGAGCAAAGATGAACATGTGAATGGCCTATTATTCACTATATAGATCTGTCATGTGTTGTACGGGAGTATAAAGTGAACCTATGCCTAATTATTGACTGTGTAGATGTGGTGATGAAATACTCTCCAATATATTACAGCAACTATTATTTATTTGAGTTTCAATAAAGGTTGTAAGATTAGGCCAAAAAAATATGTCTGTTGAGGGTTACCTCACCGACCCTATTTTTTTACCCCCGACCCCAATTTTTTTTCCCACTTTTCTACGAAAAATTTTTTAAAGTTGGGATTTCGATCTCAGACTCTGGTTCCAGCCATTATTTTAAAGGCCCACTACCTTTCCGAAACGGCTTTTTATTTTTAAAATGGGAATGTAAAACAAGATCGATAATTTTGTAGAGTCGCAAAAGTTATTGACTTACCGTTAATACTACATATATCATCACCTTCTGAACAATTTAATCAAAATTAATAAAATGTTAATTTTTATAACGCGGGTCGTCTTATGTTTCCCGCCGTCGTCCTAAATACCGCGCGGTAGTTGACTATCTCTGCGCCAGACGGCAAAACAGTGAAATGACTCTCCACTGTTTTCATATATTACGCGGTAAATCTTGCATATGTTTGGTGTTGCAACCTCTTCTTAGGCCATCGGTATATATTTTATATTGTTATTAATGTTTTTAAGAAATCATTATATTTTGCTCCGGAAAGGTAGTGGGCCTTTAAGAGTGAAAGACACTAAAAAAAAAAAAAAAAAAAAAATCCCGACCTACCGATCCTATTTTTCTGCCAATATAACCCTAAGCAGACATATGTTTTTTTACCTAAAATCAGACAAATTCGATATTATCAGTTTGTTACTATGTTATGAATACAATTTTGTGATTTTGGGAGCAAATGAATCTGATTTTTCTTTTGTTTATTTTATTATATTCTTTTAGTGCTAGCTGGTAATTTTATATAAACAATTGATTAGTGTATGTTAGTTAATATGAATCTTATTAACTTAATACAGATAATGTCCCATATATTACAGAAATTCACTCATGATTATTTCATTGATGGGAGATTTCTGTGTTTGCCAAGTTCCAATTTTACAGAAAGGCCACAAGTGGTTAAACATTGTGTTATGGCAGAGTTTGGTTTGATAATTTTAGTTTTCAAGATTTAAACATACTGGATAAAGGCTGTACATTTTTCTTGGAAATCTGTGGCTTTTCTCTGCCATCTCAACTTAATAAATACCAGGATGTAGAAACATACATAGAATATTTCCAATTTTATTGTTTAGTTTAAGTTGTATTGTAAATTATGATGGAATGATTGCTGTTTCTCTAGTCAAAGAAAGGGCTAACAAGGGTAGGTGACTTGTGTTTTAACAGCTATCATTTGTAAAAAATTTCTTCATTGATAAATGATTTTTTGGCATGGATTGATTACTGCAATGATATGGTTATATGAATTGTTGAATCTCAGATTTTCTTATCGCTAGATCTATCAGTTACCTCCCCTTGTTATGTAATGTTAGTGAAGTATATCGAGAATGAGAATGGCTTTGAGTAATTGTGCCTTACCCAGCCGTCCCATGTAGAACTAACTTTACATTCTGACAACATTCCTACTAGTAATAAATAAATTATTCTTTATTTGTGTCATTATTGTCTATACCATGTTTGATCATCCTAGATTCTCCAGCTAGGGTTCATTTTAATATTGTTATATCCACCCCTGGGTCCAGTTTCATGAACACTTAAACCTTAAGGAATTCCTTAACTTAAAATTCTCCATTGGAAACATTGCAAATTTAAGGAAAACATTCTAAGTAAGGAGCCTTCCTTGAAATCTGTAATGCTTTCCTTTAACTTAAGGAGTTCCTTATGGTTAAGGAATGTTGGTGAAACTGGACCTTTCACTATCTCATAGTAAAACTGAAGGCAGCTTAAGAAAGAAAAAACTGACCAATCATAGGCCTGAAGAGATCTCCTTTGAGGGAGAGTGAACTTCAAATGAACACAGTCAACCATAGTGTACCGTTATTGGATTCTTTGGATGTACATCAAAGCAAAGAGCTACCTGCTCATTTAGTTTCCAACATGGAGCCTTCAGTTTTCTATTACATAGTGCAGGGATGGACATACCGGTTATGACAGTAATAGTAACCCCTGGAGTATCAAGGATGATGTCTGATATACCACACAGCAAGTACATCATAGTATCAATTATTTATTGGTGTTATATTTCACAAGTGTTGGGAGTGCACAGATATATAAACTGTACCAACAGGTTTTTATTATAAAGATAACAAAATCAATTTGTAATCTTCTTCTCAAGAGTCTGTGGTCAAAAATGTATCCATGTTTCTCGAATGGAATGTGTCTATTGAATAAAGGAAATCTGTCATTTATAAATAAGTATAATATAATGTACATGAAAGCAGCACTTTAACATACTCCAATCAAGTGGGAAACAATGTTTGCTATATGAACTACAGTAAAGTATGTAGGTCAAAATTTTCACAATTCTTGTACAATTAACTATCACATCTTCATGAGAGAAATCTTGAATTAAAAATTTCCCTTCCTGGCAAATAACCTACATAGTATTTGATCATGTAATTAATAATATGGACGGATGAGGCAAGATGGCTATAGACTATTGGGTTAACATATTTGTGTACAGAAAACTACAGATACAGGATCACTTTTCATGTCCAAGACACATTATACACAAGGACCCAACAGGTTGACACTCGCCTTTAACAGTATAAAGAACTAGGTTTTTTCTATATGAGGTATTTGTATCCTTTCTGCTTTACATCCAATGGTACTTTAGCTCATCTTTATCAGATAAAAGGACACTGAAATTACTAAGGTTGTTGAACCATACAGAGAAATTGTCACCGTATGGATCCGAAGTTGCTCTAGGACACTATATACTCCTTTGCCTTTCTGGCAGTGAAGCTGACAATGTACACATATATAAGATTACAGTCAAACCTTGCTAACTCAAACTTATTTTTGGTCTCAACCAAAGTTTTCACTACACTGCTCAAGTTATTCGAACATGTAGATTTCAAGATAACAAGCTTTTACTGTAATTGCATAATAAAATGAAATACATTAACAGATGAACTTATCCTCTTTGTTACTAACATTACACTGATATGGAACATTTTTAACATTCAGGTGAATATACTCGTCTAACAATAAACAAATGCAGGTATCATACACAGTATACCACTTAACTAACAGAGTATTGCAATTTAATTGTCTGTAAGTTGCTATAAAAATCAGTTGATCGCTAAAGGATTCAAGTTTTCCCCAAGCTGATGCTCTAAAATATACTAAAATAAAAAGTATAAGTGTTACTCTAGTCAGGGAATCGTGGATATCTTCAACAGTGAGATACGTTGTATAATTATATAAAGGCAGCGGTGAAACTCGGACAGTGTTGACTTTTTACACAGGTCGTTATACAGATACTATAAACAAACTTTATTTTACGCCTATTAAATTTTGTGATTTCAGTTTCAAAAATTATTCGCGGTAATTAACTTTTTAGAAATTATTTGGATGGCAAAATTGCAAAGGTAAATGGTACACAAAAGAAAGTCGGTTTACAGTAGCTTTGTATAAATCTCAAGTCCAGCTTATAGAGCACCAAACATAAAATATCGACGACCAATGAATCCTACAACATTCATGTAGTTCATACTGAGTATTGACTTCAGAGGAAACACTATGGAACATAAAACAACCAACACGAGAACATGGAGTGTCACCTCAGTATTACTAACCCCAGAGATGATGGACTCAGAACTAACACCCCCACCCAGGGGATCACTGACCTAGAATTGACACCCCCATCCAGGGGATCAATGACCTAGAACTGACACCCCCACCCAGGGAATCACTGACCTAGAACTGACACCCCCACCCAGGGAATCACTGACCTAGAACTGACACCCCCACCCAGGGGATCAATGACCTAGAACTGACACCCCCATACCCCAAACAGAACATGACATGATAAAACTTACCATACAAGGACAGATTATAAGGGAGGTGTTGGTATTAGTGTGAAGTTGCCTTCCTCCAAGTATTAACCAGACTTAATGTAAGGACCAACAGACTTTACTGCTGGGAATTTTTCTTTATTTCATAAATAAGGACAGATAATTAAATTAACCTTAAATATTAATACAGACTAAGCAATTGTCACTATACAAAGTACTGAATGAGAAATGAGATCAGTCAGGGGAAAAAAACAGTTTAAATTTGATATTGAACAAAATCAGTCTTTTTCAGCACGTAAATGTTTATCAAAATCATATGAACATTAAAATAGTGATGAAATTCCAATCCATGACTACATGGGCTGCTTGTATTCCTAGAGATTCTGGTAATACTTCTGTTGAACTGTTTCCTTCGTTACACTTCTAATCATTTCCTTATTAAGGCTCCTTCTCTCAGTCAATCTGTATACCAAATCCATCATTCCTGAGAATATCATTTTCCACCAAGACTACCGTTTCTTACCCCGTCCAACTCCTCCTTTTGTTCCTGCTCGACCTTTAGATTGACCTGAATAAATCAATTGACAACATGTTTTATATAATGGTAATTGTTAAATTTTCAGAACATGTTACCCAAACTTACAATCACTTACCATAACACTGGAAGAGAACATTTTATAAAAGTAATAGATATTTCATTGATAAATTACATGCTAAATTAAAAACACTTTCATTAATACAAACATCACAGACAATACCACATCTTCATAACGACATCTTCTCAAGTCATTATACTGTCAAACCAATGTATGTCTGATACAGCTAGTCTATACAAGTCATTATACTGTCAAACAAATGTACTTCTGATACAGCTAGTCTATACAAGACATTATACTGTCAAACAAATGTACTTCTGATACAGCTAGTCTATACAAGTCATTATACAGTCAAACAAATGTACTTCTGATACAGCTAGTCTATACAAGACATTATACAGCCAAACAAATGTACTCCTGATACAGCTGGTCTATACAAGTCATTATACTGTCAAACAAATGTACTTCTGATACAGCTAGTCTTTACAAGTCATTATACTGTCAAACAAATGTACTTCTGATACAGCTAGTCTATACAAGTCATTATACTTGAAAACAAATGTACTCCTGATACAGCTGGTCTATACAAGTCATTATACTGTCAAACAAATGTACTTCTGATACAGCTAGTCTATACAAGTCATTATACAGCCAAACAAATGTACTCCTGATACAGCTGGTCTATACAAGTCATTATACTGTCAAACAAATGTACTTCTGATACAACTAGTATATACAAGTCATTATACAGTCAAACAAATGTACTTCTGATACAACTAATCTATACAAGTCATTATACTGTCAAACAGGTGTACTTCTAATACAACTAGTGTATACAAGTCATTATATAGTCAAACAAGTGTACTTCTGATGCAGCTAGTCTATAGAAGTCATACCTTTAAACAAATGTACTTCTGATTCAGCTAGTCTATACAAGTCATTATACTGTCAAACAAATGTACTTCTGATACAGCTAGTCTATACAAGTCATTATACTGTCAAACAAATGTACTTCTGATACAGCTAGTCTATTCAAGTCATTATACTGTCAAACAAATGTACTTCTGATACTGCTAGTCTATACAAGTCATTATACTGTCAAATAAATGTACTTCTGATACTGCTAGTCTATACAAGTCATTATACTGTCAAACAGGTGTACTTCTAATACAACTAATCTATACAAGTCATTATACTGTCAAACAAATGTACTTCTAATACAACTAGTCTATACAAGTCATTATACTGTCAAACAGGTGTACTTCTAATACAACTAATCTATACAAGTCATTATACAATCAAACAAATGTACTTCTAATACAACTAGTCTATACAAGTCATTATACTGTCAAACAAATGTACTTCTGATACAGCTAGTCTATTCAAGTCATTATACTGTCAAACAAATGTACTTCTGATACTGCTAGTCTATACAAGTCATTATACTGTCAAATAAATGTACTTCTGATACTGCTAGTCTATACAAGTCATTATACTGTCAAACAGGTGTACTTCTAATACAACTAATCTATACAAGTCATTATACTGTCAAACAAATGTACTTCTAATACAACTAGTCTATACAAGTCATTATACTGTCAAACAGGTGTACTTCTAATACAACTAATCTATACAAGTCATTATACAATCAAACAAATGTACTTCTAATACAACTAGTCTATACAAGTCATTATACTGTCAAACAGGTGTACTTCTAATACAACTAATCTATACAAGTCATTATATAGTCAAACAAATGTACTTCTGATACAGCTGGTCTATACAAGTCATTATACTGTCAAACAAATGTACTTCTAATACAACTAGTGTATACAAGTCATTATATAGTCAAACAAGTGTACTTCTGATGCAGCTAGTCTATAGAAGTCATACCTTTAAACAAATTTACTTCTGATACAGCTAGTCTATACAAGTCATTATACTGTCAAACAAATGTACTTCTGAAACAGCTAGTATATACAAGTCATTATACTGTCAAACAAATGTACTTCTGATACAACTAGTCTATACAAGTCATTATACTGTCAAACAAATGTATGTCTGATACAGCTAGTCTATACAAGTCATTATACTGTCAAACAAATGTACTTCTGATACAGCTAGTCTATTCAAGTCATTATACTGTCAAACAGGTGTACTTCTGATACAGCTAGTCTATACAAGTCATTATACTGTCAAACAAATGTACTTCTGATACAGCTAGTCTATACAAGTCATTATACTGTCAAACAAATGTATGTCTGATACAGCTAGTCTATACAAGTCATTATACTGTCAAACAAATGTACTTCTGATACAGCTAGTCTATACAAGTCATTATACTGTCAAACAAATGTACTTCTGATACTGCTAGTCTATACAAGTCATTATACTGTCAAACAGGTGTACTTCTAATACAACTAATCTATACAAGTCATTATACTGTCAAACAAATGTACTTCTAATACAACTAGTCTATACAAGTCATTATACTGTCAAACAGGTGTACTTCTAATACAACTAATCTATACAAGTCATTATACAGTCAAACAAATGTACTTCTGATACAGCTGGTCTATACAAGTCATTATACTGTCAAACAAATGTACTTCTGATACAACTAGTATATACAAGTCATTATACAGTCAAACAAATGTATTTCTGATACAACTAATCTATACAAGTCATTATACTGTCAAACAAATGTACTTCTAATACAACAAGTGTATACAAGTCATTATATAGTCAAACAAGTGTACTTCTGATGCAGCTAGTCTATAGAAGTCATACCTTTAAACAAATGTACTTCTGATACAGCTAGTCTATACAAGTCATTATACTGTCAAACAAATGTACTTCTGATACAGCTAGTCTATACAAGTCATTATACTGTCAAACAGGAGAACTTCTGATACAGCTAGTCTATACAAGTCATTATACTGTCAAACAAATATACTTCTGATACAGCTAGTCTATACAAGTCATTATACAGTCAAACAAATGTACTTCTGATACAGCTAGTCTATACAAGTCATTATACTGTCAAACAAAAGTACGTCTGTTACAGCAAGTTTCTACAATCCATAACCATAACACTATTCTAGTGCCTAACATACAAGTACAAGGTTACAGAAACTGACACAGTACAGGGACATAAGCTCATATGTCTATCTTATAAGTAGGATAGAAACTGATGTGTCTATGATACAAAACAACACAAGCTGATTTGTCTATGATACAAGAGAGACACCAGCTGACATATATATGATACAAGAGGGACACAAGCTGAAGTGTCTGTGATACATACAAAAGGGACACAAGCTGACGTGTCTATGATACAAAAGATATCCAAACTAACGTATCTATGATACAAGAGGGACACAACCTTACATGTCTATGATACAAGAGACACAACCTGAAATGTCTGGGATACAAGAGACGGAAGCTGATGTGTATATGATAAAGAGAGACACAAGCTGACGTGTCTATGATACAAAAGAGACACAAGCTGACATGTCTATAATACAAGAGAGACACAAGCTGATGTGTCTATGACACAAGAGGGACACAAGCTGACATGTCTATGACACAAGAGGGACACAAGCTGACGTGTCTATGATACAAGAGAGACACAAGCTGATGTGTCTATGATACAAGAGGGACACAAGCTGACGTGTCTATGATACAAGAGAGACACAAGCTGATGTGTCTATGACACAAGAGAGACACAAGCTGATGTGTCTATGACACAAGAGGGACACAAGCTGACGTGTCTATGACACAAGAGGGACACAAGCTGACGTGTCTATGATACAAGAGAGACACAAGCTGATGTGTCTATGATACAAGAGGGACACAAGCTGATGTGTCTATGATACAAAAGAGACACAAGCTGACGTGTCTATGATACAAGAGTGACACAAGCTGATATGTCTATGACACAAGAGGGACACAAGCTGACCTGTCTATGACACAAGAGGGACACAAGCTGACCTGTCTATGACACAAGAGGGACACAAGCTGATGTGTCTATGATACAAAAGAGACACAAGCTGATGTGTCTATGACACAAGAGGGACACAAGCTGACGTGTCTATGATACAAAAGAGACACAAGCTGATGTGTCTATGACACAAGAGGGACACAAGCTGACGTGTCTATGACACAAGAGGGACACAAGCTGATGTGGCTATGATACAAGAGAGACACAAGCTGATGTGGCTATGATACAAGAGAGACACAAGCTGACGTGTCTATGATACAAGAGAGAGACAACCTGAAGTGTCTGTGATACAAGAGACATAACCTGATGTATCTTATGATACAAGAGTGACACAAGCTGACGTGTCTATGATACAAGAAAGACACAAGCTGACGTGTCTAAAACAAGAAAGACACAAGCTGACGTGTCTATGATACAAGAGGGACACAAGCTGACATGTCTATGATACAAGAGTGATACAAGCTGACGTGTCTATGATACAAGAGGGACACAAGCTGACGTGTCTATGATACAAGAGAGAACAAGCTGACTTGTCTATGACACAAGAGAGACACGAGCTGATGTGTCTATCACACAAGATGGACACAAGCTGACGTGTCTATGATACAAGAGAGACACAAGCTGACGTGTCTAATACAAGATAGACACAAGCTGACGTGTCTATGACACATAAGGGACACAAGCTGACGTGTCTACGATACAAGAGGGACACAAGCTGACATGTTTATGATACAAGAGAGACACAAGCTGACGTGTCTATGATACAAGAGAGACACAAGCTGATGTGTCTATGATACAAGAGAGACACAAGCTGACGTGTCTATGATACAAAATGGAAACAAGCTGACGTGTCTATGATACAAGAGAGACACAAGCTGACGTGTCTAATACAAGATAGACACAAGCTGACGTGTCTATGATACAAGAGGGTCACAAGCTGACTTGTCTATGATAAAAGAGTGACACAAGCTGACGTGTCTATGATACCAGAGGGATTTTGGTGCCCACCTAAGAACGATCTTTGTCTGACAAAGGAAAGAGGGATCTTTTCTCTGCTTTTCAAGCTTTTACTACATATTACTACACATGAAATTTGAGAAATATCCTTTGACTACTTAACAGATATTTAACAGTAACAAACTTCAATTATCAAAATCCAAGATGGCTACCTGTCGGCCATCTTATTCACTGATCTGTCCTAAAATGCAATATGCACAACTAGACCCCTAGAAGACCTGCACATACAATTTGAGACGAATCCCTTCAGTACATTCTAAGATATATTGGGCAAAAAACTTCAATTGTCAAAATCCAAGATGGCGTCCTGTCGGCCATCTTGATGATCGATCGTTACCAAAATGCAATATGCATAACCAGGGACCTAGAGGAACCTGCACATGAAATTTGAGACATATCCCTTCAGTACTTTCTAAGAAATAGCGGTAACAAGCTTCAACTATCAAAATCTAAGATGGTGTCCCGTCGGCCATCTTGTGCACCTTTCGGTCCGAAAATGCAAAATGCACAACAAGGATCCTAGGGGAACCTGTATATGAAATTTGAGAAAGATCCCTTAAGCACTTTTTGAGAAATAGTGGTAACAAACTTTAACTATCAAAATCCAAGATGGCCGCCTGTCAGCCATCTTGTTCATCGATCAGTCCCAAA
Organism: Argopecten irradians; assembly: GCF_041381155.1. NCBI lineage: Eukaryota > Metazoa > Mollusca > Bivalvia > Pectinida > Pectinidae > Argopecten > Argopecten irradians. Next base: position 576,138 of record NC_091134.1, on the reverse strand, counting down.
ATGCAATATGCACAACTAGGGTCCTAGGGGAACCTGTATATGAAATTTGAGAAAGATCCCTTAAGCACTTTTTGAGAAATAGCGGTAAAACTGATGGCGCCTGTCGCCATCTTGTTCATCGACGGTCCCAAATGCAATATGCACAACTAGGACCTAGGGGAACCTGTATATGAGATTGAGAAAGATCCCTTCAGTACTTTTTGAGAAATAGCGGTAACAAACTTTAACTATCAAAATCCAAGATGGTCGCCTGTCGGCCATCTTGTTCATCGATCGGTCCCAAATGCAATACGCACAACTAGGGTTGTAGAGGAACCTGTATATGAAATTTGAGAAAGATCCCTTCAGCACTTTTTGAGAAATAGCGGTAACAAATTTTAACTATCAAAATCCAAGATGGCCGCCTGTTGGCCATCTTGTTCATCGATCGGTCCCAAAATGCAATATGCACAACTAGGGTCCTAGGGGAACCGACATATGCAATATGAGAAAGATCCCTTCAGTACTTTCTGAGAAATAGAGGTAACAAGAATTGTTAACGGAAGGACGGAGGGATGGAAGGACGGATGGAAGGAAGGACGGACGGAAGGACGGAGGACGGAAGGACGGACGGACGGAAGGACGGACAGACGGAAGGACGGACGGACGGACCACGGACCACGGACGAAAGGCGATTTGAATAGCCCACCATCTGATGATGGTGGGCTAACAAGAGAGACACAAGCTGACGTGTCTATAACACAAGAGAGACACAAGCTGATGTGTCTATGATACAAGAGGGACACAAGCTGACGTGTCTATTATACAAGAGGGACACAAGCTGACGTGTCTATGATACAAGATGGACACAAGCTGACGTGACTATGATACAAGAGGGACACAAGCTGACGTGTCTATGATACAAGAGAGACACAAGCTGACTTGTCTATGATACAAGAGGGACACAAGCTGACGTGTCTATGATACAAGAGGGACACAAGCTGACGTGTCTATGATACAAGAGGGACACAAGCTGACGTGACTATGATACAAGAGGGACACAAGCTGACATGTCTATGATACAAGAGAGACACAAGCTGACTTGTCTATGATACAAGAGGGACACAAGCTGACGTGTCTATGATACAAGAGAGACACAAGCTGACGTGTCTATGATACAAAAGATATCCAAACAAACGTATCTATGATACAAGAGAGACACAACCTTACATGTCTATGATACAGGAGACACAACCTGAAATGTCTGGGATACAAGAGACGGAAGCTGGCGTGTATATGATACAAGAGAGACACAAGCTGACATGTCCTTGATACAAGAGAGACACAAGCTGACATGTCCTTGATACAAGAGAGACACAAGCTGACATGTCCTTGATACAAGAGAGACACAAACTGACATGTATATAATCCAAGAAAGACACAAACTGGCGTGTCTATGATACAAAAGAGACACAACCTGTCATGTATTTGATGCAAAAGATATCTAAACTAATTATATATAACGTATCTATGACAAAAGAGAGATCCAAGCTGAAGTGTCTGATACAAGCTGACATGTATTTGATACAAGAGAGACACAAGCTGATGTATCTATAATACAAGAGAGACACCAGCTGACATGTCAATGATACAAGAGAGACACATATTTGTGGGTGGTGTCATACCCTAATACAATGTGTGTCATACCCTACAACAGTACATACCAGTGTTGTTCCTACAGAGTATATATTTTGTGATGTCATACCCTACAACAGTACAGACCAGTGTTGATCCTACAGAGTATATATTTGTGGGTGTATCATAACCTACAACAGTACAGACCAGTGTTGATCCTACAGAGTATATATTTGTGGGTGTATGTCATACCCTACAACAGTACAGACCAGTGTTGATCCTACAGAGTATATATTTGTGGGTGATGTCATACCCTACAACAGTACAGACCAGTGTTGATCCTACAGAGTATATATTTGTGGGTGGTGTCATACCCTACAACAGTACAGACCAGTGTTGATCCTACAGAGTATATATTTGTGGGTGGTGTCATACCCTACAACAGTACAGACCAGTGTTGATCCTACAGAGTATATATTTGTGGGTGGTATCATACCCTACAACAGTACAGACCAGTGTTGATCCTACAGAGTATATATTTGTGGGTGGTGTCATACCCTACAACAGTACAGACCAGTGTTGATCCTACAGAGTATATATTTGTGGGTGGTATCATACCCTACAACAGTACAGACCAGTGTTGATCCTACAGAGTATATATTTGTGGGTGGTGTCATACCCTACAACAGTACAGACCAGTGTTGATCCTACAGAGTATATATTTGTGGGTGGTATCATACCCTACAACAGTACAGACCAGTGTTGATCCTACAGAGTATATATTTGTGGGTGGTGTCATACCCTACAACAGTACAGACCAGTGTTGATCCTACAGAGTATATATTTGTGGGTGGTATCATACCCTACAACAGTACAGACCAGTGTTGATCCTACAGAGTATATATTTGTGGGTGGTGTCATACCCTACAATAGTACAGACCAGTGTTGATCCTACAGAGTATATATTTGTGATGTCATACCCTACAACAGTACAGACCAGTGTTGATCCTACAGAGTATATATTTGTGGGTGGTATCATACCCTACAACAGTACAGATCAGTGTTGATCCTACAGAGTATATATTTGTGATGTCATACCCTACAACAGTACAGACCAGTGTTGATCCTACAGAGTATATATTTGTGGGTGGTATCATACCCTACAACAGTACAGACCAGTGTTGATCCTACAGATTATATATTTGTGATGTCATACCCTACAACAGTACAGACCAGTGTTGATCCTACAGAGTATATATTTGTGGGTGGTATCATACCCTACAACAGTACGGACCAGTGTTGATCCTACAGATTATATATTTGTGATGTCATACCCTACAACAGTACAGACCAGTGTTGATCCTACAGAGTATATATTTGTGATGCCATACCCTACAACAGTACAGACCAGTGTTGATCCTACAGAGTACATATTTGTGGGTGGTATCATACCCTACAACAGTACAGACAAGTGTTGATCCTACAGAGTATATATTTGTGGGTGGTGTCATACCCTACAACAGTACAGACCAGTGTTGATCCTACAGAGTATATATTTGTGATGTCATACCCTACAACAGTACAGACCAGTGTTGATCCTACAGAGTATATATTTGTGATGTCATACCCTACAACAGTACAGACCAGTGTTGATCCTACAGATCACTGACACGTGTTGTTCCTACAGAGTATATATTTGTGATGTCATACATACCCCTACAACAGTACAGACCAGTGTTGATCCTACAGAGTATATATTTGTGATGTCATACCCTACAACAGTACAGACCAGTGTTGATCCTACAGAGTATATATTTGTGATGTCATACCCTACAACAGTACAGACCAGTGTTGATCCTACAGAGTATATATTTGTGGGTGGTATCATACCCTACAACAGTACAGACCAGTGTTGATCCTACAGAGTATATATTTGTGGGTGGTGTCATACCCTACAACAGTACAGACCAGTGTTGATCCTACAGAGTATATATTTGTGATGTCATACCCTACAACAGTACAGACCAGTGTTGATCCTACAGAGTATATATTTGTGATGTCATACCCTACAACAGTACAGACCAGTGTTGATCCTACAGAGTATATATTTGTGATGTCATACCCTACAGACGCTGCCCCAGTGGCCTGGTCTGTAAAAGATCTATCAGAAACTCGGAGTCTAATCTGTCCTCTGGTTGTAATGTTGTCCTGGAGACTGGACAAAGGAAGATAACTTTATAATTTATATATGTGGATACAAATAGTGTATGTCCGACAATCTGATACTAGAACTGGAGACACACAATACAAGGGTTGATCACAGAAACCATTTTGTTTTCATATATATTTCAGCAAGACAGTATTATGCATCTGAATCAAATAATCAAAATCCATGTTCATTCACCTGGTAACCTTGTAAACCATACTTTTCAGAACACCAATAAACGAACAAAAATTGAAAGAAAAATGTACATTTACACCTCAGGTTCCAGAGGATTTCATCAGACAAGTTTTGTGGATAACAAAAAATGATCTGTTTTACTTCTAATTTAAGGTAAACTGCAAAACTTTTGATTCCACCTTAGATATAGTATTAAAATGAACAAACAAAGAAACCTCCAAGTGATCTTGATAAGGTGACCGTGATCTTGTTAAAATCATGTAAACTTACCCTGGGGTGGCTGTTTGTTTAGCGCCAGAAGTCTTCGAGGGTTTTGTTTACACCCATCTTTACCCATCAGATGTTTCTTCCAGCCATCCTCACCAGCCGAGATGTTCTGGTGACATAGTGGACAGTGGTTCTTATCCGGCTCAGACGCTGCAAAAGTCATCAACAGACAATATCAACCAAGAGTTAGGTCTCAACTATCATATAAAGGAAAGGCTATATCAACGGAACAGGTTTAAAGTTCATCAACAAGAGGCCCATGGGCCTTAAAGGTCATCTGAATACACAAAGAATATAGTAGTGACAGACAATTAAGGCAATACAAAGAAGTTCAGGTTCTGATATATTTGATGAATTAGACCTTGACCTTCAGTCAAGGTCTTTCATTTTGATAAACATGGTATCCCTTCATGCCAACTTGCTACAAGTCCATTATCAGGTCTATAGACCTTAGTTATTCAAAAAAGTCGTTTAAAGGTTTTAGCCTATTTAAACTTGTGACCCTATATAAAGGTCAATGTCATTCATTTGAACAAACTTAGTAGCCCTTCATTTCAGCATCAATCAAACCAAATATAAGGTCTCTAGGCCTCTTAGTTATTCACAAGAAGTTGTTTAAATATTTTAGCCTATTTGCCCCCTGTGACCTTGAATGAAGGTCATTCATTTGAACAAACTTTGTAGCCCTTCATCCCAACATGTCACAGGTCCAACATCAGGTCTATAGGCCTCTTAAATGTTCACAAGAAGTCGTTTAGAAACAAACTTGATAGTCCCTTACCCAAGCATGCCACAGGCCAAATATCAGTTCCCTGGGCCTTTTGGCGATTGAGAAGAAGTCATTTGAATGAAAAGTTTACACACAGCGAACGGCGCAATGTGGATGGCACGTGACGATGGATAATGCAAAACCTAAAAATGAGCAAAAGAAAAAAGGCAAAATTGACTAAAATATCTGTGCTTACCTTTACAACTTTTATCAGCAATGTGCTGGGCGTACTCAGACTTGGGTATAGCTTCACTACACTGCGGACATTTTGCATAGTTTCCTTTGGCCTCACACTCTGTCAGTAGGTGATCTGTATAGCTAGCAATCTCGACAACCTGTAAAACAGGATATAAAACAGTGCATGGTGATATTATAGGTAACAATGGAATAAAGCTAAAACAGGATACAAAATGGTGCATGGTGATATTATAGGTAACAACATCATAAAGCTAAAACAGGACACAAAATGGTGCATGGTGATATTATAGGTAACAACATCATAAAGCTAAAACAGGATACAAAATGGTGCATGGTGATAGTATAGGTAACAACATCATAAAGCTAAAACAGGATACAAAATGGTGCATGGTGATAGTATAGCTAACAACATAATAGAGCTAAAACAGGATACAAAATGGTGCATGGTGATATTATAGGTAACAACAGCATAAAGCTAAAACAGGACACAAAATGGTGCATGGTGATATTATAGGTAACAACATAATAGAGCTAAAACAGGATACAAAATGGTGCATGGTGATATTATAGCTAACAACAGAATAGAGCTAAAACAGGACACAAAATGGTGCATGGTGATATTATAGGTAACAACAGCATAAAGCTAAAATAGGATACAAAACGGTGCATGGTGATAGTATAGGTAACAACAGCGTAAAGCTAAAACAGGACACAAAATGGTGCATGGTGATATTATAGGTAACAACATCATAAAGCTAAAACAGGATACAAAATGGTGCATGGTGATATTATAGCTAACAACAGAACAGAGCTAAAACAGGATACAAAATGGTGCATGGTGATATTATAGCTAACAACAGAATAGAGCTAAAACAGGACACAAAATGGTGCATGGTGATATTATAGGTAATGATTTTGTAGGTGTAATTTATATCAGAGACAATGATTTTGTAGTTGTAATTTATTTCAGAGACATTGGTTTTGTAGGTTTAATTTATATCAGAGACAAAAGTTTTGTAGATGTTATTTATATCAGAGATACTGGTTTTGTAGGTGTTATTTATATCAGAGACAATGGTTTTGTAGGTGTAATTTATATCAGAGACAATGGTTTTGTAGGTGTAATTTATATCAGAGACAATGGTTTTGTAATGTAACTTATATCAGAGATACTGGTTTTGTAGGTGTAATTTATATCAGAGACAATGGTTTTGTAGGTGTAATTTATTTCAGAGACAATGGTTTTGTAGGTGTAATTTATATCAGAGACAATGGTTTTGTAATGTAACTTATATCAGAGATACTGGTTTTGTAGGTGTAATTTATATCAGAGATACTGGTTTTGTAGGTGTAATTTATTTCAGAAACAATGGTTTTGTAGGTGTAATTTATATCAGAGACAATGGTTTGTAGGTGTAATTTATTTCAGAGACAATGGTTTTGTAGGTGTAATTTATATCAGAGACAATGATTTTGTAGATATTATTTATATCAGAGACAATGGTTTTGTAATGTAACTTATATCAGAGATACTGGTTTTGTAGGTGTAATTTATATCAGAGACAATGGTTTTGTAGGTGTAATGTATATCAGAGACAATGATTTTGTAGATATTATTTATATCAGAGACAATGGTTTTGTAGGTGTTATTTATATCAGAGACAGTGGTTTTGTAGATGTTATTTATATCAGATACAATGGTTTTGTAGTTGTAATTTATATCAGAGACAGTGGTTTTGTAGGTTTAATTTATATCAGAGACAATGGTTTTGTAGGTGTAACTTATATCAGAGACAAAAGTTTTGTAGGTGTAATTTATATCAGAGACAATGGTTTTGTAGGTTTAATTTATATCATAGACAATGGTTTTGTAATGTAACTTATATCAGAGACAATGGTTTTGTAATGTAACTTATATCAGAGACAATGGTTTTGTAGGTTTAATTTATATCAGAGACAATGGTTTGTAGGTGTAATTTATATCAGAGACAATGGTTTTGTAGGTGTAATTTATATCAGAGACAATGATTTTGTAGGTTTAATTTATATCAGAGACAATGGTTTGTAGGTGTAATTTATATCAGAGACAATGGTTTTGTAGATGTTATTTATATCAGAGAATGGTTTAGTAGATGTTATTTATATCAGAGACAATGGTTTTGTAGGTGTAATTTATATCAGAGACAATGGTTTTGTAGATGTTATTTATATCAGAGACAATGGTTTTGTTGATTTTATTAATATCAGAAACAATGGTTTTGTAGGTGTAATTTATATCAGAGACAATAGTTTTGTAGATGCTATTCATATCAAGGACAATGATTTTGTAGATGCAATTTATATCAGAAACAATGGTTTTGTAGGTGTAATTTATATCAGAGACAATGGTTTTGTAATGTAACTAATATTAGAGACAATGGTTTTGTAGATGTTATTTATATCATAGACAATGATTTTGTATTTACCTGTTTACAGTTGGTACAGCGTTTCAGCATAGGACAATGTTTCCAGTAGTGTAAATCGAGTCCATCCTCAGTAAAGCTAGGGTTGTGTTCCTCACAGAATATACAGATACTGAAAGTACAAACAACACTCAGTATTTACACTCTTAAGCCTGAATTTTGTAAGAGATTAACATTAATCTCCTCGTCATTCCAGCCAAATATACTCTCTTATTGGAGAGAGAAGAGTTATAAGTCATCACTAACATTCCTACTGACTTTCCAACACAGCAGTATTTACATGGCAGTCAAATCAATATTATTTGTAAACATAGATGGACAACAGATACTGAATCAAAATTCAGAGAAACCTACAGGGAAAAGATCAATACAGGATTTATAAACTTACTGATCCATGTTGTACACAGACGTATCATCATCTTCCTTAGGTTTGGGTTTCGATTTGTTCAGTACTTTCTGTAATAAATATAAACATAAGTCTTTTCTTCACAATAAATTTCCTATCACATTAAACCAATTTTCAGTGCAGTGATATATGAAAAGTATTTGAAGTTCCAAATAAATGTTCTTAATTCATTTTGACCATGTATGTCGTTTTGATGGCAGATGAACTAGATAAATCAAACAGAAGTTATCATCATAAAAAATAGCAGTTTGTTGCACCTTAGCTACAGATTGCAATATCAAAATAATATCTTGATCCAGGTTTTAAATAATTCATAAGATTTTTTTAAGTAAGTTTAAATGATTACACTAAACTGAGCATGTTTAAATTAAATGAATTAGCACAAAACAATTGGACATTTTGTCCCTCATTTTATCAAAAAATTCTGAGGTCAAGGCTAACAACTTCTTCCAGTACGCAATCAGGAAAGAATATAAAGTAGAGAAAGAGTTAACAGCTAAGGTAATGGACAGCCTCCCATGTATACATTGTGCTGTGTGTGTTTAGTACTCCCCAAAAAACACAGAAATGATTAAACCTTAATACCCACAGCTATTTCCTTCTATATCAACTGTTAATAGTTTGAAGGAGATACATGAGAAATGGATAAACATTTTGATATAAATGAAATACTAAATTGAAAGTGTGATATCAATATTGTGTGAGCTCTGTGTTAGAATTTGCAACACATACTGACCTTAGTTGGTTTCTTGGATTCTGTCTTTAATACATTCTCATCCACAGGCTGTAACATACAGAAGACATTACAGGATGTTACAATAAAATCAAACACATCCAAAAACCATTTTACAGAAGCAGTGTACTAGAAATATCTAAATTGATAGAAAGTCCTTTTCATCATTGATACCACAGACTAAGAAGTGAATAGAGGCAACTCAAGCAAAACATAGACACAACAGTTATGTCCCTTTTGTTTCAGTACACACCTGTTTGCCTGCAGCCATACTGCGCAGTTGTTGTAGCTGGTTTTGTAGAGCCTCTATTTCCTCCTGTTTTCTCGACTCCTCCTCTGCCTTCTGTCTCTAAAATTAGGCCAACATAGACTCATTAGCAAACAGGTTAAGGTCACTGTTTAAAAGTTGTCATGTAAATTATTTGTATTTTTTTTTTATCTTTACATCAGACTAATATAACTGTATAGATAAAGACCTTTACATCAGACTAATATAACTTAATAGATAAATACCTTTACATCAGACTAATATAACTGTATAGATAAATACCTTTACATCAGACTAATATACCTGTACAGATAAATACCTTTACATCAGACTAATATAACTGTATAGATAAATACCTTTACATCAGACTAATATACCTGTACAGATAAATACCTTTACATCAGACTAATATAACTGTATAGATAAATACCTTTACATCAGACTAATATAACTGTACAGATAAATACCTTTACCTTTATAATATACCTTTAGATCAGACTAATATAACTGTACAGATAAATACCTTTACATCAGACTAATATAACTGTATAGATAAATACCTTTACATCAGACTAATATAACTGTATAGATAAATACCTTTACATCAGACTAATATACCTGTACAGATAAATACCTTTACATCAGACTAATATAACTGTATAGATAAATACCTTTACATCAGACTAATATAACTGTATAGATAAATACCTTTACATCAGACTAATATAACTGTACAGATAAATACCTTTACCAAGAAATATAACTTAAGATAATAAATACCTTTTTAACATCAGACTAATATAACTGTATAGATAAATACCTTTACATCAGACTAATATAACTGTACAGATAAATACCTTTACATCAGACTAATATAACTGTATAGATAAATACCTTTACATCAGACTAATATAACTGTATAGATAAATACCTTTACATCAGACTAATATAACTGTACAGATAAATACCTTTAGATCAGACTAATATAACTATAGATAAATACCTTTACATCAGACTAATATAACTGTATAGATAAATACCTTTACATCAGACTATAATATAACTGTATAGATAAATACCTTTACATCAGACTAATATAACTGTACTAAATACTTTAATCAGACTAATATAACTGTACAGATAAATACCTTTACATCAGACTAATATAACTGTATAGATAAATACCTTTACATCAGACTAATATAAACTGTATAGATAAATCCTTTAATCAGACCTTTACATCAGACTAATATAACTGTAATAGACATCAGCAATAAATACCTTTACATCAGACTAATATAACTGTAAGATAAATACCTTTACATCAGACTAATATAACTGTATAGATAAATACCTTTACATCAACTAATAACTGTATAGATAAATACCTTTACATCAGACTAATATAACTGTACAGATAAATACCTTTATATCAGACTAATATAACTGTATAGATAAATACCTTTATATCAGACTAATATAACTATATAGATAAATACCTTTATATCAGACTAATATAACTGTACAGTAGATAAATACCTTTACATCAGACTAATATAACTGTACAGATAAATACCTTTACATCAGACTAATATAACTGTATAGATAAATACCTTTACATCAGACTAATATAACTGTATAGATAAATACCTTTACATCAGACTAATATACCTGTACAGATATATACCTTATATACCTATATCAGACTAATATAACTATAGATAAATACCTTTACATCAGACTAATATACCTGTACAGATAAATACCTTTACATCAGACTAATATAACTGTATAGATAAATACCTTTACATCAGACTAATACAACTGTAGATAAATACCTTTACATCAGACTTGCTGGGTTTACCATCCACCTTGTCAAAATATTCAAATAATTGTCGATACATTGTGTTTTTGCGTGTCCTCTCGTCGTCCGGTGGTAAATGATCTTTGATGGTCTGACGGTCACCAGGATTTTCTTTGTACAAAGTTCTAATAATCCTCTCTGATACGTCCCTGACCTCTCCAGCTGTGTGACCTAACGCCACCACACAGAAGTTCATAATGTTGTCAATCGTCATTCCTCTGTAAACAATCCATTTTATAGTAAGTTGTACTTGCATGGGTACCCAACGATGCTGAATCATTCAAGATTTAACTTATTTTTGTAAAATTTTTTACAACATGGGAGTGTATATGCTGGCATACTTCAAATATACTACCTTAAAATTGTTGTCATGGCATTGTTGCCTTTGAGCAAACCTTCCTCTTAAACAAATAAATAGAATTAAGTTGCCCTTTACTACAGACATCTTTCCCAAGTGTGTTTAAATGTGGTGGCCTTGACTTTGTACATACGTGTTTCCCTTAATGCCGAGACTCTTGTACAACATCTCCACGATCTCCACACGAGACTGGCCGGGTCGTGGTGCTAGTGTCATCTTTATAGGCTTCAGACTTTCGTGTGGCACAACATTGGTTGGCTGGCAACACAGATCACAGATAAATCAGACTAAATCAGATAGAACTGAGTTCTGTTTCTGCTTAATTCATTTTAATATCAACATTTTACATGCAAGAAGTGCTTGAATTATAATTTCATTCCAACAATACATACTCGCACTTCCGGAAAGTTTGCCATTTCTCTGGTGAAATTCTTAGCATCGTCTCGGTTCCTGGCAGCCTGGAATAGCAATCAAAAGGTTAACTTAAAGATAGTATAAGTTAAAATCCTTGCTCAAAATGTTAATTTGAAGTTTAATCAAATGTTGTCCAAAATGTGATAAAGACATACATTTTAATCATAAACTTTAAAGTATGACACATGATGTGTTAATGTCAATATTTATGAAAAATACAAGAGGCCCTCTGGGCCTCTATTGCTCACCTGGTTTATTTAGTAATTATCATAAAAAACTATTAAAAATAGCAAAATTGACCCTTTTGGCCCCACCATTTGTACAATTTTGAATCCCCACTCCATAAGGATGCTATCCAATGCTTAGTTTCTGAGAAGTTGATTTTATGGAAATAGCCAAATTGACACTTTTGGCCCTGATCCCTCAGGCTCCCGGGTGTCAGCCTCACCATATGTACAATTTTGCATCCCCACCCTATAAGGATGCTACCATTGCATTATGAGTGCTATCCCATGCTTAGTTTCAGAGAAGAAGTTATTTATATAAATATGGAAATAGCCAAATTGACTCTTTTGACCCCACCCCTCAGACCCCCAGGGGATCAGCCCCACCATTGGTACAAATTTGAATTATCACCCCATAAGGATGTTACCAATGCAATATGAGTGCTATCCAATGCTTAGTTTCAGAGAAGAAGTTGTTTATATGGCAATAGCTAAATTAACACTTTTGGCCCCGCCCCTCAGGCCACCGAGGGATCAGCCCAATAATTTGTACAATTTTCAGTTAGTGCCCCATAAGGATGCTACCAGGCAAATTTCGTTGAATTCTGACCAGCGGTTAAGATAAAGAAGTTGATTACTGACGACAGACGGACAACAGATGCTGCGGTATCGCAGTATCCGAAGGACCAAGGTGAGCTAAAAATAAACTCAATAAAAGTGACTGATAATATACACACAATGTGTTAGTGTAATTGTGATAATACCGTATCTACTTTACAGTGTCGTAAGACTAACAAAAGTTACAAACCGTATCAGCTGCCTTGTTAAACAGTTCAGTGATGACCAGCTCCACCGTGTGTACAATATCAGACTTGCCTAATCTGGAAAAGTTCACATCAAATTATTGTAAAATTGAGGTAAATACATCAAAATCTTCATCTATATGTACAACCTACCTGAACTACAACTTATAAATAAATTAATCATGTATTCAACTGAATGATCCGAAGAGAAAATTTCTTTCCCCAAGATGTAATTAGGCTATGTGGGTTACCTTCAGTGAGTGTCTGTTAGGGATATACTTTGTGAGGCTAGCTTGCCTCTGTGTTAAATAAATTGTCTGTATTTACCTGTGTTTTGGTATATATTCTGTGAGCAGCATCTTGAGCAGATGAAGTCCAGCTTTAAATACCTATAAACATACAAAATATTTTATAAAGTGTTTCCTCGATAGCCCAAACACTTGTTTCCCCAATTCAAATCATCTGGATTGGTTAAATTTTCGAACGGCCAGATCCTGTTTAACTAGTAAATCAAATTGATTGCCTAACATTTCTGTCCTGAGTTGTCCAGACCATTGGCATCCGGATTTTCATGGATTGACTGTATTTAATGAAATTAAAAAGGAAAGGCAATGAATTAGATATTTTTGTCATAAACAAAAACATTTATATAATTAAATCATTTTAAAGGACTTTTGCTCCGTTTCAGACATTTTTCTTTTCACACTTAAGTTAGACACTTACAGCGTAAACTTTATCTCGGATGGCACGTTTACAGAGATACACTGCTCCCTTCAGCGCAGATTTCACCTCGTCCTTTGAGGCTGAAGTAGACATCTCTGACATCTGTTTATACACAGCCAACAGGGCGTCCTCACGGTAGGACCATGTCTTACTGTAAGCTTTGGCCACCTGATCAAAATACATACATTTATTAGGTTTGGTCCACCTGATCAAAATACACACATTTATTAGGCTTTGTTCACCTGATCAAAATACATACATTTATTAGGCTTTGGCCACCTGATCAAAACAAACACATTTATTAGGCCTTGGCAACCTGATCAAAACACACACATTTATTAGGCTTTGGCCACCTGATCAAAACATGCATATTCTTTAGGCCTTGGCCACCTGATCAAAACACACACCTTAATTAGGCTTTGGCCACCTGATCAAAACATGCATATTCTTTAGGCTTTGGCAACCTGATCAAAACATGCATATTCATTAGGCTTTGGCCACCTGATCAAAACATGCATATTCATTAGGCTTTGGCAAGCTGATCAAAACACACACATTTATTAGGCTTTGGCCATCTGATTAAAATACACACATTTACTAGGCTTTGACCACCTGATCAATCATACACATATTAATCATATAACAAAGATTAAAGTCATTGATCTAAATATTTCCATTTGCTCGGGACTGACGCTATATAACCTTTCCAACCAAAAAGGGGAATTTATGGTATCATAATTCTCCTATAACTCCCATTGGTGTAGTGATATGCATAACATCTATTGTGACGTCGTTTTGAACAACGGCATGACGTAATGATGCAATGCGCATTTTTTGTGCGTACTTGCACGCTACCAAAATGAAAAAAACTCCATTGTTCTATATTATTCGCAAAAATATTTGTAGTTGTCATTTTGAAATGCTGAATATCCTAAAGATGGAACATATTAATTGAAATGTTGGAAGTGTACTGACGATTTTATGTTTATTTCCGAAAATCAGGGTCATCTCTTTTGGACAAATCAATATCATTCATTTGAAGACATAAGAAAGCTATTCATTTGAAAAGATTTTGACTGAACTTTGAATAAGATAAAGATCATGAACAAAGTTTGAATGAAGGTCAAATTAATTTGTTTTAACATCCTACTTTAAACATGCTACAATCCATACACTTCAGAATTGCTGGATATCGATTGTTCACAGCAAATGGGGAATTAGTATTTACCAAGGGAGACAACTACTTACCAATGGTTCTCCAAACACGTCCACTGCAGCAGACGCCTCTCGTAAGTCCTTCTCAGACATGGGCTCTGGTTCTCCAGTAATACCCCCACCACCTCCACTCTCTACTACGGGCTGTTCTTCTTCCTCAGTCACAGCGGGAGGTCTGTAGCATCAAAATTACTTATACACTAACAAAAACAAAGAAACATAATAAATATATCCTAAAACACATGAATTAACAAGATATTCAACCATACTTATTCACCTTGGTAGCTAGGACCACTAGAACATGGTAGGTATAATGAAAACAATTTAAGTGAAAATTTTACTAAATATACATTTATTACTATTGATGTCACAGTTTCTGTTCCTCTGGACAATTAACTTAGCCATCTTATCAATTTATAAAAAGTACTTGAACATAAAAACCTAACCAGAAAAACAAATACCAAGATATAGAGAAAAAGACAGATCGGCACGTAGAAAGATCAACAAAAACAAACGAACTAGAAAGATAGAGGAAGAAAGAGAGAGAAAAGGGGAGAAAAAGGAGACATTAAGAACTAGGAAGATAGAGGGAGAAAGAGAGAGAAAAGGAGAGAAAAAGGAGAGAAAAAGGAGACATTAATGAAGATACATAAATATGGAGACAAAGAGCTGGAGAGACACACAGAGACAGACTGAATCAAAAAGAGATAGATACAGAGAGAGTCAGGGCAAGAGAGATCCTGAGTTTTACTCTATAATGAAATATACCAATAATTATCAACACCAAGTACAGGTATCAGTAAAGTTTGGTATTAGTATCAATCCATTACAGACAAGGATCACAGGTTAGAGTTTTACAAACACAAACAAACATATTAATGATCTATGATTATAGGCTCTACAACAGATCTTTTCTCTGTTATCATTAACAAGAGATCCTAATGAAATCTTTTTAATTGGCAGCCACCATTGAATGATCTATATCAGGCCATGGAAAGACAAATCTTTTGCTTTGCTTTTCTTATCTTATCCTTCGCCATTGAAAATGTAACATCATACTATCAAAGCGAATTTTGTCAAAATTTGAAGTTGTTGTAGGCTACAAAACAAAATATAATAACAAAAACAAATAGACAACTTAATATAAAACTGTTCTACAAGGAGACACAACTACATCAAACAGGAGCCAAGAGTCGTCTGAAGAGGGTCATGAACTTTGACCGTTGAGACATACAGTTTTACCTACATGAAGTGTTTGGCTAGCTCGGTAGGCTTCACATAATTCTTCGTGTAGCTTGTCAATACATAACATGTACACAAAATTGAGAGGATTTATTAAATCTCCCAATATGAACATATATGTTAATACTGCAGTGCAGCAATAAATCAATAAATTACCAGTAACCTATTGTTTACACAGAAATTAGTACTTACATATTGAAATAATGTGTTCAAAACACAGTTTCTGTTAATTCAAATCAACTGGTCACATTTAGATTTTTAATGTGTATATAGCTGTAAGATTTCAGTTGTATATACATATTGATATAATTTTCACAAAAACCAATATCTAAGTACAATAGTGTTATGTGCTGTAAGTAGGATTAGATAGAAAGGTTCACAGCACGTCTTTCAGATTACTACATACTACTACCCACAGCAATGTACATACCGCGCCTCACTACAAATAGAGAAATATACAAACATTGCAGCTACATATATAGGAAAAGCTTGATTATTAAGAATGGAATAATAAGAAAATGCAGTTTGTCCAATGCATTAACTTGCAAAAACACTCATGTTCCTTCAAAGAAATTAATGCATACATTATAGTAAGCTGTTGAAAGTTTCTCAAAAGTAAAAACAAAATTTGATTTATTTTCCTAGTAAACATGTTTTATTTTGTCTCTTCAGTAATTTGACATGAAAATTATAAAAAAAAAACCAAGAGGACCAAGGGCCTTAACAGTCATCTGACAACTTTGGCAATACATGTAGTCGTATAGGAAATTAATTAGATATGGTGTCATAGTAGTCATCTTAGATTTGAGATCAGCCAGAGATGTAACAACACTTTGTCAAGGTCATATCAGGATCATTTAAGGCAAGTTTCAGCCAAATCGCACCAGTAGAACTTAAGAAGTTCAAAATATGTTTTGAAGGTAGGGGCTGTGGCAGCCATCTTGGATTTTGGATTGACCCGAAAAATAACAACATTTTGTCGGGACCATGTCAGGATAATATCAGGCAAGTTTTAGCTAAATCGCGCTGATAGAACTTGAGAAAAAGTTCAAAATGTGAAAGTTTTCACACAGCGGATGGCAGACAGTGCATGGCGCACGACAACGGACAGAAACATGATGACTATAGGTCATCGTGAACCTTCAGATGTCCTAAAAATATCAGTCAACTTAATGGCTGAAAAGGGGCAATACCTCATTTAAACTCAAAATAGTAAATTTATCGTCTTGTTCCGATGATGTAGGATACAAAACAAAGCTTACAATATGTGTTGATCTGACGAGGCTAATCACTTCGCCTATGATACTGAGCCTATAGAAGTTTCTTTAAAAAGGTTTCCTTAAGCCTAGTCACACAACTCTGAATACTGGGTCCAAGCATTTTTGCAGCCCTAGTACTTACTTGTTGACTGGTAATTGACGTTCATCATACGGCGTCCGACTTCGTGGAGAGGGAATCTGTTCTCGCTGAGTTGTGTCCCCTTTACTGAAGGGAGGAAAAAAGGACTATCTAACACTACAAATAGTTATACTACATGTCCCCTTTTTATATAGCTACATATGTACTCAGTGACGAGAATACAGTCATTGTTCTGGGGACATGGATGGATGTGATGAGCTAAAAACACCTAGAAGCATTGTATATATGTATACATGTATATGATAATATAAACTGTGCAGAGTATAATTTTACAATCAACAGTGAAAGGGGATTTAAAAAGTAACAACTATAAACTAATTCTTTTTCAGTGAAACATATACATGTACAATATAAGTCTTTGACTCAATATGTAATCAAGCCTAAAAGACCATTATTAAAACTGTAATATTAAAATGTGCCTTGATATGAATTATACAAATGTTTTGTAAGTGCTCGCAGACAAGGAAAAGCTTTACAATTATGTCTATTGACAAATAAGTGGCAATTTTACTTTTTAATTGCAGGGAGAGGTCTTTCATCGTAAGGTGTCCTTGGGGGTGGAGATCGAGGCGGAGTCCGAGGAGACAAATGACTCAAACGAGATGGTGTGGGATCCCGTATAGGTTCTGTGATACAGAAATAACAATTCAGAAGTGTAACACATGAATAAATAATCAAAAGAAAGACAGTAAACTGAAATTTAAAAGATATTTGGTGTTTTTTTTCTATAAAATCAATTTTCCTTATCTA
This sequence comes from Argopecten irradians, assembly GCF_041381155.1. Lineage (NCBI taxonomy): Eukaryota > Metazoa > Mollusca > Bivalvia > Pectinida > Pectinidae > Argopecten > Argopecten irradians. The sequence continues at coordinate 558,008 of NC_091134.1, read as the reverse complement.
GAATACATACCAAGATCCACATGCTGTTGTTCACTTGACTGAAAAATTAAAATTGAACCCATTAGCATCAACAACAATACGTAAAATTAGATAAATAGAAAATTATAATAGATTGAGCATAAATTACCTCCTGGATTTTACATGGTACAACATTTTAAATTCTACACTCATAGCCCAGCTTATTTCTCCACAAATATAAAGGAATCTCATAAGACTATATCTGACATCTGTAAAACACTATGGTTAATTCGAGGCAACAGTAACTATACAGTAACAATAGACCTTGGACGTGAAAAGTACTCCAAAGCAAATTAAGCCAGGATGTGCATGAAATTTTAGCTTGATTAGCCAAAAGGTACTTGGGTTATTAAACAGAATTCTTTATGAGGATGCCAATATCAAAATGCCAGTACACACTTGAGGTCTTTCTGCAGATGACACAAAAATCCTATATTAAAAGTCCTGTGTTACTTAAAGATGCTCCACCGCCAACAGAGCATAAACGATACTCATCATTTCAACAATAATTGGTGTTTAATTGTGTATATATGCGTTTCATTGATACAAAAATAACATGAAAAAATTTAGTTTGCCTCTGATGCATGCACAATCAACACTTCATTCCATACATATAGGACATAAATGCCACAGAATTTTCTCAGGATGCAATTAATTTTTTTTAATAGTTTGTTCTTGAAGTAAAATTAAAAGCTCAAACATTTAAATGGTAGCAATTGTGTAAAGTAAGTAACTTTTGTAAATAAAGGAAAATACTTATTTGTCTGCTCCTGTTTTTGATGAGAAAAAATACCATTTGTCAGCAGTGGAGCATCTTTAACCAAACTTTAATTTCCAATTTATCTACTGAAATGATCATCAGCAACTCTGCTCTATTAATTTTTAACTTTCATTAGATAATAACACTAGAATAAAGTAGTCTATTTTAAATGACATACAGGCATAGTCCCCAGCAATTCGCCGAGTCTAAGATCGCGATAGATTTGTAGTCGATACTCTTCCATCTGAACCTTCTTAAGCTTGGCTGTGTCGTAGTCTTCATTTTCTATGGCCTGCCGTTTCTCCACATCATACTTGCCAAGCTTTTCTCCGACTTTCTGTAAGTCCAGAATAGCTGTCTTCAGCTTCTTTGCATTGTCAAATCTCTCTCCTGTAATAACAAAATCAGACATCAACATACATGTACAAATCTGTCTTGTCTCTCCCTATCAACATACACATATGTCTTGTCTCTCCCACTGTGTCTATTATAGTGATGGATACCAGTAACATAGTAAACATCTTTCACCTTTGTTTATTATTTATTTACCCCAACACAGAATCATGGCAGTAAACAAGAGACAGTAAGTAAGGTATCATATTGACACGAATCCTTCACATAATCCAAGGAGAAAATCTCAAATTCATTGCGATATGTAATCACTGGTACTAACTCACACTATCTGAATACATACGTAAAACTGCATCTTGCTTTTTCTTTTCCAATTTGCGTATAATATTTGCTATTTCAGGATCCTGATACATGTCAAATGCCAGATCATCGAGGGGCGAGATGTAGTCTGGTCTGTAAAATAACTTTATTTTATTACTGTAGAGTGAAATTATCCACACCCATAAAAAATCATATGTAAATTAATTTTAGAAAAATCTTTAGTTAAAAGCTAGAACCTATTGGCAAAAATTCTTTTGATTTGTTATACAGAACCAAAACATTTATTATAGTATAACAAACATATAATTACGTAACCTTATTAAGCAGATGGTTTTGTTATAGGTAGGTTACAGGGACAAGTTTGTCCGTATAAGCCATAGAAACTTACAGTGAAAAGATCACTGGTAGTAAGTGTCACTTTGAGTTTACCTGATCTGGTTTTCATCGTTATCCATGTATTCTAACTTCTTAGCCAGGATCGGGTCCGAGTAGTAATCCTGTACATTAACCAGACATTATTAGTAAACTTTTAAATACATTCTAGGATAAGACACCTCATCAGTAAAATTCATCTCCATGGTAACAAAAGAAATCATTTTAATTGGTTTTCCATGGAAACCTGCAGAACTGCTTGAAATAAAAAAGCAAAATTGATACAGTTAAATATCGAATTTGTGTACCGTATTCGACACAATAAGCGTCCTGGGTGAATATGAAGCTCAAAAATGGCCAAGGGGCGCTCATAGGGATGGGGGTTGCTTATTGGGTCAAATATGGTATTCAAAACCTCTCAGTATTTAATTAAATGTATTTTGTTAGTCCCATCCAATCTTTTCACTAACTTCTCAAAGGGTTAGTATAACAGTACACTAGTTAAGGTGACTTTGAGGTTTGACTATACCATGTATAACCTACAAGGAACCACCTATCAAAAATTTACTTTAGAGATATTCTTATATTATACCATAGTTCCATAGGAAATGTCTGTAAATAACATTCAGAGTGAAATATTAAAAAAAAAAAACAAAAACAAAAAACACAGTTTTCATATTTAATTTGATGTACCGGATAGGTGAATTTGAAGCCCAAAAATGGCCAAGGTTTGACTTTGTCATGTATAACCTACAAGGAACCACCTATCCAAAATTTACTTTAGAGATATTCATATATATTATACCAGAGTTCCAAAGGAAATGTCTGTAAATGTCATTTGGAGTGAAATATTAAAAAAAAAAAAAAAAAGATAAGAGCAGTGAAATACACCACAGTGATGTAGAAATGTCTGATATAAAATGTCCATTTTATGTGTCAGTAAAGATTGAGAAATGTTTATGGTGACGTTTAATTCAAACTTTCATAACATAGTATATACAATACATGTACATGGTGATGTGACGTGCCAACTGTCATGACTAGATTTTATGAACAAAATGATGATTCCAAATATAACAAAAAAAAATAATGTGAAAAAAAAACAACTATGTATGTAATGTTTTGTTTAATGGTGCGAAATGATTTGAAGTGAATAAAAAAATTGACTAAAAAGATAACAACATTTTTTGGTAGCAGGTTACTTTTTGGTGACACTGTAGCTCCATACAAACATGTACATTGTATAGCATTACTGCCACATAGAATTGCAGCATAAATTCAAGAATGACACCTACTGGTAATTCAACATCTCAGGATATTATGTCTCCAAATGTTTGTCACAAAATTTTTCATAAAAACAAAAATTTGTGATCAGTGAATTAAAAAAAATAAATGAAAAAGTGTACCAGATACCTTTAAAGTTTCAACTGATAATGTATCATATTTGTCTAAAACATTATGATCCACACCCCACAGACGTGGCCATGCCGGCTAAATAAAAAGTTGGACAAATTTAATACAGGAACCAAAAGGCCAAATGAATATTAAAAACCAAACAAATGGCATAGGAAACCAGTTGCTAATCACATATAATAATAAGTTCTTACATAAATGCAACTACAAAAGCTTAAAAATTGTTTTTAACGTTGGCAGTCATGGTAAAAATCTTAGATATTGGACCATTTTCCATGAAAAAGAACATGAAATGTTTACGGACCACATTACACAATGTGATGGACAAAGGAATATAAGTACAGGTCACCTTGCCTCATTGGTTAGATAACCTGGTTTATAAATATACCTGATGAATGCGGGGTAGGCCACTGATGGAGTTTGTGTGACCAGGGAGGGTGGCAACAACAGACATTATACACTAACGATGGTTTGGTGGGGGACAAAACTCAAACAGTCATGGTGTCAGAGGGAGGGTGGCTACAACAGACATTATACACTAACGATGGTTTGTTGGGGGACAAAACTCAAACAGTCATGGTGTCAGAGCAAGGGTCAGGCTACAACAGACATTATACACTAACGAAAGTTTGGTGGGGGACAAAACTGAAACAGTCATGGTGTCAGAGGGAGGGTGGCTACAACAGACATTATACACTAACGATGGTTTGGTGGGGGACAAAACTCAAACAGTCATGGTGTCAGAGCTAGGGTGGCTACAACAGACATTATACACTAAAGATGGTTTGGTAGGGACAAAACTCAAACAGTCATGGTGTCAGAGGGAGGGTGGCTACAAAAGACATTATACACTAACGATGGTTTGGTGGGGGACAAAACTCAAACAGTCATGGTGTCAGAGGGAGGGTGGCTACAACAGATATTATACACTAACGATGGTTTGGTGGGGTATAAAACTCAAACAGTCATGGTGTCAGAGGGAGGGTAACAGACATTTGAGGACCAAACCATACGTACTGGTTTAATCCTGTTCTGTAAGAAAGAAAGCAAATTCAATAGCCATCATATGAAACATATTTATAGGAAAAATGTCAAGAGAAGATTGAGACAGCCAGTTCACTACATCTATCTAGGAAGAAAATCTGTTAATTTGCCCTAGATCTTTCCTGATTGATTGCCATATCAACGAACTCTGTAATGACAACAATAATTACAACACTGTTAGATTTGTACAATTTAAAGTTCTTTTTAGTTTTGGTAAGTTCCTTTATGGAAGTGTTTTTATCAACATTTCTTTTATCCTAAAACTCTTTGGATACTTACATCTGTCAGATCTGTTGGTCGAGTGATAACGTCCCCGATAACATTCACAGCAATAACCCCAACCTGTAATATACACAACAAACATTGGTCAGACCGGATCATTGAGGTCTGAAATCAGCCACAGCAACAACCAAAACCTGTAATATATACAATAAACATTGGTCAAACCAGATCATTGAGTTCTGAAATCAGCCACAGCAATAACTCCAATATGTTACATAATTTTAAAACATGGCTATGATGTCATCTTTTTGTTGTCCCCAGTACTTTATTTAGACTATTGTTCAAGTACTTGTTCTGTCTGTAGATTAGTACACCTTTCACTGTAGATTAGTTTACCTGTAGCTGTAGATTAGTTTCAACTAATCTACAGTTCCAGGTAAACTAATGTACAATGAAAGGTAGAGAGTGACACTACATGCAGCATTGTAAAATTGGACAGATAAATAAAAAATAAATCAAATTCAACATGAATGTAATAGAAAACTTCAATACATATTATTACATATTTTCAGTTTTATATATTGATTCGTGGACACCGGCATAAATCCAATCACATCAACCACAACGCATTAAATTACTCTTTGTATTGAAAATCAAGACTCTTTAGTATTTCGACAGCACATGCATTCCTACAATGATGTTTTAATTTTAGATAGATATGTGTACTTTCTTTCTTTGAAAATTGAATGAATGCTTTCGGTGTATTTCCCAATAATATCACTGTTAAATGCTTCATTTCTTGAATACATACACGACAACACATAAATCCACGTTTCCCAAATTGAATAATTTCTGTATAATTCCTTATCCAAGAATCACACAAAGACTACTGAACAAATTTGAAATTTTAAGCTTTCTTTTCATCACTTTGCCGTCTTCACATAATTTCAATGTAGTTTCCTTTAGAATCCACTAAATCTTGATATTTTGTTTTAGGACCAATCATATTCTTCATTTCATAACGTAGGGCGGTATATTCAAAATTGATACGTTTCCATGATAATCCTCCATATCTTGTGAATTTTCGACAAGTCATATCCAAGTAAATGGTCTGCCTCTGACATAAAGAGCAGTTAAATTAAAATTTCACAAAATAAACTCTCTTAAAGGAAATTTGATAATCATTTTAGATAGTTTGACTTCGTAAAGATCTGATCTGCACTGTCTACCATGTTGCCTCTTGTACTGCTCCACTCAGAATGAAGAGAACTCAAACTCACTAAAAATCTCTGGTAATAACATTGGTATGGAATTTCATGAAAAATTCATGCAATGCATGCACGACCAGAGTAGACATATTACAACAGTTACTGTGCTGACATGTTCAGTGTCAAAGATGGTTGAAGGCCTTACCTGTAGCTGTAGATTAGTTACACAATAGCCATAGTTAGCATTGTACATCAGAGTGCCATGTTTTAAGTAAGAGAAACACCGAAAACTGTAGATTAGTCAAGATACTGAACAATGCTCGGCCCTTCCGGCCTCGCATTGTCCATTATCTTGACTAATCTACAGTTTTCGGTGTTTCTCCTATACATACAATAAATTCTGGTCAGACAGACCATCGCTTAATTATCATTAATTTTCATGGCTAAAATAACATCACCATAAACATTTACAGGAGGGGGGAATCAGAGATTTCAGACCTATCATTTGTATTCTCTATATGTATTAGAGGGAGAATCAGAGATTTCAGACCTATCATTAGTTATCTCTGTCTGTATAGGAGGGAGAATCAGAGATTTCAGACCTATCATTGGTTTTCTCTGTGTGTATAGGAGGGAGAATCAGAGATTTCAGACCTATCATTAGTTATCTCTGTCTGTATAGGAGGGAGAATCAGAGATTTCAGACCTATCATTAGTTTTCTCTGTGTGTATAGGAGGGAGAATCAGAGATTTCAGACCTATCATTGGTTTTCTCTGTGTATATAGGAGGAAAAATTAGAGATTTTAGACTTATCATTGGTTTTCTCAGTATATGAGGGAGAATCAGAGATTTCAGACCTATCATTGGTTTTCTCTGTCTGTATAGGAGGGAGAATCAGAGATTTCAGACTTATCATTGGTTTTCTCTGTCTGTATAGGAGGGAGAGTCAGAGATTTCAGACCTATCACTGGTTTACTCTGTCTGTATAGACGGGGGAATCAGAGATTTCAGACCCATCATTAGTTTTCTCTGTCTGTATAGAAGGGAGAATCAGAGATTTCAGACCTATCATTAGTTTTCTCTGTCTGTATAGGAGGGAGAATCAGAGATTTCAGACCTATCATTGGTTTTCTCTGTGTGTATAGGAGGGAGAATCAGAGATTTCAGACCTATCATTGGTTTTCTCTGTGTGTATAGGAGGGAGAATCAGAGATTTCAGACCTATCATTGATTTTCTGTGTGTATAAGTGGGAGAATCAGAGATTTCAAACCTATCATTAGTTTTCTCTGTTTGTATAGAAGAGAGAATCAGAGATTTCAGACCTATCATTGGTTTTCTCTGTGTGTATAGGGGGGAGAATCAGAGGTTTCAGACCTATCACTGGTTTTCACAGTATAGGAGGGAGAATCAGAGATTTCAGACCTATCATTGGTTTTCTATGTCTGTACAGGAGGGAGAGTCAGAGATTTCAGACCTATCATTAGTTTTTCTCTATATGTATTAGAGGGAGAATCAGAGATTTCAGACCTATCATTGGTTTTCTCTGTGTGTATAGGAGGGAGAATCAGAGGTTTCAGACCTATCACTGGTTTTCACAGTATAGGAGGGAGAATCAGAGATTTCAGACCTATCATTGGTTTTCTATGTCTGTACAGGAGGGAGAGTCAGAGATTTCAGACCTATCATTAGTTTTTCTCTATATGTATTAGAGGGAGAATCAGAGATTTCAGACCTATCATTGGTTTTCTCTGTGTGTATAGGAGGGAGAATCAGAGATTTCAGACCTCTCATTGGTTTTCTCTGTGTGTATAGGAGGGAGAATCAGAGATTTCAGACCTCTCATTGGTTTTCTCTGTGTGTAGAGGAGGGAGAATCAGAGATTTCAGACCTCTCATTGGTTTTCTCTGTGTGTATAGGAGGGAGAATCAGAGATTTCAGACCTCTCATTGGTTTTCTCTGTGTGTATAGGAGGGAGAATCAGAGATTTCAGACCTCTCATTGGTTTTCTCTGTGTGTAGAGGAGGGAGAATCAGAGATTTCAGACCTCTCATTGGTTTTCTCTGTGTGTATAGGAGGGAGAATCAGAGATTTCAGACCTCTCATTGGTTTTCTCTGTGTGTAGAGGAGGGAGAATCAGAGATTTCAGACCTCTCATTGGTTTTCTCTGTGTGTATAGGAGGGAGAATCAGAGATTTTAGACCTCTCATTGGTTTTCTGTGTCTATAGATACCACTCACCTGGTTATAAAGGTTGTGCTTGTTCACATGGTTTTTGTGGACGACCAATTTCAGATACTGGCCAATAGCATCAACGTGAACGGATTTCAGTTCACGTGACTTAAATGCTGTTTTTTCATTGTCAGACAGAGAAACATATCTGTAACAAAACAAATCAGTTTATTAGGCTTTTGAAAAGGACCAACAAATCAACCATCTTTGTCAGTTCAATGAAACATGTAGTTTTTTCAGTTTCCCTTTAAGAATAGAAAAACAATATACCTAGTACAAGTGAATACATCGATCTTAAGATACCAAAATGTCTTGAGTGAAGTATGATGTACTGTTGATAAGTCCCACCCTTTGGTGATTTATGTGATGTCATATTTTGATATAACTCTAGGGACATCACAATCACTGGAAGGTGGAACTAAGCGACAGTAAATCATTCTTTGGCAATGTCATTTTGGTAGGTCTGAATACCTCATTCTTTGGCAATGTCATTTTGGTATGTCTAAATACCTCATTCTTTGGCAAAGTCATTTTGGTATGTCTAAATACCTGTATTATTGTGTATAAACATTATAAAGATCCTGTACCCAATTGTCAAAAGTACAGTACCTAGCTGATCAAGCAGTTTAACAATGAAACCATGACTTCATCAAACTTACCCTAGCCGCGTGTACTTAGCATTGTCAGCTGACAGAACCAAATCTTCAGGAACCTCTCCAACGTAAAACTCAATCTTTGTCGCTGTAAACAGACACATATTATCGTTACGTTATTGGTGAACTAGTTACACCTGTAAAATATCCGATAGTTTACTGTAATCAGTTACAATATTCTTCCAATCCTATAGAGCCAGATCAGTGTAAGTTAGTGATTCATTGCCCGAGTCTGATCAAACTTACCAACCAAGAACTGATGAGATAAAATTTGTATTTTACGTAAACGTGAGCGCGCATCAAGCTGAACAACAAGTTCCTGGGGGTACAAGCAGAATCTGAAATTCACACAAGCATTTATTCCATCATTTTAGAGGATGTAAATAGTTGTATGTGTATGAAGAAATAATTCAAATATTCTATCAATATTAAAAGTAGTTACAGTATATTAAATTATATCAAAAATGAATACCAGGTAAATACAAAATACAATTTATCTCAACTGTTGAGTCTACTGCATATCTTTTAACATTTCTTATAACTTCTATACAATTTTACCTTATTTTCTCTTTTCCTAATTTATGGTTATCTTTCCTTTGTTCAAAAAGTCTAAATTCATTTCTAATGACCAATCAAAAGTTTATTGTTAACCTAAAGATGATTGTAGCTTGCCATCCCTTTGTCAGTGGAGCATGTAATTAATTCTACTTACTTTGAAGCTTGCCATCCCCTTGTCAGTGGACTGTGTGTGTTTAATTCTATGGCTTTATAACCATCATCCTGGCCAGAAACGTGAACAACACGAAATGGAAGTTTCCGGGGCATGATTTTGCTTTCATCAAATCAAGAAGTCATGGTGTAGAAACTACATCACAGGATTTGTCTTTGTGTTTTAATGTTGTTTTGTTCAAGATCACTGTTACCTAGGCCAGTCTAAATCAACATATAAAATAACAATCAATTACTAATAAGCAATTTTGTGCATTAATTTTAAAAGTTCACTGCTGTTAAGGGGTAAGGGGGTACGGACAAAAGAATCCCCCGACACCCCCTCCCACCCCGCCCACGGACAAAAGCCCCTTAGGACATAAACCCCTAGGATAAAAGCCCCTCCATACTAATGGAAAATAGGACAAAAGCCCCTTCATATTTCAAAAAAGATTGAATTAAACAAGAGATCCCAGAGGGATCTTGGCGCCCACCAAAGAATGATCTATGTCTGACAACAGAAAGAGGGATCTTTTCCCTGCTTTTCAAACTTTTACTACATACTATATATGAACCTTGAGAAAGATCCTTTCAGTACTTTCTGAGATATGTAGCAGTAACAAACTTCAATTATCAAAATTCAAGATGGCAACCTGTCGATCATCTTGCTGACCGATCTGTCCCAAAATGCAATATGCACAACTAGGGTCGTAGGGGAACCTACATATGAAATTTGAGAAAGATTCCTTCAGTACTTTCTGGGAAATAGTGTTAACAAACTTTAACTATCAAAATCCAAGATGGCCGCCGGTCGGCTATCTTGTTGACCGATCACTCCCAAAATGCAATATGCACAACTAGGGTTCAAGGGGAACATGCATATGAAATTTGAGAGAGATCCCTTCAGTACTTTCTGAGAAATAGCGGTAACAAACTTTAACTATCAAAATCCAAGATGGCCGTCAGTCGGTCGGCCATCTTGTTGACTGATTGGTCCCAAAATGCAATATGCACAACTAGGGCCCTAGGGGAACCTATATATGAAATTTGAGAAAGATCCCTTCAGTACTTTCTGGGAAATAGCGGTAACAAACTTTAACTATCAAAATCCAAGATGGCCGCCGGTCGGCCATCATTGTTGACCGATTGGTCCCAAAATGCAATATGCACAACTAGGGCCCTAGGGAAACCTACATATGAAATTTGAGAAAGACCCTTAAGTACTTTCTGAGAAATAGCGGTAACAAACTTTAACTATCAAAATCCAAGATGGCCGCCAGTCGGCCATCTTGTTGACCGATTGGTCCCAAAATGCAATATGCACAACTAGGGCCCTAGGGGAACCTACATGTAAAATTTGAGAAAGATCCCTTTAGTACTTTCTGAGAAATAGCGGTAACAAACTTTAACTATCAAAATCCAAGATGGCCGTCAGTCGGTCGGCCATCTTGTTGACTGATTGGTCCCAAAATGCAATATGCACAACTAGGGCCCTAGGGGAACCTATATATGAAATTTGAGAAAGATCCCTTCAGTACTTTCTGGGAAATAGCGGTAACAAACTTTAACTATCAAAATCCAAGATGGCCGCCAGTCGGCCATCATTGTTGACCGATGTGGTCCCAAAATGCAATATGCACAACTAGGGCCCTAGGGAAACCTACATATGAAATTTGAGAAAGATCCCTTAAGTACTTTCTGAGAAATAGCGGTAACAAACTTTAACTATCAAAATCCAAGATGGCCGCCAGTCGGCCATCTTGTTGACCGATTGGTCCCAAAATGCAATATGCACAACTAGGCCCCTAGGGAAACCTACATATGAAATTTGAGAAAGATCCCTTAAGTACTTTCTGAGAAATAGCGGTAACAAACTTTAACTATCAAAATCCAAGATGGCCGCCAGTCGGCCATCTTGTTGACCGATTGGTCCCAAAATGCAATATGCACAACTAGGGCCCTAGGGGAACCTACATGTAAAATTTGAGAAAGATCCCTTTAGTACTTTCTGAGAAATAGCGGTAACAAACTTTAACTATCAAAATCCAAGATGGCCGCCAGTCGGCCATCTTGTTGACCGATTGATCCCAAAATGCAATATGCACAACTAGGGCCCTAGGGGAACCTGCATGTGAAATTTGAGAAAGATCCCTTCTCTACTTTCTGAGAAATAGCGGTAACAAACTTTAACTATCAAAATCCAAGATGGCCGCCAGTCGGCCATCATTGTTGACCGATTGGTCCCAAAATGCAATATGCACAACTAGGGCCCTAGGGAAACCTACATATGAAATTTGAGAAAGATCCCTTAAGTACTTTCTGAGAAATAGCGGTAACAAACTTTAACTATCAAAATCCAAGATGGCCGCCAGTCGGCCATCTTGTTGACCGATTGGTCCCAAAATGCAATATGCACAACTAGGGCCCTAGGGAAACCTACATATGAAATTTGAGAAAGATCCCTTCAGTACTTTCTGGGAAATAGCGGTAACAAACTTTATCTATCAAAATCCAAGATGGCCGCCAGTCGGCCATCTTGTTGACCGATTGGTCCCAAAATGCAATATGCACAACTAGGCCCCTAGGGAAACCTACATATGAAATTTGAGAAAGATCCCTTAAGTACTTTCTGAGAAATAGCGGTAACAAACTTTAACTATCAAAATCCAAGATGGCCGCCAGTCGGCCATCTTGTTGACCGATTGGTCCCAAAATGCAATATGCACAACTAGGGCCCTAGGGGAACCTACATGTAAAATTTGAGAAAGATCCCTTTAGTTATTTTCTGAGAAATAGCGGTAACAAACTTTAACTATCAAAATCCAAGATGGCTGCCAGTCGGCCATCTTGTTGACTGATTGATCCCAAAATGCAATATGCACAACTAGGGCCCTAGGGGAACCTGCATGTGAAATTTGAGAAAGATCCCTTCTCTACTTTCTGAGAAATAGCGGTAACAAGAATTGTTAACGGACGGACGGACGGACGGACGGAAGGACGGACGGACGGAAGGACGGACGGACGGACGACGGACCACGGACGAAAGGCGATTTGAATAGCCCACCATCTGATGATGGTGGGCTAAAAAATAGTAATATAAAGTCATTTTCATTTTTAAATAATTTTATTTTTCCGATATAGTTCAAAATAAAACAAATTGTAGTAATTTACTGGATTATTGGGACTTCGATCAAACTTTGATAAATTAATTTAAAGATACTCCACTGCCGACACCGCATAAATTTTATTCATCATTTCAACAATAACTGGTGTTTAATTATGTGTGTATATATATATAAAATAATATAAAATAATTTATTTTGCCTTTGATGCATGCACAATGAGTACTTCATTCGATATATAGGACATAGTGCCCTAGAATTTTTTCTGGATGCAATTAATCATTTTTAATATTTTTATCTTTAAGTAAGATTAGAAGCTCAAACTTTTCAATGGTGGTAATGGTGTAAAGCAAGTAACTTTTGTAACTGAAGAAAAATGCTAATCTGCCTTCTCTTGTTTTTAATTGAGACAAAAATACTATTTGTCAGTGGTGGAGCATCTTTAATGGGGTTTTGTTTTAAGTAAAACTATTTTGACTTTACACTAATTATGACACTACAAACATTTTGGAATTGAACACACTTTCCTATATTATCTGCATACGGTAATCCATATACACACATCAAGCTGTTAGCCTGTTAGGTATAGGCATCTTATTATAAAGAAAACATTAATAGCTTCTTGTATATATAAAATTTAAATGTCTGTGTATACGTATGTGTACATGTTTTGTTAATCTTTCTTTTATATCATTATTCAAATACAAATGATCACAGCATAATTATGTAATTTTGTTATGTTTGCCACTATTCTCTAGTAACACCAAAATGTACCATATAAAAGATTAATTTATTTAATTATCTTTTAAATATAAGCAAAAAATACATTTTATTTTATAAAGAAATGGCTTTTGTCCAGAGGGGCTTTTATCCTAAGGGGCTTTTGTCCGGAAGCGTCTTTTGTCCCACACACTGTTAAGACACTGTCAAAACACACACATACTCTTAACAGCAGCAAAGACAAGAAGGTGGACTTCACCACAAATAAAGCTCAGCACTGATAAATAATCCAGAAAATATTGTAGAATAACCCAGGTGATATGTATAGCAGAAGTATAACCCAGAGGGTGATATGTATATGGTGGTAATATATAACCCAGAGAGGTGATATGTATGGTGGTAGTATATAACCCAGAGGGTGATATGTATGGTGGTAATATATAACGCAGAGGGTGATATGTATGGTGGTAGTATAATCCAGAGGTTGATATGTATGGTGGTAGTATTACCCAGAGGGTGATATGTATGGTAGTAGTATATAACCCAGAGAGGTGATATGTATGGTGGTAGTATTACCCAGAGGGTGATATGTATGGTGGTAGTATTACCCAGAGGGTGATATGTATGGTGGTAGTATATAACCCAGAGGGTGATATGTATATGGTGGTAGTATATAACCCAGAGGGTGATATGTATGGTGGTAGTATATAACCCAGAGGGTGATATGTATGGTGGTAGTATTACCCAGATGTTGATATGTCTGGTGGTAGTATATAACCCAGACGGTGATATGTATGGTGGTAGTATATAACCCGGAGGGTGATATGTATGGTGGTAGTATATAACCCAGAGGGTGATATGTATGGCTGTAGTATATAACCCTGAGGGTGATATGTATGGTGGTAGTATTACCCAGAGGGTGATATGTATGGTGGTAGTATATAACCCAGAGGGTGATATGTATATGGTGGTAGTATATAACCCAGAGGGTGATATGTATGGTGGTAGTATATAACCAAGAGGGTGATATGTATGGTGGTAGTATTACCCAGAGGGTGATATGTATGGTGGTAGTATATAACCCAGAGGGTGATATGTATGGTGGTAGTATATAACCCAGAGGGTGATATGTATGGTGGTAGTATATAACCCAGAGGGTGATATGTATGGTGGTAGTATATAACCCTGAGGGTGATATGTATGGTGGTAGTATTACCCAGAGGGTGATATGTATGGCGGTAGTATATAACCCAGAGAGGTGATATGTATGGTGGTAGTATATAACCCAGAGGGTGATATGTATGGTGGTAGTATATAACCCAGAGGGTGATATGTATGGTAGTATATAACCCAGAGAGGTGATATGTATGGTGGTAGTATTACCCAGAGGGTGATATGTATGGTGGTAGTATATAACCCAGAGGGTGATATGTATGGTGGTAGTATATAACCCAGAGGGTGATATGTATGGTGGTAGTATATAATTCAAAGGGTGATATGTATGGTGGTAGTATATAACCCAGAGAGGTGATATGTATGGTGGTAGTATATAACCCAGAGGGTGATATGTATGGTGGTAGTATATAACCCAGAGGGTGATATGTATGGTGGTAGTATATAACCCAGAGAGGTGATATGTATGGTGGTAGTATATAACCCATAGGGTGATATGTATGGTGGTAGTATTCAGTGGGTTTTTTTGGTCGAATCTACAGCCGAACTTCGGCTGTTTCCCCTAGCCAAAAAATGCCATATTTTCCCAATTTTGATGTCAAATTTTCCAATAAAATCTGATCAAATTCAGTGACTTTTGTGTTGATAATTTGTAACAGATTTTCATTCCTAAAATGTGTAAATATAGTCTTCATTACTTAAACAAATAATTTGGGGTTAGAAACAATTTTTATTTCACAAAATGAAAAAAAAATCGAAATGAGCATAAACTAGGTCGCTAGTAGCCCGAGATACTTTGGCCCTGATACCAGACTTGGACATTATGACAGATAGATGTTTGGTTTAGGGCCAGAGCGCAGTAGTACTCGAAAACCTGGAATAAGCCGACACCGTTTGGTATCGGGCCAGGTACTCTCCCATTTAGACTACTTACAAAATATTACCACCGAGAATCGCCACTTACCTTGGTCTTTTCAACAAATGAATGATTTATCTACTCATTGCCATCCATTTCATAATGCATGCACGTTCTATTGTGTCAACACAGTAGTTTCTTTTCCGCAACTTTAAATTTCCCTCGTCGTCGTCGCCATTTTCTCGTATTATGCAAATCATCTTTAATCTCGACGGATTGCTATATTTGGGTAGATATGATATTCATTTGTTGTATAGACTAAGGTTAGTGGTGCTTCTCGGTGATCAGTCTGAATCGGAGAGTACCTGGCCCGATACCAAACGGTGTCGGCTTATTCCAGGTTTTCGAGTACTACTGCGCTCTGGCCCTAAACCAGACATCTATCTGTCATAATGTCTAAGTCTGGTGTCAGGGCCAGAGTATCTCGGGCTAGGTCGCTAGGTGCACCTTCAGTTCAGAGAAGTTTTACAGACATTCAAGCTGATAAAAACAATAGTTAACTGCTTTTAAGTTATATAACATTGTTTCCAGAGTTAACTTACATTTTTAGTCGTATAATTATTATTTTTTTCAACATAATCAAGGATTTTTTCTGTGTAAAACGATCTCTGTTCAAGGTAGGAAGTAGCACTTGGGATCTAATAATGGAGCCGGAATCCGGTTTCCGGAATTCAGGAATGAAACAGTGAAATAGTGAAACGAAAAAAAAAAGTTTTAAAAATGCAAATAGTGCTGAAAATCAATTGCTTTATTTTTCTTCTAATAATAAAAGGAAAAAATCTTGTGAAATAGCATCAGAAATGTTTATTAGATAATTCTAAATTTTTCTATTTTCAATTTTCTAGTAAGTACAGTACTGCGATAAAAATATGGTATTTTTTGGGGGGGCAATGGAATTTTATTTTGGGCAATTGCAGGGTAATTATTGGGCTCTACTTGCCCGAAGCAATTAGTTTTGAAAAATTTTTACACCCCTGAAATTTTTCCCAATTTCTTCCAAATTCCGAGTTATTTTCCCAATTGAAAAGGCATGGGCTGTTGAAAATAGTAAGTGAAAAAAACACTGGTATTACCCAGAGGGTGATATGTATATGGTGGTAATATTACCCAGAGGGTGATATGTATGGTTAGTATATAACCCAGAGGGTGATATGTATGGTGGTAGTATATAACCAAGAGGGTGATATGTATGGTGGTAGTATTACCCAGAGGGTGATATGTATGGTGGTAGTATATAACCCAGAGGGTGATATGTATGGTGGTAGTATATAACCCAGAGGGTGATATGTATGGTGGTAGTATTACCCAGAGGGTGATATGTATGGTGGTAGTATATAACCCAGAGGGTGATATGTATGGTGGTAGTATTTAACCCTGAGGGTGATATGTATGGTGGTAGTATATAACCCAGAGGGTGATATGTATGGTGGTAGAATTACCCAGAGGGTGATATGTATGGTGGTAGTATATATCCCAGAGAGTGATATGTATGGTGGTAGTATTTAACCCAGAGGGTGATATGTATGGTGGTAGTATATAACCCAGAGGGTGATATGTATGGTGGTAGTGTATAACCAAGAGGATGATATGTATGGTGGTAGTATGATGCAGAGGGTGATATGTATGGTGGTAATATATAACCAAGAGAAGTGATATGTATGGTGGTAGTATATAACCCAGAGGGTGATATGTATGGTGGTAGTATATAACCCAGAGGGTGATATGTATGGTGGTAGTATTACCCAGAGGGTGATATGTATGGTGGTAGTATATAACCCAGAGGGTGATATGTATGGTGGTAGTATATAACCCAGAGGGTGATATGTTTGGTGGTAGTATCTAACCCAGAGGGTGATATGTATGGTGGTAGTATATAACCCAAAGGGTGATATGTATGGTTGTAGTATATAACCCAGAGGGTGATATGCATGGTGGTAATATATAACACAGAGGGTGATATGTATGGTGGTAGTATATAACCCAGAGAGGTGATATGTATGGTGGTAGTATATAACCCAGAGGGTGATATGTATATGGTGGGAGTATAACCCAGAGAGTGATATGTATGGTGGTAGTATAACCCAGAGGGTGATATGTATGATGGTAGTATATAACCCAGAGGGTGATATGTATATGGTGGTAGTATAACCCAGAGGGTGATATGTATGATGGTAGTATATAACCCAGAGGGTGATATGTATGGTGGTAGTATATAACCCAGAGGGTGATATGTATGGTGGTAGTATATAACCCAGAGGGTGATATGTATGTTGGTAGTATAACCCAGAGAGTGATATGTATGGTGGTAGTATATAACCCAGAGGGTGATTTGTATGGTGGTAGTATATAACCCAGAGGGTGATATGTATGGTGGTAGTATAATCCAGAGGGTGATATGTATGGTGGTAGTATATAACCCAGAGGGTGATATGTAAGGTGGTAATATTACCCAGAGGGTGATATGTATGGTGGTAGTATATAACCCAGAGGGTGATATGTATGGTGGTAATATTACCCAGAGGGTGATATGTAAGGTGGTAATATTACCCAGAGGGTGATATGTATGTTGGTAGTATAACCCAGAGGGTGATATGTATGTTGGTAGTATAACCCAGAGGGTGATATATATGGTGGTAGTATATAACCCAGAGGGTGATATGTATATGGTGGTAGTATAACCCAGAGGGTGATATGTATGGTGGTAGTATAACCAAGAGGGTGATATGTATGGTGGTAGTATTACCCAGAGGGTGATATGTATGGCGGTAATATATAACACAGAGGGTGACATGTATGGTGGTAATATTACCCAGAGGGTGATATGTATGTTGGTAGTATAACCCAGAGGGTGATATGTATGTTGGTAGTATAACCCAGAGGGTGATATATATGGTGGTAGTATATAACCCAGAGGGTGATATGTATGGTGGTAGTATAACCCAGAGGGTGATATGTATGGTGGTAGTATAACCAAGAGGGTGATATGTATGGTGGTAGTATTACCCAGAGGGTGATATGTATGGCGGTAATATATAACACAGAGGGTGATATGTATGGCGGTAATATATAACACAGAGGGTGACATGTATGGTGGTAGTATATAACCCAGAGGTTGATATGTATGGTTGTAGTATAACCCAGAGGGTGATATGTATGGTGGTAGTACATGTATATAACCCAGAGGGTGATATGTATGGTGGTAGTATAACCCAGAGGGTGATATGTATATGGTGGTAGTATAACCCACAGGGTGATATGTAGGGTGGTAGTACATGTATATAACCCAGAGGGTGATATGTATGGTGGTAGTAGGTGTAAGTTTTTTTGGCTTTCAAATGATGTTGGACTGATGAGAAACTGGTGAGAAACTTACGGGGCTTTCATATTATAGGCTACAAGGCTGATCAACAGGCCCTCGTTAAACTGTATGCCTATTTACTGTCATTCTGGGACGAAAAACATGCCCAGTCGAGTCGGTACCATTTTAAATAAGAAAATGTGTGATTACTAACAATAGACATAATTAACTAAATCCAAAACTAAAAGAGCTTACCTTTTCATTTGAATCAAAGGGGTTGAAATGTAGTGGCCGATTATTCGTTGTATTTTAAACAAAATATCGTGATTTTCACTTGACAACAACTTAGTTTGTGTACATTGACTCCAATGGAATCCCAAATCTCGGAAGTCCGAGAAATTACGAGAACTCAAAATTCAATGACTGAAATAGGCCTAATGAACACAATCCTTTTGTTTTATTGACATTGAATGTTTAAGCTAACTAACTGGTGTATTTTGATAACAAATAATATTTGAATTTTTTACCAGTGCAAAAAAAGGAGGTCTCGATTCGCATGCGTAGACATTTTCGGCTGCAGTCGGTGCGCCTTAAATGTTTCTCGGTTTAATATTTGCCCTAAATTTATACATTGATATCAAAATTATTCGACGTAGAAATATATCTTGATCATGGAAGAGGGATTGCTCCCTCGCATATTTCAGCCTCTTCCATAAAAATCTTGACTCGCTCAAAAAATTAAATCTGATTACAGTCAATCGAGCAGCAAGAAGAAAATGACTCTAATAATGGCGGCGCCCATGTACAGTGCATGGCGGGAACACAATATTTTTTCAAAGTAGACAATAAGAAATCATTTGTATTTATAGACTCAATTTAACGGAAGTACCTAATGTCGATATGGGATCGATTTCTCTCCCTGTTTAATGGAGGTATGAGGGCGTACAAAGTCCAAGATGTCAAGCGAGAAGCTAGAATCGGGATTACAGCAAAGAATTTCCAGGAGTTACTGGAAAAAGGATGCAATAAGTTAAATGTAAGTTATCTAGCAGGCCTTGTCCGTCGTAGTATAAGTTTAAACAAAAACCATTTTCAGACGATGGAGCAGTTGCATGGGGCCGAAAAAAAGTCTTAAGTTATGTATATACTACTAAGGCTATTATGAAGATGATGCTAAAGCTACCAACCTAAACAGGGAACATTCCAACAACAATACAACATGCCACAGACTGACCATCCTACACTTGAGAGTATAAATATATCTAAAGAGGGAGTCCAAAAACTCCTAAATAATCTGAATCCATCCAAA
The DNA here is from genome assembly GCF_041381155.1 of Argopecten irradians. Taxonomy (NCBI): domain Eukaryota; kingdom Metazoa; phylum Mollusca; class Bivalvia; order Pectinida; family Pectinidae; genus Argopecten; species Argopecten irradians. Next base: position 538,170 of record NC_091134.1, on the reverse strand, counting down.
GCTGCAGGTCCAGATAACATCAAACCATTATTCTTAAAAGAAATGTCATCAGAAATTGCTCCCATTCTAACCCTGTTATTTAAGCATTCATTAGCTTCAGGTGATGTACCATCAGACTGGAAATTTTAAAGTAGCCCATGTGTCACCTATCTTCAAAAAAGGTAATAAATATAGTCCTGAAAATTATAGGCCAATATCGCTCACTTGTATCTGCAGCAAACTTCTAGAGCATATTGTAGTAAGTAACATCATGTCTCATTCCGACCGAAATAACATCCTCTATCCTCTTCAACATGGCTTCAGACAATGCCGGTCATGTGAAACTCAACTATTAGAATTTTTAGATAAGTGTCTCCAGAAATATTGAAAATAACAAACCGACAGATGTGCTCATTCTTGACTTCTCAAAAGCTTTCGATAAGGTCAGTCACACTCTTCTTATCCATAAACTCTATAACTATGGCATCAGGGGGGACGTTAACAGATGGATAAAAAACTTTCTTGAGAACAGAACACAATCTGTCATCCTTGATGGCGAACTTTCCCCACCACTCCTTGTAGAGTCGGGGGTCCCTCAGGGCTCTGTTCTCGGCCCAAGTTTGTTCTTATATGTCATCAATGATATGCCACTTAACCTCTCATCTTCAGTTAGATTGTTTGCCGATGACACTATCTCGTACATAACCATTACTTCGAAAAAAGATTCAGAAACACTTCAAAATGATCTAGATAAACTAGCTGACTGGGAAAAAATGTGGATGGAATTCCACCCCCAGAAATGTAATGTACGTTCTTTGGATTACCAAGACTAAACCTTCAATCAAACATAATTATTATCTTCATGGTCACTGTTTGGAACATACTGATAAGGCAAAATATCTGGGCGTAACAATCCAACACGACTTCAAATGGGACTCCCACATCAGCAACATCACCTGCACAGCCAATAAGACCCTTGGCTTTATTAGACGAAACCTCAAAATTAATTCAAAAAAGATTAAAGAACAAGCATACAAATCTTTAGTACGTCCCACACTTGAATATGCCTGTACAGTGTGGGACCCATACCAGAAGGGAGACATTAATAAGCTAGAAATGGTCCAACGCAGAGCTGCTCGATATGTCAATAACAGATTCCATAACACCTCAAGCGTTAGCGACATGCTTGAGCACCTAGAGTGGCCTAGCTTAGGGGTTAGAAGAAAAAATGCACAGCTTACTATGCGTTTCAAAGTCACTCACGGCATAGAAGCTATTAAAAAAGACCAATACTTGACCTCACAGTTACGCCCTACCAGACACTCAGTCCCATACACTTGCATACCAAATACATTACTGTAGAACTGATTCTCTCAAACACTCCTTAATTCTTTCCCCGCACTATTCTGGAACTCTCTTCCGCAAGATCTTGTAATCTCAAAGTCACCTGACTCCTTCAAAACTCGTCTCTCATCCCTAATTTAATTATTTTCTTCTCATCCCCTGTTCATAGCCACACCTTCAACAATATCGACATGATCTTCAATATGATGAAGTAGGTCGATTATTTGGTAGATGTAGATGATGCTTCGAATCGCAGTTAAAACGGCCCACTTTAAAAACGGCCCACCAATAGCTGATGGAAACTACAAAGAAATATGTGCAAAGGCTTTATTATGATGTAAAAAGTACATAAGAATACATAGGTTGTTAAGCTACCTGTTCATTGCTCCAGTTATTGTTGTATGTTACAGCTTTGTCAGAAGGAAGTGACAGTCGTAATAGAGGATGATGGCACAACGGTGTCCGATGATTCCTTCTTCAAAAAGTTACCAGCTCAGACCGTGTTTGTTTTCCTACAGAAAGGACAGGGATGGCGCGGAGGTAAGATCATGTTATTAATGGAGATACCCAGTTTCTTTTCACTGTTAAACTGTTAACAAAAAATTTAGGTGAGTAGTAGAAAAGAATTTAGGTACCGATCTTTACAACAAAATATCATATTAAAGAAGTTTTTTTATTACCTTGGGTGTTGTGTAAAAATACCACATGTACAAAGGTTTAGGTGGAAATTAAATCCTTTTTATGGTATATATCTTTATGTTATTATCCCACCATCATCAGATGGTGGGCTATTCAAATCGCCTTTCGTCCGTGGTCCGTCGTCCGTCCGTCCCTCCGTCCGTCCGTTAACAATTCTTGTTACCACTATTTCTCAGAAAGTACTGAAGTGATCTTTCTCAAATTTAATATGTAGGTTCCCCTATGGCCCTAGTTATGAATATTGCATTTTGGGACTGATCAGTTAACAAGATGGCTACCAGGCGGCCATCTTGGATTTTGGTAGTTAAAGTTTGTTATCGCTATTTCTCAAAAAGTACTGAAGGGATCTTTCTCAAATTTTATATGTAGGTTCCCCTAGGACCCTAGTTGTGCATTTTGCATTTTGGGACCGATCGGTCAATAATATGGACGACCGGCGGCCATCTTGGATTTTGATAGTTGAAGTTTGTTACTGCTATTTCTCAGAAAGCAATGAAGGGATCTTTCTCAAATTTCATATGTAGGTTCCCCTAGGACCCTAGTTGTACATATTGGATTTTGGGACCGATCGGTCAACAAGATGGCTGACATGCGACCATCTTGGATTTTGATAGTTCCAGTTTGTTACCGCTATTTCTCAGAAAGTACCGAAGGGATCTTTCTCAAATTTCATAGTAGGTTCCCCTAGGGCCCTAGTTGTGCATATTGCATTTTGGGACCGATTGGTCAACAAGATGGCCGCCATACAGCTATCATGGATTTTGATAGTTAAGTTTTTTATTGCTATTTCTCAGAAAGTATTGAAGGGATCTGTCTTAAATTTCATATGTAGGTACCCCTAGGTCCCTAGTTGTGCATATTGTGTTTTGGGACCGATCGGTCAACAAGATGGCCACCTGGCAGCCATCTTGGATTTTGATAGTTAAAGTTTGTTATTGGTATTTCTAAAAAAGCACTGAAGGGATCTGTCTCAAATTTTATATGCAGGTTCCCCTAGGGCCCTAGTTGTGCATATTGCATTTTGTAACTAATAGGTCAACAAGATGGCTGCACAGCCGCCATCTTGGATTTCATCGTTGAAGTTTGTTACCACTATTTCTTAGAAAGTTCTATAGTAATCTATCTCAAATTTTATATGTAGTGTGTTTGAAAAAGTTTGAAAAGCAGGGAAAAGATCCCTCTTTCCATTGTCAGACATAGATCATTCTTTGGTGGGCACCAAGATCCCTCTGGGATCTCTTGTATTGATATTAAGCTTAAATGTAAATCTGATTGCCTAGAAAGTGATTTGTTACTCATTTAAATTTTTTACAATTACTAAATGATACTTATATCATATATTACATAAATAGATAAATAATAATGCTAGTACCAAAACCAAGAAATGGAGTTTGTACATAAAGTATTTTGTGTTCAGCTATAATAGACTGATAGTATTAGGATATACTTTCTTGTAATCAATGATATTGTGTAAGATTTTGAAGATGGACAATTTATATATTTTTGTCTGTAATAAGCTGGAGCCTTGATTCACGATGCCCTCAGTAAGCTGTACTGTACCTCCAGAAAGAATGAAATAGCAGGACAAATCCGGGATCTGTTACAGGGTGAGGACGCTCCAGAAAAAATCCACATCATTTCTCAGTATCTGGAAATGATGCAAACAAACACAGATTGTGAGCAGAGATATGAGGATGAAGACTGGTTTGAAGGTAAGTTACCCCCTCCGATGAAGTTTGAAGGTTAAAAGTAAGTTGCCTTCTCTGATAAATAGTAGTTTTAAGATGGATTTATACCCAGGTAAATATTGATTTCAAAGTTAATTATCTCCTCTGGTAAAGAGTGTTCTTTGGAGCTTACTGTAATTGTCTCCCATGGGAAAGATTGGTTTGAAGATCCTATTTATAAAGATTAGATTGGAGATTGATTGTCTCCCCTGGTAGATTGGTTTGACAGTTTATTGTCTTACCTGGTTAAGATTATTTGACAGTTTTTTGTCTCCCCTGGTTAAGATTGATTTAACAGTTTATTGTCTCCCCAGGTTAATATTGATTTGACATTTCATTGTCTCCCTTGGTTAAGATTAATTTGACAGTTTATTGTCTCCCTTGGTTGATTGATTTTACAGTTTAGTCTCCCCTGGTAAATATCGTTTTGGCTGTTTATTGTCTCCCTTGGTTGATATTGTTTTGACATTTTATTGTCTCCCCAGGTTAATATTGTTTTGACATTTATTGCCTCCCTTGGTTAAGATTAATTTTACAGTTTGCAAATTGCCTCCCCTGGTTAAGATTAATTTGACATTTTATTGTCTCCCCTGGTAAATATTGTTTCGACATTTATTGCCTTCCCTGGTTAAAATTGATTTGACATAATTTTTATTGTCTCCCCAGGTTAATATTGATTTGACAGCTTATAGTCTCCCTTGATTTATATTGATTTGATAGTTTATTGTCTTCCCTGGTTAAGATTGTTTTGACAGTTAAGTCTCCCCTGGTTAAGATTAATTTGACAGTTTATTGTCTCCCTTCAGGACTTGGTTTATATTGATTTGATAGTTTATTGTCTCCCCAGGTTAAGATTGTGTAGACAGTTTAGTCACCCATGGTTCAGATTAATTTGACAGTTTATTGTCTCCCCAGGTTAATATTGATTTGACAGTTTAGTCTCCCCTGGTTATGATAAATTTGACAGTTTATTCTCTCCCCTGGTTAAGAGTAATTTGACAGTTTATTGTCTCCCCAGGTTAATATTGATTTGACAGTTTATTATCTACCTTGGTTAATATTGATTTGACAGTTTATTGTCTCTCCTGGTTAAGATTAATTTGACAGTTTATTGTCTCCTCAGGTTAATATTGATTTGACAGTTTAGTCTCCCCTGGTTAAAGGTAGGTTTCGCCCAATGAAATGTAAAGACTACGAAATTGAAATTTATCCTATACATAGATATAATCTTCAGATCATTTTCTATGCATAGAGCAAACGATATGGGTGGTCAGTTGCCTAGCTTGACCAGGAAAATACTCCTCTAAAAATAGAGCGAAGTCAAGCTTTACATAGAACATGACATATTTTTTCCAAAACAAGGCCGCAGCAACAAACGGAAGCGTGCAACAAAATGTCAAATAGAAGTGACAGTCTTGCCCAGGCATGTTTAGTTAAAAAACAACAACAACAAATCGAAGTGCGAGGGACTGTTTATACATATCATATAATCTAAAACACTTCATGTTACTTACATACGCTCGCTAACTTTGTACACCAAATATACATGTAGTTAGTCTGCGGTTGTTTGTGCGCTGGCATATGTGTTGAGATTTAACTCATCACGTGCAATGCTGTTACACGAGTCCCAACAGATCCCGGCAAGTTCCACTTGAGATGTGGCTTCTGTTTCTTCTATTGCTACATGCCATCTCTGAATTCAATTCCCTATAGATATCCTAGGGTGCTACTGAATCCATTATAATTTCCTCCACTTTGTTGCCGATTCAGACATATTTTTTTCATCTCACACACTTTTGTTCAGCCATTTTGTTTACTTTTAGTGCGTGACAATGCGCATGCGCCAAACTTCGACAACACAATCCATCGCAGCTTCATTTGCATATTATTTTGTCTGACGGACACCGTAATAATTCAAGGATTTCCTTCAATTTTGGATTCAAGACACATTTGTTCAATCTCAAACACATAAAGAAATTAAATTAAGATATTTTAATATGTTTTTTCATCTTTTCTTCCGCTTATCGAATTTCACAAAAAAATATTTATTTGGTTTGGCGAAACCTACCTTTAAGATTAATTTGGCAGTTTATTGTCTCCCCTGGTTAAGATTAATTTGACAGTTTATTGTCTCCCCTGGTTAAGATTGTTTTGACAGTTTAGTCTCCCCTGGTTAAGATTAATTTGACAGTTTATTGTCTCCCTTCAGGACTTGGTTTATATTGATTTGATAGTTTATTGTCTCCCCAGGTTAAGATTGTGTAGACAGTTTAGTCACCCATGGTTCAGATTAATTTGACAGTTTATTGTCTCCGCAGGTTAATATTGATTTGACAGTGTAATTTGACAGTGTAGTCTCCCCTGGTTAAGATTAATTTGACAGTTAATTGTCTCCCCTGGTTAAGATTAATTAGACATTTTATTGTCTCCCCAGGTTAATATTGATTTGATAGTTTAGTCTCCCCTGGTTAAGGTTAATTTGACAGTTTATTGTCTCTCCTGGTTAAGATTAATTTGACATTTTATTGTCTCCCCTGGTAAGATTACTTTGACAGTTAAGTAAAGTCTCCCCAGATTAATATTGATTTGACAGTTTATTGTCTCCCTTGGTCAAAATAGATTTAAAGGTTGATTGCTTCGTTTCATGATGTTTTTAATTGTTTCAGGTCTGAACAAAAAGTACAAAAGTAAAAGTGAAGTGATGAGGCATAGTGCCCAAACACGACTTCGAAGTTACTACACTACGGTAGGTGTCTCCATCTATATACATTGGAAACAAAAAAACATTTTACCAATATACTTTTACAACAACAGTGAATTCAATTGCAGTCATTTTTCGGTTATAATTTCATCATGTTTACAAAAAGCAAATGAATGATTTGTTACAGGCGAAAGACCAAGTAGAGAAGGAAGCTGATGGTGAACACAAAGACCTCTTACTCACCAGTCTGGACGACATTCTCAACCAGCTCAAGCGTAACGACTTTCACTCCACCTATTTTGACAGATCAGCTGCTGGAGCCAAACTGAGGTTATGTGATAAGAAAGGCTGGTTTAGATGTGAAGGTCCGTTTGATAGCGACAGCTGTGATAAGTACCACACTATCAACCCGTACGCCTCCAAGGGTTACCGTCAGCTGTTTGGTCTGTGGAACCTCGACCACATGTAAGTAGGTGTAGTCAGTACTACCTGGAGTAACGATCAGCTTTTGGAGACAAGCCATTCCATTGCGGGGTCATTTGGGAGTCATTATACCTTTTAAATTTTGAAATATTCCATTAGAAGTGTTGGACCCTTGTGTATAGTAAGAAGTTAATTCTCATTTGGGATTTACACAAACCATCCTTGGTAAATGGTCAACAAACTGAAAAAATGAAAACATTTCTTACTTATTATGTGATGTTGAAATATCTTACAAAAAATGGATGGTTTCTATGGTAACCAGATATTGTGGGTTTTTTTAGGTCGTCTGACCCAAAGAGTCAGGATGACTTATAGTCATCATGCTTCGTCCGTCATAGAGCGTCGTGCGTCATCTGTAAGCTTTTCATTCAATTGACATCTTCTCAATAACTGAAAGGCCTAGGGTATTTATATTTGGACTGTAGTATTCTGGAATGAAGGGCTACCAAGTTTGTTCAAAATAATGACCTTGACCTTCATTCAAGGTCACAGTGGTCAAAAAGGCTAAAATCTTTAAACGACTAATTCTCAAGAATCAAATGGTCCATGGTATTCATATTGCGCCTGCGGCATGCTGGGATTAAGGGCAACAAAGTTTGTTCAAATTAATGACCTTGCTCTTCATTCAAGGTCACAGGAGTCAAATAGGCTTAAATCATGAAACAACTTCTTGTGAATAACTAAGAGGCCTAGAAACCTGATATTGGCCATGTGATATGCTTGGATGAAGGGCTACCAAGTTTGTTGAAATAAATGAACTTGACCGGTATTCAAGGTCACAGGGATCAAATAGGCTAAAGTCTTTAAACAACTTCAGCTTCTTGTAAATAACTAAGAGGATTTGGACTGATAGCATAGTTGGGATCAAGGGACCTTCATTCATGGTCTAATGCATCAAATATATCAGAACCTAAACTTCTATTAAAAGAGTTATTTTGTATTGCCTTCATTGTTTGCCACTTCTATATTCTTTGAGGTGCTGTATTGTACCCATAGTCAGATGACAGTTAAGGCTCATGGGCCTCTTGCTTTCATTATTCTATATAAATTCTTTGATCAAGTTTGTTTTAACTTGAGAAAGTAGTGTAAAGTATCAATGACATTAGTTTGAAATGTTATATGTTATGATAACCACTGTCAATAGAAACTTGTCAAATGACAACATTAAAAAATAATTTGATTCGTTTAAGAATTGTTATATAGTGGTTTTGGAGGATAACATGTTAACCAAATTAAGTCCTATAACATCATATCCAGACAGATCACTTATAATGAAGCTGCTCTAAATCTGTTTATGTAATGTTTCATGTTTTGTGTTTCAGAATAGAAAAATCAAGGGAGGTAATTCCAGCATATATTGAGGCAGCAAAAAATAAATCCAAAGGGAAACAACTCAACCATGACCAACTCTACAAACTACTCTTCACCAGACAAAACCTTAAACTAGTCCAGGTTGGCTGCCACAAGAAAGCGGCCCGTAGCTCGGGCAATTGTTCCTGGGAAGTCTTTGTACGCTGATGGATTATTTACAGATTGATAATTGTACACCGGTGTGCCTATGTAGAAACCTGATATAAAGGTATTCTACTCAGAGCTTATAAAGGTTTTGAATAACCAAGGATGTTAAATTCAGGAGCAATAAATGTGATCTTAGTGTGTGAGGCTGGACCTCTAGTTACTGTCTTTACTTCCCGTACCACGTTCTCTTGATGTTTACCTTGTGCAATATCCTTATATTTGATGCTGTGAAACAGCAATTATAGGTACACCATACGCAAGCCTGAGCACATCAGAACTGTAAAAACAACCTTCAATGAAAATTAAATTTTGTTTTGTTACTTTCACACCCTAATTGAAGGTATGAAATAATAAAAAACTCATCTACAATAATTTTCACAATGATAATCAATGTTTAGAATCATGCAATCAGTGATGTTTTCCGTTGTTAACTTCGAATTATTTCGTTTTGATATTCATGAGCAGGTTGTTTTTCCTTTTTCTTTTTTTTCTATTTCCAAAAATCACACACAACACCTTCTTGATTCGTTCCTCTGCAGTAGATTCTTTGAGTGTATCTAGCTATTTGAATGTTAAAAAATTGATGTTATAAATGATGATAATAATATTTGTTAGAATGATTTATACAAAAATTTGGCCTTGAGGAAGGGGAAGAGAGTTTGTATAAATTTTGGCTCTGAACCCCTGGAGCAGAAAGAGGGGGTCCTAATAGGGAATTTAGAGGTAAATCTTTAAATTCCTTCAGAAAAGAAACAATGATCATGTAATCAGAACATTACTTGGCATTACAATAACCAGGTGAGTGATACAGGCCCTCTGGGCCTCTTGTTTGTCTTAAATTAGATTCATTTTCAATTACATGTTCTATTGTTTCACATATTGGCCTTCGGCTGAATTGTTTTTGATTCTTATGTCTCAAAAGTAAAGATCTTTTGAAATTAACTTTAAAAAATAGTGTGTTTAAAATTTGATATTAAACTTCATCAGTGTTGCAAAGCAGGATATGCAAGACAAATAAATATTATTTAAGGAAATGATTATTCGAATTATATTACTGTAAATATTACATGTAGCAGGGATGATCATCGTAGTACTCTTTATATTCATCAAGACCTGTTATACACCTGCGGTTAGTATATTTTTGACAAGGCATATCTCTGAAATTAATATAAAACAATTAAAGGCCTTTTTATTGCCATCATGCACTGTCCATCATTGTGCGTGGTCCGCCGTGCATAAACTTTTCATTCAAACGACTTCTTCTCTATAACTGAAAGGCCCAGGGTACTGATATTTGGCCTGTAGCATGCTGGGATGAAGGGCTACCAAATTAATTTGGTCAAATGAATGACCTTGATCTTCATTCAAGATCACAGGGGTCAAAAAGGCCAAAATCTTTAAACCACTTCTTGTGAATTACTAAGAGGCCTAGAGACCTGTTATAGGGCCTGTGACATGCTGTGATGAAGGGCTACCGAGTTTGTTCAAATGAATGACCTTGATCTTCATTCAATATCACAGGGGTCAAATAGGCGAAAATATTTAAATGACTTCTCAAGAACCAGAAGGCCTAGGGTACTGATATTGGGCCTGTAGCAAGCTGGGATGAAGGGCTACCAAATATGTTCAAATGAATGACCTTGCTCTTCATTCAAGGTCACAGGGGTCAAATAGGCTAAAATCCTTTAAACAACTTGTTGTGAATAAATAAGAGGCCTAGTGACCTGATTTTGGGCCTGTGGAATCCTTGAATGAAGGGCTACCAAGTTTGTTCAAATGAATGACTTTGATCTTCATTCAAGATCACAGGGGTCAAATAGGTTAAAGTCGTTATACAACATTTTATGAATTACGTATACTAAGAGGCCTAGAGACCTGATATTAGGCCTGTGACATTCTTGAACGAATGACTACCAAGTGTGTTCAAGTGAATGATCTTAACCTTCATCCAAGATCACAGGGGTCAAATAGGCTAAAACCTTTAAACGACTTCTTGTAGATAACTAAGAGTCCTGGAGACTAGATATTGGACTTGTAGCATGGTGGGGATCAAGGTACCTTCATTCATGGTCTAAGTCATCAAATATATCAGAACCTGAACTTCTTATATTAAAAGAGTTCTTTGTATTGCCTTAATTGTTTGCCACTACTGTGTTTCTTGAGGTGTTGTATAGTGCCAATAGTCAGATGACAGTTAAGGCCCATGGGCCTTCTGTTCTTTTTACTTTTTAACCTTGGTAATTGCCTTTCATTGAATGAAGTTAGGTATAATTTATAACTAATTTGCATATTGTTATGTGTGTAGCCTTAAGCCTTTCTTATTTTTTATTATTGAAAGAAAATAAAATTGTATAAAAAACAAACAATTTCAACTTTAAATTATTGTGTTTGTTGTTATGTGCTTGTATTACACATCGAAACCACTGATTGGAAATTGGAAGCATTGACCAGTCATTGTTTGGTGTTAAGTATTAAACAATATATTTAATGTTTAAAATTCTGAAGAGAGACATAGTTGAAACAATTGTTTGAAACATGAAAGCCATTTTTAGCTCACCTGGCCCAAACGGCCGGTGAGCTTAGTCATGGTGCTGCGTCCATCGTCCGTCCGTCAACATTTCCTTTGAAACGCTACTAGTCATAGAGGTCTGCATAGATTCTAACCAAATTTTTGCAGAAACATTCTTGGTGGAAGGGAAGATAATTTGAATACATTTTGGCTGGCAGGAGGGGCGAGGCCTAATATGGAAATAGATGTATATCCTTTTAATCGCTACTAGTCATAGAGTTCTGCATGGATTCTAACCAAATGTGGCCAGAAATATCCTTGGGGGAAGGGGAACAAAATATGTATAAATTTTGGCTCTGACCCCCAGGGGCAGGAAAGGCAGGGGGAAATAGAGGTAAAGCCTTTAAATTGCTACTTGTCATAGAGTTCTACATGGATTGTAACCAAATTTGGCCGGAAACATCCTTGTGGAAAGGGAACAGAGTTTGCATAAACTTTGGCTCTGACCCCCCGGGGCAGGTGGGGCGGGACCCAATAGGGGTAAATCCTTCAAATTGCTACTAGTCAGAGAGTTTTGAATGGAATAAATCCAAATTGATCCAGAAACATCTTTGGGGAATGGGATATTGTTTGTATAAATTTTTGCTCTGACTCCCTTTGGGGCAGGAGGGGCCAGGTCCAATAGGGGAAATAGAGGTAAAGCCTTTATTGCTACTTGTCAAAGAGTTCTTCATGGAATGTAACCAAATTTGGCCTGAAGCATCCTTGTGGAAGGGTAACAGAGATTGTATAAATTTTGGCTCTGACCCCCTGGAGCAGAAAGAATGGGTACCAATAGGGAAGTTTGAGGTAAATCTTTAAATTCCTTAAGAAAAGAAAAAATGGTCTTGTATTCAGAAGTTCAGAACATTACTTGGCATAACAATACCCCCCAAACTCTGGGCCTCTTGTTAGGTCATCTGACCTATTGTCATCATGCATCGTCCATCATCCTGGGCTGTTCACAGTGCGTAATTTTTTTCATTCAAACATCTTTCAAATAACGAAAATGCCCAGGGTACTGATGTTTGGCCTGTAGCATACTGGAATGAAGGGCTACCAAGTTTGTTCAAATGCATGTCCTTGACCTTCACTCAAGGTCACAGGGGTCTAATGGGCTAAAATCTTTAAATTACTTCTTGTGAATAACTTAGAGGCCTAGAGGCCTGATAAGGGCCCATGGCATGCTGGGATGAAGGGCTATTATGTTTGTTCAAATGAATGACCATGATTTTTATTCAAGGTTACAGGGGTCAAATAGGCTAAAAAAAAAAATTACTTCTTGTGAATAACTAAGAGGCATAGAGACCTGATATTGGGCCTGTGATATGCTGGGATAAAAGGCTACCAAGTTTGTTAAAATGAAGGACCTTGGCCTTCATTAAAGGTCACATGGGTCAAATAGGCTAAAAAAATTAAATGACTTTTTCTCAAGAACCAACAGGCCCAGGGAACTCATATTGGACATGTGACATAATGGGATGAAGGGTCCAAGTGTGTTCAAATAAATGACCTTAACCTGGATTCAAAGGTCACAGCTCTCAATAAGGCTAACATCTTTAAACGACTTCTTTTCAAGAACCAAAATGCCCAGGGTACTGATGTTTTGCCTGTGGGATGAAGGGCTACAAAGTTTGTTCAAATAAATGATCTTTATTCAAGGACACAGCGGTCAAATAGCCTTAAATCTTTAAACGATTTCTTATGAATAACTAAGAGGCCTAGAGACCTGATATTGGACCTGTGGCATGCTAGGTGTAAGGGCTACCAATTTTGTTCAAATGAATGGCCTTGATCTTCATTCTAGGTCACAGGGGTCAAAAAGGCTAAAATCTTTAAACAACTTCTAGTGAATAACTAAAAGGCCTAGACCTGATATTTAGCCTGTGGTATGCTGGGATGAAGGGCTACCAAGTTTGTTCAAATAAAATGACATTGACCTTCATTCAAGGTCACAGGGGTCAAAAAGGCTAAAATCTTAAAATAACTTCTTGTGAATAACTAAAAGGCCTAGACCTGATATTTGGCCTGTGGTATGCTGGGATGAAGGACTACCAAGTTTGTTCAAATAAATAACATATACCTTCATTCAAAGTCAATTTTTTTCAAATTAAAGAGTTCTTTGTATTGCCTTAATTGCTTGCCACTACAATAGGCCTATTCTTTGAGGTGTTGCATTGTGCCAATTGTCAGATGACTGTTTAGGCCCATGGGCCTCTTGTTTATTTTACGTAACATAAAAATGTACAATGAATATGCTGAGGATGTGAGACCATCAACATCAGTACCTTCACATTCAGAAACTACGAGCTAGGAACATCCAATATCTATGAACCATTATCAGGACTAGATCTAACAATCGACTCCATACCATCGGTCTTTAGTCCACTGAAACCAAGCAGTCTAAAATCAAAAACGGATGACCAACATCGAACCTCGAAATCTTCCCAAAAATCAAGAAGATCAGAAAGAACCAGCAACCCATATGAGACACCACCCAAAAGCAATCTACGAGTCCTGACTGTAAACTGTCGCAGTATAAAAGACAAGGAGGAATTTGAAATGGCACTACACTACCTAAAATCAAGCTGAAAAACAACAAAAACCTACTAATCGGCTCCTTCTATATGCCACATAGAGAACAAAAACACCTTGAAGAACTTAAAAAATCCCAAGAAATTAAAGAAAAGGAAAGCAAAGCAAACATAGTGCTAACAGGAGATTTCAACTGTCCAGACATATCTTGTGAAAAATTACTATCTGAAGATCCAGAAAAAGAAATACAGCAAGGACTAGTAAATATAATGGAAGACCATAATTTGACCCAAATACATGAATTACCAACACGTAAAAACAACCTACTGGACCTGGTATTTGTGACCAACCCAACCACCGTAAAGTCATCTGTAAACGTTCCTGGCATATCGGATCACGACATCATTATCACAGACCTAGAAACAAAAGTTAAACACCATCCTACAACTACCAGAAAATGCTACATTTACAACAAAGCAGACTGGGACAGTATAGACAAAGACCTTGTAAAACTAAGAAGTACAATTGAGGCAGAACAAGAACATGGTGGAGATGTGCACAAACTCTGGAATACATTCAAACAACATACCTTCCAGACTATGAACAAGAACATCCCAAGCAAAGAAATTAAAACCAAGCACTGTGTACCATGGATAAAGAAAAAGGAAAGGAAAATGCTAAGAAAAACACAAAGACTCTACAACCAGGCACGAAAAACCAAAAACTAGTCCAATTATAGATCTTACCAAAAGGAATGCAAAAGACACCTTCGTAGAGCTGAGTCCAATTACGTCAACTCCAACATCATAGAAGGACTCAACAACAATAACACAAAATCCTTCTGGAAAAATGTAAAATCCAAACGCCAAAACTCAGGGGGAATTTCACCGCTAAATTAAGGAACCACCTTAGTTAGTGACAGCAAAGGAAAGGCTGAGATATTACTACAGCAATTTAAGTCAGTCTTCACTAAACAATCCACCAGTATACCACCAAAAACCAGACTAAAAGCAAAACAAAACATACCACTATCAAGATTGATGAAAACGGACAGAAAAAACTATTATCGAAAGTGAATCCATCTAAAGCCTCTGGTCCAGATGATATACCAAACCGAATGCTTAAGGAATGTGCGGGAAAATTAGTACCCATACTGAAAATTATACTGCCGACATCATTAGACACAGGAGAACTACCCGCAAACTGGAGAAACGCCAATATCTCCAGCATCTTCAAAAAAAGGGGACAAACACCTGCCGTAAAACTATAGACCAGTATCACTTACATCAGTTACATGCAAAATCCTTGAACATATTATCTGCAGACATATTTTAAACCACCTGGAAGACAACAAAATTTTAACAAACTAAACCATGGCTTCAGAACAGGATATTCTTGTGAGACCCAACTAATTACCACACTAAATGACTTTCTGAAAGACTTCGACAAAGGCAATCAAGTAGATGTAGCAATACTAGACTTCTCGAAATCATTCGACACTGTGCCCCACGACAAATTATTTTATTATATGACTGCTGCTTTTGCTGTCTTTTGATTGGCCGATACGCTTCTCAGAAGTATTCATCAACTGCGATATCAACCCCGAAATCGGCGGCGAAAAGCACGCGAGGTTACTGGACTCAGTCCAGATACCTCTCGCGAGTCCAGTAACCTGTGTCAAAAATAGATCGAGGAAAACTCCCTTGAGATGTGACGTCATAATCACTTTTGACGTCGAGTCGTACCCAAATATAGCGTAACGGGAGTTTCCCTCATTCAATGACGTCGGGACAGTCTATTGTGACGTCATTATTATGGCGGACGGCAGCAAGTTTACTGCGATCAACGGTTATCAACAGAAATGAACTGCAAACTTCAATTTATGGAAAACGTTCAAGAATGCCAGACGGGCTGCAGTTGATACAATATTCCGGTTCTACCAGTCAGTGAGTCTACACCGTTAGCAAGGAGCATTTGGATATTTACCATTATTACTACATGTAACTACTTTTGTAAACAGAAAGTTTGCATATACCATCCTGTTTTTGTCGTTAATTCTTTTTGAAGAGCCGGGTAAATATATGTAAGTTTCATATAATAAAACAGTTATCGACCTTTTTCCAGGTGGATACGGTGAGTTATCAACCCTCGTAAATGATATAACCCTCGGCCTCCGGCCTCGGGATATATCACTTACACGGGTTGATAATTCACCGTATCCACCTGGAAATAGGTCGATAATTGTATAATATTAACTACACCAGTACGGAATCCAGGGTAACATCCATCTATGGCTGAAAAACTTCCTAACCACCAGAAAAATGAAAACCATCGTAGAAGGAGTATGCTCAGAGGAAACACCAGTTGACTCAGGAGTTCCTCAAGGTACTGTTCTAGGCCCGATTATGTTCTTATGCCATATTAACGATCTACCAGACAGCGTAAAATCATCAGTACGTTTATTTGCCGATGACTGCCTGCTATATAGAACCATCAAAACGGAGAACGACCACCTATAACTCCAAGCAGACCTCAACAACCTCGAAACATGGGCAAATAACTGGGGCATGAGATTTAACGCCAAAAAATGTTACATCCTGAGCATAAACAAGCGCTCCCAAAGATTTTATGAGCTAAACAAACACATACTACAGGAGGTAAAGGACAATCCATACTTAGGACTCCAGATATCTAACGACCTGAAATGGAGCCTACACATCAACGGAGTCTGCAGGAAAGCCAACACAACACTCGGCTTTCTGAGAAAAAACCTAAGAAATGTTCTGGAACTTTGCAGAAGAACAGCCTATATCACTTTAGTTAGATCCATCCTAGAACATGGAGCAACAATCTGGAATCCATATCAACAAGGTAACATAGACAGACTGGAACGTATTCAAAACAGAGGTATACGATTCATAAAGAAAAATTAAAAGAACAGAGAGCCACGTACCATCACAAAACTGAGAGAAGAACTTCAGATGGAGTCTTTAGAAGAACGTCGAGATAGCCTCCGTTTAATACAGCTATTTAAAGTGGTTGATGGGTTGGTGCCAGCATTACCACCACAAGACTTCTTAACAAAAAGAAGACCAACACTGTGGTTGACTGTGTGACTTTGATGTTAGGCGTCGCTCTCTCTGTAATCTTCAAAGGAAATCTTTGCTAGCCTGTGATTGGTCAAATGTTTTCCGCTGAGCTGTCTTCAATTTCACTATGAGATAGTCCAGGGGTGTAGAGATCGTAAGTGATCGGAAGCCCTGGAGCATCGAGGAAGCAACATCATGGAGAACCGAGTGTGTAACAACAGCAGAGGCCTCCAAATGCCAGTTAGTACAACCACATGTGCTCGTTTCTAATATAAGTATAAGTATAATACTGGGTCAGTATTATACTTATGTTTATATTAGAAACGAACACCTGTGGTACAACAAACCAATATAGACACCCCTTCTTTGTGAAGACAATTGTGCAGTGGAACCACCTCCCAGAGAAAGTGGCATGCGCAGAGTCCCTTAGTGCCTTTAAAGACCGCACTAAGAGAACAAGGCCAATAACAATCAGGCACTCTCTCACCGTCGTGAAAAAAACAGTCAACGGGATCTACGAAGAAACACATACAGATACAGATAATCCAAAACATGCCCTACAATATGATAACATGTTCATTGCCATGTCTCTTACCATTTCTGAAATCCTTTGTATACAATTTTCTGTACAGAATAAAAATAATAATAATAAAAAATCAGAACAAACCCAATAGGTGAAAATTTAATCCTTAAAGGCCCACTACCTTTTCTTAAAAACATTAATATCATAAGAAAATACATATCAATGGCCTAAGATGAGGTAACAACTCCAAACATATGCAAGATTTCCGGCGTAATATATATCTATATATATATAACTGTGGAGATTCATGTGCTGTCTTGCCGTCTGGCGCACTGACAGTCAACTACCGCGCGGTATTTAGGTCAACGGCGGGAATCATAAGACGACCCGCGTTAAAAAAATAACATACTATTTTCTTTAATTAAATTGTTCAGAAGATGATGATAAGTGTAGTATTAACAGTAAGTTAATAACTTTTGCGACTCTACAAAAAGTATCGATCTCGTTTTACATTCCCATTTTGAAAATTAAAAGCCGTTTCGGAAAGGTAGTGGGCCTTTAACGTTTCGGAAAGGTGGTGGGCCTTTAAGAGAAGATGTGGTCAGTCTGCCAGTCAGCGATTTAACCTAGTCCATGACTATTCTATGTTAAATAAGAAATTTCAAAAAGATATCTTCAGACTTTAAATGTGTATGTGTAGATTTTTCTGGAAATTTTACTGCTTATCATACAGGCAGTTTTACAGTAACAGTAACTACAAAAGAAAAAGTTTTTAAAAAATCACGAAGACAAAAGTATCAAACTAGTTTCATGATTTTAATGTAAGTGTTGTTTAAACAAATTAACAACGATTATATATAGATACATTTTACCTTCATTGTGTCTAAAATATAATACGGTACATTCACGTTTTTGAGGGAAAAAATCCGCCTTTTACCCATATCCGTTTCCTCGTTTATTCACTCACTGTCACTTCCGCTGTTATGTCAGTTAAGAATACTCCTATTAAAAAACTAATACTATAGAAGTATTTATTTATTTACATTAGCCTGTTGTGTCTGTAAGGCATTGGGATAAATATTAATGGTGATTATGCTTATTAAGCTACCGAAGTTTTAAAAATTCAACATCAAAATTGGTCATTACAATTTGTAATTAGAAAATATGATTTCTCGTTGGCTGTTCTTTCAAGTATTTTGACATGTGGCACCGGTAGCACTTCCGTTTCAAAGTTTAGTGCTGAACTAGTTAGGCTGCTAAAACACATCAACTGTGTATGTGGTTCGTGGGGTTGACAAGATGATACCGCGATAACAGAATTAAATGAACCAGGTAAGTGTTTATCTAAGTCACAGAATGTGTGGCGGCGTAATCGTTTCTCGTAAGATGGTGATAACCGATAATACACACTTTGTAAACAAACCTGACTCGGGATTATTTCGTCTGCTATACATATTTACTAATTTAGTTGCGTGTCACCTCTGTGCAGATGAACTTCCCTTGGCCTCAATCACTTTAAGTGAAAGTTCGATTATTTTTCAGTAGGACTCTCTGATGATGTAGTTATGAGTAAGTTGATGAACAAAGTTATGAGTAACTGGGCTCGCACTAACTTTCCTGTTTGCGTAGAAAATGTTTTTCGTTTTAGCAAATAAGAATTTCATTTAAAAAATTGTGCATTCACAGCATTTCATAATGAAAAAACCTTAAATTACTAAGAAGCATATAATAGTGTATTTTATGCATCAGTTGAAAAGTACACACAAACCATACTCCGTCGTGCATATTGTTACTTTACTTCCATTCAACATTAAAATATATATGGTACCGTAACTGATTAATTTATCAACTGTTTTAGACTTGAAATGAATGTAATCTGATTGAAAAAAAAAAGATGTTTGAACTTGTGTCTGCGTCATTGGATATCGGGTGTGTGAAGAAAAACTTTAGCATATTTTGTGAATAAGGATGAATTTATTTTAGCAATTAGCCAGATCGATTCGTTCATTACAGAAATGCGAATGGGTAGCGTGAGCCTAAGTAATATAAATTGATTATATAATTTCATTTATTCATAATATATATGTAATAGGACTGGAACAAAAACCTCGCTTTTTTTGTCCACACAGTTGGAATTACTTCTTTGTCCCATATGTAATAGAACAAATACATGTAGCACAGTTAATCCAATATTATTAGACGTTGATATTGAGAAATTTCTGCAGAAACATATATACATAGAGATTGGCAACTTCGCCATTTTTACGATAGGCAGATGTACCTCTGTATGTCCCCAGGGGCTTTTAGATAAAATCTTAAATACTTAAATGCAGCAGAATAACTTTGATATGTTATGAAAGTTAAGTAATTTTCAGATGGTTTGAGTACGATTTTGGAAAGAAAAAATAATATTTTAACTTATATAATAATAAGACAAAATGCACTTCCGGTTTTGAATGCCCGATTTTCGAAAAACCAGGTAAAATTGCTCATTTTCATACGTTCAAAAATCATATTAAATAACATCAATTGGCAAAACTGATCACATCAAACCATGATATAATGTTTAAACTTTGTGTTGATGCAAAAATATCATGTTTAAAAGAATACACTTAAAAGAAGTTATCCAAGGGAAAATGCCTATAAACTAGAGGTCCCTCTGCCTGTCACATAGACGAAGAAGGAGTTTCCAATCTCTATGTATATATGTTTCTGATTTCTGTTAGACATGACAAAGTGATAAAAAGTGTCTTGTGCTTTACCTCTAACATTGTTGGAGTAGTAGCACAGTGACAGATCGAGGTTCGAACCCCGGACCATTTGAATTTGACCGAATGCTCTACGATACCATGCCCATGTTGAGCTACATAACTCTACGTAATGTTTCTAGCTTTGTTTGTCATTTGTTTCCTAAAGCTTTTGTATCAGTTTTCATATAGTGAAATTTCTATCTTGTATAAAAGTTAAAACGTTTCCAATGTGTCATTTTAACTTTTAAATACCTTGCTTATAGCTTGGTGAAGCTCTAAGTTTTATACATACATGTAGTAAATTGAAGGGTTCAATTTGTGGTGTTCATACCGACGGCATAACATCGTGTTGATCTACTATGTTTATAGCAAGATTGTCAGAAAATTCCACACCTACTTGACCCCTATAAATAAAGGTCAAGGTTGTTCATTTGAACAAAACTTTAGTTCACTTAGGCCAACATCAAATCTTCAATGCCAATATCAAATATTGCACCACTGATGAATCATTGAGAAAGAAGTTGAAAATTTTGGTCTAAACATATTTGAACTTTGTGAACTAGCTTGTATGAATGAAGACAATTATAGGGTTATTTATTTATTTTATTGACATGCTCCTTTACACTACTACACCTGTTTTTCTAGAGATTTAATTCCTAAATCTCAATAATGTGAAGATCTCAAACCGCCTGCCATGATCTAGTTATTTAGTTGCCATGGGTACCAATGTAGGATAAAATGGAAACAGTTTGATTCTTTTATTTTTATTGTTTTTGTCTGTACTGTGAGAATTTCAAATAAAAATCCATGCCCAAGCCCAGCTACATGAGTTTTCAGTTATCTCCAATGCCTCTATTTATATATATTTGATGTTTATACTTCCCCTTGATAAAGATATAATGTACGTGTGTGTCTATGTCCAGAATAGCAGGACAACTTCCGGGCTTATTATTAAGTTATTAATACAGCTATATCCAAGTCTGCAATATCAGGTAGGCACATGTCTTCAAAATACCTAATGAAAAAATATTATTTCAATGTCACTAATTCACAGTTTATGTGAAAACTGGACTGAGTCTGACCAGGACATATCTCTGGCATTCGAAAATATGACTTAAATGTGATTATGAAGTGGCTTTTACTGACAAATATAACAATTGACAGATCCTCAGGTGTAATATAGCCACGCATAGTGTCCGCAAACGCACGTGTACCTATTCAATGTCACAGCAAACATCGTAGCATACACAACACAAAATGCATGCGGTTTGATTGACAGCTGGCCATGGTGATCCATCAATACAGTAGCAGGTACATAAACATTCTAGGTAAAATCAAAATATGTGGATATAATACTATATAGTACTTTTTTGAGTTTGAAATATTTTAATTAAAACTGGTCTATATAACGTCAGTTATATGTAATGAACCATATGAAATGTATAGTTAAACCCCTGTACATATACGACATACATGTACCTTAAATCTACTGTTTAATTAGTTTATACATTATACTGCTGTCTCTACATATACACTGTTTAATGGTATACACATCTACCTGTCACATCTTTATTCTAATTCGTGTTGTTCTCCAAATTAATATGGAAATGACCAAATTATACAACAGTTAACACAGCCCCACACAACACTGATAGTGAGAGGCTTATACTCTTATTCTAAATTAGTGGACTGAGCCATTCATTATTCTCGTAAAATTTAACAATTAAGTGTTGATTAGATTTACATGTTCTAATTCACTCCATCTGTGTAATTGTATCTGTTACATCTTGATAGTCACTGCTTTTCCTGTAATACAGAAATATTTTTGTGTAATTACATTTAAGTGAATTAACTACTTATTAAAGGGGGATAATTTCCATATAATCTGGAGATAAAATAGAAATATAAAATCCAGGGTATTTATAAACTGATTTTTTTCATACAAAATAAAACCTAAACAAACTATTTTATCCTTTCGAATTGCTTTTGGGGATTTCGTAAAGTGTATTTAAATCTTACATCATAAATATAAAGTTTTATAACTCAAGAAAAGAGTTATCTATCCTCAAAATTATTACACCAGCATGACAGTGGTTCCACTTTGTAAGCTATTAAGGACATCCTAGTCATTAAACTTTGTGTAACAAGGAGGTTCATTATGATTATCAATATATAGTAATATGTCATTATAGTCATTTACTAATGACTAATCAGTGCTATAGCAGCAATGCGTTTTTTCACATCTAGATGCCAAAGATCTCATATGAGTTCTGTACATATTACTATTAGAAGACATATATATTATTTGTAAGTGTGATATTATGCATCCTCGATACTCCAGGGGTTCCGATCACCTACGATCTCTACACCCCTGGGCTATCTCATAGTAAGATTGAAGGCAGCTCAGTGAAAAACATTTGACCAATCACAGGCCAGCAAAGATTTCCTTTGAAGACTACAGAGAGAGCGATGCCTAACATCAAAGCCACACAGTCAACCACAGTGTACCGTTATAAGGCTCTTTTGTTGTACATCAAAGGAATAAATTACCTGTTCTGTTCTGTTGCCCCCAGTTTTACTATGAGATAGTCTAGGGGTGTAGAGATCGTAGGTGATCAGAACCCCTGAAGTATCAAGGATGGATATAATGCTGTGAGGTAAAATCTTAATCAGCCTTGAATTTATTGCAGACAGCTATAGGATGAGTGAGTATAGCCGTCTGTTTAACAGCGGGGCAGACCCTACACGTATCATACTCAACCCTGGTACTGATGACCAGTTGGTAAGTCATAAATCTTACATAATATTTAATGTATAATGATTGATATGGTCAACCTAACATACCATATGCGACCCAATAAGCGCCCTGATGAAAAATTGAAATAAATAAGAGCCAAATTTGAACTAGTCCTTCATAAAATTATTGCGCAAAGTAAGCAGTAGATCATTTTGCAAAGAAATCAATAAAGAAATCCACAGTTTATATATTTTGCATCTGAATTTGATTCAAGGTAAATGAAATTGAGGCCTAAAAAGAGGGGTAGAGCGCTTATAGGGAAATTGGGATGCTTACTGGGTCGAATACGATATTCCTAAATATGCCCTTTTAAGCCCTCTCCTCATTTCAGTCTGTCAGAAGCAAAAAGTTCATTAAATAATTCATTGTTACATGAATAAAAGTAATAAATAAGACATAATTGTCCTGTATGCATGTAGTATATAAAAAGGAAACTTGTTTGTGATTTGTATAGTAGCTAAGGATAAGTTGATATTAGCCTTTCTGAGGTATTGAGTAGATCTATACATTGTATATAGGTATAAGGGATTGATGATATGTCCTCTGTGTCACTGTAGGGAATCAAAGTATAGCAGTGAGCTGCTGTCGGTATTGAACATCTGGTGACAGATACATTTGTATTTTGTATTCATACAAAAAGATAAAAAATAAGATAAACATTCTTTCTTCCTTCACAAAATCGTATGAAAGTCTGATGTGGTCTGACTATGTAGCTCACCATTTAATAGGCTTAAAATGTCATTGTTTGTCAGCTTCCACTATCATACAACTGCATACCATCAACATCTGTTGACTGCAGGGATGGGAAGCATACAAATGGATCTAATATAGAGGAAACAAGAGTACTCCTAGATTTCACTTGATCAACACTTGATTGAGTATATATACGTAGGTGATCTCATACATTTATCATGGCATTGACCCTCAACTGTGTGAAAGAAATGTATATGCCAGTTACCCAGCTACCAGATATCAAGTTTCCATATTGAGGCTTTAGCAATTTTGTTTGTGTTTATAACAGTATATTGTTAAAAAATGATAAATGTTTTATTTACTAGGGGTCTAGAATGATGGACTAAATATTAGTAGAATCTTGCATGGGTTTCTCAAGTAGATTCCAATACATGTATTCCGATACTAAAAATAATTAGAATCACTAGTCAAGTTGACAAGATGTATTAAATTAATCCTGAGATATGTGTTACAGGTTTGCTATGGGTACAGAGCCAACAGATGGAAGCTACTGCTCTTCATTCTACTCTCCTGTACTAGCCTTGGCTTTGTACTTCTGCTGATGCTATGGAGACCAGAACTAGAGTGCTATATAAAACGGAAAAAATGTCATCTGACGGAGGCGGACACCATCCTCATTCAGGTAAGAGGACCATGTGTTATTATAACACTTAGTAGGTGGCTTTAAGTTCCAAAGTAAACCTGATGACTGAGTTTTACATGCTTTGGGATGATGGACAATTTATATTATTCATACCAAACACACGCATGATGCTACAATGATGGACTTTAGCATTTTCAAGTGGATGTCCTTGATCTTTAACCAAGGTCTTGGAGCTCTCTATGCAAACTTCAAACAGATAATTTCCTGGTACTGATTATTTATCCAGTATATTATGATTAACACAGCGTTGTTACAGCAGTTGAGATATAACTGGTACCCTATAATTTTCTTCATCAGGATCATGTGAAGAGATGGTTTGTCAGCCCAGTAAAGACCAAGGGATTTGATGAGTTCACGTAAGTTAACCTGTTATGAATATTTGGTAATATATAAACAGTAATTTGATTTTTTTTTTAAATACTTCTTTGTACTGTTAGCACAGGATATCTTTCTAAAATTCTTCAGAGAAAATGAAAGATTAAATACATTGATAAAGGAAAGTTTTCTATAAATTGTATCCACTTATAAAATTGATAATAAGTAAGTTTTACTTAACCGATCATTGATTGTGATTTTACAACTGATTCTCAACACTAACTAATACACCTTTACACAATACTATGTAATCATCACTACTGACACACCTTTACACTATACTCTGTTATCATCACTACTAATACACCATTACACAATACTCTTTAATCACCACTAATACACCTTTACACAATACTAAATCATCACCACTAATACACCTTTACACAATACTCTTAATCATCACCACTAATACACCTTTACACAATACTCTGTAATCATCACTACTAATACACCTTTACACAATACTCTGTAATCATCACTACTAATACACCATTACACAATACTCTGTAATCATCACTACTAATACACCTTTACACAATACTCTGTAATCATCACTACTAATACACCATTTAATACACAATACTCTGTAATCATCACTACTAATACACCTTTACACAATACTCTTTAATCATCACTACTAATACACCTTTACACAATACTCTGTAATCATCACTACTAATACACCATTACACAATACTCTGTATCATCACTACTAATACACCATTACACATACTCTGTAATCATCACTACTAATACACCATTACACAATACTCTGTAATACAATACACCTTACACATACTCTGTAATCATCACACAATACCTTTACACAATACTCTGTAATCATCACTACTAATACACCATTACACAATACTCTGTAATCATCACTACTAATACACCTTACACAATACTCTGTAATCATCACTACTAATACACCTTTACACAATACTCTGTAATCATCACTACTAATACACCATTACACAATACTCTGTAATCATCACTACTAATACACCATTACACAATACTCTGTAATCATCACTACTAATACACCATTACACAATACTCTGTAATCATCACTACTAATACACCTTTACACAATACTCTGTAATCATCACTACTAATACACTACTAATACACCATTACACAATACTCTTTAATCATCACTACTAATACACCATTACACAATACTCTGTAATCATCACTACTAATACACCATTACACAATACTCTGTAATCATCACTACTAATACACCTTTACACAATACTCTGTAATCATCACTACTAATACACCTTTACACAATACTCTGTAATCATCACTACTAATACACCTTTACACATACTCTTTAATCATCACTACTAATACACCTTTACACAATACTCTTTAATCATCACTACTAATACACCTTTACACAATACTCTGTAATCATCACTACTAATACACCATTACACAATACTCTTTAATCATCACTACTAATACACCATTACACAATACTCTGTAATCATCACTACTAATACACCTTTACACAATACTCTGTAATCATCACTACTAATACACCATTACACAATACTCTTTAATCATCACTACTAATACACCTTTACACAATACTCTGTAATCATCACTACTAATACTACACCTTTACACAAATACTCTGTAATCATCACTACTAATACACCATTACACAATACTCTGTAATCATCACTACTAATACACCATTACACAATACTCTGTAATCATCACTACTAATACACCTTTACACAATACTCTGTAATCATCACTACTAATACACCTTTACACAATACTCTGTAATCATCACTACTAATACACCTTTACACAATACTCTGTAATCATCACTACTAATACACCTTTACACAATACTCTGTAATCATCACTACTAATACACCTTTACACAATACTCTGTAATCATCACTACTAATACACCTTTACACAATACTCTGTAATCATCACTACTAATACACCTTTACACAATACTCTGTAATCATCACTACTAATACACCTTTACACAATACTCTGTAATCATCACTACTGATACACCTTTACACAATACTCTGTAATCATCACTACTAATACACCATTACACAATACTCTGTAATCATCACTACTAATACACCTTTACACAATACTCTGTAATCATCACTACTAATACACCATTACACAATACTCTGTAATCATCACTACTACTAATACACCTTTACACAATACTCTGTAATCATCACTACTAATACACCTTTACACAATACTCTGTAATCATCACTACTAATACACCATTACACAATACTCTGTAATCATCACTACTAATACACCTTTACACAATACTCTGTAATCATCACTACTAATACACCATTACACAATACTCTGTAATCATCACTACTAATACACCATTACACAATACTCTGTAATCATCACTACTAATACACCTTTACACAATACTCTGTAATCATCACTACTATACCCTACACATACTAATCATCACACCATTTACACAATACTCTGTAATCATCACTACTAATACACCATTACACAATACTCTGTAATACATACACTTACACAAACTCTTAATCATCACTATAACACAATACTCTGTAATCATCACTACTAATACACCTTTACACAATACTCTGTAATCATCACTACTAATACACCATTACACAATACTCTGTAATCATCACTACTAATACACCTTTACACAATACTCTGTAATCATCACTACTAATACACCATTACACAATACTCTGTAATCATCACTACTAATACACCTTTACACAATACTCTGTAATCATCACTACTAATACACCATTACACAATACTCTGTAATCATCACTACTAATACACCTTTACACAATACTCTGTAATCATCACTACTAATACACCTTTACACAATACTCTGTAATCATCACTACTAATACACCTTTACACAATACTCTGTTAATCATCACTACTAATACACCATTACACAATACTCTGTAATCATCACTACTAATACACCATTACACAATACTCTGTAATCATCACTACTAATACACCATTACACAATACTCTGTAATCATCACTACTAATACACCTTAATTACACAATACTCTGTAATCATCACTACTAATACACCATTACACAATACTCTGTAATCATCACTACTAATACACCATTACACAATACTCTGTAATCATCACTACTAATACACCTTTACACAATACTCTGTAATCATCACTACTAATACACCTTACACAATACTCTGTAATCATCACTACTAATACACCTTTACACAATACTCTGTAATCATCACTACTAATACACCTTTACACAATACTCTGTAATCATCACTACTAATACACCATTACACAATACTCTGTAATCATCACTACTAATACACCATTACACAATACCTTTAATCATCACTACTAATACACCTTACACAATACTCTGTAATCATCACTACTAATACACCTTTACACAATACTCTGTAATCATCACTACTAATACACCATTACACAATACTCTGTAATCATCACTACTAATACACCATTACACAATACTCTGTAATCATCACTACTAATACACCATTACACAATACTCTGTAATCATCACTACTAATACACCATTTACACAATACTCTGTAATCATCACTACTAATACACCATTACACAATACTCTTTAATCATCACTACTAATACACCATTACACAATACTCTGTAATCATCACTACTAATACACCATTACACAATACTCTGTAATCATCACTACTAATACACCTTTACACAATACTCTGTAATCATCACTACTAATACACCTTTACACAATACTCTGTAATCATCACTACTAATACACCTTTACACAATACTCTGTAATCATCACTACTAATACACCTTTACACAATACTCTGTAATCATCACTACTAATACACCTTTACACAATACTCTGTAATCATCACTACTAATACACCTTTACACAATACTCTTTAATCAATCACTAATACACCTTTACACAATACTCTGTAATCATCACTACTAATACACCTTTACACAATACTCTGTAATCATCACTACTAATACACCTTTACACAATACTCTGTAATCATCACTACTAATACACCTTTACACAATACTCTGTAATCATCACTACTAATACACCTTTACACAATACTCTGTAATCATCACTACTAATACACCTTACACAATCTCTGTAATCACACACTAATACACCTTACACAAACTCTGTAATCATCACTACTAATACACCTTTACACAATACTCTGTAATCATCACTACTAATACACCTTTACACAATACTCTGTAATCATCACTACTAATACACCTTTACACAATACTCTGTAATCATCACTACTAATACACCTTTACACAATACTCTGTAATCATCACTACTAATACACCTTTACACAATACTCTTAATCATCATACTACACCTTACACCATTACACAATACTCTGTAATCATCACTACTAATACACCTTTACACAATACTCTGTAATCATCACCTTACAATACTCCATAATACACCTTTACACAATACTCTGTAATCATCACTACTAATACACATTACACAATACTCTGTAATCATCACTACTAATACACCTTACACAATACTCTGTAATCATCACTACTAATACACCTTTTACACAATACTCTGTAATCATCACTACTAATACACCATTACACAATACTCTGTAATCATCACTACTAATACACCATTACACAATACTCTGTAATCATCACTACTAATACACCATTACACAATACTCTGTAATCATCACTACTAATACACCATTACACAATACTCTGTAATCATCACTCTAATACACCTTACACAATACTCTTTATCATCACTACTAATACACTTACACAATACTCTGTAATCATCACTACTAATACACCTTTACACAATACTCTGTTAATCATCACTACTAATACACCTTTACACAATACTCTGTAATCATCACTACTAATACACCTTTACACAATACTCTGTAATCATCACTACTAATACACCATTACACAATACTCTGTAATCATCACTACTAATACACCTTTACACAATACTCTGTAATCATCACTACTAATACACCTTTACACAATACTCTGTAATCATCACTACTAATACACCATTACACAATACTCTGTAATCATCACTACTAATACACCTTTACACAATACTCTGTAATCATCACTACTAATACACCATTACACAATACTCTGTAATCATCACTACTAATACACCTTTACACAATACTCTGTAATCATCACTACTAATACACCTTTACACAATACTCTGTAATCATCACTACTAATACACCATTACACAATACTCTGTAATCATCACTACTAATACACCATTACACAATACTCTGTAATCATCACTACTAATACACCATTACACAATACTCTGTAATCATCACTACTAATACACCATTACACAATACTCTGTAATCATCACTACTAATACACCTTTACACAATACTCTGTAATCATCACTACTAATACACCATTACACAATACTCTGTAATCATCACTACTAATACACCATTACACAATACTCTTTAATCATCACTACTAATACACCATTACACAATACTCTGTAATCATCACTACTAATACACCTTTACACAATACTCTGTAATCATCACTACTAATACACCTTTACACAATACTCTGTAATCATCACTACTAATACACCATTACACAATACTCTGTAATCATCACTACTAATACACCATTACACAATACTCTGTAATCATCACTACTAATACACCATTACACAATACTCTGTAATCATCACTACTAATACACCTTTACACAATACTCTGTAATCATCACTACTAATACACCTTTACACAATACTCTGTAATCATCACTACTAATACACCTTTACACAATACTCTGTAATCATCACTACTAATACACCTTTACACAATACTCTGTAATCATCACTACTAATACACCTTTACACAATACTCTGTAATCATCACTACTAATACACCTTTACACAATACTCTGTAATCATCACTACTAATACACCTTTACACAATACTCTGTAATCATCACTACTAATACACCTTTACACAATACTCTGTAATCATCACTACTACAATACACCTTTACACAATACTCTGTAATCATCACTACTAATACACCTTTACACAATACTCTGTAATCATCACTACTAATACACCTTTACACAATACTCTGTAATCATCACTACTAATACACCTTTACACAATACTCTGTAATCATCACTACTAATACACCTTTACACAATACTCTGTAATCATCACTACTAATACACCATTACACAATACTCTGTAAACATCACTACTAATACACCATTACACAATACTCTGTAATCATCACTACTAATACACCTTTACACAATACTCTGTAATCATCACTACTAATACACCTTTACACAATACTCTGTAATCATCACTACTAATACACCATTACACAATACTCTGTAATCATCACTACTAATACACCATTACACAATACTCTGTAATCATCACTACTAATACACCATTGCACAATACTCTGTAATCATCACTACTAATACACCATTACACAATACTCCGTATTTTAACTCTTTCTGTAGTGGAGTTCCAGACAAGTACCATCAGTTTAGAGACGTTTCTGACGATGACGAGTCTGACTCCTGTGATACCACAAAGTTAAAACAGGTAAGTATGTTATCAAAACTGAGTTTGTATTTTCATGTGATCATTTTGTTGGATGGCTGTATAGTGCTCTTTATCCTGCAACTGCCGCACGTACTGACTGATAACTACTGCCGGGTAAACTTATGCCACAAATTTTGCATTATACTAATGATATCAGTGATTTGTTTAGGTACATTTGGGGCCGTATAAAGGCCCCTTCCCCTAGAGAAATTTTGATGTATTTTCCCCAATTGTAAATTGTAAATAAAGAAATAATCTTTAAAATATACATGTTTTAAGGAAGATGCAATGTATTGTTTTCCCAATTGAAAAGGTACAGGCCCCATAAATTATTAAGTAAGAAAATCACTGAATATTAATACAATATTAGTATAACATTTATAACAAGTGTGTGAATTTTAATACTGTGCTAACCTATTCAAAATCAAGCTTTTGCTAAAATTTAAATTTCGCCAAAGTTAGTACATTTAAAGTATCGCACACATGAGGTTGAATCAGGTCTATACCCACAGTTTATAACTGTGAAATTTCCGATTCTCCTGTCATGTCCTTCAAGATCCTGTCACTTGATTCTATGATCTGTTGTTGACAGCCAGATGTCAGTCTGAGGTATTTTGACCACCAACACCTGAGGTATATTTGGGAGCAGGATGTGAGGTCCTTTGTCCAGCTACAGTAAGTAATGTATCCATGGTTCTGTATGATGTATGGTCCTTTGTCCAGCTACAGTAAGTAATGTTTCCATGGTTCTGTATGATGTATGGTCCTTTGTCCAGCTACAGTAAGTAATGTTTCCATGGTTCTGTATGATGTATGGTCTCTGTGCAGCTACAGTAAGTAATGTTTCCATGGTTCAGTATGATGTATGGTCCTTTGTCCAGCTACAGTTAGTAATGTTTCCATGGCTCTGTATGATGTGTGGTCCTTTGTCCAGCTACAGTCAGTAATGTTTCCATGGTTCAGTATGATGAATGGTCCTTGGTCCAGCTACAGTAAGTATAACGTTTCCATGGCTCTGTATGATGTATGGTCCTTGGTCCAGCTTCAGTCAGTAATGTTTCCATGGTTCTGTATGATGTATGGTCCTTTGTCCAGCTACAGTCAGTAATGTTTCCATGGTTCTGTATGATGTATGGTCCTTTGTCCAGCTACAGTAAGTAATGTTTCCATGGTTCTGTATGATGTATGGTCCTTTGTCCAGCTACAGTCAGTAATGTTTCCATGGTTCTGTATGATGTATGGTCCTTTGTCCAGCTACAGTAAGTAATGTTTCCATGGTTCTGTATGATGTATGGTCCTTTGTCCAGCTACAGTAAGTAATGTTTCCATGGTTCAGTATGATGTATGGTCCTTTGTCCAGCTACAGTTAGTAATGTTTCCATGGTTCAGTATGATGTATGGTCTTTGTCCAGCTAAGTACAGTAGTAATGTTTCCATGGCTCTGTATGATGTATGGTCCTTTTTTCAGCTACAGTCAGTAATGTTTCCATGGTTCAGTATGATGTATGGTCCTTTGTCCAGCTACAGTAAGTAATGTTTCCATGGCTCTGTATGATGTGTGGTCCTTTGTCCAGCTACAGTCAGTAATGTTTCCATGGCTCTGTATGATGTATGGTCCTTTGTCCAGCTACAGTAAGTAATGTTTCCATGGTTCTGTATGATGTATGGTCCTTTGTCCAGCTACAGTAAGTAATGTTTCCATGGTTCAGTATGATGTATGGTCCTTTGTCCAGCTACAGTAAGTAATGTTTCCATGGTTCAGTATGATGTATGGTCCTTTGTCCAGCTACAGTAAGTAATGTTTCCATGGTTCTGTATGATGTATGGTCCTTTGTCCAGCTACAGTAAGTAAGTAATGTTTCCATGGCTCTGTATGATGTATGGTCCTTTGTCCAGCTACAGTCAGTAATGTTTCCATGGCTCTGTATGATGTGTGGTCCTTTGTCCAGCTACAGTCAGTAATGTTTCCATGGTTCAGTATGATGTATGGTCCTTTGTCCAGCTACAGTCAGTAATGTTTCCATGGCTCTGTATGATGTATGGTCCTTTGTCCAGCTACAGTCAGTAATGTTTCCATGGTTCAGTATGATGTATGGTCCTTTGTCCAGCTACAGTCAGTAATGTTTCCATGGTTCAGTATGATGTATGGTCTCTGTCCAGCTACAGTAAGTAATGTTTCCATGGTTCTGTATGATGTATGGTCCTTTGTCCAGCTACAGTCAGTAATGTTTCCATGGTTCAGTATGATGTATGGTCCTTTGTCCAGCTACAGTCAGTAATGTTTCCATGGTTCAGTATGATGTATGGTCCTTTGTCCAGCTACAGTCAGTAATGTTTCCATGGTTCAGTATGATGTATGGTCCTTTGTCCAGCTATAGTCAGTAATGTTTCCATGGTTCTGTATGATGTATGGTCCTTTGTCCAGCTATAGTCAGTAATGTTTCCATGGTTCTGTATGATGTATGGTCCTTTGTCAAGCTCCAGTCAGTAATGTTTTCATGGCTCTGTATGATGTATGGTCCTTTGTCCAGCTACAGTCAGTAATGTTTCCATGGCTCTGTATGATGTATGGTCCTTTGTCCAGCTACAGTAAGTAATGTTTCCATGGTTCTGTATGATGTATGGTCCTTTGTCTAGCTACAGTAAGTAATGTTTCCATGGTTCTGTATGATGTATGGTCCTTTGTCTAGCTACAGTAAGTAATGTTTCCATGGTTCTGTATGATGTATGGTCTCTGTCCAGCTACAGTCAGTAATGTTTCCATGGTTCTGTATGATGTATGGTCCTTTGTCCAGCTACAGTCAGTAATGTTTCCATGGTTCAGTATGATGTATGGTCTCTGTCCAGCTACAGTAAGTAATGTTTCCATGGTTCAGTATGATGTATGGTCCTTTGTCCAGCTACAGTAAGTAATGTTTCCATGGTTCTGTATGATGTATGGTCCTTTTGCATGGTTCTGTATGATGTATGGTCCTTTTGCAATCAACTAAAAATAGTGAAAGTTAATCTTTGTTAAGATGATCATATTTGTTCAAAAGTAAACTATCTATGTTCAATCTAAATAAACAATTTATAGTTCAGTAAGACTAATCCCAGAATGCTACCATCCGCATGAGATGGTGTTTGTGTCGGCCGCCATGACACACCAGGCAGAAATCATTACCGGCACATTCGTTTCAGTGAGGGAACAATAGGGGTCACTTCAGTTCCAGAGTTTTTTATCTCAAGTCTCAGAATTTTGAGTTATGATATCCTTTATAGCTACATGTAGTAGATGTTGTTTTGTTTTGTTTAGCCAAAGATAACTCAAGGCATACTGATCGTCGCTAATACTGGCAGATTCCATTGCTTATTTGTGTGTGATCATGAGTTCTATTCTCTCGTACTGTAACTGTTTGTATAGGGATTAACACTTAGGCCTATTACGAATGAGATACATGTACTTAATACAAACACAGGTACACGACTAGTCTGTTTCACAAAAACAAAAAAAAGAAACAGATCTGTAATACCTTATAAATACTTTATTATGTCAAAAAAAGTAATGAAACTGAAAGTAGAAGATGGTCTGATCCGCCAAAGTTAATCTCCGTAAACTTGTTTTGAAGCAGAATTTGTGAAATAAGTAGCCGCGAATATTAATTGGTTTACAGTATATTGTTTTCCTTGTGAAACCTATACTGATACATACAGTGGTAGAATTATGGACAATAAATTGATGTTATACCTTACTAGTTATTACTGATACAAAAAAGCTTATCCATGGATGTATCTTTTCTAGGGATCTTTCCTATAACACTAAATGTTCCACCCTGCAGGAATCCTTTCAAGGCCTTACACAGCGAGAGCAAGCCCAGAAGTAAGTTCATAGATGAAACTCTCTCTCTCTCTCTTTCTGTATTATTTTAAGAATTTGTTAAATTGATAGCCATTATATTAATGCCTTCTCATTTAAGAACCATCTACTAGTAAGTATGATAATACCAAGCAATACAACCTTTGCTGAATTAGTATAAACTTCTTAAGGAATAACAAAATGGACCTGATTAATGCAACACATACTATTTACATGGATGTATACAATTGGCACCTAGCACAAAAACTTATGAACTTGTTGTGCTAAACTTTCAGACGAGTAATTTATGAAGACAACTTGATAGATGTTGAAGTGAAGTCTTACTGGAGGCTTTTTATTGAGGAGGTGAGTTGTATTCATATTCACTGAAGCATCCTGGGCAACTTTCATGGTTGTTCAAATTGACCTTGAACTTTCAAATCAAGCTCAAAACTTCTCAAATTAATTCATAGAACTGAGGTTTAATTGGTCTGAAACATACTTTGATAAAGTGATAGGCGGTATATTAATTTCAAAGAAGAGATACCCAGTAAGCTAAATATACCTATTTTAAGGTAGATAAAGGAAAATTATGTAATCTTTTACTGAAGAAAATTACTCATTATCATATTCTTATTTTACTTTTCTTTTAATAGGTAATGAATCCATTCTACATATTCCAAATCTTCAGTATCATCTTATGGCTAATGGATAACTACTACTACTACGCAGCCTGTATATTTCTCATCTCCCTCATATCTATAACAGTCTCACTGCGTCAGATCAAGAAGGTGAGTGCAATATCAGAGTAAATACTAAGAACACATGTTTCAGTTTTGCTTTGAGGATGTGATAGGTCTCCAGACTGACCTCAGAGGACCTGTTGTTGTTGGACACAATTAAATTCCAGCGTCGTGATAGGACTCCAGACTGACCTCAGAGCACCTATTGTTGTTGGACACAATTAAATTCCAGCATCGTGATAGGTGTCCAGACTGACCTCAGAGCACCTATTGTTGTTGGACAGAGCACCTTGGTTGGACACAATTAAATTCCAGCGTCTGATTATTGTAAACCAACTTTCTTTCATGTGCAATTTTTTTTGCAAATTTTGCGATCCAAGAAAACTTGCGAGAAAGTTTATTTTTAGAAATTGATATCTACATGATTTATATTGATTAAAATCTTAACACTCAATTTTTAAATCTGCAAAAATAAATTTTTGTAAACTTCTTTCAGAATTGAAAATGAGAAATAAGTAGCGTGAAATAAAGTTGGAACACAGCATTGGGTGATCTTTAAAGTGCTGTTTGTTAAGTTTGCATATTTCAAACTATGCTAGATATTTCTATTTAATTCAATTGCAAGTACAGTCAAAGCTGTCTATAAAAACCACCCAAGTGATCAGGGGAAGTCAGTGTTCCTGATCATGCAGAATTTTGATTGAAGAAATTGTAAGTGTGTCAAATGTGTTTTGCGTTACCGGAAGTAAACATTAACTGAGCAAGAAAATTGTTTGTGATGTCGATCATTACAGAAATCGTCTATAAGACAGCGTTACATTTTACATGCCTTTTAGGATCGGCGCATTCAATGATCGTGAGGTGAAAAATCTCTTGAACTATACGAAGTATTTGAAAATTGCTTTTCAAAATGGACGGTTTGTTTTTATTTTCTACCAAAGAATACACATGGGGAAAATATGCAAATATAGTGTACCCCTTAAATATGGCACTGTTACCCCCATTTTGCCAGGTATTGGGGTACAAAAACCTCCATTTAAACCTATAGCCAAGTACTCTTTATACACAGATTATGCTATGTTATATTTGACCACTTGGGACCTAAGGAAATGGTCTTTTCAAGTAAGTGGTCTTAAACAGAGGTGGTCAATAAGGCAGGTTTCACAGTAGTAGATAATTGTTTGATACTAATCATGATTTTGATGATTTAAATCATAGCCTGTAAAATAAGAGAGAAAAAGGTATGTTAAATTTATTTTCATAAAGTATCATTTTTGCTGTTTCTTTACATAATTTGCTTTTCTTGTTCTTCCCCAGCAAAGTGTAGCACTTCATGACATGGTGACAGTATCGGAACAAAAAATAGAAGTTTGTCAGGGACAGGGGAGAGGTGAGTGATGGAAAATTAGATAAAACATCTACACTTCTTTTAAAAGATAAGATAAAACTTTCAAAAATATAAAGATCAACAAATCCAATTGGAATGGGCTTACTTTTATGTACAAGTTAGTCTGGAGAAATGTTATACCAAGCTGTAACATTTGACAGTTAGGTCTTGTGTATAGGGACGAAGCATAAACGTTAATTTTTCTTTACCCCCATTTAGTGTACTTTAAGATTGTGTCTTGCATTTGTATCAGGATACCAGAAGATTCTAACATCGTGTCTGGTCCCCGGAGATTTGATAGTACTTCCACAGAATGGCTGTACAATGACGTGCGATGCGGTGCTGATCACAGGAACGTGTATAGTCAATGAGAGCATGCTCACAGGTATAACATATTTATTGATTGATTAACCTCTGGACATATAGTTCTGCAGATGTGATGCTATTGAAATGTTGGAGTATATTACTGCTATTTCTTTAAACTTCCATAATATGTAGGTCAGCTTTGCCCTCAGTCTCTGTTATTGTGTATGATTGCTTCAAGTTTCCTTTGGATCATTAAAATTTAGGTCAAAATGTCTGTCAGACAAGATTGTCAGTTAAAATTAATAATTGATATATTGCTACATACACTATGTATATGTAACTGCAAAAAAATCTTTCGAAATATTTTAGCAACTTAATGATAATGTCAGTGTTGCAATAGAAAAGTGAAGAAAAAATCAGTTGTGTTGTAATCTCATCCATTCTTCATTCCTTACACAGGTGAGAGTGTGCCTGTTACAAAAACACCCCTCACACATCAGGAAGATGAGGAAATATATTCCTCCGAGGCCCACAAACGCCATACTCTGTTCTCCGGGACTCATATCATGCAAACACGATATTACGGCTCGGCACGAGTCACAGCTGTGGTCGTGCGGACTGGTAAATAGAATTGCTACTATGAGTGATGTTAGAGGTGTACATGATGTTTTGATTAGAGTTAATATACAGAATATAAATTAAAGACAAGGGACTCTTCTCATTAAAATTGCTATGCCGGAACATACCTTTGTCTTAAGCTCAACATCTATTATCTTTGTATCTGTTTATTGTCCATCAGAATTTTCATGAATTAAGTCATTGGGGATTACAGTAGTGAATAGATCTGAATCACTTCTCAACTATGGAACATTGTGATTATTCTTAAATTTTCAGATTTTATAACTAGGTGGAATGATTGTTATATTTTTCAGGTTTCAGAACTGCAAAAGGGGAGCTTGTACGATCAATATTATTTCCCAAACCGATTGATTTCCAGTTTTACAGAGATTCCATGAAGTTTGTGATGTTTTTAGGATTTATAGCAGCAATTGGAATGATATACACAGTTGTGTTATATGTAAGAGATGGGGTAAGTCTGTTCAAGGTCACATTCTGTAATACCTTTAGTATGACTATTTGATTATTTTCACATTCCTTTGCTGAAATAGCTGATATTAAAATTCTTTGTCTAGCCATCTATTTTATAATCATTATGTTCATTTATTTATCACAATTCATTTCATGCAGTAACTAAAATAAATGGAACCAGTTTGCTAACATGTTAAAAATTCATCAGCCATTTTATACGCCACTTTCAACTGATATAATTTGTTACAGCCCCTTGATTTCAAGTAAAAATAACAAAGAATTTCATGTGAATCTATCATCTTGAAATTTGGTAACAAGGTTAAAAGCTTTTTAGCAGTTATGGCCCTCCAGTTCATCAAAAAACATTATTTTAGAACTGTCATTATGTTAGATTTGCAGGAGTGATAATTTATTGTGAATAATTGTTTCAGATTGAGCCATTTAATATTGTACTGAGAGTACTAGATGTGATAACAATCATAGTTCCGGCCGCTCTGCCTGCCGCCATGACAATAGGCACTGCCTACGCTCAGAATCGACTGAAGAAAGATAGCATCTACTGTATTAGCCCTCCGAGGATTAATTTTGGGGGTCGACTAGATGCCTTCTGCTTTGATAAGGTACTGTTCTATTTGGATGGACATCTTATTAATTTTCATCACCCAGAAAGTGTATTTAACTGAATGTGGATATTGTGGTTTTAAAAAAAAAAAAATCTTGCAGCAAATTATCTGCCCTTAGTTTTTTTCACACATGGTGTATTTTTAATATTGTCTGATTACATCATTTTTAACAAATAAAAAAAAGTGGACTGCCACATGCAAAATATTGCTTCCCATTGAAAATTCTGAAATATTTGACAAGTATGAGATGATGACATTATTTGGGAATCCAAGTTGAGAATAATACAAACTCACTGAGAAGATTCTAATCTGTAGTGACACATTCTTACCTATGGATATCCAGCCTTTCCTATATAAGATGATTTCAGTGATGTTTGCCATGTTACAGACTGGGACACTTACAGAGGATGGTCTGGATATGATGGGAGCCATTCCTGTCCACAACAACAGGTAAACTTTCATCCATTATTAATTATTAGGTCATAGTTAAACTCATCTTTTATTCAGGGTTAATTATGATCAGTCATGTGTTAGATCACCCTCTACTTAATGATCCAATAGCCCAGAAACTTTTTCTCATATCGAACAAGTTAATATTGACTTAAATCTGTTCAAATATGCAAAGAATTGGATGTGATGATAATTTTTTTGTAGAATTAATCAAAGTATGTATTTGTAGTTTCCTGCCCCTGCAAACAGATCCATCGAGACTAGACCATGGACCAATGTTAAACGCCATGGCAACTTGTCACTCACTAACCATGATGGACGGAGAACTTTCTGGAGATCCCCTCGACCAGATCATGTTTGAGTCCACAAAGTGGGTAAGTTCTACAGGTAAAGAGAAAAGTACATGAATTAATGTGTCTTTATTAGGGCCCCGCATCGAGATGCGGGTGCCCTATAGTAATCAGGTTGTCCGTCTGTCTGTCCGTCCGTCCGTCTGTCCGTTTTTTTTCTTTTGCACATTAATGATGGAAGGGAGTGGAGTATTTTCCCCATATTTTACATGATGATTCCCCATCCATCCTAGATCTGCTTGGTAATTTTTCAGGCTGAAATTAAATTTAAAAATCGGCCATCTTGGATTTTAACATTTAAAAAAATCACAATGTTGTTGCTCTTAACTGATAAACATTTTGTTATAACATTATGATGCAAAGTTGATCAGAATTAAACAAGGAGTTGACTGTCCAAAGGTAAGGTCATGGGCCAAGGTTACTAAGTCAAAGGTCAAGGTCAAATTTAAAAAAATTATTTTCTCATGAACATTTTGCTACAACATTTATAATGAAGCAGAGTTGTTCAGAATTAAACAAGAAGTCAACTCACCAAAGTTTTGACTGACCAAAGGTAAGATCATGGGGTCACTGCATCAAAGGTTGTGGACACATTTTCCATTTTTGGACTTATTAACAATTTGTTATGACATAATAAATAAAATTATTCATTGCTTAATATATTAATTAAAGTCAATATGATTTGAATCAAAATGGCTGCAAATCAGTCATCTTGGCACGTCAGACACATAGCGGGGCCCTTTCTGACGTGTCAGTGTTCTAGTTTTTCTGATATTCTAATACTAGCTCTTAACCCATTAGCTGCAAATTTGGTATAAATATTCATTACCTCCATATCTCTGGAATTTACTTTCAAAATCTCTCGTGTAATTACATCACATAGCTGTTCATAAAATGTTTAATACAAATAAACTAAAACATATTGAAATTTTGTCTATTATCTCAAAAACATTATTGGAATACAAATCGGGGAGATATAAAAGGTTTGATTGTTTGATTTATACAATGTAGGTACTGGAGGAATGTAAAAGTTTGATTTATACAATGTAGATACTGGAGGAATGTAAAAGTTTAATTTATACACTGTAGGTACTGGAGGAATGTAAAAGTTTGATTTATACAATGTAGGCACTGGAGGAATGTAAAAGTTTGATTTATACAATGTAGGTACTGGAGGAATGTAAAAGTTTGATTTATACACTGTAGGTACTGGAGGAATGTAAAAGTTTGAATTATACACTGTAGATACTGGTGAAATGTAAAAGTTTGATTTATACAATGTAGGTACTGAAGGAATGTAAAAGTTTGATTTGTACAATGTAGATACTGGAGGATCGTTAAAGTTTGATTTATACAATGTAGGTACTGGAGGAATGTACAAGTTTGATTTATACACTGTAGATACTGGGGGAATGTGAAAGTTTGATTTATACATTGTAGGTACTGAAGGAATGTAAAAGTTTGATTTATACACTGTAGGTACTGGAGGAATGTAAAAGTTTGATTTATACACTGTAGGTACTGGAGGAATGTAAAAGTTTGATTTATACAATGTAGGTACTGGAGGAATGTAAAAGTTTGATTTATACACTGTAGGTACTGGAGGAATGTAAAAGTTTGATTTATACAATGTAGATACTGGAGGAATGTAAAAGTTTGATTTATACAATGTAGGTACTGGAGGAATGTAAAAGTTTGATTTATACAATGTAGGTACTGGAGGAATGTAAAAGTTTGATTTATACACTGTAGGTACTGGAGGAATGTAAAAGTTTGATTTATACAATGCAGGTACTGGAGGAATGTAAAAGTTTGATTTATACAATGTAGGTACTGGAGGAATGTAAATGTTTGATTTATACACTGTAGATACTGGGGGAATGTAAAAGTTTGATTTATATAATGTAGATACTGGAGGAATGTAAAAGTTTGATTTATACACTGTAGGTACTGGAGGAATGTACAGTTGATTAATACAATGTAGGTACTGGAGGAATGTAAAAGTTTGATTTATACACTGTAGGTACTGGAGGAATGTAAAAGTTTGTTTTATACACTGTAGATACTGGAGGAATGTAAAAGTTTGATTTATACACTGTAGGTTCTGGAGGAATGTAAAAGTTTGTTTTATACACTGTAGATACTGGAGGAATGTAAAAGTTTGATTTATACACTGTAGATACTTGGGGAATGTAAAAGTTTGATTA
The DNA here is from genome assembly GCF_041381155.1 of Argopecten irradians. Taxonomy (NCBI): domain Eukaryota; kingdom Metazoa; phylum Mollusca; class Bivalvia; order Pectinida; family Pectinidae; genus Argopecten; species Argopecten irradians. The sequence goes on along the minus strand of NC_091134.1, from coordinate 496,019 downwards.
ATACAATGTAGGTACTGGAGGAATGTAAAAGTTTGATTTATACAATGTAGGTACTGGAGGAATGTAAAAGTTTGATTTATACACTGTAGGTACTGGAGGAATGTAAAAGTTTGATTTATACAATGCAGGTACTGCAGGAATGTAAAAGTTTGATTTATACAATGTAGGTACTGGAGGAATGTAAATGTTTGATTTATACACTGTAGATACTGGGGGAATGTAAAAGTTTGATTTATATAATGTAGATACTGGAGGAATGTAAAAGTTTGATTTATACACTGTAGGTACTGGAGGAATGTACAGTTGATTAATACAATGTAGGTACTGGAGGAATGTAAAAGTTTGATTTATACACTGTAGATACTGGGGGAATGTAAAAGTTTGATTTATACAATGCAGGTACTGCAGGAATGTAAAAGTTTGATTTATACAATGTAGGTACTGGAGGAATGTAAATGTTTGATTTATACACTGTAGATACTGGGGGAATGTAAAAGTTTGATTTATATAATGTAGATACTGGAGGAATGTAAAAGTTTGATTTATACACTGTAGGTACTGGAGGAATGTACAGTTGATTAATACAATGTAGGTACTGGAGGAATGTAAAAGTTTGATTTATACACTGTAGGTACTGGAGGAATGTAAAAGTTTGTTTTATACACTGTAGATACTGGAGGAATGTAAAAGTTTGATTTATACACTGTAGGTTCTGGAGGAATGTAAAAGTTTGTTTTATACACTGTAGATACTGGAGGAATGTAAAAGTTTGATTTATACACTGTAGATACTTGGGGAATGTAAAAAATTTGTTAATACAATGTAGGTACTGGAGGAATGTAAAAGTTTGATTTATACAATGTAGGTACTGGAGGAATGTAAAAGTTTGATTTATACAATGTAGGTACTGGAGGAATGTAAAAGTTTGATTTATACAATGCAGGTACTGCAGGAATGTAAAAGTTTGATTATTTGATACGAGGAATGTAAAGTTGATTTATACAATGTAGGTACTGGAGGAATGTAAATGTTTGATTTATACACTGTAGATACTGGGGGAATGTAAAAGTTTGATTTATATAATGTAGATACTGGAGGAATGTAAAAGTTTGATTTATACACTGTAGGTACTGGAGGAATGTAAAAGTTTGATTTATACACTGTAGGTACTGGAGGAATGTAAAAGTTTGATTTATACAATGTAGATACTGGAGGAATGTAAAAGTTTGATTTATACAATGTAGGTACTGGAGGAATGTAAAAGTTTGATTTATACAATGTAGGTACTGGAGGAATGTAAAAGTTTGATTTATACACTGTAGATACTGGGGGAATGTAAAAGTTTGATTTATACAATGCAGGTACTGCAGGAATGTAAAAGTTTGATTTATACAATGTAGGTACTGGAGGAATGTAAAAGTTTGATTTATACACTGTAGATACTGGGGGAATGTAAAAGTTTGATTTATATAATGTAGATACTGCAGGAATGTAAAAGTTTGATTTATACAATGTAGGTACTGGAGGAATGTAAATGTTTGATTTATACACTGTAGATACTGGGGGAATGTAAAAGTTTGATTTATATAATGTAGATACTGGAGGAATGTAAAAGTTTGATTTATACACTGTAGGTACTGGAGGAATGTACAGTTTGATTAATACAATGTAGGTACTGGAGGAATGTAAAAGTTTGATTTATACACTGTAGGTACTGGAGGAATGTAAAAGTTTGTTTTATACACTGTAGGTATACTGGAGGAATGTAAAAGTTTGATTTATACACTGTAGGTTCTGGAGGAATGTAAAAGTTTGTTTTATACACTGTAGATACTGGAGGAATGTAAAAGTTTGATTTATACACTGTAGATACTGGGGAATGTAAAAGTTTGATTATATACAATGTAGTACTGGAGGAATGTAAAAGTTTGATTTATACAATGTAGTAGGTACTGGGAGGAATGTGTAAAAGTTTGATTTATACACTGTAGGTACTGGAGGAATGTAAAAGTTTGATTTATATACAATGTAGGTACTGCAGGAATGTAAAAGTTTGATTTATACAATGTAGGTACTGGAGGAATGTAAAAGTTTGATTTATACACTGTAGATACTGGGGAATGTAAAAGTTTGATTTATACAATGTAGGTACTGGAGGAATGTAAAAGTTTGATTTATACACTGTAGGTACTGGAGGAATGTAAAGTTTGATTTAATACAATGTAGGTACTGGAGGAATGTAAAAGTTTGATTTATACACTGTAGGTACTGGAGGAATGTAAAAGTTTGTTTTATACACTGTAGATACTGGAGGAATGTAAAAGTTTGATTTATACAATGTATGTACTGGAGGAATGTAAAAGTTTTGATTTATACACTGTAGGACTGTAAATGGGAAGTCTTTGTCTGTGATTACCAACCATCTACCCAGACCTACTATCAAAGGTAAGTATGTCTGTGATTACCAACTATCTACCTGACCTACTTATCAAAGTAAGTATGTCTGTGATTACCACCATCTACCTTGAGCCTACTATCAAAGGTAAGTATGTCCTGTGATTACCAACCATCTACCAGACCTACTATCAAAGGTAAGTATGTCTGTGGATTACCAGCTACCATCTACCTGACCTACTATATCAAAGGTAAGTAATATCCTGGTGATTACCAACCATCTACCTGACCTATCTATCAAAGGTAAGTATGTCTGTGTGATTACCAACCATCTACCTGAGTCTACTATCAAAGGTAAGTATATCTGTGATTGCCAACCATCTACCTGACCTACTATCAAAGGTAAGTATGTCTGTGATTACCAACCATCTACCTGACCTACTATCAAAGGAGTAAGTATGTTCTGTGATTACCAACCATCTACCTGACCTACTATCAAAGGTAAATATTGTATGTTTACCAACCCATCTACCTGACACTACTATCAAAGGTAAGTATGTCTGTGATTGCCAACCATCTACCTGAACCTACTATCAAAGGTAAGTATGTCTGTGATTTACCAACCATCTACCTGACCTACTATCAAAGGTAAGTATATCTGTGATTACCAACCATCTACCTGACCTACTATCAAAGGTAAGTATGTCTGTGATTACCACCCTATCTACCTGACCTACTATCAAAGGTAAGTATGTCTGTGATTACCAACCCATCTACCAGACCAACTATCTAAGCGTAAGTATATCTGTGATTACCAACCATCTACCTGACCCTACTATCAAAGGTAAAGTATGTAATGTGATAACCAACCATCTACCTGACCTACTATCAAAGGTAAGTATAGTCTGTGATTACCAACCATCTACCAGACCCCTACTATCAAAGGTAAGTATATCTCTGTGATTACCAACCATCTATACCTGTCCTACTATCAAAGGTAAGTATGTCTGTGATTACCAAACCATCTACAGACCTACTATCAAGGTAAAGTATATCTGTGATTACCAACCATCTACCTGACCTACTATCAAAGGTAAGTATATCTGTGATTACCAACCATCTACCATGACCTACTATCAAAGGTAAGTATGTCTGTGATTACCAACCATCTACCAGACCTACTATCAAAAGTAAGTATGTCTGTGATTACCAACCATCTACCTGACCTACTATCAAAGGTAAGTATGTCCTGTGATTACCAACCATCTACCTGACCTACTATCAAAGGTAAGTATGTCTGTGATTACCAACCATCTACCAGACCTACTATCAAAGTGTAAGTATGTCTGTGGATTACCAACCATCTACCAGACCTACTATCAAAGGTAAGTATATCTCTGTGATATACCAACCATCTACCTGACCTACTATCAAAGGTAAGTAAATCTGTGATTACCAACCATCTACCTGACCCCTACTATCAAAGGTATGTATGTCTGTGATTACCAACCATCTACCTGATCTACTATCAAAGGTAAGTATGTATGTTTACCAACCATTTTACCTGACCTACTATCAAAGGTAAGTATGTCTGTGATTACCAACCATCTACCTGACCTACTATCAAAGGTAAGTATGTCTGTGATTACCAACCATCTACCTGACCTACTATCAAAGGTAAGTATAATCTGTGATTGCCAACCATCTACCTGACCTACTATCAAAGGTAAGGTATGGTCTGTGATTACCAACCATCTACCTGACCTACTATCAAAGGTAAGTATTGTCTGTGATTACCAACCATCTACCTGACCTACTATCAAAGGTAAATATTGTATGTTTACCAACCATCTACCTGACCTACTATCAAAGGTAAGTATGTCTGTGATTGCCAACCATCTACCTGACCTACTATCAAAGGTAAGTATGTCTGTGTGATTACCAACCATCTACCTGACCTACTATCAAAGGTAAGTATATCTGTGATTACCAACCATCTACCTGACCTACTATCAAAGGTAAGTATGTCTGTGATTACCAACCATCTACCTGACCTACTATCAAAGGTAAGTATGTCTGTGATTAACCAACCATCTACCAGACCTACTATCAAAGGTACGTAAGTATATCTGTGATTACCAACCATCTACCTGACCCATACTATCAAAGGTAAATATGTATGTGATTACCAACCATCTACCTGACCTACTATCAAAGGTAAGTATGTCTGTGATTACCAACCATCTACCAGGACCTACTATCAAAGGTAAGTATATCTGTGATTACCAACCATCTACCTGTCCTACTATCAAAGGTAAGTATGTCTGTGATTACCAACCATCTACCAGACCTACTATCAAAGGTAAGTATATCTGTGATTACCAACCATCTACCTGACCTACTATCAAAGGTAAGTATATCTAGGATTACCAACCATCTACCTGACCTACTATCAAAGGTAAGTATGTCTGTGATTACCAACCATCTACCTGACCAACTATCAAAGGTAAGTATGTCTGATTACCAACCATCTACCAGACCTACAAATCAAAGGTAAGTATGTCTGTGATTACCAACCATCTACCTGACCTACTATCAAAGGTAAGTATGTCTGTGATTACCAAGCATCTACCAGACCTACTATCAAAGGTAAGTATATCTGTGATTGCCAACCATCTACCAGACCTACAATCAAAGGTAAGTATATCTGTGATTACCAACCATCTACCTGACCTACTATCAATGGTAAGTATGTCTGTGATTACCAACCATCTACCTGACCTACTATCAAAGGTAAGTATATCTGTGATTACCAACCATCTACCTGACCTACTATCAAAGGTAAGTATGTCTGTGATTACCAACCATCTACCTGACCTACTATCGAAGGTAAGTATGTATGTTTACCAACCCATCTACCTGACCTGACCTACTATCAAAGTAAGTATGTCTGTGATTACCAACCATCTACCTGACCTTTACTATCAAAGGTAAGTATGTCTGTGATTACCAACCATCTACCTGACCTACTATCAAAGGTAAGTATATCTGATGATTACCAACCATCTACCTGACCTACTATCAAAGGTAAGTATATCTGTGATTGCCAACCATCTACCTGACCTACTATCAAGTCTACTATCAAAGGTTAAGTATATCTGTGTGATTACCAACCATCTACCTGACCTACTATCAAAGGTAAGTATATATGATTACCAACCATCTACCTGACCTACTATCAAAGGTAAGTATGTCTGTGATTACCAACCATCTACCTGACCTACTATCAAAGGTAAGTATGTCTGTGATTACCAACCATCTACCTGACCTACTATCAAAGGTAAGTATATCTGTGATTACCAACCATCTACCTGACCTACTATCGAAGGTAAGTATGTATGTTTACCAACCATTTACCTGACCTACTATCAAAGGTAAGTATGTATGATTACCAACCATCTACCTGACCTACTATCAAAGGTAAGTATATCTGTGATTACCAACCATCTACCTGACCTACTATCAAAGGTAAGTATGTCTGTGATTACCAACCATCTACCTGACCTACTATCAAAGGTAAGTATGTCTGTGATTACCAACCATCTACCTGACCTACTATCAAAGGTAAGTATGTCTGTGATTACCAACCATCTACCTGACCTACTATCAAAGGTAAGTATGTCTGTGATTACCAACCATCTACCTGACCTACTATCAAAGGTAAGTATATCTGTGATTACCAACCATCTACCTGACCTACTATCAAAGGTAAGTATGTCTGTGATTACCAACCATCTACCTGACCTACTATCAAAGGTAAGTATGTCTGTGATTACCAACCATCTACCTGACCTACTATCAAAGGTAAGTATATCTGTGATTACCAACCATCTACCTGACCTACTATCAAAGGTAAGTATGTATGTTTGATTACCAACCATCTACCTGACCTACTATCAAAGGTAAGTATGTCTGTGATTACCAACCATCTACCTGACCTACTATCAAAGGTAAGTATGTCTGTGATTACCAACCATCTACCTGACCTACTATCAAAGGTAAGTATGTCTGTGATTACCAACCATCTACCTGACCTACTATCAAAGGTAAGTATGTCTGTGATTACCAACCATCTACCTGACCTACTATCAAAGGTAAGTATGTCTGTGATTACCAACCATCTACCTGACCTACTATCAAAGGTAAGTATATCTGTGATTACCAACCATCTACCTGACCTACTATCAAAGGTAAGTATGTCTGTGATTACCAACCATCTACCTGACCTACTATCAAAGGTAAGTATGTCTGTGATTACCAACCATCTACCTGACCTACTATCAAAGGTAAGTATGTATGTGATTACCAACCATCTACCTGACCTACTATCAAAGGTAAGTATGTCTGTGATTACCAACCATCTACCTGACCTACTATCAAAGGTAAGTATGTCTGTGATTACCAACCATCTACCAGACCTACTATCAAAGGTAAGTATATCTGTGATTACCAACCATCCACCTGACCTACTATCAAAGGTAAGTATATCTGTGATTACCAACCATCTACCTGACCTACTATCAAAGGTAAGTATGTCTGTGATTACCAACCATCTACCTGACCTACTATCAAAAGGTAAGTATATCTGTGATTACCAACCATCTACCTGACCTACTATCAAAGGTAAGTATGTCTGTGATTACCAACCATCTACCTGACCTACTATCAAAGGTAAGTATATCTGTGATTACCAACCATCTACCTGACCTACTATCAAAGGTAAGTATGTCTGTGATTACCAACCATCTACCTGACCTACTATCAAAGGTAAGTATGTATGTTTACCAACCATCTACCAGACCTACTATCAAAGGTAAGTATATGTATGATTACCAACCATCTACCTGACCTACTATCAAAGGTAAGTATATCTGTGATTACCAACCATCTACCTGACCTACTATCAAAGGTAAGTATGTCTGTGATTACCAACCATCTACCTGACCTACTATCAAAGGTAAGTATATCTGTGATTACCAACCATCTACCTGACCTACTATCAAAGGTAAGTATATCTGTGATTGCCAACCATCTACCTGACCTACTATCAAAGGTAAGTATGTATGATTACCAACCATCTACCTGACCTACTATCAAAGGTAAGTATATCTGTGATTACCAACCATCTACCTGACCTACTATCAAAGGTAAGTATATCTGTGATTGCCAACCATCTACCAGACCTACTATCAAAGGTAAGTATGTCTGTGATTACCAACCATCTACCTGACCTACTATCAAAGGTAAGTATATCTGTGATTACCAACCATCTACCTGACCTACTATCAAAGGTAAGTATGTATGTGATTACCAACCATCTACCTGACCTACTATCAAAGGTAAGTATGTCTGTGATTACCAACCATCTACCTGACCTACTATCAAAGGTAAGTATGTCTGTGATTACCAACCATCTACCTGACCTACTATCAAAGGTAAGTATGTCTGTGATTACCAACCATCTACCTGACCTACTATCAAAGGTAAGTATGTATGTTTACCAACCATCTACCTGACCTACTATCAAAGGTAAGTATATCTGTGATTACCAACCATCTACCTGACCTACTATCAAAGGTAAGTATGTCTGTGATTACCAACCATCTACCTGACCTACTATCAAAGGTAAGTATGTCTGTGATTACCAACCATCTACCTGACCTACTATCAAAGGTAAGTATGTCTGTGATTACCAACCATCTACCTGACCTACTATCAAAGGTAAGTATGTCTGTGATTACCAACCATCTACCTGACCTACTATCAAAGGTAAGTATGTCTGTGATTACCAACCATCTACCTGACCTACTATCAAAGGTAAGTATGTCTGTGATTACCAACCATCTACCTGACCTACTATCAAAGGTAAGTATATCTGTGATTACCAAGCATCTACCTGACCTACTATCAAAGGTAAATATGTATGTGATTACCAACCATCTACCTGACCTACTATCGAAGGTAAATATGTATGTTTACCAACCATTTACCTGACCTACTATCAAAGGTAAGTATGTATGATTACCAACCATCTACCTGACCTACTATCAAAGGTAAGTATGTCTGTGATTACCAACCATCTACCTGACCTACTATCAAAGGTAAGTATATCTGTGATTACCAACCATCTACCTGATCTACTATCAAAGGTAAGTATATCTGTGATTACCAACCATCTACCTGACCTACTATCAAAGGTAAGTATATCTGTGATTACCAACCATCTACCTGACCTACTATCAAAGGTAAGTATGTATGTGATTACCAACCATCTACCTGACCTACTATCAAAGGTAAATATGTGAATAGTGATGCTGTCATGACGACAGTTTCAACTGCAATATACAGCTTGGCTAGAGAGAACTATCAGTTGTCAGACTAGTAATTATGAGGTCCTGAGTTTAATCCCTAGCAGAGGCAGTGATAAAATTTATTATAAATCCTGCACCCTGTTATTTTGGCGTCCATGTAGGAACTCGGGAATGATACTTAACGATACCTGCAAAGGAATCGTTTTGACCCCTAGAAACTCGAGAATGAGTTCATTCCTAGAGGGGGAGTATGTAACCCTGGTCAATACAAGCCACATATATCGCTCGGCTAGAGAAAACTTCTATTTAGTAATCCAGAGGTCCCAAGTTCGATCCCTGGCAGAGGCAGTGATTAAATTAATTATAAATCCTGCACCCTGTTACACATGAAACATTTCATTACACATTATGAAAATTGATGTCAAAACAAATCCTTGTGAACTAGACACAGTTTTAGTAATTTTCCCAGGATACTTACTTGCATCATTGTAACTACAATATTCTGCTGTGTTTCTTTTCCAGATATGTGTTGTCGGCACAGTTTTTGCCAGGATGAAACCTGACCAGAAGTGTCAACTTATACACAAGTTACAGTCTCTAGGGTTTGTATCAATTTTAAAAAATCAAAAACCAGGATCTAAAAGACATTTTCACCTATGTACAATTCTAAGTCAACATCAGTTATTTGTAGGTTAATCCTTCATACCACTATGAATTATGACTTCTAATCCTTAGTATTTACCATCAATTAATATATAGGTAGGTGCCATTAATTAATTGTCTGTGCCCTTTGTAGGTACCATGTAGGAATGTGTGGTGATGGAGCAAATGATTGTGAGGTAAGTGACAAATTTACTGCCAACTGTAATTTCAATAAAGTAGCATTTAATCATTAGTAACGAAGAATTACAGTTTAACAATTAGGAAGACAAGAGTATGTTTTTGATATAGTTATAAATCTGAATAATTACACATAGACAAAGGCCAGAGCACATAAATAAAGTAATTTTACCTCAAAACTAAGATTCAGAAGATCAACCAGAATTTTTATATTTTCATGGCTGATGTTTTTGTTATTTTTTCAAACAGATATTTTGGTTCATTCTTAATACCATGACTTCATCTTTTTGAAGGCTCTGAAGGCAGCTCATGTTGGGATATCTTTGTCTGAGGCTGAGGCTTCTATAGCAGCTCCATTTACCTCCAGTATACCACACATAGAATGTGTCTACACCGTTATAAGGTACGTACTGAACAGCTCCCTTTACCTCCAGTATACCACACATAGAATGTGTCTACACCGTTATAAGGTACGTACTGAACAGCTCCCTTTACCTCCAGTATACCACACATAGAATGTGTCTACACCGTTATAAGGTACGTACTGAACAGCTCCCTTTACCTCCAGTATACCACACATAGAATGTGTCTACACCATTATAAGGTACGTACGTACTGAACAGCTCCCTTTACCTCCAGTATACCACACATAGAATGTGTCTACACCGTTATAAGGTACGTACTGAACAGCTCCCTTTACCTCCAGTATACCACACATAGAATGTGTCTACACCGTTATAAGGTACGTACTGAACAGCTCCCTTTACCTCCAGTATACCACACATAGAATGTGTCTACACCGTTATAAGGTACGTACTGAACAGCTCCCTTTACCTCCAGTATACCACACATAGAATGTGTCTACAACGTTATAAGGTACGTACTGAACAGCTCCCTTTACCTCCAGTATATCACACATAGAATATGTCTACACCGTTATAAGGTACGTACCGAACAGCTCCCTTTACCTCCAGTATACCACACATAGAATATGTCAACACCATTATAAGGTACGTACGGAACAGCTCCCTTTACCTCCAGTATACCACTCATAGAATGTGTCTACACTGTTATAAGGTATGTACTGAACAGCTCCCTTTACCTCCAGTATACCACACATAGAATGTGTCTACACTGTTATAAGGTACGTACTGAACAGCTCCCTTTACCTCCAGTATATCACACATAGAATGTGTCTACACCGTTATAAGGTACGTACTGAACAGCTCCCTTTACCTCCAGTATATCACACATAGAATGTGTCTACACCGTTATAAGGTACGTACTGAACAGCTCCCTTTACCTCCAGTATACCACACATAGAATGTGTCTACACCGTTATAAGGTACGTACTGAACAGCTCCCTTTACCTCCAGTATACCACACATAGAATGTGTCTACACGTTATAAGGTACGTACTGAACAGCTCCCTTTACCTCCAGTATACCACACATAGAATGTGTCTACACCGTTATAAGGTACGTACTGAACAGCTCCCTTTACCTCCAGTATACCACACATAGAATGTGTCTACACCGTTATAAGGTACGTACTGAACAGCTCCCTTTACCTCCAGTATACCACACACAGAATGTGTCTACACCGTTATAAGGTACGTACTGAACAGCTCCCTTTACCTCCAGTATACCACACATAGAATGTGTCTACACCGTTATAAGGTACGTACTGAACAGCTCCCTTTACCTCCAGTATACCACACACATAGAATGTGTCTACACACGTTATAAGGTACGTTACGTACTGAACAGCTCCCTTTACCTCCAGTATACCACACATAGAATGTGTCTACACCGTTATAAGGTACGTACTGAACAGCTCCCTTTACCTCCAGTATACCACACATAGAATGTGTCTACACCGTTATAAGGTACGTACTGAACAGCTCCCTTTACCTCCAGTATACCACACATAGAATGTGTCTACACCGTTATAAGGTACGTACTGAACAGCTCCCTTTACCTCCAGTATATCACACATAGAATGTGTCTACACCGTTATAAGGTACGTACTGAACAGCTCCCTTTACCTCCAGTATACCACACATAGAATGTGTCTACACCGTTATAAGGTACGTACTGAACAGCTCCCTTTACCTCCAGTATACCACACATAGAATGTGTCTACACCGTTATAAGGTACGTACTGAACAGCTCCCTTTACCTCCAGTATACCACACATAGAATGTGTCTACACCATTATAAGGTACGTACTGAACAGCTCCCTTTACCTCCAGTATACCACACATAGAATGTGTCTACACCGTTATAAGGTACGTACTGAACAGCTCCCTTTACCTCCAGTATATCACACATAGAATGTGTCTACACCGTTATAAGGTACGTACTGAACAGCTCCCTTTACCTCCAGTATACCACACATAGAATGTGTCTACACTGTTATAAGGTATGTACTGAACAGCTCCCTTTACCTCCAGTATACCACACATAGAATGTGTCTACACCGTTATAAGGTACGTACTGAACAGCTCCCTTTACCTCCAGTATATCACACACAGAATGTGTCTACACGTTATAAGGTACGTACTGAACAGCTCCCTTTACCTCCAGTATACCACACATAGAATGTGTCTACACCGTTATAAGGTACGTACTGAACAGCTCCCTTTACCTCCAGTATACCACACATAGAATGTGTCTACACCGTTATAAGGTACGTACTGAACAGCTCCCTTTACCTCCAGTATATCACACATAGAATGTGTCTACACCGTTATAAGGTACGTACTGAACAGCTCCCTTTACCTCCAGTATACCACACATAGAATGTGTCTACACCGTTATAAGGTACGTACTGAACAGCTCCCTTTACCTCCAGTATACCACACATAGAATGTGTCTACACCGTTATAAGGTACGTACTGAACAGCTCCCTTTACCTCCAGTATACCACACATAGAATGTGTCTACACCGTTATAAGGTACGTACTGAACAGCTCCCTTTACCTCCAGTATACCACACACAGAATGTGTCTACACCGTTATAAGGTACGTACTGAACAGCTCCCTTTACCTCCAGTATACCACACACAGAATGTGTTTACACTGTTATAAGGTACGTACTGAACAGCTCCCTTTACCTCCAGTATACCACATATAGAATGTGTCTACACTGTTATAAGGTATGTACGGAACAGCTCCCTTTACCTCCAGTATACCACACACAGAATGTGTCTACACTGTTATAAGGCATGTACTATTGACTATTTTCACTGTTTACTGAAATACAATAAGTTTTAAGTGATCGTTCGGCCTCATGGGCCTCTTATCCCTATATTTTCTGTATGTCTGTATTTTCTGTATGTTATACAGGGAAGGCCGGGCAGCCCTCACCACATCGTTTGCCTGTTTTAAGTATATGGCTTTGTACAGCTTTATACAATTTGTGTCAGTAATGATTTTATATTCGGTAAGTTTCTATTGGTTAAGTATTGTCTAGTCATCTTTTGGTAAAATAAAGAGAGAGTTTCTCTTAAGCTCCATTGGTTGAGCATCAGACCAGTTCAGTGAAACTTGGTTGATACGATCTCGGATAATTCGACAACCCCTCTTAATACAAGGTACTTTTCCGGTCCTGCCCGAAATCCCTCTTTATCTTTGTTTAAAGAACTCTGAAAATTTGAATTAAGAAAACTCGAAGATCTCAGATAATATGAAGTAAATTTTTGCCCCAAATGACAAAAATCATGCATAAAATGTTTGTATAGCTTGAAATGAGATTTTTTGGACAACAAGATCGCCGAAAATACTGATTTCTTTTTCAAAATTTGCTGTAGAACGACATTTCAAAAGCCGTTTCCAACTACAAAAACATGGGAAAACTGTTTAATGATTAGCAATTAACCTAAGTTATATCAACAATCATTAGTGATCATCAGTTGTATAGCTGCGGTACCATGTGCTCTCAACCACATAAACATCATCCCGACTGAAATGATGACTTGATACAAATCAGGTGCTCTCAATCACATAAACATCATCCCGACTGAAATGGTGACATGATACAAATCAGGTGCTCTCAATCACATAAACATCATCCCGACTGAAATGGTGACATGATACAAATCAGGTGCTCTCAATCACATAAACATCATCCCGACTGAAATGGTGACATGATACAAATCAGGTGCTCTCAATCACATAAACATCATCCCGACTGAAATGGTGACATGATACAAATCAGGTGCTCTCAATCACATAAACATTATCCTGACAGAAATGGTGACTTGATACAAAACTGGTGCTCTCAACCGTTAGGCTTGATCAATATATCGATATACCGATATGTATCGGTTTTCACCAGTGTATCAAATATCCATAAGCAAACATGTTGTATATCACTGTATCGTTTTACATCTCACCCTACTCTTTTTGTTATAGAAATAGGAAATTCCAAACAAAATTTATTCTAAAACATCATTCAAATAAGAGCATTTCAATCAATTAGAAGTGTTTAAGGCATCTGTGTCACCTAGATGGATTAGAAATCCCTTTTCATAACTAAGAATACAAATTGACATAAATTAATTAACACAGATGATAAACCGAATCAAATGTTTGGTAGATTTTTTCCTGGTTATAAAATGGTTTTTTTTTTTTTTTTTTTATCCCACAGTATTTTTTTTTTTTTATAATTTTTAGCTCACCTGGCCCTAAGGGCCGGTGAGCTTATGTCATGGCGCTGCGTCTGTTGTCCGTCAGTCCGTCCGTCAGTCCGTCCGTCAACATTTCCTTTAAATCGCTACTAGTCATAGAGTTCTGCATGGATTGTAACCAAATTTGGCCACAAACATCCTTGGGGGAGGGGGAACAGAACTTGTATAAATTTTGGCTCTGACCCCCCGGGGGCAGGAGGGGCGGTGCCCAATAGGGGAAATAGAGGTAATCCTATAAATCGCTACTTGTCCTAGAGTTCTGAATAGAATGTAACCAAATTTGGCCACATATATCCTTGGGGGAAGGGGAACAGAACTTGTAGAAATTTTGGCTCTGGTCCCCCGGGGGCAGGAGGGGCGGGGCCCAATAGGGGAAATAGAGGTAAATCCTTTTAAATCGCTACTAGTCATAGAGTTCTACATGAATTGTAACCAAATTCAGCCACAAACATCCTTTGGGGAAGGGGAACAGAACTTGTATAAATTTTGGCTCTGACCCCCCGGGGGCAGGAGGGGCGGGGCCCAATAGGGGAAATAGAGGTAAATCCTTTAAATCGCTACTTGTCATAGAGTTCTGAATAGAATGTAACCAAATTTGGCCACAAACATCCTTGGGGGAAGGGGAACAGAACTTGTATAAATTTTGGCTCTGGTCCCCCGGGGGCAGGAGGGGCGGGGCCCAATAGGGGAAATAGAGGTAAATCCTTTAAATCGCTACTAGTCATAGAGTTCTACATGAATTGTAACCAAATTCAGCCACAAACATCCTTTGGGGAAGGGGAACAGAACTTGTATAAATTTTGGCTCTGACCCCCCGGGGGCAGGAGGGGCGGGGCCCAATAGGGGAAATAGAGGTAAATCCTTTAAATCGCTACTTGTCATAGAGTTCTGCATGGATTGTAACCAAATTTGGCCACAAACATCCTTGGGGGAGGGGAAACAGAACTTGTATAAATTTTGGCTCTGACCCCCTGGGGGCAGGAGGGGCGGGGCCCAATAGGGGAAATAGAGGTAAATCCTATAATTCGCTACTTGTCCTAGAGTTCTGCATGGATTGTGACCAAATTTGGCCACAAACATCCTTGGGGGAAGGGGAACAGAACTTGTATAAATTTTGGCTCTGACCCCCCGGGGGCAGGAGGGGCAGGGCTCAATAGGGGAAATAGAGGTAAATCCTTTAAATCCCTACTTGTCATAGAGTTCTGCATGGATTGTAACCAAATTTGGCCACAAACATCCTTGGGGGAAGTGGAACAGAACTTGTATAAATTTTGGCTCTGACCCCCCGGGGGCAGGAGGGGCGGGGCCCAATAGGGGAAATAGAGGTAAATCCTATAAATCGCTACTTGTCCTAGAGTTCTGAATAGAATGTAACCAAATTCAGCCACAAACATCCTTTGGGGAAGAGGAACAGAACTTGCATAAATTTTGGCTCTGGTCCCCCGGGGGCAGGAGGGGCGGGGCCCAATAGGGGAAATAGAGTTAAATCCTTTAAATTCCTACTTGTCATAGAGTTCTGCATGGATTGTAACCAAATTTGGCCACAAACATCCTTGGGGGAAGTGGAACAGAACTTGTATAAATTTTGGCTCTGACCCCCCGGGGGCAGGAGGGACGGGGCCCAATAGGGGAAATAAAGGTAATTCTATAAATCGCTACTTGTCCTAGAGTTCTGCATGGATTGTAACCAAATTTGGCCACAAACATCCTTGGGGGAGGGGAAACAGAACTTGTATAAATTTTGGCTCTGAACCCCAGGGGCAGGAGGGGCAGGGTCAATAAGGGAAATAGAGGTAAATTCTATAATTCGCTACTTGTCCTAGAGTTCTGCATGGATTGTAACCACTTTGGCCACAAACATCCTTGGGGAAGGGGAACAGAACTTGTATAAATTTTGGCTCTGACCCCCCGGGGGCAGGAGGGGCGGGGCCAATAGGGGAAATAGAGGTAAATCCTTTAAATCGCTACTTGTCATAGAGTTCTGCATGGATTGTAACCAAATTTGGCCACAAACATCCTTGGGGGAAGGGGAACAGAACTTGTATAAATTTTGGCTCTGACCCCCCGGGGGCAGGAGGGGCGGGGCCCAATAGGGGAAATAGAGGTAAATCCTTTAAATCCCTACTTGTCATAGAGTTCTGCATGGATTGTAACCAAATTTGGCCACAAACATCCTTGGGGGAAGATGGAACAGAACTTGTATAAATTTTGGCTCTGACCCCCCGGGGCAGGAGGGGCGGGGCCCAATAGGGGAAATAGAGGTAAATCCTATAAATCGCTACTTGTCCTAGAGTTCTGCATGATTGTAACCAAATTCAGCCACAAACATCCTTTGGGAAGGGGAACAGAACTTGTATAAATTTTGGCTCTGGTCCCCCCGGGGGCAGGAGGGGCGGGGCTGATAGGGGAAATAGAGGTAAATCCTTTAAATCCTACTGTCATAGAGTTCTGCATGGATTGTAACCAAATTTGGCCACAAACATCCTTGGGGAGGGGAACAGAGAACTTGTATAAATTTTGGCTCTGACCCCATGGGGGCAGGAGGGGTAGGGCCCACGGGAAATTGGAGGTAAATATTCAAATTCCTTCCAATAGGGGAAAAAGTTTTTATACGTCGATCTCGTCATCACTACAACTATTGCCATATTTAGTAAGTATTTCTTCTATTTGCATATTTTAATAATGGATTATGGTTGTTCTATGATTATAATTAAGATAGGAATATTGTACTGAAGATAACCTTAGGAACAAAATGACTGATATTGTATTCAGATATTGTTATAAACATACTTAAGCAGGATAATACATTTCCATTGATTATATACTAATAGATGCATTGGAATCTTTTTGTAGTTCAGCCAACTTTAGTGAGCGATGTCCTCCAAAATTACGCCTTGACCACCTGGCAGATACAAGTTGATACAATTGACTGCTAATTAGTACAATTATTGTCCATTTGCTTTAATGGTTGCACTTGTAATAAGTGGGGGCCTTTATTCTACTAAAATCACAAACCTGGTGAGTACAAGAGTGGGGCCTTATTCTATCTAAAATTACAGACCTGCGTGAGTACAAGTTGGGGGGCCTGTTCTACCTAAAATCACAGATACCTTATTCTAACCTAAAAATCACAGATCATGGGTGAGTACAAGTGGGCCTTATTCTACCTTACATCACAGATGGTGAGTACAAGTGGGGGCCTTATTCTACCTAAAATCACAAAACATGGTGAGTACAAGTGGGGGCCATATTCACCTCTAAAATCACAGACCTGGTGAGTACAAGTGGGGGCCTTTATTCTATCTAAAATTACAGACCTGGTGAGTAACAAGTCATTCTACCTAAAATCACAGATCCTGGTGAGTACAAGTGGGGGCCTTATTCTACCTAAAATCACAGACATGGTGAGTACAAGTGGGGGCCTTATCTACCTAAAATCACAGATCTGGTGAGTACAAGTGGGGGGCTACTTATTATCTACACATAAAATATTCACACAGACCTGGTGAGTACAAGTGGGGGCCTTATTCTACCTAAAATCACAGATCTGGTGAGTACAAGTGGGGGCCTTATTCTACCTAAAATCACAACCCTGGTGAGTACAAGTGGGGGCCTTATTCTACCTAAAATCACAAAGATGGTGAGTACAAGTGGGGGCCTTATTCTACCTTAAATCACAGACCTGGTGAGTACAAGTGGGGGCCTTATTCTACCTAAAATCACAAACCTGGTGAGTACAAGTGGGGGCCTTATTCTACCTAAAATCACAAACCTGGTGAGTACAAGTGGGGGCCTTATTCTACCTAAAATCACAGACCTGGTGAGTACAAGTGGGGGCCTTATTCTACCTAAAATCACAGACCTGGTGAGTACAAGTGGGGGCCTTATTCTACCTAAAATCACAAACCTGGTGAGTACAAGTGGGGGCCTTATTCTACCTAAATTCACAAAGTTGGTGAGTACAAGTGGGGGCCTTATTCTACCTAAAATCACAAACCTGGTGAGTACAAGTGGGGGCCTTATTCTACCTAAAATCACAAACCTGGTGAGTACAAGTGGGGGCCTTATTCTACCTAAAATCACAGACCTGGTGAGTACAAGTGGGGGCCTTATTCTACCTTAAATCACAGATGGTGAGTACAAGTGGGGGCCTTACTCTACCTAAAATCACAGATCTGGTGAGTACAAGTGGGGGCCTTATTCTACCTAAAATCACAACCCTGGTGAGTACAAGTGGGGGCCTTATTCTACCTAAAATCACAGACCTGGTGAGTACAAGTGGGGGCCTTATTCTACCTAAAATCACAGATCTGGTGAGTACAAGTGGGGGCCTTATTCTACCTAAAATCACAAACCTGGTGAGTACAAGTGGGGGCCTTATTCTACCTAAAATCACAAAGTTGGTTAGTACAAGTGGGGGCCTTATTCTACCTAAAATCACAAACCTGGTGAGTACAAGTGGGGGCCTTATTCTACCTAAAATCACAAACCTGGTGAGTACAAGTGGGGGCCTTATTCTACCTAAAATCACAGACCTGGTGAGTACAAGTGGGGCCTTATTCTACCTAAAATCACAGATCTGGTGAGTACAAGTGGGGGCCTTATTCTACCTAAAATCACAAACCTGGTGAGTACAAGTGGGGGCCTTATTCTACCTAAAATCACAGACTGGTGAGTACAAGTGGGGGCCTTATTCTACCTTAAATCACAGATGGTGAGTACAAGTGGGGGCCTTATTCTACCTAAAATCACAGATCTGGTGAGTACAAGTGGGGGCCTTATTCTACCTAAAATCACAAAGTTGGTGAGTACAAGTGGGGGCCTTATTCTACCTAAAATCACAGACCTGGTGAGTACAAGTGGGGGCCTTATTCTACCTAAAATCACAAAGTTGGTGAGTACAAGTGGGGGCCTTATTCTACCTAAAATCACAAACCTGGTGAGTACAAGTGGGGGCCTTATTCTACCTAAAATCACAGACCTGGTGAGTACAAGTGGGGGCCTTATTCTACCTAAAATCACAGACCTGGTGAGTACAAGTGGGGGCCTTATTCTACCTAAAATCACAGATCTGGTGAGTACAAGTGGGGGCCTTATTCTACCTAAAATCACAGATCTGGTGAGTACAAGTGGGGGCCTTATTCTACCTAAAATCACAATGGTGAGTACAAGTGGGGGCCTTATTCTACCTAAAATCACAAATTGTTGGTTAGTACAAGTGGGGGCCTTATTCTACCTAAAATCACAAACCTGGTGAGTACAAGTGGGGGCCTTATTCTACCTAAAATCACAGACCTGGTGAGTACAAGTGGGGGCCTTATTCTACCTAAAATCACAAACCTGGTGAGTACAAGTGGGGGCCTTATTCTACCTAAAATCACAAAGTTGGTTAGTACAAGTGGGGGCCTTATTCTACCTAAAATCACAAAGTTGGTTAGTACAAGTGGGGGCCTTATTCTACCTAAAATCACAGACCTGGTGAGTACAAGTGGGGGCCTTATTCTACCTGAAATCACAGACCTGATGAGTACAAGTGGGGGCCTTATTCTTTCTAAAATCACAAAGTTGGTAAGTACAAGTGGGGGCCTAATTCTACCTTAATTCACAAACCTCATTTTTAGCTCGCCTATTCGAAGAATAGGGGGAGCTAATGTTGTCACCCCGGCGTAGGCGTTGGCGTCGGCGTTGGCGTCCCATTTCACGTTAGTTTTTGAGCAAGTTTCTGTTTCGTCAATTGTTTAAGCTTAAGTCATCATAAATGTTCATGATTTTATTTTCCTAATGTGTATGGATGCTGAACGTGATAATACAACCAATTTGGGGCCCTTTAGGGGTTTTTTGAGTCTGTTAATTTGTCATATTTCCATGTTAAAGTTTTTGAGCAAGTTTCTATTTTGTCAATGGTTTAAGCATAAGTCATCATAAATGTTTATGATTTTATTTGCCTAATGTGTATGGATGCTGAACATGATAATACAACCAATTTGGGGCCCTTTAGGGGGTATTTGAGTCTGTTAATTTGTCATATTTCAATGTTAAAGTTTTTGAGCAAGTTTCTATTTTGCCTATTGTTTAAGCTTAAGTCATCATAAATGTTTATGATTTTATTTTCCTAATGTGTATGGATGCTGAACGTGATAATACAACCAATTTGGGGCCCTTTAGGGGGTTTTTGAGCCTGTTAATTTGTCATATTTCCATGTTTAAATAGTAAATACTTGAACATCAACTTCTTCTGAATAGGCGAGCTTTGCTGTTCTCCAACAGCTCTTGTTTTACATACAAACATGGTTAAGTGAAATTGTTGCTTATTTGAATATTTCAGGGTGATTATGGCATGCTGCCAATACCACCTGTACATAAATTTAGACTGTAACAAGTTAACATTTGCCAGTGTTACAGATTTTTATTACATAACCTTATTGTTTCAGGTATACAAGAGCCCTGCCTAGCCATGATGCTGAAAATACCAAGTGCTGGGAAACCACAATTATATTTCTGGTGTCTTCTTATCTCTATATGGCTGTGGCATTCTGCTTCTCACGAGGACCACCCTACAGAAAACCCATCTACACTAACAGTATGTACAAAGTCTGAG
Source organism: Argopecten irradians (assembly GCF_041381155.1). Classification (NCBI taxonomy): domain Eukaryota; kingdom Metazoa; phylum Mollusca; class Bivalvia; order Pectinida; family Pectinidae; genus Argopecten; species Argopecten irradians. The sequence continues at coordinate 475,123 of NC_091134.1, read as the reverse complement.
AAAGTCATCATATTCCAGTGACGATACTGACGATATTTCTTTATGACAGTTCCATACCTGGTCTATATATGACTGATGATATTTCTGTATTAAAGTTCCATACCTGGTCTATATATGACTGATGACATTTCTGTATTGAAGTTCCATACCTGGTCTATATATGACTGATGATATTTCTGTATTAAAGTTCCATACCTGGTCTATATATGACTGATGATATTTCTGTATTACAGTAAATTACAGTTCTATACCTGATCTATACATCACTGACTTATGTTGTTATATTACAGTTCTATACCTGATCTATACATCACTGACTTATGTCGTTATATTACAGTTCTGTACCTGGTCTATACATCACTGACTTATGTCGTTATATTACAGTTCTATACCTGATCTATACATCACTGACTTATGTCGTTATATTACAGTTCTATACCTGATCTATACATCACTGACTTATGTCGTTATATTACAGTTCTATACCTGATCTATACATCACTGACTTATGTTGTTATATTACAGTTCCATACCTGATCTATACATCACTGACTTATTTCGTTATATTACAGTTCTATACCTGATCTATACATCTCTGAATTATGTCGTTATATTACAGTTCTATACCTGGTCTATACATCACTGACTTATGTCGTTATATTACAGTTCCGTACCTGATCTATACATCACTGACTTATGTCGTTATATTACAGTTCTATACCTGGTCTATACATTACTGACTTATGTCGTTATATTACAGTTCTGTACCTGGTCTATACATCACTGAATTATGTCGTTATATTACAGTTCCCTACCTGATCTATACATCACTGACTTATGTCGTTATATTACAGTTCTGTACCTGATCTATACATCACTGACTTATGTCGTTATATTACAGTTCTATACCTGATCTATACATCACTGACTTATGTCGTTATATTACAGTTCTATACCTGATCTATACATCACTGAATTATGTCTGTATATTACAGTTCTATACCTGATCTATACATCACTGACTTATGTCGTTATATTACAGTTCTATACCTGATCTATACATCACTGACTTATGTCGTTATATTACAGTTCTATACCTGATCTATACATCACTGAATTATGTCGTTATATTACAGTTCTATACCTGATCTATACATCACTGAATTATGTCGTTATATTACAGTTCTATACCTGATCTATACATCACTGTCTGTATATTACAGTTCTATACCTGATCTATACATCACTGACTTATGTCGTTATATTACAGTTCTATACCTGATCTATACATCACTGACTTATGTCGTTATATTACAGTTCTATACCTGATCTATACATCACTGAATTATGTCGTATATATTACAGTTCTGTACCTGGTCTATACATCACTGACTTATGTCGTTATATTACAGTTCTATACCTGATCTATACATCACTGACTTATGTCGTTATATTACAGTTCTATACCTGATCTATACATCATTGAATTATGTCTGTATATTACAGTTCTGTGCCTGGTCTATACATCACTGACTTATGTCCTTATATTACAGTTCTGTACCTGGTCTATACATCACTGACTTATGTCGTTATATCACAGTTCCTATACCTGATCTATACATCACTGACTTATGTCGTATATTACAGTTCTATACCTGATCTATACATCACTGAATTATGTCGTTATATTACAGTTCTATACCTGATCTATACATCACTGAATTATGTCGTTATATTACAGTTCTATACCTGATCTATACATCACTGAATTATGTCTGTATATTACAGTTCTATACCTGATCTATACATCACTGACTTATGTCGTTATATTACAGTTCTATACCTGATCTATACATCACTGACTTATGTCGTTATATTACAGTTCTATACCTGATCTATACATCACTGAATTATGTCGTTATATTACAGTTCTGTACCTGATCTATACATCACTGAATTATGTCGTTATATTACAGTTCTATACCTGATCTATACATCACTGACTTATGTCGTTATATTACAGTTCTGTACCTGATCTATACATCACTGAATTATGTCGTTATATTACAGTTCTATACCTGATCTATACATCACTGACTTATGTCGTTATATTACAGTTCTATACCTGATCTATACATCACTGAATTATGTCGTTATATTACAGTTCTATACCTGATCTATACATCACTGACTTATGTCGTTTATATTACAGTTCTATACCTGATCTATACATCACTGAATTATGTCGTTATATTTACAGTTCTATACCTGATCTATACATCACTGACTTATGTCGTTATATTACAGTTCTATACCTGATCTATACATCACTGAATTATGTCGTTATATTACAGTTCTATACCTGATCTATACATCACTGAATTATGTCGTTATATTACAGTTCTATACCTGATCTATACATCACTGAATTATGTCTGTATATTACAGTTCTGTACCTGATCTATACATCACTGACTTTATGTCGTTATATTACAGTTCTTATACCTGATCTATACATCACTGAATTATGTCGTTTATATTACAGTTCCCTACCTGATCTATACATCCACTGAATTATGTCGTTATATTACAGTTCCCTATCACCTGAATCTGGTACATTCACTGATGATTATGATACTTATCTCATACAGTTCTTAATTTCTATGGCGGTTGAGTATACATTTTTTGATGTGTGGAATGTCAAATCTCTTTTTAACAGTTTAAATCTGAATCACTTGATTGGATCCCATGTTTAATTATTTTACAGTTAGTTGACTCTACAATGCTTTGACAGAAGGTGCATGTCAAATCTCACATTATTTTGACATTATGAGCTTCTAATTGAATATACTCTCCTGGAAATACAGCAAGTTACATGAAACAATAATTGATCTTTATTATTACATTTTCATAATGGATCAATACATCACTGAATAGGTGACTTAAAGGCCAATTAAGCTGCATTCCATACCTTTACATAAGAAGAGCACTATTGATATGTTAATTTTATCAGTTGGTTCAATGATATTATTGACATTCCAGCATACTGATTTCATTTATGCTGAGAACATGCACTTCTAAATATGAAAAGATGAAATGTCAGTTACAGCAAGTTTTGGTTAACAAGCCAACATTATTGTTATGTCAATTGGAACCAACCTGATCACCCTGGAGCCACTGATTGCATTCAATAATGAGCAGCAGCATGAAAAAAAGTGGGCTGTGATTGTTATTTTATATCATATTGATATTATGTGTCCACCAGATCATGCCTCTGTGGGGAGAAGGAGCAGTATGATAAAAAGGTGGCTTTCATTTGTTATTTAATATTAATGTGATATTATGTGTCCACCAGATCATGCCCCTGTGGGGAGAAGGAGCAGATGATAAAAGTGGCTTTCATTGTTATTTTATATCATATGATTATTATGTGTCCACCAGATCATGCCTCACTGTGGGAGAAGGAGCAGATGATAAATGTGGACTAGCATTGTTATTTTATATCATTATGATATATTATGTGTCCACCAGATCATGCCTCTGTGGGAGAAGGAAGCAGATGATAAAAGTGGGCTAGCATTGTTATTTTCATATCATATGATATATTATGTGTCCACCAGATCATGCCCGCTGTGGAGAAGGAGCAGATGATAAAAGTGGACTAGCATTGTTATTTTATATCATATGATATTATGTGTCCACCAGATCATGCCTCTGTGGGAGAAGGAGCAGATGATAAAAGTGGGCTTTCATTGTTATTTTTAATTATCATATGATGCCCCCAGTGGGAGAAGGAACAGTGTCCACCCAGATCATGGCCTTATGTGTCCACCAGATCAAGTGTGGGAGCAGATGATAAAAGTGGGCTTTCATTGTTATTTTATATCATATGATATTATGTGTCCACCAGATCATGCCTCTGTGGGAGAAGGAGCAGATGATAAAAGTGGACTAGCATTGTTATTTTATATCATATGATATTATGTGTCCACCAGATCATGCCCCTGTGGGAGAAGGAGCAGATGATAAAAAGTGGGCTTTCATTGTTATTTTATATCATATGATATTATGTGTCCACCAGATCATGCCTCTGTGGGAGAAGGAGCAGATGATAAAAGTGGACTAGCATTGTTATTTTATATCATATGATATTATGTGTCCACCAGATCATGCCCCTGTGGGAGAAGGAGCAGATGATAAAAGTGGGCTTTCATTGTTATTTTATATCATATGATATTATGTGTCCACCAGATCATGCCTCTGTGGGAGAAGGAGCAGATGATAAAAGTGGGCTAGCATTGTTATTTTATATCATATGATATTATGTGTCCACCAGATCATGCCTCTGTGGGAGAAGGAGCAGACGATAAAAGTGGGCTAGCATTGTTATTTTATATCATATGATATTATGTGTCCACCAGATCATGCCCCTGTGGGAGAAGGAGCAGATGATAAAAGTGGGCTTTCATTGTTATTTTATATCATATGATATTATGTGTCCACCAGATCATGCCCCTGTGGGAGAAGGAGCAGATGATAAAAGTGGGCTAGCATTGTTATTTTATATCATATGATATTATGTGTCCACCAGATCATGCCCCTGTGGGAGAAGGAGCAGATGATAAAAGTGGACTAGCATTGTTATTTTATATCATTTATGATATTATGTGTCCACCAGATCATGCCCCTGTGGGAGAAGGAGCAGATGATAAAAGTGGACTAGCATTGTTATTTTATATCATATGATATTATGTGTCCACCAGATCATGCCCCTGTGGGAGAAGGAGCAGATGATTAAAAGTGGACTAGCATTGTTATTTTATATCATATGATATTATGTGTCCACCAGATCATGCCCTGTGGGAGAAGGAGCAGATGATAAAAAGTGGGCTATCATTGTTATTTTTATATCATATGATATTATGTGTCCACCAGATCATGCCTCTGTGGGAGAAGGAGCAGATGATAAAAGTGGACTAGCTATCCATTGTTATTTTATATCAAATATGATATATATGTGTCCACCAGATCATGCCTCTGTGGGAGAAGGAGCAGATGATAAAATCATGTGGGCTTTCATTGTTATTTTATATCATAGAGATATTAATGTGTCCACCAGATCATGCCTCTGTGGGAGAAGGAGCAGATGATAAAAAAAATAATTAAAACAAAAAACAAAATAAAAAGTGGACTAGCAATTGTTATTTTATATTCATATGATATTATGTGTCCACCAGATCATGCCCCTGTGGGAGAAGGAGGCAGACGATAAAAGTGGGCTAGCATTGTTATTTTATAATCATATGATATTATGTGTCCACCAGATCATGCCTCTGTGGGAGAAGGAGCAGATGATAAAAGTGGACTAGCATTGTTATTTTATGATCATATGATATTATGTGTCCAACCAGATCATGCCTCTGTGGGAGAAGGAGCAGATGATAAAAGTGGGTCTAGCATTGTTATTTTATATCATATGATAATTATTGTGGTCCACGCAGATCATGCCTCTGTGGGAGAAGGAGCAGATGATAAAAGTGGACTAGCATTGTTATTTTATATCATATGATATTATGTGTCCCACCAGATCATGCCTCTGTGGGAGAAAGGAGCAGATGATAAAAGTGGACTAGCATTGTTATTTTATATCATATGATATGTATGTGTCCACCAGATCATGCCTCTGTGGGGTCCAGAGAAGGAGCAGATGATAAAAGTGGTGGATACTACAGCATTGTTATTGTTATTATCATATGATATTATTGATGTCCCAACCAGATCATGCCTCTGTGGGCGAGAGGAAGCAGATGATAAAGTGGGCTTTCATTGTTATTAGCTCAACTGGTGCGAAGGACCGGAGGTGATTGAGCTTATGGGATACCGCAGCGTCCGGCATCTGGCAGTCCGGCGTCCGCGGGGTGTAGAGTCCGTCAACAATCGACTTCTTCTCCATAACTAATGGTCGGATTTCAACAAAATTTGACTTGGTAGCATCCTTATGGGCTACTACTATAAATTGTACAAATGATGGGGTGACCCCCCTAAGGGGCCTGAGGGGGCGGGACCAAAAGGGGTCAATTTTGGCCTATTTCCATATAAACAACTTCTTCTCTGAAAACCAAGCATGGGATAGCACCCATTAATGCTTATGGTAGCATCCTTATAGGGTGGGGATTCAAAATTGTACAAATTTGACCCGGGGGGCATGATATCATAATTTCTATATAAACGATATTATGTGTCCACACAACTGAGATCATTGATGGGGGTCCCCTGTGGTCCAGAAGGACCAGGTGATTTCCGGCTGCTGCTGGCTTGGTGTTTCCAGCTACACCCACCTTGTCTTGTGTTGGACCCCAAGCAGAGGTAAACATCAGACACATACATGGACATAGGATTTAGAGTATCCCTATGGGAATTTAAAATAGAACTTGTCCCCTTTCCTGTAGTCTGACCAAACAAACAGGGGTCCAATATTATTAGCTAGGTCTATTCTGTCTTAAAAAGACCAATGGATAGTGTTCATATTATACAGGTAATATTCATATCAAGTTACAATTCAAAATTTTTCAAATAACTTACTCCAAAGAAGCCCAAAGAGAAGTAGATATTGCTCAATAATGACATATTGACCAGTAGCTTTTCTACAGGCTTTTTGATTCAAAATTGTTCAACTTGTGGGTTCATTAAATAAATCTCCTAAACTTAAAACACATTGCCATAGTTTGATTTTTTATTTGTATCCATAGTAGTGCCTTCATATCAAACTTGTCCAGACAGCTGAATTCTTATTTAGGTGTATTATTCATTCTGGTCTTGAATATGTCTAGGTGTATTGTTGATTCTGGTCTTGAATATGTCTAGGTGTATTGTTCATTCTGATCTTGAATATGTCTAGATGTATTGTTCATTCTGGTCTTGAATATGTCTAGATGTATTGTTCATTCTGGTCTTGAATATGTCTAGATGTATTGTTCATTCTGGTCTTGAATATGTTTAGGTGTATTGTTAATTCTGATCTTAAATATGTCTAGGTGTATTGTTCATTCTGATCTTAAATATGTCTAGGTGTATTGTTCATTCTAATCTTGAATATGTCTAGATGTATTGTTCATTCTGGTCTTGAATATGTCTAGGTGTATTGTTCATTCTGGTCTTGAATATGTCTAGGTGTATTGTTGATTCTGGTGTTGAATATGTCTAGATGTATTGTTCATTGTGATCTTGAATATGTCTAGATGTATTGTTCATTCTGGTCTTGAATATGTTTAGGTGTATTGTTAATTCTGATCTTAAATATGTCTGGGTGTATTGTTCATTCTGGTGTTGAATATATCTAGGTGTATTATTCATTCTGGTCTTGAATATGTCTAGGTGTATTGTTCATTCTGATCTTGAATATGTCTAGGTGTATTGTTGATTCTGGTGTTGAATATGTCTAGGTGTATTATTCATTCTGGTCTTGATATGTCTAGGTGTATTGTTGATTCTGGTGTTGTTGTATTATTCTGGTCTTGAATATGTCTAGGTGTATTGTTCATTCTGGTGTCTTGAATATGTCTAGGTGTATTGTTGATTCTAATCTTGAATATGTCTAGATGTATTGTTCATTCTGGTCTTGAATATGTCTAGATGTATTGTTCATTCTGGTCTTGAATATATCTAGGTGTATTGTTCATTCTGATCTTGAATATGTCTAGGTGTATTGTTCATTCTGATCTTGAATATGTCTAGGTGTATTGTTCATTCTGGTCTTGAATATGTCTAGGTGTATTGTTCATTCTGATCTTGAATATGTCTAGGTGTATTGTTCATTCTGGTCTTGAATATGTCTAGGTGTATTGTTCATTCTGATCTTGAATATATCTAGGTGTATTGTTCATTCTGATCTTGAATATATCTAGGTGTATTGTTCATTCTCATCTTGAATATATCTAGATGTATTGTTCATTCTGATCTTGAATATGTCTAGTATGTATTGTTCATTTCTGGTCTTGAATATGTTTAGGTGTATTGTTGATTCTGATCTTGAATATATCTAGGTGTATTGTTCATTCTGATCTTGAATATATCTAGATGTATTGTTCATTCTGATCTTGAATATGTCTAGATGTATTGTTCATTCTGGTCTTGAATATATCTAGGTGTATTGTTTATTTGATCTTAAATATGTCTAGGTGTATTGTTCATTCTGGTCTTGAATATGTCTAGGTGTATTGTTGATTCTGATCTTGAATATATCTAGGTGTATTGTTCATTCTGATCTTGAATATATCTAGATGTATTGTTCATTCTGATCTTGAATATGTCTAGATGTATTGTTCATTCTGGTCTTGATATATGTTTAGGTGTATTGTTTATTCTGATCTTAAATATGTCTAGGTGTATTGTTCATTCTGGTCTTGAATATGTCTAGATGTATTGTTCATTCTGATCTTGAATATATCTAGGTGTATTGTTCATTCTGATCTTGAATATATCTAGGTGTATTGTTCATTCTGGTGTTGATATGTCTGGGTGAATTGCTCATTCTGAACTTAAATATGTCTGAGTGTATTGCTCATTCTGGTCTTGAATATGTCTGGGTGAATTGCTCATTCTGAACTTGAATATGTCTAGGTGTATTGCTCATTCTGGTCTTGAATATGTCTAGGTGTATTGTTCATTCTGAACTTGAATATGTCTGGGTGTATTGCTCATTCTGGTCTTGAATATGTCTGGGTGAATTGCTCATTCTGGTCTTGAATATGTCTAGGTGTATTGTTCATTCTGATCTTGAATATGTTTAGATGTATTGTTCATTCTGGTCTTGAATATGTTTAGGTGTATTGTTAATTCTGATCTTAAATATGTCTAGGTGTATTGTTCATTCTGGTGTTGAATATTGTCTGGATGAATTGCTCATTCTGAACTTGAATATGTCTAGGTGTATTGTTCATTCTGGTCATGAATATGTCTAGGTGAATTGCTCATTCTGAACTTGAATATGTCTAGGTGTATTGTTCATTTTGGTCTTGAATATGTCTAGGTTTATTGTTTATTCTGGGCTTGAATATGTCTAGGTAAATTGCTCATTCTGAACTTAAATATGTCTGAGTGTATTGCTCATTCTGGTCTTGAATATGTCTGGGTGAATTGCTCATTCTGAACTTGAATATGTCTAGGTGTATTGCTCATTCTGGTCTTGAATATGTCTGGTGTATTGTTCATTCTGAACTTGAATATGTCTGGGTGTATTGCTCATTCTGGTCTTGAATATGTCTGGGTGAAGAATTGCTCATTCTGGTCTTGAATATGTCTAGGTGTATTGTTCATTCTGGTCTTGAATATGTCTGGGTGAATTGCTCATTCTGATTCTGAACTTGAATATGTCTGGGTGAATTGCTCATTCTGAACTTGAATATGTCTGGGTGAATTGCTCATTCTGGTCTTGAATATGTCTGGGTGAATTGTTCATTCTGGTCTTGAATATATCTAGGTGTATTGTTCATTCTGATCTTGAATGTGTCTAGGTGTATTGTTCATTCTGATCTTGAATATATCTAGGTGTATTGTTCATTCTAGTCTTGAATATGTCTAGGTGTATTGTTCATTCTGATCTTGAATATGTCTAGATGTATTGTTTATTCTGATCTTGAATATGTCTAGGTGTATTGTTCATTCTGATCTTGAATGTGTCTAGGTGTATTACTCATTCTGAACTTGAATATGTCTTAATTCATCAGTTATCTTAATTTACAGTACATATTAACAGCAACCAAGTGTGTGAAAAAGAATAAAAGCTTCCTGCAAAAAGAGACAAAAACTGGCAATACATATAAACACATACTTGGTGAGATGATGATGACTGACTGGCCACCTGTCAGTGAAGCGTCTGGGAATATAAGGCCTGGGGACCAAACAGGGGAATTACCTGGACGAGCTGGGGACCAGGCAGAGAAACTGGCTTCATATAACGAGATTCAACATGAGAATGAAGAAGAAGAAAGTAGGATGCTCATTAATTAATGTTGACTCTGTAATATCTATGTAACACAGATCAAGCTTTTGTAGTCTGAAGAAGTACAACTTTGCTGATTTGTTACCATATTGATAAACTCTGACAACCCTTTATTCGTTAATGTTATTTATGCTTAGTTCTACTAGGTCTTTTAAATAATATATTGTTATTTAAAGTGAATAGTCGGGCAAAGAAAACCAGTCTAAATGCGTTCATTGGCCTTCCAAAAGTTCTCACATATTAATATGACGGTCAAGTTCTGCTTAGTTTCCCAGTTCTGACCATTAAAGTAAAGAAAATTTGAAAGCATTGAAAGCGAGGTTGCGTGGAAATGTAACCCCGGACATAGTGAGCCGGGAGGACGTTTTAGAATTCCCAAACTTTAAATCAATTTCTTCGTACGCAGACAGATTTTGACGAGATATTTTATTTTTCCATTTCATAAGAAATTATACTGGATACATTCACACCATTATTACCGACTTTAGCCATCCTTGCCCGACTGTTCACTTTAACCCTTAAAACATAACCTTGGAGACCTAGCTGACATATATTTAGGGCTTAGTATGTAAATATGATTTCATCATGATAATTGTACTTTTTTTGCCATTCATTTCATCTTATTATGTGTTTATAATATTTGAAGGATGTATGAATGTTTGATGAGACTGTGATTTGTCCTTTGACAGTTCCTTGGTTGATTTTTATCACACAAGATTTGTGCTATCAATAGTTTGGAACAATATATTACCATTTGATTTTAACTATATTTCATAATATTCTAAATTTTAATGCGATGATATACGGTAGATATTATCTCTCAGATGAACATCATATTGCCCTCTTGTGCAACTAGGCAGACATGTGCCTGACAAATTTTATAGGCTGAAATATTAAAATATCACTGAATACTTTACATGAGGCTGAAATATTGCAATTATATCACTGAATACTCTACATGAGGCTGAAATCTTTTATCAAAAACATAATAGTCAATCAGCATCCGATAGGAATAAATGTTAAAAATATATTTATTTTAAAAAAAAAATAATGTATTAGTTACTAACAACTATTTTCTTTTGAGAGTAGTTTTCAATCTGTTATGAGTTGCTAATATGTGTGTAATGTTTGTTTACCAGGTGAACTTTAGTGTGTAATGGTGGTAAGTAATGTTAAAAGCTCCATGGTGCTGCTATCTATACAGGAGTCTAACATCTAACAAATGCTTCTGATAATTTAGATAGGCAAATCATCTGTTTATCATCTTCAACTCTCATTTAGTGAAACCTGAGTATTTATCACTTTCTGGAGTATAAACCACAACTTTTTTACCTGGAAATTGGGAATGCAGCTTATACCCTGGTGCGGCATGTATGTGGACAATAACTAAATTCAGATAATGATTTGAGATGAAAATAGAATTATTTAAGTCACATCAAGCTTGTAACACTTTAACAACATTCAATACTAATGAGGTTGTTTTTAGGTCACCTGAGACGAAGTCTCAAGTGACCTATTCTAATCGCCTTTTGTCCGTCGTCGTGCGTCGTATGTCCGTAAACAATTTACATTTTCGACTTCTTCTCCAAAACTGCTGAAGCAATTTCAATGAAATTTTGCACAAACCTTCTAAGGCATAAGGCCAATCAAAATTGTGAATTATATGGTCCACACACCGCAGGGAGCTATGGGAGGGGCCAAAAGGGGTAAAATTGACTCAAATTTCAAAAATTTACAAAAATTGTGAATTATATGACCCTGGGGTCTCAGGTTTCCCCCTGGGGAGGGGGTTAAGTTTACTATGGTTTATATATGGAAAACACATTTTTGAGTATTATTTGATCATTTGTAATAGGAAATGAGTCAAATATTGTCAGAATTATCAGTATGAGATGGCCATTGAATCATTCCTATTAACCAATTTTCCATGACTGTCCTCCAGGGGCCTTAGGGGCGGGGTCAAAAGGGGTCAAATATGCCAATAACTTCAAAAATCTTCTTCTGAAATTCTAGAAATGGTAGAATCATATACTCTTCATAGATGAAAAGGTCTTGAGGTCTTTTACAAAAATTGTGAATTATATGACCCTGGGGTCACGCGTTTCCCCTGGGAAGGGGGTAAGTTTAGTATAGTTTATATAGGGAAAACACATTTATGAGCATTTTTTGCTCAATTTTCATAGGAAATGAGTCAAACTTGTTTAGAATTATTAGCCTGAGATAACATTTTAATATCATAACTATATAGGTCCTGGTCAACCCCCTCGGGGCAGAGGGGCGGGGCCAAAAGGGGCAAATAGGCTAAAACTTTAAAAATCTTCTTCTTAAATACTGGAAATGGTAGAATCAAATACTCTTCATAGATGGACAGGTCTTAAGGTGTTTTATGAAAATTGTGAATTATATGACCCTGGGGTCTCAGTTTCCCCCTGGGGAGGGGGTCAAGTTTACTATAGTTTATATAGGGAAAACACATTTATGAGCATTTTTTGCTCAATTTTCATAGGAATTGAGTCAAACTTGTTTAGAATTATAAGCCTGAGATAACATTTAATATTATATCTATATTGGTCCTGGTCAACCCCATCGGGGCAGAGGGGCGGGGCAAAAGGGGCAAATAGGCTAAAACTTTAAAAATCTTCTTCTTAAATACTGGAAATGGTAGAATCAAATACTTTCATAGATGGACAGGTCTTGAGGTGTTTTATGAAAATTGTGAATTATATGACCCTGGGGTCTCAAGGGGTCAAGTTTACTATAGTTTATATAGGGAAAACACATTTATGAGCATTTTTTGCTCAATTTTCATAGGAATTGAGTCAAACTTGTTTAGAATTATAAGCCTGAGATAACATTTAATATTATATCTATATTGGTCCTGGTCAACCCCATGGGGCAGAGGGGCGGGGCAAATAGGCTAAAACTTTAAAAATCTTCTTCTTAAATACTTGAAATGGTAGAATCAATACTCGTCATAGATGGACAGTCTAAAGGTGTGGACCCTTGGGTCTCAGGTTTCCACCTGGGGAAGGGGTTAAGTTTACTGTAGTTTATAAAGGAAAAACACATTTTGAGCATTATTTAGTCATTATAATAGGAAATTAGTCAGTTGTAGTCAGAATTATCCCTATGTGATGGCCATTGAATCTTATTACCAAATTTTCCATGACTGATCCCCAGGGGCCTTAGGGGCGTGGCCAAAACGGGTCAAATAGGCTAAAACTTCAAAAATCTTCTTCTGAAATTCTGGAACTGGTAGAATCAAAAACTCTGCATAGATGGAAAGGTCTTAAAGTCCTTTACAAAAATTGTGAGTAATATGACCCAGGGGTCTCATGTTTCCCTCTGGGGAGGGGGTCAAGTTTACTTTAGTTTATATAGGAAAAACACATTTATGAACATTATTTGCCTATTTTTCATAGGAAATTAGTCAAACTGGGTTAGATTTAATAGTCTGAAATAGCATTTTAACATCCATATATATATCCATATTGGTCATGGCCAACCCCCAGGGGCCAGAGGGGCGGTGCTAAAAGGGGTCAAAATGGTAATTTCAAAAATCTTCTTTTTAAATTCACAGATTTGATGGAACCAGATACTCTTGATATATTGGAAGGTCTTAAGGCCTTTTACAAAAAATTGTGAATTTCATGGCCCTTGGATCTCAGATTTTCCCCTGGGGAGGGGGTCAAATTTACTATAGTTTTTATAGGACAACACATTTATGAACATTATTTGCTTAGTTTTCATAGGAAATTAGTCAATCTGGGTTAGAATTATTAGCCTGAGATAGCATTTTAACATCATATTCATATTGGTCCTGGCCGACTCCCAGGGGCCAGAGGGGTGGGGCCAAAGGGGGTAAAAATGGATAACATTTCAAAAATATTTCTTCTGAATCACAGATTTGATGGAACCAAATAATCTTCATAGATTAAAAAGTCAAATTTATAAAATCACTGACTGACTTCAAGGGCCTGATGGGCAAATATGTAGTGTTTATATGCATGTCTTTGTTTCATTCTGTATCTGAACTCAGGTGACCGTTAAGGCCCATGGGCCTCTTGTTTTCTTCACACAATTTCTTGAATTTTTTCATAGCTGCAAAATGCAAGGCGATTCTCATAGTACAGTATCGATATGCTGCTATTTTCTTTTCTTTTTTTGCATTGGGACAAGAGAAAAATGCAGTAAAATAGAACATACCATTACATGTAGTTTGACATTCCAATGTGTATAGTCATTAACATCTATGTGAAAAGTGTGCTATGACATTCCAATGTGTAATCAGAATATTTTTGTAACTATTGATATGGATTCTGTGCCAAAAGCTGTGCAGTGAATTATGCAATTCTTGTATCTAAATCTTCTACTTTTTACATTGTTTTAGAACTAAAGGTTTGTTTTCTGTCCAAATTTTTATTTCTTGGCCAAAAAAACCACAATATTTTTTTACATGGATTGTAATAAATTACCTTAGTTCTTTATGTGATTTTTATAGGCTTCCTTGTCAGGCCTAGTACTGCATAATGTCACAGTAAGAGCATGATTTCCTTTCTCTCTCTACATGTACCAGATCATTATAAACAAGTGGCCCTGATTTCTCAAAACAAACTTGAGTCAAAAACTGACTTAAGTCGTAATTTTTCATACAAGTTACATACGGAGAAAAACTTAAGTTTTGACTTAAGTCTGGACTTTTGTTTCGAGAAATCAGGCCCTGGTTTCAATAATCAAATTCTTTTAATTGAAACATTCAGACAAATACTCCTATTTATCAATATATTTACATCTCAGGATCATTGTATACATGCTATAAAACTAATATGGTTACATACTATAAAATTAATATACTATAAAATTAATATGGTTACATACTACAAAATTGATATGGTTACATAGTATAAAATTAATATGGTTACATACTATAAAATAAATATGGTAACATACTATAAAATTGATATGGTTACATACTATAAAATTAACATGGTTACATACTATAAAATTAATATGGTTACATACTACAAAATTAATATGGTTACATACTATAAAATTAATATGGTTACATACTATAAAATTGATATGGTTACATACTATAAAATTAACATGGTTACATACTATAAAATTAATATGGTTACCTACTATAAAATTGATATGGTTACATACTATAAAATTAACATGGTTACATACTATAAAATTAATATGGTTACATACTATAAAATTGATATGGTTACATACTATAAAATTAATATGGTTACATACTATAAAATTAATATGGTTACATACTATAAAATTGATATGGTTACATACTATAAAATTGATATGGTTACATACTATAAAATTGTTATAGTTACATACTATAAAATTAATATGGTTACATACTATAAAATTAATATGGTTACATACTACAAAATTGATATGGTTACCTACTAAAAATTAATATGGTTACATACTATAAAATTAACATGGTTACATACTATAAAATTAATATGGTTACATACTATAAAATTAACATGGTAACATAGTATAAAATTAATATGGTTACATACTATAAAATTAATATGGTTACATAGTATAAAATTAATATGGTTACATACTATAAAATTAATATGGTTACCTACTATAAAATTAATATGGTAACATACTATAAAATTGATATGGTTACCTACTATAAAATTAAAATGGTTACATTCTATAAATTATAATGAGTTAACCACATTAATTATATATACCGTAGTTAACTCATCAATTATCACTAGTTATCATACTATACAGATCATCGTTAACGCATCAATTATCACTAGTTATCATACTATACAGATCATCGTTAACGCATCAATTATCACTAGTTATCATGCTATACAGATCATCGTTACCTCATCAATTATCACTAGTTATCATACTATACAGATCATCATTAACTCATCAATTATCACTCGTTATCATACTACCAGATCATCGTTAACTCATCAATTATCACTAGTTATCATGCTATACAGATCATCGTTAACTCATCAATTATCACTAGTTATCATGCTATACAGATCATCGTTAACTCATCAATTATCACAAGTTATCATGCTATACAGATCATCGTTAACATCAATTATCACTAGCTTACAGATCATCGTTAACATCATACAGTTTGATCATCGTTAACTCATCAATTGTCACTAGTTATGCATACTATACAGGTCATCGTTAACTCATCAATTATCACTAGTTATCATGCTATACAGATCATCGTTAACTCATCAATTATCACTAGTTATCATGCTATACAGATCATCGTTAACTCATCAATTATCACTAGTTATCATGCTATACAGATCATCGTTAACATCAATTATCACTAGTTATCATACTATACAGATCATCGTTAACTCATCAATTATCACTCGTTATCATGCTATACAGATCATCGTTAACTCATCAATTATCACTCGTTGGCATACTATACAGATCATCATTAAACTCATCAATTATCACTAGTTATCATGCTATACAGATCATCGTTAACATCAATTATCACTAGTTATCATACTATACAGGTCATCGTTAACACATCAATTATCACTGGTTATCATACTATACAGATCATCATTAACTCATCAATTATCACTAGTTATCATACTATACAGATCATCGTTAACTCATCAATTATCACTGGTTATCATACTATACAGATCATCATTAACTCATCAATTATCACTCGTTGTCATACTATACAGATCATCGTTAACGCATCAATTATCACTAGTTATCATACTATACAGATCATCGTTAACTCATCAATTATCACTAGTTATCATACTATACAGATCATCATTAACTCATCAATTATCACTAGTTATCATACTATACAGATCATCGTTAACTCATCAATTATCACTAGTTATCATGCTATACAGATCATCGTTAACTCATCAATTATCACTAGTTATCATCCTATACAGATCATCGTTAACTCATCAATTATCACTCGTTATCATGCTATACAGATCATCGTTAACTCATCAGTTATCACTCGTTGGCATACTATACAGATCATCATTAACTCATCAATTATCACTAGTTATCATACTATACAGATCATCGTTAACGCATCAATTATCACTAGTTATCATGCTATACAGATCATTGTTAACTCATCAATTATCACTAGTTATCATACTATACAGATCATTGTTAACTCATCAATTATCACTCGTTATCATGCTATACAGATCATCGTTAACTCATCAGTTATCACTCGTTGGCATACTATACAGATCATCATTAACTCATCAATTATCACTAGTTATCATGCTATACAGATCATCGTTAACTCATCAATTATCACTAGTTATCATACTATACAGGTCATCGTTAACTCATCAATTATCACTAGTTATCATGCTATACAGATCATCGTTAACTCATCAATTATCACTAGTTATCATACTATACAGGTCATCGTTAACTCATCAATTATCACTAGTTATCATGCTATACAGATCATCGTTAACTCATCAATTATCACTAGTTATCATACTATACAGATCATCATTAACTCATCAAATATCACTAGTTATCATACTATACAGATCATCATTAACTCATCAATTATCACTAGTTATCATACTATACAGATCATCGTTAACTCATAAATTATCACTAGTTACCATACTATAAAGATCATCATTGACTTATCAATTATCACTAGACAACTTATTTTTTATTGAGGGATTATTAATTGCCAAAGGTATTAATATTGTAAAAATATGTTGTATATTTGATGTATGCATTTTAAAACTGTTTAAGCAAATGAAGAATGTCTATTTTTTTTTCTATATAGATTGAAATCATAGAAACCTGTGATAAAGTATTCATTACACTATGCAATTATGTTTATGATGACATTATATACATGTTACTTACATATCTTTATGAACAAACTCCTATCATATTGAATGACCTTTAAACCCCTGGTCAGATGACCTTTATACTCCTGGTCAGATTGGATATTGTACATTACAATATTTTGACCTTTAAACCCCTGGTCAGATGACCTTTAAACCCCTGGTCAGATAAGTTATTATACATAACTTTAGTTTGACTTTTAAACCCCTAGTCAGATGACCTTTATACTCCTGGTCAGATCGGTTATTATACATTATAATCTTTTGACCTTTATACCCCTGGTCAGATGACCTTTAAACCCCTGGCCATATTGGGTATTTTAAGTGACATTTATGTGTAATGGCACTGCCACAATTAACTCTGGGAACTACATTTTAAATTTAGGCTTTGTTTGTGTTTGTGTAGATGATGAAAACCTCAATTCTTCTGATTGGAGGAAAAAGACAAGACAGTATATTTATTTATGATAATGATAAATGTGCATAATGATAAGGTATACCTTTGAATATTATATTAATGATGTATGATCAAATGTTTTAATTGTTGATATTTAACATTGAGTTACAGTCAAGGGACATACATGTTTGTCACTGCTGTTTTCTCTTGCATTTAGACAACTTTTTAAAGAGTCTTCAAGAGTTTCTTTTTTAATCAATTTTTATACACAGGAAAAATGTTAATTACATATATCATTTTCTATAACACAATTTTCATATTGATGTCAGGGTAAACAGCAGATAATTTGTCATCTTTTGAAATTAAAGCCAAAGATGACATAGTGACAAAATGTGAAAATACCTAAGATACAGAGGAAAATAATAGCAGTGATAATTACTTGTCCCTTGACTGTTCTTGAGGACCAAGAATATTGTCCATTCATCACCTGATTGTTCCTAAGGTATCCGATATATTCCTGACCAGGCCTCCATCGTGCGTTGTGATACTGGCTAGTTGTCAGGGCTGCATGTTGTGTATATAATAATAAGTATTATGAGATTATTCAGAAACAGTGTTTGGTATGGTGATAGTTTTATTATTTGTCACACAAATCATCTTTATAAGTGATGTGGGGAAAAGTATTGGTCAGCAGAAAATAAATAAAATACTGAAATATTAAAAAAAAAATTGTTATGTTTTTCTTCTTAAGTCATCTGACCCGTAGATGCTACTCCTCCTTAACCCTGAAGCAGATTTCAACCATATTTGGTTTGAATTATCATTGGCAAAGGAAAATCATATTTTATATAAATGAGCTTGGTCCGACCCCTAGGGCCTGAGGGGTTGGGCCCAAAAAGAAAATTTTTGGCGTGGTCATTTTAAGATTAAGCTTGAAAATCCTACTCCTCCTTAACACTTGAGTGAATTTCATCCATTTTTGATGTGAAACATCATTGGCAAAGGACAATCATATTTTGTATAAATGAGCCTGGTCTGACTCCTAGGGGCTGAGGGGTGGGGTCCCAAATGGGGAAAATTTCTTAATTATCCCACGTGAAACACGTTTGAAGGAGATATTGTTTTGGGCTCCATCCGTCCATCCCAGATTCTTTTCCAGGCTATAACTCAAAAACTGTTCAACACAGCTCCTTGAAACTTTCTGTATATATATCAGACAAGTACCCTTGTTGTGTCTATTGCTGTTGCAGTCCTTTCCATTTTTAGTGTGAGTGTACTCTCGAACTATTATTTTCCTTGTCAGGTGTGGAGTCTGTGTACATCTACTATGCGCAGATTCCAACTGCACACGCGATACTGGAAGTCAGTGTCTTATACTGTTTAATAGATTTCGTCATGATTTAGTGACACAAATCTTTTAAAAGCATATACTAAGATATACCCATCAGCGATGTTCTAATATAAATTAAGATAGTGACATTTCACTGTGCTACATTTTTGTTTTGTGTAAACTTCAAGTGGCGTATCATACAAACTGTTGCATCGTTCATGATATTCTAAGCAACTGATCGACTTTGGAAACTTCTTGAACAATACTATGCAAATCAGGATGATATAGTCAATAAAAGAAAGTGATGAAGACGGATAACTTTTAGTACCGGCCAAAGACATTTACTGTGTTATTCAGCAGATAATATTTAATTTATTTCATGTCATCCTAGGTCCTAGGTGTACGTTGCACTATGACTTACTAAACCCTGTGACCACAAACCACATTTGCTGCAGTTATAATGAATATTTATAAATTACACATCCTTGCATAAGAGAAACAGAAAAAAACCCATAAATTATAGGTGTCTGAGCTCTAGATCTGATGTACCCCAGAAAGGCGTTCAAGCATGACATAGGTAAGTCACCATGTGCACAGAGACTGGACAGTATTCTAGCGGACAACTATTTCGAACAGCGAAACAAGTCTATCGTGTCAATATGATAATAAACACACTTTTATATAACGAAGAACACAATTGAAAAAGTTCAAAATATTTTCTGTAATAATCTGGTTTTCAGTCAACTTTGTTGAGAGCGCACGATACAAATCCGGATATCCGGATATATTTTGTTAGTAAAACTATTACTTTGCTTGTATAGTTTTGTAATTATATAAACAACAAGGATGAAGGATGAATTGTAATTTTGTAAGCATCAGTAATTTTAGGACAGTAACTTTTTGGTCAGTCAGTTCTTAGGACCAGCAGTAAAAAATCCTTAAGGGAGAACACTGGTTAAGTTTAAAGTTATACTTTGACCTTGATGTATTTGGGTTTTTATACCAACTGCTGTTCATGAGGGATAATGCCAAGCTTGGCAGCTTCTTGTTTTAGATTTAAAATCCCACTCCTCCTTAACCATTGAGTGGATTTCATCCATATCTGGTGTGAAACGTCATTGGAGAAGGAAAATAATATTTTATATAAACGAATTAGGTCCGACCCCTGGGGACAGAGGGGTGGGGCTCAGAAGGGGGAACTTTGATGGAATTTAGCTTTAAAATCCTACTCCTCCTTAACTCTTGCAGATATTAAGATATTTTTTTAAAGAATTAGTATAAGACATCTACTCTGATAACTATTAGGTTCTCTCCTTGACCTGAAACATCCCTATAATCCTACAAGATAGATATGTTTATGTCAGTATCGCCGCCACTGGTAGTGTTCCTTCAGACACAGAGACGACCTTCCATATCTGCTGACTGGGAGTTGTGTCAGATAGAAGTGGAAATAAATGGGCAGACCTGGGATCTATCTGCGGAGTTTAATTAAAGCTGAGGCTATTTATTAATGGAATAGTTTGTAAACGTCCATGTTTGGTTTCACTCATTGATTATTTCGAATTTTGCAGTTTTTTGGTGTTAAATAAAGTGAATGCTGGAATTTGTCTGAAATTAAAGCAGCAAGATTGGAGAGGACTTGGTAAAACCAATTAAGCATGACAGTGTAATTTACTGGTTGTCTATGCAGTATGATACTAGACATGTAACATTTCATCAGTATTTATTAACCCTAGAAACACATACTGACAATACTTCCATCACCATCTATATACCCCAGTAACATGTCAGGGCAAGGATGATTGACGACAGAGTAAGACTTGGTGGCAAGGATGATTGACGACAGGGTAAGACTTGGTGGCAAGGATGATTGACGACAGGGTAAGACTTGGTGGCAAGGATGATTGACGACAGGGTAAGACTTGGTGGCATGGATGATTGACGACAGAGTAAGACTTCGTGGCAAGGATGATTGACGACAGGGTAAGACTTCGTGGCAAGGATGATTGACGACAGGGTAAGACTTGGTGGCAAGGATGATTGACGACAGGGTAAGACTTGGTGGCATGGATGATTGACGACAGGATAAGACTTGGTGGCATGGATGATTGACGACAGGGTAAGACTTCGTGGCAAGGATGATTGACGACAGGGTAAGACTTCGTGGCAAGGATGATTGACGACAGGGTAAGACTTGGTGGCATGGATGATTGACGACAGGGTAAGACTTGGTGGCATGGATGATTGACGACAGGGTAAGACTTCGTGGCAAGGATGATTGACGACAGGGTAAGACTTCGTGGCAAGGATGATTGACGACAGGGTAAGACTTGGTGGCATGGATGATTGACGACAGGATAAGACTTGGTGGCATGGATGATTGACGACAGGGTAAGACTTCGTGGCAAGGATGATTGACGACAGGATAAGACTTGGTGGCAAGGATGATTGACGACAGGGTAACACTTTAGAGAGGATGATTGACGACATGGTAACACTTCAGAGAGGATGATTGACGACAGGGTAACACTTCGTGGCAAGGATGATTGACGACAGGGTAACACTTTGTGGCAAGGATGATTGACGACAGGGTAACACTTCTTGACAAGGATGATTGACGACAGGGTAACACTTCTTGACAAGGATGATTAACGAAAGGGTAAGACATAGTGGCAAGGATGATTGACGACAGGGTAAGACTTTGTGACAAGGATGATTGACGACAGGGTAACACTTCAGGGAGGATGATTGACGACAGGGTAAGACTTGGTGGCAAGGATGATTGACGACAGGGTAAGACTTGGTGACAAGGATGATTGACGACAGGGTAACACTTCAGGGAGGATGATTGACGACAGGGTAACACTTCATGGCAAGGATGATTGATGACAGGGTAACACTTCGTGGCAAGGATGATTGACGACAGGGTAACACTTCGTGGCAAGGATGATTGATGACAGGGTAACACTTCGTGAAAAGGATGATTGACGACAGGGTAAGACTTGGTGGCATGGATGATTGATGACAGGGTTACACTTCGTGGCAAGGATGATTGACGACAGGGTAAGACTTGGTGGCATGGATGATTGACGACAGGGTAAGACTTCGTGGCAAGGATGATTGATGACAGGGTAACACTTTGTGGCAAGGATGATTGACGACAGGGTAAGACTTCGTGGCAAGGATGATTGATGACAGGGTTACACTTCGTGGAGGATGATTTGACGACAGGGTAGCACTTCAGGGAGGATGATTGACGACAGGGTAACACGGTTCATGGCAAGGATGATTGACGACAGGGTAACACTTTGTGGCAAGGATGATTGACAACAGGGTAACACTTCGTGAAAAGGATGATTAACGACAGGGTAACACTTCATGGCAAGGATGATTGATGACAGGGTAAGACTTCGTGGCAAGGATGATTGACGACAGGGTAAGACTTGGTGGCAAGGATGATTGACGACAGGGTAAGACTTGGTGGCAAGGATGATTGACGACAGGGTGGCAAGGATGATTGACGACAGGGTAAGACTTCGTGGCAAGGATGATTGACGACAGTGTAAGACTTGGTGACAAGGCAAAAAGGCAAACCACAATCAAATGGTTGAAGAATTGTGCATTGAAATATGACACCGACATAATTTTAAGGCATCACAGGAATTTCAATAAGTCGTTCAGACAACACTACAAGTAAACGCATAAGAATAGGACATTTCATTAATATTTTGCCATCTCGCATTGGCTCCTAGCGACCACCTGGTAACAGTGGTGACTCAAATATGGCACAATCTGATTCCGTAGCTGGTCCATTTTCTTTTGTTTTAAGTGCATATTTTTGAATTGATATTGTCATTATTAGTATGTCTGTGAACAAGACAAATAATGATGTATGACTTGAGACATTCGACAAAATACACACAGATATCTTTCGAATCAGGCAAGATATTTCTGTATTTGTGTATTTCTTTTGAGATATTACGTATTTTCCAAAAAACCCTCGGCTTTCTTCCGTTAAGATTTGATCTATGCATTCAACGTTGGCTTCATTGTCAGTGAGTTTAAAGGTTTGTTGGTTGATAAGTTAAAAACCAAACTTGACGAATACTGACATAGAACTAAATGATACAGACACATATGACTGACCTCGAGACTAATGTCAACATGTTGGGAAACGATTCATCAAAAACAACTGTGAGTGGTTGAAAATCAGATTTAATTGAATCGTTACGGCTATAAATCTAGAAAAGCTCGCATTATTTTGTTAACTCTACGGTAAAGCCGTGGTTATTGGTATATAAACACCCCGTCTGTACATATCTCTCCCAGTCGGGGAAGGTTTCCACTATTGGACAATCAATACATATCTCAGGGGCGAGTCTATCACTGTATTAAAGTGTTTATATCAAATAGGTTCTGTCTGTTCAAGTCACATAAACTACCGTATAGATATGTATCATAACTGTGTGTTCCAGACATAAACAGTCAATACATGGTTACTGTTTTCTTTCACAACTGGCTGGGCCGAAATCTGTAAAGCTCAAGTTGAACCCAAAACAATGACATGTTGATACAAATCATTGACGATGTAGTTGTCTCCCTTGTTGAACTAACAATGTTTTCTCTTATTTCACTTCGACGAAATTTATATTCCCATATAACAACCGTTGTTGTCCCCTGTTATCTCTCTTGTATGAATATCTCTGTGGTTATCTCCCTTGTAAGATGACGTCCGTGCTTATCTCCTTTGTACGAGTACCTCGGTGGTTATCTCCCTTGTATGAATACCTCAGTGGTTATCTCTCTTGTACGAATACATCCGTGGTTATTTCCCTTATACGAATATCTATGTGGTTATCTCCCTTATACGAATTCATCCGTGGTAATTTCCCTAATACGATTACATCAGTGGTTATCTCCCTTGTACGAATACCTATATGGTTATCTACCTCGTACCAATATATCCATAGTTATCTCCCTTGAAGGAATACCTCTGTGATTATCTCCCTTGTATGAATACCTCAGTGGTTATATCCCTTGTACGAACACATCCATGGTTATTTCCCTTGTACGAATATCAATGTGGTTATCTCCCTTATACTTATTAATCCGTGATAATCTCCCTAATACGATTACATCCGTAGTTATCTCCTATATGGTTATCTACCTCGTACCAATATATCCATGGTTATCTCCCTTGTACGAATACCTCTGTGATTATCTCCCTTGTAGGAATACATCATTGGTAATCTCCCTAGTACGATTACATCAGTGATACTCTCCCTTGTTGAAATACCTATGTTGTAATCTCCCCTGCACGAAGACATCCTAGGTTATCTCCCTTCTACGGATACCTCTGTGGTAATCTCCCCTGCACGAAGACATCCGTGGTAATTTCCCTTGTACAGATACCTCTGTGGTTATTTCCCTTGAACGAATACCTCTGTAGCAATCTCACCTACACGAAGACATCCATGGTTATCTCCCTTGTACGGATACCTATGTGGTTATCTCTCTTGTACGAATCAATCCATGGTAATCTCCCTTATACGATTGCATCCGTGGTAATCTCCCTTGTATGATGGCATCCGCGGTTATCTCTCTTGTACGATGGCATCTATGGTTATCTCCCTTGTACCTCTCCGAATACCTCTCCGGTAATCTCCCTCGTTGTTTCCCCTTTCTGACTTTCACACTGTTTCTACACCCATCCTGAATACCACTGTGATAATATCCTCAACCAATTTGAAAAAAAATAAAATGATAAAGAATGTCTGTAATGATACAAATCCCTCAAACCCTGGTGAACTCCAGGGAAGATGATGTTATAGTGTCAATAGTCTACCGATCTCCGAAACTAGTTTCTGCAAACGCAGACGACGTGTGAGCACTCGATATCAATCTTCCTATTTAATATTTCCCAATATTAACAAATCGAATAAGTCTCCTTTCAGTATAAACAAAATACAATAGCAATTGAATTGTTTAACCTTCTCTGTCAATACCTTGGAAACAAACCTCGAAAACACAGATTTGTGCGACAATGTCACAGTTACATGCTCTGCTATAACACCACTTTCACATTGTTTTTAACAAGTCAGTTATTATACTGAGCACAGTGCGCTGATGATGATCTTATCGTATACCTCCAGAAGTATGTAGAGGAACTAGAGATAATCAACCACATTAAAATAAAAAGAGGCCCATGTGCCTTAAGGGTCATCTGACTCATGGCACAAAACAACAAAGTCACAGTATAAAGTAGTGGTCAATAATTAATATAAGCAATACCAGGAATTCCTTTGTTGAATATGTAAGTTTCTGAAATAGGTAAAGGTCATTTATTGAACAAACTTGGTAGCCCTTCATCAATATATGTGGTTGTAACCCATTCAAGGATTAAGGAAGAGTAAGATTTTAAAGCCAAATTTCAGCAAAGTTCCCATTTTGGACTCCCGCCATTCCATCCCCATGTTTGCATGTTGTTTGCCATCCCTTGAATCCCCTATAGATCAATTTTCATTGAGATCAGAGACCAAAACCTGAAAATAGGAAGTGGGCCAGGGGCCATCTTGGAATACCAAAATCTTTACGAAAATGTTTGCATGTTGTTCGTCATCCCTTAAAACCCCTATAGACCCATTTTCAGTGAGATCGGATACTGAAACCTGAAAACATGAAGTGGGCCAGTGGCTATATTGGATTACCAAAATCTTCATATAAAATTTGATTGTCCTTCCCTAATGATGTTTTACATCAAATATGGAAAAAAGCCACTCAATGGTTAAGGAGGAGTAGGATTTTAAAGCCAAATTTCATTGAAGTTCCCCCTTCTGAGCCCCACCCCTCTGTCCCAAGGGGTCAGACCTAACTCGTTCATATAAAATATGATTGCCTTCCCAAATGATGTTTCACACCAAATATGGATGAAATCCACTCAAGAGTTAAGGAGTAGTAGGATTTTAAAGCTAAAATTAAAAACACTTCCCCTTTTGGGGTCCCACCCCTCAGTCCCTAGAGGTTCAAGCAAGCTGATTTATATAAAATATGATTGCCCTTTACCAATGATATTTCACACCAAATATGGATGAAATCCACTCAAGGGTTAAGGAGGAGTAGGATTTTAAAACTAAAATTAATTTTTTTTTCTACTTTTGGGGCCCCATTCCTCAGCCCCTAGGGGTAGGAGTAGGCTCATTTATGAAAAATATGATTGCCCTTTCCCAACAATGTTTAAAACCAAATATGGTTGTCATCCATCCAAGGATGAAGGAGTAGTAGGATTTTTAAGCTAAAATTAAGAATATTTCCCTTTTTTGGGCCCCGCCCCTCTGCCCCTAGGGGTCGTAGCAGGCTCATTTTTACAAAATATGATTGTCTTTCCCCAATGATGTTTTCCATCAAATGTGGATGAAATCCATCCAAGGAAGAAGGAGGAGTAGGATTTTAAAGCTTGAAGTAAGAAAATTTGCCCTTTTGGGGCCCATCCTCTCTGCCCGTAGGGGTCGGACCTATCTCATTTATATAAAAATTGATTGTCTTTTCCCAATGATGTTTCATACCAAATATGAATGAAATCTATTAAAAGATGTAAGAGGAGTAGGATTTTAAAGCTTAAAGTAAGAAAATTTGCCCTTTTGGGGCCCCACCCCTCTGCCCCTAGGGGTCGGACCTATCTCATTCATGTAGAAAATGATTTTCTTTCCCCATTGATGTTTCATACCAAATATGGAAGAAATCAATCCAAGGATGAAGGAGGAGTAGGGCGCACGACGACGGACAAAACATGATGACAATAGGTCACAAAAGAAAAATCCCAAACCTACCAATGATGAACGCTATGATAAATGGATCCCAGCAAAGTTCAATGCCTACAAAGAAAAATCAAATTGCAGAAATGAGAAGACATTTTCCAACACAACGTGAAGCCATACTACCCACAAAGATAAAGGCATGGAAAATGGAAATATATTGACGATCTCGAAGCAAACGCAATGACGAACTTATGATACTTATACGAGGGGTGCTCCAAAATTATTGTTACTTTGGTGATTTTTCTTTGAAAGAAGTAATTCTGATCATTTTACTTTGCCCTGTCCCTCGAAGTACTCCCCATTTGCATTTATGCATCATTTCAACCGATCGATCCACTTTTGGAAACAGTTTTCGTACTCTTGAATTGGTATACTCATAAGATACTGGTAAATGGCAGAGCCAAGGGCATTTATTGATTTATATTTTGTTCCAGACAGGTGAAATTTTAGTTTGAGGAACAAGAAAAAGTCACAGGGGGCCAAGTCTGGTGAATATGCAGGGTGGGGGAGGACAGTGACCTTTTCTGCCTTCAAAAACTCCGTTACAATGCGCGCCTTGTGTGCTGGCGCATTTAATATCATGTAAGAGCCTGAGGTACTCCAAACCTGTCTGTGGGCGGCGGCGTTTGTAGACATTCTTAAGTTTTCGAAGTACAACGTCTCTATAATACTTCGCTGTGACAGTTTTGCCTTTTGGAACAGGGATTTGAATGATTGGACCCTTGTTATCAAAGAATATGACATACAAAACCTTCCTCACGGTGCGTATTTTTTTAACAATGCTAGGGCGCCTGGCGTTCTTGTTTGCCCATATTCGATTAGAGTATTTTCTTTTGGGTTCGAAAAAATACACCCATGTTTCAACACCTGTGACCAAATTATCAAAAGCCTTTTTGCTGTATTTTGGGTATTTCTTCAATAAGGATTTGGCCTTGTCAACCCGGGACCTCTTTTGGTTGTCAGTTATTAAATGGGGTATCCACCTGGCATTGATCTTGCCCAGCTTAAGATGTTTCTTTAAAATGCAATGAATACGTGCTGAAGACAAGCCTGTTATTTTAGCTAACTGCCGGACAGTGTACCATGCATCTTTTT
The DNA here is from genome assembly GCF_041381155.1 of Argopecten irradians. Lineage (NCBI taxonomy): Eukaryota > Metazoa > Mollusca > Bivalvia > Pectinida > Pectinidae > Argopecten > Argopecten irradians. Next base: position 446,586 of record NC_091134.1, on the reverse strand, counting down.
CAAGGATTTGCCGAATTAGTTCAATGTTATGCTTTGTTGTTGTTGTTGCAGGGCGACCTGTGTGGGCAGCATCTTTAAGCTGCTGGTGTCCCGACTTAAATCGAGCAACCCACCTACAAATAGTCATATATGACATTTGACCCTTCCCATATATATCATACACCTCACGATGAATATTCACCGGCTTTAAGCCAAGTAGAAACCTACCTTTGACATAGGCCCTAATTTCAATTACGTTTTCAACTCTCTTGCCAACCGTATTTGTATAGAGTGTAACGAGTGCGCTACAAAACAATGTACACAGCACCAAGGTCAGTGTAATTGTGAGCGAGATATTTACCTATATCTCGCTTCAGATATCACGCTATCGCCACGAGGTAGTTTTAAGCCCATTTAGCACGATTTCCACGAGATATTGCGCAAGTAACATTAACATTAATTTCGGGCCATCCTCGTACGTTCATGTACACTGCGACGAAGACTGACAACGCTGGAGGTTAAGATTCGTCTGACAACATGTATTGTCGTGGCAGTAATACAACGATGCAGTTGCAGGGTAAGTTGCTCGGCATGATGGAGTCACTTGCCACATTTCACAACATTTAAACAGAAGACAAGCCACAACTGTTAAACATGTTCTTCAACGAAACATTAATTACCTCTACCATAGTACCGACAATCAAACCACAGTGTCTGCTGTCCCCACTACAATCCACATATCACATGGTCCACCAAACCTAACGACCTGTGGCACAAAAAGCCTGTATATATAGTGAAGGTTATACCTTTCTCTGCAGGACAGATGTCCAGGAATGTCAATATTTATGATGAAGCCAGGCATTACTACCAAGATGATAACACATAGTAATAAAAAATATTCTAACCTGGGTAATGTGTGGTTAGTCTCGGATAACTGCAAGAACATAAGCACAAGTGAGGTTATTGAGTCATGAACTGATGAGGCACTTGATTCATTGATCCGAATCCTCCTGTGCAAATGCCTCGTGAATATGGCGGTATGGCCATACTTCGGTACAAAACAATGACGTGGAATATAAAGCATAGACCTTCAAACGAAAGGACATCAATGAAAACCCAACAAGTACCAATTCCTATGCAACTTTCCACAGTCATAATCAAATATCTAAAAGATTGTGGCTAAACTTATAAAGATATATGACCAAGATTTGTCCACGCAAATTGCAGGAGAACATCGTCCATTGTCTTCTATTCGCCCAATGTATTTTGCTTTGGTCACAACCCCTTCCGATTAGGCTTAGGATTTACTCCCGGCATGATTTTTAGCCATTTTGGCGGGATACCAGACATGGCCGGCCGGTGACCGGGGCTCTCAGGCAGCATGCGGGAGGTTCCCGAAGAGTTTTAACTCCAAGTTAAAATCTCTCTGGTGTCCGTATATTTTCATAATATTTTCACATATCCTTCGTCCGGTGGGGAATCGAGCGGCAATCACACGTAGTCCGTGAGATACCCGGGCGATATTCGCATAAGATGTTCGGTCGGTATATTCACTGCCTCGTCGGCCCGAAAAAAAGTTCTTTTTGGAAACAGACGCCGTACGATTACCGCAGGGCCCCCTTTTTATGTAAATGATTTGGCAAATTTTGACCGGTGATGTCCGATGTCGGAAAAATGGCCAAAATCAGCGATGCACTCCAGATTACCTCCTATACCTAAATATCGGCCGATCTTTGTGACCATAACATTACATAGGGAAGTTAAACCTTCAAATCTTAATTTGAAAAGGAACAATATCAGAGCTTTTCAACGATCATTTTTGACAACCTGGCACGTCCTTACATGACCCTTGCTGTTAGGACGTAACACTAAACAACTCAAAGTGATTATGTATTAGACTTTACGTCAAGACACGTGTGATTACACTGTATCTAGACACACGTGATCATCTATCGAACTTGACACGTCATGACACACGTGATCATCTATCGAACTTGACACGCCAAGACGCATGTGATCATCTATCGGGTCGGACAATTCAAGGCACATGTGATTATCTATTGGGTCGGACAAGTCAAGACACGTGTGATTATCGATTATCTATTGGGTCGGACAATTCAAGACATGTGATTATTTATTGGGTCGGACAAGTCAAAACACATGTGATTATCTATTGGGTCGAACAAGTCATTTTCTCCTCTCCTGTTACAGAATTGGCGCCCAACTAAATAACCCACGGTGGTGGTATTTGGAAGGGTCTCGTATGTCTTCGAGGCCGAAGACTTCGAGAAAGGAGAGAGGAGTGTAGCGGGATTGGACTGGATCGATCATCGGTGACAAGGTAGCTCAGTTGGTAGAGCACTCGGATGGTCCCGGGTTCGAATCCCGTTCTGGCCGCTACATTTTCTCCTCACCTGTTACATATCTATTGGGTCGGACAAGTCAAGAAACATGACATGACTGTTATCATATATTCGGTCGGACAAGTCAAGACACATGACTGTGATCATCTATCGGGCCTGTTGCTTTAGGGGTCGTAGGGGTTTGTAGGGGCCGAGTGGTTCATGCTATGGTCACATTGATCGGTCGCGATATCCGGGGATAGGCGGTAATGGGAAGTACGCCGCTAGTGTTGCCATTTTTCCGATATTGGACAACACCGGCCAAAATATTAGTCACACATGATTTACATAAAAAGGAGTCTGTGCGGTAATCGTTCGGCGTCTGTTTCCAAAGTGTAAACACAGTTAGCGTAAATCCCTTTATTCTTTTTGTGTTATATTTCATCGAATGTACATGATGTACCCATAACTGGTCTATAAGTGAAATGTAGCCGGTTTGTATTAAGATTTGGACCGCTGCCCGGTTTATATATAAACCAGTTAGGTAAACCCTCGGCACAGCTCGAAGTGTCAAGGCATAAGCATTTCCAGAAGAGTTTCAAAACACATTTATAATAAATACATGTTTGTGTCTTGAACAACATATCGTTCATAGACAATATTGACAATATATTCAGAATTTCAAGCTGAATGTATTAATTCCATCTTTGAGAATAATCTTTTTTATTTAAATGCATCCTGCACTGTTTTTATGGTAATACTCTTTTAGGGCTGAATGTAAATTTTTATACACTTTCACCTCTTCTGCAGCAAAGCATGAACACGAACGTGTTCCATGTTGCACGTACAAAATTTTCGCAATCATAAACCCCTTTCTTGGGGTTATTTTTTCAATTTGTTTTGTCAGATAGGTAAGAAAACACTAAATCACACATTGTAAATTCTTTTCAGTTTCTATATACAATGTATCACTAATCATGTTATCATCAGCAAAGACATTGTCCTGGTAGAGCAATGCTATGTCCATCCTCGGAAGACATTTTAGAAATTAAAAATATTCGTTATAAGATAAAATAAGATATTTATGGAAGCAAGCAATTTGCCTCTATTTCCATATCTAAAATGTACATTATAAAGTTGACCATTGTTATAAATAAATAAAACTTTTAAAATTCCAACATTGAATAATGTTCTGTGCTTTATACAGCTTGTTTTGGAAGTCTCCTAATTCTCCTGTTCCACGGTGTACTGCGGACTCTATACACATAATCTTCCGTTTCTTCAGCGTCCTTGCGTTTGGCCTCTTCTCTCATTTCCCTCTCATTTTCGCGTTTGCATTCTGTAAGATCATTCTTCTGCTGATTTTTCGCGTTGGCATTCTGTAAGATCATTCCTCAGTTGAATTTTCGAGAAGTAGGCGTGACTCCTAAGTTTATCATGTTACATGAACGAACAACAGAAATGAGAAACCAGCAGCTAAATTCAAAACACAATTTAATTATATGTACAATATTATACAGAGATGGTTTACAATATCTAAAGTAATTGGTGGTGGTACAAGAGTAATACGATGATTTAAAGTGTTACTTATCTGTATGCGAATGTCTTGGTATAATCCTTGATCCTTCCAGGTTTCAAATTGAAAATGAATGTCCACAGATGATTTGTAAAGTTCCAGGCAATATGAATAAATCCACACAAAGTGTTGTAATAATCCACAGATAAAGTCACAATAGCTCTCCCAATAGAATCTAATATGGCACTGTACAATTCTTGATATGTCTCATTACAGGTCTCATTACAGTTCTGATTAGCTTTGGACAGCTGGAGTATATATAGCTAAACCCTAATTCAAGAATATTGGAGAACCTTCTACTTCTAGAAATATCTAACTAAAAACAGTAAACAAATAAACACACAGAACTTTCTGGAAATAGATCATTCTAGATCTCTACTTATAATCAACATGTTTACAAACATATTTGTTTATACATGATTATATTCTAGAAAGTTCTATAACCTAAATCAATGATATGACCTTTATAGGATGTATTGATAATAAAGCTATAGGAGTTATCTCCCTTATCTCATAACTACATGTATTACAATCAATATTCTTGTAAATTTTCTTTTTGATTTCTGGGGATTTCAAACAAATGAGTATCGGCCGGCTTTTCTCTGTCGCTTCCTTAGCTTATGGTCACCGATCACATTTCAAAATAATTGTCTTCTTTGCATACAGGACAGCACATAGCTTACATTTTAACTGTTGGTGATCATCTGTCCACGAATCTTTGAAAACTTCCTTCGGCGAAGATTTCCGCTGGAAATTTGTCTTGGATCCGATGTTAAAGCTGTCCTCGCCCTGTTACCGCTCCGTCGGTCCGACTTCCGGTTTCGTTTTTCTTCATTTTCAAGGAATATCCACCATAAAAATTAGAATTTTATACAAGCGGTGTATATTTTTACGTTCTCGATCAACTTCATGCTGAATTCTATGGATAAATACCGTAAAAACGGTAAATATCACCGATTTTTACCCCGTTGACTACGGAGCTCCCACATAGAAGGATGACTATGGGTATTAGGGTATTTTAGGTTCACAAGGTTTAGATGTGATGAATACATAGGTATGATTGACTGCACTCATAAACACGTGAGTGAAAATTCTTTACCTGTTACTTGTATGACATGTGATGAATATATTCATATGGATCAATGCACATTGGTATTATTTTCAGCATATGATACCCTCCCGCTAACGGGACTCGTTGCTGTACCATCTCACACATATGGCAGAGTTTGAGGCTTATCTCCTTAACTTAAAACATGGCTATGATGTCATCTTTTGTTGTCACGTGCAGTGCTTTATTAAGACTATTATCTGAGTACTTGTTCTGTTTGTAGATTAGCACACCTTTCACTGTACATTAGTTTACCTGTAGCTGTAGATTAGTTTTGTAACGTGCAACCTCTCAATTTAGAAAGAGTGACCTGCTTCAGAAGCGATCGGGATCCCTCGACTGCCTGGTCGAGCAGTTGAACAATATTTACTGGATATTTACACGACTGGATATGTACACATGCCTGGACAGTGCCTCTGACCCTATCGCCTGCCTTGCCACCCGTCGTACCTACGACGTGTACTGCGTCCTGTGGTATGCCCGACACTGCCTAAGTGTCGTTTCTACTAACACTAGCTTCACAACAAGCCAGCAGCCTGTACTCTATATCCTGTACAGACACCACCACTCTGTCGGGTCTCTATAAGTAATCACTGTCGTCAAGATGACAGTGTCCTACTCCAGGGTATGCCACTACCCTCTGTACCTGTTATACTCCGGGAACAACCCCTGGCACGACTACCAGTGTCCTGCTCAGAGGTACCTACACTACCCTCTGTACCTGTTATACTCCAGGGACAACCCCTGACACGACTGCCAGTGTCCTGCTCCGAGGCACCTACACTACCTCTGTCACTGTAGTGACCAACCCCTGGCACGCTTGCCAGTACGAGTTTGATGGACAGTGTCCTGCTCCGAGGTAATTGTACAATACATGTACCTCTGTCACAGTCGCCAGTGTTCTGTTTTACAGAGCTCTGCTGAATACAACCACCAGTACCAAAATGTTGCAGGTCAGGGCGTACCAGAGTAGCCTTTTCAGGCGACCCCTTGCGCAGGAGCTTCTGGTGTACCCAGGGCCGTTCACACACTGATACTGACACCACTTTACAGTGTGCACGTTATCAGACAGCCCTTGCAGGCAACCCCTTATTCATTAGCTTCTGGTACCAGTATTTCGTAAAGTGACCGATCTCAATCCTCAAGCAAATCATTATTCGCCAATACAATTCGTACAATAAAAAATGTACACTTTGAGCAGAGTATCCAGCCCCACACATTGATTGATTGATGGGCTTAACGTCCTTGTTCCGGTTATAACCGAGCCTATGACACCAATCCCCGCACATAGCTAAAGATTAATAATTCAATTTTGCTTGTTACAAGCATTTTCATTGGCTTAAAAATTTACTTTATCAGCCCATAAAGGAAAAAATGGCGTCGCCGTTTATGAAGTTGCTTCTGATTGGCTGAGATGACGGCGTAATGATTTCATAGACAAAAGAGTCCCAAAATGAATTTTAAGTATTGAAGAGATTATCTTTATTAAATTGAATTATAAGGATTAATTTGAATATATTTTTTATGTTATGAAGATATAACACAAAAATCTGAGTGTACTCTCATCATAAACCGCTTCGCAGTTTATTTAGAGTACACTCAGATTTTGTGTTATATCTTCATAACATAAAAAATATATTCAAATTAATCCTTAAATATTCCCTGCCAGTTGTATAGCTCATTTGCATATAGTAACTTGTGGCTCTAATTTCCTCTTCAATATGCTTCACAAAATAAGCTTTATGAGCCTATTTAAATTTTTCTATATCGCTACAATATTGAAAATTAAATTTTACCATTTTGGCAAATTAATCCATCTCTATAATTAAACTCAATTAACAAAATTGCAGTGTATGTAGTATCACCAACGTAAATCAAACGTGATCCAAGGGAAGTAACTCTAACAGTAAATCATTACAGTTTCAACTAATCTGACAGCTCCAGGTAAACTAATGTAAGGTAAGGTAGAGAGCAACACTATATGTAGCATTGTGAAAATTGTGCAGAATAATAACAATTGAATCAAATCAAACTCAGAAATGTAATTGCTACATTTGCATGTCAAGATATGAGAAAAAGAATTCTAATGGTGTCATGTAGTAAGAAATAAATTAATAAAATAGTTTACATAAACCTACACCATTTCCATACCAGGGTATCAATTTAAACCCAATTTATTAAGATAACTCATGCTTTACTAATCAATGCTTCAGCGATCTCTTTAATTTTAGTAAGAACAAATAAAGATTGGCGTGTGGCCCATTGCAACAATGCATGGAGCGACAGTGCTTGGAGTGCAAAAATACCCTGTCGATCTCGCGTGACTGTGCGATAAAACAAACATATCGCTCTGTCGCATAAGCGAGAAAATAAAATTTGTCGCACCGACAGTGTATTTTTGCTGCAGTGTCAATCCGCGCATTATCTCAATGTTGCTTCGCGTATTGTCTTGTGATGTGTAATTAAATTACAAGCTATAATGCTAGAAAATTATCTCATATTATATTATATAATCCTACAATACAGATTACAATACACCATGCATTATAACAAATGTGCATTACAACAGGAACGCGCGGAGCGATTTTGTGAGGAGCGACAATGCGACATGGCCGAAATAGGTCACCATATATGTTTTCTATTTCATATGAAACTTCAACACAATAGATTAATGCAGTATGATGCGATTTCTCATATTTGTTCTTTTAGAATAAAACAGCATACACGTGTATATCATACAGAGTAGCATGCACGATGAAGACAAAATGCAAATGGGGGGTTGTTTATCTTTCAAAAAGACATTAGTCAGTCACGGTATCCTATCCTAAACATCGTTAGGTGGGTCCCACCTAGTCAAACAAGCCGAAGTTAGCCGACATTGTAACGTCGTTGCCGAGAACGTCATGTGACTACCGTAACTACGTAACGTCTGTCTGAACTCTTCCGAAAACGGGTCATGAACTTTCCGACTGCCGTTCGGCAATAATCGTAAGTTTTACGGCGACCAGTTTAAAATGAAGGTATGTTTACATGTATCGACTTTCAACAACTGCTGTATCAAAGTTATTAAAAACCATTATAAATATTCTGTAATATATCTAAATTTCAAATACATCTACAAATACTAACAATATCGGAGTCGAAGTTTGAACTTGATTTTTTGTTGATAGTTGCGTATAGTGTAGCTTTAACTCTACTATTACTATCTGAATGAAAATCACTCATTCATTACCAAACAGAGACAATTTAACCGCTTTTAGTTTATCAAATATAAAAGTTGTAAACGTACACGTAGAAGTATTTTTCTTACTCGTGCTAACGGTAAGTTTAGCGTAATTAATGTTTACCATAACCAAATTAAAATATCATGCTATTTGTTAGATCAACTAAAATTCAGTCTTTGATTGTGTTTGATGCAAAAATCAAAACGTTAGTAAAGCTCTGAAGAAATGTCCGCCATGATGGAATACGCCGATTATGATTGTTTTACCAGATCGCCCGGTCGTCGCCCGGTCACGTGACCGGCGTACGCCGGTAGCCGCTTTTCAGAACGAATCTAGCAGGGGTATGGCCTGCCGGTGGCCGATGCTCTCAAGCAGCATCGGGGAGGTGCTCGAAGAGTTTAAACTCGAAGTTAAAATCTCTCCGGTATCCCGTAGATTTCCATAATCGGCCACATATCCTTCACACATCGTTTAAATATCGTCCGATATCCGGTCGGGAATCGAGTGGCAGTCACACCGCCCGACATTCGGCCGGGTCTGGTACAACTATCGTTCATTATCCGTTAGATATTCGCACGGTGCCCGGAGAATAGGCCGGTTATCGCCCGGACATTTTATGATAATCGGCCGATTAGTATTAGATGTTCGGTCGGTATTCACGGCGTCGTTGTCCCCCAAAAAATTCTCTTTGGAAACAGACACCGTGTGATTACCGAACGGCCTCCTTGTTATGTAAATGATGTGTGACACATTTTTTAGCGGTATTGTCCGATGTCGGGAAAATGGCCAAAACTAGCGGTGTTCTCCCGATTACCACCTATGCCCGGATATCGGCCGATCATTGTGACCCAAGCATTACACAGTAGCCATAGCTTGCATAAGAGAAACACAAGACTGCAGAATTTTGGGGAGCCAAAAAGGCAGTGAATACCGACCGAACATCTAATTAATGCTAATCGGTCGATTATCGTATGTTGTCCGGGCGATAATCGGCCTAGTCACCGGACATCGTGCGGATATCGCTAGAATATCTTACGGACAACGAACGATAGTTGTACCAGGGCTGACCGAATGTCGGAAGGTGTAATTGCCGCTCGATTTCTGACTGGATAGCGTACGATACTTAAACGATGTACCCGAAAACGATTACGTGACGGTACGTTAAACCCACTCAACCGATATGTGGCCGGTTATAAATATCTACGGCCGGCCATTACTGGTGTCCGACCGCGGGGACCAGGCGAAAATGGCTAAATATCATGCCGGGAGTACATCCTTCTAATAGGAAGGGGTTGTGACCGAAGCATTAGCTGTTTAGACATATCACCGAGAGCATCTGATATCATCTATCTGGCGTGACACGTCAAGACACCTGAGATCATCTATCTGGCGTGACACGTCAAGACACCAGAGATCATCTATCTGGCGTAACACGTCAAGATACCCGAGATCATCTATCTGGCGTGACATGTCAAGACACATGTGATCATCTATCGAACTTGACACGTCAAGACACACGTGATCATCTATCGAACTTGACACGTCAAGACACACGTGATCATCTGTCGAACTTGACACATCAAGACACACGTGATCATCTATCGAACTTGACACGTCAAGACACATGTGATCATCTGTTGGGTCGGACACTTGTGATCACTCAATCTTTATCTGATCAAGCATAGTGTTTGGTACTTTAAGACACAATTGTGATCATCTATCGAACATGACAAGTCAAAACACAAGATTATTAATTTCCTATGACACATCTGATCATCCATCATGCGGCACTTGTCACATACATGAAAGTAGAAAACAATGATTTCTGAGATTGTACTTTGGTACCGATTGATCGTGACTAGAATACGTGACTGAAACACATAACTGTACAATACTTTGTTCTGTAGAAAATAATGCAGTCCGTTTTACTGTTACCATCACACCTATCAGATCGGGTCATGTCGACACTTGTAAAATCAATGCACGCCGATCTTTTTAACGATTTTCGCGCCGTGCTCGCTGAAGCACATCTCGCGTCAGTATGCGAGATTTGAATCGCTCGTGTGAGGATACGTGTAGATTGTACCTTGTGGCCAAATAATCAATTTTGCAAAATCATAAAACAGTAATGCTGTCATGTTCTAAGATTGAGGTGGAAGGAAAGAGGCATTAACTGGTGAGGGAGAGTTTACAGACTGCTTCCGATCGATAGGAAACACGAGTCAGATAGACACTTTTCATCAGAATCGGCATCGATCCTATCGTGATTGAGAAAACTTTAAATGGGGAAGTCTTTCTGATAAAACAGTAAATATTGGGTGTACCTACATCTATAACACCGGTAAATAATTGATATTCATGATCAGTCACCGCCAAACAATGAATATTCTAAGGGAGTACTTGGTGCCGCTAACACTTGCAATTGGTTTGTCATGTACTTGAGTTGTACCTTGAAATGGTACAAGATAAAGGAGATGAAGACATTGTACCCAAAACTATGTATTCAGTAAATGGGATATTTCCACGAGTATCTTCTATAAAACCTGAATAAAATCTTATCTGAAACTATACTGGCGTTTTAATACAGATCCCTTATCACTTGACGTGGTAACATTTAGTAAACAAAATTCATTGTTTGACTGCCACAATGAAAAAGTGTGTTTTCAACGAAAGGGAACAATTTATGAAAACCATTAAGAGATAAAATTGTGCAGTACATGCATCAACATTTATTACACTAGATACCATATTTCCAAGCTCCGTAGGTTCACAGAGAAGTATGAAAAAACTGATGTTCAATGCTATTAAAGAAAACTTATTTACCCTTTAAAATACCACTTGGTCGATACTAATAGATGCTCTGACCAACTAAACTTAAATACGTACAACAGCTTACAAACCATACCAATAAAAAAAGTGATATCAAAACCACAGTATCATTGCATACCCACGAATATCCTGCGTTATACAGTATCATTGCATACCCAAAAGGTTAATGAAGAAGGTGACAGCAGGGAGTTGTACAAATCGTGTAGAAATAATCAATGGAAAAATTAGAAGGAAAATAAATGCGGAGGTTAAAGGCAATAATTGTAAACATGGAAACAGAATCAAATTGAAAGAATCTTGTATATCACAAGAACATGATCATCTATGTTTAGAAAAAGATAAGGAACAAGTTGTTTTCTATCTAAAACAGTGACTATCACGTGACGTCATCATATTAACGTCTGTGGACGTGATTGGTCGATCTTTTCCTCAGGTTTGTTACAGTGTACATCTTTACATTGCTCTCAAAATCGCAAATTGTATCATACACGAAATGGCTATTTGATATTATCAGTGATCTTAAAATAAATGTCTTCTTGCACACAGCAAATCTGTGTACTAATTAACATCCGGGTCTAAATGGTCACGCATGACTGATGATACCGATACGTATCGGCAAAGCTCGTGCATGATGCGTTAACATCTATAACTTCGATGGAATTACGGTAAAGAGAACGTCATCAATCTAGATTTGCCTCCGCGATTTTTATTGATCTGCTTCACAAATCTTGCTAAATAGTTTGTCTCTGTGAGTTGTTAAACACTTCCAATTTTTTACTTAGACCCGGCAGGTCTCGTGATGTCTCATGACAGCATCTAATTTGTCTCGCGCGAGAACTGCACCTGGCATGGCATGTATCACTCCTTAAGTAGACGTTACAGGGACAGGTCAAGCCTGGTTAGGCCACAGGTCACCCTTGTAGACGCGGAGCACATGTGTATCTATTATTGCTGCTAACGATCCAAGGTTTGACCAATGCTCACCTGAAATATCATTCAAACATTAGTTAGCTACAGAGGTCCTCTGTCAAGGTTTTAACTATTTTTTAGGTTTAATACCTACTGAAATTGACAAGCTGTGCTTTAGATAAATACTTTTATTGTTAATCTTTGACATGTGAGGTATTCGTTACTTGTTCGAACATAGATTTTACAAAGGCGAAGAGTTGTTGAAGATGTAAGGCATCAGAGATGTATATAAATAGTGCGTTTATATTGAGGTTAAAGAAAACTCTGGTCACGAATTGTCGAGAAGTGTATCAGCGATGTCCCGAGGGTTCTCGAAAATTAATGTCTTCATGCTTTTACTTCAATGTTCATCCATGTACAAGTGTTTTGTACGTGTTTTAAAGATCAACTGGGTCTTTCTCTCCAAATTTGATTCGAGCAAAGGAAAGAAAAACATATTCATAGTTGTATTATTCAACATGTGGCAACCAAATATCAGAATATTAAAACACTTTGAACAATTTTAAAGTATAATGCTGATTAAAAACTGGACGAGCTTATGTAATGGTTCACTGAAAAGCTAAAGCTCTGAATACGATTGGTTTACAGATGGTTATTCTCTGATTGGCTGGGCGCCTCTTGTTAACCGATTGGCTGAAAGCAACCATTTTTTTCTGATTGGCTGAAAGCATTTTGTCCACTTCTCCGATTGGCGTTCATAGTTTGTTCTCTGATTGGTCGTGTGTTCGTTTTCTATCCACGAGTTCGCTCTCGTTGGTTTATTAGATTTCCTTTAATGTTAGCTAATAATTTAATTGGTTATAAAGATATATTTTTAATTGGTTGGATAAGATTATTCGAATTTCGATAACATGATTTCCTTTCCTTGGGATTCGTTAAGACCTACGGTGACCTATATATATTTGTCGACCTTGTGACATTTCAGAGAGTCATACGTTATTTACTGTGGAAGTGATAAACGAGGCATGAGACTTAATTCGGTGTACATTGTGATGTTACGTAAAGCTGATTAGGTTAGGGCTGAATCCTCACGGACCCACGTTAATTCTGATGGAGGAGAGTTTTATTGACGAGCATTTCCTCCCCTATAGAGACTTAATTGTTGATGAAGAGTTAATAAGTAATTCATGGGAGAAGATTTATTGGACTAAGATTCAATTTAAGAAAGGTGTATTTTTTTTCGTATTACCCCCTGCAGACTTTCCTTTCTCACAGGTTATTGCACATATATGAACGAATTGTTGGTTTTTAGAATAAAATTTGTCGAGATAATAGATTGCATTAAAACTATGGTTATGAAGCCATCGAAAATGTAATCGTGTATACATATAGGATAACATCAAAGGCTATATGTAAGTAGCTAACGGGAATAATTCATATCCTCCGTACATAATGACTTTCCTCGTGTATTCCATAGACATCCACTGTAATGTATATTATCTAAGACAATGGCCCCTAAATACATGTATATTTATCGTTAATGATTCAATTATTTACCGTAAGAGTGATTTGTCCTCCTATTCTCGACACATATCGTCCATGTTTCATATCTACAGTAAGTGTGACTTGTCCTTCTATTCTCCGCAGACATATCGTCAATGATTCATATCTACCGTAAGTGTGACTTGTCCTCCTATTCTCCACAGACATATCGTCAGACATATCGTCAATGATTCATATCTACCGTAAGTGTGACTTGTCCTCCTATTCTCCACAGACATATCGTCAATGATTCATATCTACCGTAAGTGTGACTTGTCCTCCTATTCTCCACAGACATATCGTCAATGATTCATATCTACCGTAAGTGTGACTTGTCCTCCTATTCTCCACAGACATATCGTCAATGATTCATATCTACCGTAAGTGTGACTTGTCCTCCTATTCTCCACAGACATATCGTCAATGATTCATATCTACCGTAAGTGTGACTTGTCCTCCTATTCTCCACAGACATATCGTCAATGATTCATATCTACCGTAAGTGTGACTTGTCCTCCTATTCTCCACAGACATATCGTCAATGATTCCTATCTACCGTAAGTGTGACTTGTCCTCCTATTCTCCACAGACATATCGTCAATGATTCATATCTACCGTAAGTGTGACTTGTCCTCCTATTCTCCACAGACATATCGTCAATGATTCATATCTACCGTAAGTGTGACTTGTCCTCCTATTCTCCACAGACATATCGTCAATGATTCATATCTACCGTAAGTGTGACTTGTCCTCCTATTCTCACAGACATATCGTCAATGTTCATATCTACCGTAAGTGTGACTTGTCCTCCTATTCTCCACAGACATATCGTCAATGATTCATATCTACCGTAAGTGTGACTTGTCCTCCTATTCTCCACAGACATATCGTCAATGATTCATATCTACCGTAAGTGTGACTTGTCCTCCTATTCTCCACAGACATATCGTCAATGTTTCATATCTACCGTAAGTGTGACTTGTCCTCCTGACTTGTCCTCCTATTCTCCACAGACATATCGTCAATGATTCATATCTACCGTAAGTGTGACTTGTCCTCCTATTCTCCACAGACATATCGTCAATGATTCATATCTACCGTAAGTGTGACTTGTCCTCCTATTCTCCACAGACATATCGTCAATGATTCATATCTACCGTAAGTGTGACTTGTCCTCCTATTCTCCACAGACATATCGTCAATGTTTCATATCTACCGTAAGTGTGACTTGTCCTCCTATTCTCTACAGACATATCGTCAATGTTTCATATCTACCGTAAGTGTGACTTGTCCTCCTATTCTCCACAGACATATCGTCAATGATTCATATCTACCGTAAGTGTGACTTGTCCTCCTATTCTCCACAGACATATCGTCAATGATTCATATCTACCGTAAGTGTGACTTGTCCTCCTATTCTCCACAGACATATCGTCAATGATTCATATCTACCGTAAGTGTGACTTGTCCTCCTATTCTCCACAGACATATCGTCAATGATTCATATCTACCGTAAGTGTGACTTGTCCTCCTATTCTCCACAGACATATCGTCAATGATTCATATCTACCGTAAGTGTGACTTGTCCTCCTATTCTCCACAGACATATCGTCAATGATTCATATCTACCGTAAGTGTGACTTGTCCTCCTATTCTCTACAGACATATCGTCAATGATTCATATCTACCGTAAGTGTGACTTGTCCTCCTATTCTCCACAGACATATCGTCAATGATTCATATCTACCGTAAGTGTGACTTGTCCTCCTATTCTCCACAGACATATCGTCAATGTTTCATATCTACCGTAAGTGTGACTTGTCCTCCTATTCTCCACAGACATATCGTCAATGATTCATATCTACCGTAAGTGTGACTTGTCCTCCTATTCTCCACAGACATATCGTCAATGATTCATATCTACCGTTAGTGTGACTTGTCCTCCTGACTTGTCCTCCTATTCTCCACAGACATATCGTCAATGATTCATATCTACCGTAAGTGTAACTTGTCCTCCTATTCTCTACAGACATATCGTCAATGATTCATATCTACCGTAAGTGTGACTTGTCCTCCTATTCTCCACAGACATATCGTCAATGATTCATATCTACCGTAAGTGTGACTTGTCCTCCTATTCTCCACAGACATATCGTCAATGATTCATATCTACCGTAAGTGTGACTTGTCCTCCTATTCTCTACAGACATATCGTCAATGATTCATATCTACCGTAAGTGTAACTTGTCCTCCTATTCTCACAGACATATCGTCAATGATTCATATCTACCGTAAGTGTGACTTGTCCTCCTATTCTCACAGACATATCGTCAATGATTCATATCTACCGTAAGTGTGACTTGTCCTCCTATTCTCCACAGACATATCGTCAATGATTCATATCTACCGTAAGTGTGACTTGTCCTCCTATTCTCGAATCGTTTTTCCTATTCTCACAGACATATCGTCAATGATTCATATCTACCGTAAGTGTGACTTGTCCTCCTATTCTCTACAGACATATCGTCAATGATTCATATCTACCGTAAGTGTGACTTGTCCTCCTATTCTCCACAGACATATCGTCAATGTTCATATCTACCGTAAGTGTGACTTGTCCTCCTATTCTCCACAGACATATCGTCAATGTTCATATCTACCGTAAGTGTGACTTGTCCTCCTATTCTCCACAGACATATCGTCAATGATTCATATCTACCGTAAGTGTGACTTGTCCTCCTATTCTCCACAGACATATCGTCAATGATTCATATCTACCGTAAGTGTGACTTGTCCTCCTATTCTCCACAGACATATCGTCAATGATTCATATCTACCGTAAGTGTGACTTGTCCTCCTATTCTCTACAGACATATCGTCAATGATTCATATCTACCGTAAGTGTGACTTGTCCTCCTATTCTCCACAGACATATCGTCAATGATTCATATCTACCGTAAGTGTGACTTGTCCTCCTATTCTCTCACAGACATATCGTCAATGATTCATATCTACCGTAAGTGTGACTTGTCCTCCTATTCTCCACAGACATATCGTCAATGATTCATATCTACCGTAAGTGTGACTTGTCCTCCTATTCTCCACAGACATATCGTCAATGATTCATATCTACCGTAAGTGTGACTTGTCCTCCTATTCTCACAGACATATCGTCAATGATTCATATCTACCGTAAGTGTGACTTGTCCTCCTATTCTCCACAGACATATCGTCAATGTTTCATATCTACCGTAAGTGTGACTTGTCCTCCTATTCTCCACAGACATATCGTCAATGATTCATATCTACCGTAAGTGTGACTTGTCCTCCTATTCTCCACAGACATATCGTCAATGATTCATATCTACCGTAAGTGTGACTTGTCCTCCTATTCTCCACAGACATATCGTCAATGATTCATATCTACCGTAAGTGTGACTTGTCCTCCTATTCTCTACAGACATATCGTCAATGATTCATATCTACCGTAAGTGTGACTTGTCCTCCTATTCTCCACAGACATATCGTCAATGATTCATATCTACCGTAAGTGTGACTTGTCCTCCTGACTTGTCCTCCTATTCTCCACAGACATATCGTCAATGATTCATATCTACCGTAAGTGTGACTTGTCCTCCTATTCTCCACAGACATATCGTCAATGATTCATATCTACCGTAAGTGTGACTTGTCCTCCTATTCTCCACAGACATATCGTCAATGATTCATATCTACCGTAAGTGTGACTTGTCCTCCTGACTTGTCCTCCTATTCTCCACAGACATATCGTCAATGTTTCATATCTACCGTAAGTGTGACTTGTCCTCCTATTCTCCACAGACATATCGTCAATGATTCATATCTACCGTAAGTGTGACTTGTCCTCCTGACTTGTCCTCCTATTCTCCACAGACATATCGTCAAGGTTTCATATCTACCGTAAGTGTGACTTGTCCTCCTATTCTCCACAGACATATCGTCAATGATTCATATCTACCGTAAGTGTGACTTGTCCTCCATACTTGTCCTACAGACATATCGTCAATGATTCATATCTACCGTAAGTGTGACTTGTCCTCCTATTCTCCACAGACATATCGTCAATGATTCATATCTACCGTAAGTGTGACTTGTCCTCCTATTCTCCACAGACATATCGTCAATGATTCATATCTACCGTAAGTGTGACTTGTCCTCCTGACTTGTCCTCCTATTCTCCTCAGACATATCGTCAATGATTCATATCTACCGTAAGTGTGACTTGTCCTCCTATTCTCCACAGACATATCGTCAATGATTCATATCTACCGTAAGTGTAACTTGTCCTCCTATTCTCCACAGACATATCGTCAAGTTTTTCATATCTACCGTAAGTGTGACTTGTCCTCCTATTCTCCACAGACATATCGTCAATGATTCATATCTACCGTAAGTGTGACTTGTCCTCCTATTCTCCACAGACATATCGTCAATGTTTCATATCTACCGTAAGTGTGACTTGTCCTCCTATTCTCCACAGACATATCGTCAATGTTTCATATCTACCGTAAGTGTGACTTGTCCTCCTATTCTCCACAGACATATCGTCAATGATTCATATCTACCGTAAGTGTGACTTGTCCTCCTATTCTCCACAGACATATCGTCAATGTTTCATATCTACCGTTAGTGTGACTTGTCCTCCTGACTTGTCCTCCTTTTCTCCACAGACATATCGTCAATGATTCATATCTACCGTAAGTGTGACTTGTCCTCCTATTCTCCACAGACATATCGTCAATGATTCATATCTACCGTAAGTGTGACTTGTCCTCCTATTCTCCACAGACATATCGTCAATGATTCATATCTACCGTAAGTGTGACTTGTCCTCCTATTCTCCACAGACATATCGTCAATGATTCATATCTACCGTAAGTGTGACTTGTCCTCCTATTCTCCACAGACATATCGTCAATGTTTCATATCTACCGTAAGTGTGACTTGTCCTCCTATTCTCCACAGACATATCGTCAATGATTCATATCTACCGTAAGTGTGACTTGTCCTCCTATTCTCCACAGACATATCGTCAATGTTTCATATCTACCGTAAGTGTGACTTGTCCTCCTATTCTCCACAGACATATCGTCAATGATTCATATCTACCGTAAGTGTGACTTGTCCTCCTATTCTCCACAGACATATCGTCAATGATTCATATCTACCGTAAGTGTGACTTGTCCTCCTATTCTCCACAGACATATCGTCAATGATTCATATCTACCGTAAGTGTGACTTGTCCTCCTCCTATTCTCCACAGACATATCGTCAATGATTCATATCTACCGTAAGTGTGACTTGTCCTCCTATTCTCCACAGACATATCGTCAATGATTCATATCTACCGTAAGTGTGACTTGTCCTCCTATTCTCCACAGACATATCGTCAATGATTCATATCTACCGTAAGTGTGACTTGTCCCTACCACGACATATCGTCAAGTTCTATCTACCGTAAGTGTGACTTGTCCTCCTATCTCCACAGACATATCGTCAATGATTCATATCTACCGTAAGTGTGACTTGTCCTCCTATTCTCCACAGACATATCGTCAATGATTCATATCTACCGTAAGTGTGACTTGTCCTCCTATTCTCCACAGACATATCGTCAATGATTCATATCTACCGTAAGTGTGACTTGTCCTCCTATTCTCCACAGACATATCGTCAATGATTCATATCTACCGTAAGTGTGACTTGTCCTCCTATTCTCCACAGACATATCGTCAATGATTCATATCTACCGTAAGTGTGACTTGTCCTCCTATTCTCCACAGACATATCGTCAATGATTCATATCTACCGTAAGTGTGACTTGTCCTCCTATTCTCCACAGACATATCGTCAATGATTCATATCTACCGTAAGTGTGACTTGTCCTCCTATTCTCCACAGACATATCGTCAATGATTCATATCTACCGTAAGTGTGACTTGTCCTCCTATTCTCCACAGACATATCGTCAATGATTCATATCTACCGTAAGTGTGACTTGTCCTCCTATTCTCCACAGACATATCGTCAATGATTCCTATCTACCGTAAGTGTGACTTGTCCTCCTATTCTCCACAGACATATCGTCAATGATTCATATCTACCGTAAGTGTGACTTGTCCTCCTATTCTCCACAGACATATCGTCAATGATTCATATCTACCGTAAGTGTGACTTGTCCTCCTATTCTCCACAGACATATCGTCAATGATTCATATCTACCGTAAGTGTGACTTGTCCTCCTATTCTCCACAGACATATCGTCAATGATTCATATCTACCGTAAGTGTGACTTGTCCTCCTATTCTCCACAGACATATCGTCAATGATTCATATCTACCGTAAGTGTGACTTGTCCTCCTATTCTCCACAGACATATCGTCAATGATTCATATCTACCGTAAGTGTGACTTGTCCTCCTATTCTCCACAGACATATCGTCAATGATTCATATCTACCGTAAGTGTGACTTGTCCTCCTATTCTCCACAGACATATCGTCAATGATTCATATCTACCGTAAGTGTGACTTGTCCTCCTGACTTGTCCTCCACACAGACATATCGTCAATGTTTCATATCTACCGTAAGTGTGACTTGTCCTCCTATTCTCCACAGACATATCGTCAATGATTCATATCTACCGTAAGTGTGACTTGTCCTCCTATTCTCCACAGACATATCGTCAATGATTCATATCTACCGTAAGTGTGACTTGTCCTCCTATTCTCCACAGACATATCGTCAATGATTCATATCTACCGTAAGTGTGACTTGTCCTCCTATTCTCTACAGACATATCGTCAATGATTCATATCATATCTACCGTAAGTGTGACTTGTCCTCCTATTCTCCACAGACATATCGTCAATGATTCATATCTACCGTAAGTGTGACTTGTCCTCCTATTCTCCACAGACATATCGTCAATGATTCATATCTACCGTAAGTGTGACTTGTCCTCCTATTCTCCACAGACATATCGTCAATGATTTCATATCTACCGTAAGTGTGACTTGTCCTCCTATTCTCTACAGACATATCGTCAATGATTCATATCTACCGTAAGTGTGACTTGTCCTCCTATTCTCTACAGACATATCGTCAATGATTCATATCTACCGTAAGTGTGACTTGTCCTCCTATTCTCCACAGACATATCGTCAATGATTCATATCTACCGTAAGTGTGACTTGTCCTCCTATTCTCCACAGACATATCGTCAATGATTCATATCTACCGTAAGTGTGACTTGTCCTCCTATTCTCTACAGACATATCGTCAAGGTTTCATATCTACCGTAAGTGTGACTTGTCCTCCTATTCTCCACAGACATATCGTCAATGTTTCATATCTACCGTGACTTGTCCTCCTATTCTCCACAGACATATCGTCAATGATTCATATCTACCGTAAGTGTGACTTGTCCTCCTATTCTCCACAGACATATCGTCAATGATTCATATCTACCGTAAGTGTGACTTGTCCTCCTATTCTCCACAGACATATCGTCAATGATTCATATCTACCGTAAGTGTGACTTGTCCTCCTATTCTCACAGACTATCGTCATTCTATCTACAGACTTGTCCTCTATACTATCGTCAATGATTCATATCTACCGTAAGTGTGACTTGTCCTCCTATTCTCCACAGACATATCGTCAATGTTTCATATCTACCGTTAGTGTGACTTGTCCTCCTATTCCCTTTAGACATATCGTCAATGATTCATATCTACCGTAAGTGTGACTTGTCCTCCTATTCTCCACAGACATATCGTCAATGATTCATATCTACCGTAAGTGTGACTTGTCCTCCTATTCTCCACAGACATATCGTCAATGATTCATATCTACCGTAAGTGTGACTTGTCCTCCTATTCTCCACAGACATATCGTCAATGATTCATATCTACCGTAAGTGTGACTTGTCCTCCTATTCTCCACAGACATATCGTCAATGATTCATATCTACCGTAAGTGTGACTTGTCCTCCTATTCTCCACAGACATATCGTCAATGATTCATATCTACCGTAAGTGTGACTTGTCCTCCTCCTATTCTCCACAGACATATCGTCAATGATTCATATCTACCGTAAGTGTGACTTGTCCTCCTATTCTCCACAGACATATCGTCAATGATTCATATCTACCGTAAGACTGTGACTTGTCCTCCTATTCTCCACAGACATATCGTCAATGATTCATATCTACCGTAAGTGTGACTTGTCCTCCTATTCTCCACAGACATATCGTCAATGATTCATATCTACCGTAAGTGTGACTTGTCCTCCTATTCTCCACAGACATATCGTCAATGATTCATATCTACCGTAAGTGTGACTTGTCCTCCTATTCTCCACAGACATATCGTCAATGATTCATATCTACCGTAAGTGTGACTTGTCCTCCTATTCTCCACAGACATATCGTCAATGATTCATATCTACCGTAAGTGTGACTTGTCCTCCTATTCTCCACAGACATATCGTCAATGATTCATATCTACCTACCGTAAGTGTGACTTGTCCTCCTATTCTCCACAGACATATCGTCAATGATTCATATCTACCGTAAGTGTGACTTGTCCTCCTATTCTCCACAGACATATCGTCAATGTATTCATATCTACCGTAAGTGTGTGACTTGTCCTCCTATTCTCCACAGACATATCGTCAATGATTTCATATCTACCGTAAGTGTGACTTGTCCTCCTATTCTCCACAGACATATCGTCAATGATTCTTATCTACCGTAAGTGTGACTTGTCCTCCTATTCTCCACAGACATATCGTCAATGATTCATATCTACCGTAAGTGTGACTTGTCCTCCTATTCTCCACAGACATATCGTCAATGATTCATATCTACCGTAAGTGTGACTTGTCCTTCTATTCTCCGCAGACATATCGTCAATGATTCATATCTACCGTAAGTGTGACTTGTCCTCCTATTCTCCACAGACATATCGTCAATGATTCATATCTACCGTAAGTGTGACTTGTCCTCCTATTCTCCACAGACATATCGTCAATGATTCATATCTACCGTAAGTGTGACTTGTCCTCCTATTCTCCACAGACATATCGTCAATGATTCATATCTACCGTAAGTGTGACTTGTCCTCCTATTCTCTACAGACATATCGTCAATGATTCATATCTACCGTAAGTGTGACTTGTCCTCCTATTCTCCACAGACATATCGTCAATGATTCATATCTACCGTAAGTGTGACTTGTCCTCCTATTCTCCACAGACATATCGTCAATGATTCATATCTACCGTAAGTGTGACTTGTCCTCCTATTCTCCACAGACATATCGTCAATGATTCATATCTACCGTAAGTGTGACTTGTCCTCCTATTCTCCACAGACATATCGTCAATGATTCATATCTACCGTAAGTGTGACTTGTCCTCCTATTCTCCACAGACATATCGTCAATGATTCATATCTACCGTAAGTGTGACTTGTCCTCCTATTCTCCACAGACATATCGTCAATGATTCATATCTACCGTAAGTGTGACTTGTCCTCCTATTCTCCACAGACATATCGTCAATGATTCATATCTACCGTAAGTGTGACTTGTCCTCCTATTCTCCACAGACATATCGTCAATGATTCATATCTACCGTAAGTGTGACTTGTCCTCCTATTCTCCACAGACATATCGTCAATGATTCATATCTACCGTAAGTGTGACTTGTCCTCCTATTCTCCACAGACATATCGTCAATGATTCATATCTACCGTAAGTGTGACTTGTCCTCCTATTCTCCACAGACATATCGTCAATGATTCATATCTACCGTAAGTGTGACTTGTCCTCCTATTCTCCACAGACATATCGTCAATGATTCATATCTACCGTAAGTGTGACTTGTCCTCCTATTCTCCACAGACATATCGTCAATGATTCATATCTACCGTAAGTGTGACTTGTCCTCCTATTCTCCACAGACATATCGTCAATGATTCATATCTACCGTAAGTGTGACTTGTCCTCCTATTCTCCACAGACATATCGTCAATGATTCATATCTACCGTAAGTGTGACTTGTCCTCCTATTCTCACAGACATATCGTCAATGATTCATATCTACCGTAAGTGTGATTGTCCTCCTATTCTCCACTCACAGACATATCGTCAATGATTCATATCTACCGTAAGTGTGACTTGTCCTCCTGACTTGTCCTCCTATTCTCCACAGACATATCGTCAAGGTTTCATATCTACCGTAAGTGTGACTTGTCCTCCTATTCTCCACAGACATATCGTCAATGATTCATATCTACCGTAAGTGTGACTTGTCCTCCTATTCTCCACAGACATATCGTCAATGATTCATATCTACCGTAAGTGTGACTTGTCCTCCTATTCTCCACAGACATATCGTCAATGATTCATATCTACCGTAAGTGTGACTTGTCCTCCTATTCTCCACAGACATATCGTCAATGATTCATATCTACCGTAAGTGTGACTTGTCCTCCTATTCTCCACAGACATATCGTCAATGATTCATATCTACCGTAAGTGTGACTTGTCCTCCTATTCTCCACAGACATATCGTCAATGATTCATATCTACCGTAAGTGTGACTTGTCCTCCTATTCTCCACAGACATATCGTCAATGATTCATATCTACCGTAAGTGTGACTTGTCCTCCTATTCTCCACAGACATATCGTCAATGATTCATATCTACCGTAAGTGTGACTTGTCCTCCTATTCTCCACAGACATATCGTCAATGATTCATATCTACCGTAAGTGTGACTTGTCCTCCTATTCTCCACAGACATATCGTCAATGATTCATATCTACCGTAAGTGTGACTTGTCCTCCTATTCTCCACAGACATATCGTCAATGATTCATATCTACCCGTAAGTGTGACTTGTCCTCCTATTCTCCACAGACATATCGTCAATGTTTCATATCTACCGTAAGTGTGACTTGTCCTCCTATTCTCCACAGACATATCGTCAATGATTCATATCTACCGTAAGTGTGACTTGTCCTCCTATTCTCCACAGACATATCGTCAATGATTCCTATCTACCGTAAGTGTGACTTGTCCTCCTATTCTCCACAGACATATCGTCAATGATTCATATCTACCGTAAGTGTGACTTGTCCTCCTATTCTCCACAGACATATCGTCAATGATTCATATCTACCGTAAGTGTGACTTGTCCTCCTATTCTCCTATTCTCCACAGACATATCGTCAATGATTCCTATCTACCGTAAGTGTGACTTGTCCTCCTATTCTCCACAGACATATCGTCAATGATTCATATCTACCGTAAGTGTGACTTGTCCTCCTATTCTCCACAGACATATCGTCAATGATTCATATCTACCGTAAGTGTAACTTGTCCTCCTATTCTCCACAGACATATCGTCAATGATTCATATCTACCGTAGTGTGACTTGTCTCCTATTCTCCACAGACATATCGTCAATGATTCATATCTACCGTAAGTGTGACTTGTCCTCCTATTCTCTACAGACATATCGTCAATGATTCATATCTACCGTAAGTGTGACTTGTCCTCCTATTCTCCACAGACATATCGTCAATGTTTCATATCTACCGTAAGTGTGACTTGTCCTCCTATTCTCCACAGACATATCGTCAATGATTCATATCTACCGTAAGTGTGACTTGTCCTCCTATTCTCCACAGACATATCGTCAATGATTCATATCTACTGACTTGTCCTCCTATTCTCCACAGACATATCGTCAATGATTCATATCTACCGTAAGTGTGACTTGTCCTCCTATTCTCCACAGACATATCGTCAATGATTCATATCTACCGTAAGTGTGACTTGTCCTCCTATCCTTACAATACACATTCCGTCGAAGATTTTCTCAGCTTTGACAAATGATTCAAAGAAAGTATCAACCGTAAAACCATAAATCTGCAGCGAACAATTTTAAAATCAATTTAAATCAGATTAGACGGATCGCCTGCTATGTTCCATGTAAAGGTAGCCATGTAGCCGTTGATGTTACATAGAATTTAACTTCTATAGTGGATAAAGCCTAAAGGTCATTTTTATGTATCTCTTTTGATAATTGACACGTTGTTGATATCATACACGTGCGCCATATTAAAACTGAATTAGGATGAAAAAGGTTGTTTTCAACTCTATTGAGTTCTCTTTACTTCAAAGGTCGGTTCGTTTCATTCTAGTTCGGACACGCCGCCAGGTATTTTATTGTGAATTTTATTGTAAGTTCATTACAATGTTATTGATTGAAATTTACTATTTGCATTTACAACAATTCGCTAGATAGTTAAGATGTCCGTCTTTGGTGAAAGTGGTAAATACTAGCAACTCGCATTTCTCAACTCGCAATCTCCAACCCGCAACTCGATACTAGAAGAAACTGAAGAAACCCTAAAAAATACATAGCTTACGTCATTGGAGAAACACAGATAATTAGCTATAGGATGCATATCATTTTTTGTTTATTTCAGCTGTTTCAGTGTATAGCTGGATTAGAATCTAAGGTCTTCTGTTAACTGTGTAAAGATCGTCGTGACGAAAACTGTGCCACCTTCAATATATGAGACTTCAAAAGATGATTGAAAGGTAGATAGGTACAGTTCTTTTATACATAGTGAAAAAAAAAATATATCATTCCATATACATGTAACTACGAATTTTCACTATTGTGAGTCTGTAATTCATTTTAAACCTTGCGCCATCGTCATTACGAACTCATGGTTAACGTACTGTTTTCATAGGGTTTAATTTCTCGGAAAAACATATATTTAGAGATGTTTATTGTTTAGGTTCTATTTGAATTATTAATGATGATGAAATTCCAGAATTTCGGATGTATTTCAACTCAATTTAAAACTTTTTATTTTATTTTTGTAATTAAAGCATGTAAACATTTGTAATCGGAGACAGATTTTTTTCTACATGTATTTTATTTACTGGTGTTGCATATATCATAAATACGTACATAGCTGCCAGCGAATGTCAGGGAGCTGGAGATCGTTTCTACGTACACAGCTGCCAGCGAATGTCAGGGAGCTGGAGATCGTTTCTACGTACATGGCTGCCAGCGAATGTCAGTGAGCTAGCGATCATTTCTACGTATATGGCTGCCAGCGAATGTCAGTGAGCTAGAGATCATTTCTACGTACATGGCTGCCAGCGAATGTCAGGGAGCTGGAGATCATTTCTCGAGTTGCCTCCCTTAAAATGTGATATAATCTCATACAGCTACAAACATATGGCAGAGGCAAGTTTCGATATTGAAGCCCTGTGGGAGAGAAATTTTGAAACCCTTGCGAGAGGATGTTTCAATACTGAAGCCCAGGATTGGGGATATATGAGAACGTCTCAATATTGAAGGCCGTGGGAGAGAACAGCTCAATCTTGAAGTCTTGTGGGAGAGAATTCTCAATCAATATTGAAACCCACGGCAGAGACTGTCTCAATATTGAAGCATATGGGAGAAAAAGTCTCAATATTGAAGCCTGTGGGAGACACTGTCTCAATGTTAAAGCATATGGGAAAGAAAGACTGTCTCATTGTTGAAGCCTATGAGAGAGAATGACTTAATATTGCAGTCTTTGGGAGACACTGTCTCAATATTGAATCCTGTGGGAGAGAAAGTCTCAATATTGAACTCTGTGGAAGAGACTGTCTCAATATTGAAGCCTTTGGGAGAGTTTGTTCAAATATTTAAGCACGTGTGAGAGAATTGCTCAATGTTGAAGCCTACGGGAGATAATGGCTCAATATTGAAGCCTGTTGGAGACACTGTCTCAATGTTAAAGCATATGAGAAAGGCTGTCTCATTGTTGAAGCCTACGGGAGAGAATGACTCAATATTGCATTCTTTGGGAGAGACTGTCTCAATATCGAAGCCTTTGGGAGAGACTGTCTGAATGTTGAAGCCTATGAGAGAGACTTTCTTATTGTTGAGGCCTACGGGAGAGACTAGCTCAATGTTGAAGCCTGTGGGAGAGAAAGTCTCAATTTTGAAGCCTGTGAGAGAGAATGTCTCAATATTGAACTCTGTGGAAGTGACTGTCTCTATATTGAAGCCTTTGGGAGAGATTGTCCAAATATTGAACCTTGTGGGAAAGAACTGCTCAATGTTGTAGCATACGGGAGGGAATGGCTCAATATTGAATCCTGTGGGAAACACTGTCTCAATGTTGAAACAAATGGGAAAGACTGTCTTATGGATGAAGCCTACGGGAGAGATTGACTCAATATTGTAGTCTTTGGGAGAGACTGTCTCAATGTTGAAGCCTATGGGAGAGAGTGGCTCAATACAATATTGAAGCCTGTGGGAGAGACTGTCTCAATGTTGAAG
Organism: Argopecten irradians; assembly: GCF_041381155.1. Lineage (NCBI taxonomy): Eukaryota > Metazoa > Mollusca > Bivalvia > Pectinida > Pectinidae > Argopecten > Argopecten irradians. Next base: position 418,673 of record NC_091134.1, on the reverse strand, counting down.
CCTGTGGGAGGGAATAGCTCAATATTGAAGCCTGTGGGAGAGAAAGTCTCAATGTTGAAACATATGGGAAAGACTGTCTTATGGATGAAGCCTACGGGAGAGATTGACTCAATATCATAGTCTTTGGGAGAGACTGTCTCAATATTGAAGCTTGTGGGAGAGACTGTCTCAATGTTGAAGCCTATGAGAGAGACTTTCTTATTGTTGAGGCCTACGAGAGAGACTAGCTCAATGTTGAAGCCTGTGGGAGAGAAAGTCTCAATGTTGAAGCCTGTGAGAGAGAATGTCTCAATATTGAACTCTGTGGAAGAGACTCTCTCAATATTGAAGCCTTTGGGAGAGATTGTCCTAATATTGAAGCATGTGGGAGAGAAAAGCTCAATACAATAGCCTGTGGGAGACACTGTCTCAATGTTGAAGCATATGGGAAAGACTGTTTTATGGTTGAAGCCTACGGGAGAGATTGACTAAATATTGTAGTCTTTGGGAGACACTGTCTCAATATTGAAGCCTATGAGAGACACTGTCTCAATGATGAAGCCTATTTTGGAGAGACTTACTTATTGTTCTATCGGGAGAGATTGGCTCGTTATTGAAGTCGTTTGGAGTGACTTGCTCAATGTTGAAGCCTGTGAGAGATACTGTCTCAATATTGAAGCCTATGGGAGAGATTGTCCAAATATTGAAGCCTGTGGGAGAGACTGTCTCAATGTTGAAGCCTATGGGAGAGAGTGGCTCAATACAATATTGAAGCCTGTGGGAGAGACTGTCTCAATGTTGAAGCCTGTGGGAGGGAATAGCTCAATATTGAAGCCTGTGGGAGAGATTGTCCAAATATTGAAGCATAGGAGAGACTGTCTCAATGTTGAAGCCGGTGGTAGAGACTTTCTTATTGTGAAGCCTGTGGGAGAGACTGGGTCAATGTTGAAGCCTGTAGGAGAGACTGACTCAATTTCGAATCTCCATGAGAGAGAATGTCTCATTGTTGAAATCCTTTGGGAGAGAATGTCTCGTGCAATATTGAAGACACTTACGTATTGATGAATTGAAAGGTTTGTCAAGTACCTGCGTTAAAAGTGTACAACTTATATTAGGTTACAATGGTAAATTAGAAATGCACCTCAATCCTGGAAAAACTAATTAGATAATTCTGTGCTATAATTGGTGGAAATAAAATAGAAGAGTTATGGTAACTATATGTGAGGCTAACACAGAATCCTATCGCTCGCTAACGCTGGCACAATCAGCACACAATCCTATCGCTCGCTATTACCAGTTTATTAGATTAACAGAAATGATGACGAGAATTCACGTTCATGACATTTAAAAGCCGTCACTATAAATAGACTACACGATCCTTACACCAGCTATAAAACCAAGAGAAAATCGGTCACATGACTGGAGTATTTCCGGTTCAGGTACGCTTCCAAATAATGGTCAAAGATATCTGAAATAAAAACAGAACTTTTGAAGAGTCATGTGTTTAATAAAGCGATACATGGATATTTCGAGAAGATGTTTGCTTGAGAAGACAGTATTGATAAAAGTAAGCCCCATTTAATATGTTAAAACCAGAATATAAGAACACAACAAAGTGAAGATACATTCATTAGGAATACCGATGTTTTGTTTGTAAAACACAATAGGACTGTTAAGTATTTGGAGAGATTAAGTATTTAGGAGCACGTGGTTGGCCTATCGGTGTACTATATGGAGGCGTTTTTGGTTGACCCCCATTGAGTTGGTGCTGTATTTATTTAGTTAAACTGGGCTATTAAAATGTACCTTGATTTCAGAGTTAAGAAGTCTGGTTTTGTCAAGGTCAGTGTATGATAAAGCTGTTTTGTATGAAGGGTGTCAGGAGTGTAGACAAATACGTACTCAAACACGCTATTAGTTGAGATGTGAAAAATAGGTTCGAACGGAACGTTTTTTTGTGTTTTGTTTTTTTATGTTGGAGCAATTTGAAATTGATCCCAACGTTCAGCTGGCCCCATCCTCGATACTCCAGGGGTTCCGATCACTTACGATCTCTACACCCCTGGACTATCTCATCGTAAAACTGGAGGCAACAGAACAGAACAGGTAATTAAGTCCTTTGATGTACATCAAAAGAACCGTATAACGGTACACTGTGGTTGACTATGTGGCTTTGAAGTTGGGCGTCGCTCTCTCTGTAGTCTTCAAAGGAAATCTTTGCTGGTCTGTGATTGGTCAAATATTTTCAGCTGAGCTGCCTTCAATTTCACTATGAGATAGTCCAGGGGTGTAGAGATCGTAAGTGATCGGAACCCCTGGAGTATCGAGGATGAGCTGGCCCTAGCCTACACAGTCATTACTAGATATATAATTAACATAATCCGTAGCAAAACTGAATCGGGTCAATTGCGATTGAGCAATTGGTAGTTTAATTAATAAAGCAAGAGGTCTCAGATTCGAAATTCAATTGCAACAAAACAATAAAGTTATACTTAAACATGTATTTGGGTTTTTATACCAACTGCAGGGCGCGGGGGATAATGCCACGTTTTCCGGCTCCTTGTCTGCTCAAGGACGATCCCTTACGGGCAGACAACTCACAAATTTCAGGAAAAAATGATATGCAACCAGGGAACTATATAGGTTCGGTATGTACGTACATGTAATCTCCTTTGTATAACTCCTTGTTGGAGCTCGTGATCAGTAACATCATCGATAGTCGACTACTGTGGAACGTGCTCTCGTGCATGGGAACATCCAACATTCTATGTTTAGGATTTACAGAGTGAATATATTCCAATGGTGGATTGTGTAGTACCGTGTCCAGTATGACCAGGTAAGGTAAGCTGTGTATTGTTGTGTGTGTCCGTTGGTGGTACGGAGGCGGAGTTAGCTATCACTAGGTGATTATTTGTACATCACACGTGGGGATGTGTTTACTTCCTACACCATGTACATACTGTCTGATGGAACTACTAACACAGCAGGTCGTTAACTGATGAGCACCAGGAATAGGTCAAGGACATCATCTTTAAATTACAACCCCCCAGTATGCAATAATAGGATACCACAGCATAATGCTACATAGAAAATATTATATAAAGTGAGCTAGCTATGATATAATTCCTATCAGCTGAGGGCTATATTATCTAAAATATAGGTATATGGTGGGTGCAAGGACGAATGGTTTTGCCATATTAAGGTAAGGATACATACAAAATAAATTGCTTGATAAAACACTAAAGCAATCACAGAGAAAATTAATTTCAGACCCTTGTTATATCATTAGACTAGCTGTTCATTAATCAATGTCAAATCCCTGTGATCTTTCATTGACTGTTGAAGAAGATTTAATGTCAAGTCCCTGTGATATCCTATCATTGACTGTTGAAGGAGATTTAATGTCAAGTCCCTGTGATCTCCTATCATTGACTGTTGAAGGAGATTTAATTTTAAGTCTCTGTGATCTTCCATTGACTGTTGAAGGAAATTTTAATGTCAAGTCCCTGTGATCTCCTATCATTGACTGTTGAAGGAGATTTAATGTCAAGTCCATGTGAATTTCTTTTGACTGCTGAAGGAGATTTTAATGTCAAGTCCCTGTGTTCTTCCATTGACTGTTGAAGGATATGTAATATCAAGTCCCTGTGATCTCCTATCATTGACTGTTGAAGGATATGTAATATCAAGTCCCTGTGATCTTCTATCTTTGACTGTTGAAGGAGATTTAATGTCAAGTCCATGTGAATTTCTTTTGACTGCTGAAGGAAATTTTAATGTCAAGTCCCTGTGTTCTTCCATTGACTGTTGAAGGATATGTAATATCAAGTCCCTGTGATCTCCTATCATTGACTGTTGAAGGAGATTTAATATCAAGTCCCTGTGATCTCCTATCATTGACTGTTGAAGGAGATTTACTGTTAAGTCCCTGTGACCTCTTTCCATTGACTGTTGAATGAGATTTAATGTCATGTCCCGGTGATGTCCTTATTACTTTTTGTGGAAAATTTCTACCAAGTGCCTGTGATGCTCTAAAGTTGGTTCTTAGTGGAGAGATAATGTCAAGTCCCTGTAATGTATTATGATTAGTTATTGAAAGAACTACATGTGATGTCATTTAATGTCATTTAATTTGTTTGTTGATGGTGAATTAAAGTCAAGTCCCTGTGATGCTCTATAAATAACTGATGATAGAGGATTATTATCAAGTCCCTGTGTTGCTCTGTAATTGACTATAGATGGATGATTAATATCAAGTCCCTGTGATGCTCTGTAATTGACTATAGATAGATGATTAATATCAAGTCCCTGTGATTCTCTATGATTGACTATAGATGGATGATTATTGTCAAGTCCCTGTGACAATATACTTGACTACAGATGGATGATTAATATCAAGTCCCTGTGATGCTCTGTAATTGACTTTAGATTGATGATTATTGTCAAGTCCCTGTGACACTATAATTGACTACAGATGGATGATTAATATTAAGTCCCTGTGATACTCTATAATTGAGTATAGGTGGATGATTAATATCAAGTCCCTGTGATACTCTGTAATTGACTATAGATGGATGATTATTGTCAAGACCCTGTGATGCTCTGTTATTGACTATAGATGGATGATTATTGTCAAGTCCCTGTGATGCTCTATAATTGATGGTAGATGGATGATTAATATCAAGTCCCTCTGATGCTTTGTAATTGACCATAGATGGATGATTAATGTCAAGTCCCTGTGATGCTCTGTAATTGACTATAGATGGATGATTATTGTCAAGTCCCTGTGATGCTATTTAATTGACTATAGATGGATGATCAATATCAAATCCCTGTGATACTCTGTAATTGACTAAAGATGGATGATTATTGTCAAGTCCCTGTTATACTCTATAATTGAGTATAGGTGGATGATTAATGTCAAGTCCCTGTGACACTCTATAATTGACCATAGATGGATGATTAATGACAAGTCCCTGTGATGCTCTGTAATTGACTATAGATGGATGATTAATATCAAGTCCCTCTGATGCTCTGTAATTGACCATAGATGGATGATTAATGTCAAGTCCCTGTGATGCTCTGTAATTGACTATAGATGGATGATTAATATCAAGTCCCTGTGATGCTCTGTAATTGACCATAGATGGATGATTATTGTCAAGTCCCTGTGATGCTCTGTAATTGACTATAGATGGATGATTAATATCAAGTCCCTGTGATGCTCTGTAATTGACTAAAGATGGATGATTATTGTCAAGTCCCTGTGATGCTCTGTAATTGACTGTAGGTGAAGGAATAATGCCAAGTCCCTGTGATGCCCTTTTATTGACTCTTGGTGAAGGATTACCTATGGTGCAATATAATTGACTCTATGTAGAGGATTAAGGCCAAATCCCTGTGATGTCCTTTAAGTGGCTCATATTTAGTCTGCACCATCCTTGATTAAAAGGGAATTAATTTTGTGTAAACCAAGGATATGGATCCCCAGGGGCCAGATGAATGGGGCTGAAAAGAGGATAGTTAGCAAATCCTGATGTCTGCATAGCATAAACATGTATTTTAGACAGGTTGACAATTATTTCCATGATCGCTACAAGACCCCTGTATGTGCCTAGTGGTTTTTCTATATATTCCTAAACAGTTAATTAAAGGAGGAAAAGTTTGATATGTAGTAAAAGTTAAGACATTTTGCACAATCTTTGAAAGAATAGATATGTTTTAATTGATTTATTAATAAAATATAATGAACGTTTTTAAATGTATATCATCATCAATTAGTTTAAATTGCTGGGTGTCTATGAATATTCCAGATGACCGATACATGGCCTCTTATTTAAATTACTACTAGGCATAAAGAGTTTAATAGATTTTAACCAAATTTGGTCAGAAACATTCTTTGGAGTGGACACGAACAAATTGTGTTAAAAGTGTATAAACGGTCAATTTGATTAAAATCCTATCTTGGTTTTCACACCCGTCCAGAGAGAAGGGAACAGCATGAGAATCAAGAAATGATTTTAATCATATTGATAAATGGTGACCCTTGTGGCAGGAAGCAAGAGGCCTATAGGGGATGTATAGGCATGCAAGTCCATTTAAATTGTTATTCTTTGATAACGGGGACAAACGGTTTGTCAACGTGTGGTCTCTGCAAGTCCATTTGAATTATTGTTATTCTTTGATAACGGGGACAAACGGTTTGTCAACGTGTGGTCTCTGCAAGTCCATTTGAATTATTGTTATTCTTTGATAACAGGGACAAACGGTTTGTCAACGTGTGGTCTCAAACACAGGGACCTAGCATGAATTTTAACCAACAGTATTCATATTATAGTATCAAGAGTATGAACTTGACGGTAGAGAAAAACGCACCTACTTTTTTGAATCAGTGATTTTTTCAATAAATGGGCGCTATACACCAGTGACACCTATCTTACTTTAATGATCCAGAAATAATTAATCTTTCCATTGAGTGCTTGGTGAACAAAATTGGCTAAGTATTGGTCAGATGAATCGGGAAATTTACAAAAAATAGGCTAGGTAGACATTTTCCTGTCCGCTCTAAATGTGGTCTTGCCCATCTAATGGTTACCTCAATAACCGAGTCAAAATCACAAAATCTACGCTTGTGGTGGTAAACAGTACCCATAACTGTCAAAATCACAAAAATCTACGCTTGTGGTGGTAAACAATACCCATAATTGTCAAAATTACAAAATCTACGCTTGTGGTGGTAAACAGTACCCATAACTGTCAAAATTACAAAATCTACGCTTGTGGTGGTAAACAGTACCTACAACTGTCAAAATTACAAAATCTACGCTTGTGGTGGTAAACAGTACCCGTAACTGTCAAAATCACAAAATCTACACTTGTGGTGGTAAACAGTACCCATAACTGTCAAAATCACAAAATCTACGCTTGTGGTGGTAAACAGTACCCATAACTGTCAAAATCACAAAATCTACGCTTCTGGTGGTAAACAGTACCCATAACTGTCAAAATTACAAATCTACGCTTGTATTGGTAAACAATACCCATAACTCTGATCATCCACAAATCTCCTTTGGAAGTGTTATGCCCCGTGCCATGTTTATTTTTGCACTGTGATGTTTAAATCTTTAATTATATGTAAATACTTTTGGTAAAAAATTAAAAACATTGGTCTGAAATTAATCTGTTCCTTTTAGGAAAAACATAGAAAATTTGTTGAAATCCTTCTTTCCCTTTGAAATGCAGTGTTTTGCCATAATCAATTTTCAGGTGACTAATACAGGCCCACTAGACCTCTTGTTTTTATTTGTAACTGTATTACTGTAGATGTATCATATGTACCAATGTAGCCCTGTGGAAAAATTTACGTTACTGATGGACCCAATCAATATTTCATTATATCATGTGAACATTTTGTAGATGAGGAATTAGTCATCAATATTTACTTGAGCAATAAAATGGCTCATTAGAGTAGTATGGAGGAAATTGTGGGAGGACTTTCTACAGCTGAAATTAAGGCTGGATATTGCTTTGACACCTCTACAGAGTAGTGCATACCTCAAGTGAGAAATTCTGGACATTTTTAGCCAAGGCTGGTGAAAGCAATATGTCTTTAATCAGCTCCCAGGTTCTCACTTTCACCTCTGGCAGTGCCGAAGGCAAGATTCCCAGGAAAAACATGAAATTCGACCTATTTCAGTCAGTTCGAATTAACAGTGAGGGGGCAATCCCATCTACTTTTGCAGTGAAATAAGTAATGTTGAACCCAATAAATCAATGTGTAATCAGACATCACAATCATATTAGTTCTACAGAAAGTGCAGGTTACAAATTGTTTTCAAGTCGTTTTCAGTAGGAAACCTACTTGGAAAAAAAAAGTTTTTACTTTGTGCAGCAATGTAGATATTTAATTCTGTGCACTTTATACATTGTTGATTTAACTATTGCATTAGAAAGAAGACCACTGAAAATATCTATTCAGGTGGACAACAGAGACCCCTTGGGTCTTTTGTAATTAATGAAGTATTGCTGGTGAAATAGACACAGACCCTTTGGGCCTTTTGTAATTAATGAAGTATTGCTGGTGAAATAGACACAGACCCTTTGGGCCTTTTGTAATTAATGAAGCATTGCTGGTGAAATAGACACAGACCCTTTGGGCCTTTTGTAATAAATGAAGTATTGCTGGTGAAATAGACACAGACCCTTTGGGCCTTTTGTAATTAATGGGGTATTGCTGGTGAAATAGACACAGACTCCTTGGGCATTTTGTAATTAATGAAGTATTGCTGGTGAAATAGGCACAGACCCTTTGGGCCTTTTATAATAAATGAAGTACGCTGGTGAAATAGACACAGACCCTATGGGCCTTTTGTAATAAATGAAGTATTGCTGGTGAAATAGACACAGACCCCTTGGGCCTTTTGTAATAAATGAAGTACGCTGGTGAAATAGACATTAACCCTATGGGCCTTTTGTTATTAATGAAGTATTGCTGGTGAAATAGACACAGACCCTTTGGGCCTTTTGTAATTAATGAAGTATTGCTGGTGAAATAGACACAGACCCTTTGGGCCTTTTGTAATTAATGAAGTATTGCTGGTGAAATAGACGACAGACCCTTTGGGCCTTTTTGTAACTAATGAAGTATTGCTGGTGAAATAGACACAGACCCTTTGGGCCTTTTGTAATTAATGAAGTATTGCTGGTGAAATAGACGTTAACCCTATGGGCCTTTTGTAAAAAATGAAGTATTGCTGGTGAAATAGACACAGACCCTTTGGGCCTTTTGTAATAAATGAAGTATTGCTGGTGAAATAGACACAGACCCCTTGGGCCTTTTGTAATAAATGAAGTACGCTGGTGAAATAGACACAGACCCTATGGGCCTTTGTAATCAATGAAGTATTGCTGGTGAAATAGACACAGACCCTTTGGGCCTTTTGTAATTAATGAAGTATTGCTGGTGAAATAGACACAGACCCTTTGGGCCTTTTGTAATTAATGAAGTATTGCTGGTGAAATAGACACAGACCCTTTGGGCCTTTTGTAATTAATGAAGTATTGCTGGTGAAATAGACACAGACCCTTTGGGCCTTTTGTAACTAATGAAGTATTGCTGGTGAAATAGACACAGACCCTTTGGGCCTTTTGTAATTAATGAAGTATTGCTGGTGAAATAGACACAGACCCTTTGGGCCTTTTGTAATTAATGAAGTATTGCTGGTGAAATAGACACAGACCCTTTGGGCCTTTTGTAATTAATGAAGTATTGCTGGTGAAATAGACACAGACCCTTTGGGCCTTTTGTAATTAATGAAGTATTGCTGGTAAAAAAGACACAGACTCTTTTGTAATTAATGAAGTTACTTTTGTAATTAATGAAGTATTGCTGGTGAAATAGACACAGACCCTTTGGGCCTTTTGTATTTAATGAAGTATTGCTGGTGAAATAGACACAGACCCTTTGGGCCTTTTGTAATAAATGAAGTATTGCTGGTGAAATAGACATAAACCCTATGGGCCTTTGGAAATAATGAAGTATTTCTGGTGAAATAGACACAGACCCTTTGGGCCTTTTGTAATTAATGAAGTATTGCTGGTGAAATAGACACAGACCCTTTGGGCCTTTTGTAATTAATGAAGTATTGCTGGTGAAATAGACACAGACCCTCTGGGCCTTTTGTAATTAATGAAGTTACTTTTGTAATTAATGAAGTATTGCTGGTGAAATAGACACAGACCCTTTGGGCCTTTTGTAATTAATGAAGTATTGCTGGTGAAATAGACACAGACCCTTTGGGCCTTTTGTAATTAATGAAGTATTGCTGGTGAAATAGACACAGACCCTTGGGCCTTTTGTAATTAATGAAGTCGCTGGTGAAATAGACACAGACCCTTTGGGCCTTTTATAATTAATGAAGTATTGCTGGTGAAATAGACACAGACCCTTTGGGCCTTTTGTAATTAATGAAGTATTTTTAAAATGAGTATTGCTGGTGAAATAGACACAGACCCTCTGGGCCTTTTGTAATTAATGAAGTATTGTAATTAATGAAGTATTGCTGGTGAAATAGACACAGACCCTTTGGGCCTTTTGTAATTAATGAAGTATTGCTGGTGAAATAGACACAGACCCTTTGGGCCTTTTGTAATTAATGAAGTATTGCTGGTGAAATAGACACAGACCCTTTGGGCCTTTTGTAATTAATGAAGTATTGCTGGTGAAATAGACACAGACCCTTTGGGCCTTTTGTTATTAATGAAGTATTGCTGGTGAAATAGACACAGACCCTTTGGGCCTTTTGGTAATTAATGAAGTATTGCTGGTGAAATAGACACAGACCCTCTGGGCCTTTTGTTATTAATGAAGTATTGCTGGTGAAATAGACACAGACCCTTTGGGCCTTTTGTAATTAATGAAGTATTGCTGGTGAAATAGACACAGACCCTTTGGGCCTTTTGTAATTAATTAGGTATTGCTGGTGAAATAGACACAGACCCTTTGGGCCTTTTGTTATTAATGAAGTATTGCTGGTGAAATAGACACAGACCCTTTGGGCCTTTTGTAATTAATGAAGTATTGCTGGTGAAATAGACACAGACCCTTTGGGCCTTTTGTAATTAATGAAGTATTGCTGGTGAAATAGACACAGACCCTTTGGGCCTTTTGTTATTAATGAAGTATTGCTGGTGAAATAGACTCAGACCCTTTGGGCCTTTTGTAATTAATGAAGTATTGCTGGTGAAATAGACACAGACCCTTTGGGCCTTTTGTAATTAATGAAGTATTGCTGGTGAAATAGACACAGACCCTTTGGGCCTTTTGTAATTAATGAAGTATTGCTGGTGAAATAGACTCAGACCCTTTGGGCCTTTTGTAATTAATGAAGTATTGCTGTTGAAACAGACACAGACCCTTTGGGCCTTTTGTAATTAATGAAGTATTGCTGGTGAAATAGACAAAATGGACATTCTGTGTACAAACTTGTATTTAAGTGCAACCCTTTAATTAAACTGCAGATAGCTATAGTACATCATTTCATGGAAATAGTACTCAAATGATCAGCAACAGATGTAAATGCACATAATACTGACAGTATTGTCCAGAATGTCACAAATAGCATACTGCGCTGTACTTCGTTTGTGTTGTTTAATGTGCAAGAGCATCCTTGAATATTAACGACAGTATAGCTATAGTAATCCCTGGATTGTCAAGGATGGTCCATGAGTAACCTGTTCCATCTGCTGTTTTGACTGCCTTTTAAATTTCGAAAAACCTTTCTCAGCCAAACACAATGGTAGTGGAAGGTTAGAGCTGAGGACTTGTTACATTACCATAAACAGTATTTTAACAGCTGTTTTGATAATTCAATACAAGTGCTGTTAGAATATTTGGGGTGCAGGAATTGTAAAATGATAATAATAATAATAATAATAATACTTTATTTATTGAGGGTGGCATATTTAGCATGGAGCTAATCTTCCATATGGCCCTCAATTATATAAACACAAACAAAATTGACATAAATCATCAAAATATACATCACATGCATATGATAACAATCTATATAGAATACAATGGAAAAACACAAGTGAAATGAAACACATACATTACTGTTTCATATACAGTATACTGTATAGTATATATTCCTTAAACGAAATAATAGGAACTGTTTTGATATAGGTAACATATATTAAGCATAATGTAAATTAATAATTCATTTAGATTATCAAGTTTGATAGTAAATAATTTCTTAACTTTTGCTTAAAAGTTACAAGGGATGTGGAGTGTGTTATATCAAGTGGAAGATTACTCCAAGATACAGCTCCAGAGTAGCTGAATGACTTTCTCATTGTCTCTGATTGTAACTTAGGTAAAAGGAGTTTATTTTCTGTAGCTGATCTGAGTTTGTACAAGCAAGAATTTTGACAAGTTTCAATTAAAGTACATATATAATCCGGTGTCATATTATGCAGTGCTTTATAAACCAAAATTACAGTATGATATTTTAATCTGAGTTCAAAAGGGAGTACTTTAGCTTCTTTAAAAAGGGACAAACTGTCAGATAGTATTGGTTTATCTAGCATTAGATTGTAAAATAACCAGTGTTGTGTATATATATCACTCCTGAGTCGTAATATAGTAGGATTGCCTTAAACAACATAAAGTGTAACTGAAAGAGCTAACTTTGAAAGAGAGTTTGAAATTAAACAATGATGTAATGGTAGAGTCAGTAGTATTAAGTAGGTAGGTGTCTTTGACAGTATACTATAAAAGGCAAGTATTCCACTATCACAAATAGATACAATATCAATATACCACAGTCTCCCAAAACACTATCACAAAGAGACACAATATGAATGTACCACAGTCTCCCAAAACACTATCACAAAGAGACACAATATCAGTATACCACAGTCTCCCAAAACACTATCACAAAGAGACACAATATGAATGTACCACAGTCTCCCAAAACACTATCACAAAGAGACACAATATGAATATACCACAGTCTCCCAAAACACTATCACAAAGAGACACAATATCAGTATACCACAGTCGCCCAAAACACTATCACAAAGAGACACAATATCAATATACCACAGTCTCCCAAAACACTATCACAAAGAGACACAATATTAGTATACCACAGTCTCCCAAAATACTATCACAAAGAGACACAATATCAATATACCACAGTCTCCCAATACATACATTTGTTACCATTATGTAATGAATAAGCAAAGGCAGCTTTTAAGAGGTTGGCACAATTTAATCACAACGCATACATGCTTTTATAATTGGTTACGTAAATAAAAAAAAAATATACAATATCTCCTGTAGCTTGGTAATTTTACATTCTTGAATTACCTTAACTCTTAATAGGATGTTAAGCATAGACAGATTAAACTATAGCTATACATAACCTTTGCTGGATGAAATTTGAACTCATTTCGAATTCTGAAATAAACTATAGCTATATATCCTACCTTTGCTAGATGTAATTTGATCTCATTGTGGATTCTAAAATAAACTATAGCTATATGTCCTACCTTTGCTGGATGTAATTTGAACTCATAGTGAATTCTGAAATAAACTGTAGCTATACATCCTACCTTTGCTGGATGTAATTTGAACTCATGATTAATTCTGAAATAAACCATAGCTATACATCCTACCTTTGCTGGATGTAATTTGATCTCATTGTGGATTCTAAAATAAACTATGGCTATACATCCTACCTTTAATGATGTTATTTGAACTCATTGTGAATTCTCAAATAAACTATAGTTATACATCCTATCTTTGCTGGATGTAATAAACTATGGCTATATATCCTACCTTTGATGATATTATTTGAACTCTTTGTGAATTCTGAAATTAACTATATATAGCTATACAACCTACCTAAAGTTGCTGGATGTAATTTGAACATATGGTGAATTCTGAAATAAACTATAGCTATACATCCTATCTTTCAGGGATGTAATTTTAAAATAGTGTATTTTAATTGTGACTTTGCAATCATTTATAAAGAAATCTGTGTCAATGATAAAACAACATTATATTTCAATATCCAGATTTGTCTGAATGTGATGTAGGTCAATTTTTCAATAAAGTTAATTGAATGTAGTCTAGACAGATACATGTGGAGATTCTGACCTCTGACCTCTGCTGACAATATTCTGACCTCTGACCTCTGCTGACAATATTCAGGTCCAGCATTATATGTCAACAAAAGATTTCCTTCAACACCAGTCAATACATTCCAACACCTTCATAATCTTTATGTGTGTGTCTGTCTGTGTACAGTTTTGTATGACCTTGTATTCAAGGTCGAGGGTGGGGGTGGGATGATAAATTAATATGAAAAATTGCACTTATGTTGTACATGAGATTGGCCAATTGCTTATTGGAGTTATGGCCCTAAAACCAATTACTTCAGCTATTTCGCACCACAAATTATAGTTGTTTGTCTGTCTGTGTCAAATTTAAGCTGCTATAATTAATTTTACCTCCAAGATAATTATAGAAGGATTTTGACAAAACTTTCCAAAGATATCTTAAACCAGACATATTTTCTTGATCTGTGAAACATATTCAAGTCAGTCATTTTTCTCGAGTAGGCAGTTTAATGAGGTCATCAGTGATGGGCAAGTAGGCCTTGGTTTAATGACCCCTATTATATAGTCCATATATTTTCTGAAAAAAATTGAATACTGGTTCTTGACAGCTGAAATCCGAGACAAGTGAAATCTGATCTTCTCAACGAAGTGAAATGAGACTATGATCCCAAGGATTACAATGTGATCATTGGGTGTTTAAGAATCACACTATAGGGTCATTTAGGGTCTGGATATATTGAGGATTACACTATATGGTCATAAAAATCTGGATATATTTAGGATTACACTATTGGGTCATTAAAGTCTGGATAAATTTAGGATTACACTATATGGTTATAAAAATCTGGATATATTTAGGATTACACTAATTGGTCATTGAAGTCTGGAAATATTAGGATTACACTATAGGGTCATTAAAGTCTGGATAAATTTATGATTACACTATAGGGTCATTAAAGTCTGAATATATTAAGGATTACACAATAGGGTCATTAAAGTCTGGATATAATTAGGATTACACTATTGGGTCATTTCACATCTGGATATATTTAGGATTACACTATTGGTCATTAAAGTCTGATTTATTTAGATACACTAGGTCATTAAGTCTGGATATATTAGGATTACACTATTGGTCTGAATTATTAAGATTAACAGGTCTTAAAGTCTGATATATTTAGGATTACACTATAGGGTCATTTAACATCTGGATATATTTAGGATTACACTATTGGGTCATTAAAGTCTGATTTTATTTAGGATTAACACTATTGGGTCATTAAAGTCTGGATATATTTATTACACTAATGGTCATTGAAGTCTGGAAATATAGGATTACACTATTGGGTCATTAAAGTCTGGATATATTTAAGATTACACTAAATGGTCATTAAAGTCTGGATATATTTAGGATTACACTATAGGGTCATTAAAGTCTGAATATATTTAGGATTACACTATAGGGTCATTAAAGTCTGGATATATTTAGGATTACACTATAGGGTCATTAAAGTCTGGATATATTTAGGATTACACTATAGGGTCATTAAAGTCTGAATATATTTAGGATTACACTATAGGGTCATTAAAGTCTGGATATATTTAGGATTACACTATAGGGTCATTAAAGTCTGGATATATTTAGGATTACACTATAGGGTCATTAAAGTCTGGATATATTTAGGATTACACTATAGGGTCATTAAAGTCTGGATATATTTATGATTACACTATAGGGTCATTAAAGTCTGAATATATTAAGGATTACACAATAGGGTCGTTAAAGTCTGGAATATATTTTAGGATTACACTATAGGGTCATTAAAGTCTGGATATATTTAGGATTACACTATAGGGTCATTAAAGTCTGGATATATTTAGGATTACACTATAGGGTCATTAAAGTCTGGATATATTTAGGATTACACTATAGGGTCATTAAAGTCTGGATATATTTAGGATTTTATTAAAGTCTGGATATATTTAGGATTACACTAAATGGTCATTAAAGTCTGAAAATATTTAGGATTACACTATTGGGTCATTAAAGTCTGGATATATTTAAGATTACACTAAATGGTCATTAAAGTCTGGAATATATTTAGGATTACACTATAGGGTCATTAAAGTCTGAATATATTTAGGATTACACTATTGGGTCATTAAAGTCTGGATATATTTAGGATTACACTATAGGGTCATTAAAGTCTGGATATATTTAGGATTACACTATAGGGTCATTAAAGTCTGAATATATTTAGGATTACACTATTGGGTCATTAAAGTCTGAATATATTTAGGATTACACTATAGGGTCATTAAAGTCTGAATATATTTAGGATTACACTATGGGGTCATTAAAGTCTGGATATATTTAGGATTACACTATAGGGTCATTAAAGTCTGGATATATTTAGGATTACATATAGGGTAATTAAAGTCTGAATATATTTAGGATTACACTATAGGGTCATTAAAGTCTGGATATATTAGGATTACACTATGGGGTCATTAAAGTCTGGATATATTTAGGATTACACTATTAGGGTCATTAAAGTCTGGATATATTTAGGATTACACTATAGGGTCATTAAAGTCTGGATATATTTAGGATTACACTATAGGGTGTAATTAAAGTGATATATTTAGGATTACACTATAGGGTCATTAAAGTCTGGATATATTTAGGATTACACTATAGGGTCATTAAAGTCTGGATATATTTAGGATTACACTATAGGGTCATTAAAGTCTGGATATATTTAGGATTACATATAGGGTCATTAAAGTCTGGATATATTTAGGATTACACTATAGGGTCATTAAAGTCTTGATATATTTAGGATTACACTATAGGGTCATTAAAATCTGGATATATTTAGGATTATACTATAGGGTCAATTAAAGTCTGGATACATTTAGAATTACACTATAGGGTCATTAAAGTCTGCATATATTTAGGATTACACTATAGGGTCATTAAAGTCTATTTCCAGTAAAATAGCTCATTTGTCATTTTGCGCTATATCACTTTCATATCCAAGTTTCCAGTAAAACAGCTCATTTGTTGTATAATTGCCCTATATCACTTTCATTTCCAAGTTTCCAGTAAAACAGCTCATTTGTCATATTGCGTTATATCACTTTCATTTCCAAGTTTCCAGTAAAACAGCTCATTTGTCATATTGCGTTATATCACTTTCATATCCAAGTTTCCAGTAAAACAGCTCATTTGTTGTATTGCCCTATATCACTTTCATTTCCAAGTTTCCAGTAAAACAGCTCATTTGTCATATTGCCCTATATCACTTTCATTTTCAAGTTTCCAGTAAAACATCTCATTTGTTGTATTGCCCTATATCACTTTCATTTCCAAGTTTCCAGTAAAACAGCTCATTTGTCATATTGCGTTATATCACTTTCATATCCAAGTTTCCAGTAAAACAGCTCATTTGTTGTATAATTGCCCTATATCACTTTCATTTCCAAGTTTCCAGTAAAACAGCTCATTTGTTGTATTGCCCTATATCACTTTCATTTCCAAGTTTCCAGTAAAACAGCTCATTTATTTGTTGTATTGCCCTATATCACTTTCATATCCAAGTTTCCAGTAAAACAGCTCATTTGTTGTATTGCCCTATATCACTTTCATTTCCAAGTTTCCAGTAAAACAGCTCATTTGTCATATTGCGTTATATCACTTTCATATCCAAGTTTCCAGTAAAACAGCTCATTTGTTGTATTGCCCTATATCACTTTCATTTCCAAGTTTCCAGTAAAACAGCTCATTTGTCATATTGCGTTATATCACTTTCATTTCCAAGTTTCCAGTAAAACAGCTCATTTGTTGTATTGCCCTATATCACTTTCATTTCCAAGTTTCCAGTAAAACAGCTCATTTGTCATATTGGGCTATATCACTTTCATTTCCAAGTTTCCAGTAAAACAGCTCATTTGTTGTATAATTGCCCTATATCACTTTCATTTACAAGTTTCCAGTAAAACAGCTCATTTATCATATTGTTGTATTGCCCTATATCACTTTCATTTCCAAGTTTCCAGTAAAACAGCTCATTTGTCATATTGCGCTATATCACTTTCATATCCAAGTTTCCAGTAAAACAGCTCATTTGTCATATTGCCCTATATCACTTTCATTTCCAAGTTTCCAGTAAAACAGCTCATTTGTCATATTGCCCTATATCACTTTCATTTCCAAGTTTCCAGTAAAACAGCTCATTTGTCATATTGCCCTATATCACTTTCATATCCAAGTTTCCAGTAAAACAGCTCATTTGTCATATTGCCCTATATCACTTTCATTTCCAAGTTTCCAGTAAAACAGCTCATTTGTTGTATTGCCCTATATCACTTTCATTTCCAAGTTTCCAGTAAAACAGCTCATTTGTTGTATTGCCCTATATCACTTTCATTTCCAAGTTTCCAGTAAAACAGCTCATTTGTCATATTGCGCTATATCACTTTCATTTCCAAGTTTCCAGTAAAACAGCTCATTTGTCATATTGCCCTATATCACTTTCATTTCCAAGTTTCCAGTAAAACAGCTCATTTGTCATATTGCCCTATATCACTTTCATTTCCAAGTTTCCAGTAAAACAGCTCATTTGTTATTGCGCTATATCACTTTCATTTACAAGTTTCCAGTAAAACAGCTCATTTGTCATATTGCCCTATATCACTTTCATTTCCAAGTTTCCAGTAAAACAGCTCATTTGTCATATTGCCCTATATCACTTTCATTTCCAAGTTTCCAGTAAAACAGCTCATTTGTCATATTGCCCTATATCACTTTCATTTCCAAGTTTCCAGTAAAACAGCTCATTTGTTGTATTGCGCTATATCACTTTCATTTACAAGTTTCCAGTAAAACAGCTCATTTGTCATATTGCCCTATATCTCTTTCATTTCCAAGTTTCCAGTAAAACAGCTCATTTGTCATATTGCCCTATATCACTTTCATATCCAAGTTTCCAGTAAAACAGCTCATTTGTCATATTGCCCTATATCACTTTCATTTCCAAGTTTCCAGTAAAACAGCTCATTTGTTGTATTGCGCTATATCACTTTCATTTACAAGTTTCCAGTAAAACAGCTCATTTGTCATATTGCCCTATATCACTTTCATTTCCAAGTTTCCAGTAAAACAGCTCATTTGTCATATTGCCCTATATCACTTTCATTTCCAAGTTTCCAGTAAAACAGCTCATTTGTCATATTGCCCTATATCACTTTCATTTCCAAGTTTCCAGTAAAACAGCTCATTTGTTGTATTGCGCTATATCACTTTCATATCCAAGTTTCCAGTAAAACAGCTCATTTGTTGTATTGCGCTATATCACTTTCATATCCAAGTTTCCAGTAAAACAGCTCATTTGTTGTATTGCGCTATATCACTTTCATTTACAAGTTTCCAGTAAAACAGCTCATTTATCATATTGTGCTATATCACTTTCATATCCAAGTTTCCAGTAAAACAGCTCATTTGTCATATTGCGCTATATCACTTTCATTTCCAAGTTTCCAGTAAAACAGCTCATTTGTTGTATTGCGCTATATCACTTTCATATCCAAGTTTCCAGTAAAACAGCTCATTTGTTGTATTGCGCTATATCACTTTCATATCCAAGTTTCCAGTAAAACAGCTCATTTGTTGTATTGCGCTATATCACTTTCATTTACAAGTTTCCAGTAAAACAGCTCATTTATCATATTGTGCTATATCACTTTCATTTCCAAGTTTCCAGTAAAACAGCTCATTTGTCATATTGCCCTATATCACTTTCATTTCCAAGTTTCCAGTAAAACAGCTCATTTGTTGTATTGCGCTATATCACTTTCATATCCAATTTTCCAGTAAAACAGCTCATTTGTCATATTGCCCTATATCACTTTCATATCCAAGTTTCCAGTAAAACAGCTCATTTGTTGTATTGCGCTATATCACTTTCATATCCAAGTTTCCAGTAAAACAGCTCATTTGTCATATTGCCCTATATCACTTTCATATCCAAGTTTCCAGTAAAACAGCTCATTTGTTGTATTGCGCTATATCACTTTCATATCCAAGTTTCCAGTAAAACAGCTCATTTGTCATATTGCCCTATATCACTTTCATATCCAAGTTTCCAGTAAAACAGCTCATTTGTCATATTGCCCTATATCACTTTCATTTCCAAGTTTCCAGTAAAACAGCTCATTTGTTGTATTGCCCTATATCACTTTCATATCCAAGTTTCCAGTAAAACAGCTCATTTGTTGTATTGCGCTATATCACTTTCATATCCAAGTTTCCAGTAAAACAGCTCATTTGTCATATTGCCCTATATCACTATATTCACATTCACTTTCATTTCCAAGTTTCCAGTAAAACAGCTCATTTGTCATATTGCCCTATATCACTTTCATATCCAAGTTTCCAGTAAAACAGCTCATTTGTCATATTGCCCTATATCACTTTCATTTCCAAGTTTCCAGTAAAACAGCTCATTTGTTGTATTGCCCTATATCACTTTCATTTCCAAGTTTCCAGTAAAACAGCTCATTTATCATATTGCGCTATATCACTTTCATTTACAAGTTTCCAGTAAAACAGCTCATTTGTTGTATTGCGCTATATCACTTTCATATCCAAGTTTCCAGTAAAACAGCTCATTTGTTGTATTGCGCTATATCACTTTCATATCCAAGTTTCCAGTAAAACAGCTCATTTGTTGTATTGCGCTATATCACTTTCATATCCAAGTTTCCAGTAAAACAGCTCATTTGTCATATTGTGCTATATCACTTTCATTTCCAAGTTTCCAGTAAAACAGCTCATTTATCATATTGCGCTATATCACTTTCATTTACAAGTTTCCAGTAAAACAGCTCATTTGTTGTATTGCGCTATATCACTTTCATATCCAAGTTTCCAGTAAAACAGCTCATTTGTTGTATTGCGCTATATCACTTTCATATCCAAGTTTCCAGTAAAACAGCTCATTTGTTGTATTGCGCTATATCACTTTCATATCCAAGTTTCCAGTAAAACAGCTCATTTGTTGTATTGCCCTATATCACTTTCATTTCCAAGTTTTCAGTAAAACAGCTCATTTGTCATATTGTGCTATATCACTTTCATTTCCAAGTTTCCAGTAAAACAGCTCATTTATCATATTGCGCTATATCACTTTCATTTACAAGTTTCCAGTAAAACAGCTCATTTGTTGTATTGCCCTGTATCACTTTCATTTCCAAGTTTCCAGTAAAACAGCTCATTTGTTGTATTGCGCTATATCACTTTCATATCCAAGTTTCCAGTAAAACAGCTCATTTGTTGTATTGCGCTATATCACTTTCATATCCAAGTTTCCAGTAAAACAGCTCATTTGTCATATTGCGCTATATCACTTTCATATCCAAGTTTCCAGTAAAACAGCTCATTTGTTGTATTGCGCTATATCACTTTCATATCCAAGTTTCCAGTAAAACAGCTCATTTGTTGTATTGCCCTATATCACTTTCATTTCCAAGTTTCTAGTAAAACATCTCATTTGTCATATTGCGTTATATCACTTTCATATCCAAGTTTCCAGTAAAACAGCTCATTTATCATATTGTGCTATATCACTTTCATATCCAAGTTTCCAGTAAAACAGCTCATTTGTTGTATTGCGCTATATCACTTCCAGTAAAACAGCTGTCACCTTTATATTGCCTCAAAACAATATGTACGTTATCGTAATGTTCGCTTGGCTGAAAATTAATGTGAAATGATGATGATATCTGTGTACTAGCTCCATGTCAACAGCTTAATTGATGCTGCTGACTGAAAAGATGGCTTATCACTATCAACGGGCTATTTTTTTGGTAATGTTGCAAAACTTTTTAATTCCAACTGGCTTATGTGGTAACAGAGGATCGGCTGAACAATAAACTGTACGATGACAGCTGTTTTTAGTGAGGCACTGTTTAAATATTGAGATGGTTCAGACTTAAAAGATTAAAGAAAAGAAAGTCAGCAAGAGTGTGAATTTTATCTTGGTGTTACATGCTTTAAAAGATGTCATTTAAGCATTGATGCCACTCTTTTTTATTTCACTTTATAGAATGAAATATATTTAAACATTCCATTTATTTTTCAAGGGATATTTTTTCTAAATCAATACTATGCTACATAAATGTCACTATTGTTAATGTTGAGGTATTGTCAGGATTTGTGCCATTCTCTGATTTTGTTTTTGATAGAGGTATGAAAAAAAAGAATCAGAAATCTGGCCAATCAGAAAGTCAGATTAAGTATGTTAATTATATTCTGTTGGGTTTTGCATCTTGATGCTTACTATTTTTGTATTGTAACTTACTGTTTATTTTGAGATAACATTAGACAACCTTGTCTGCTTACTGTACATTGTAGTATACAAAGTCATGAATACATCAACTCATGGTATATAACTTTAAATAGGTATAAGTAAGCGAAATTCAGAATGTATACATTATTGCATGCAGAATTTTCATTTATAACAAATTGGGTTTTTTTCATCAAAATGAAATGTTTTTAGGACAGTAGTTGTTTGATATTTCACTCTAAATTGATGTGCAGTATGAGCTGGTGACATTTCAATAAATTGTTTCCAGATAACCGGACAAACATTGTAGTGTAGTTTGTACACAATCAGATAGAACTACTAGTTTGACATTTAGTGGTGTATATCTAATACATCTGAAATGCAGGATAACTCCAACCAGAACAATCTGAATTATGTAACTATCTGGCTACTGACAATCTGAGGTATTATATTTGTATAGGTGTCCTAGCTTGGATGGTGTGGACACATGCTAAAAGTAGTCAGCACAGAGTGTCATATTGTTACTGTACGGTGTTATATTATTCATGAAATAGCCACCAGCTACTACAACAGGACCTTGAATGACACAGACTCTGTATTGGCCAGATGACAGTGTTGTTGACTGGGGTTGAGGGCACGGATGATTTGTTGGACCCGAAGACAAACTGTTGCCTGGAGGCCGAAGGCCAAGGGCAACAGTTTGTCTTCGGGTCCAACAAATCATCTGTTGCCGAAAAACCCAGTTGAAAAACTGTTTCATAGGGGTATATCAATGTATCTTAAAGGCTAATTATGCTAGTAGAATTTACTTGTACCATCGACTTACAAGGGGAGGTAAATCTCCTAGTAGCAAATCTGACAAATTATGTCCTTGTTTAATATCTATTACATTAAGGTTTTGTATCCCCAGGATTGCTCATTAAGTGTTACATGGTAGCTTCTTCATTAGATAAAAGTCAGAGACAGGGACTTAATAACATTTAACTCCCCCTGAATCAATGCTCGGTTGTGTTCATTATGTTTTGTGACTCTTCCTTTACATTGGTGTCTATTGAAGAATCAATGCCTGTCAGATATAAATCTTGCCCACAGTTATTCAATTAAGATTCATACTGGATTATAGTGATATTTTTTCTATAATTAGCTCCAGTCTTTAATGTTACGGCTGTAGAAGATACATGGGCCTTTGTTAAATTTTAGGTATATCACTTCTATTTCATTCTATTTCCTAGATAGTGCTCCTGTATGACTGCAGTCATACTGAAATCAGATAGAAGATATTTTGTAGGTCTACACCAGATGTCAAAATCATCAGAGGATGATATTTTCATACAAATGTCCACCAGGAGACATTAAATATCACCCCAAACATATGGGTAACATCCAACTTGGTCATCATGACAATGAGCAGTTGCTATAGCAATAGTCAAGCTATAATAATTGATAATCAGATGACAATTTCACAGTAGTACCGGGGCGGAAAGGTAATTGTGCTATTGGCAGTGTAGTACATTATTTACTATTCAATGTAGACTCTTTAGATATCTGTTTCTGTTTTTATTTGCTATCACCAGATTTTGTATGGGCACTAATTGTAATTCAAATAATTTTCCACGAATGAGTTTAAAGTGAATCATATATCCAAGACAGATTTTCAGACAAAATATATTGGATTAGACCTATCGGTTACCATAGTACCTATTTAAAGGAGTAATACCCACAATGCAATGTTTACTTTACAGATGCAATTAAGATCCTTATTAAAGAGCATGTCTTGTATCCTTCTGTTCTTATAGAAAACTTCATTGATTTCACAAACATTTTATTAACTTGATGTTAAACATCTTTTTTCTAATCAGCTGTTATCTGTAGTGATTGAACTAATAGTGGGTATGATAGTCTGAACAAAGACAAGATAGGATGGCAGGATCATTTTCAGTGCTCTAAGTAGATTATCGATTTCAGTCCTAGTTTTTGATTTTGAAAGGTAGATTATATTTCAAGGGTTTGGTTTATAAATTGCATCTGTAAGATCTTTAAAGTAATTTTCTACATTAAACACGTTACGGAGAGGAAACGATTTATAAAGAGCTATATGATGTACAGGAGGCCATCCCATTATGTTTAAAACTGGTTAGAAATTTAACGCTCTGAGTGAGAATTTTAATGATCAGTTAAATTGTACTTACTTAGTGCCATTAGATATGTATACATCTGTATAATTAGGTAGAATTAGGCCATTGTTTCCAAAGGCCGCTTGGTACAGATCGGTTTAAGGATTGAAAAGAACTAATGTTAGTATCATTTAGTGTCATTTGATATGAGTCTTGTGTGGTCTGCTTTAGTGACATCTTTATTTACAAACCTATAACGTCTATAAAATCTTTTGACAATATTGCCAGATTACTTCAAAGTTATTTCTGTTTTAGTGTCCATGTTGTTGTGGGATATCCAATAGACTGTTTAGATGGACATTCACTTAGGAGGATTTGGGTCCTCAACTTCCTGTGAAATAATTTCTTTAAAAAAACAATGGAAGGAAAGGTTACAGGTAAATATGACAAAAAACAATGGGAGGAAAGGTTACAGATAAATATAAAAACAATGGGTGGAAAGCTTACAAGTAAATATGAAAAAAACAATGGGTGGAAAGCTTACAGGTAAATATGACAAAAAACAATGGGAGGAAAGTTTACAGGTAAATATGACAAAAAACAATGGATGGAAAGATTACAGGTAAATATAAAAACAATGGGTAGAAAGTTTACAGGTAAATATGGCAAAAAACAATGGATGGAAAGGTTACAGTTAAATATAAAAACAATGGGTGGAAATGTTACAGGTAAATATAAAAACAATGGGTGGAAAGGTTACAGGTAAATATAAAAACAATGGTAGGAAAGGTTACAGGTAAATATAAAAACAATGGGTGGAAAGGTTACAGGTAAATATAAAAACAATGGGTGGAAATGTTACAGGTAAATATAAAAACAATGGGTGGAAAGGTAACGGTTAAATATAAAAACAATGGGTGAAAATGTTACAGGTAAATATGACAAAATGAAAGAAAATTGATTAAAACCTTTTAGTACTTTCCCCCATTGATAGACACTATAATTACCAAATGTAGGGCAAATTGAGTTGTTTAAAGAGTGTAACTAGGGGAATATAATGATAGGCAGCTTATTAAAACTATGAAAGTTTAGAACAATGATAGGCAGCTTATTAAAACTATGAAAGTTTAGAACAATGATAGGCAGCTTATTAAAACTATGAAAGTTTAGAACAATGATAGGCAGCTTATTAAAACTATCAAAGTTTAGAACAATGATAGGCAGCTTATTAAAACTATCAAAGTTTAGAACAATGATAGGCAGCTTATTAAAACTATGAAAGTTTAGAACAATGATAGGCAGCTTATTAAAACTATGAAAGTTTAGAACAATGATAGGCAGCTTATTAAAACTATCAAAGTTTAGAACAATGATAGGCAGCTTATTAAAACTATCAAAGTTTAGAACAATGATAGGCAGCTTATTAAAACTATGAAAGTTTAGAATAATGATATGCAGCTTATTAAAACAATCAAAGTTTAGAACAAGACAGTTGTCTTGATGTTATAATAGTAAAGTCACATAAAGTAATATATTAAAATCATTAAATTGATCATTTTTGTTACGGTACTATGTCTGATTCGAGAATTGAAGGTTAGGGGAAATAATCTAGTTTTAGAATTAAATATAATCAGCTGAGGAAATCTTACAGGGTCTAGTAGACATGTAGTGTTTACTATAGTAGATAATGAGCTTGTGGTATGTTTTTCTGAAATTCTAAGTTTTTTTTGGTAAATGAGGTGTTTTCTTCAGTTGTATCTTTTTGTAATCCCATTCAAATGATCGATCTGATTTAAAAGACATCAAAACTTAAGGAATCTTACAAGCTAAACCTTGAGGAAATGTCTGTCTTTACCAAATCTGCTAAAACCAATTACTTAATTGTATCTGATAACCATGCAATACTAACAATCTCCAGATGATGCATACAAACCCAATGAGGCAACACTTAAAAGTTACATATGTACAATTATACTGGGCAAAACTTTTGACATGTTGTTTTTTCTGCAATAATCTATTGAAAACCATAAATTTTGATGGATTAAACTGTGAAATCATTCAAAGGCATGGACAGACATGTTTGGTGCTTCATAATCATTTGTAACAACAAATGTTTTTACCCTGAAATATTTCCTGTTTTAATTGCTTATGTATGTTAATAATATTGATGAAAACTCATCTGAAGAATGTGTACTCATTTCACTGCATTGTAGATGGCATTACTGCAAAAATTAATTTTAAGCAGTTATATAACTTTGTAAAATTAAAGTCTGTCACAGTGTTGTAATTCTCAAAATGTTGGTAACTTTTGGCAGCATTAATAACATACCCTATTAAAAGTGCTTCTTGATTAGCGAGTATAGAAATTATGGCACAAATTACTTAAATCATTACAACCACATCATTATAACCACCAAAAGTACTTTCAAATGCAGATCTCCCCAAGCCAACCTTCTGGAAGTTTTTAAAACTAAAGTTTCAGGTTACTTACCATGTCAGGAGGATGCATTTTCCTGTGTGATAATTAAAAGAGCCTTCAAAACTTCAACCAGTTATCATGAGATATGTTGTTTTGGTGTATTGGATGCTACATGTATAACGTATTTATATGTAATTATGAATTTGCCCCATTTCATGCACCCATGTAGAACCCTACTGAGACCCTAGAAAACTAAATATTAGTTTTTTGAATAGGAGATGTTTAACACTATATTACGTGTCAATATTGATTCAGTCATTACATTAGTGACATCACAAATCACCTTTGAACATGTTGAAATAAGTCAATAATCAAGGTCTGAAATCCGGGTTTTAGTGTGTGCTTGGAAAATAGAGACAAAGAGAAAAGGAAGGCAAAAATAGCACCAATTAAAAAAAAAATTAAAAAAGTTCCATCAGCGGGATTCTGCCTCCATGACCTGTGCGTGGTGACCTTTAGGAGACTTACGGTAACTGTTTTTGCTTGCTTTCCGTTGGTAGTGTTTGTTATAATCGTGGAATTGGCATTAAACATACATGCAAACTGCTTTCATAAATGGCATTTGTTATAACCTACTATCATAATTGAGTCAGGCTCGAATTCTAAGGTCTATTAATATTTCAAGGTGATGCCTTGCATGTACTGTTATTTAAGCCTTCAAAACTTTTGGTTTCTTACCATAGTAATTTTTAGCTCAACACATATTTCAGTCATTCAGTGCACCAAGTACATTTAACTTCCACCTAGTAAATCTATCTGACATCACAATTTGTATCGGCTATCGCCAAAAACTTACCTGGTGCCATATAGATAAAATCAATTATCAGATCTAGCACCTTGACAGGTAAAATACTGGCTGATAACAGGTAAAACACTTACGTGTAGCAGGAAATTTAAAGGGATTAAAGGTCAATACTAGTGAAATTTAAAATGCATATAAATTGCCTATTTATGTACCATAATAAATTTTTCCTTGAGATTGAATTTTTTTTTGATAAATATTATAGAATAAAAGGTAATAAAGTGAAGTTGCCCCCTAAAATTCGAAAAATGGTCCTATCTGAAATATTTCTGAAAAATAAACTTTCCTCTAGTTATTATCATCCTACACTTAATGGTTTTATTTCTTAAATTGCCACTAAAGAATGGCTTCTAAAGAATTTGAGATATTGGATCAAAGCTACATGTATACACATTTAAAACTGTATAACATAGAGAAGACTATAATTATTCTGAAGGCTCAATCTTGGAGCAATAAGAGATAAATGCTTGGACCATTGTAAAGGCTCAATTAATGCTTGGACCACTGTAAAGGCCAAGTTAATGCTTGGACCATTGTAAAGGCCCAATTAATGCTTGGACCATTGTAAAGGCCCAGTTAAAGCTTGGACCATTGTAAAGGTCCAGTTAATGCTTGGACCATTGTAAAGGCCCAATTAATGCTTGGACCATTGTAAAGGCCCAATTAATGCTTGGACCATTGTAAAGGCTCAGTTAATGCTTGGACCATTGTAAAGGCCCAATTAATGCTTGGATCATTGTAAAGGCCCAGTTAATGCTTGGACCATTGTAAAGGCCCAGTTAATGCTTGGACCATTGTAAAGGCCAAATTAATGCTTGGACCATTGTAAAGGCCCAATTAATGCTTGGACTATTGTAAAGGCCCAATTAATGCTTGGACCATTGTAAAGGCTCAGTTAATGCTTGGACCATTGTAAAGGCCCAATTAATGCTTGGATCATTGTAAAGGCCCAGTTAATGCTTGGACCATTGTAAAGACCCTGTTAATGCTTGGACCATTGTAAAGGCCAAATTAATGCTTGGACCATTGTAAAGGCCCAATTAATGCTTGGATCATTGTAAAGGCCCAGTAAATGCTTGGATCATTGTAAAGGCTCAATTAATGCTTGGACCATTGTAAAGGCCCAATTAATGCTTGGATCATTGTAAAGGCCCAGTAAATGCTTGGATCATTGTAAAGGCCCAATTAATGTTTGTACCATTGTAAAGGCCCAATTAATGCTTGGACCATTGTAAAGGCCCAGTTAATGCTTGGATCATTGTAAAGGCTCAATTAATGCTTGGATCATTGTAAAGGCCCAGTTAATGCATGGACCATTGTAAAGACCCATGCTTGGACCATTGTAAAGACCCAATTAATGCTTGGACCATTGTAAAGGCCCAGTTAATGCTTGGACCATTGTAAAGGCCCAATTAATACTTGGACCATTGTAAAGACCCAATTAATGTTTGGACCATTGTAAAGGATTGTAAAGGCCCAATTAATGCTTGGACCATTGTAAAGGCCCAGTTAATGCTTGGACCATTGTAAAGGCCCAATTAATACTTGGACCATTGTAAAGACCCAATTAATGTTTGGACCATTCTAGCACCTCATTACTTGGATCATGCTAGAGGCTCCATACTTGGACCATTCTTAAGGCTCAGTTCTTGGATCATTCTAGAGGCTCAATACTTGAACTATTCTAGAGGCTCAATTCTTGGATCATTCTAGAGGTTCAATTTTGGAAATTACTAGAAATGTTCTAGAGACTCAATGTTTGAGCCATTCTAAAAACTCCATGCTAAGACTATTCTAAAGACATTTCTTCTGTTTCAAACCTTTCCAGAGATTCAAGCCCTGGACTATTATATAGTTACTTGACTTTTGGTTTAATATAGAGACTTAATGTTTTGACTATCATTTGGCTTCTGTCATTGAACAATTCTTGATAGTCTTATTGCATATCTCAACTTTTATAGGTAAGGCAATTAGCTATCACTGATTTTAGGGTATACAATTTTAAACAACAACTCATCTATTTGGAATGTACATTGGCTAAAAGTGTTAACATTTATAAGGTTACAAGCACACTAATTGTCTCTGTGCCACATGTACCGGTTGTCTCCTGTGTGATGCCAAAGGAGATTTAGAGAAAACAAGTCCAATTTTCTGTAGGTTTAAATTTCTTTGACAAACTAACATTAGTGATATTTATGGGAAGTAGAAAAGAAAAATAGTTATCCCTAACCATACTAAATCAATCAGTGGTGCTAACCTTAACTCATTCGGCCCTGAAATTTCATAATGGACTAGTCTAGTCTTTCATTTAGAAGAGCTTAAAAATGTGTGAAGGGGTGAATGAGTTATAGACTGGTGTAACATCCTGCTATACACAATTTAGTGGTGCTGAGACAGTTATACCACAGCGACAGTATCAACACCCTTGATAAACAACTCAATCTTAACCTTGCGTTAAATTTTAGTGTGAAAATTATGTAAGGTATGTAGAGATATATATAATGCTGTACCATCACCTGAACAGTGATAAAAAGATCAGCAGAAAAATATCGTCAATGGAAATGCAAAATTTACGAGGATGTTATTGCCATAGAATCTAAAGGATGTTGTTTTATGGAGCTAAATCCATTTTATATGTTTGTACGGCACACATATTGCTATAAATGCCATCGTAAACAGACAATACGGACACCGTAATGAGATTTTTCAATGACACCTCGAGATGGCATGGTATACAACAAAACAAATACACCTCTTAGGAATTTAATTATAGCCATATATGGTCATTAAATATGATCACCTGAAGTAAACATCATGGCCCTTGTCAGATTGGGATAGTATGTCTCGTGTCTCGCCCACAGCCTGTATATTAAGGTAGTCACCATCTTTACTTGTCTCGTGTCTTACCCACAGCCTGTATATCAAGGCAGTCACCATCTTTACTCGTCTCATGTCTCGCCCACAGCCTGTATATCAAGGCAGTCACCATCTTTACTTGTCTCGTGTCTCGCCAACAGCCTGTATATCAAGGCAGTGACCATCTTTACTTGTCTCTTGTCTCGCGCACAGCCTGTATATCAAGGGAGTCACCATCTTTACTTGTCTCGTGTCTCGCCCACAGCCTATATATCAAGGGAGTCACCATCTTCACTTGTCTCGTGTCTCGCCCACAGCCTGTATATCAAGGCAGTCACCATCTTTACTTGACTCTTGTCTCGCGCACAGCCTGTATATCAAGGCAGTCACCATCTTTACTTGTCTCATGTCTCGCCCACAGCCTGTATATCAAGGCAGTCACCATCTTTACTTGTCTCGTGTCTCGCCCACAGCCTGTATATCAAGGCAGTCACCATCTTTACTTGTCTCTTGTCTCGCCCACAGCCTGTATATCAAGGCAGTCACCATCTTTACCTGTCTCTTGTCTCGCCCACAGCCTGTATATCAAGGCAGTCACCATCTTTACTTGTCTCGTGTCTCGCCCACAGCCTGTATATCAAGGCAGTCACCATCTTTACTTGTATCGTGTCTGGCCCACGTACAGCCTGTATATCAAGGGAGTCACCATCTTTACCTGTCTCTTGTCTCGCGCACAGCCTGTATATCAAGGCAGTCACCATCTTTACCTGTCTCATGTCTTGCCCACAGCCTGTATATCAAGGCAGTCATCATCTTTACTTGTCTCATGTCTCGCCCACAGCCTGTATATTAAGGCAGCCACCATCTTTACTTGTCTCATGTCTCGCCCACAGCCTGTATATCAAGGTAGTCACCATCTTTACTTGTCTCATGTCTCGCCCACAGCCTGTATATCAAGGCAGTCACCATCTTTACCTGTCTCTTGTCTCGCCCACAGCCTGTATATCAAGGTAGTCACCATCTTTACTTGTCTCATGTCTCGCGCACAGCCTGTATATCAAGGCAGTCACCATCTTTACCTGTCTCATGTCTCGCCCACAGCCTGTATATTAAGGCAGTCACCATCTTTACTTGTCTCATGTCTCGCCCACAGCCTGTATATCAAAGCAGTCACCATCTTTACTTGTCTCATGTCTCGCCAAAGCCTGTATATCAAGGCAGTCACCATCTTTACTTGTCTCTTGTCTCGCGCACAGCCTGTATATCAAGGCAGTCACCATCTTTACTTGTCTCATGTCTCGCCAGAATTGGCCAGCTATAAACTGTATCTTCATGGTTTGCTAGGACAGTAAAAGTTGATGTTGATTGTTGTAGAAATGGTTTAGGACAGTAATTGTTGTAGGAGTGGTTTAGGACAACGAATGTTGTAGGAGTGGTTTAGGACAGTGAACATTGTAGGAGTGGTTTAGGACCATGAACGTTGTAGGAGTGGTTTAGGACAGTGAACGTTGTAGGAGTGGTTTAGGACATTGATTGTTGTAGGAGTGGTTTAGGACAGTGATTGTTGTAGGAATGGTTAAGGACAGTGATTGTTGTAGGAATGGTTAAGGACAGTGATTGTTGTAGGAGTGGTTTAGGACAGTGATTGTTGTAGGAGTGGTTTAGGACAGTGATTGTTGTAGGAGTGGTTTAGGACAGTGAACATTGTAGGAGCGGTATAGAACAGTGATTGTTGTAGGAGTGGTTTAGGACAGTGAATGTTGTAGGTGTGGGTTAGGACAGTCAAAGTTGTAGGAATAGATTAGGACAGTGATTGTTGTAGGAGTGGGTTAGGACAGTGAAAGTTGTAGGAGTGGTTTAGGACATTGATTGTTGTAGCAGTGGTTTAGGAAAGTAAAAATTGATGTTGATTATTGTAGGAATGGTTAAGGACAGTGAATGTTGCAGGAGTGGTTTAGGACAGTGAACATTGTAGGAGTTATTTAGGACAGTGATTGTTGTAGGAGTGGTTTAGGACAGTGATTGTTGTAGAAGTGGTTTAGGACAGTGATTGTTGTAGGAGTGGATTAGAACGTGATTGTTGTAGGAGTGGTTTAGGACAGTGATTGTTGTTGGAGTGGTTTAGGACAGTGATTGTTTTAGGAGTGGTTTAGGACAGTGAACGTTGTAGGAGTGGTTGAGGACATTGATTATTGTAGGGGTGGTTTAGAACATTGATTGTTTTAGGAGTGGTTTGGTACATTGATTGTTGTAGGAGTGGTTTAGAACAGTAATTGTTGTAGGAGTGGTTTAGGACAGTGATTGTTGTAGGAGTGGTTTAGGACAGTGAACATTGTAGGAGTGGTTTAGAACATTGATTGTTGTAGGAGTGGTTTAGAACAGTAATTGTTGTAGGAGTGGTTTAGGACAGTGATTGTTGTAGGAGTGGTTTAGGACAGTGAACATTGTAGGAGTGGTTTAGGACAGTGATTGTTTTAGGAGTGGTTTAGGACAGTGATTGTTGTAGGAGTGGTTTAGGACAGTGATTGTTGTAGGAGTGGTTTAGGACAGTGATTGTTGTAGGAGTGGTTTTAGACAGTGAACATTGTAGGAGTGGTTTGGACATTGATTGTTGTAGGAGTGGTTTAGGGCAGTGATTGTTGCAGGAGTGGTTAAGGACATTGATTGTTGTAGGGGTAGTTAAGGACATTGATTGTTTTAGGAGTGGTTTAGGACAACAAATGTTGTAGGAGTGGTATAGGACAGTGCATGTTGTAGGAGTGGTTAAGGACAGTGAACATTGTAGGAGTGGTATAGGACAGTGATTGTTGTAGGAGTGGTTTAGGACAGTGAACATTGTAGGAGTGGTTTGGACATTGATTGTTGTAGGAGTGGTTTAGGACAGTGAACATTGTAGGAGTGGTTTGGACATTGATTGTTGTAGGAGTGGTTTAGGACAGTGAACATTGTAGGAGTGGTTTAGGGCAGTGATTGTTGCAGGAGTGGTTTAGGACATTGATTGTTGTAGGGGTAGTTAAGGACATTGATTGTTGTAGGGGTAGTTAAGGACATTGATTGTTTTAGGAGTGGTTTAGGACAACAAATGTTGTAGGAGTGGTATAGGACAGTGAATGTTGTAGGAGTGGTTAAGGACAGTGAACATTGTAGGAGTGGTATAGGACAGTGAACATTGTAGGAGTGGTTTAGGACAGTGATTGTTGGAGGAGTGGTTTAGGACAGTGATTGTTGTAGGAGTGGTTTAGGACAGTGAATGTTGTAGGAGTGGTTTAGGACAGTGAACATTGTAGGAGTGGTTTAGGACAGTGATTGTTGTAGGAGTGGTTTAGGACAGTGATTTCTGTAGGAGTGGTTTAGGACAGTGATTGTTGTAGGAGTGGTTTTTGACAGTGATTGTTGTAGGAGTGGTTTAGTACCTTGAATGTTGTAGGAGTGGTTTAGGACAGTGATTGTTGTAGGGGTGGTTTAGGACAGTGAACGTTGTAGGAGTGGTTTAGGACAGTGAACATTGTAGGAGTGGTATAGGACAGTGATTGTTGTAGGAGTGGTTTAGGACAGTGAACATTGTAGGAGTGGTGTGGTTTAGAACAGTGATTGTTGCAGGAGTGGTTTAGGACAGTGATTGTTGTAGGAGTGGTTTAGGACAGTGAACATTGTAGGAGTGGTACAGGACAGTGAACATTGTAGGAGTGGTTTAGGACAGTGGACATTGTAGGAGTGGTTTAGGACAGTGATTGTTGTAGGAGTGGTTTAGGACAGTGATTGTTGTAGGAGTGGTTTAAGACAGTGAACATTGTAGGAGTGGTACAGGACAGTGAATGTTGTAGGAGTGGTTTAGTACAGTGAACATTGTAGGAGTGGTTTAGGACAGTGATTGTTGTAGGAGTGGTTTAGGACAGTGATTGTTGTAGGAGTGGTTTAGGACAGTGATTGTTGTAGGAGTGGTTTAGGACAGTGATTGTTGAAGTAGTGGTTTAGGACAGTGAACGTTGTAGGAGTGGTTTAGGACAGTGATTGTTGTAGGAGTGGTTTAGGACAGTGATTGTTGTAGAAGGGGTTTAGGACAGTGATTGTTGTAGGAGTGGTTTAGGACAGTGAACGTTGTAGGAGTGGTTTAGGACAGTGAACATTGTAGGAGTGGTTTAGGACAGTGATTGTTGTAGGAGTGGTTTAGGACAGTGAACATTGTAGGAGTGGTTTGGTTAGGACAGTGATTGTTGCAGGAGTGGTTTAGGACAGTGATTGTTGAAGTAGTGGTTTAGGACAGTGAACGTTGTAGGAGTAGTTTGGTTTAGGACAGTGATTGTTGTAGGAGTGGTTTAGGACAGTGATTGTTGTAGGAGTGGTTTAGGACAGTGATTGTTGTAGGAGTGGTTTAGGACAGTGAACATTGTAGGAGTGGTTTAGGACAGTGATTGTTGTAGGAGTGGTTTAGGACAGTGATTGTTGTAGGAGTGGTTTAGGACAGTGATTGTTGTAGGAGTGGTTTAGGACAGTGAACATTGTAGGAGTGGTTTAGGACAGTGAATGTTGTAGGAGTGGTTTAGTACAGTGAACACTGTAGGAGTGGTTTAGGACAGTGATTGTTGCAGGATTGGTTTAGGAAAGTGATTGTTGTAGGAGTGGTTTAGGACAGTGATTGTTGTAGGAGTGGTTTAGGACAGTGATTGTTGTAGGAGTGGTTAAGGACATTGATTGTTGTAGGAATGTTTTAGGAAAGTGATTGTTGTAGGAGTGGTATAGGACAGTGAATGTTTTAGGAGTGGTTTAGGACAGTGATTGTTGTAGGAGTGGTTAAGAGGACATTGATTGTTGTAGGAATGTTTTAGGAAAGTGATTGTTGTAGGAGTGGTATAGGACAGTGAATGTTGTAGAAGTTGTTTTGTGTACAATGAACATTGTAGGAGTGGTTTAGGACAGTGATTGTTGCAGGAGTGGTTTAGGACAGTGATTGTTGTAGGAGTGGTTTAGGACAGTGATTGTTGTAGGAGTGGTTTAGGACAGTGAACATTGTAGGAGTGGTTTGGACATTGATTGTTGTAGGAGTGGTTTAGGACAGTGATTGTTGCAGGAGTGGTTTAGGACATTGATTGTTGTAGGGGTTGTTTAGGACATTGATTGTTTTAGGAGTGGTTTAGGACAGTGATTGTTGTAAGAGTGGTATAGGACAGTGAATGTTGTAGGAGTGGTGAAGGACAGTGAACATTGTAGGAGTGGTATAGGACAGTTATTGTTGTAGGAGTGGTTTAGGACAGTGAACATTGAAATGTTTTAGGAAAGTGATTGTTGTAGGAGTGGTTAAGGACAGTGATTGTTGTAGGAGTGGTTTAGGACAGTGATTGTTGTAGGAGTGGTTTAGGACAGTGAACATTGTAGGATTGGTTTAGGACAGTGATTGTTGCAGGAGTGGTTTAGTACCTTGAATGTTGTAGGATTGGTTTAGGACAGTGATTGTTGTAGGGGTGGTTTAGGACAGTGAACATTGTAGGAGTGGTTTAGGACAGTGAACATTGTAGGAGTGGTATAGGACAGTGATTGTTGTAGGAGTGATTAGTACAGTGAACATTGTAGGAGTGGTGTGGTTTAGAACAGTGATTGTTGCAGGAGTGGTTTAGGACAGTGATTGTTGTAGGAGTAGTTTAGGACAGTGATTGTTTTAGGAGTGGTTTAGGACAATGAACGTTGTAGGAGTGGTTTTGGAGAGTGATTGTTGTAGGAGTGGTTTAGGACAGTGATTGTTGTAGGAGTGGTTTAGGACAGTGATTGTTGTAGGAGTGGTTTAGGACAGTGAACATTGTAGGAGTGGTATAGGACAGTGAATGTTGTAGGAGTGGTTTAGTACAGTGAACACTGTAGGAGTGGTTTAGGACAGTGATTGTTGTAGGAGTGGTTTAGGACAGTGATTGTTGTAGGAGTGGTTTAGGACAGTGATTGTTGAAGTAGTGGTTTAGGACAGTGAACGTTGTAGGAGTGGTTTAGGACAGTGATTGTTGTAGGAGTGGTTTAGGACAGTGATTGTTGTAGAAGGGGTTTAGGACAGTGATTGTTGTAGGAGTGGTTTTTGACAGTGATTGTTGTAGGAGTGGTTTAGTACCTTGAATGTTGTAGGAGTGGTTTAGCACAGTGATTGTTGTAGGGGTGGTTTAGGACAGTGAACGTTGTAGGAGTGGTTTAGGACAGTGAACATTGTAGGAGTGGTATAGGACAGTGATTGTTGTAGGAGTGGTTTAGGACAGTGAACATTGTAGGAGTGGTGTGGTTTAGGACAGTGATTGTTGCAGGAGTGGTTTAGGACAGTGATTGTTGTAGGAGTGGTTTAGGACAGTGATTGTTGAAGTAGTGGTTTAGGACAGTGAACGTTGTAGGAGTGGTTTAGGACAGTGATTGTTGTAGGAGTGGTTTAGAACAGTAATTGTTGTAGGAGTGGTTTAGGACAGTGATTGTTGTAGGAGTGGTTTAGGACAGTGAACATTGTAGGAGTGGTTTAGGACAGTGATTGTTGTAGGAGTGGTTTAGGACAGTGATTGTTGTAGGAGTGGTTTAGGACAGTGATTGTTGTAGGAGTGGTTTAGGACAGTGAACATTGTAGGAGTGGTATAGGACAGTGAATGTTGTAGGAGTGGTTTAGTACAGTGAACACTGTAGGAGTGGTTTAGGACAGTGATTGTTGCAGGATTGGTTTAGGAAAGTGATTGTTGTAGGAGTAGTTTAGGACAGTGATTGTTGTAGGAGTGGTTTAGAATGTGATTGTTGTAGGAGTGGTTTAGGACAGTGAATGTTGTAGGAATGGTTTAGGACAGTGATTGTTTTAGGAGTGGTTTAGGACAGTGATTGTTGTAGGAGTGGTTAAGGACATTGATTGTTGTAGGAATGTTTTAGGAAAGTGATTGTTGTAGGAGTGGTATAGGACAGTGAATGTTGTAGAAGTGGTTTAGTACAATGAACATTGTAGGAGTGGTTTAGGACAGTGATTGTTGCAGGAGTGGTTTAGGACAGTGATTGTTGTAGGAGTGGTTTAGGACAGTGATTGTTGTAGGAGTGGTTTAGGACAGTGAACATTGTAGGAGTGGTTTGGACATTGATTGTTGTAGGAGTGGTTTAGGACAGTGATTGTTGCAGGAGTGGTTTAGGACATTGATTGTTGTAGGGGTTGTTTAGGACATTGATTGTTTTAGGAGTGGTTTAGGACAACGAATGTTGTAAGAGTGGTATAGGACAGTGAATGTTGTAGGAGTGGTGAAGGACAGTTATTGTTGTAGGAGTGGTTTAGGACAGTGAACATTGAAATGTTTTAGGAAAGTGATTGTTGTAGGAGTGGTTAAGGACAGTGATTGTTGTAGGAGTGGTTTAGGACAGTGATTGTTGTAGGAGTGGTTTAGGACAGTGAACATTGTAGGATTGGTTTAGGACAGTGATTGTTGCAGGAGTGGTTTAGTACCTTGAATGTTGTAGGATTGGTTTAGGACAGTGATTGTTGTAGGGGTGGTTTAGGACAGTGAACATTGTAAAAGTGGTTTAGGACAGTGAACATTGTAGGAGTGGTATAGGACAGTGATTGTTGTAGGAGTGATTAGTACAGTGAACATTGTAGGAGTGGTGTGGTTTAGAACAGTGATTGTTGCAGGAGTGGTTTAGGACAGTGATTGTTGTAGGAGTAGTTTAGGACAGTGATTGTTTTAGGAGTGGTTTAGGACAATGAACGTTGTAGGAGTGGTTTAGGAGAGTGATTGTTGTAGGAGTGGTTTAGGACAGTGATTGTTGTAGGAGTAGTTTAGGACATTGATTGTTTTAGGAGTGGTTTATAACAGTAATTGTTGTAGGAGTGGTTTAGGACAGTGATTGTTGTAGGAGTGGTTTAGGACAGTGGACATTGTAGGAGTGGTTTAGGACAGTGATTGTTGTAGGAGTGGTTTAGGACAGTGATTGTTGTAGGAGTGGTTTAGGACAGTGAACATTGTAGGAGTGGTACAGGACAGTGAATGTTGTAGGAGTGGTTTAGTACAGTGAACATTGTAGGAGTGGTTTAGGACAGTGATTGTTGTAGGAGTGGTTTAGGACAGTGATTGTTGTAGGAGTGGTTTAGGACAGTGATTGTTGTAGGAGTGGTTTAGGACAGTGATTGTTGAAGTAGTGGTTTAGGACAGTGAACGTTGTAGGAGTGGTTTAGGACAGTGATTGTTGTAGGAGTGGTTTAGGACAGTGAACGTTGTAGGAGTGGTTTAGGACAGTGATTGTTGTAGGAGTGGTTTAGGACAGTGATTGTTGTAGAAGGGGTTTAGGACAGTGATTGTTGTAGGAGTGGTTTAGGACAGTGAACGTTGTAGGAGTGGTTTAGGGCAGTGAACGTTGTAGGAATGGTTTAGGACAGTGAATGTTGTAGGAGTGGTTTAGAACAGTGAATGTTGTAGAAGTGGTTTAGGACAGTGAATGTTGTAGGAGTGGTTTAGGACAGTGAATGTTGTAGGAGTGGTTTAGGAGAGTAATTTTGGTAGGAGTGGTTTAGGACAATGATTGTTGTAGGAGTGGTTTAGGACACTTAATGTTGTAGGAGTGGTTTAGGACATTACATCAGAACCAGGGGACAGTTTTAGTGAATTATAAAGTGACTTTTATTTCAATATTTTCAAAGTTTCAACTAATATCTGAAAAGTTGGTATGACTTTGTATGTTATATCTGGTATTCATCACAGAATGATCAAAATTCAAATCATAAATTAAGTCACTACAGCAGTGCAAATTATAATTTCTATAATGACAGAACATTTAAGATTCAAAAACATATGAACTTGTGTCAGAGTGTTGAACTTTGATAGTCTGTTAGAACTGTTAGATGACATATAAGTAAGCAAATAGTATCTAATTTTTTACCAATACACATAGCAATCTTGTCTCCGAATTCTTAGACATTTACCAACAGTACATATATCTTTGCTTTTTATGTGCATGCACTTGACCTTTTGGACTTTTAAAATCGATCTTGTGTCTGACATGTAGAGTCAACACCATGGGACCTGACGGAGGAATACAGAATTAAATACACCTGTCACTGTTATATAATGCAGCATGTTATCTATGACAGACAGTCATTGTCATAAATTCTACCTCATATTGAACTGGAAACGGGTCACCTGAGAAATTCACCTGCATGGGGTCCAGGTGTATGGTTTACCTGGACTAACGATATTACAGGTAGATATTACATGTCCTGTGACAGAATCCGCTGTGCAGGTATATGATATACCTGAGGTAACGATTTTAAAATTACAGGTAGACATATCTGATGTCAGAGTCTGCAACAATGATGACTTTGTTGTCATATTCAGGTGGGGATGTCAGCTTAGCCTGATATTGAAACCTGAAATAGAAATTGACGATGAGACAGAATTACACAGAAAAATCAAAAACTTATTTCTTTATTATATAAACAGTTTTAATATTGATGTCATAACTTTATGATAAGCAAGCTGATACAATATAACCTTGTTTCTCATGGAAAATGGGTAAACGGAATCAAGAACTAAACACTATCGGTACTATACAAGACATTCAGATTGTGGTGTTACAGGCTGTAAAACAGGGAATGAAATTCATAAGGTTTTTGTATTTTGATATGTTTGATGACCTCCACCCTTTTCCACAGTCCCCTCTCTGCTATGATTTTGGTTCAGCATCTGGTACCCCAAGGTCATGACCTACCATATATTACCTATCATATTTCTAGTTCTCATTGATAAGGTGATATTGAATCCCATGTAAACAGTCAGGTTTTAATTATATGCTGAAAGATCACCATAAGGTCTAGATTATTTATATGTTTTGATTTCATCATTTTGTTCATGAAGTTAACACTGAGATGGGTAACAGAATATGTATTTCATATCTTAATGTAACAGAATATATTTCATATATGAAGGTAATTAACTGACTTATAGACCTATTATAGATATTTCCTAACCTATACCAGATTCCATTTCCAGAACTTCAGGCCTTTTTTCTTGTTTCCATTCAAAAATGTATGTATTTACTATTGTAACAGTTTTCGTATATTGGATTTCAGGTATCGCTCCTGGGTTCAGTGTGTATATGAGACTGACAAATAACTACAATTAAATTACATTTATTTATAGACATGACTTATACAACAGCAACAAGTAGGCCTACACTCTCGCGACACCCGCACACATATATACATAGGCATCCTAACAACTATAGATGATGAACGAAATATAGGCGCTGGGGTAAAACAGACAACAGACAGACGGAACGAAAAACATATACACGACGACAACTTAGAAGAAATTGATGCCGGTATCTGTTGACTCTCGGGTAGTTCCAAAATAAACTTCAGCCGGGAGTCATTAGAGACTG
Organism: Argopecten irradians; assembly: GCF_041381155.1. Lineage (NCBI taxonomy): Eukaryota > Metazoa > Mollusca > Bivalvia > Pectinida > Pectinidae > Argopecten > Argopecten irradians. The sequence continues at coordinate 378,104 of NC_091134.1, read as the reverse complement.
CTACCATATATGCCGAAATACAATTTAGACAACCCTTGCTGAAATAATAATTTAGAAACTAACTTAACGAAATCACGTTGCACCTAGGTAGTATTGCGGGTCTGAGTATCTGACCAGTACTCCGGTCCAAACTTCTGGCAGGACTAATGAAATGCTCACGCAAATCAATTTATACCACCCCGACACCCCACCCTACAACGTATATGTAGAAACTACACTTCATCTATGCGCATGCTATAAATAGCGCAGGGGAAATCCCTACGTCATTGCCACCAGGGGGCGCTGCAATATAAACTTATTTGGAAAAAAATATATGTACAGTGTATATACACTATAAAATAAAATTGTCAGATTGTGTATGTCAATATTTAGATAATTAGAATTGAAGGAAAAATGCCATGCTATTAGCCTTGTACAGATCATTGACTTTTGTGTTAACTGCAGACATTTCTCTGAGGTAATACTGTGGAAATGACAACGGAGAATTTAACCTTGTAAAATGTTATTGACTTTCCTGCTGACTACTGACATTAGTTGTAAGGTACTACAAAGGATAATGCAAACGGAGAAGTGAAAAATTCTGTTTCCTCCTTAAAGGTGTCAATAAACGTGTAAGCTGGTGTCAAGTTATTTGTTTGTGAATTCCTTTGGCACTTGTTTGTCGTTTTTGTGGTTAGAAATAAGATTAAAAAGTAAAGCAATTTACAGACCAAACACATGAGAAGCAAGCTTTAAATAAACAGACTAAGAATGTTACAAGGGAACATGAGCAGAGAGTGTTGTACAATTGTGTTGTTAGAGCTGATCGATCACACAGCATGCGATATGGCTAGGTATGTAATTACCAATATACTGGTATGAAACCTTTAATGGGTTGTCTCCCTTTGTAATCGGTGGTCTCCCTTTGTAAAATGTTCTCTCCCTTTGTGATGTATTATCCTGCTGTGTTTGTCTGTCTAATAACAAGTTATATTAGCTCACCATGATGGAGTGGTGTTCAGTGATAATTATCCCTGCATCAACCTGAGCATGGAATCATTACTGATTACAATAAGAAACACCTAATATGTATTACCTCCCTTGTTCCATTGCCAGTGTGGGGTCAGAGGCCTGCTGTATATATAGAGTCCGGCCAATTGAATTAAAGAGTAACCTCCCCTTGTGTCATGTGATCTGTCATAAAGTTCTTCTGTATCTAGAATTATATAATTAAGGGACATAGGATCCCTCCCCTCTAGCTGACATTAATAAAGTTCTAGCGTACTATAACTAGGGCAATCCTGTTACAACTGTACCACTGTTATTTACTATAACTAGGATCCCACCCCCTCTAGCTGACAAAGTTCAACTGTACCATAACTAGGGTCATCCTGTTACAACTGTTCCACTGTATTTACTATAACTAGGATCCCTCCCCCTCTAGTTGACAAAGTTCTACTGTACCATAACTAGGGTCATCCTGTTATAGCTGTTCCACTGTATTTACTATAACTAGGATCCCTCCCCCTGCTGACAAGTTCTACTACCATACTAGGTCATCCTGTTACAACTGTTCCACTGTATTTACTATAACTAGGATCCCTCCCCCTCTAGTTGACAAAGTTCTACTGTACCATAACTAGGGTCATCCTGTTATAGCTGTTCCACTGTATTTACTATAACTAGGATCCCTCCCCCTCTAGCTGACAAAGTTCTACTGTACCATAACTAGGGTCATCCTGTTACAACTGTTCCACTGTATTTACTATAACTAGGATCCCTCCCCCTCTAGCTGACAAAGTTCTACTGTACCATAACTAGGGTCATCCTGTTATAGCTGTTCCACTGTATTTACTATAACTAGGATCCCTCCCCCTCTAGCTGACAAAGTTCTACTGTACCATAACTAAGGGTCATCCTGTTATAGCTGTTCCACTGTATTTACTATAACTAGGATCCCTCCCCCTCTAGCTGACAAAGTTCTACTGTACCATAACTAGGGTCATCCTGTTAGCTGTTCCACTGTATTTACTATAACTAGGATCCCTCCCCCCTCTAGCTGACAAAGTTCTACTGTTACCATAACTAGGGTCATCCTGTTATAGCTGTTCCACTGTATTTACTATAACTAGGATCCCTCCCCCTCTAGCTGACAAAGTTCTACTGTACCATAACTAGGGTCATCCTGTTATAGCTGTTCCACTGTATTTACTATAACTAGGATCCCACCCCCTCTAGCTGACAAAGTTCTACTGTACCATAACTAGGGTCATCCTGTTATAGCTGTTCCACTGTATTTACTATAACTAGGATCCCTCCCCCTCTAGCTGACAAAGTTCTACTGTACCATAACTAGGGTCATCCTGTTACAGCTGTTCCACTGTATTTACTATAACTAGGATCCCTCCCCCTCTAGCTGACAAAGTTCTACTGTACCATAACTAGGGTCATCCTGTTATAGCTGTTCCACTGTATTTACTATAACTAGGATCCCACCCCCTCTAGCTGACAAAGTTCTACTGTACCATAACTAGGGTCATCCTGTTACAACTGTTCCACTGTATTTACTATAACTAGGATCCCTCCCCCTCTAGCTGACAAAGTTCTACTGTACCATAACTAGGTCATCCTGTTATAGCTGTTCCACTGTATTTACTATAACTAGGATCCCACCCCCTCTAGCTGACAAAGTTCTACTGTACCATAACTAGGGTCATCCTGTTATAGCTGTTCCACTGTATTTACTATAACTAGGATCCCTCCCCCCTCTAGCTGACAAAGTTCTACTGTACCATAACTAGGGTCATCCTGTTATAGCTGTTCCACTGTATTTACTATAACTAGGATCCCTCCCCCTCTAGCTGACAAAGTTCTACTGTACCATAACTAGGGTCATCCTGTTATAGCTGTTCCACTGTATTTACTATAACTAGGATCCCTCCCCCTCTAGCTGACAAAGTTCTACTGTACCATAACTAGGGTCATCCTGTTATAGCTGTTCCACTGTATTTACTATAACTAGGATCCCTCCCCCTCTAGCTGACAAAGTTCTACTGTACCATAACTAGGGTCATCCTGTTATAGCTGTTCCACTGTATTTACTATAACTAGGATCCCTCCCCCTCTAGCTGACAAAGTTCTACTGTACCATAACTAGGGTCATCCTGTTACAGCTGTTCCACTGTATTTACTATAACTAGGATCCCACCCCCTCTAGCTGACAAAGTTCTACTGTACCATAACTAGGGTCATCCTGTTATAGCTGTTCCACTGTATTTACTATAACTAGGATCCCTCCCCCTCTAGCTGACAAAGTTCTACTGTACCATAACTAGGGTCATCCTGTTATAGCTGTTCCACTGTATTTACTATAACTAGGATCCCTCCCCCTCTAGCTGACAAAGTTCTACTGTACCATAACTAGGGTCATCCTGTTATAGCTGTTCCACTGTATTTACTATAACTAGGATCCCTCCCCCTCTAGCTGACAAAGTTCTACTGTACCATAACTACTGTACTGTTTCCACTGTATTTACTAAACTAGGTCAGCTGACAAAGTTCTACTGTACCATAACTAGGTCATCCTGTTCTGTTCACTGTATTTACTATAACTAGGATCCCTCCCCCCTCTAGCTGACAAAGTTCTACTGTACCATAACTAGGGTCATCCTGTTATAGCTGTTCCACTGTATTTACTATAACTAGGATCCCACCCCCTCTAGCTGACAAAGTTCTACTGTACCATAACTAGGGTCATCCTGTTATAGCTGTTCCACTGTATTTACTATAACTAGGATCCCTCCCCCTCTAGCTGACAAAGTTCTACTGTACCATAACTAGGGTCATCCTGTTATAGCTGTTCCACTGTATTTACTATAACTAGGATCCCTCCCCCTCTAGCTGACAAAGTTCTACTGTACCATAACTAGGGTCATCCTGTTATAGCTGTTCCACTGTATTTACTATCACTAAATTCTCTTACGCTGTAAGTGCCTTAGGGTTGTTAGCCAGCTTTATATGATGGCTAAAGTTAACTGGACACATTTTATTGATATTTTAGTAGTTGTGTACTGCAGTTCACTTTTGTATGATACACAATTAAAGCATTATTTACTCACATCTGTACTGTGATACACTTTTGTATGGTACACAATTAAAGCACTATTTACTCACATCTGTACTGTAGTACACTTTTGTATGGTACACAATTAAATCATTATTTACTCACATCTGTACTGTGATACACATTTGTATGGTACACAATTAAAGCATTATTTACTCACATCTGTACTGTAGTACACTTTTGTATGGTACACAATTAAAGCATTATTTACTCACATCTGTACTGTGATACACTTTGTGTTGGTACACAATTTTAAAACATTATTTACTCACATCTGTACTGATGATACACTTTTGTATGGTACACAATTTAAATCATTATTTACTCACATCTGTACTGTGATACACATTTGTATGGTACACAATTAAAGCATTATTTACTCACATCTGTACTGTGATACACATTTGTATGGTACACAATTAAAGCATTATTTACTCACATCTGTACTGTGATACACATTTGTATGGTACACAATTAAATCATTATTTACTCACATCTGTACTGTGATACACATTTGTATGGTACACAATTAAAGCATTATTTACTCACATCTGTACTGTGATACACAACTTTGTATGGTACACAATTTAAAGCATTATTTACTCACATCTGTACTGTGATACACTTTTGTATGGTACACAATTAAAGCATATTTACTCACATCTGTACTGTACGTGATACACTTTTGTATGGTACACAATTAAAGCATTATTTACTCACATCTGTACTGTAGTACACTTTTGTATGGTACACAATTAAAGCATTATTTACTCACATCTGTACTGTAGTACACTTTTGTATGGTACACAATTAAAGCATTATTTACTCACATCCGTACTGTGATACACATTTGTATGGTACACAATTAAAGCACTATTTACTCACATCTGTACTGTAGTACACTTTTGTATGGTACACAATTAAAGCATTGTTTACTCACATCCGTACTGTGATACACCTTCGTATGGTACACAATTAAAAGCATTATTTACTCTCATCTGTACTGCAGTACACTTTTGTATGGTACACAATTAAAGCATTGTTTACTCACATCTGTACTGCAGTATACACATTTGTATGGTACACAATTTAAAGCACTATTTACTTACATCTGTACTGTACACATTTGTAAGGTACACAATTAAAGAATATATTTACTCACATCTGTACTGTGATACACATTTGTATGGTACACAATTAAAGCATTATTTACTCACATCTGTACTGTGATACACATTTGTATGGTACACAATTAAAGCATTATTTACTCACATCTGTACTGTGATACACTTTTGTATGGTACACAATTAAAGCATTATTTACTCACATCTGTACTGTGATACACTTTTGTATGGTACACAATTAAAGCATTATTTACTCACATCTGTACTGTGATACACAATTTGTATATGGTACACACAATTAAAGCACTATTTACTCACATCTGTACTGTATACACTTTGTACTATGGTACACAATTAAAGCATTGTGATACTCCACATTGTAACTGTAGTACACTTTTGTGGTACACAATTAAAGCATTATTTACTCACATCTGTACTGTGATACACTTTTGTATGGGTACACAATTAAAGCATTATTTTACTCACATCTGTACTGTAGATACACTTTTGTATGGTACACAATTAAAGCATTATTTACTCACATCTGTACTGTGATACACTTTTGTATGGTACACAATTAAAGCATTATTTACTCACATCTGTACTGTGATACACTTTTGTATGGTACACAATTAAAGCATTATTTACTCACATCTGTACTGTAGTACACTTTTGTATGGTACACAATTAAAGCATTATTTACTCACATCTGTACTGTAGTACACTTTTGTATGGTACACAATTAAAGCATTATTTACTCACATCTGTACTGTGATACACATTTGTATGGTACACAATTAAAGCATTATTTACTCACATCTGTACTGTGATACACATTTGTATGGTACACAATTAAAGCATTATTTACTCACATCTGTACTGTGATACACTTTTGTATGGTACACATTTAATCCATCACATCTGTACTGCACTATGTACTGGAACACAATTTCAATCATGTTTACTGTCTGTAATCTGTGTAATACACTTTTGTATGGTACACAATTAAAGCATTATTTACTCACATCTGTACTGTAGTACACTTTTGTATGGTACACAATTAAAGCACTATTTACTCACATCTGTACTGTAGTACACTTTTGTATGGTACACAATTAAAGCATTATTTACTCACATCTGTACTGTAGTACACTTTTGTATGGTACACAATTAAAGCATTATTTACTCACATCTGTACTGTGATACACATTTGTATGGTACAACACAATTAAAGCATTATTTACTCACACATCTGTACTGGTGATACACTTTTGTATGGTACACAATTTTGTATGGTACACAATTTGTATGTACATTAAAGCACTATTACTCACATCTGTACTGTAGTACACTTTTGTATGGTACACAATTAAAGCATTATTTACTCACATCTGTACTGTGATACACTTTTGTATGGTACACAATTAAAGCATTATTTACTCACATCTGTACTGTGATACACTTTTGTATGGTACACAATTAAAGCACTATTTACTCACATCTGTACTGTATACACTTTTGTATGGTACACTTAAAGCATTATTTACTCACATCTGTACTGTAGTACACGTTTTTGTATGGTAACACAATTAAAGCATTATTTACTCACATCTGTACTGTGAGTACACTTTTGTATGGTACACAATTAAAGCATTATTTACTTCTGTACTGCAGATACACTTTTAGTATGGTACACAATTAAAGCATCTATTTACTCACATCATGTATCTGAGTAAACACTTTTGTATGGTACACAATTAAAGCATTATTTACTCACATCTGTACTGTGATACACATTTGTATGGTACACAATTAAAGCATTATTTACTCACATCTGTACTGTGATACACTTTTGTATGGTACACAATTAAAGCACTATTTACTCACATCTGTACTGTAGTACACTTTTGTATGGTACACAATTAAAGCATTATTTACTCACATCTGTACTGTGATACACATTTGTATGGTACACAATTAAAGCATTATTTACTCACATCTGTACTGTAGTACACTTTTGTATGGTACACAATTAAAGCATTATTTACTCACATCTGTACTGTAGTACACTTTTGTATGGTACACAATTAAAGCATTATTTACTCACATCTGTACTGTAGTACACTTTTGTATGGTACACAATTAAAGCATTATTTACTCACATCTGTACTGTGATACACTTTTGTATGGTACACAATTAAAGCACTATTTACTCACATCTGTACTGTAGTACACTTTTGTATGGTACACAATTAAAGCATTATTTACTCACATCTGTACTGTGTATACACTTTTGTATGGTACACAATTAAAGCATTATTTACTCACATCTGTACTGTAGTATACACTTTTGTATGGTACACAATTAAAGCATTATTTACTCACATCTGTACTGTAGTACACTTTTGTATGGTACACAATTAAAGCATTATTTACTCACATCTGTACTGTGATACACTTTTGTATGGTACACAATTAAAGCATTATTTACTCACATCTGTACTGTAGTACACTTTTGTATGGTACACAATTAAAGCATTATTTACTCACATCTGTACTGTGATACACTTTTGTATGGTACACAATTAAAGCATTATTTACTCACATCTGTACTGTGATACACTTTTGTATGGTACACAATTAAAGCACTATTTACTCACATCTGTACTGTGAGTACACTTTTGTATGGTACACAATTAAAGCATTATTTACTCACATCTGTACTGTGATACACATTTGTATGGTAACACAATTAAAGCATTATTTACTCACATCTGTACTGTAGTACACTTTTGTATTTGTACACAATTAAAGCATTATTTACTCACATCTGTACTGTGATACACTTTTGTATGGTACACAATTAAAGCATTATTTACTCACATCTGTACTGAAGTACACTTTTGTATGGTACACAATTAAGCACTACACATCTGTATGTACACTTTGATGGTACACAATTAAGCATTATTTACTCACATCGTACGAGTACACTTTTGTATGTACACAATTAAAGCATTATTTACACACATCTGTACTGTGATACACATTTGTATGGTACACTACACACTTTGTATGGTACACAATTAAAGCATTATTCACTCACATCTGTACTGTGATACACTTTTGTATGGTACACAATTAAAGCATTATTTACTCACATCTGTACTGCAGATACACTTTTGTATGGTACACAATTAAAGCTTTATTTACTCACATCTGTACTGTAGTACACTTTTGTATGGTACACAATTAAAAGCACTATTTACTCACATCTGTACTGTAGTACACTTTTGTATGATACACAATTAAAGCATTGTTTACTCACATCTGTACTATAGTACACTTTTGTAGGTGTACACAATTAAAGCATTGTTTACTCACATCTGTACTATAGTACACTTTTGTATGGTACACAATTAAAGCACTATTTACTCACATCTGTACTGTAGTACACTTTTGTATGGTACACAATTAAAGCACTATTTACTCACATCTGTACTGTAGTACACTTTTGTATGGTACACAATTAAAGCACTATTTACTGACATCTGAACTGTAGTACACTTTTGTATGGTACATAATTAAAGCATTATTTACTCACATCTGTACTGTAGTACACTTTTGTATGGTACACAATTAAAGCATTATTTACTCACATCTGTACTGTGATACACTTTTGTATGATACACAATTAAAGCATTATTTACTCACATCTGTACTGTAGTACACTTTTGTATGGTACACAATTAAAGCATTATTTACTCACAATCTCGTACTGTGATACACATTTCTATGGTACACAAATTCAAGCATTATTTACTCACATCTGTACTGTAGTACACTTTTGTATGGTACACAATTAAAGCACTATTTACTCACATCTGTACGGTGATACACTTTTGTATGGTACACAATTAAAGCATTATTTACTCACATCCGTACTGTGATACACTTTTGTATGGTACACAATTAAAGCACTATTTACTCACATCTGTACTGCAGTACACTTTTGTATGTTACACAATTAAAGCATTATTTACTCACATCTGTACTGTACGTGATACACATTTGTATGGTACACAATTAAATCATTATTTACTCACATCTGTACTGTAGTACACTTTTGTATGATACACAATTAAAGCATTATTTTACTGACATCTGTACTGTGATACACTTTTGTATGATACACAATTAAAGCATTATTTACTCACATCCGTACTGTGTGATACACTTTTGTATGGTACACCATTAAAGCACTATTTACTCACATCTGTACTGCAGTACAACTTTTGTATGGTACACAATTAAAAGCATTATTTACTCATCTGTACTGTGATACACTTTTGTATGGTACACAATTAAAGCACTATTTACTCACATCTGTACTGCAGTACACTTTTGTATGGTACACAATTAAAGCACTATTTACTCACATCTGTACTGTAGTACACTTTTGTATGGTACACAATTAAAGCACTATTTACTCACATCTGTACTGTGATACACTTTTGTATGGTACACAATTAAAGTATTATTTACTCACATCTGTACTGTGATACACATTTGTATGATACACAATTAAAGCATTATTTACTCATATCTGTACTGTAGTACTCTTTTATATGGTACACAATTAAAGCATTATTTACTGACATCTGTACTGTGATACACTTTTGTATGGTACACAATTAAATCATTATTTACTCACATCTGTACTGTAGTACACTTTTGTATGATACACAATTAAAGCATTATTTACATCACATCTGTACTGTAGTACACTTTTGTATGGTACACAATTAAAGCATTATTTACTCACATCCGTACTGTGATACACTTTTGTATGGTACACAATTAAAGCATTATTTACTCACATCTGTACTGTACGTGATACACATTTGTATGGTACACAATTAAAGCATTATTACTCACATCTGTACTGTACGTGATACACATTTGTATGGTACACAATTAAAGCATTATTTACTCACATCTGTACTGTACGTGATACACATTTGTATGGTACACAATTAAAGCATTATTTACTCACATCTGTACTGTGATAACACCACATTTGTATGGTACACAATTAAAGCACTATTTACTCACATCTGTACTGTACGTGATACACATTTGTATGGTACACAATTAAAGCATTATTTACTCACATCTGTACTGTGATACACATTTGTATGGTACACAATTAAAGCATTATTTACTCACATCTGTACTGTGATACACTTTTGTATGGTACACTGTAAGGTTAAGGTTAAGAGCAAACCATGAATTTCAAGCTTTATAGCCATAGGAAACTAAATTTGAATGGGTTTATGATTCTATGGCAGAATTCATCTAAGCTACATTCATCCAACTGGATTTTACAAATGAAAAAATATGAAAAGTAATCTAAGTTTAATAGCGGGAGCTCTTCTGTATTGTATGAATATTAGACCTATTTAAATCTACATAGAAAATCCCAATGGATATGATAATATGTTCAGGTAATATCAGTTTGTACTTTTCTATAGGGCTGTCACTCAAACTTGATAGAAAACAAATCTTTGGATGCAATTCATATTGAATTGACCAAATGAATATTAGTGGCTCGTGCCAATTTTACGCTTGACTACAACTCCAAAAGTGTCCTGCTGTTTAGATCTAAGCATTTCTCTGGAGTTGGCCTATGTACACTTGCTGTTGGTATTCTTATCATGTCAATTTGCAGAGTGCTCTCTGATACCTCTTTAATGCTACATACTTATGTCTAATAACATTTTAAATCTTTATGCATTGCATATATATTGTTGCCTTAAAGTGATGAGATTGTGATATTTTTGTAAGTATATCGTCTATTTCACTTGAATCAATAAAATTGATATAAATATGAAGCTTTGAATAAAAATTATGATTATACACCTTGTATCTTAATTATCATTTATTTTCCATTCTTTTGTTGTTTGTAAATAGACCTGAAATATAAGAGGCAGACGCCTTTTTTCCAATTTTGTTTCCAGTTTTCTGTACACTTATTAGCCACAGCGGAGTATAAACCATATCTAATGCTGACTAGTCTGTTTGCAATATGAAAATACTTCTAAATAATATCAAAGTCTTTATAAACACGAAAGAACTTAGTACATGTATTTTGACGTATGTCTGGGAGTTGTCGGTAGGGAGTTGACCACATGTACTGTCAGACTCCAGACTTTTCCTCATCATTGAGAGATTCATTGATAGTTCTGACATCCAATACCTATTCAGGTATTGGAGACTGTTCATCAGGAAATAATACTAGTGTATACATTTACTTATAGACATCATCTTTGATTTGGCCTTTGAAATGTAATGGATGGGACACTAAATGAAATGTATAGGAGGGACACAAAATGAATACTTAATACAAGGGTTTTGATGGAGGGAGGGGTTGAAGTGAAGAGGTAAGAGGGGAAGGTTAGGAGGGGAGTGGTTATAGATAGAGTGTAGGGGTAGGAGGGGAGTGGTTATAGATAGAGTGTAGGGGTAGGAGGGAGTGGTTATAGATAGAGGAGAGGGGTAGGAGGGGAGTGGTTATAAATAGAGTGTAGGGGTAGGAGGGGAGTGGTTATAGATAGAGGAGAGGGGTAGGAGGGGAGTGGTTATAAATAGAGTGTAGGGGTAGGAGGGGAGTGGTTATAGATAGAGGAGAGGGGTAGGAGGGGAGTGGTTATAAATAGAGTGTAGGGGTAGGAGGGGAGTGGTTATAGATAGAGGAGAGTGGTTATAGATAGAGGAGAGGGGTAGGAGGGGAGTGGTTATAAATAGAGTGTAGGGGTTAGGAGGGGAGTGGTTATAATTAGAGTGTAGGGGTAGGAGGGGAGTGGTTATAGATAGAGGAGAGGGGTTAGGAGGGGAGTAAAGTAGTTATAAATAGAGTGTAGGGGTAGAGAGGGAGTGGTTATAGATAAAGGAGAGGGGTAGGAGGGGAGTGGCTATAAATGGAGGGGTGGGGTAGGAGGGGAGTGGTTATAGATAGAGTGTAGGGGTAGGAGGGGAGTGGTTATAGATAGAGTGTCGGGGGTAGGAGGGGAGTTGGCTATAAATAGAGTGGTAGTGTAGGGGTAGGAGGGGAAGTGGTTATAGATAGAGTGTAGGGGTAGGAGGGAGGGTAGTGGTTATAGATAGAGGAGAGGTGGTAGGAGGGGAGTGGTTATAGATTAGAGGAGAGGGGTAGGAGGGGGAGTGGCTAATAGAATAGAGTGTAGGGGTAGGGGGGGAGTGGTAGTGGTTATAGATAGAGGGCAGGGGTAGGAGGGGTAGTGGCTATAAATAGAGTGTAGGGGTAGGAGGGGAGTGGTTATAGATAGAGGAGAGGGGTAGGAGGGGAGTGGTTATAATTAGAGTGTGTAGGGGTAGGAGGGGAGTGGTTAAGAGATAGAGGAGAGTGGTTATAGATAGAGGAAGAGGGGTAGGCAGGGGAGTGGTTATAAATGGAGGGGAGAGGTAGGAGGGGAAGTGGTTATAGATATTGGGGAGGGTTTGGAGGGGAGTGGTTAATAATAGATGGGATGGGTTAGGAGGGGGGTTGCTATAGATAAATTAGGGGAGGGGGGGTAGGAGGGGAGTGGTTATAAATGGAGGGGAGGGTAGGAGGGGAATGTGGTTATAAATGGAGGGGAGGGTAGGAAGGGAGTGGTTATTATAACTGGAGGGGTGGGGTAGGAGGGGAGTGGTTATAAATGGAGGGGAGGGGTAGGAGGGGAGTGGTTATAAATGGAGGGGAGGGGTAGGGAGGGGAGTGGTTATAAAATGGAGGGGAGGGGTAGGAGGGGAGTGGTTATAAATGGGAGGGGAGAGGTAGGAGGGGAGGTGGTTATAGATAGAGGGGGGAGAGGGTAGGAGGGGACTGTTATAGATAGAGAGGAGGGTTTGGAAGGGAGTGGTTAATAATATATGGGATGGGTAGGAAGGGGGTTGCTAGTGGGATGGGTAGGAGGGGGGGTAGATAAAGGGGAGGGGTAGGAGGGGAGTGGTTATAAATGGAGGGGAGGGGGTAGGAGGGGAGTGTGTTATAAATGGAGGGGAGGGGTAGGAGGGGGTTGCTATAGATAAAGGGGAGGGGTATAAATGGAGGGGAGTGGGTTATAAATGGAGGAGGGTACGGAGGGGAGTGGTTATAAATGGAGGGGAGGGGTAGGAGGGAAGTGGTTATAAATGGAGGGGAGGGGTAGGAAGGGGAGTGGTTATAAATGGAGGGGTGGGGTAGGAGGGGGAGTGGTTATAAATGGAGGGGAGGGGTAGGAGGGGAGTGGTTATAAATGGAGGGGAGGGGTAGGAGGGGAGTGGTTATAAATGGAGGGGAGGGGTAGGAGGGGAGTGGTTATAAATGGAGGGGAGAGGTAGGAGGGGAGTGGTTATAGATAGAGGGGAGAGAGGTAGGAGGGGACTGGTTATAGATAGAGGGGAGGGGTTTGGAGGGAGTGGTTAATAATAGATGGGATGGGTAGGAGGGGGGTTGCTATAGATAAAGGGGAGGGGTAGGAGGGGTAGTGGTTATAAATGGAGGGGAGGGGTAGGAGGGGAGGGTTATAAATGGAGGGGTGGGGTAGGAAGGGAGTGGTTATAAATGGAGGGGAGAGGTAGGAGGGGATGGAGTGGTAGGAGGGGAGTGGTTATAAATGGAGGGGAGGGGTAGGAGGGGAGTGGTTACAGATAGAGGAGAGGGGTAGGAGGGGAGTGGTTATAATTAGGAGTGTAGGGGGTTAGGAGGGGAGTGGTTATAGATAGAGGGAGGGGTAGGAGGGGAGTGGTTATAAATAGAGTGTAGGGGTAGGAGGGGAGTGGTTATAGATAGAGGGGAGAGGGGTAGGAGGGGAGTGGTTATAATAAGAGGAGAGGGGTAGGAGGGGGGGAGTGGTTATAGATAGAGGAGAGTGGTTATTAGATAGAGGAGAGGGGTAGGAGGGGAGATGGTTATAAATAGAGTGTAGGGGTAGGAGGGGAGTGGTTATAGATAGAGGAGAGGGGTAGGAGGGGGTAGTGGTTATAACTAGAGTGTAGGGGTAGGAGGGGAGTGGTTATAGATAGAGGAGAGGGGTGGTTAAAAAATGAGGGGTAGGGGAGTGGTTATAAATAGAGTGTAGGGGTAGGGGGGAGTTGTTATAGATAGAGGAGAGAGTGGTTATAGATGGAGGGGAGAGGGGTAGGAGGGGAGTGGTTATAGATGGAGGGGAGGGGTAGGAGGGGAGTAGTTATATAGATAGAGGGGAGGGGTAGGAGGGGGAGTGGTTATAGATTAAAGGGGACGGGTTAGGAGGGGAGTTGTTATAGATAGAGGGGAGGGTTTGGAAGGGAGTGGTTAATAATAGATGGGATGGGTAGGAGGGGGGTTGTTATAGATGAAGGGGAGGGGTTAGGAGGGGAGTGGTTATAAATGGAGGGGGAGGGGTAGGAGGGGATTGGTTATAAATAGATGGGATGGGTAGGAGGGGAGTTGCTATAGATAGATGGGAGGGGTAGGAGGGGAGGAGTAAGAAGGGAGTGGTTATAAATGGAGGGGAGGGGTAGGAGGGGAGTGGTTATAGGTAGAGTGGGAGGGTTTGGAAGGGAGTGGTTAATAATAGATGGGATGTGTAAGAGGGAAGTGATTATAAATGGAGGGGGAGTGGTTAAAAATGGAGGGAGGGGTAGTAGGGGGGGGGTTGCTATAGATAAAGGGGAGGGGTAGGAGGGGAGTGGTTAATAATAGATGGGATGGGTAGGAGGGGGGTTGCTATAGATAAAGGGGAGGGGTAGGAGGGGAGTGGTTATAAATGGAGGGGAGGGGGGTAGGAGGGGAGTGGTTATAAATGGAGGGGTGGGGTAGGAAGGGAGTGGTTATAAATGGAGGGGAGAGGTAGGAGGGGATGGAGGTGGTAGGAGGGGAGTGGTTATAAATGGAGGGGAGGGGTAGGAGGGGAGTGGTTACAGATAGAGGAGAGGGGTAGGAGGGGAGTGGTTATAATTAGAGTGTAGGGTTAGGAGGGGAGTGGTTATAGATAGAGGAGAGGGGTAGGAGGGGAGTGGTTATAAATAGAGTGTAGGGGTAGGAGGGGGAGTGGTTATAGATAGAGGAGAGGGGTAGGAGGGGAGTGGTTATAATAAGAGGAGAGGGGTAGGAGGGGAGTGGTTATAGATAGAGGAGAGTGGTTATAGAAAGAGGAGAGGGGTAGGAGGGGAATGGTTATAAATAGAGTGTAGGGGTAGGAGGGGAGTGGTTATAGATAGAGGAGAGGGGTAGGAGGGGAGTGGTTATAAACTAGAGTGTAGGGGTAGGAGGGGAGTGGTTATAGATAGAGGAGAGGGGTAGGAGGGGAGTGGTTATAAATAGAGTGTAGGGGTAGGGGGGAGTTGTTATAGATAGAGGAGAGTGGTTATAGATGGAGGAGAGGGGTAGGAGGGGAGTGGTTATAGATGGAGGGGAGGGGTAGGAGGGGAGTGGTTATAGATAGAGGGGAGGGGTAGGAGGGGAGTGGTTATAGATAAAGGGGAGGGGTAGGAGGGGAGTGGTTATAGATAGAGGGGAGGGTTTGGAAGGGAGTGGTTAATAATAGATGGGGTATGGGTAGGAGGGGGGTTGTTATAGATGAAGGGGAGGGGTAGGAGGGGAGTGGTTATAAATGGAGGGGAGGGGTAGGAGGGGATTGGTTATAAATAGATGGGATGGGTAGGAGGGGAGTTGCTATAGATAGATGGGAGGGGTAGGAGGGGAGGAGTAAGAGGGGAGTGGTTATAAATGGAGGGGAGGGGTAGGAGGGGAGTGGTTATAGGTAGAGTGGAGGGTTTGGAAGGGAGTGGTTAATAATAGATGGGATGTGTAAGAGGGAAGTGATTATAAATGGAGGGGAGTGGTTAAAAAATGGAGGGGAGGGGTAGGAGGGGGGTTTGCTATAGATAAAGGGGAGGGGTAGGAGGGGAGTGGTTATAAATGGAGGGGAGGGGTAGGAGGGGATTGGTTATAAATAGATGGGATGGGTAGGAGGGGAGTTGCTATAGATAGATGGGAGGGGTAGGAGGGGAGGAGTAAGAGTGGAGTGGTTATAAATGGAGGGGAGGGGTAAGAGGGGAGTGGTTATAAATGGAGGGGAGTGGTTATAAATGGAGAGGAGGGGGATGGTTATAAATTGAGGGTAGGGGGATGGTTATAAATGGAGGGTAGGAGGGGACAGGTTTATAAATGGAGGGGAGGAGTAGGAGGGGAGTGGTTATAAATGGAGGGGAGGGGTAGGAGGGGATTGGTTATAAATAGATGGGATGGGTAGGAGGGGAGTTGCTATAGATAGATGGGAGGGGTAGGAGGGGAGGAGTAAGAGGGGAGTGGTTATAAAATGGAGGGGAGGGGTAAGAGGGGAGTGGTTATAAATGGAGGGGAGTGGTTATAAATGGAGGGTAGGAGGAGACAGGTTATAAATGGAGGGGAGGGGTAAGAGGGGAGTGGTTATAAATGGAGGGGAGGGGTAAGAGGGGAGTGGTTATAAATGGAGGGGAGTGGTTTATAAATGGAGAGGAGGGGGATGGTTATAAATGGAGGGTAGGGGGATGGTTATAAATGGAGGGTTCGAGGGGACAGGTTTATAAATGGAGGGGAGGGGTAGGAGGGGAGTGGTTATAAATGGAGGGGAGGGGGTAGGAGGGGACTGGTTATAAATGGATGGTAGGGGGGAATGGTTATAAATGGAGGGTAGGGGTAGAAGGGAGGTGGTGGTTATAAATAGAGGGGGGGGGGGGGGTAGGAGGGGAGTGGTTATAAAAGGAGGGGAGGGGTAAGAGGGGAGTGGTTATAAATGGAGGGGAGGGGTAAGAGGGGAGTGGTTATAAATGGAGGGGAGTGTGGTTATAAATGGAGAGGAGGGGGATGGTTATAAATGGAGGGTAGGGGGATGGTTATAAATGGAGGGTTCGAGGGGACAGGTTTATAAATGGAGGGTAGGGGTAGGAGGGGAGTGGTTATAAATGGAGGGGAGGGGTAGGAGGGGACAGGTTATAAATGGAGGGAGGGGTAGAAGGGGAGTGGTTTATAAGTAGAGGGGAGGGGTAGGAGGGGACTGGTTATAAATGGAGGGGAGGGGTAAGAGGGGAGTGGTTATAAATGGAGGGGAGGGGTAAGAGGGGAGTGGTTATAAATAGATGGGATGGGTAGGAGGGGAGTTGCTATAGATAGATACGAGGGGTAGGAGGGGAGGAGAGTAAGAGGGGAGTGGTTATAAATGGAGGGGAGGGGTAAGAGGGGAGTGGTTATAAATGGAGGGGAGTGGTTATAAATGGAGGGTAGGAGGAGACAGGTTATAAATGGAGGGGAGGGGTAAGAGGGGGAGTGGTTATAAATGGAGGGGAGGGGTAAGAGGGGAGTGGTTATAAATGGAGGGGATAGTGGTTATAAATGGAGAGGAGGGGGATGGTTATAAATGGAGGGTAGGGGGATGGTTATAAATGGAGGGTTCGAGGGGGGACAGGTTTATAAATGGAGGGGAGGGGTAGGAGGGGAGTGGTTATAAATGGAGGGGAGGGGTAGGAGGGGATTGGTTATATAAATAGATGGGATGGGTAGGAGGGGAGTTGCTATAGATAGATACGAGGGGTAGGATGGGGAGGAGGAGGAGGGGAGTGGTTATAAATGGAGGGGAGGGGTAAGAGGGGAGTGGTTATAAATGGAGGGGAGTGGTTATAAATGGAGGGTAGGAGGAGACAGGTTATAAATGGAGGGGAGGGGTAAGAGGGGAGTGGTTATAAATGGAGGGGAGGGGTAAGAGGGGAGTGGTTATAAATGGAGAGGAGGGGGATGGTTATAAATGGAGGGTAGGGGGATGGTTATAAATGGAGGGTTCGAGGGGACAGGTTTATAAATGGAGGGGAGGGGTAGGAGGGGAGTGGTTATAAATGGAGGGGAGGGGTAGGAGGGGATTGGTTATAAATGGATGGTAGGGGGGAATGGTTATAAATGGAGGGTAGGGGTAGGAGGGGACAGGTTATAAATGGAGGGGAGGGGTAGAAGGGGAGTGGTTATAAATAGAGGGGGGGGGTAGGAGGGGAGTGGTTATAAATGGAGGGTAGGGGTAGGAGGGGAGTGGTTATAAATGGAGGGGAGGGGTAGGAGGGGGACAGGTTATAAATGGAGGGGAGGGGTAGAAGGGGAGTGGTTATAAGTAGAGGGGAGGGGTAGGAGGGGACTGGTTATAAATGGAGGGTAGGGGTAGGAGGGGAGTGGTTATAAATGAAGGGGAGGGGTAGGTGGGGACTGGTTATAAATGGAGGGTAGGGGGGAATGGTTATAAATGGAGGGTAGGGGTAGGAGGGGACTAGTTATAAATGGAGGGTAGGGGGGAATGGTTATAAATGGAGTGGAGGGGTAGGAGGGGAATGGTTATAAATGGAGAGGGAGGGGTAGGAGGGGACAGGTTATAAATGGAGGGGAGGGGTAGGAGGGGACTAGTTATAAATGGAGAGGAGGGGTAGGAGGGGACAGGTTATAAATGGAGGGGAGGGGTAGGAGGGGACTAGTTATAAATGGAGAGGAGGGGTAGGAGGGGACTGGTTATAAATGGAGGGTAGGGGGGAATCGTTATAAATGGAGGGTAGGGGTAGGAGGGGACAGGTTATAAATGGAGGGGAGGGGTAGAAGGGGAGTGGTTATAAATAGAGGGGAGGGGTAGGAGGGGACTGGTTATAAATGGAGGGTAGGGGGGAATGGTTATAAATGGAGGGTAGGGGTAGGAGGGGACAGGTTATAAATGGAGGGGAGGAGTAGAAGGGGAGTGGTTATAAATAGAGGGGAGGGGTAGGAGGGGTCTAGTTATAAATGGAGGGGAGGGGTAGGAGGGGACTAGTTATAAATGGAGAGGAGGGGTAGGAGGGGACTGGTTATAAATGGAGGGAAAGGAAGATAGGGGATATAGATAGAGGGGGGAAGTGGAAGGTTAGGAATTGAAGGGTTAGTAATGGAGGGGAAGGGTTATAATACTTTTTTTAAAAGAGCATTACTGGAAAAATTTGGAGATAAAGAGGGAGGAGGGGGATTTATACAAAGAGGAAATGTGCTTAAACAGAACCAGAATAGCTTAGAGAAAAATCTTTAGTTCAGCGCCAAAAATCTGGCTGTATAAGCAAACCAGACGAAATATTATGTGAGAATTATGAGCATGTTTTTTGTGTGTATACAAGTGTAGGGGAGTTTCTAGTCAGCTGTAATACCTGTACTGATGTAGACCTGACATTTGTTGAGTCAGCTATGGTATCTCAGGAGCATGCTCCCATCAGTCACACAAACTTGACCTAATTTCATCATAATAGTTTATACCTACCACCTCAAACTATGTTTCTGTAGAGTGGTAGAGTATCTTTAACATTGCATTGTTACCAGTGTTAAAAGGAGACACATTCCATATAGACTTGCACTCCTGTACAGTGTCACTGGTACTTTTACTCTAAGGAGGTAGATGCAGAGCTGATTACCAGAATGGGAACCTTTACCAGTCATGTATGACTGTGAGGGACAGCAGGGTGTTTTGTGAGATAAACAGTGTAAATACACACATATACAAGTCTAGCTTCATGTCATATTTAGGTAAGACTTAATGTTTGCTGTAACCTCTTATCATATGAGCTAAGGTCATAGCAGGACTTCCTCATTCTGATCTATCAGGTTTACTTCCCTTTACTCCATCATGGAGTGAAATGAAGGGCATTAACTGTGATACATAATGTATTTCTTTAGCTAACTTAAAATAGTAATGTAGGTAATCCAAGTACTACTGGAAGAAGATAAACAAAAGCAAAATTCTAGAATATCTAAAATTATCAAGTAAATGGATTGATGATTTTTGTCTCTGAAATAAATGGCTCTAATCTTCAAACTAGGGGAGATAACTGAGGTTTAGAACTTTACTGAGAAGGGCTTGGTGACTAGTCTGGATCAAGAAAGATGCCCTGGCTGACAGGTTATTTTACAATCACATATAAATTTAAAGATACCAAAGTTTGTGTTTCAAGATGGTGTCCTGTTGCTAAAACCCTGTTTCCATGTATTGGTCAGTCTCCAGATCAATGTACCAGATGAAGTATATAAGTCATGTAGTCTATCAACGAGGAAATATTGATGTTCATCAGTCATTTTGGAGATTATAAACCAATGAATTACTACCATAAACTACTGTATTTTCGTTAATGATTATATACCAATGAATCACTACCATAAACTACTGTATATTTGTTAATGATTATATACCAATGAATTACTACCATAAACTACTGTATATTTGTTAATGATTATATACCAATGAATTACTACCATAAACTACTGTATATTTGTTAATGATTATATACCAATTTACTACCATAAACTACTGTATATTTGTAAATGATTATATACCAATGAATCACTACCATAAACTACTGTATATTTGTTAATGATTGTATACCAATGAATTACTACCATAAACTACTGTATATTTGTTAATGATTATATACCAATGAATTACTACCATAAACTACTGTATATTTGTTAATGATTATATACCAATGAATTACTACCATAAACTACTGTATATTTGTTAATGATTATATGTATATTTGTTAATGATTATATACCAATGAATTACTACCATAAACTACTGTATATTTGTTAATGATTATATACCAATGAATTACTACCATAAACTACTGTATATTTGTTAATGATTATATACCAATGAATTACTACCATAAACTACTGTGTATTTGTTAATGATTATATGTATATTTGTTAATGATTATATACCAATGAATTACTACCATAAACTGCTGTATATTTGTTAATGATTATATACCAATGAATTACTACCATAAACTACTGTATATTTGCTAATGGTTATATAGCAATGAATTGCTATACCATAAACTACTGTATATTTGTTAATGATTATATACCAATGAATTACTACCATTAACTACTGTATATCTGTTAATGATTATATACCAATGAATTACTACCATGAACTACTGTATATTTGTTAATTTGTATTGAATCATAAGTTATTGATGTGGTTAATATACCTCTAAATCACTGCATAAAACATAAATACCATGATATTATACGTATAAATCATCCCTGTTTATTTCATGTCATTAAAATGCATGAATCACTGTTTAACTGTCACGTTTTGTCAAAATAAATTGACAGTTAATTTTTACGATTTGAGATCTGAGGGAAGTGTTGGTACAGCCTTAGTTAGACTTCGATCAGTATGACATATAGAAGTGTTAACAATCTTGTATATGTAAAGACTGCCTCTATTTATAGCCATGGTCCCTTTAAATCACCTTTACATTTGTCATGTTTAAACTCTGACAGGTAAATCGTACAGGTAAATCAACGAGATCACCGGGTCATCAACACCAGGTAACACTTCAAACAGGTAACACATGAATGTCGGATGTTAATTTAATCATACTGGGCTGATTGTTCATTAAAGCCTTGATCACATTTATTATACGCTAGCCTAATTAATGACAACACAGTCCGAGGTGAAGGATGGGAATTTGGGATTGATTGATTTAGAATGTTTAAACAATAGGGATATTTACATACTGAGGGATAACAATTAACCTACAGGTGTTCCGAGTTTCATGCATATCAACTGGAAAAAGATGATTTAATATTAGTATAAATATTTTTGTTATTTTATATATACTGCACTTCAATGACCTAGCTTGTCATTATTGCGTGTCCTGGTGACAAAAACACCATAATGAGGCTGCTTAAATTAGACAAGGGGTGGTTTATCATTTGATTTACCCTTCTCAACTGAGAAATGGTCTAGTCTGTGTTGCTGTGGTTATATGTATCGATTGGTCCTGTATATTTTTATTCAGATTTGTCACCTAAAAAGCTTTAATTGCGTGATTCTTAATAAGATATACATGTATGTGCAGCAGGGTTGCACTTGGTCGATCAGCGGCAACCATGAGGTAGCTAGCTCAACGGAAGATCATTCGGCTAGTGTTTGGAAGTTCCGGGTTTGAATCTCGGTCTTGCTGCTACATTTTCTCTTCTCCTGTTACAAATTTGGTACACATCTATAATATCCACTGTGGTCTTGTATGTCTTCGAGGGCAAAGACTTGGAAAAAGGAGAGCAGAGTGCAGCAGGGTTGGACTGAGTCGATCATCGGTGACCATTATATATAATTAGGTAGCTCAGCAGTAGATCATTCGGCTAGTGTTCGGAGTTCCAGGTTCAAATCCTGGTATTGCTGCTACAGTTTCTCTTCTCCTGTTACATATGTACTGTAACAGGCGGGGCGTTGTACTCAGGTGCACGCCCACTCCACGTTTATTACTTCAACCCAGTTCAATTTTAGTGAAAAATTTGATTTGATAGAACATGGAAAATAAGACTGACAAATGTAAACAGTTAATAACAAATATCTATTTAGATATAACAGGATGTAGACAATCATAATAAGGCACATGGCCACGGCACTTACAGGTGTAACAGGAGAGGAGAAAATGTAGCGGCCAGACCGGGATTCGAATCCGGGACCCTCCGTACACTAGCCAAGTGCTCTACCGACTGAGCTTCCTGGTCACCAATGATCGACCCAGTCCAAACCCTCTACACAGGTATACAAAACTAAATGACACTCACCACACATGGCATTACAGGTTTAACATTGAGACCACCCCTATCGCAGTTAATTACCACCTAGTTCCTAATAAACACATTAGCCTATAACTATCAGCGATATTAGAGTGAAAGGAAATGGAAGACCGTTCGCTCACAAATTTAATCATAAAAGCGGCCATGTGCCTTGTTATATTTTGTCTACATCCTGCGATATCTAAATAGATATTTGCTGTTAACTGTTTATATTTGTCAGTCTTATTTTCCATGTTCTGTCAAATAGTATTTACACTCAAATTGAACCTGTGTTGAAGTACTAAACGTGGAGTGGGCGTGCACCCGAGTACACCGCCCCTCCCGTTACATGTACTATTTACTTATAGTATTGACTAAACATCAAACAAATAACTAAAAATACATTAGCAGTTGTGATTACAAAAAAACTGCAACATTAAGTCACCTGAAACATTTAAAATCTATCTTTAGATCTAAGAATGTACAAATGGTAGACGGCATTATGCTGTATGGATATCTATTACAGTAACAACTGTTCCACTGTTAGAGTTAAACAATTATAAGGGCCCATCTTTTCAGGTTATAATACAATAATAAAGTAGTACGTCACTTTACAAAGCCTTTAACACGCATCATTGATTCAGGACTTTTTAACCGTTTCTTTTTGTTTGAAAATTGTAAACAGATGTTTGCTTTAGTGACATGATGTTCTACTGTTTGAGTCCACAGTGAAGTGTGACAGTAAAAAATACCTAGCGTACATGTATTTAAAACCTATTACCATATGGCTATACTACATACATGTATTTATATACTCCCTATACATATAGACCCTATAGGTACAAAATGTTTATAGATATGTGTTTATGATAAAATACACATACAATATTTTTCTTTCCTATATTTAAGTCAGAGAGTGTCAATGTTATCAGTTTGTAGTATGATATCACGGTCTCAAGACCCCCACTTCTGGGTCGTGAGTTTGAATACCATTTGGGTCAAGTATACTGACCACTGGTTGGTGATTTTTCTCTGGGTACCCCAACTTTCGTCCACTATCTTAAGCTATCATATCCCTAAATGCATGAACATGGTTTTTAGTAGGACCTTAAATTAATCAAACCAACAATGATTGTACAGATATGATGCATTGCAACATGGCATATACAATGCTGCACATGATACAATCATGCTTCATATATTGCAGCATGATTTCAGCATACATATCAGTATGTAAATGTTTCAAATTGGTAAGGGAATATGCAAGCAGTACAGTACATGCAGCTATTTCTGGTGATACTAAAAAGTGTTGAAGAAATTAAATCCTAATGTCTTTAAATTTGGGGTTCCGTTCCTTTTATTAGTG
Organism: Argopecten irradians; assembly: GCF_041381155.1. Taxonomy (NCBI): domain Eukaryota; kingdom Metazoa; phylum Mollusca; class Bivalvia; order Pectinida; family Pectinidae; genus Argopecten; species Argopecten irradians. The sequence goes on along the minus strand of NC_091134.1, from coordinate 353,880 downwards.
ATTTTATCGAAAAAATCAAACAAGAATAAAGTTGTGTTTAAAAAGGGGGGATTAGAATTGATTGATTATTTGAATATTTTGCCCACAGAGATGTTATTGTGTGTAAGGCTTTATAATTATTCCATCAAACTTGAGGACATGGTTGACTTTTAAGAGAGTTATGCTGGTATTAGGGATTGTATTGGGGAGACTACCTGACTCCTTTTCTCTTAGTATTATTGCAGAAACCACTGAGCAGCTCTACATTAGCAGCGTGGTGGCAGGTATTTAAACTCAGAAATCATTGTCAGCAGATTTATGACAACCCAAACACAATAATAGTCTGTGCTCTCAGACCCTTCCATTGTAATGGACTATCAGAGTTGAGGAAGGTCTCTCAATAATGTAAACAAAAAAACAGGTGTAATTGTTATAATTACATTTTGTTTTACCTATGGATGGGTATAATAACTTGGATACAGACAAGAGAACAGATCAAACAATTTGTGTGATAAAAATGAAAAGTATACCATATTAGGATATTTTCATTGGTATATATAGGATATTTTCATTGGTATATATTGGATATTTTCATTGGTATATCTTGGATATTTTCATTGGTATATATTGGATATTTTTCATTGGTATATATTGGATATTTTCATTGGTATATATTGGATATTTTCATTGGTATATATTGGATATTTTTCATTGGTATATATTGCATATTTTTTATTGGTATATATTGGATATTTTTCATTGGTATATATTAGATATTTTTCATTGGTATATATTAGATATTTTTCATTGGTATATATTGGATATTTTTCATTGGTATATATTGGATATTTTCATTGGTATATATTGGATATTTTTCATTGGTATATATTGGATATTTTTCATTGGTATATATTGGATATTTTTCATTGGTATATATTGGATATTTTCATTGGTATATATAGGATATTTTCATTGGTATATATTGGATATTTTTCATTGGTATATATTGGATATTTTTCATTGGTATATATTGGATATTTTTCATTGGTATATATTGGATATTTTCATTGGTATATATACTGGATATTTTTCATTGGTATATATAGGATATTTTCATTGGTATATATTGGATATTTTTCATTGGTATATATTGGATATTTTTCATTGGTATATATTAGATATTTTTCATTGGTATATATTGGATATTTTTCATTGGTATATATTAGATATTTTTCATTGGTATATATTGGATATTTTACATCGGTATATATATATATAGGATATTTTTCATTGGTATATATTGGATATTTTCATTGGTATATATTGGATATTTTTCATTGGTATATATTGGATATTTTCATTGGTATATATGGATATTTTCATTGGTATATATAGGATATTTTCATTGGTATATATTGGATATTTTTCATTGGTATATTATTGGATATTTTTCATTGGTATATATTGGATATTTTTCATTGGTATATATTGGATATTTTTCATTGGTATATATTGGATATTTTCATTGATATATATAGGATATTTTCATTGGTATATATTGGATATTTTTCATTGGTATATATTGGATATTTTTCATTGGTATATATTAGATATTTTTCATTGGTATATATTGGATATTTTCATTGGTATATATAGGATATTTTCATTAGTATATATTGGATATTTTCATTTGTATATATATTGGATATTTTTCATTGGTATATATTGGATATTTTCATTGATATATATAGGACATTTTCATTGGTATATATTGGATATTTTCATTGGTATATATTGGATATTTTTCATTGGTATGTATTAGATATTTTTCATTGGTATATATTGGATATTTTCATTGGTATATATAGGATATTTTCATTAGTATATATTGGATATTTTCATTGGTATATATATTGGATATTTTTCATTGGTATATATTGGATATTTTCATTGGTATACACTGTTACCTATCATCGTTCTACTGGTCACATTTCCTTGTCTGAGAAGTAATATACACTGTTACCTATCATCGTTCTACTGGTCACATTTCCTTGTCTGAGAAGTAATATACACTGTTACCTATCATCGTTCTACTGGTCACGTATCTTTGTCTGAGAAGTAATATACACTGTTACCTATCATCGTTCTACTGGTCACGTCTCCTTGTCTGAGAAGTAATATACACTGTTACCTATCATCGTTCTACTGGTCACGTCTCTTTGTCTGAGAAGTAATATACACTGTTACCTATCATCGTTCTAATATTCACGTCTCTTTGTCTGAGAAGTAATATACACTGTTACCTATCATCGTTCTACTATTCACGTCTCTTTGTCTGAGAAGTAATATACACTGTTACCTATCATCGTTCTACTGGTCACGTCTCTTTGTCTGAGAAGTAATATACACTGTTACCTATCATCGTTCTACTGGTCACTTCTCTTTGTCTGAGAAGTAATATACACTGTTACCTATCATCGTTCTACTGGTCACGTCTCTTTGTCTGAGAAGTAATATACACTGTTACCTATCATCGTTCTACTGGTCACGTCTCTTTGTCTGAGAAGTAATATACACTGTTACCTATCATCGTTCTACTGGTCACGTCTCTTTGTCTGAGAAGTAATATACACTGTTACCTATCATCGTTCTACTGGTCACGTTTCTTTGTCTGAGAAGTAATATACACTGTTACCTATCATCGTTCTATCACGTTCTCCTTGTCTGAGAAGTAATATATACACTGTTACCTATCATCGTTCTACTGTCACGTCTCTTGTCTGAGAAGTAATATACACTGTTACCTATCATCGTTCTAATGGTCACGTCTCTTTGTCTGAGAAGTAATATACACTGTTACCTATCATCGTTCTACTATTCACGTCTCCTTTGTCTGAGAAGTAATATACACTGTTACACTGTTACTATCATCGTCGTCTACTGGTCACGTCTCCTTGTCTGAGAAGTAATATACACTGTTACCTATCATCGTTCTACTGGTCACGTCTCTTTGTCTGAGAAGTAATATACACTGTTACCTATCATCGTTCTACTGGTCACGTCTCTTTGTCTGAGAAGTAATATACACTGTTACCTATCATCGTTCTACTGGTCACGTCTCTTTGTCTGAGAAGTAATATACACTGTTACCTATCATCGTTCTACTGGTCACGTCTCTTTGTCTGAGAAGTAATATACACTGTTACCTATCATCGTTCTACTGGTCACGTCTCTTTGTCTGAGAAGTAATATACACTGTTACCTATCATCGTTCTACTGGTCACGTCTCTTTGTCTGAGAAGTAATATACACTGTTACCTATCATCGTTCTACTGGTCACGTCTCTTTGTCTGAGAAGTAATATACACTGTTACCTATCATCGTTCTACTGGTCACGTCTCTTTGTCTGAGAAGTAATATACACTGTTACCTATCATCGTTCTACTTCATCTCTTGTTGAGATACTGTTCACATCATTCTACTGCTTGTCTGAGAAGTAATATACACTGTTACCTATCATCGTTCTACTGGTCACGTCTCTTTGTCTGAGAAGTAATATACACTGTTGCCTATCATCGTTCTACTGGTCACATTTCCTTGTCTGAGAAGTAATATATACACTGTTACCTATCATCGTTCTACTGGTCACGTCTCTTTGTCTGAGAAGTAATATACACTGTTACCTATCATCGTTCTACTGGTCACGTCTCTTTGTCTGAGAAGTAATATACACTGTTACCTATCATCTTCTACTGGTCACGTCTCTTTGTCTGAGAAGTAATATACACTGTTACCTATCATCGTTCTACTGGTCACGTCTCTTTGTCTGAGAAGTAATATACACTGTTACCTATCATCGTTCTACTGGTCACGTCTCTTTGTCTGAGAAGTAATATACACTGTTACCTATCATCGTTCTACTGGTCACGTCTCTTTGTCTGAGAAGTAATATACACTGTTACCTATCATCGTTCTACTGGTCACGTCTCTTTGTCTGAGAAGTAATATACACTGTTACCTATCATCGTTCTACTGGTCACGTCTCTTTGTCTGAGAAGTAATATACACTGTTACCTATCATCGTTCTACTGGTCACGTCTCTTTGTCTGAGAAGTAATATACACTGTTACCTATCATCGTTCTACTGGTCACGTCTCTTTGTCTGAGAAGTAATATACACTGTTACCTATCATCGTTCTAATGGTTCACGTCTCTTTGTCTGAGAAGTAATATACACTGTTACCTATCATCGTTCTACTGGTCACGTCTCTTTGTCTGAGAAGTAATATACACTGTTACCTATCATCGTTCTACTGGTCACGTCTCTTTGTCTGAGAAGTAATATACACTGTTACCTATCATCGTTCTACTGGAGTATTACACTGTCTCATTTGTCTGACGTCTCTTGTAGAGTATATACACTGTTACCTATCATCGTTCTACTGGTCACGTCTCTTTGTCTGAGAAGTAATATACACTGTTACCTATCATCGTTCTACTGGTCACGTCTCTTTGTCTGAGAAGTAATATACACTGTTACCTATCATCGTTCTACTGGTCACGTCTCCTTGTTTGAGAAGTAATATACACTGTTACCTATCATCGTTCTACTGGTCACGTCTCTTTTATCTGAGAAGTAATATACACTGTTACCTATCATCGTTCTACTGGTCACGTCTCTTTGTCTGAGAAGTAATATACACTGTTACCTATCATCGTTCTACTGGTCACGTCTCTTTGTCTGAGAAGTAATATACACTGTTACCTATCATCGTTCTACTGGTCACGTCTCTTTGTCTGAGAAGTAATATACACTGTTACCTATCATCGTTCTACTGGTCACGTCTCTTTGTCTGAGAAGTAATATACACTGTTACCTATCATCGTTCTACTGGTCACGTCTCTTTGTCTGAGAAGTAATATACACTGTTACCTATCATCGTTCTATGGTCACGTCTCTGTCTGAGAAGTAATATACACTGTTACTATCATCGTTCTACGTCTCTCTTTGTCTGAGAAGTAATATACACTGTTACCTATCATCGTTCTACTGGTCACGTCTCTTTGTCTGAGAAGTAATATACACTGTTACCTATCATCGTTCTACTGGTCACGTCTCTTTGTCTGAGAAGTAATATACACTGTTACCTATCATCGTTCTACTGGTCACGTCTCTTTGTCTGAGAAGTAATATACACTGTTACCTATCATCGTTCTACTGGTCACGTCTCTTTGTCTGAGAAGTAATATACACTGTTACCTATCATCATCATCTTCTACTCACGTCTCTTTGTCTGAGAAGTAATATACACTGTTACCTATCATCGTTCTACTGGTCACGTCTCTTTGTCTGAGAAGTAATATACACTGTTACCTATCATCGTTCTACTGGTCACGTCTCTTTGTCTGAGAAGTAATATACACTGTTACCTATCATCGTTCTACTGGTCACGTCTCTTTGTCTGAGAAGTAATATACACTGTTACCTATCATCGTTCTACTGGTCACGTCTCTTTGTCTGAGAAGTAATATACACTGTTACCTATCATCGTTCTACTGGTCACGTCTCTTTGTCTGAGAAGTAATATACACTGTTACCTATCATCGTTCTACTGGTCACGTCTCTTTGTCTGAGAAGTAATATACACTGTTACCTATCATCGTTCTACTGGTCACGTCTCTTTGTCTGAGAAGTAATATACACTGTTGCCTATCATCGTTCTACTGGTCACATTTCCTTGTCTGAGAAGTAATAATATACACTGTTACCTATCATCGTTCTACTGGTCACATCTCTTTGTCTGAGAAGTAATATACACTGTTACCTATCATCGTTCTACTGGTCACGTCTCTTTGTCTGAGAAGTAATATACACTGTTACCTATCATCGTTCTACTGGTCACGTCTCCTTGTCTGAGAAGTAATATACACTGTTACCTATCATCGTTCTACTGGTCACGTCTCTTTGTCTGAGAAGTAATATACACTGTTACCTATCATCGTTCTACTGGTCACGTCTCTTTGTCTGAGAAGTAATATACACTGTTACCTATCATCGTTTACACTCTCTTGTCTGAGAATCACTGTTACCTATCATCGTTCTACTGGTCACGTCTCTTGTCTGAGAAGTAATATACACTGTTACCTATCATCGTTCTACTGGTCACGTCTCTTTGTCTGAGAAGTAATATACACTGTTACCTATCATCGTTCTACTGGTCACGTCTCTTTGTCTGAGAAGTAATATACACTGTTACCTATCATCGTTCTACTGGTCACGTCTCTTTGTCTGAGAAGTAATATACACTGTTACCTATCATCGTTCTACTGGTCACGTCTCTTTGTCTGAGAAGTAATATACACTGTTACCTATCATCGTTCTACTGGTCACGTCTCTTTTGTCTGAGAAGTAATATACACTGTTACCTATCATCGTTCTACTGGTCACGTCTCCTTTGTCTGAGAAGTAATATACACTGTTACCTATCATCGTTCTACTGGTCACATTTCCTAGTCTGAGAAGTAATATATACACTGTTACATGTACTTATCATCGTTCTACTGGTCACATTTCCTTGTCTGAGAAGTAATATATACACTGTTACTTATCATCGTTCTACTGGTCACATCTCTTTGTCTGAGAAGTAATATACACTGTTACCTATCATCATTCTACTGGTCACGTCTCCTTGTCTGAGAAGTAATATACACTGTTACCTATCATCGTTCTACTGGTCACGTCTCTTTGTCTGAGAAGTAATATACACTGTTACCTATCATCATTCTACTGGTCACGTCTCCTTGTCTGAGAAGTAATATACACTGTTACCTATCATCGTTCTACTGGTCACATCTCTTTGTCTGAGAAGTAATATACACTGTTACCTATCATCGTTCTACTGGTCACGTCTCTTTGTCTGAGAAGTAATATACACTGTTACCTATCATCGTTCTACTGGTCACGTCTCTTTGTCTGAGAAGTAATATACACTGTTACCTATCATCGTTCTACTGGTCACGTCTCTTTGTCTGAGAAGTAATATACACTGTTACCTATCATCGTTCTACTGGTCACGTCTCTTTGTCTGAGAAGTAATATACACTGTTACCTATCATCATTCTACTGGTCACGTCTCTTTGTCTGAGAAGTAATATACACTGTTACCTATCATCGTTCTACTGGTCACGTCTCCTTGTCTGAGAAGTAATATACACTGTTACCTATCATCGTTCTACTGGTCACGTCTCCTTGTCTGAGAAGTAATATACACTGTTACCTATCATCATTCTACTGGTCACGTCTCTTTGTCTGAGAAGTAATATACACTGTTACCTATCATCATTCTACTGGTCACGTCTCCTTGTCTGAGAAGTAATATACACTGTTACCTATCATCGTTCTACTGGTCACGTCTCTTTGTCTGAGAAGTAATATACACTGTTACCTAGCTATCATCATTCTACTGGTCACGTCTCCTTGTCTGAGAAGTAATATACACTGTTACCTAGCTATCATCATTCTACTGGTCACGTCTCCTTGTCTGAGAAGTAATATACACTGTTACCTATCATCGTTCTACTGGTCACGTCTCTTTGTCTGAGAAGTAATATACACTGTTACCTATCATCGTTCTACTGGTCACGTCTCTTTGTCTGAGAAGTAATATACACTGTTACCTATCATCGTTCTACTGGTCACGTCTCTTTGTCTGAGAAGTAATATACACTGTTACCTATCATCGTTCTACTGGTCACGTCTCCTTGTTGACTGTTACCTGTCAATATACACTGTTACCTATCATCGTTCTACTGGTCACGTCTCCTTGTCTGAGAAGTAATATACACTGTTACCTATCATCGTTCTACTGGTCACGTCTCCTTGTCTGAGAAGTAATATACACTGTTTACCTATCATCGTTCTACTGGTCACGTCTCTTGTCTGAGAAGTAATATACACTGTTACCTATCATCGTTCTACTGGTCACGTCTCCTTGTCTGAGAAGTAATATACACTGTTACCTATCATCGTTCTACTGGTCACGTCTCCTTGTCTGAGAAGTAATATACACTGTTACCTATCATCGTTCTACTGGTCACGTCTCTTTGTCTGAGAAGTAATAATATACACTGTTACCTATCATCGTTCTAATATTCACGTCTCCTTGTCTGAGAAGTAATATACACTGTTACCTATCATCGTTCTACTGGTCACGTCTCTTTGTCTGAGAAGTAATATACACTGTTACCTATCATCGTTCTACTGGTCACGTCTCTTTGTCTGAGAAGTAATATACACTGTTACCTATCATCGTTCTACTGGTCATATTCACGTCTCTTTGTCTGAGAAGTAATATACACTGTTACCTATCATCGTTCTACTGGTCACGTCTCCTTGTCTGAGAAGTAATATACACTGTTACCTATCATCGTTCTACTGGTCACGTCTCTTTGTCTGAGAAGTAATATACACTGTTACCTATCATCGTTCTAATGGTCACGTCTCTTGTCTGAGAAGTAATATACACTGTTACCTATCATCGTTCTATCACGTCTGTCTGAGAAGTAATATACACTGTTACCTATCATCGTTCTACTGGTCACGTCTCCTTGTCTGAGAAGTAATATACACTGTTACCTATCATCGTTCTACTGGTCACGGCTCTTTGTCTGAGAAGTAATATACACTGTTACCTATCATCGTTCTACTGGTCACGTCTCTTTGTCTGAGAAGTAATATACACTGTTACCTATCATCGTTCTACTGGTCACGTCTCTTTGTCTGAGAAGTAATATACACTGTTACCTATCATCGTTCTACTGGTCACGTCTCTTTGTCTGAGAAGTAATATACACTGTTACCTATCATTGTTCTAATATTCACGTCTCCTTGTCTCTTCGACTTATGTTTTTCTCTATCCGAATAAAACCATCATGTCATCATGGTAAATTAATTCTTATCTTGTTTACTTGATATCTAAAAATGTCAAGTTTTTCCTCCTATCTGAAGTAAAATCAATAACCATGTACTTGAGGTGATCAGCTTGGATTTGTTGTACTATAGAGTTGCACATTCAGGTATTTTAGCTATGCTAATGGACATTTTCTTTGTCAATTTATTAGAATCTCTTTGGACCCTGCACATTAAAAAACAAGACGCTACATGAAGGATAACAACTGTGTATATACTTGTGCTGCATGTCTGAAATCAAGTACATCAGCGTAAAGTGGCTCATCAATATGGTTATAAAATTAGATCTTTCCCCAAAACTGATATGAGCTCTGTCAGAAGGCAGATATCTTTAAAATGACTTTTACACACTGCTGAGCTATTAGTATTTTTTTCAAATATAATGAACTTGACTTACGTTCAAGGTCAAAGAGGTCAAATATTCTGTTGAGTCTAGAATATTTTGCAATTACTAAGACAACAAATTTTAAGCTGAGGAAGATGTTTGTGTATAGTAGTGTTTGTAGTATATTTAGGTGTAGAAGTTTCATCAAAATTAGCACATTTTACATCAAGGTCACATAGGTCATATCTATAATCAGTGTCAGTTACTGGAATGTCTGCCTATTATTCGCCTAATGTTTGAGGATCCTGGTTCAAACTCTGATCTCACAATGCATTTCTATTCCTCTTGACAAAGATAGTTAGGCGTAGATCTGATCCAGACTCTATGTTAACTACCGTCCTACAGGACATCAACATTAAATCTGATCCATACTCTATGTTAACTATCGCCCTACAGGACATCAACATTAAATCTTATCCAGACTCTATGTTAACTATCGCCCTACAGGACATCAACATTAAATCTGATCCAGACTCTATGTTAACTATCGTCCTACAGGATATCAACATTAAATCTGATCCAGACTCTATGCTAACTATCGTCCTACAGGACATCAACATTAAATCTGATCCAGATTCTATGTTAACTATCGCCCTACAGGACATCAACATTAAATCTGATCCAGACTCTATGTTAACTATCGTCCTACAGGACATCAACATTAAATCTGATCCAGACTCTATGTTAACTATCGTCCTACAGGACATCAACATTAAATCTGATCCAGACTCTATGTTAACTATCGCCCTACAGGACATCAACATTAAATCTGATCCAGACTCTATGTTAACTACCGTCCTACAGGACATCAACATTAAATCTGATCCAGACTCTATGTTAACTATCGCCCTACAGGACATCAACATTAAATCTGATCCAGACTCTATGTTAACTACCTTCCTACAGGATATCAACATTAAATCTGATCCAGACTCTATGTTAACTATCGTCCTACAGGACATCAACATTAAATCTGATCCAGACTCTATGTTAACTAATGTCCTACAGGACATCAACATTAAATCTGATCCAGACTCTATGTTAACTATCGTCCTACAGGACATCAACATTAAATTTGATCCAGACTCTATGTTAACTATCGTCCTACAGGATATCAACATTAAATCTGATCCAGACTCTATATTTACTATTGTCCTACAGGATATCAACATTAAATCTGATCCAGACTCTATGTTAACAATCGTCCTACAGGACATTAAATCTGATCCAGACTCTATGTTAACTTATGTCCTACAGGACATCAACATTAAATCTGATCCAGACTCTATGTTAACTATCGCCCTACAGGATATCAACATTAAATCTGATCCAGACTCTATGTTAACTATCGCCCTACAGGACATCAACATTAAATCTGATCCAGACTCTATGTTAACTACCCTCCTACAGGATATCAACATTAAATCTGATCCAGACTCTATGTTAACTATCGCCCTACAGGACATCAACATTAAATTGATCCAGACTCTATGTTATCCAGACACTCTATCCAGACTCTATTTACTCAACATATCTGTCCAGACTCAGTTACAGCCTACAGGATATAACATTAATCTGATCCAGACTCTATAACTTTATCAGTCATGTTACTAACTTAATTGATCCAGACTCTATGTTAACTATCGCCTACAGGACATCACATTAAATCTGATCCACTCTATGTAACTATCGCCTACAGGACATCAACATCTGATCAGACTATGTTAACTATCGCCTACAGGACATCAACATTAAATCTGATCCAGACTCTATGTTAACTATCGTCCTACAGGATATCAACATTAAATCTGATCCAGACTCTATGTTAACTATCGTCCTACAGGACATCAACATTAAATCTGATCCAGACTCTATGTTAACTATCGTCCTACAGGACATCAACATTAAATCTGATCCAGACTCTATGTTAACTATCGTCCTACAGGACATCAACATTAAATCTGATCCAGACTCTATGTTAACTATCGCCCTACAGGACATCAACATTAAATCTGATCCAGACTCTATGTTAACTATCGTCCTACAGGACATCAACATTAAATCTGATCCAGACTCTATGTTAACTATCGTCCTACAGGACATCAACATTAAATCTGATCCAGACTCTATGTTAACTATCCTCCTACAGGACATCAACATTAAATCTGATCCAGACTCTATGTTAACTATCGCCCTACAGGACATCAACATTAAATCTGATCCAGACTACATAAATATAACTCTATGTTAACTATCGTCCTACAGGCTCATTAATCTGATCAGATCTATGTTAACTATCGCCTACAGGACATCAACATTAAATCTGATCCAGACTTATGTTAACTATCGTTACAGGACTCAACATTAAATCTGATCCAGACTCTATGTTAACTATGCCTACAGGAATCAACATTAAATCTGATCCAGACTCTATGTTAACTATCGTCCTACAGGACATCAACATTAAATCTGATCCAGACTCTATGTTAACTATCGTCCTACAGGACATCAACATTAAATCTGATCCAGACTCTATGTTAACTATCGTCCTACAGGACATCAACATTAAATCTGATCCAGACTCTATGTTAACTATCGTCCTACAGGACATCAACATTAAATCTGATCCAGACTCTATGTTAACTATCGTCCTACAGGACATCAACATTAAATCTGATCCAGACTCTATGTTAACTATCGTCCTACAGGACATCAACATTAAATCTGATCCAGACTCTATGTTAACTATCGCCCTACAGGACATCAACATTAAATCTGATCCAGACTCTATGTTAACTATCGCCCTAATCTATCCAGACTCTATGTTAACATCGCCTACAGACAAAATTAAATCTGATCCAGACTCTATGTTAACTATCGCCTACACAGGACATCAACATTAAATCTGATCCAGACTCTATGTTAACTATCGCCCTACAGGACATCAACATTAAATCTGATCCAGACTCTATGTTAACTATCGCCCTACAGGACATCAACATTAAATCTGATCCAGACTCTATGTTAACTATCGCCCTACAGGACATCAACATTAAATCTGATCCAGACTCTATGTTAACTAATGTCCTACAGGACATCAACATTAATCTATCGATCCAGACATCTATCTTATGTTAACTATCGTCCTACAGGACATCAACATTAAATCTGATCCAGACTCTATGTTAACTATCGTCCTACAGGACATCAACATTAAATCTGATCCAGACTCTATGTTAACTATCGTCCTACAGGACATCAACATTAAATCTGATCCAGACTCTATGTTAACTAATGTCCTACAGGACATCAACATTAAATATGATCCAGACTCTATGTTAACTAATGTCCTACAGGACATCAACATTAAATCTGATCCAGACTCTATGTTAACTATCGTCCTACAGGACATCAACATTAAATCTGATCCAGACTCTATGTTAACTATCGTCCTACAGGACATCAACATTAAATCTGATCCAGACTCTATGTTAACTATAGCCCTACAGGACATCAACATTAAATCTGATCCAGACTCTATGTTAACTAATGTCCTACAGGACATCAACATTAAATCTGATCCAGACTCTATGTTAACTAATGTCCTACAGGACATCAACATTAAATCTGATCCAGACTCTATGTTAACTACCGTCCTACAGGATATCAACATTAAATCTGATCCAGACTCTACTTTAACTATCGTCCTACAGAACATTAAATCCATTAGCTATCCCATCACTGTGTATGTGATTACCAGTGCAGTAGGGCCTTGACAGGAATGTACATAGTTAATGAATACTTACACTTATTTATGTTTATTCAAAGACATATTCAAATGTAAAGCAGACCAGTCATACATTTCATTTTTTACCCATACAGTCACATTTCAATGGCATCAAATTAACCTACAACAAAATGTTGGTTAAGGTAAGGATCGAAGTTTGACAGTGTTTGAACAGACGGATAATAAACGGCTGAATGTTGTCTGGATTGAATGTATTATATGTTTGGTGATGTATGGTTTAGGCTGAGAGACAGATTACATATGCACAAATCTACAGGCTTTGTGATGTTTATGAGTACCTAAGTATAGGGGGTACCGTGTATTGAAAAGAAATCTTAAGCTCATTGTTGAAATATATTAGCTTCATCATAAAAAATTCACTGCACACATCTCTGATAAAGGTGGTGTATATATACTAAACAGAGGAAATGGATTGAATCATGATTTTATTTAAAACTGTTTTGAGCCTACGTATACCAGTCATTCATATATGGTTTGTTCAAACATTAATTTGTTCATTAGTTAATCATTTATTCATTTTATCCTTCCTTCTGTCAATCCACTCCTCCACCCTAGCTGTCGTTGAATCAAAGTTTTATGGTTGGTTTATATTTTTTGAGTGAAATGATTGCTCCAACACCATCACTTATTAGGTCATCTGACCCGAAGGGTCAGGATGACCTATAGTCATCGTAATTTGTTCGTCGTCGTCCACCGTCCGTCGCCCGCCGTGCGCCGTCCGTCGTGCGTTAAACTTTTTCCTTTAAAACGCTAATCCTCCTTAATTGCTAAGCGGATGTCATCCATATTTGGTGTGAAACATTATTGGGGAAGGACAATCATATTTTATATAAATGAGCTTGGTCCGACCCCTAGGGGCTGAGGGGTGGGGCCCCAAAAGGGCAAATTTTCTTAATTTTAGCTTTAAAAACCTACTCCTCCTTCATCCTTGGATGGATTTCATCCATATTTGGTGTGAAACATCATTGGGGACGGACAATCATATTTTATATAAATGAGCCTGGTCCGACCCCTAGGGGCTGAGGGGTGGGGCCCCCAAAGGGCAAATTTTCTTAATTTTAGCTTTAAAATCCTACTCCTCCTTCATCCTTGGATGGATTTCATCTATATTTAGTGTAAAACATTATTGGGGAAGGATAATCATATTTGATGTAAATGAGCGTGGTCCAACCCCTAGGGGCTGAGGGGTGGGGCCCCAAATGGGCAAATTTTCTTAATTTTAGCTTTAAAATCCTACTCCTCCTTCATCCTTGGATGGATTTTATCCATATTTGGTGTGAAACATCATTGGGGAAGGACAATCATATTATAAATGAGCCTAGTCCGACCCCTAGGGGCTGAGGGGTGGGGCCCCAAATGGGGAAATTTTCTTAATTTTAGCTTTAAAATCCTACTCCTCCTCCATCCTTGGATGAATTTTATCCATATTTGGTGTGAAACATCATTGGAGAAACACAATTATATTTTATATAAATAAGTCTGGTCTGAACCCTAGGAACTGAGGGGTGGGGCCCCAGAAGGGCAAATTTTCTTAATTTTAGCGGGCCCACTTCCTGTTTTCAGGTTTCAGTCTCCGATCTCAATGAAAATTGGTCTATAGGGGTTTTAATTGATGCCGAACAACATGCAAACATTTTCGTAAAGATTTTGGTATTCCAAGATGGCCGCTGGCCCCCTTCCTGTTTTAAGGTTTCAGTCTCCGATCTCAATGAAAATTGGTCTATAGGGGTTTTAATTGATGCCGAATAACATGCAAACATTTTCGTAAAGATTTTGGTATTCCAAGATGGCCGCTGACCCACTTCCTGTTTTAAGGCTTTAGTCTCCGATCTCAATGAAAATTGGTCTATAGGGGTTTTAATTGATGCCGAACAACATGCAAACATTTTCGTAAAGATTTTGGTATTCCAAGATGGCCGCTGGCCCACTTTCTGTTTTAAGGTTTCAGTCTCCGATCTCAATGAAAATTGGTCTATAGGGGTTTTAATTGATGCCGAACAACATGCAAACATTTTCGTAAAGATTTTGGTATTCCAAGATGGCCGTTGGCCCACTTCCTGTTTTAAGGTTTCAGTCTCCGATCTCAATGAAAATTGGTCAATAGTGGTTTTAATTGATTCAGAAGGGGGAACTTTAGGTAAGGACAATCATATTTTATAAAGGACCGAGGTAAGACCCATGGGGATAGTATGACCGAGGTCCAAAATGGGAGCTTTGCTGAAATTTGGCTTTAAAATCTGACTCCTCCTTATATTAATCCTTGAATGGGTTTCGACCATATTTGGATGAAGGGCTACCAAGTTTGTTCAACAAATAACATTTACCTTTTTCAGAAACTTACATATTCAACTAAGGAGTTCCTTGTATTGTTTATATTAATGGTTAACCAATACTTTATACTGTGACTTTGTTGTTTTGTGCCATGAGTCAGATGACCGTTAAGGCCCATGGGCCTCTTGTGTTGCTATCAGGTAAGTGAAATGATTGCTCCAACACCATCACTTATGCTGCTATCAGGTAAGTGAAATGATTGCTGCAACACCATCACTTATGCTGCTATCAAGTAAGTGAAATGATTGCTCCAACACCATCACTTATGCTGCTATCAGGTAAGTGAAATGATTGCTCCAACACCATCACTTATGCTGCTATCAGGTAAGTGAAATGATTGCTCCAACACCATCACTTATGCTGCTATCAGGTAAGTGAAATGATTGCTCCAACACCATCACTTATGCTGCTATCAGGTAAGTGAAATGATTGCTCCAACACCATCACTTATGTTTGTATCAGGTAAGTGAAATGATTGCTCCAATGTCATCTTTTATGCTGCTATCAGGTAAGTAAAAATGATTGCTCCAACACCATCACTTATGCTGCTATCAGGTAAGTGAAATGATTTCTCCAACACCATCACTTATGCTGCTATCAGGTAAGTGAAATGATTGCTCCAACACCATCACTTATGATTAAGCAATAAATTTGCCTGAAGTATATATATGTCAAATGCAATATCAATACCAATATCAAAAATATGGTTAATACCAGGTTATATAACTGAGGGATTCCATTTTGATTGTGATAAACTAGGTTATAATCTCTTTTGTATAGCCTACACTATGTCAAGGTCATCTGTTTTAGTATGCACATGTTTAAGGTCAAGGTCATGTAGTTGTATAGTCTATATCAAGGTCATGCAGTTGTGTAGTCTATATCAAGGTCATGCAGTTATGTAGTCTAAAAAAATGTCAAGGTCATGCAGTTGTGTATTGTCGTGTGCTGTGTGTAAACTTTTCAATCAAACAATTTCTTGTCAATAACCGAAATGCCCAGAGTACTGATATTTGGCCTGTAGCATGCTGGAAGAAAAGGTTACCAAGTTTGTTCAAATGAATGATCTTGACTTTCATTTAAGGACACATGGATCAAAATAGTGAAAATCTTTAAAGGACTTCTTGTGAATAACTAAGAGGCGTAGAGACCTAATAGTGCCTGTGACATGCTGTTACTACACTGAACAGTACTGGGGGTCATACACAAATACTGGACAGAGCTGGGGGTCATACACAAATACTGGACAGTACTGGGGGTCATACACAAATACTGGACAGTACTGGGGGTCATACACAAATACTGGACAGAGCTGGGGGTCATACACAAATACTGGACAGTACTGGGGGTCATACACAAATACTGGACAGTACTGGGGGTCATACACAAATACTGGACAGTACTGGGGGTCATACACAAATACTGGACAGAGCTGGGGTGTTACTACCGGGGTGGTCTTGAGGACATGGACTGAAGGCAAGAACTTATTTCTAATAGAAGATTAAGTGATTCTCGCCTTACAAATATTGGCACACCCCTCAAGAGGTCTACACTATAGGGAAGGCAGTCAAACTTATACCCTGGTAATCTTGACTGTAATGATATACTAATATTGGTATATAAACCTACTGAGTGTAGTTGTTTGTTTGTCTTCACATCGTGGACGTACATCTATTGTCAAACTTGTACAAATTATTGACAGCAAACCTGTGATGGTATTTATATAATCAACCTTTCAATTGAAGAATAAGTTCTAGTAATTCAATAACTTCCAAAGATATTGTAATGTTTTTCTACCTGGTTTTGAGTGGCTTGTTTACCTGTTTGTTCATTATTTTACCAATAATTGGTTTTGGTAAGAGTGGGATTAGTGTTATGTAAAAACCTTTCAATCAAATCTGTGTGCCCTTCGTAAATAGCGCCAAGCTTAATCAATATAGCCTTGATTCTATAATCTGCTACATTTCTTCTGTCATAGTGACCAGTTTTGATTAATGGAATACTGTTCTGGTATAAACAAACTTGGAGAAGAAAACATTTACCCTGTTCTTATGGAGGTACTATTAGATAATAGTGTAGATATGTTACTTGTGATGATACAGCTAACCATTGGTTCCTGTTAAGTCTCTCACAAACAGTATTTAAGTGCCAAACATTGGATGTCTTTGTATCAATCAAGGACAAGTTACACATAAGCTTAACAAGTCAAATCTTGTTAAAACATTTAGATAGTGAAATTAAAGTCATGCTTCTGTCAGAGTTATTTTTCTAAGTGATTGTAGAATTATTGAATAATATCTTCTTGACATATTTCACACTAAAAATGATCATAGTATTTAAAATTGATCAGTTTCATACCTATATGCATTAGGGTCAGGGCATGGTTGATTGATTTTGTTAAGAGGACTTGGTTAAACAATTTTCCTCTACAGTTACAAATGGTTTCATAATACTTGTACGAGAAGAGGAGGAAATGCTGTGACTAGACAGGTGCTCAAACCCGGGACCTCTGAACATTAGCGGGATGTTCCGCTTATTGAACTGGTTATCCTAAAGCTACATAGGAATTGAAAAATGAAAGTGAAGAATAAAATCCAAAACCTCCAAACATCAGTCCTAACAATGGAGCTAATGGTCAATCAACATGTGATGTGTCAGTACCAATCAGGATCAATAACTTTTATAATCCAGTCATTGCTATTACTATATATGTTAGTCGGCATGAGCTGAGGATATTACTATTATACCTAAACATACTTTTTTTCTCTTTTATGTTTCTGATAAATGATTTTTTATCACATCCTTTGTCACCAAACTATAACCATAGACATGGATATATAACAACCCTAAGAATAGGCTGTGTACAAAATCCTATCTAGGCCAATATGTATGAGATTAGGTATTAGGGTACAGGTGCAGACTCCCAAATCTTAATTTAAATATTGACTTATATAATCTATTTTATTAGAGATATCTCTGGGGTTTACAGATTGATAATTCTATATAATTATATATATATAACAGCTGATGACCTGCCTGGTGGAAAAGACTCATATAACACAGGTGATACCAGTCTTACATATAACACAGGTAATACCAGCCTTACATATAACACAGGTGATACCAGCCTTATACATATAACACAGGTGATACCAGTCTTACATATAACACAGGTGATACCAGCCTTACATATAACACAGGTGATACCAGTCTTACATATAACACAGGTGATACCAGCCTTACATATAACACAGGTGATACCAGCCTTATACATATAACACAGGTGATACCAGTCTTACATATAACACAGGTGATACCAGCCTTACATATAACACAGGTGATACCAGTCTTACATATAACACAGGTGATACCAGCCTTACATATAACACAGGTGATACCAGCCTTACATATAACACAGGTGATACCAGCCTTATACATATAACACAGGTGATACCAGTCTTACATATAACACAGGTGATACCAGCCTTACATATAAAACAGGTGATACCAGTCTTACATATAACACAGGTGATACCAGCCTTACATATAACACAGGTAATACCAGCCTTACATATAACACAGGTGATACCAGCCTTATACATATAACACAGGTGATACCAGCCTTACATATAACACAGGTGATACCAGCCTTACATATAACACAGGTGATACCAGTCTTACATATAACACAGGTGATACCAGCCTTACATATAAAACAGTTGATACCAGTCTTACATATAACACAGGTGATACCAGCCTTATACATATAACACAGGTGATACCAGCCTTATACATATAACACACATGATACCAGCCTTACATATAACACAGGTGATACCAGCCTTACATATAACACAGGTGATACCAGTCTTACATATAACACAGGTGATACCAGCCTTACATATAACACAGGTGATACCAGCCTTACATATAACACAGGTGATACCAGCCTTACATATAAAACAGTTGATACCAGTCTTACATATAACACAGGTGATACCAGCCTTACATATAACACAGGTGATACCAGCCTTACATATAACACAGGTGATACCAGTCTTACATATAACACAGGTGATACCAGCCTTACATATAACACAGGTGATACCAGTCTTACATATAACACAGGTGATACCAGCCTTACATATAAAACAGTTGATACCAGTCTTACATATAACACAGGTGATACCAGCCTTATACATATAACACAGGTGATACCAGCCTTACATATAACACAGGTGATACCAGCCTTACATATAACACAGGTGATACCAGCCTTATACATATAACACAGGTGATACCAGCCTTACATACAATTTATTTTCATTCCCCATCAATGATATCTCTGGGGTTTACAGATTGATAATTCTATATAATTATATATATATAACAGCTGATGACCTGCCTGGTGGAAAAGACTCATATAACACAGGTGATACCAGTCTTACATATAACACAGGTAATACCAGCCTTACATATAACACAGGTGATACCAGCCTTATACATATAACACAGGTGATACCAGTCTTACATATAACACAGGTGATACCAGCCTTACATATAACACAGGTGATACCAGCCTTACATATAACACAGGTAATACCAGTCTTACATATAACACAGGTGATACCAGCCTTACATATAACACAGGTGATACCAGTCTTACATATAACACAGGTAATACCAGCCTTACATATAACACAGGTAATACCAGTCTTACATATAACACAGGTAATACCAGCCTTATACATATAACACAGGTGATACCAGTCTTACATATAACACAGGTGATACCAGTCTTATACATATAACACAGGTGATACCAGTCTTACATATAACACAGGTGATACCAGCCTTATACATATAACACAGGTGATACCAGTCTTACATATAACACAGGTGATACCAGTCTTATACATATAACACAGGTGATACCAGTCTTACATATAACACAGGTAATACCAGTCTTACATATAACACAGGTGATACCAGCCTTACATATAACACAGGTGATACCAGCCTTATACATATAACACAGGTGATACCAGCCTTACATATAACACAGGTGATACCAGCCTTACATATAACACAGGTGATACCAGCCTTACATATAACACAGGTGATACCAGCCTTACATATAACACAGGTGATACCAGCCTTACATATAACACAGGTGATACCAGCCTTACATATAACACAGGTGATACCAGCCTTACATATAACACAGGTGATACCAGCCTTATACATATAACACAGGTGATACCAGCCTTACATATAACACAGGTGATACCAGTCTTACATATAACACAGGTGATACCAGCCTTACATATAACACAGGTGATACCAGCCTTACATATAACACAGGTGATACCAGCCTTATACATATAACACACATGATACCAGCCTTACATATAACACAGGTGATACCAGCCTTACATATAACACAGGTGACACCAGTCTTACATATAACACAGGTGATACCAGCCTTACATATAACACAGGTGATACCAGCCTTACATATAACACAGGTGATACCAGCCTTACATATAAAACAGTTGATACCAGTCTTACATATAACACAGGTGATACCAGCCTTACATATAACACAGGTGATACCAGTCTTACATATAACACAGGTGATACCAGTCTTACATATAACACACATGATACCAGCCTTACATATAACACAGGTGATACCAGCCTTACATATTACACAGTTGATACCAGCCTTACATATAACACAGGTGATACCAGCCTTACATATAACACACGTGATACCAGCCTTACATATAACACACATGATACCAGCCTTATATATAACACAGGTGATACCAGCCTTACATATAACACACATGATACCAGCCTTACATATAACACAGGTGATACCAGCCTTACATATAACACAGGTGATACCAGCCTTATACATATAACACAGGTGATACCAGCCTTATACATATAACACACATGATACCAGCCTTACATATAACACAGGTGATACCAGCCTTACATATAACACAGGTGATACCAGCCTCTTACAATAACACAGGTGATCCAGCTTACATATAACACAGGTGATACCAGCCTTACATATAACACAGGTGATACCAGCCTTACATATAACACAGGTGATACCAGCCTTACATATAAAACATTTGATACCAGTCTTACATATAACACAGGTGATACCAGTCTTACATATAACACAGGTGATACCAGCCTTACATATAACACAGGTGATACCAGTCTTACATATAACACACATGATACCAGCCTTACATATAACACAGGTGATACCAGCCTTACATATAACACAGTTGATACCAGCCTTACATATAACACAGGTGATACCAGCCTTACATATAACACAGTTGATACCAGCCTTACATATAACACAGGTGATACCAGCCTTACATATAACACACGTGATACCAGCCTTACATATAACACACATGATACCAGCCTTATATATAACACAGGTGATACCAGTCTTACATATAACACAGGTGATACCAGCCTTATACATATAACACAGGTGATACCAGTCTTACATATAACACAGGTGATACCAGTCTTATACATATAACACAGGTGATACCAGTCTTACATATAACACAGGTAATAC
This sequence comes from Argopecten irradians, assembly GCF_041381155.1. Classification (NCBI taxonomy): domain Eukaryota; kingdom Metazoa; phylum Mollusca; class Bivalvia; order Pectinida; family Pectinidae; genus Argopecten; species Argopecten irradians. The sequence goes on along the minus strand of NC_091134.1, from coordinate 331,787 downwards.
CAGCCTTACATATAACACAGGTGATACCAGCCTTATACATATAACACAGGTGATACCAGCCTTACATATAAAACAGTTGATACCAGCCTTACATATAACACAGGTGATACCAGTCTTACATATAACACAGGTAATACCAGCCTTACATATAACACAGGTGATACCAGCCTTATACATATAACACAGGTGATACCAGCCTTACATATAAAACAGTTGATACCAGTCTTACATATAACACAGGTGATACCAGCCTTATACATATAACACAGGTGATACCAGCCTTACATATAACACAGGTGATACCAGCCTTACATATAACACAGGTGATACCAGTCTTACATATAACACAGGTGATACCAGCCTTATACATATAACACAGGTGATACCAGCCTTATACATATAACACACATGATACCAGCCTTACATATAACACAGGTGATACCAGCCTTACATATAACACAGGTGATACCAGTCTTACATATAACACAGGTGATACCAGCCTTACATATAACACAGGTGATACCAGCCTTACATATAACACAGGTGATACCAGCCTTACATATAAAACAGTTGATACCAGTCTTACATATAACACAGGTGATACCAGCCTTACATATAACACAGGTGATACCAGTCTTACATATAACACAGGTGATACCAGTCTTACATATAACACACATGATACCAGCCTTACATATAACACAGGTGATACCAGCCTTACATATAACACAGTTGATACCAGCCTTACATATAACACAGGTGATACCAGCCTTACATATAACACACGTGATACCAGCCTTACATATAACACACATGATACCAGCCTTATATATAACACAGGTGATACCAGCCTTACATATAACACACATGATACCAGCCTTACATATAACACATGTGATACCAGCCTTACATATAACACAGGTGATACCAGTCTTACATATATAACACAGGTGATACCAGCCTTATACATATAACACAGGTGATACCAGCCTTATACATATAACACACATGATACCAGCCTTACATATAACACAGGTGATACCAGCCTTACATATAACACAGGTGATACCAGTCTTACATATAACACAGGTGATACCAGCCTTACATATAACACAGGTGATACCAGCCTTACATATAACACAGGTGATACCAGCCTTACATATAAAACAGTTGATACCAGTCTTACATATAACACAGGTGATACCAGCCTTACATATAACACAGGTGATACCAGTCTTACATATAACACAGGTGATACCAGTCTTACATATAACACACATGATACCAGCCTTACATATAACACAGGTGATACCAGCCTTACATATAACACAGTTGATACCAGCCTTACATATAACACAGGTGATACCAGCCTTACATATAACACACGTGATACCAGCCTTACATATAACACACATGATACCAGCCTTATATATAACACAGGTGATACCAGCCTTACATATAACACACATGATACCAGCCTTACATACAATTTATTTTCATTCCCCATCAATGTTCCTAAAAATGTCTGTAATACTTGTATAACAAACTATACTTACAACAAAGTGATTTTGATGGTCCCCAGAGATTCGTTTTTAATGTGTTTTGCTGTAGGTTTGTTTCCTAAATAAACATTTAAAATGTCAGTATTACATTGTATTATGAGAAACCAAATAAAACACTCAGTAAGTCTCAATATCTGTTTGTTTCTAAGACAGGTCTTTATTTTTTATGTCAATAATTGGGGTCTCAAGATGAGAGAGGCCAAATGAAATAGACTCATATAGCTCTTCATATGTACAACATATATGTATACAGGCCTGTTCTAAGAAAGACTTCATTTCTTAATGTCTGTATTACATCTCATGATGAGAGAGCCTGCCAAAGGACATATGCTTGTGTTCTTTGACAAGTCTATCTGTAGGGTAAAATAGGCCAAAGGAAATATCTTTGTTTCTCATCACAGTTTGACATGCACTGCCCATGCTGTACTATACAATTAAAGATTCAAAAAGTCTTCCTTCATATGAGAGAACGGTTATAAATGATATTCACTGTAAACCATTGTAACCTGTGTACTAGATTCAGCTGACAACACAGGGGGACTCTTACAATGCCCATAAAGCAAAGTTTTAAAATGATTTGGAAGTAAAACATTTTACTGAACACAGATTTCTGCCCAGATACTGTAAAAAAAGCCTTGGGATAGGTGAATATAAAGTGAAATGTGCCCTAAAACAAAGCTGTACTAATGGAGATTTCAAATGAGTATACAATGTACTAGCACCCGGAGCCTGAGGGGTGGAGCAGTCCCGTGGTATCCCTTGTTAATGGCGTAGTAGCTTTGTACTGCATTAAAAAACATTGTCAATAGTGGGCTGTCTAACTATAAAGTCGTGGTCACTGTATTGAGCCATTTGGCAGGCCGTTTGAGGAAAGGCTATGCAGTGTTAATGTCAATTGTTGAGCTCAATGTTTGTTTTTGAGATTTGTTGTGTCTGACATGTGTACTCAGGTTTAGCGTACCTGTATACCTGTATTTTTACCTGGCAGGTGGACTTAGTACTATAATCTTACTCACCTGAGTGAAAGGTACGCTCTCAAATTTTCAAAAACATTTCAGGTTTTGACACCATTTACTTACAACACTGTATGGAAGCAGCAATTGGTAAAGGTAAGGATCGATAAACAGAACAGTCATACTATTTATGTGTAGTACATGTCACACAAAACAGTCCTACTATTTATGTGCGGTACATGGTTTATTTATGTTTGACTTTGATTGGATAGCTGTCCAGAGAAGTTTGAATTACATTCAACTAAAATGATTGTGGTAATCATTGATTATCTTAAAGGAGATATCTGTTATAAATTGATGGATATTATCTCAAAATGTTCATTTTTTAAAGTAGGTTTTTCTTCATTGACAATATTTTAAGCAGTTGAATTTACACTCAGTGTGTATGTATACTAATTTTAGGGTAAATATATTTGATATTATGCATGCATGTATATTTTTTTTTAAATTGGAATGTATGCATATGCTTAATAGTGAATCTTATTTTCAAACCTCCAATTATGAATTAATTATTGTAATACTTATCTTATGTACAAATTCTGATAACTTTTATGTGCAATTCTAAACACTCTCAGTAGCTGTGATTAATTTTATCTTTTCATTCTTTTTACTAGGTCACATTAACATTTTCTTATGAATATGATAACTTGAGTAAATATGCACCAAGCGTAATGAAACTTTATATGTAGACTAACATTGGAAAGATCTCGGATGAGTTTGAAAATCGGCTTGATCCAGCTGTAGAACTTTAATAAATATGCACCCAGCATAATGAAACTTTGTATGTAGCATAACATTGGAAAGATTTCAGACGAGTTTGAAAATTGGCTTGAGTCAACTGTAACTTACAGAGTTATTGCCCTTTGCAGTAATAATTATTATTGGACCTTTGTTGTGAACATGATAACTTGTGTAGATATTCACTAAAATTGGTGAAAACCAGCACTGTGGTGAAAACCAGCACTGTATCTTGTTATTTCCATTATAGGCCCCTGGGGACTGTCAGTGTCGTACTGTACGGAGGTAACTTAAGATTAAATACCTGTAAATGGAAGGTGTCTGAGCATTGTATCAGAAATTAGATTGTCATTTAGTACAGGTGTTGACGTGTAATAAGCTGTTTAGTTCCTAATACCGTCTTGGATTACTTCCTAATTCCGTTTACAAACAATTAACATACCTGTTATATTTAATGAGGAGAGGTATGAACATTATGCATTTAGCAAGGATTTAGCAAGAATTCTTTGTCAGCCGCCAAATGTTTAGAGAATGTTATTCTCAACATTTTTTTATATACATTTTTAACTGGTCTAAATAATTATGTAACCAAACAGAGAAAGATTAGCTAGGAATGTAATAAAAGTGTCTCGCCTGGTAGTTGTCAATACATGTACTTGATCACCAGGTGAATTACTGTAACACTCCACAAGTCTCAAGCTGATCTGTACAATTCCTTATTACTTTATTGTCACTCTATATACAAACATAGATTTAGATAGAGAGAGATTCCTAAACACAATAAGTAGTTTCCATGGTAACTAGTTGTGGTTAATTATTGTCATGATTAATGTTTTAAATAAAAGAAATACATTGTATCATGTGAAGCATAGCAGGGATACTGCATTGTAGTTTATATTCTCCATTTGTTTTTTATGAGTAATATTTGAAATGATTGGTTCAGACTTGTAAAATAAAAATGAAAACTTTAATTCTCTGACAGATTATCTGTCATTTCTAGGTACCTTATATTGGTGTATCTTGGAGCCCCTTTAGTGTTGTAAAATGCTTGTAGTCCTTTCCTAAATGCCACTCTCGCTATCTGAGAAGTTATCACCGTTATGTAATTTGTCCTCTCCAGATAGCTAAGGTGTATTTTACAGTTGCTTGGCAAAAATGAGCCCCTGTTATGCAGGGATCATAAATTTGTCAGATGAATTTACTTTTTACTTGAGTTTGATAAATATACTTTTAGTTTTACTTAGCTAATGCAGGGTTATAAACCACTGACACAGGGTGACATACTGGGGATACTCAAAAGGCCCTAGGTAACACTTAGTGGGGCACCTAACCATTGCCGGGGGACACTTAAGGGGGATACTTAACAGGCACTAGGTTACACTAAGTGGGGCACCTAACCATTGCTGGGGGACACTTAAGGGGGATACTTAACAGGCACTAGGTTACACTAAGTGGGGCACCTAACCATTGCTGGGGGACACTTAAGGGGGATACTTAACAGGCACTAGGTTACACTAAGTGGGGCACCTTACCATTGCCGGAGGACACTAAAGGGGGATACTTAAGGGGGATACTTAACAGGCACTAGGTTACACTAAGTAGGGCACCTAACCATTGCCGGGGTTTCATAGCTAAATGTTAGGTTACACTTTTGGGGATTACATTGCTAATGTTAGGTAACACTTTAGGGGGTTACTTAGATAAAGTCAGGTGACACTTTAGGGGGTTACTTAGCTTAAGTTAGGTGACACTTAAGGGGTTACATAGCTAAAGTTAGGTGACACTTTAGGAGTTACATAGCTAAAGTTAAGTAACACTTTAGGGGTTACATAGCTTAAGTTAGGTGACACTTTAGGGGTTACATAGCTAAAGTTAGGTGACACTTTAGGAGGTTACTAAGCTAAAGTTAGGTGACACTTTAGGGGTTACATAGCTAAAGTTAGGTGACACTTTAGGAGGTTACTTAGCTAAAGTTAGGTGACATTTTAGGGGTTACATAGCTAAAGTTAGGTGACACTTTAGGAGGTTACTTATATTAGCTAAAGTTAGGTGACACTTTAGGAGGTAACTTAGCTAAAGTTAGGTGACACTTGATGGGTTACATAGCTAAAGTTAGGTGACACTTTAGGAGGTTACTTAGCTTAAGTTAGGTGACACTTTAGGAGGTTACTTAGCTAAAGTTAGGTGACACTTGAGGGGTTACATAGCTAATGTTAGGGAATACATTAGGAGTTACTTAGCTGATGTTGAGTAATACTTAATTGTTAGTATATTGTATTAGTTAAGAAGGTCGTAGTTGATACATGACATTACCATAGCGTGATATTGTGTGTAATACGTTGTTAACAGATACTTTGCTATTTTGTGCTAGTTGATCACTAGCAAATGAAAAAGCCCAGACCTGCTTCACATGTACTACATACCGAGATTGTCTTTTAAATTGTTAAGATATTTTTTTTCTTTGGATTGAGAAAATAGAAATTGTCTTTATCTTTATGTAATCTGACATGCAAAAGATGATATGATTAGAATAGAAAGCAGATCACAGATATAATTGGAAATTTGATATATATTGCATGATTTAAATGAAATGACACAGCCTTGAAATTACAGTACATTTAATCCTCAAGATAATGGACGGTTTTTCCAGGTAGACATAACAAGATTCCCTGACGATTTTTGGCAGGTGTATACTGTTATTTGCACCCAATTAATGTTAACAGCTTACACACATTTAATTATGTGTGGAAATGCATTGTGTCAAGTAATTAAAAATTCCAGATCAAATTAAGATTGGAATGATAAAAAATTTCAAATACCCTCTTATGATATTATCTAGAATACTCCATTAACTATGGAGGAATGTAGTTCTTTGATCTGATGTCACATTTCATATCTTTTTATGAATAGGTTATGTGTACCATGGTGACCTTGAATGGCCTTGACACAGCTGACCTGACAGTAGACGTTGACCTTGACATTTGACCTTGACAGTTGACCTTGACACTGCATTTCCATGCTGATAGTACTGGGGTGTGATGTTTGTCCCAGTCTATATGTATACCGGGTAGTTAGAATGCCGACAGGTGACACTTTTCTATCATTAGGACTGCCAACAGGTGACACTTTTCTATCATTAGGACTGCCACCAGGTGGCACTTTTCTATCATTAAGACTGCCACCAGATGGCACTTTTCTATATTCAGGACTGGCCCCAGGTGGCACTTCTCTATCACCAGGACTGCCACTAGTTGGTGCTTTTTTATCATTAGGACTACCATTAGGTGGCACTTTTCTATCTTTAAGACTGACCCCAGGTGGCATTTTTCTATCATTAGGATTGGCACTAGAGGCACTTTTCTATCCTCAGGACTGGCACTATGTGGCACTTTTCTATTATTAGGACTGGCACTAGATGGCACTTTTCTATTATTAGGACTGGCACTAGATGGCACTTTTCTATTAAAGGTATTAGGACTGGCACTAGATGGCACTTTTCTATCCTCATGACTGGCACTATGTGGCACTTTTCTATCATCAGAACTGCCACTAGGTGGAATTACTCTAGTTGACAGTTAAAGCATGACACAGGGAATACCTGACCAGGACACTACCTATAGCACCAGTTGACAATGCACCTGCTGCATTCACATGTATTTTATCGTGATGTATGTTTTAAGGAGGAGAGAGATTAGATAGATATAAATAGTTTTAGATAGTGTGATCTGTTAGGTCTGTAGATAAGTCAGTCAGGGTTATCAAGGTCAAGGTCTTCTCAGTTATTTGGGGTTAAAGGTTATTGTTTTAGTAGAGATATATTTTGCATTGTATTAAACCAAAGTAAAGCTGTAGTAGAGGAAGCTGTAGACAAATTAAACATTGATTCCCCTATACCTATATATATCTTGTAGTAGAGGAAGCTGTAGAAAAATTAAACAATGATTCCCCTTTACCTATATATATCTTGTAGTAGTGGAAGCTGTAGACAAATTAAACAATGATTCCCCTATACCTATATATATCTTGTAGTAGAGGAAGCTGAAGACAAATTAAACAATGATTCCCTTTTACCTATATATATATCTTGTAGTAGTGGAAGCTGTAGACAAATTAAACAATGATTCCCCTATACCTATATATATCTTGTAGTAGAGGAAGCTGTAGACAAATTAAACAATGATTCCCCTATACCTATATATATCTTGTAGTAGAGGAAGCTGTAGACAAATTAAACAATGATTCCCCTATACCTATATATATCTTGTAGTAGAGGAAGCTGTAGACAAATTAAACAATGACTCCTCTTTACCTATATATATCTTGTAGTAGAGGAAGCTGTAGACAAATTAAACAATGATTCCCCTTTACCTATATATATCTTGTAGTAGAGGAAGCTGTAGACAAATTAAACAATGATTCCCCTATACCTATATATATCTTGTAGTAGAGGAAGCTGTAGACAAATTAAACAAAGATTCCCCTTTACCTATATATATCTTGTAGTAGAGGAAGCTGTAGACAAATTAAACAATGATTCCCCTTTACCTATATATATCCTGTAGTAGAGGAAGCTGTAGACAAATTAAACAAGGATTCCCCTATACCTATATATATCTTGTAGTAGAGGAAGCTGTAGACAAATTAAACAAGGATTCCCCTATACCTATATATATCTTGTAGTAGAGGAAGCTGTAGACAAATTAAACAATGATTCCCCTTTACCTATATATATCTTGTAGTAGAGGAAGCTGTAGACAAATTAAACAAAGATTCCCCTTTACCTATATATATCTTGTAGTAGAGGAAGCTGTAGACAAATTAAACAATGATTCCCCTTTACCTATATATATCTTGTAGAAGAGGAAGCTGAAGACAAATTAAACAAAGATTCCCCTTTACCTATATATATCCTGTAGTAGAGGAAGCTGTAGACAAATTAAACAAGGATTCCCCTATACCTATATATATCTTGTAGTAGAGGAAGCTGTAGACAAATTAAACAAGGATTCCCCTATACCTATATATATCTTGTAGTAGAGGAAGCTGTAGACAAATTAAACAATGATTCCCCTATACCTATATATATCTTGTAGTAGAGGAAGCTGTAGACAAATTAAACAATGATTCCCCTATACCTATATATATCTTGTAGTAGTGGAGCTGTAGACAAATTAAACAAGGATTCCCCTATACCTATATATATCTTGTAGTAGAGGAAGCTGTAGACAAATTAAACAATGATTCCCCTATACCTATATATATCTTGTAGTAGTGGAGCTGTAGACAAATTAAACAAGGATTCCCCTATACCTATATATATCTTGTAGTAGTGGAGCTGTAGACAAATTAAACAAGGATTCCCCTATACCTATATTAATCTTGTTGTAGAGGAAGCTGTAGAAAAATTAAACAATGATTCCCCTATACATATATTTATCTTGTAGTAGAGGAAGCTGTAGACAAATTAAACAAAGATTCCCCTTTACCTATATATATCTTGTAGTAGTGGAAGCTGTAGACAAATTAAACAAAGATTCCCCTTTACCTATATATATCTTGTAGTAGAGGAAGCTGTAGACAAATTAAACAATGATTCCCCTATACATATATTTATCTTGTAGTAGAGGAAGCTGTAGACAAATTAAACAAAGATTCCCCTTTACCTATATATATCTTGTAGTAGAGGAAGCTGTAGACAAATTAAACAAGGATTCCCCTATACCTATATATATCTTGTAGTAGTGGAGCTGTAGACAAATTAAACAAGGATTCCCCTATACCTATATATATCTTGTAGTAGAGGAAGCTGAAGACAAATTAAACAAAGATTCCCCTTTACCTATATATATCTTGTAGTAGAGGAAGCTGTAGACAAATTAAACAAAGATTCCCCTTTACCTATATATATCTTGTAGTAGTGGAAGCTGTAGACAAATTAAACAATGATTCCCCTATACCTATATATATCTTGTAGTAGAGGAAGCTGTAGACAAATTAAACAATGATTCCCCTTTACCTATATATATATTGTAGTAGAGGAAGCTGTAGTCAAATTAAACAATGATTCCCCTTTACCTATATATATCTTGTAGTAGAGGAAGCTGTAGACAAATTAAACAAAGATTCCCCTTTACCTATATATATCTTGTAGTAGAGGAAGCTGTAGACAAATTAAACAAAGATTCCCCTTTACCTATATATATCTTGTAGTAGAGGAAGCTGTAGACAAATTAAACAATGATTCCCCTTTACCTATATATATCTTGTAGTAAAGGAAGCTGTAGACAAATTAAACAATGATTCCCCTTTACCTATATATATATTGTAGTAGAGGAAGCTGTAGACAAATTAAACAATGATTCCCCTTTACCTATATATATCTTATAGTAGAGGAAGCTGTAGACAAATTAAACAATGACTCCTCTTTACCTTTATATATCTTGTAGTAGAGGAAGCTGTAGACAAATTAAACAATGATTCCCCTTTACCTATATATATCTTGTAGTAGAGGAAGCTGTAGACAAATTAAACAATGATTCCCCTATACCTATATATATCTTGTAGTAGAGGAAGCTGTAGACAAATTAAACAATGATTCCCCTTTACCTATATATATCTTGTAGTAGAGGAAGCTGTAGACAAATTAAACAATGATTCCCCTTTACCTATATATATCCTGTAGTAGAGGAAGCTGTAGACAAATTAAACAAGGATTCCCCTATACCTATATATATCTTGTAGTAGAGGAAGCTGTAGACAAATTAAACAAGGATTCCCCTATACCTGCATATATATCTTGTAGTAGAGGAAGCTGTAGACAAATTAAACAATGATTCCCCTTTACCTATATATATCTTGTAGTAGAGGAAGCTGTAGACAAATTAAACAAAGATTCCCCTTTACCTATATATATCTTGTAGTAGTGGAAGCTGTAGACAAATTAAACAATGATTCCCCTTTACCTATATATATCTTGTAGTAGTGGAGCTGTAGACAAATTAAACAATGATTCCCCTATACCTATATATATCTTGTAGTAGAGGAAGCTGAAGACAAATTAAACAAAGATTCCCCTTTACCTATATATATCTTGTAGTAGAGGAAGCTGTAGACAAATTAAACAATGATTCCCCTATACCTAAATATATCTTGTACTACAAGATATATTTAGGTATAGGGGAATCATTGTTTAATTTGTCTACAGCTTCCTCTACTACAAGATATATATATAGGTATAGGGGAATCATTGTTTAATTTGTCTACAGCTCCCTCTACTACAAGACTTGTAGTAGAGGGAGCTGTAGACAAATTAAACAATGATTCCCCTATACCTATATATATCTTGTAGTAGAGGAAGCTGTAGACAAATTAAACAAGGATTCCCCTTTACCTATATATATATTGTAGTAGAGGAAGCTGTAGACAAATTAAACAATGATTCCCCTATACCTATATTAATCTTGTTGTAGAGGAAGCTGTAGAAAAATTAAACAATGATTCCCCTATACATATATTTATCTTGTAGTAGAGGAAGCTGTAGACAAATTAAACAAAGATTCCCCTTTACCTATATATATCTTGTAGTAGTGGAAGCTGTAGACAAATTAAACAATGATTCCCCTTTACCTATATATATCTTGTAGTAAAGGAAGCTGTAGACAAATTAAACAATGATTCCCCTTTACCTATATATATATTGTAGTAGAGGAAGCTGTAGACAAATTAAACAATGATTCCCCTTTACCTATATATATCTTGTAGTAGAGGAAGCTGTAGACAAATTAAACAATGATTCCCCTTTACCTATATATATCTTGTAGTAGAGGAAGCTGTAGACAAATTAAACAATGATTCCCCTATACCTATATATATCTTGTAGTAGAGGAAGCTGTAGACAAATTAAACAATGATTACCCTATATATATATATCTTGTAGTAGAGGAAGCTGTAGACAAATTAAACAAGGATTCCCCTATACCTATATATATCCTGTAGTAGAGGAAGCTGTAGACATTAAATTAAACAATGATTCCCCTATACCTATATATATCCTGTAGTAGAGGAAGCTGTAGACAAATTAAACAATGATTCCCCTATACCTATATATATCTTGTAGTAGAGGAAGCTGTAGACAAATTAAACAATGATTCCCCTATACCTATATATATCCTGTAGTAGAGGAAGCTGTAGACAAATTAAACAATGATTCCCCTATACCTATATATATATTGTAGTAGAGGAAGCTGTAGACAAATTAAACAATGATTCCCCTTTACCTATATATATCTTTTGTTTAGATAATTGATTAGATAATGAATCATCAGTCTTAAAACCTTTGTATATTGGTAACTCTGGAAAATTATTGACAAGCAATCCTAACAGTGTTAAATATACAATAGAGGATAATGCTATAGAAAAGGTTATTACATTGAACACAAGCCTTAAATCTGATTTCAGCTTGAGTAAAGGAAAGCTGACAAAATGTATCAATCTATATAGATAAAGTATATTGTTGCCTACAGTGCTAGTCTCAATGCTAATTTCAACTGAAATAAATAGGAGATCACTTAATATATCGGTTATATAATTGGGAGATCACTTATATCAATTATATAAATGGGAGATTAATTATATCAATTATATAAATGCGAGATCACTTATGTCAATTATATGAATATATCAATTATATAAATGGGAGATCATTTATATTAATTATATAAATGGGAGATCACTTATATCAATTTTTTAAATGGGAGATTATTTATAGCAATTATATAAATGGGAGATCATTTATAGCAATTTTATCAATGGGAGATCATTTATATCAATTATATAAATGGGAGATCATTTAAATCAATTATATAAATGGGAGATCACTTACCTATATTAATTATATAAATGGGAGGAGATCATTTGTGTCAAATATATAAATGGGAGATCACTTATGTCAATTATATAAATGGGAGATCATTTATATCAATTATATAAATGGGAGATCATTTATATCAATTACATAAATGGGAGATCATTTATATCAATTATATAAATGGGAGATCATTTATATCAATTATATAAATGGGAGCTCACTTATATCAATTATATAAATGGGAGATCATTTGTGTCAAATATATAAATGGGAGATCACTTATGTCAATTATATAAATGGGAGATCATTTATATCAATTATATAAATGGGAGATCATTTATATCAAATCATTCAAAAGGTTTCATAGTCATCATACTGGCTTGATCTGGATTAGCCAAATCTATTCGAAAATGAATATTTGGTTCAACTGAACAAAATCATAAAAGTTAAAAAAAAAGGTCAAAAGGTCACACCTATTTTGAAATGTCCTACAGACATCATGCTATAAAAATACATGGACACCTGTATACTTATCAAAAACCGGGATTTAGGGGAAAATCAATATTGGAATTTAGGGGGAAAATTGTATAGTTAATCCACTTTCTAAAACCCAAATATTTTAAACACACATGACTTCAAATAAGACATCAAAGTGGGGATAGAAAAACAAACATTTGAACATGATCTTAAAACTGGTGTAAAGCATGGGGCGGTATTAAGTTACTCCTTAGTTTGTATAAACAGATGTGTATATTTACTGAAAAAATCCCTGAGTTTGTCCATGTCTAAAACATTGCAATAACATTATGATTATATAGCTGTGATTGTGGGAGAGTCTGAGATATGAAGGCCAACCGCCCATGTTTCATATCAATCCATTATTGTGATTTGTCACCCAAAATGTTTTGAAATAAAAAAAAATGATAATGATTTCTCTCTGGTTGTTTAGAATGCCTGCCTACCTGTTTTGTGTAGATTCATTATTAGTATCCAATGGTTACATCATTGAATACAGAAGTAGGATGTAATCTGTACAGAATAAGGACAATCATTGTCAAGGATATAACCCAGATATCCTACTGTGATGAGGTAAACAACAGCACTGTGATAGCTCTGTAGTGACATTGACAAGGTTAACATCAGAGATGTGACCAGGTAAACATCAGAGATGTGACCACGTAAACATCATAGATGTGACCAGGTAAACATCAGAGATGTGACCAGGTAAACATCAGAGATGTGACCAGGTAAACAGAGATGTGACCAGGTAAACATCAGAGATGTGACCAGGTAAACAGAGATGTGACCAGGTAAACATCAGAGATGTGACCAGGTAAACATCAAAGATGTGACCAGGTAAACATCATAGATGTGACCAGGTAAACATCAGAGATGTGACCAGGTAAACATCAGAGATGTGACCAAGTAAACAACAGAGATATGACCAAATAAACATCAGAGATATGACCAAGTAAACATCAAGTATGACCAAATAAAAATCAGAGATATGACCAAATAAACATCAGAGATATGACCAAATAAACATCAGAGATATGATCAAATAAACATCAGAGATATGACCAAGTAAACATCAAGTATGACCAAATAAACATCAGAGATATGACCAAGTAAACATCAGAGATATGACCAGGTAAACATCAGAGATGTGACCAGGTAAACATCAGAGATGTGACCAAGTAAACAACAGAGATATGACCAGGTAAACATCAGAGATATGACCAAGTAAACATCAAGTATGACCAAATAAACATCAGAGATATGACCAAGTAAACATCAGAGATATGACCAGGTAAACATCAGAGATGTGACCAGGTAAACATCAGAGATGTGACCAGGTAAACAACAGAGATATGACCAGGTAAACATCAGAGATATGACCAGGTAAACATCATAGATATGACCAGGTAAACATCAGAGATGTGACCAGGTAAACATCAGAGATGTGACCAGGTAAACATTCCTGATATGACCAGGTAAACATCATAGATGTGACCAGGTAAACATCAGAGATGTGACCAGGTAAACATTCCTGTGACCTGGTAAACATCAGAGATGTGACCAGGGAAACATCATTCCTGTGACCAGGTAAACATCATTCCTGTGACCAGGTAAACATCATAGATGTGACCAGGTTAACATTCCTGTGACCAGGTAAACATCAGAGATGTGACCAGGTAAACATCAGAGATGTGACCAGGTAAACATCAGAGATGTGACCAGGTAAACATCATAGATGTGACCAGGTAAACATTTCCTGTGACCAGGTAAACATCAGAGATATGACCAGGTAAACATCATAGATGTGACCAGGTAAACATCATAGATGTGACCAGGTAAACATCAGAGATGTGACCAGGTAAACATCATAGATATGACCAGGTAAACATCAGAGATGTGACCAGGTAAACATCAGAGATGTGACCAAGTAAACAACAGAGATATGACCAAATAAACATCAGAGATATGACCAAGTAAACATCAAGTATGACCAAATAAACATCAGAGATATGACCAAATAAACATCAGAGATATGACCAAATAAACATCAGAGATATGATCAATTAAACATCAGAGATGTGACCAGGTAAACAGAGATGTGACCAGGTAAACATCAGAGATGTGACCAGGTAAAAATCAGAGATGTGACCAGGTAAACATCATAGATGTGACCAGGTAAACATCAGAGATGTGACCAGGTAAACATCAGAGATGTGACCAGGTAAACATCAGAGATATGACCAAATAAACATCAGAGTATGACCAAGTAAACAACAGAGATATGACCAAATAAACATCATAGATGTGACCAAGTAAACATCAAGTATGACCAAATAAGCATCAGAGATATGACCAAGTAAACATCAGAGATGTGACCAGGTAAACATCAGAGATGTGACCAGGTAAACATCATTCCTATGACAGGGTAAACATCAGAGATATGACCAGGTAAACATCATAGATATGACCAGGTAAACATCATAGATATGACCAGGTAAACATCAGATATATGACCAGGTAAACATCAGAGATATGACCAGGTAAACATCATAGATATGACCAGGTAAACATCAGAGATATGACCAGGTAAACATCATAGATATGACCAGGTAAACATCAGAGATGTGACCAGGTAAACATCATTCCTGTGACCAGGTAAACATCATTCCTGTGACCAGGTAAACATCATAGATGTGACCAGGTTAACATTCCTGTGACCAGGTAAACATCAGAGATGTGACCAGGTAAACATCAGAGATGTGACCAGGTAAACATTCCTGTGACCTGGTAAACATCAGAGATGTGACCAGGGAAACATCATTCCTGTGACCAGGTAAACATCATTCCTGTGACCAGGTAAACATCATCAGAGATGTGACCAGGTAAACATCAGAGATGTGACCAGGTAAACATCATAGATGTGACCAGGTAAACATCAGAGTAGACTGGCCACCAGTCTTTAGAATATTAAAAAAAATCACTAAAATTTGGCTTGATTATTTTTGTCTCTACAACATGCCTGATTCTAAGTTTTAAACTAGGGGGAGATAATCTAGTAAAGAACTCTGCTGAGAAAGTCTTATCAACAATTTAGGTTCTGGTGGCCAGTCTAACATCAGAGATGTGACCAGGTAAACATCAGAGATGTGACCAGGTAAACATCAGAGATGTGACCAGGTAAACATCATAGATGTGACCAGGTAAACACCATTCCTGTGACCAGGTAAACATCAGAGATGTGACCAGGTAAACATCAGAGATGTGACCAGGTAAACATCAGAGATGTGACCAGGTAAACATCAGAGATGTGACCAGGTAAACATCATAGATGTGACCAGGTAAACACCATTCCTGTGACCAGGTAAACATCAGAGATGTGACCAGGTAAACATCAGAGATATGACCAGGTAAACATCATTCCTGTGACCAGGTAAACATCATTCCTGTGACCAGGTAAACATCATTCCTGTGACCAGGGAAACATCAAAGATGTGACCAGGTAAACATCATTCCTGTGACCAGGTAAACATCAGAGATGTGACCAGGTAAACATCAGAGATGTGACCAGGGAAACATCAAAGTTGTGACCAGATATGAGAGATGTGATGAATATTGACTTGCCTAAGAGGTCAGCTGTCTGACCAGGTTGCACCTTATGTAGTAAGATAAGATAACCTTAGGGAGATAATCATTGGTATCATGTTCACCATTTGTATCTCCAATGGGAAAGAATTCAAGAAGATCGAGTTGATATCTCAAGGATTTTAGAAGATAAGATTCCAGCTGTGTTGACAAGCGTTTAGATGTGATATGTTTGATTATAAGTGGTATCATGTCATTGTTTCTAATGTGTAGAGTATTCCATTAATACAACCCTGAGGTTCCAGGTTTTAATCTGGTCTGGCTGTTACTCATAAGATGCTAAAATTAACACTAACACACACACACACACACACACACACACACACACACACACACACACACACGTATATAGTTTCAGTCCTGGGTGAGTGATCCTTATAGGGCCCTGTATTATTGTCAACTGAGTAGAAACATTTTTGGGTTTTGGTGCTCCACCATTAAATCCTGTAAAGCTGTGAGGTTTACTTCTCTCAGGTCAAGTGGAATGTATTGAAAATATTGTCACACCGACCTCCTGATCACTTTATATTAACCTGCCCCACCCTCTATTCCACAATAACATGGTGATATGCTATGGCCTTTGCAACATTTTTGTATATGTCACTATAGTGTATAAATGATATGAATCAAACAATGACATGACATTAGAAAACTGCCTTGCAAAATGGCTGCCTCCCTTGGGTACCAACACCACTATCAGTAAATCCTTGTTACTTTGTTATACTGTCCATGTACCAACACGACCATCAGTAGATCCTTGTTATTTTGTTATACTGTCCATGTACCAACACGACCATCAGTAAATCCTTGTTACTTTGTTATACTGTCCATGTACCAACACGACCATCAGTAAATCCTTGTTACTTTGTTATACTGTCCATGTACCAACACGACCATCAGCTAATCCTTGTTACTTTGTTATACTGTCCATGTACCAACACGACCATCAGTAAATCCTTGTTACTTTGTTATACTGTCCATGTACCAACACGACCATCAGTAAATCCTTGTTACTTTGTTATACTGTCCATGTACCAACACGACCATCAGTAAATCCTTGTTACTTTGTTATACTGTCCATGTACCAACACGACCATCAGTAAATCCTTGTTACTTTGTTATACTGTCCATGTACCGACACGACCATCAGTAAATCCTTGTTACTTTGTTATACTGTCCATGTACCAACACGACCATCAGTAAATCCTTGTTACTTTGTTATACTGTCCATGTACCAACACGACCATCAGTAAATCCTTGTTACTTTGTTATACTGTCCATGTACCAACAGACCATCAGTAAATCCTTGTTACTTTGTTATACTGTCCATGTACCAACACCCTTGTTACTTTGTTATACTGTCCATGTACCAACACGACCATCAGTAAATCCTTGTTACTTTGTTATACTGTCCATGTACCAACACAACATCAGTAAATCCTTGTTACTTTGTTATACCCATGTACCAACACAATCATCAGTAAATCCTTGTTACTTTGTTATACTGTCCATGTACCAACACAACCATCAGTAGATCCTTGTTACTTTGTTATACTGTCCATGTACCAACACGACCATCAGTAAATCCTTGTTACTTTGTTATACTGTCCATGTACCAACACGACCATCAGTAAATCCTTGTTACTTTGTTATACTGTCCATGTACCAACACGACCATCAGTAAATCCTTGTTACTTTGTTATACTGTCCATGTACCAACACGACCATCAGTAAATCCTTGTTACTTTGTTATACTGTCCATGTACCAACACGACCATCAGTAAATCCTTGTTACTTTGTTATACTGTCATATACCATGTCCTGTTACTTTGTACTGTCACCAACACAACCATCAGTTAATCCTTGTTACTTTGTTATACTGTCCATGTACCAACACGACCATCAGTAGATCCTTGTTACTTTGTTATACTGTCCATGTACCAACACGACCATCAGTAAATCCTTGTTACTTTGTTATACTGTCCATGTACCAACACGACCACAGTAGATCCTTGTTACTTTGTTATACTGTCCATGTACCAACACCCACTATCAGTAAATCCTTGTTACTTTGTTATACTGTCCATGTACCGACACGACCATCAGTAAATCCTTGTTACTTTGTTATACTGTCCATGTACCAACACCACTATCAGTAAATCCTTGTTACTTTGTTATACTGTCCATGTACCAACACGACCATCAGTAAATCCTTGTTACTTTGTTATACTGTCCATGTACCAACACAATCATCAGTAGATCCTTGTTACTTTGTTATACTGTCCATGTACCAACACAACCATCAGTAAATCCTTGTTACTTTGTTATACTGTCCATGTACCAACACGACCATCAGTAGATCCTTGTTACTTTGTTATACTGTCCATGTACCAACACGACCATCAGTAAATCCTTGTTACTTTGTTATACTGTCCATGTACCAACACGACCATCAGTTAATCCTTGTTACTTTGTTATACTGTCCATGTACCAACACGACCATCAGTAAATCCTTGTTACTTTGTTATACTGTCCATGTACCAACACGACCATCAGTAGATCCTTGTTACTTTGTTATACTGTCCATGTACCAACACGACCATCAGTAAATCCTTGTTACTTTGTTATACTGTCCATGTACCAACACGACCATCAGTAAATCCTTGTTACTTTGTTATACTGTCCATGTACCAACACGACCATCAGTAAATCCTTGTTACTTTGTTATACTGTCCATGTACCAACACGACCATCAGTAGATCCTTGTTACTTTGTTATACTGTCCATGTACCAACACAACCATCAGTAAATCCTTGTTACTTTGTTATACTGTCCATGTACCAACACGACCCACAGTAGATCCTTGTTACTTTGTTATACTGTCCATGTACCAACACGACCATCAGTAAATCCTTGTTACTTTGTTATACTGTCCATGTACCAACACGACCATCAGTAAATCCTTGTTACTTTGTTATACTGTCCATGTACCAACACGACCATCAGTAAATCCTTGTTACTTTGTTATACTGTCCATGTACCAACACACATCATCAGTAAATCCTTGTTACTTTGTTATACTGTACCAACACGACCATCAGTAAATCCTTGTTACTTTGTTATACTGTCCATGTACCAACACGACCATCAGTAAATCCTTGTTACTTTGTTATACTGTCCATGTACCAACACGACCATCAGTAAATCCTTGTTACTTTGTTATACTGTCCATGTACCAACACGACCATCAGTAAATCCTTGTTACTTTGTTATACTGTACCAACACACCATCAGTAAATCCTTGTTACTTTGTTATACTGTACCAACACGACCATCAGTAAATCCTTGTTACTTTGTTATACTGTCCATGTACCAACACGACCCATCAGTAAATCCTTGTTACTTTGTTATACTGTCCATGTACCAACACCACTATCAGTAAATCCTTGTTACTTTGTTATACTGTCCATGTACCAACACGACCATCAGTAAATCCTTGTTACTTTGTTATACTGTCCATGTACCAACACAACCATCAGTAAATCCTTGTTACTTTGTTATACTGTCCATGTACCAACACAACCATCAGTAAATCCTTGTTACTTTGTTATACTGTCCATGTACCAACACGACCATCAGTAAATCCTTGTTACTTTGTTATACTGTCCATGTACCAACACGACCATCAGTAGATCCTTGTTACTTTGTTATACTGTCCATGTACCAACACGACCATCAGTAAATCCTTGTTACTTTGTTATACTGTCCATGTACCAACACCACTATCAGTAGATCCTTGTTACTTTGTTATACTGTCCATGTACCAACACGACCATCAGTTAATCCTTGTTACTTTGTTATACTGTCCATGTACCAACACGACCATCAGTAAATCCTTGTTACTTTGTTATACTGTCCATGTACCAACACGACCCACAGTAGATCCTTGTTACTTTGTTATACTGTACCAACACGACCCACAGTAGATCCTTGTTACTTTGTTATACTGTCCATGTACCAACACCACTATCAGTAAATCCTTAATTGTTACTTTGTTATACTGTCCATGTACCAACACGACCATCAGTAAATCCTTGTTACTTTGTTATACTGTCCATGTACCAACACGACCCACAGTAGATCCTTGCTACTTTGTTATACTGTCCATGTACCAACACCACTATCAGTAAATCCTTGTTACTTTGTTATACTGTCCATGTACCAACACCACTATCAGTAAATCCTTGTTACTTTGTTATACTGTCCATGTACCAACACGACCATCAGTAAATCCTTGTTACTTTGTTATACTGTCCATGTACCAACACGACCATCAGTAAATCCTTGTTACTTTGTTATACTGTCCATGTACCAACACGACCATCAGTAAATCCTTGTTACTTTGTTATACTGTCCATGTACCAACACGACCATCAGTAAATCCTTGTTACTTTGTTATACTGTCCATGTACCAACACAACCATCAGTAAATCCTTGTTACTTTGTTATACTGTCCATGTACCAACACGACCATCAGTAAATCCTTGTTACTTTGTTATACTGTCCATGTACCAACACGACCCACAGTAGATCCTTGTTACTTTGTTATACTGTCCATGTACCAACACGACCATCAGTAAATCCTTGTTACTTTGTTATACTGTCCATGTACCAACACGACCATCAGTAGATCCTTGTTACTTTGTTATACTGTCCATGTACCAACACAACCATCAGTAAATCCTTGTTACTTTGTTATACTGTCCATGTACCAACACGACCATCAGTAAATCCTTGTTACTTTGTTATACTGTCCATGTACCAACACGACCCACAGTAGATCCTTGTTACTTTGTTATACTGTCCATGTACCAACACCACTATCAGTAAATCCTTGTTACTTTGTTATACTGTCCATGTACCAACACGACCATCAGTAAATCCTTGTTACTTTGTTATACTGTCCATGTACCAACACGACCATCAGTAAATCCTTGTTACTTTGTTATACTGTCCATGTACCAACACGACCATCAGTAAATCCTTGTTACTTTGTTATACTGTCCATGTACCAACACCACTATCAGTAAATCCTTGTTACTTTGTTATACTGTCCATGTACCAACACGACCATCAGTAAATCCTTGTTACTTTGTTATACTGTCCATGTACCAACACAATCATCAGTAAATCCTTGTTACTTTGTTATACTGTCCATGTACCAACACAATCATCAGTAGATCCTTGTTACTTTGTTATACTGTCCATGTACCAACACAATCATCAGTAGATCCTTGTTACTTTGTTATACTGTCCATGTACCGACACAATCATCAGTAGATCCTTGTTACTTTGTTATACTGTCCATGTACCGACACGACCATCAGTAGATCCTTGTTACTTTGTTATACTGTCCATGTACCAACACAATCATCAGTAAATCCTTGTTACTTTGTTATATTGTCCATGTACCAACACAATCATCAGTAGATCCTTGTTACTTTGTTATGCTGTCCATGTACCAACACAATCATCAGTAGATCCTTGTTACTTTGTTATACTGTCCATGTACCGACACAATCATCAGTAGATCCTTGTTACTTTGTTATACTGTCCATGTACCAACACAATCATCAGTAGATCCTTGTTACTTTGTTATACTGTCCATGTACCAACACCACTATCAGTAAATCCTTGTTACTTTGTTATACTGTCCATGTACCAACACAACCCACAGTAGATCCTTGTTACTTTGTTATACTGTCCATGTACCAACACGACCATCAGTAAATCCTTGTTACTTTGTTATACTGTCCATGTACCAACACCACTATCAGTAAATCCTTGTTACTTTGTTATACTGCCCATGTACCAACACGACCATCAGTAAATCCTTGTTACTTTGTTATACTGTCCATGTACCGACACGACCATCAGTAAATCCTTGTTACTTTGTTATACTGTCCATGTACCGACACGACCATCAGTAAATCCTTGTTACTTTGTTATACTGTCCATGTACCAACACGACCATCAGTAAATCCTTGTTACTTTGTTATACTGTCCATGTACCAACACGACCATCAGTAGATCCTTGTTACTTTGTTATACTGTCCATGTACCAACACGACCATCAGTAAATCCTTGTTACTTTGTTATACTGTACCAACACGACCATCAGTAAATCCTTGTTACTTTGTTATACTGTCCATGTACCAACACGACCATCAGTAAATCCTTGTTACTTTGTTATACTGTATGTACCAACACGACCATCAGTAAATCCTTGTTACTTTGTTATACTGTCCATGTACCAACACGACCATCAGTAAATCCTTGTTACTTTGTTATACTGTCCATGTACCAACACGACCATCAGTAAATCCTTGTTACTTTGTTATACTGTCCATGTACCAACACCACCATCAGTAAATCCTTGTTACTTTGTTATACTGTCCATGTACCAACACGACCATCAGTAAATCCTTGTTACTTTGTTATACTGTCCATGTACCAACACAATCATCAGTAAATCCTTGTTACTTTGTTATACTGTCCATGTACCAACACAATCATCAGTAGATCCTTGTTACTTTGTTATACTGTCCATGTACCAACACAACCATCAGTAAATCCTTGTTACTTTGTTATACTGTCCATGTACCAACACGACCATCAGTAAATCCTTGTTACTTTGTTATACTGTACCAACACGACCATCAGTAAATCCTTGTTACTTTGTTATACTGTCCATGTACCAACACGACCATCAGTAAATCCTTGTTACTTTGTTATACTGTCCATGTACCAACACGACCATCAGTAAATCCTTGTTACTTTGTTATACTGTCCATGTACCAACACGACCATCAGTAAATCCTTGTTACTTTGTTATACTGTCCATGTACCAACACGACCATCAGTAAATCCTTGTTACTTTGTTATACTGTACCAACACGACCATCAGTAAATCCTTGTTACTTTGTTATACTGTCCATGTACCAACACGACCATCAGTAAATCCTTGTTACTTTGTTATACTGTCCATGTACCAACACGACCCACAGTAGATCCTTGTTACTTTGTTATACTGTCCATGTACCAACACCACTATCAGTAAATCCTTGTTACTTTGTTATACTGTCCATGTACCAACACGACTATCAGTAAATCCTTGTAACTTTGTTATACTGTCCATGTACCAATACAACCATCAGTAAATCCTTGTTACTTTGTTATACTGTCCATGTACCAACACGACCATCAGTAAATCCTTGTTACTTTGTTATACTGTCCATGTACCAACACCACTATCAGTAAATCCTTGTTACTTTGTTATACTGTCGATGTACCAGCACGACCCACAGTAGATCCTTGTTACTTTGTTATACTGTCCATGTACCAACACCACTATCAGTAAATCCTTGTTACTTTGTTATACTGTCCATGTACCAACACGACTATCAGTAAATCCTTGTTACTTTGTTATACTGTCCATGTACCAACACGACCCACAGTAAATCCTTGTTACTTTGTTATACTGTCCATGTACCGACACAATCATCAGTAAATCCTTGTTACTTTGTTATACTGTCCATGTACCAACACCACTATCAGTAAATCCTTGTTACTTTGTTATACTGTCCATGTACCAACACCACTATCAGTAGATCCTTGTTACTTTGTTATACTGTCCATGTACCAACACCACTATCAGTAAATCCTTGTTACTTTGTTATACTGTCCATGTACCAACACCACTATCAGTAGATCCTTGTTACTTTGTTATACTGTCCATGTACCGACACGACCATCAGTAAATCCTTGTTACTTTGTTATACTGTCCATGTACCAACACGACCATCAGTAAATCCTTGTTACTTTGTTATACTGTCCATGTACCGACACGACCATCAGTAAATCCTTGTTACTTTGTTATACTGTCCATGTACCAACACGACCATCAGTAGATCCTTGTTACTTTGTTATACTGTCCATGTACCGACACGACCATCAGTAAATCCTTGTTACTTTGTTATACTGTCCATGTACCAACACGACCATCAGTAGATCCTTGTTACTTTTTTATACTGTCCATGTACCAACACGACCCACAGTAGATCCTTGTTACTTTGTTATACTGTCCATGTACCAACACGACCCACAGTAGATCCTTGTTACTTTGTTATACTGTACCAAACACGACCCACAGTAGATCCTTGTTACTTTGTTATACTGTCCATGTACCAACACCACTATCAGTAAATCCTTGTTACTTTGTTATACTGTCCATGTACCAACACGACCATCAGTAAATCCTTGTTACTTTGTTATACTGTCCATGTACCAACACGACCCACAGTAGATCCTTGTTACTTTGTTATACTGTCCATGTACCGACACGACCATCAGTAAATCCTTGTTACTTTGTTATACTGTCCATGTACCAACACCACTATCAGTAAATCCTTGTTACTTTGTTATACTGTCCATGTACCAACACCACTATCAGTAGATCCTTGTTACTTTGTTATACTGTCCATGTACCAACACGACCATCAGTAAATCCTTGTTACTTTGTTATACTGTCCATGTACCAACACCACTATCAGTAAATCCTTGTTACTTTGTTATACTGTCCATGTACCAACACCACTATCAGTAAATCCTTGTTACTTTGTTATACTGTCCATGTACCAACACGACCATCAGTAAATCCTTGTTACTTTGTTATACTGTCCATGTACCAACACGACCATCAGTAAATCCTTGTTACTTTGTTATACTGTCCATGTACCAACACGACCATCAGTAAATCCTTGTTACTTTGTTATACTGTCCATGTACCAACACGACCATCAGTAAATCCTTGTTACTTTGTTATACTGTCCATGTACCAACACGACCATCAGTAAATCCTTGTTACTTTGTTATACTGTCCATGTACCAACACCACTATCAGTAAATCCTTGTTACTTTGTTATACTGTCCATGTACCAACACCACTATCAGTAAATCCTTGTTACTTTGTTATACTGTCCATGTACCAACACGACCATCAGTAAATCCTTGTTACTTTGTTATACTGTCCATGTACCAACACCACCATCAGTAAATCCTTGTTACTTTGTTATACTGTCCATGTACCAACACGACCATCAGTAAATCCTTGTTACTTTGTTATACTGTCCATGTACCAACACGACCATCAGTAAATCCTTGTTACTTTGTTATACTGTCCATGTACCAACACGACCCACAGTAGATCCTTGTTACTTTGTTATACTGTCCATGTACCAACACGACCATCAGTAAATCCTTGTTACTTTGTTATACTGTCCATGTACCAACACGACCATCAGTAAATCCTTGTTACTTTGTTATACTGTCCATGTACCAACACGACCATCAGTAAATCCTTGTTACTTTGTTATACTGTCCATGTACCAACACGACCATCAGTAAATCCTTGTTACTTTGTTATACTGTCCATGTACCAACACGACCATCAGTAAATCCTTGTTACTTTGTTATACTGTCCATGTACCAACACGACCATCAGTAAATCCTTGTTACTTTGTTATACTGTCCATGTACCAACACCACCATCAGTAAATCCTTGTTACTTTGTTATACTGTCCATGTACCAACACGACCATCAGTAAATCCTTGTTACTTTGTTATACTGTCCATGTACCAACACGACCATCAGTAAATCCTTGTTACTTTTTAACTTTGCCATGTCGTAGCAGTTTATAAGTGTAATTGTACAGGAATTCTTTCTTTTGTTTTCAGGAGATAAATGGTATGAATCTGACCTCGTGCTCGTCCTTGGAATCATTGTAGGGTAAGCTACATTTGTACTTACAGACTTTATACTAATTTCACACCGAAGAGCGTATATCCATGTCGATAGTAATGCTGTTTCTTGTTAATACAGAATGTTTGGAGTTATACAGAGATAATAACAACATGTAATCTTTAATTTACTAGCTGTTACCATGAAATTGTCAATGTACAAAGATTAAAGCTTGCGAAAGGTTTGTATAAAAATGGAATTCATCCACTCACACAGAATTTTTTACTTGCTGAAGATATTAGTTTTTGGTGACTAATTCTGCCATCTCCAGACTGTTTCTGACAGTGTATGAATAGTCTCTCCTAAGAGAGTATGTATCTGAACAATTCTGGAGTTTGACAATTGACACTCAGAGCATTTTCTCCATCAATCAAGTCAATTTATCCATGAAATAATTGACCAATGTGCATTTCAGTGCACTTAACCAGGGTCTAACATCCTATGTTCAGTCGTGAACAGGGAGGTGTTGGTGCTGAACTCTCGGTGAAGATGGGGTATTGACTTCAAACCAAGGGTGATTCATCAATGGACAGGGATTAATGGATGCATCTTGCTATTAACAGGCCAGGCATGATTAATCTTTAAAACATTTACGGAAATGGATTTTAGGGATTTTTAATGCTTTCACAACTGATAGATATAAAAGATTAAAGAGGATACAATAGGAGATTAACCCGCAGTACTAGTTTGTCATAACTTGGTTGCCCCTGTAATTTGATAAGGAACTATTCCAGACTTAGGATTTGAATAGTACAATTGCTTTCTTGGGAATGAATGAGCCAAGGGAAGATAAGTTTGGAGCGTTGTAGAAATTTTAACTGTAAAGAAGTCAAAATTTAGTGAATGTATTTAGTAGAATTCAGCATTTTTGACTTACCTAGGACAGTGTATTTATTTGTAAAGATTTTTGTTGGTATTTTGCAGAAGTTTTTTCTTAAAAATTAATACTTTTTTCTTCAAATAATTTTTACATTTGCAGAGTCCTGATATTGAATACCCGGTATGTAGTATGCTGGAGTGAAGGCCAATAGAGATAGATTATGAACTTGACCTTTATTGAAGGTCACAAGGTTAAGCAGACTTAAAATCTTCTTTGTTTTTTATTATAACTAAGAAGCTGTAATATCTAATTTAAGTGCTAGGAGCATGCTTGTTTGAAATTATCTTGATGTAAAAATTTGATAATTTGATAGCAGATGATCGATGTAGCCTCACTGAGCCAATGTTGGAGACAGCTCTGAATAATCTGCAATGGCAGTGAAGCTTGTAAATATTTAATGAATGGAGGCATGATGAAGGGAGAACTCGGTAATCTAATGATTGAAAAGTGAATCAGAACCTATATAGAACTGAAGGCTTTTTATAGGCAGTTTGGTACAATGGTAGGGGTTCATTACAACTAATCACTTACAAGGGACTATCTCCACGACAACAGCTACAGTTCTATCATCATGGAGGAAGGGTTCAGCTATTGAAATCCTGATTTAGGTAGGCCAAGCCTTCAGTTGAGGAATCAAATGTTTGAGCTTACTTAGTGTAATACACCTGTGCAGTACAAGCACAAATCAGTTTCCTTTCCTTACCTTAGATTCCATAGCCTAAATATAAAGGTTGTACAGGAACAACTAGATTTACATTTCAATTGTAATTCAACACTTTTCTTCTTCATTGGTTAACATGTTTTAATGAACAGTGACTATGAACAGTCAAGGGCTTGTTGGTGTTAAGTCAGAAACTATTATTTTGTGTGGTGTGGCCTTTTGGAGGAAGCTTGTCTCAGCAGTGTCCCTCAGACTATGAGCAGTCAAGGGCTTGTTGGTGTAGAAGTCAGGTTGATGGGGCGGATGTTTTAGTCGTGTGGACACTTTTCTCTTCTTCACCTGTGATTAAATACAATCAAAGGCATTAGATTATCACACCTGCCAGGTATTGTGTGTACAATCACCTGCCTGGTCATAGGTTAGACTCCGGAACTTCTCCTGTATAAATAGTCTACCGTTCCATCTGTCCCCTTCATCATTTTAGGACTTTCTGTCTTGAACAGCACCACTTAGGAATTTATTTGATGCTAACTGGGATTGGCAGATGATTTCAAGGTGTGAAGGTGTACAATGGGACTAGCTGATCTATAGACTGATGGTGGTAACTGAGGGCTGATCTAGGGAATGACACAGACTCCCTCAGGACCTTATATATTTGTACATAAATTTTGGTGGCATTCTAGGGACTTGGTGAATTTTACTCCTTTTAATACACCCCTCTCCACCCTAGGGGCTTGTTAGATTTTACTCCTTTTAATACATCCCTCCCCATCCTAGGGGCTTGGTGAATTTTACCCCTTTTAATACAATCCTCCCCACCCTAGGGGCTTGTTGGATCTTACTCCTTTTTAATACAGCCTCTCAACCCTAGGGGCTTGATGGATCTTACTCCTTTTTAATACACCCCTACCCACCTTAGAGGCTTGGTGAATTTTACTTCTTTTAATACACCCCTCCCCACCCTAGGGGCTTGATTGATCTTACTCCTTTTAATACACCCCTCCCCACCTTAAGGGCTTGACGGATCTAATTCCTTTTAATACAATCCTCCCCACCCTAGGGGCTTGATGGATCTTACTCCTTTTTAATACACCCCTCCCCACCCTAGGGGCTTGATGGATCTTACTCCTTTTAATACACCCCTCCCCACCTTAAGGGCTTGGTGAATTTCGCTCCTTTTAATACAATCCTCCCCACCGTAGGGGCTTGATGGATCTTACTCCTTTTTAATACACCCCTCCCCACCCTAGGGGCTTGATGGATCTTACTCCTTTTAATACACCCCTCCCCACCTTAAGGGCTCGGTGAATTTTACTCCTTTTGAAACATCTCTCTCCACCCTAGGGGCTTGTTAGATTTTATTCCTTTTAATACACCCCTCCCCATCCTAGGGGCTTACTGAATTTTGCTCCTTTTAATACAATCCTCCCCACCCTAGGGGCTTGATGGATCTTACTCCTTTTTAATACACCCCTCCCCACCTTAAGGGCTTGATGAATTTTACTTCTTTTAATACACCCCTCCCCACCCTAGGGGCTTGATGGATCTAATTCCTTTTAATACACCCCTCCTAACCCTAGGGGCTTGGTGAATCTTACTCTTTTTAATAAACCCTTCCCACCCTAGGGACTTGGTGAATTTTAGTCCTTTCAATACACCCCCTCCCAACAATAGGGGCTTGGTGAATTTTATTCCTTTTTAATACACCCTCCCCACCCTAGGGGCTTGATGGATCTTACTCCTTTTTAATACAGCCTCCCCTCTCTAGGGGCTTGATGGATATAATACCTTTTATACATGTCTCCCCACCTTAGGGGCTTGATTGATCTTACTCCTTTTTAATACACCCCTCCCCACCCTAGGGGCTTGATGGATCTTACTCCTTTTAATACACCCCTCCCCACCTTAAGGGCTCGGTGAATTTTACTCCTTTTGAAACATCTCTCTCCACCCTAGGGGCTTGTTAGATTTTATTCCTTTTAATACACCCCTCCCCATCCTAGGGGCTTACTGAATTTTGCTCCTTTTAATACAATCCTCCCCACCCTAGGGGCTTGATGGATCTTACTCCTTTTTAATAACCCTTCCACCTTAAGGGCTTGGTGAATTTTACTTCTTTTAATACACCCCTCCCCACCCTAGGGGGTTGATGGATCTTACTCCTTTTAATACACCCTCCCCACCCTAGGGGCTTGATGGATCTAATTCCTTTTAATACACCCCTCCTAACCCTAGGGGCTTGGTGAATCTTACTCTTTTTAATAAACCCTTCCCACCCTAGGGACTTGGTGAATTTTAGTCCTTTCAATACACCCCCTCCCAACAATAGGGGCTTGGTGAATTTTATTCCTTTTTAATACACCCTCCCCACCCTAGGGGCTTGATGGATCTTACTCCTTTTTAATACAGCCTCCCCTCTCTAGGGGCTTGATGGATATAATTCCTTTTAATACATGTCTCCCCACCTTAGGGGCTTGATGGATCTTACTCCTTTATAATACACCCCTCCCCACCATAGGGGATTGATGGATCTAATTCCTTTTAATACACCCCTCCCCACCCTAGGGGCTTGGTGAATTTTACTCCTTTAATACACCCCTCCCCATCCTAGGGGCTTGATGGATCTTACTCCTTTTTAATACAGCCTCCCCACCCTAGGGGCTTGATGGATCTAATTCCTTTTACTACACCCCTCCCCACCCTAGGGGATTGATGGATCTAATTCCTTTTAATACACTGACTCCTCCCCACCCCAGGGGCTTGGTGAATTTTACTCCATTTTAATACACTCCTCCCCACCCTAGGGTGTTGATGGATCTTACTCCTTTTTAATACAGCTTCCCCTGCACTAAATCAAGCGCCCCTTGCCAATTATAAGGGAAACAGTGTTCCTCAATATGTATGCCAATCTGCCTGTCAGTGGAAGGCCTTGTCTCCACTCTAACAGGAGGTGTTTGGGTAAATCATGTTTGAAATATTATGGTAGCTGTTAAAATGACTTATTTCATTAGGTTTGCATGTTAAGTCTCTATAATTAGGGAATCAGCCTTGACCTGAGGCCACAAACTTCATGAGAATGTAGAACCATATGGTTAATGGTGGATTCATGTAGTTATATACAAGGCTATGATTATATGAGGGGGATTTCAGGGCAAATATGTTTAGGATGTAGCTCAATACACAACCTGGTAGGCTAACATATTCACCTTCAACTAATTTTTCTGATTAAATTAATTAGATATGTATTCACTGCATCCTTTCTAAATGAAATTGACATACATGTTGTTGGTATAACCTGTTCATGAAATTGACATACATGTTGTTGGTATAACCTGGTCATGAAATTGACATACATGTTGTTGGTATAACCTGGTCATGAAATTGACATACATGTTGTTGGTATAACCTGGTCATGAAATTGACATACATGTTGTTGGTATAACCTGGTCATGAAATTGACGTACATGTTGTTGGTAAAACCTGGTCATGAAATTGACATACATGTTGTTGGTATAACCTGGTCATGATATTGACGTACATGTTGTTGGTATAACCTGGTCATGAAATTCACATACATGTTGTTGGTATAACCTAGTCATGAAATTGACATACATGTTGTTGGTATAACCTGTTCATGAAATTCACATACATGTTGTTGGTATAACCTGTTCATGAAATTGACATACATGTTGTTGGTATAACCTGGTCATGATATTGACGTACATGTTGTTGGTATAACCTGTTCATGAAATTGACATACATGTTGTTGGTATAACCTGTTCATGAAATTGACATACATGTTGTTGGTATAACCTAGTCATGATATTGACATACATGTTGTTGGTATAACCTGTTCATGAAATTGACATACATGTTGTTGGTATAACCTGTTCATGAAATTGACATACATGTTGTTGGTATAACCTGGTCATGATATTGACGTACATGTTGTTGGTATAACCTGGTCATGAAATTCACATACATGTTGTTGGTATAACCTAGTCATGAAATTGACATACATGTTGTTGGTATAACCTGTTCATGAAATTGACATACATGTTGTTGGTATAACCTGGTCATGAAATTGACATACATGTTGTTGGTATAACCTGGTCATGAAATTGACATACATGTTGTTGGTATAACCTGGTCATGAAATTGACATACATGTTGTTGGTATAACCTGGTCATGAAATTGACATACATGTTGTTGGTATAACCTGGTCATGATATTGACATACATGTTGTTGGTATAACCTGGTCATGAAATTGACATACATGTTGTTGGTATAACCTGTTCATGAAATTGACATACATGTTGTTGGTATAACCTGGTCATGATATTGACGTACATGTTGTTGGTAAAACCTGGTCATGAAATTGACATACATGTTGTTGGTATAACCTGGTCATGATATTGACGTACATGTTGTTGGTAAAACCTGGTCATGAAATTGACATACATGTTGTTGGTATAACCTGTTCATGAAATTGACATACATGTTGTTGGTATAACCTGGTCATGAAATTGACATACATGTTGTTGGTATAACCTGGTCATGAAATTGACGTACATGTTGTTGGTAAAACCTGGTCATGAAATTGACATACATGTTGTTGGTATAACCTGGTCATGATATTGACGTACATGTTGTTGGTATAACCTGGTCATGAAATTCACATACATGTTGTTGGTATAACCTGGTCATGATATTGACGTACATGTTGTTGGTAAAACCTGGTCATGAAATTGACATACATGTTGTTGGTATAACCTGGTCATGATATTGACGTACATGTTGTTGGTATAACCTGGTCATGAAATTGACATACATGTTGTTGGTATAACCTGGTCATGATATTGACGTACATGTTGTTGGTATAACCTGGTCATGAAATTGACATACATGTTGTTGGTATAACCTGGTCATGAAATTGACGTACATGTTGTTGGTAAAACCTGGTCATGAAATTGACATACATGTTGTTGGTATAACCTGGTCATGATATTGACGTACATGTTGTTGGTATAAACCTGGTCATGAAATTCACATACATGTTGTTGGTATAACCTAGTCATGAAATTGACATACATGTTGTTGGTATAACCTGGTCATGATATTGACGTACATGTTGTTGGTATAACCTGTTCATGAAATTGACATACATGTTGTTGGTATAACCTGGTCATGAAATTGACATACATGTTGTTGGTATAACCTGGTCATGATATTGACGTACATGTTGTTGGTATAACCTGGTCATGAAATTGACATACATGTTGTTGGTATAACCTGGTCATGAAATTGACATACATGTTGTTGGTATAACCTGGTCATGAAATTGACATACATGTTGTTGGTATAACCTGGTCATGAAATTGACATACATGTTGTTGGTATAACCTGGTCATGAAATTGAATTCACATACATGTTGTTGGTATAACCTGGTCATGAAATTGACATACATGTTGTTGGTATAACCTGGTCATGAAATTGACATACATGTTGTTGGTATAACCTGGTCATGAAATTGACATACATGTTGTTGGTATAACCTGGTCATGAAATTGACATACATGTTGTTGGTATAACCTGTTCATGAAATTGACATACATGTTGTTGGTATAACCTGGTCATGGTCATGAAATTGACATACATGTTGTTGGTATAACCTGGTCATGAAATTGACATACATGTTGTTGGTATAACCTGTTCATGAAATTGACATACATGTTGTTGGTATAACCTGGTCATGAAATTGACATACATGTTGTTGGTATAACCTGGTCATGAAATTGACATACATGTTGTTGGTATAACCTGTTCATGAAATTCACATACATGTTGTTGGTATAACCTGGTCATGAAATTCACATACATGTTGTTGGTATAACCTGGTCATGAAATTGACATACATGTTGTTGGTATAACCTGGTCATGAAAGGTACACAGCCAAAAGTGCAAGGCATGTTTTACATACGTTTGAAAAAACATGCGTTAAATGTATGTTTAAAACAAGCGTTTTATGTACGGTTAGGCCACCATGCTTAAAACGTATGTTTGAACAAAACATGTTTAACATATGTTTTACGTACGTTTGTTTTCCACCACATGTAAAACTGTTAAAATAGCCCTACTAATTACTTGTAAAACATTAGTTTTATCATTGTTATTGAAGACCTACAGTGGTGGTTTTTTTTTCAAAAATGATACTCCAATATGCAAATACATGTTTAATAGCCTCTATGTTTTGATTTCATGTTATCTATAGATGTCTTCTACCAACTTATAGTGAACCTCATACTAGCCTCATGATAGAATAATGCAGCTTTAATATCGTATGATGAAACATATAGGTCTACAATTATATGTACATCTACTGAATGTGAACAGAAGCAAAACCGCTAATGTGGATTCCGTCTTTTTTAATTTTAATTTAAACAGTTTTGAAGACTAATGCTCTGAATACATATGATAAATATCAAATACATATGATCAATATCAAATACATATCAATATCAAATACATATGATCAATATCAGCTGACCAGCGCTTCATGATGTACAATGTAGTAGGTCTCCAATTGCTTTCTGATCATCCTCGATACTCCAGGGGGTTCCAAGCACTTACGATCTATGTAGAGATCGTAGGTGATCGGAACCCCTGGAGTATCGAGAATGCTGTTTGATCTACGTGATCATGAGTATATGTCCTAGAATTGTCATTATAAATGAAGCTTAGGATTATACGTGTAGCTACATTTTGCATATATGAAGGAAAAATGTATTTACATGTATTTAGTTTGAAAACTAGAAAATAGATTACTGACTTTTACTTCAGATCTTCATTAGAATTTTTCTTGAAATGTAGATGTCATTTGCGGCATTTGGGGACTTGTGCAAGGCTACATCGATGACATAGCTATTACCATATACAATATATGCGTCTGCTTCTGGTTTAAAAAAAATAATAGCCTTCCCTACTATATAGTAGGGGTAGGCTATTGTAATTTTTCAAAACCAGAAGTAGATGCCTGTGCTATCACATGACAGGTTCTAATGGCTGGACAAACTTATATTTTTATTTATTGTATATATATTCTTGTCAATCTGAACTCCTCGGATGCAAAACATAACGGCAGTTACATCTGAGGAGTTCAGATTGTATTCTTGTTGATTTTATTTGTATCTTAAAAATTGGATGAACAAAATTAAAGGTAACTATGTAAAAAAAAAAAAAATTTCGGATGTAAATAACACCCTATTTAATATGACATCTGAGTATTCTGACACCCTGTTTAATCTTGCCCCTGATTATTATAATTCTGACACACTTTCTAAATTACCCTGTTTTGAGAATCAGTAGACATCAATAATCCAGGATGTGCTAGTGGAATTCTATTGCTTTTGGAATGTTATTTTTTTGCAAGAGGTTACATTAAAAGTACCTATGGCAGACCACAACAACGCCCATTGTTTCGATCTGGTGTCTCTGCTAATGGGTTTCCTTGTAGATATGGAGAGCAACTCATTTGTAACTAGACAGGCCTTGGAATGTTTAAATGAGTTGTGTATGTCGACATGTTCAGATCAAAGGACTGCCAGATCATCAGTATCCTGGAGGTTTTCCTCTTTAGTATTCACTTATAAGGTTCTGATCAATGTCATGCAATATTTTAAGGGTCTGAACAATGTCATGCAATAGTATAAGGGTCTGAACAATGTCATGCAATAGTATAAGAGTCTGAACGATATCATGCAATATTAAAATGTTCTGAACAATGTCATGGAATATAATTAAAAGTTTCTGAACAATATCATGCAATATTATATGGTTCTGATCAATATCATGCAATATTCTTAGTGTCTGAACAATGTCATGCAATATTTTAAGGGTCTGAACAATATCATGCAATATAATAAGGGTCTGAACAATGTCATGCAATAATATAAGGTTCTGAAAAATGCCATGCAATAATATAAGGTTCTGAATAATGTCATGCAATATTATAAGGTTCTGATCAATGCCATGCATTGTCATAAGGTTCTGAACAATATCATGCAACATTATATGGTTCTGATCAATGTCATGCAATATTCTTAGGGTCTGAACAATGTCATGCAATAATATAAGGTTCTGAAAAATGCCATGCAATATCATAAGGTTCTGAATAATGTCATGCAATATTATAAGGTTCTGAATAATGTCATGTGATATTATAAGGTTCTGAATATTGTCATGCAATATTATAAGGTTCTGAACAATATCATGCACTATTATAAGGTTCTGAACAATGCCATGCAATATTATAAGGTTCTGAACAATGTCATGCAATATCATAAGGTTCTGAACAATGCCATGCGATAGTATAAGTTTCCGAACATTGTCATGCATTATTGTAAGATTCTGAACAATGTCATGCAATATTATAAGGTTTTAAACAATGTCATGCAATATTGTAAGGTTTTGAACAATTTCATGCAATATTGTAAGGTTCTGAACAATTTCATGCAAAACTATAAAGTTTTGAACATTGCAATAAAATATTATAAGGTTCTGAACAATGTCATGCAATATTTCAATTATTTTAAGTCAAATGAAAGTCATTATTCTGTCATATGATTTATTCGTTTACCTGAAAATACTTATACTGACTGTGGTGTCAGTCTTCTGTCACTTGATGTATACTTTTGTATTAAAATACTTATATAAGCCAAGGGCAATTGAGCTTATGCCATGGTATGGTGTTCGTCTTGTGGCCATCTGTCCGGCATCAGCTTTTCTATTTAAACAGAGTCCTACAACTTCCAGAGTCCTGAAATTTAGACTGTGGCATGCTGGGATGAAGGGCTACCAAGTTTGTTAAAATGAATGACCTTGACCTTCATTCAAGGTCACAGAGTCAAATAGGCTGAAATCTTTAAACAACTTCTCTTAATAACCAAAAGGCCTAGAGACCTGATTTTGGACCTGTGGCATGCTGAGATGAAGGGCTACCAAGTTTGTTCAAATAAATGACCTTGACCGTGATTCAAGATCACAGAGGTCAAATAGGCTGAAATCTTTTAATGACTTCTTCTATATAACCAAGAGGCCTAGAGACCTGATATTGGGTTGTTGCATGCTTTGATAAAGGGCTAAAAAATTTGTTGAAATGAATCATCTTGACTTTCATTTAAGGCACAGGTGTTAAATAGAATAAAATCTCTAAAACCAAGAGGTCTAGACACCTGATATTACCTGGGTCATTCATATAAATTCTTATTGACTATCTTATGTCTTAAGTATGCAGCATGCTTACCAGATTATAGCAGGTGAGCGATTGCCGCCCATTTGGCCCTTGTTCTCTCATGTGATGTATGACTTCAAAATACTAAGCCAATAATGGGATTATGTTATGAACTTTCACATCAAAATACTTGTACCCTATGTAGGTCAATATGGTGTTGTGTGACGTACTAAATGTAGGAGAATTTCCTGTTTTAGTTTTACAATATGCTGGAAGTGTGTTAGTACATCAGTCTGATTCCAATGGAAGACATCCATCCAATGATTTCTGTACTAATCATCCCCCCTCCCTGTACTAAGGTTTTCATCAGCCAACACTACACATGTCAAATGGTAGCTTATGATTTACCTCCACTGGCCATAGATCAGTTGGGGCCAAACCACCTTACAGTGTGGGTGCCCCCCCCCCCTCCTCTCACCCCCTGGCCTTGGATTGCTTTATTGCTTTCTCAAACACCCATTTCTATATTTTCTGATATGTGCCCCCCCTCCTCCCAACCCCTGGCCTTGGATTGCTCTGTTGCTTTCTCTTACTCCCATTTCTTTATTTTCTGATATGTACCCCCCTCCTCCCAACCCCTGGCCATGGATTGCTCTGTTGCTTTCTCTTACTCCCATTTCTTATTTTATTTTACCCCACCTCCTCCCAACCCCTGACCTTGGATTGCTCTGTTGCTTTCTCTTACTCCCATTTCTTTATTTTCTGATATGTACCCCCCCTCCTCCCACCTTTGTTTTGAGAAGTTCTCACAGCTTGTTGATAACATATACATTTTTTTCATGTACATATGATTGGGAAGAGTATATGATGAAGTATTTCATTTGTAACTTGCCTATGGAAGTGAGGAGGGCTAACATGGAATAGACTTCAGTATCAACATTGATGGGTGAAGGTTTTGGTGCTAGTTGTGAAATGCTACATTATTCATAACCACTGACATTGACTTGTGAATTGATATAGGATATTGTATGTGTTGTTTTGGATATCTGAAATCATTGTCAGGGAGAAAGCAGTATTTTGAGAATCTCCAGAGGTCCAAAGTGCAAGGTGTACTCGGTGAGGAATATGGTACAAGCTAGGAAGCGGTGATGGTACTCTTAACGAGTTAGGAAGCGGTAATGGTACTCTTAAGAAGTTAGGAAGCGGTGATGGTACCCTTAACGAGTTAGGAAGTGGTGATGGTACCCTTTACGAGTTAGGAAGCGGTGATGGTACCCTTAACGAGTTAGGAAGTGGTGATGGTACCCTTTACGAGTTAGGAAGCGGTGATGGTACTCCTAACGAGTTAGGAAGGGGTGATGGTACTCTTAACGATTTAGGAAGCGGTGATGGTATCCTTAACGAGTTAGGAAGTGGTAATGGTACCCTTAACGAGTTAGGAAGCGGTGATGGTACCCTTAACGAATCAGGAAGCGGTGATGGTACTCTTAACGAGTTAGGAAGCGGTGATGGTACTCTTAACGAGTTAGGAAGCGGTGATGGTACCCTTAACGAGTTAGGAAGCGGTGATGGTACCCTTAACGAGTTAGGAAGCGGTGATGGTACCCTTAACGAGTTAGGAAGCGGTGATGGTACCCTTAACGAATTAGGAAGCGGTGATGGTACTCTTAACGAGTTAGGAAGCGGTGATGGTACCCTTAACGAGTTAGGAAGCGGGTGATGGTACCCTTAAGGAGTTAGGAAGCGGTGATGGTACCCTTAACGAGTTAGGAAGCGGTGATGGTACCCTTAACGAGTTAGGAAGCGGTGATGGTACCCTTAACGAGTTAGGAAGCGGTGATGGTACCATTAACGAATTAGGAAGCGGTGATGGTACCCTTAACGAGTTAGGAAGCGGTGATGGTACTCTTAACGAGTTAGGAAGCGGTGATGGTACTCTTAACAAGTTAGGAAGCGGTGATGGTACTCTTAACGAGTTAGGAAGCGGTGATGGTACCCTTTACGAGTTAGGAAGCGATGATGGTACCCTTAAGGAGTTAGGAAGCGGTGATGGTACTCTTAACAAGTTAGGAAGCGGTGATGGTACTCTTAACGAGTTAGGAAGCGGTGATGGTACCCTTAACGAGTTAGGAAGCGGTGATGGTACTCTTAACGAGTTAGGAAGCGGTGATGGTACCCTTAAGGAGTTAGGAAGCGGTGATGGTACCCTTAACGAGTTAGGAAGCGGTGATGGTACCCTTAACGAGTTAGGAAGCGGTGATGGTACCCTTAACGAGTTAGGAAGCGGTGATGGTACCCTTAACGAGTTAGGAAGCGGTGATGGTACTCTTAACGAGTTAGGAAGCGGTGATGGTACTCTTAACGAGTTAGGAAGCGGTGATGGTACTCTTAACGAGTTAGGAAGCGGTGATGGTACTCTTAACAAGTTAGGAAGCGGTGATGGTACCCTTAACGAGTTAGGAAGCGGTGATGGTACTCTTAACGAGTTAGGAAGCGGTGATGGTACCCTTAACGAGTTAGGAAGCGGTGATGGTACCCTTAACGAGTTAGGAAGCGGTGATGGTACCCTTAACGAGTTAGGAAGCGGTGATGGTACCCTTAACGAGTTAGGAAGCGGTGATGGTACTCTTGACGAGTTAGGAAGCGGTGATGGTACTCTTGACGAGTTAGGAAGCGGTGATGGTACCCTTAACGAGTTAGGAAGCAGTGATGGTACCCTTAACGAGTTAGGAAGCGGTGATGGTACTCTTGACGAGTTAGGAAGCGGTGATGGTACCCTTAACGAATAAGGAAGCGGTAATGGTACCCTTAACGAGTTAGGAAGCGGTGATGGTACCCTTAACGAGTTAGGAAGCGGTGATGGTACCCTTAACGAGTTAGGAAGCGGTGATGGTACCCTTAACGAGTTAGGAAGCGGTGATGGTACCCTTAACGAGTTAGGAAGCGGTGATGGTACCCTTAACGAGTTAGGAAGCGGTGATGGTACCCTTAACGAGTTAGGAAGCGGTGATGGTACCCTTAACGAGTTAGGAAGCGGTGATGGTACTCTTGACGAGTTAACAACTAACATTATAATTTCTGTTAAATCTAGAATTATAAGTGCTATGTTGTGTATGGACAATTATGAGAAAGAAAATACAGGATTTGGATAATTTCAAGAGAACCAATGGGCCAAAATTTATCTACTCAAGCTCTCGTTAGTAAAAGCTACCTGAGGAGAGGTTTGCTGTTCTCATGCAAACCAGCTCTAGGTCAGTTTTTATGATTTAAAAAATGATAACAAGATTTTAGTATGGATAGTAAGTAAATGTGGTCAAAATCCTACAGTCTATAACTGCTCCTTGTAAAACCATTCTGTTGTTAGATCTATTTACCTAGTTTACTGGAGAACAGCCACTATATTGGTATGGTAGTTTGAATGGTTGTTCTTTCCAATGACAGGATTGTTTGAATGTGTATTTTGTGTAGCAGAGCTATACCCTGGAACCAGACACAGTTACGGTAGACATTAAAGTCTCTGATTACATAATCAGGCCATCATGACATTTTGTGGAAATCCTAGATTATTTGTCCAAAACCCTTTACCATTCGAAATAGTTCAATTTGAATTCATTTATACAATATGCACAAATTATTGATGTTTGAATTGTTTTCTGTTTTAAATATTTATTGACTGAGAGTATAGTTTACCGACTGATCTGTGTAATGTTGTGTTAGATGTAACAGACAATACTCCCATCATTCTACACCATGTCCAGTATTGGATTGTAGTGTTAGATGTATCTGTGATAACATCACACCACAGATAATACTCCCCTCATTCTGTACCATGTCCAGTATTGGATTGTAGTGTTAGATGTAACAGACAATACTCCCCTCATTCTGTACCATG
This sequence comes from Argopecten irradians, assembly GCF_041381155.1. Classification (NCBI taxonomy): domain Eukaryota; kingdom Metazoa; phylum Mollusca; class Bivalvia; order Pectinida; family Pectinidae; genus Argopecten; species Argopecten irradians. Next base: position 290,923 of record NC_091134.1, on the reverse strand, counting down.
TCCAGTATTGGATTGTAGTGTTAGATGTAACAGACAATACTCCCCTCATTCTGTACCATGTCCAGTATTGGATTGTAGTGTTAGATGTATCTGTGATAACATCACACCACAGACAATACTCTCCTCATTCTGTACCATGTCCAGTATTGGATTGTAGTGTTAGATGTAACAGACAATACTCCCCTCATTCTGTACCATGTCCAGTATTGGATTGTAGTGTTAGATGTAACAGACAATACTCCCCTCATTCTGTACCATGTCCAGTATTGGATTGTAGTGTTAGATGTAACAGACAATACTCCCCTCATTCTGTACCATGTCCAGTATTGGATTGTAGTGTTAGATGTAACAGATAATACTCCCCTCATTCTGTACCATGTCCAGTATTGGATTGTAGTGTTAGATGTAACAGACAATACTCCCCTCATTCTGTACCATGTCCAGTATTGGATTGTAGTGTTAGATGTAACAGACAATACTCCCCTCATTCTGTACCATGTCCAGTATTGGATTGTAGTGTTAGATGTAACAGACAATACTCCCGTCATTCTGTACCATGTCCAGTATTGGATTGTAGTGTTAGATGTATCTGTGATAACATCACACCACAGACAATACTCTCCTCATTCTGTACCATGTCCAATATTGGATTGTAGTGTTAGATGTAACAGACAATACTCTCCCTCATTCTGTACCATGTCCAGTATTGGATTGTAGTGTTAGATGTAACAGACAATACTCCCCTCATTCTGTACCATGTCCAGTATTGGATTGTAGTGTTAGATGTATCTGTGATAACATCACACCACAGACAATACTCCCCTCATTCTGTACCATGTCCAGTATTGGATTGTAGTGTTAGATGTAACAGACAATACTCCCCTCATTCTGTACCATGTCCAGTATTGGATTGTAGTGTTAGATGTAACAGACAATACTCCCCTCATTCTGTACCATGTCCAGTATTGGATTGTAGTGTTAGATGTAACAGACAATACTCCCCTCATTCTGTACCATGTCCAGTATTGGATTGTAGTGTTAGATGTAACAGACAATACTCCCCTCATTCTGTACCATGTCCAGTATTGGATTGTAGTTTTAGATGTAACAGACAATACTCCCCTCATTCTGTACCATGTCCAGTATTGGATTGTAGTGTTAGATGTAACAGACAATACTCCCCTCATTCTGTACCATGTCCAGTATTGGATTGTAGTGTTAGATGTAACAGACAATACTCCCCTCATTCTGTACCATGTCCAGTATTGGATTGTAGTGTTAGATGTATCTGTGATAACATCACACCACAGACAATACTCCCCTCATTCTGTACCATGTCCAGTATTGGATTGTAGTGTTAGATGTAACAGACAATACTCCCCTCATTCTGTACCATGTCCAGAATTGGATTGTAGTGTTAGATGTAACAGACAATACTCCCCTCATTCTGTACCATGTCCAGTATTGGATTGTAGTGTTAGATGTAACAGACAATACTCCCCTCATTCTGTACCATGTCCAGTATTGGATTGTAGTGTTAGATGTAACAGACAATACTCCCCTCATTCTGTACCATGTCCAGTATTGGATTGTAGTGTTAGATGTAACAGACAATACTCCCCTCATTCTGTACCATGTCCAGTATTGGATTGTAGTGTTAGATGTATCTGTGATAACATTACACCACAGACAATACTCCCCTCATTCTGTACCATGTCCAGTATTGGATTGTAGTGTTAGATGTAACAGACAATACTCCCCTCATTCTGTACCATGTCCAGTATTGGATTGTAGTGTTAGATGTAACAGATAATACTCCCCTCATTCTGTACCATGTCCAGAATTGGATTGTAGTGTTAGATGTAACAGACAATACTCCCCTCATTCTGTACCATGTCCAGTATTGGATTGTAGTGTTAGATGTATCTGTGATAACATCACACCACAGACAATACTCCCCTCATTCTGTACCATGTCCAGTATTGGATTGTAGTGTTAGATGTAACAGACAATACTCCCCTCATTCTGTACCATGTCCAGTATTGGATTGTAGTGTTAGATGTAACAGACAATACTCCCCTCATTCTGTACCATGTCCAGTATTGGATTGTAGTGTTAGATGTAACAGACAATACTCCCCTCATTCTGTACCATGTCCAGTATTGGATTGTAGTGTTAGATGTAACAGACAATACTCCCGTCATTCTGTACCATGTCCAGTATTGGATTGTAGTGTTAGATGTAACAGACAATACTCCCCTCATTCTGTACCATGTCCAGTATTGGATTGTAGTGTTAGATGTATCTGTGATAACATCACACCACAGACAATACTCCCCTCATTCTGTACCATGTCCAGTATTGGATTGTAGTGTTAGATGTAACAGACAATACTCCCCTCATTCTGTACCATGTCCAGTATTGGATTGTAGTGTTAGATGTAACAGACAATACTCCCCTCATTCTGTACCATGTCCAGTATTGGATTGTAGTGTTAGATGTAACAGACAATACTCCCCTCATTCTGTACCATGTCCAGTATTGGATTGTAGTGTTAGATGTAACAGACAATACTCCCCTCATTCTGTACCATGTCCAGTATTGGATTGTAGTGTTAGATGTATCTGTGATAACATCACACCACAGACAATACTCTCCTCATTCTGTACCATGTCCAGTATTGGATTGTAGTGTTAGATGTAACAGACAATACTCTCCTCATTCTGTACCATGTCCAGTATTGGATTGTAGTGTTAGACAATTGTCTCATAATCAATATAGAAAATTGATATTCAAATTATAGTCAGAACTCAATAAAGTAGACAGATTTATGACAAACCAACAGTATTTGTTAAATACCACAAGGATATGTGAAATATGCTAGGTACCCATTCCTAAGAGAGCTGTATATAGGACCAGAGTACTGGGCTATATTGTAGAGTAGAAAAAACAACTTCATTCATATACGATTAACTTCAACAGATTAATTCTAAATGTATTTTATTGTACAATTTGTTATCTTAGGCAAACATAAGTATATATTGAAAAAGGTTTTATCTTCAAATTGACTTTCCTACTTCAATTAATTGTCTAAAAACTTGGAGAACAATTATCAACTTTTGGCTTTGAGTCAACTTTATGGGTAGCTTTTGTTATAGGATTTTGTAGAGTGTCTTTAATCTCCACTTTAAATTATCCAAATAAGTTAATGGTTTAAGGCTGTTTCTTCGACTTAAAAACTTAAATCTGTACATATTAGTGATTATTCTGAGACAGTGCACAAAGTCAAACTGTTTTGACCACAGGGAGGTGAGAGATTAGTACACAGGTCAGCTAATCCATGAACATCAAAACGCAATGTCAAATTCACACCATGACTCGGAGATAGGATTTACAGCTTGTATTATATTTGTTAAAATGGACCACAAAACGAATACTTTGATTGTGGAAGGTGTAAGGTGTATTACTTAGAGATAAAGCGTGAACTATTGTAATAATTGTGGGTCGCATTTATCGTGGATCATCCCTAGTAATCCATGGTCTATATCCCTGTATCAAGATGGGACGGGATCATCTACATATATATTGTGTACACCTGTCCTAACAGAGGGCTGGAATCATGGAGGGCTCACCTAAAGTACACGACCAATTATCTCGGCGTGTTCATTGTTACCAAAAAAGGAGAGAATGGAGGAAGGCTGTAATAAACATTGGCTATCATTGGCGATGACTTTATAATTCTTATACAAATCAGCGCTGTAGGAATCTCTCGGCAGACCATTGTCTTGTTAACACCATTCTGTCCCAGCAAGCACCGCTGACTTAAAAAAAGATTATGGCACAGATTTAAGGTTTTCAAAAGCTTCCATTTACACATGTATAGAGCTGTAAAAAGTTTTTCTCTAGCCAAGTCTTTTAAAATTTAAAGTGGACCATAGGAATTGTTAAAAATATCCGATTATTGTGTCACGCTGGGACAGGGATCCGATAATAGGGTCTTATAGTGGCAATTGGTGATGATAAAGCATAAACAGCACTGGTAATATAAAGTGTACTAGTCGGGCACAGTTTCTAGGATGGCATTCAGACAAAGATTTCTCATCTTATATCATTTCTGAAGTTTCTGTGTGAGTTTGTTTATATCTTACCCAAGTTAAATCGATACACAGATTAGATTATGCTTAAGCTATGATTTCAGTATTCTTCCTTGAGTTCTGTATTGATCATAAGACTAATCTCAGTAACCAAAACCAATCATAAATATGGCCTCTTTAGGGTTAAATACCTCGCGGATTTGGGAGTGGTAATGAAATTTAATTATGGCTGTGTAAATGGAAATTAATGTTTAATATGAAGGTGTGAGAAAGTAGAATTGAAATGCAGGCAGGCATCATAAGACAATTAGATACAGTGAGATGTTTGATGTATATGGTGACCAGTTCTGTTGTGACTTGTTATATTATTCTTACAAGACACACATATCCATTCTCCGTGTGTATTTGTAAACATGATAGACCAAGAATTTCCCCACTGCGAGACAGACATATTGATATTACACCACCAGTGTTAGATCTGTTTGAACTGACATAGGTTTTAGTCGCAGTAATGGTCTCTAATACCTGTTCCCAATCGACCGCCATCGTGTTCGGCTGACTGCTGAGGAATTTGACTGTTGGCTACGTAGAAATTCTCCAATGGTTTAATTGCTGGGTAGAGCACTTTAATTGTATATGGTTGTATTTGTAAAGGGTTATATTGTATAGGATTATAAAGGTCTTCGATAATTGATTTAATTGATTTGTTAACTGGCGATGTAGGAGGATCAGATACCTACAGAACTGTATGTTATAATGGCTTCCACATAGACACCCTTCATGTGACGACATCATTCATGTACATGATTTAGGACAACATAATTCATGTACATGATTTAGGACGTCATCATTCATGAACATGATTTAGGATGAAATCATTCATGTCACACAATTTAGGATGACATCACTCATGTTGTACAATTTAGGATAACATCATTCATGTACATGATTTAGGATGACATCATTCATGTACACAATATATACTAAAGGGATCTTTTTCAAATTTCATTACAGGCTCCCCTTGTGCCCTAGTTGTGCATATTGCATTTTGGGACTAATAGGTCAACAAGATGGCCGCCAGGCAGCCATCTTGAAATTTGATAGTTAAAGTTTGTTACCACTATTTCTTAGAAAGTACTGAAGGGATTTTTCTCAAATTTCATATGTATGTTCCCCAACGGTCCTAGTTATGCATATTGCATTTTTGGACTGATCGATCAATAAAATGGCTGACTGGCCACCATCTTGGATTTAGATAAAATTTGTTACCGCTATTTCTCAGAAAGTACTGAATGAATCTGTCTCAAATTTTATGTGTGCAGGTTCCCCTAGGGGTCTAGTTGTGCATATTGCATTTTCGGACCAATCGATGAACAAGATGGCCGACAGGCAGCCATCTTGGATTTTGATAGTTGAAGTTTATTACCGTTATTTCTCAGAAAGTAATGAAGCGATCTGTTTCAAATTGTATATGTAGGTTTCCATAGGGTCCTAGTTGGGCACATTACATTTTAGGACTGATCAGTGAACAAGATGGCAAATATGCAGCCATTTTGGATTTTCATAATTGAAGTTTGTTTCTCAGAAAGCACTGAAGGGATCTGTCTCAAATTTCATGTGCACGTTCCCCTAGGGTCTAGTTGTGCATATTGCATTTTCGGAACGATCGATGAAGAAGATGGCGGACAGATCCGACCTTGGATTTTGATAGTTGAAGTTTGTTGCAGCTATTTTTCAGAAAGTACTGAAGCAATCTGTCTCAAATTCCATATACAGGTTACTCTAAGACCTTAGTTGTGTATATTGAATTTTAGGACCAATCAGTAAACAAGATGGCCGACAGGTAGCCATCTTGGATTTTGATGATTGAAGATTGTTTTTGCTATATATCTCAGAATGTACTGAAAAGATCTTTGTCAAATTTCATATGAAGTATGTTTGAAAAAGTTTGAAAAGCAGAGAAAGGTTGCCTCTTTCTATTGTAAGACATAGATCATTCTTTGGTGGGCGTCAATTAAGATCCCTCTGGGACCCCTTTTTTTAGCAAAAAATTATTACTGTTATTTCTCAAAAAGTGCTGAAGGAATCTTTCTTAAATTCCATTTGCATGAATTCCCCTGGGGCTGTAGTTGTGTATTTTACATCTTGGGACCGATCGGTCAACATGGTTGCTGCCAGGTCGCCATCTTGGATTATGGTAGTTGAAGTTTATTACTGCTTTTTCTCTGTACTGCAGTGATTTGTCTCAAGTTACATATGAAGATTTCCTTTGGGCATTGTTTAAATTGTCATTCAAATATCAGAACTGATGGTGTGTTTGAGTCAGTGAACTGGTAACTTGTTACCATAAATATTAATGTACATGTAGATCAAGCCCAAAGATGTTTACACAAATTTTACATCTGTAGTTTTCTTCCTTCTTTTATTTTATTAGGTTTATTGTTAGAGTGAACACAAAAGATTCAGGTGTGTTCTAAATACAGGGTAGAACAGCACGCCAACTCATCAAAGATAATTAGTCTTATCAATTAACAAACTTCTAATTATGAATGGTACATATAAACTGTCTGATTTATTAAAAAGAGACATTTAAAATGTTGTTTTGTGACAAGAAGAGCATGAAGACCCAGGTTACACCTGTTGACCTAGAAAACCACCTCATGACAAAATCTTTGTTCACCAGCTGATAATAATTATAGTTTTGTTTATAAGTAATTATTGACAAATTGGTTTTGTTATTTATGAATGATAGAAAGAAGACATATCTGTTAGTGGTCCACTATAGGATCTTAATGAAATCTGCTTCCTTCAAGATGGCTGTTATGGTCACTTTGGTTTGATTATTTTAATGTTCTATTAACGTTTAGATGGTGGAAGAAAGTCATAGTACCTGGAAAAGAACCACTGACCAGCAGTCAGAACTAGGCAACTGCCCCACATGGGATTCAAACTCGTAACTCAGAGATCACTTGGCTATGGTAGCCATCTTGAATACCTTGTTTGTAAACCCAAATTTTAGTTAAAAAGATGATAAATATTCATATCTGAATTGTAAGGATCAAGATATGACTTAAAGATTTTTTTTTAATGTTAAACCTTAATTCTAAATAAACAAATCAAGCAATAGCAATATGAAAAGATATTTTCAGAAAAGGTTTAATAATGTCGACAGGAGTTGTCGTCTGACACAGCTATACCTGATATAGATACAAGGCAATATTGTAAGTGTCAACACGTACTGCATTTTCAATTTCTGCAAAATCAAAAAAAGGAAGTGAAATATTAAATAAAAATAATAAAGAAACATCAAAGAGGACATTTTCTGTTTGTGATGGCCAGTCAAAGCTTTAGTGTTCTGTGTGATTTTAATAACTACATCCCATCTGAGATGGAAACATGAAATATTTAAACAAAATTACAACTCACTGAGGAGAAAAGTAATAATAGATAGAATTATTGGAGTTTCTGGTTCAATTGAGAACAAAGCGGAGATAATTATTAAAAACCATGACAGGTTGATTTATGTCCCCCTGTTAATGGTGGAGGCCATTTTCCTTCTTTATTACGTGAATTTTCCACAGAAATTTTATAAATACAGGCATTCACAGGGACATTAAGGGTTACCAGTATTCAAACAGACACCGTTGACAGTTTAAATGATTGTTCATCTAAATTTAATTTATGTGTCAAGATTCTCAGGGAAGCAATATTCCATATCAAGACAAAATTAAAATAGATACTTGTGAAACATTCCTCAAAAAGTTTAGACAATATTCAGGAATGTTGCTCAGAAAGTGAATTTAATCCACACATAGTATATAACCTTCACATCAACAGGTTTTCATTGATCAGTTACTGTAATGATATATGATATCAGGTATTTTCATTGATCAGTTACTGTAATGATATATGATATCAGGTATTTTCATTGATCAGTTACTGTAATGATATATGATATCAGGTATTTTCATTGATCAGTTACTGTAATGATATATGATATCAGGTATTTTCATTGATCAGTTACTGTAATGATATATGATATCAGGTATTTTCATTGATCAGTTACTGTAATGATATATGATATCAGGTATTTTCATTGATCAGTTACTGTAATGATATATGATATCAGGTATTTTCATTGATCAGTTACTGTAATGATATATGATATCAGGTATTTTCATTGATCAGTTACTGTAATGATATATGATATCAGGTATTTTCATTGATCAGTTACTGTAATGATATATGATATCAGGTATTTTCATTGATCAGTTACTGTAATGATATATGATATCAGGTATTTTCATTGATCAGTTACTGTAATGATATATGATATCAGGTATTTTCATTGATCAGTTACTGTAATGATATATGATATCAGGTATTTTCATTGATCAGTTACTGTAATGATATATGATATCATGGTATTTTCATTGATCAGTTACTGTAATGATATATGATATCAGGTATTTTCATTATTCAGTTACTGTAATGATATATGATATCAGGTATTTTCATTGATCAGTTACTGTAATGATATATGATATCAGGTATTTTCATTGATCAGTTACTGTAATGATATATGATATCAGGTATTTTCATTGATCAGTTACTGTAATGATATATGATATCAGGTATTTTCATTGATCAGTTACTGTAATGATATATGATATCAGGTATTTTCATTGATCAGTTACTGTAATGATATATGATATCAGGTATTTTCATTGATCAGTTACTGTAATGATATATGATATCAGGTATTTTCATTGATCAGTTACTGTAATGATATATGATATCAGGTATTTTCATTGATCAGTTACTGTAATGATATATGATATCAGGTATTTTCATTGATCAGTTACATGTAATGATATATGATATCAGGTATTTTCATTGATCAGTTGCTGTAATGATATATGATATCAGGAATTTTCATTGATCAGTTACTGTAATGATATATGATATCAGGTATTTTCATTGATCAGTTACTGTAATGATATATGATATCAGGTATTTTCATTGATCAGTTACTGTAATGATATATGATATCAGGTATTTTCATTGATCAGTTACTGTAATGATATATGCTATCAGGTATTTTCATTGATCAGTTACTGTAATGATATATGCTATCAGGTATTTTCATTGATCAGTTACTGTAATGATATAGGATTTCAGGTATTTTCATTGATCAGTTACTGTAATGATATAGGATATCAGGTATTTTCATTGATCAGTTACTGTAATGATATAGGATATCAGGTATTTTCATTGATCAGTTACTGTAATGATATAGGATATCAGGTATTTTCATTGATCAGTTACTGTAATGATATATGATATCAGGTATTTTCATTGATCAGTTACTGTAATGATATATGATATCAGGTATTTTCATTGATCAGTTACTGTAATGATATATGATACATTTGTATCGGGTATTTTCCAGAGATTAATTTTATTCTATTTCTATCAATGCCCGTCTTAGAAATGAGCCTTCAGTGATCAGGGATGACATTCTGGTCATTTGAAGAGATCTTGAATTGATTATATTTCAGTCTTTAAGATAAAATTTTTAATCAAGCTATTAATCAATACAACAATAGAGCTGTTAAAAAATCTTTATTGTATCATCTTCATACAATACAAAAAAAAAATGAAACTTTTAAAAATAACAAAAATCATCAAAGATTGAAGACAAAGAGTGTGAACGAAATGTCAAGGTCATTACAAGGTTAAAGTTATCAACAACAGACACCGAGGATGAATGTTTATTTTCAATAATGATAAATTCCATCTGCTTTATAACACCTCACACCCATTGACAAGTTGAGGGGTCACAGCTTGTCAAACTCGGTTCAGGATGATGAAGTACTTGTTGAGATTTGTACCACCATTGTACCTCAATGTTTTGTTTACAAACAAAGATTGAGGGACAGTTGACACTCTAGGAGATTTACCTCAGTGCGGTCATTGGAATCTATAAAATTTACTAAATATCACTCCTCAGCAGCTATAATGTTACTGGTTGTTGTCCAGTAATATATCTCAAATATTACAAATAATGTTACAACCAGATAAAAATTAAACTTTCATGATGTTGGAACAATAGGATATATCCATGTTTGCAATAAGTCTATGAAAAATTCACAGTATAATTTCACCATAAGTAGACAATATTTATTTTATTTTAACTTACCCTATACAGTGGCTATCGCCGATATATAGCCGACTGTGTCTTTGGTTAGATAGCAGTAAATACATTTCTGTCTATCTTATTTACTGCTAATAGAGTTCTATAGACCGAATGTGACAGATAATTTCATGCTAAATGAGCAATACAATAGGACAATACTTGGTATTATGTAGGTCTACGTCTGGTTCTGAGAGGACTCTGGCAAATCACAGCATCAGTAAATGGTTATAGTTAGCATTTAAATTAAGATAACTGCATGCATCCATAATCTTGGCCAATATAATCATCTTGAGTTGGCCAATCCAATCATCTTGACCGATACGTCTTGACCGTATCAGAATTAGGATCAGTGTTCTGATCGACAGAGCACCATTATCAGTGTTATTATCCCATGTAGCTCCGAGTCTGCCGGGCGTTTCTGGCCAATTGGGGTCACTTCCTGTTCATCGGAAAACATTAGATCATGTGATCATAGCGATTTCTTAATCATCGGATTGGACAAATCGATGACTGATAGATACAATTTACTCTCCTGTAAATATCTCACTGTTTCGATGGTTTTAAAATGATCTTCTGTCTGCTTGATAGATATTATTTGTCACAATTATACTGTCTACAGACTTCTAATTGATTTTGTGGGAGACCTTGTATACTAGATCCATAAGTCGATATCCATAGTAACAAGTCAGTATGCATAGCAACCTGTAATATAATACATTATTTATTGTGGTTAGCATGTTTATCATGGAGCTAATCTTCCAAGTACAATATAAGTTAATAATCCATTTAAATCTTAAGTTCGATAGTAAATAATTTCTTAACTATTGCTTAAAAGTTACAAGGGATGACTGGAGTCTGTTAATATCAAGTGGAAGATTATTCCAAGATACAACTCCAGAGTAGCTGAAGGACTTTTTCATTGTCTCTGATTGTAACTTCGGTAAAAGGAGTTTATTTTCTGTAGCTGATCTCAATTTGTACACGTAAGAATTATTACAAGTTTCAATAAATGTACATATATAATCAGGTATCATATTACACAGTGCTTTATAAACCAGAATTACAGTATGATATTTTATTTTAAGTTTAAAAGGGAGTAAATATAAATTATATAGTAGATATATAATACTACAATCCTGAATAGTTTTTACAGAGTCTTATCAGTATAAATATAACCATTGTTTATAATGCAGTTATTATCTGTACATCAGAAGATGGACACTGTTAAGTTGTTTGGAATTGAAGACAATATTCTTTCTTAAACTTGAGTAGACCTAATACCTAACTCTACATAAAACATGTCATTGATTTGTCCAGAGCTTTGGTCAGCCTCATCAGGGATCTGTAAGGTCATTCCGAAGGAAGTGGCCATTAGAACATCCTCGTTACTGAAGATCCATTTACAGGATTAGGTGCTCCAAGGTCAGTGCTCAGATTGGCAATATAATCACAACGTTTTCCATCATACCATGCCAGTGAGATCTCTCCTTCCTGGGTAATTAAAATCTACAAATTTACTACAGCCCAGGAATCCTGGGAATCAAAAAAAATGTTCCAGATTGACAGGACACCTGATGGAATCAGCTCATCAGTACAATATGTATACTGATTCAGGCGTTACTTACTTCAGTCTTGGTGATTCAGGCGTTACTTACTTCAGTCTTGGTGATTCAGGCGTTACTTACTTCAGTCTTGGTGATTCAGGCGTTACTTACTTCAGTCTTGGTGATTCAGGCGTTACTTACTTCAGTCTTGGTGATTCAGGCGTTTGTAGTAGTGTAAATCCTGTTAGCCAGGTATATTATGGAAGTGCTTGTGATTTGGGTTGTGAAGGGAAGTGTCATACTGTGCCAGCATCATGATGGTCAGCTAGGTCAGACATCCCACTGGGTCAAGATAAGGCTTGACACTCTACCTCTATGAATAGTTTGTTTTTGTTTAGTAGATTAAATTTACTATTTCTAATTAGTAATAACTATTTAGAGAATAAGATAGATATCAGCTGAAAGAGTAAGTTATGCAGTTTATGAAGATGTTTTTATTATCTTAAACAATGCGGTAGCTTGAGCACTGTATTAGTTTATAAGTCATTTGAGGTATGTAAAAGTAATTAAAGAGTAAATTAAGTAAATATGATGTGTTTAAAGTAAAACTAAATTGATATGGTTATAATCTAGATAATGTGTTCTAGGGATGATAGTTTATAGATTTTAAATATCATTATTGGTTTTGTCAGGAATTAGGTTTAAAGTTTAATAAGAAACACAGTGTTGTGGATTCTGGGGTCAGCCTGGGTTTTAGTAGGTGGCCTTAGGGGGTGACTTCTCTGAGGGTCACCATGAACTTATATATATGTAAATTTAGGTGTGGCGAGCGAGCTAGAGCAGTAGAAGAGTAAGAGCAGGAAGAGCAGTAAGAGCAGAGAGTAAGAACAGAGCATTGGAGCTAAGAGATACAAAACAGAAGAGAGAGAAACCTTTGAGTATAAGAGATATTTAGAGATTGTGAACTTATTGTGAACTGGATTTATAGATGTTGAATGGAAAACAAAACAAAAATGGAAAAGAACAAAAGTCTCCAGTGATCCGTTACAACACGTTACTTACTTCAGTCTTGGTGTTTTCATAAAGATATTCTGTTTACAGATTTCTAAATAGTGTGACCATGCTCCACAAACACTTTGACTGTAGTATGTTGTTTAAAGACAAAAAGCACAGAATGCAAGTTTGAGAATTTACATTTGGATACATATATAATATCTGCTTATGATGGCAGTGTTTATAGTAATGTTTGATTATTCTTCACTTGTTTGATATTTCTTTTTAAATAGCCATCTAATTGTGGTAGGTATTACTAGACTTTACCCAGGGAATCACACAGACAAACACAGTGATAGGGAACAGATTTTTGTGTTGTCAGCCTAATAGGGTTCTCTGAATGGTCATTGTGGTCAGTCTGTTTGTAAAAATCATTCTATCTAGATTTCCTCATAAGTTACTGGTAGGTATTGTCACTTGTATCTTTGGGGAATGTAACGTTGACAAGTTCACAGATAAGACAAATCTAAGCTGACCTGGAGATTGTAATGGAGTGTAGGAATGGTGCGATTGTCGCCACTGACAAAGTTTCTGGTCGCCTGATGTGACGACAGAACAGACATGGTGTGTATGATTTATGTTAAGATCTGACAACTTTTGTCGTGATCTCTATATAAGTCCTATAGGCTTATACAATCTTGATCTGATCGTCCAGATAAGGGTCACCAATTCTTACTGAATCTAGATCAAGGAACCTAAATGTTTTAAATGGCGACCATCTACCCTGTATTCACAGCTTACATGTTGGTGTGCTTTCAATCAAATTCTACAAAACTGCTCAAGCATACCAATTTATTTAGCCTGAATCACAACTAGAACAAATTAATACTCATAATATATTTGCCTTTTTGATATATATGCAGAAATATTGTGTATATGAGAAATTCCACTATATGGCCCAAAGAAATGGAGAATGGACCACTGATCGATGTTTCGGAGCTGTTTTTGGGTGGCGAGGCATTAGGAAAATGTATGGAGGTGGGGCCTGTGAATGGATTTACCTTGTTTACATATCTATGATATAGCTGCCGCCCTTTGATGTGGGAAGGCCTGGATAGTTGTCTAAGGAGATCTGCTTGACTTTCTGAACGGCTATTTAACAGTCATTATTTCACATGGTATGCTGGAGCTGTATCCATGGTTACCAACTGACAACAAAGTAACAAGTTAAGAATGCTCTTACTTGACATATTTACTTTTCACCATTATCATCGATCAAGAAAACTTGTATTGATATAGCTAATGTTATCATTACATTGTGTTACACAACATAAAGTGATGACTCCTCTTGTATCACACTCCATTTCCCCTATTCCATGTAATAAAGATGAATCCTGTGTGATAACTCTATGAAATACAATTCCGGTCTCCCAAAGGAATTAAAATCTCATGGCTTTTTCAACATTGTTCCCGATATATATTTTTTTTTTAGCTCACCATTGAGCTTATGTCATGGCGCTGCATCCGTTGTCAGTCCGTCCATCCGTCCATCCGTCAGCATTTACTTTAAATCACAACTAGTCATAGAGCACTACATTAATTGTAACCAAATTTGGCCAGAAAAATCCTTAAGGGAAAGGGAACAGAGTTTGTATAAATTTTGGCTGTGACCCCCCCCCCCCCCCCCCCCCCCCCCCCCCCCCCCCCCCCCCCCCCCCCCGGGGCAGGAGGGGCTAGACCCAATAGGGGAAATAGAGGTAAATCATTTAAATCGCTACTAATAGTAGAGTTGTTCATGGATTGTAACCAAATTTGGCCAGGAACATCCTCTGGGGAAGGGGAACAGAGATTGTATAAATTTTGGCTGTGACCCCCCGGGGCAGGAGGAGCAGGGCCCAATATTGGAAATAGTGGTAAATCCTTTAAATCCCTACTTCTAATAGAGTTCTGCATGGAATGTTACCAAATTTGGCAAGAAAAATCCTTGAGGGAAGGGGAACAGAGATTGTATAAATTTTGGCTCTGATCGCCCTGGGCATGAGAGGCGAGGCCGTAATAGGAGAAATAGACTGGTAAATCCTTTAAATCGCAACTAGTCATAGAGTTTTTTTATGAATTGCAACCAAATTTGGCCAGAAACATATTTGGGGGAAGAGGAACAGAATTTGTATAGTTTTTGTGCTCTGACCCCGGGGGCAGGAGGGGCAGGTCCAATAGGGAAATAGAGATAAATCCTTTAAATCACTATTAGTCATAGAGTTCTGCATGCATTGTAACCAAATTTGGTCAGAAAAATCCTTGAGGGAAGGGGAACAGAGTTTGTCTACATTTTTGCTCTAGCTCCCGGAGGCAAGAGAGCCAGGGCCCAATAGGGGAAATAGTGGTAAATCCTTTAAATGGCTACTAGTCATAAAGAGTTCTGCATGAATTGCAACCAACTTTGGCCAGAAACATCCTTGGGGGAAGGGTAACAGTATTTGTATAAAGTTTGACACTGACCTCTCTGAGCAGAAAGAGTGGGGCCCAATAGGGAAATAAAAGGTAGATATTTAAATTCCTTCATACAAGGAATAATGAACCTGTATTTAGAACATTACTTGGCATTACAAACCATGTGAGCGATACAGGCCCTCTGGGCCTGTTGTTTTTCATTTTGCTTGATTATTGATTTATATAAACTAAATGACCTTGAGCTGTTTACCATGACATTGACATATTATTACCTAGAGAATCTGTATTATGTATGTGTTTGACTGATTCTGTCTCTCTAATAGTCTTTGTCGGTTCTAAAATTTATTCTTCTTCATAGAACACAGAGTGTGTAGGAAGGTTATGAAGACTTGACTTTCAGATGTTCGATCAATTTTTGTAGAGAAGTTGATAATTTGGGACAAATGTATTCTGCATGGAGTTTTGTGCCACTGAGCAGATGATGCCGTGGGAGTTCAAGAGATGTGTACGGCTTTCTCGACTGGAGACCAAATTTTAATAAGAGTTTTACTAATCTAACTGTGCTGCTGACTTCAGAAAGGCAAACTCCAATGGTAGCCCAAGTCTTACAATAGCTAATGTCATTTTTCACTAGAATTTATCTAATCATTTTAATCAACATAACAAAAAAATAAATGGCATTGTTTTTTGGTAATTAAATTTTTAATAGATTTATCAACAGCATAAATTATTCATCAAATACAATACTGTATTTATCCTATTTAGCCCTTCAGTGGCTACCTAGAAGTTTCACTTTAATTGGAATGCTTATTGGAATATCATCAATACAGACTTGATCATTATAAAAAATTCTAACCTAATTGGGGTTGGTCAACCCGCCATTAGCCCATCTAAAAACTTAAAGGAACAAAGACACTACCTTCTAGTTTGGTTTAATTTGTTTTATCTTAGCTATATAAAGTCATTAAATAAGGAAATGGCAGGTTAGGAAGTTGAGAAAAAAACCAACAACTTACAGTCAGTATATGACAACTGTCTTTTGTGGGTTTAGAAATTGAAAACCGGAAGGTGGTAATATGTGTGAACACCTAAACGACACAGCCACTGTGGCCCCCTAGTTTTCACAGTGTAATCACAAGAGTGGCCATCATCATCAGTCTTATATTTAAAAGCATTGCAAGAGTGACCATCATCAGTCTTATATCTGAAGAATAACAAAAGTGGCCATCATCAGTCTTATATCTGAAGAATAACAAAAGTGGCCATCATCAGTCTTATATCTGAAGAATAACAAAAGTGGCCATCATCAGTCTTATATATCTGAAGAATAACAAAAGTGGCCATCATCAGTCTTATATATAAGCATACAAAGTGCCATCAGAAGAATAAACAAAAGTGGCCATCATAAGTCTTATATCTAAAGCATAACAAAAGTGGCCATCATGAGTCTTATATTTAAAGCATTGCAAGAGTGGCCATCATCAGACTTATATCTAAAACCATCAGGACTTTAGTCATTTTCACCTTTATGTAAGCCATAATATGTGTGGTATATTGATTACATTAATTTGATAAAGTATTACATTATATCGTGTGGTATATGTTAGGGTTGGGTCTCAGCCTACCAGTACCTATATCTTGATTTAGATAGGAATCATTATGTGTTCATGTCAACACATTGAACACTGTTACCGCTGTGGTGATACATGTGTCACGTACCCAGGTCCAGTGGCAGGACAACTCAACAACTATTCATTAGGATTCATTTCTAAGTTTGAACTCTATGAATGTCTCTTAGCACCCTATAGCTTGATTGGCCATTGTGAAAGTTGCTGGACCATAGCATAGTAATCATTGACCCTTTGTTCTTTTCACACATGAGCGAGTCCTTTGCGTGTTGCAGATTTATGTGAAATTGATGAACATGATATGGTAAGACTGAAGGTTTTAGGCATCATTGTAGTCTATGCTGTGTGAATTAGTACATAAAATGATAATGAAGGTTATATCTGATAATTAATTGATGTCTGATATAATAATACATGTATATAATAATTCCAATGGTACAATGTAACAAGTCCATGTCTGATAATAAGCCCATGTCTGGTTATAAGCCCATGTTTGATATCAAGCCGATGTCTGATGATCAGCCCATGTCTTGTAATAAGCATATGTCTGGTAATAAGTCCATGTCTTGTTATCAACCCATGTCTAGTAACAAGCTTATGTCTGGTAATAAATCCATGCCTGGTAATAAGCCCATGTATGGTAACAAGCCCGTGTCTAGTAATAAGCCCATGTCTGGTTATAAGCCCATGTCTGGTAACAAGCCCATGTCTGGTTATAAGCCCATGTCTGGTAACAAGCCCATGTCTAGTAATAAGCCCATGTCTGGTAATAAGCCCATGTCTGGTAATAAGCCCATGTCTGGTAATAAGCCCATGTCTGGTAACAAGCCGGTGTCTGGTAACAAGCCGATGTCTGGTAATAAGCCCATGTCTGGTAACAAGCCCATGTCTGGTAATAAGCCAATGTCTGGTAACAAGCCCATGTCTGGTAATAAGCCCATGTCTAGTAATAAGCCCATGTCTGGTAACAAGCCCATGTCTGGTAACAAGCCCATGTCTAGTAATAAGCCCATGTCTGGTAACAAGCCCATGTCTGGTAACAAGCACATGTCTGGTAACAGGCCCATGTCTGGTAACAAGCCCATGTCTAGTTATAAGCCCATGTCTGGTAACAAGCCCATGTCTGGTAATAAAAACATGTCTGACAATAATTCCAATGGTAATAAGCCCATGTCTGGTAATAAGCCCATGCCTGGTAATAAGCCCATGTTTGGTAACAGGCCTATGTCTGGTAATAAACCCATGTCTGGTAACAATCCCATGTCTAAAGATAAGTCCATATCTGATAATAAGTCCATATCTGATAATAATTCCATATCTGATAATAATTCCAGTGGCAATAAGTACACATCTGGAAATAAGCCTATGTCTGATAATAAGCCTAATAGTAATAAGTCTATATCTGGTAATAAACTCATCTCTGTTAGTAAGCCCATGTCTGATAATAAGCCCATATATGATAATAAGCCCAATGGTAATAAAACTGATGTCTGGTAATAAGACAATGTCTGATGATATGCCCAATGGCAATAATTCCATATTTTGTAATCAAGTCCAATGGTAATAAGCCCATATCTGATGCTAAGCCCATATCTGGTAATAAGCCAATGTCTTAAAATAAACCCATGTCTGATAATAAGCCCATGTCTGGTTATAAGCCCAATTGTAATAACCCCATATTTGGTAATAAGTCCATGTCAAGCTGTCTGGTAAAAAGTCCATATAAAGTAATTTGCCCATGTCTGGTAATAAGCCCATGTCTGGTAATAATGAGCCCATGTCTGGTAACGAGCCCATGTCTGGTAACAAGGTAATGGTAATAAGCCCATGTCTGGTAATAAGCCCATGTCTGGTAACAAGCCCATGTCTGGTAATAAGCCCATGTCTGGTAACAAGCCCATGTCTGGTAACAAGCCCATGTCTGGTAATAAGCCAATGTCTGGTAACAAGCCCATGTCTAGTAATAAGCCCATGTCTGGTAACAAGCCCATGTCTGGTAATAAGCCCATGTCTAGTAATAAGCCCATGTCTGGTAACAAGCCCATGTCTGGTAACAAGCCCATGTCTGGTAACAAGCACATGTCTGGTAACAGGCCCATGTCTGGTAACAAGCCCATGTCTAGTTATAAGCCCATGTCTGGTAACAAGCCCATGTCTGGTAATAAAAACATGTCTGACAATAATTCCAATGGTAATAAGCCCATGTCTGGTAATAAGCCCATGCCTGGTAATAAGCCCATGTTTGGTAACAGGCCTATGTCTGGTAATAAACCCATGTCTGGTAACAATCCCATGTCTAAAGATAAGTCCATATCTGATAATAAGTCCATATCTGATAATAATTCCATATCTGATAATAATTCCAGTGGCAATAAGTACACATCTGGAAATAAGCCTATGTCTGATAATAAGCCTAATAGTAATAAGTCTATATCTGGTAATAAACTCATCTCTGTTAGTAAGCCCATGTCTGATAATAAGCCCATATATGATAATAAGCCCAATGGTAATAAACTGATGTCTGGTAATAAGACAATGTCTGATGATATGCCCAATGGCAATAATTCCATATTTTGTAATCAAGTCCAATGGTAATAAGCCCATATCTGATGCTAAGCCCATATCTGGTAATAAGCCAATGTCTTAAAATAAACCCATGTCTGATAATAAGCCCATGTCTGGTTATAAGCCCAATTGTAATAACCCCATATTTGGTAATAAGTCCATGTCTGGTAAAAAGTCCATATAAAGTAATTTGCCCATGTCTGGTAATGAGCCCATGTCTGGTAACGAGCCCATGTCTGGTAACGAGCCCATGTCTGGTAACGAGCCCATGTCTGGTAACGAGCCCATGTCTGGCAACGAGCCCATGCCTGGCATTAAACCAATGCCTAATTTAGTCTTGTCATTTTTCTTTGACTTTCTAATTCAAGGAGGATGATACTGTTTTGTTATTTAGCTATTTTGTGTAATTCCATGAGAGGTGTTGATAAGGAAATGGCCGTGTTTCTCCATTGCTGTGTTAGATATTAATGAATTTAGTTGATGGGGCTCCTACTACAAAGTCAACAATGATAAGGATGCATGCAAGGGATCTATTTGTTAACACTTGAATTAACCACAAGTGTTGACTCTGTTGAGTTGTTTGCAGACGAGCTTCATGATGTTCCTCTGCCTTTGGATTTCTCAGTAAGGCCAGAACAAATGCATTTCATGTTTATCATCGCTAACCTGGAATATAGAATGATTTTATTGATCCTGATAAAGTGTGCAATTTTGAGAATTTTGTGAATAATTAATTATATATAAGAAGCCCGGAGACCTGACATTGAGTCTGTGACATGCTGGGATGAAGGGCTATAAAGTTTGTTCAAATCAATGACCTTGACCTTCGTTTAAGGTCACAGGGGTCAAAAAGGCTGAAATCATTAAAGAACTTCCTGTGAATAACTTAGAGGCCTAGAGACCTGGCATTGAGCCTGTGACATGCTGGGGTGAAGGGCTACCAAGTTTGTTCAAATGATTGACTCCTACTGCTGGATGTTAAGGTCACAGGGGTCAAAAAGGCTGAAATCATTAAAGAACTTCCTGTGAATAACTTAGAGGCCTAGAGACCTGACATTGAGTCTGTGACATGCTGGGATGAAGGGCTATAAAGTTTGTTCAAATCAATGACCTTGACCTTCGTTTAAGGTCACAGGGGTCAAAAAGGCTGAAATCATTAAAGAACTTCCTGTGAATAACTTAGAGGCCTAGAGACCTGGCATTGAGCCTGTGACATGCTGGGGTGAAGGGCTACCAAGTTTGTTCAAATGATTGACTCCTACTGCTGGATGTTAACCATTACAAAAAGATATTTTCCTTCACTATATAAATGTTTGCTCACTTCTGTGTCTACCTGAATGTCTCTTTGAAACACAACATTGCATTTGTTTTTTCCTTATTAACTCCCTCATTACCCAAAATAGACCATTAAACACAGAAAGACATATGCTTGTCTTTGGTCCTCAGAGTTTAGATATCAAACAAAGATTTACATTTACCTGTTCCAATTCCTTAAGTACCGAGTGTCGACCATTAAACGCAGAGAGACATGTGCCCGCCCTTACACCAATATTGATTCTATGTGTGTTGACAGGTTTTGTTGTTTGAGAGTCAGTATTCACTACCAGACCTTCATCGTCCATGTTCTCATATAGCTACAACTTGTGAAGCTCTTATTGGACAAAAATATAGCCAACAATGTGGATTTCTGCATTGTCTTCAGTAAAACTTTGATATTGTTTGTCGTCTTTAGGCTTTTTGTCTGGAAATATTAATGACATTTTCTAATGACGTTTTCATGGCCTCTAGGTATACACATGTTCTCTGGAGAGTTACATCTCTGACATTTTATTACCGTTAAGATAGTATAAATCCATGGTAGCTGACCTAAACACCAAGGGAGAAATCTGAATTCCTGCTTCCTGATAGATCTTTCCTTTGCCTTCGAGGAAATCCTGTTGCCTTATTGATTAGAGATCATGAAATCCTGTTCCTTGAGAGATCATTTTGTTGAGAGATCATTTTGTTGAGATATATGAAGTCCTTTTATTGGGGAAGAAATTAAATCATTGTTGCATTTATGGTATGAAATGTGTTGTCAGACTTGAAATGCCCTTTTGGCGACCTCAGAGATCATGAACTCATGTTGCCTGATTGATATGAAATATTGTTGTCCAAAAGATATGAAATCTTTTTACCTGAGAGATATAATAATGATAATAATAATAATAATACTGGATGCCGGCATTATGCCTAAATATCCAGATCACTAATCATACTATACATCCGGACTATTGATAAGATATATGCAATTCTGAGAGAGAGGTGAAATTCTGTTTCCTGAGAGGTATGAAACTGTTGTTAAAAAATATGTTGCCTGACAGATATGAAATTCTGTTTGAGATATATATATATATTCTTTAGATTGATAAATTCTCAACATTTTGAAGTAAATAAAATGTTGAATTAAATTGTTGCTTTAATCATGGTATGTTCACTGAGTTAAGGATGGTTGGTAAAACTGTTTCATTTATCTGCTGGAATGATATCCATATTTTGTATGTTGCAACTCTGAAGGACTTTTTTGTTCGAGGTTAAGAAAAATGGATTGAAAAATACAAATATATGTACATGTATGCATATTTTATAACCAAATGGTAAGATGGGACTTTCTAGTCTATCATTAACATGGGACTTTCTAGTCTATCGGCCACTATTCTGAATACAAATCATCTGTGTACCACCAACTGACAGTGGTTCAATGTTTCAATAACTTGCAGTTCAAGTTAGAATTCTATAACATCAAAAATGAATAATATATTACAAGTCATGTTACACATGGTAGCATATTTCACCCTTTCTAATGGCATTCATATATGTTAAGCTTGGTCTTTGGTTGTGGAGGAATTTATTGTCATTTTCATTACATGGTATCCATATTATCTGGATGATGACTGATGATCAATGGCATTTATCAGGCCATGAATGAGTGACAAAGAAACGATAAGCACCATCACAGACTTGTGAATACATCATCGATTTTAAACTTTTATTATTCCAACTAAATAATCATAAAAAAGGGTTTATTTTCACATTCCACAATATGTTGTGTCAATTTCATCATTATTTGTCACAGAACATTAATCGGAGAAACATGAATCTGCTAACCGTCAATATCTATTGTTGTTCCAGGTCCGTGTAGAAGTGTCATGACTGCCTGATCGCCCAAGAATTGCGCCCAGAGATGGGAAGATTAGCCATGAAAGACCATACCTAGTACTACTGTAAGTTTGCCATCATCTCTCACTTAAATTGTATTTCTAGGGTTAAAGTCAGTTTGTGTATAGATTTCAGTCGCACTATTGAGGAATTAAATTACACGACCAGCATAAAACCTCTCAAATGACACATTTTTTATTTATACAAAACGGGTCTCCCAAACAAAGAATTGAAGACCGTAAAACGATTTCCATTTGATTGGAATCAAAGAATCAAAGAGTTATTTTGTAATGGGGGTGTCTTCATGTTTTCGCAAACTTCACATTTAAAAAGTTTATGGTAGGTACAGTTTAAACAGGTACAAACCTTTAAACACAGGTTTATTGGTAAGTGTTTAGGACTTAATTCCTTTTATTACAGGATATACACAGGTTTTGTGGTAAAGAAGGTTACAGTTCAGGACAGAATATCGTTATACACAGGTTTTGTGTAAAGAGGTTACAGTTTAAGGACAGAATATTGTTATACACAGGTTTTGTGGTAAAGAGGTTACAGTTTTAAGGACCGAAAATCGTTATACACTGGTTTTGTGGTAGGTAGAGAGTTAAAGAGTTTAAGTTTAGGACAGGTATATTAATCACAGGTTTTTGTTGGTATACACACAGGTTTTGTGGTAAAGAGGTTACAGTTAGGACAGAAGAATATCTTTACACACAGGTTTTGTGGTAAAGAGGTTACAGTTTAAGGACAGAATATTGTTTATACACAGGTTTTGTGGTAAAGAGGTTTACAGTTTAAGGACAGAATATCATTATACACAGGTTTTGTGGTAAAGAGGTTACAGTTAAGGACATAATAATCATTATACACAGGTTTTGTGGTAAAGAGGTTATCAGTTTTACAGTTTAAGGGTTACAGAAGGATCATTCATTATACACAGGTTTTGTGGTAAAGAGGTTACAGTTTAAGGACAGAATATCATTATACACAGGTTTTGTGGTAAAGAGGTTACAGTTTAAGGACAGAAAATATCATTATACACAGGTTTTTGTGGTAAAGATGTGTTACAGTTAAGGACAGAATATTGTTTACACAGGTTTTGTGGTAAAGAGGTTACAGTTTAAGGACAGAATATCATTATACACAGGTTTTGTGGTAAAGAGGTTACAGTTTAAGGACAGAAAATCATTATACACAGGTTTTGTGGTAAAGAGGTTACAGTTTAAGGACAGAATATCATTATACACAGGTTTTGTGGTAAAGAGGTTACAGTTAAGGACAGAATATCATTATACACAGGTTTTGTGGTAAAGAGGTTACAGTTAAAGGACAGAATAATCTGTATAAAGAGGTTACAGTTCAGGACAGAATATTGTTATATACAGGTTTTGTGGTGAAGAGGTTACAGTTTAAGGACCGAAAATCCTTTTACACAGGTTTTGTAGTAAAGAGGTTACAGTTTAAGGACCGAAAATCCTTTTACACAGGTTTTGTGGTAAAGAGGTTACAGTTTAAGGACAGAATATCATTATACACAGGTTTTGTGGTAAAGAGGTTACAGTTAAGGACAGAATATCATTATACACAGGTTTTGTGGTAAAGAGGTTACAGTTTAAGGACAGAATATCATTACACACAGGTTTTGTGGTAAAGAGGTTACAGTTTAAGGACAGAATATTGTTATACACAGGTTTTGTGGTAAAGAGGTTACAGTTTAAGGACAGAATATCATTATACACAGGTTTTGTGGTAAAGAGGTTACAGTTAAGGACATAATATCATTATACACAGGTTTTGTGGTAAAGAGGTTACAGTTTAAGGACAGAATATCATTATACACAGGTTTTGTGGTAAAGAGGTTACAGTTAAGGACAGAATATCATTATACGAAGGTTTTGTGGTAAAGAGGTTACAGTTTAAGGACAGAATATCATTATACACAGGTTTTGTGGTAAAGAGTTACAGTTAAGGACAGAATATTGTTATACACAGGTTTTGTGGTAAAGAGGTTACAGTTTAAGGACAGAATATCCTTTTACACAGGTTTTGTAGTAAAGAGGTTACAGTTTAAGGACCGAAAATCCTTTTACACAGGTTTTGTGGTAAAGAGGTTACAGTTTAAGGACAGAATATCATTATACACAGGTTTTGTGGTAAAGGTTACAGTTAAGGACAGAATATCATTATACAGGTTTTGTAGTAAAGAGGTTACAGTTTAAGGACAGAATATCATTATACACAGGTTTTGTGGTAAAGAGGTTACAGTTAAGGACAGAATATCATTATACACAGGTTTTGTGGTAAAGAGGTTACAGTTAAGGACAGAATATCATCCTTTACACAGGTTTTGTGGTAAAGAGGTTACAGTTTAAGGACAGAAATCATTATACACAGGTTTTGTGGTAAAGAGGTTACAGTTAAGGACAGAATATCATTATACACAGGTTTTTGTGGTAAAGAGAGGTTACAGTTTAAGGACAGAAAATCCTTTTACACAGGTTTTGTAGTAAAGAGGTTACAGTTTAAGGACCGAAAATCCTTTTACACACAGGTTTTGTGGTAAAGAGGTTACAGTTTAAGGACAGAATATCATTATACACAGGTTTTGTGGTAGAGAGGTTACAGTTTAAGGACAGAATATCATTATACACAGGTTTTTGTAGTAAAGAGGTTACAGTTAAGGACAGAATATCATTATACACAGGTTTTGTGGTAAAGAGGTTACAGTTAAGGACAGAATATTTTTATATACAGGTTTTGTGGTGAAGAGGTTACAGTTTAAGGACAAAATCCTTTTACACAGGTTTTGTGGTAAAGAGGTTTACAGTTTAAGGACCGAAAATCTTTTACACAGGTTTTGTGGTAAAGAGGTTACAGTTTAAGGACAGAATATATTATACACAGGTTTTGTGGTAAAGAGGTTACAGTTTAAGGACAGAATATCATTATACACAGGTTTTGTGGTAAGAGGTTACAGTTAAGGACATAATATCATTATACACAGGTTTTGTGGTAAAGAGGTTACAGTTTAAGGACAGAATATCATTATACACAGGTTTTGTGGTAAAGAGGTTACAGTTTAAGGACAGAATATCATTATACACAGGTTTTGTGGTAAAGAGGTTACAGTTTAAGGACAGAATATCATTATACACAGGTTTTGTGGTAAAGAGGTTACAGTTTAAGGACAGAATATCTTTATACACAGGTTTTGTGGTAAAGAGGTTACAGTTTAAGGACACAGGTTTTGTGGTAAAGAGTTACAGTTAAGGACAGAATTATACACAGGTTTTGTGGTAAAGAGGTTACAGTTTAAGGACAAATAGGTTTTGTGGTAAAGAGGTTACAGTTTAAGGACAGAATATCATTATACACAGGTTTTGTGGTAAAGAGGTTACAGTTTAAGGACAGAAATATCATTATACACAGGTTTTGTAAGAGAGGTTACAGTTTAAGGACAGAAATATCATTATACACAGGTTTTGTAAAGGTTACAGTTTTAAGAACAAGACAGAAATCATTATACACAGGTTTTGTGGTAGAAGAGGTTACAGTTAAGGACAGAATATCATTATACACAGGTTTTGTAGTAAAGAGGTTACAGTTAAGGACAGAATATCATTATACACAGGTTTTGTGTGTAAAGAGGTTACAGTTTAAGGACAGAATATCATTATACACAGGTTTTGTGGTAAAGAGGTTACAGTTAAGGACAGAATATCATTATACACAGGTTTTGTAGTAAAGAGGTTACAGTTAAGGACAGAATATCATTATACACAGGTTTTGTGTAAAGAGGTTACAGTTAAGGACAGAATATCATTATACACACAGGTTTTGTGGTAAAGAGGTTACAGTTAAGGACAGAATATCATTCATTATACACAGGTTTTGTGGTAGGTAAAGAGGTTACAGTTTAAGGACAGAATATCATTATACACAGGTTTTGTGGTAAAGAGGTTACAGTTAAGGACAGAATATCATTATACACAGGTTTTGTGGTAAAGAGGTTACAGTTTAAGGACAGAATATCATTATACACAGGTTTTGTGGTAAAGAGGTTACAGTTTAAGGACAGAATATCATTATACACAGGTTTTGTGGTAAAGAGGTTACAGTTTAAGGACAGAATATCATTATACACAGGTTTTGTGGTAAAGAGGTTACAGTTAAGGACAGAATATCATTATACACAGGTTTTGTGGTAAAGAGGTTACAGTTTAAGGACAGAAAATCCTTTTACACAGGTTTTGTGGTAAAGAGGTTACAGTTAAGGACAGAATATCATTATACACAGGTTTTGTGGTAAAGAGGTTACAGTTTAAGGACAGAATATCATTTATACACAGGTTTTGTGGTAAAGAGGTTACAGTTAAAGGACAGAATATCGTTATACACAGGTTTTGTGGTAAAGAGGTTACAGTTCAGGACAGAATATCGTTATACACAGGTTTTGTGGTAAAGAGGTTACAGTTAAGGACAGAATATTGTTATACACAGGTTTTGTGGTGAAGAGGTTACAGTTTAAGGACAGAATATCCTTTTACACAGGTTTTGTGGTAAAGAGGTTACAGTTTAAGGACAGAATATCATTATACACAGGTTTTGTGGTAGAGAGGTTACAGTTAAGGACAGAATATCATTATATACAGGTTTTGTGGTAAAGAGGTTACAGTTTAAGGACAGAATATCATTATATGCAGGTTTTGTGGTAAAGAGGTTACAGTTAAGGACAGAATATTGTTATACACAGGTTTTGTGGTAAAGAGGTTACAGTTAAGGACAGAATATTGTTATACACAGGTTTTGTGGTGTAAAGAGGTTACAGTTTAAGGACAGAATATCATTACACACAGATTTTGTGGTAAAGAGGTTACAGTTTAAGGACAGAATATCATTACACACAGGTTTTGTGGTAAAGAGGTTACAGTTTAAGGACAGAATATCAATATACACAGGTTTTGTGGTAAAGAGGTTACAGTTTAAGGACAGAATATCAATATACACAGGTTTTGTGGTAAAGAGGTTACAGTTTAAGGACAGAATATCGTTATACACAGGTTTTGTAGTGAAGAGGTTACAGTGAAGGACACAATATTGTTACACACGACAGCTTTTGTGGTCAATGAGTATACTCAATATATCAAAATTCATATGACTGTAACTTTCAAGGTTTTCTTAGTGAATTATACACTTAACTTGCAAATCATTTTTTCAATACAAAAGTTCAATATTGTTGCCAATAATGGTTTTGTAAGCTCAGTTTTGCATTTATTCACTATTCAGACAGTTACGTCTGGGGAGAACAATATTAAGTTAAATTTCCTTCCTGGTACCAGCATGGAAGGTGGTGAAATATGACTGTGTCTACCTAAACAGAGTAAGCACAGTTTAGTGTTAAACAAAGTTGTATGGTCTGTGACTTGCTTTATTTTTGGCATAGAAAAAGTATTTACAGTGTTCTACATATTTTTTCTCTATCTCCCTAAGTTTTAAAATTTCCATATTTACCGACTTTTGTAAATTATTCGCAAAGTTATTAAACAACTAAATTAAATTATTGAATTTTAACGTGCACGTTTAAAAGAGCTTGGAAGTCTCCGAATCGTTCCGATCTGTACAGGTATTGTTGATCTTGGCCACGTGATACGAATTGGGAGAATTTGATCAAAACGGGTATGGCCGATGTCAGTAACGTGATGGAATCCGGTTTTCCGATATCATCAGAAAGCTTGAAACATGGTGTTGACTGTGGCCGTTCTTTCTAAATGTGTGATATTTCAAGCAATATTTATTACCATGTCAATAGTATGTTGGAGTTTTTATGGATCAGAACCATCATATATAAGCATCTATATTCACACATTGTATGTTTTATGACAGTTTTTGATAATGAAAATTACAAGAAATACAATTTTAACATGGTTTTGAGAATGTATATAAAACTTGTGTACATATTCCTGGTTACCTCTAACCATTAAGACCTTTTGTTTTGGGAATGTATATAAAACTTGTGTACATATTCCTGGTTACCTCTAACCATTAAGACCTTTTGTTTTGGGAATGTATATAAAACTTGTGTACATATACCTGGTTACCACTAACCATTAAGACCTTTTGTTTTGAGAATGTATATAAAACTTGTGTACATATACCTGGTTACCACTAACCATTAAGACCTTTTGTTTTGAGAATGTATATAAAACTTTGTGTACATATACCTGGTTACCACTAACCATTAAGACCTTTTGTTTTGGGAATGTATATAAAACTTGTGTACATATACCTGGTTACCACTAACCATTAAGACCTTTTGTTTTGGGAATGTATATAAAACTTTTGTACATATACCTGGTTACCACTAACCATTAAGACCTTTTGTTTTGAGAATGTATATAAAACTTGTGTACATATAGCTGGTTACCACTAACCATTAAGACCTATTGTTTTGGGAATGTATATAAAACTTGTGTACATATTCCTGGTTACCACTAACTAATAAGACCTTTTGTTTTGAGAATGTATATAAAACTTTTGTACATATTCCTGGTTACCACTATATAACCATTAAGACCTTTTGTTTTGAGAATGTATATAAAACTTTTGTACATATACCTGGTTACCACTAACTAATAAGACCTTTTGTTTTGAGAATGTATATAAAACTTGTGTACATATACCTGGTTACCACTAACCATTAAGACCTTTTGTTTTGAGAATGTATATAAAACTTGTGTACATATACCTGGTTACCACTAACCATTAAGACCTTTTGTTTTGGGAATGTATATAAAACTTTTGTACATATACCTGGTTACCACTAACCATTAAGACCTTTTGTTTTGAGAATGTATATAAAACTTTTGTACATATACCTGGTTACCACTAACCATTAAGACCTTTTGTTTTGAGAATGTATATAAAACTTTTGTACATATACCTGGTTACCACTAACCATTAAGACCTTTTGTTTTGAGAATGTATATAAAACTTGTGTACATATACCTGGTTACCACTAACCATTAAGACCTTTTGTTTTGAGAATGTATATAAATGTACAGAACTGTGATGTATATAAAACTTTTGTACATATACCTGGTTACCACTAACCATTAAGACCTTTTGTTTTGAGAATGTATATAAAACTTGTGTACATATACCTGGTTACCACTAACCATTAAGACCTTTTGTTTTGAGATTGCATATAAAACTTGTGTACATATACCTGGTTACCACTAACTATTAAGACCTATTTTATCATTAATAAAGTATTAAAGGTTTTACATAAACACAGAAACTTTGTACACAATTATATAGTGTCACCGTATCCTTCTTCTCTCTGTGTAAATATTCAATAATGGCGAGACTGCCATTGATCAGGTACTAAGGACACAGAAGCAAACAAATGATCCATTCCGGAGGAATTCTATTCTCTGAATTAAATCATGATATAGAATGTTTAAGTAGTTGTTGTATTGTATTGATAGTACAAAATGATAAAATATCTTCAGTTTAGTGTTACGGGATGCCTACAGACAATGTAATGATACAGAATGTTTGAACAGTAGAGTATACTGTGACTATACACAATATATCACAGATATCTGGATGTTTAAATAGGTGAGATTCAACAAGTGGCTCGATAAAGAATTGGCACTTAGAAGGCGGAAAAGAATGGTTTCTTTTCATAAAGTGTCATAGCCTATTAGTTAGGTGAAATGATTAAATTAGGATCCCTTTCATTTCTACATTCAATACTTTGAGTGCAATTTGATAAGATTTTGAGGTGGTTGTTGATAGCAATCCTTTTTTTCTTTTAACATCAGAAACGTTTATGGCCATTATTTAGAAAATATCCTTCCAAGTTATCAGTCGAATTGTTTACCTAGCTGAGGTCCCGTTGAGAAAGTCTGTATGTTTGTTTTGCTTTTGGCCATTATCACAGTGTTATGGCATCTATATCAGTAGACAATATGTGTGGCTTAATTATCATTCTCCGCACCACTCTTACTAACAAACAGTATTATACATCATTGTTTTGTTAGCTTATTGCCAATTATGAATATATATTCAGCCGAACATTAACTCTTTAAATCTTTATATAACGCTGAAGTCAATAGGGTGGCACCATGCATTGTAAAACTTTCAAATTGAAAATTGAAGTTAAATCAAATTAACAAGGTTTTTACCTTTAATTTCAGAAATATAAAAGAATGCTTTTTAGAAAATTCAAAAGAAAACATTCCCATCCTGTATTCCCTGCAGATTTACATATTGAGTGATTTATCAATTTTAAGCTCATGACAAAATACTTGTGTCTAAGAGCATCCATTGATTTTGCTAATTTTGTAGGGATTCTGATTTTTAAAAGAGAACTGGATCAGTAATGTTTCACCAGATTTGAGATTTCCAATGTCTTCAACTAAAAATAATTAAGCTTAAAAGTGATTGACTGTGTTTTCAACTCATTGTGTTCATGTTTTGTTGTTCTTTGAAATAGAATATTTGAATGGAATGTCTGCTCCCTTTTTGAATTCAGTCCTGTCATATGTACCTAAGCTGAGCTGGCCTTCAATAGGTGTATCATTTTTTTTTTTATTATTTTATTGTGTACATCTATGAAAACTCTTTTCTTTAACATTCCAATCTCCAATGAGTTCAAACAAATAAAATTGAGTAAGGTTGACATCTCAATTAGTATCATGTTCAATATCTCTTGTTAAAATCTAAAAATTCCTGTCAAATAATGACAGACTCTAATACCAGACAGGTTCAAGTGGCATTCATGGAAACAGTAAGAACCAGATCTGTTGGGGATATTTTATAATGATTGTCACTACTGCTAAAATGATGGTGTTCTCAACTGTAACTGTCCCAGAGTAGACAGTTTATGGAGGTTTATACCATATTAAAACCAATTATTCACTATATGATAGGTTCGACTGAACAGGTCCAAATTGATTCAAAACTAAACTGAACTTAAATAAGTCTAGAAAGATTCCAAAATAGACTGAACAGGTTCGTCGATTGACCCTAAACTAGACTTGACTGAACAACGATGTAATGTAGCTCAAGGTCTCTGTATAGACCAAGAACATTACCCTCTTTTCTGGATATTTGAATCGCTTTTGTATAAGAGATTAAAAGACCCAAGATTTCAGTAAGATTTCACTTATTCATGTGGTAACCAAATTATACTGGGAGCTAAATAGATATAAATGCTTATTTGTTGGTATTATTCTCCAATGTGTAAAAGTTACAAAGCCAACAAACAAAGACAGTTATCAATGGTAATTCTCTTAC
Source organism: Argopecten irradians (assembly GCF_041381155.1). Lineage (NCBI taxonomy): Eukaryota > Metazoa > Mollusca > Bivalvia > Pectinida > Pectinidae > Argopecten > Argopecten irradians. The sequence goes on along the minus strand of NC_091134.1, from coordinate 258,948 downwards.
AAAATGTCTCCATAGAAAGCATCAATGACTTTTCTATTATACATGTATTAGGATACTGAACTATATCTGTGACCTTTAACCTTGGAACAGTTGACAGTTCATGTTGAGTCTATTTGGGCAACCGTCTGACCCAGTTCTGTAAGATAAAGTGTGAGAGATGAAAACGTTGCCTTGTGTAATTCTCACAGCTTTAGATAAGGCAATCAAACAAATACTGATAGGCGAAACATTAACAAATTATCAAGTACACACCTCGCTATCACCAGATTCAGGTGTAGATGATAATTACTGACATAGTAGTGGCCATTTTAGTCTGGTCAACACTCAAAAGGCTCATGGAGAAATAATATCATCAATTTGGCTGGGTTTTCTAAATAGTTTGGCTGATTCACAGCGACCTTAGGGCAGAGGTATTATCAGGGTTAATTTGATAATTTTTAAAGTACCTCTTCAGTGATGGGTTTGGGTTTTATTAGCCCACCGTCATCAGATGGTGTGCTATTCAAATTGCCTTTCGTCTGTGGTCCTTCCGTCCTTCTGTCCGTTAACAATTCTTGTTATCGCTATTTATTGGAAAGTACCGAAGGGATTATTCTCATTTCATTAAAAGGTTCCCCTAGGGCCCTAGTTGTGCATATTGCATTTTGGGACCGATCGGTCAACAAGATGGCCGCCAGGCAGCCATCTTGGGTTTTGATAGTTAAATTTGTTACCACTATTTCTCAAAGTGTTCTGAAGGGATTTTCTTCAAATTTCATATGTAGGTTCCCCTGGGGCCCTAGTTGTGCATATTGTATTTTAGGACCGATCGGCCTACAAGATGGCCACTAGGCAGCCACATGGCCGACAGGCCGCCATCTTGCATATTGATAGTAAAAAATTGTTATCGCTATTTCTCAGAAAGCACTGAATAAATCTGTCTCAAATTGTATATATATGTGGGTTCCCCTAGGTCCCTAGTTGTGCATATTGCATTTTGGGACCAATTGATGAACAAGATGACCGACAGGTAGCCATCTTGGATTTTGATAATTGAAATTTAAATTGTTTCTGCAATATATTGCAGAAAGTAATGAAAGGATCTTTCTCAAAGTTTATATGTAGTTTGTAGTAAAAGTTTGAAAAGCAGAGAAAAGATCCATCTTTCCATTGTCAGACTTAGGTCATTCTTTGGTGGCCGCCAAGATCCGTCTGGGATCTCTTGTTAGTTAATTTAACGTCCTATAAACAGCCAGGGTGGTGATTCGAACTCACAACCCAGAGGTGGAGGGCTTGTGGTAATATGTTGAAACATCTTAACCACTGGGCCTCGCAGCCCCCTTCCTCTTCAGTGAAACCTGATAACTGTTTATATTTGACTGTTAGCTAGTTTCTCTATAGTTTACAGAATTCTGAGTTGCAACTATGATAGGATGCAGGTAGTGTTATATTCCATGTTTGTTCAAGTCTGTCCCATCTGGCCAGGTACATGCTGCTGCGTCCTGTACTGTACCTATGTCGTTTGAACACATGGTGTTTGATAGCTTTATAATCATTAACTACAGTACAATAATATTAACTGTATCTGCCAGGTGTTGTGAGGACATAAATATTCCTTTTCTGGAACTTATACATATACCCTAAGGGGATTTTTTTACATCCTTCAGTTAAACCTGAACCATATCCTACACTTTGCTCAACAAAAGAATTTCCTGTTCTTTCAACAAGTTTTTTTTTTACCAAACAAAAGTCAATTAAAGGAATATGAGAAATAGTTGGAGAGCTTACAATATGAGGTGTTGTAAAGTTAATGTGATAAACACTGTACTTTACTGTGAAATGCCCCCAGCACTATGACAGTGTGTCGGCTTACTTTGTGGAATGACAGAGTAAAAAACTACCAGCATTTGGAAAGTTGTTGTATGGAAAAGCCTGAAGACTTCCTGGCTATTGTTAAAATTCACAGCATGTTGAAAAGTTGTACTCAAGCTATCTGCATCCCACACTTCTATAGCTGGTATCTAGCCTGTACCTTTTACGTCTTTTAGTAAATTAAAACAGTTTTGTTGTTACTGTGTCATACTGAAATTAAAATATGATGTTGTAGAATATGCCATTCAAACAAATTCACCACTCAGCTATTGTAACCCAGAAAGGAAAAAGTCTTGTGGTATAATATTAGACACCTTAACCACTCAGCCATTGTAACCCAGAAAGGAATAAGTCTTGTGGTATAATATTAGACACCTTAACACTCAGCCATTGTAACCCAGAAAGGAATAAGTCTTGTGGTATAATATTAGACACCTTAACCACTCAGCTATTGTAACCCAGAAAGGAGAAAGTCTTGTGGTATAATATTAGACACCTTAACCACTCAGCCATTGTAACCCAGAAAGGAAAAAGTCTTGTGGTATAATATTAGACACCTTAACCACTCAGCTATTGTAACCCAGAAAGGAGAAAGTCTTGTGGTATAATATTAGACACCTTAACCACTCAGCCATTATAACCCAGAAAGGAAAAAGTCTTGTGGTATAATATTAGACATCTTAACCACTCAGCCATTGTAACCCAAAAAGGAGAAAGTCTTGTGGTATAATATCAGACATCTTAACCACTCAGCCATAGTAGCACAGAAAGGAATAAGTCTTGTGGTATAATATTAGACACCTCCACCACTCAGCCATAGTAACACAGAAAGGAATAAGTCTTGTGGTATAATATTAGACACCTCCACCACTCAGCCATAGTAACACAGAAAGGAGAAAGTCTTGTGGTATAATATTAGACATCTTAACCACTCAGCCATTGTAACACAGAAAGGAAAAAGTCTTGTGGTATAATATTAGACACCTCCACCACTCAGCCATAGTAACACAGAAAGGAATAAGTCTTGTGGTATAATATTAGACACCTCCACCACTCAGCCATAGTAACACAGAAAAAAAAAGTCTTGTGGTATAATATTAGACACCTCCACCACTCAGCCATAGTAACACAGAAAGGAAAAAGTCTTGTGGTATAATATTAGACACCTCCACCACTCAGCCATAGTAACACAGAAAGGAAAAAGTCTTGTGGTATAATATTAGACACCTCCACCACTCAGCCATAGTAACACAGAAAGGAAAAAGTCTTGTGGTATAATATTAGACATCTTAACCACTCAGCCATTGTAACCCAGAAAGGAGAAAGTCTTGTGGTATAATATTAGACACCTCCACCACTCAGCCATAGTAACACAGAAAGGAAAAAGTCTTGTGGTATAATATTAGACACCTCCACCACTCAGCCATAGTAACACAGAAAGGAAAAAGTCTTGTGGAATATTGGATACTGCCTTGACTAATTATCTAGCAAATTTGTAACATCATGGAGCAAAAGATGATAATGCTAATAAAGAATGCCTGTAATTTTGCTGTAGGGGATTTGGAGACTTTTTCATTTCCAGTTTTAAGTTTCTTCATTAAAAGTAAACTTAATTATAAAGATCACCCAATGGATAGAGGAAAAAATGGTCTTTATATAGCCAATTTGTCTTTATACACAGGTTGAATTTGATCCTAGAAAAGTGGTCTTATTAAGCAGGTGGTTTTTATACAGAGGTGCTTGCTATGACAGGTTTAACTGTGTGTTCTCGTTATCACCAATTACATTAAAGATCAATTTTGTCTGCTTATATTGACTTATATTTAATGTATACTTGTACAATTTTTGTATTTATTCTGTTATATAATGATTTTAACTAAATGATTATAAAGTTCTTTATATACCTGGTCAACCTCGTCAGGATTAAGGTATACTGTTACAAGGAAACAAGCTCAGTAATTTGTTGAAAAGAACACATGTTTACCTTTATAAACCACACACACCTGTTCATTGACTATCTGACATCATTAAATGTCTTTTTTATGTCTGTTTTTAAACAGAATGGTTAAACATAGTCATTTTAGACATAAAACGCTGTGTAAATTAATCATCCATACAACATGGAAAAGCTTGATACATTTTATTTGATCTTGTCTGTCAGCATGGTTCATTTCATGTGTGATAAAGAAACTTACATCTATTGTATGTTAAAATTCAAACTAAAGCTAACAAATACGAATGTTGAGAAGGAAAAAATGAAGGTTTATACATTGTGTAAGTAAGAAAATTGATAAAATTTACTCGTAGTTCGGCATTCTTGATTTGTTGCCTTAAAACTGACCCCAAGAAAAAGAACAATACATTCTCTATTGTAGACAATCACATAGTGCATAAGAAGGCTGCTTGTTTAATCAGAGTTGTGTAAGGTCTTATAATAAACTAAGATTATTGTCCGAGACTGCAATGTCAATAAAGTGAAAGAAATCAATTAGACAATGCTCCAGTAATTATACTGGGCCCAGCTCAGGCCAAACCAGATGGCTAATTAGCTGAGTATATACCCAGGGGGCAACAGATATTTTATTTTTATTTTTCTGGAACCGATCAAGTCCTTTTTCAGTCAAGTGCATAGATAAGCCAATGTATATTTCTCATGTAAATGTCATTGTTAATTTAAGGCATGCAAATTGATAAATATTAATTTATAATAACTATGATAAATATATTGATATTGTATACATCGATATAGAAAAAGAAATTTATAAAAAATGTCTTATTTTAGTTTGAATATATAAGATACATGATTTTGTTATATAATTAGATTATATGAATTAATTTTTTTATTTTTTTTTAATTAGACAATATTAATGTTCTGAATATATCAATTTTTTGTGACTTTATTTTTTTGTCATAACAAATGTTAGATAAAATTACATTTGTAATAAAAGACGTTCAATATATCATATTTATTAAGAAAAATTACTTAAAATATATATTTTATTACAGCTGGTCCAAACACACTTGGCTTAAATTACATTTGTAATAAAAGACGTTCAATATATCATATTTATTAAGAAAAATTACTTAAAATATATATTTTATTACAGCTGGTCCAAACACACTCGGCTTACGCAGCTGTGGTAGAAAATATTTGTCTCTGTAGAGTTATGCCCCCTGAGGAAATTCATTGTGTACTAGGATCTCGTGCAGGCCAGTCGAGCCTGTGAAGCTCTGTTGTTTGGGATGTAGCAAATGTGGATAATGTGATTCATTGTTCGATATTTTGGTGTCATGGATTGGCTAATGTAATGTTTAAAGATAAAACACTATGTAAGGTATGTATTCTTTGTTGTCAGAAGCATAAACTCAGAATTGACATCTCGCTGTCTGCTCGCTCGAATCCATCGAAACGTTCATCTTCCACTCAGCTAGCTGGGTAGGGCATGATCTGTTACACTGTGGATTGAAGATTTAAGTTAATTTACTACTCTGCCTGTGTGTTTTAATGTTGTCTTATTTATTGATTATAATTTTTGTCTTATTTCCGATTCAAAAATTGACATACGACGCTTGTAAACAACACACAAACGAGGGTGTTAGGACCCCAAGCTCTTCATAGACAACACAGCATAAGCTAGTAGCCTGTCTCTATCAGTGTGTCGAACTACAGTACTCGGTTTTGTGAAGATAGTGTGGTGTTAGGATTTTGTTGTTAAAACCGATGGAAAAGTCTGTCTGTCAGCTGTCCTGCAGTACACAGATTTAATTCTTGAAAGTATTCAGTTAACATCTAATACAAGTGTAATATTTGTAAACATTTAACTGCAGCTGATTGCTGAATCCATGTTTGCTAGTCTCCAACCTGTAAACATAATACATGTAGAGTAGGCCTACTGGGCGACTTCCTTCAGACAATTTGTGGATTCTGACAAATTGATCTGTGCACACAGATTTTGGTAAATTTGATGTAAACTTTTGTACATTTTTGAAACTAGGCCAAGATTGATATGTGATCAATATTCAGACTATTTTCATTTAAAATTAGGGGGATTATCAGCGACACACATATCTTGTATACTGTATTATTTCAAAACATTAAAATTTACAGTCATACAAAAGACAAAGTAATGATGCCAAATTAAAATAATGCAGGCACTGCTGAAATAATTACAGCTGTTCTTGTGCAGGATTAATTACAAAACGGAAGTTTTGAGATACCAAAACCACCTGGGTAAAGTACAATTTACCATGATGATTAGTCCCACCTTCTGGTGTTCATATGACGTATGAAAAAAATGCCAAATGATGACATCATAATCACTATCCGGACTATAATCAACTGTAAATTTTACTTTACTCGTATAGTTTAGGGATCTTGACCTCTGTATTTAAAGCTGATGTAGCATGCATGATGATCATGTACTTATATTTAATTAAAAGTTCTTGGCATTGTTAATTTTAATTAACAATTACCTTTAGAAACTTGTATGATTTCAGACATTTTCTCAATTGTTGGGAGGTTCAGGAAGTCCTCCTCTTCTTTATTGGTTTCATGAAATATAAGGGTTACATTTATATGTTAGCTAATTTAAGTGTAATAGGAGTGAAAAAATGCAGGTCCTGGCCAGGGTTCAAACCAAGGTCCATCCAAACACTAGCCGAATTGCTCGACCGACTGAGCATCATGGTAACAAGATTCATAACAGTTCTCCTCCTTCCCTTTCTTAATTTTTTACCCAAAGATCTAGACTCATCAATAGGAGCAGGAAAAATGCATGGCTAGACAGGGGTTTGAACCCTGGACCCTTCGAACACTAGCCGGAGGGCTCATTCTGTATCAATTGAGCTATATACACGGAGATTAACCTGATTCAGAACCATTATGTAAGAACCAAGATCACACTATTAATCAATTAATGCATCTGAGGACAATGTATTTTGTGAAAAGATAATTTTTCAGTTAATAATATTGCATAATAACCTTTTATTTTCTGTACTCACAGACCTGAGATGCTGGAATAAAGGAAAATCATGATCAATTACTGTTTTTGTAAAGGGTCATTGCATGACCCTGTAGGGGCTTAATTGTGTTGATCTGCATGTATACATATGTACATTATGTGTCTTTTGATCTAGCTCAGAAATGTGACATGGGCCCTCATAGCCAAAAAATGTACAGTTTTTGTACTTAAAAAGGATATATTGGCTTAGAATGCCTGTATCTTGTCTATCATCACATGAACTCATACAAATATATCAAAATTTTATGAAAATTAATACAAGTTTTTGGCAGAAAAAAAAAGAAATACGTGTATATCATCTGTACCATGGACAAAGTGATTAAAAGGTATGAAAGTTAGTACATGTAAATATGAAAGAGCCATCTGTATCACTGAAATTTCTGGACACTGAATAAAAAAAAAGTTGTATTATATTACAGGAGAACATGTTAACAATGATCCAGAAAATGTCACATGATTGCCATCTGTCTGTTAAATCTATTACACACTATACCTGTGTGTGTACTATAGCCAGGCTACAGGACCAGGCAGCTGTGGTTGAGCATGACATGCTTTTGATGTATGAGTGTTGGTTTTGTGGAATTTGTGTCGATTAACATAAACATTTCATTGTCACAGGAGGCTCAAATTGTAGCCATAGAATTATAAGGCTTGTAATTAGGATAACATATTCATAAGGGGATCAGTGTTATTATTAGGTATAATTGTATCTCAGGTAATGGTTGTTAAATCAATTATTGCTTAATAATTATAAAATCTATTAAAGAATACAGATATCAAGCATGATTTTTATCCGCTTTCTGTGACGTGTACATGGATTAGAGGCATGAATTGTTGATCACGTCGGTCCCAACCAAGTCAGCTAATATATAATATAACCCATCCAGTCCTGTCACATCCCATTCGGATTGCATATGATCCAGACAATGAGGGGTATTTACTGAATCGTGAAGATTTCAACAAATTTTCATTTTGCAAAAATTTTGCCTTCTGTGAACTTAAACGTATAGTATGACACATGCATTATTTTGCTATAAGTGTCCTGGTTCAATATATCGGGTATTGAAAACTAGAAGATGCTAAAAGAGAAGAAGAAAATATTGTAAGGCATGCATGCATATATTAAATTTATTATTGTGCAATATGTACTTTAGATCGAGACCTGATTTTGTATGATCAATTCACCACAAGATATATTTGTTCATTACCTTGATCCCCATCATGTGTCACATGTATCAAATCTTTGAATTATCATCTCAAATTTACATGTCCAAGGTCTCTTTTTTAAAGACAGCTTTAAGTTGATTGATTATAAGATAAATGTTCATATTAGTGATTGATTTGTTTTACAGGGTTAGGACGAGATGGCCCCTCGTGTTAGCCTGAAGTTGGTGGTACTGATGATGATGGGCGTCCCATTCCTCATCACCATGTACCACTGGGGCCAGTGTGATCTCAGCAGGCTGGACGATCAAGACTTCAGGTAATAGTTATTTAAGTAACCTTTGGATCAATAGATTACCTATAAGCTATACATCATATGTAATGATGATGTCATGTAATCAGGGGTTTCCCTCATACAGGTGTACAGAATAATATGTCTCTGATAGTTTGCTGAAACAACCATGTAAAATATACATGTATGTCATATATATAAGCAATCAATTTTGATTATGGTTCCTGATTTTAATTGGAGTGAACATTGCTAAGTTGGTTCAAACAAGTTTACTTCTGAAGTCTTACAGCTGTAGCTACAAAGTAATAATTTTAAAAAGGTCAGTTTGTGGGATCAAGTTTCTAAAGTTGTTCAAGCTTTATTTTTGGAAGCATTGTTGTTTGTTCCCTTTATGACAGATGATCTATATGACAGACAGACTCTCACACTGCCAAATTACACATGTAAGACTTGTATATACACATCATTGGATAATTTTCCACACCAAGGTTACGGCCCATACAGCCATCTTGTGAGATTACGGGTATACATAAGAATGCCCCTGTTAACCAGTGTATGGACAGAGTAGTAACACATGTGGTGTTTCAGGTAACATACACAGGAAACTACTGGATTAATGTCAGATGTGTGAGTTTGTGATGGAACATCCACAGCAGTGTACTAAACATTTATACCACATTAGATGATCATGATACCAACTTCAATTTATCAACTTGTAAATTATACATTCCAATATTTTTGAATGGTCTGTACATTTACAGATAATATGAGTACATCTCGTTGACAATTAAATCCTCCACAATGCACAACAAACATTTTCTTTCACTGAATATGCAAATAATAAACAAATGTGACCAGAAACATCCTTGGAGAAGGGGAACAGAGTTTGTATAAATCTTGACTCTGACCCCATGGGGACAGGAGGGGCGGGGCCCAATAGGGGAAATAGAGGTAAATTCTTTAAATTGCTACTAGTCATAGAGTTCTGCATGGATTTTAACCAGATTTGGCCAGAAACATCCTCTGGAGAAGGGGAACAAAATTTATATAGATTTTGAATCTGGCCTCCTGAAGAAGAATGAGGGAGGCCCAATATAGAAATTAGAGGTATATATATTTAATAAATTTCTTCAGAAAAAACCCCCCAAAAAACCCCAATGAACCTGTGTCCAGAATATAATTGGTATTACAAATAAGGTGAGCGATACAGGCCCTCTGGGCCTCTTGTAAGGATTAAGTTCAATGTATACATACAGGAATGGATATTATCATTTTGTTTACATGCAAAGTTTTCTATTTTCCACAGGGATGGATACTACCGAGGACCAGTGGATAAGTTTGACTCATCCGCTCGGATTCCACACAGGGATGTTAATGCGATTGGTCAACCAGCAGAAGAAGGTCCCCTCCCATATAAGGAAATAGAGTGTGTTGTCAATGGTGACTACTCCATCAAAGGGCGTTTGGAGGATAAGGAGGTGTATCTACCATTTACATTCGTCCAGAGATACTTTGAGGTAAACATTCATATGGAGAGTGTTAATTTTCTTTAGTGTGAAGAAACTTTTGATGTTCTTAGCCCACCATCATCAGATGGTGGGCTATTCAAATCGCCCTGCATCCATGTTCCGTCGTCCGTCGTCCGTCCGTAAACAATGCTTGTTATCACTATTTCTTAAAAACTGCTGCAGGGATTTTGTTCAAACTTCACATGGAGGGTCCCCTTGGTCCCTAGTTGTGCCATACAGATTTTGAGGCTGATCGGAAAAACAAGATGGCCGCCAGGCAGCCATCTTTGATTTTGGCAGTTGAAGTTTGTTATCGATATTTCTTGAGAACTACTGAAGGAATTTTGTTCAAACTTCACATGGAGGTTACCCTTGGTCCCTTTTTGTGCCATACAGATTTTGAGGCTGATCGGAAAAACAAGATGGCCACCAGGCGGCCATCTTGGATTTTGATAGTTTAGGTTTGATATCCCTATTTCTCAAAAAGTGCTGAAGGGATCTTTCTCAAATTTAATATGTAGGTTCCCCTAGGGACCTAGTTGTGCATATTGCATTTTTGGACCGATCGGTCAACAAGATGGCCGCCAGGCAGCCATCTTGGATTTTGTTATTCAAAGTTTGTTATTGCTATTTCTCAGAAAGTACTGAAGGGATCTGTCTCAAAATTCATATGTAAGTTCCCCAAGGGCCCTAGGGCCCTAGTTGTGCATATTGTGATTTGGGACTGATCGGTCAACAAGATTGCTGCCAGGCAGCCATCTTGGATTTTTATATTCAAAGTTTGTTATCGCTATTTCTCAGAAAGTATTGAATGGATCTTTCTCAAATTTCACATGTAGGTTCCTCTAGGGCCCTAGTTGTGCATATTGTGATTTGGGACCGATTGATCAACAAGATGGCCACCAAGGAGTTAAGGAGATAGTTGAAGTTTGTTACCGCTATTTCTCAAAAGGTACTGAAGCGATCTGTCTCAAATTTTATATGTAGTATGTTTGAAAAAGTTTAAAAAGTAGAGAAAAGATCCATCTTTCCTTTGTCAGATATAGATCATTCTTTGGTGGGCGCCAAGATCCCTCTGGGATCTCTTGTTATAATTGTTAGAACCCAATGAAAAAAGCCAATATCTGCTGTTTACATTATTGTTTCAGAGATTAGACATTATTACCTCAACTTGCCTGAAGGGCTGGTGAGGTTATATCATGGCGTGTCGTTCATGGTTCGTCGTTCGTCCGTCTGTCAACATTTTCTTTAAATCACTACTAGTCATAGTGTTCTGCATGGAATGTAACCAATAACAGAAACATCCTTGGGGAAATGGGAACAGAATTTGTATAAATTTTGGCTCTGACCTCCCAAGGCAGGAGGGGCGGGGCCCAATAGGGGCCATATAAGTAATTCTTAAATCGCTTCTTGTCATAGATTTCTGCATGGAATGTAACCAAATTTGGCCAGAAACGTCCTTGTGGAAGGGTTACAGTGTTTGTATAAATTTTGGCTCTGACACCCCGAGGCAGAAGGGGCGGGGCCCAATAGGGGAAATATATAGGGGTAAATCCTTTAAATCATTACTAGGGAACAATGATTCTGTATTTAGAACATTACTTGGCATTACATTAACTAGGTGAGCGATACAGGCCCTCTGGGCGTCTTGTTATTGATTCTGTTTATGAAATTATTACAAACCACTATCATCAATAAAAAATAAATTAACAGGATCATTGGCAGTGGTTTGTTAGTCAAAGGGAGATAACACATATATATTAGCTTTATCATTGATTCCCCTATATATGTGCTTAATGTTTGATAGGCAAACTAGTCCATAATCATATACAATATAATATCACTGTCTGGAGCTACATGTTCAGTATTCATTAAGTGTTTAGGGCACTAATATTTACAAAGATGTCATATTTAAGACCCCCCAAAAAAATGTCTGTTTAGGGTTATCCGACCGACCCTTAATTTTTACCCCCCGACCCTAATTTTGTACCCTACTGTTCTACGAAAAAAATTAAAACTCAGGATTTCGATCTTAAACTCCGGTTCTGGCTATTATTTTAGAATGGAAGACACTAAAAAAAAAATCCACCCGACCTACCGACCCTATTTTTTTTGCCAATGTAACACTAAACAGACATATTTTTTTTGGCCTAATGTACTATTGAGTAATTAAAGTCCGATTCATTGGTTATAATATACAGGTTTACAGTTCCATTAACTCCTATTACATTGAGTCATGAGTTTCATTGGTTGTATTATACAGGTTTACAGTTCCATTAACTTCTATTTCATTGAGTCATAAGTTTCATTGGTTGTATTAATCAGGTTTACGGTTCCATTAACTCCTACGATGGCTATGACCGGTTTGAATTACAACACAGTTACTCCCAGATCCACCCACCACAAGACAGTTATTCGCCAGATGGTGTCTTCATGTCGTTTGAGTTCTACAACGTGGAGGACAGGAGACGTGTCAAATGTATCAGTGGAATTGAGGGTAGGTAATGAGGTACCAATGGTGACCATTTTTTTTTTTTATAATTTATACTTTATGGTGACCATTTTTATGGCAAAAGTGAATCATAAGGTATTTTCACTGTAGGATACCCACATTTAATGGCACTATGCTCTACCACTCGCACAGTTTTACAAGTAGTTTACAGGGATTTTGGCCTCTGATGATAAACATGTACTGAATTGAAGTGTGGTGCAATCAACCACGGGTCTCCGACAGTAGGCATTTTATACTGTTTTATGTTGCATCTTGTTTTCAACAATTTTTGATTATTAAAGCTGCCGTTAGATTAATTCCATAACAGTCGCTAAGTTTATATTTTAGGCTTCCTATCATGGTTGTACACAGTTTACTTATCGTAGCACTTTTCATAGAGGAAATTTCATGATGAGATCTGATTGCACTTAAATTGTATTTTCTGTACATTGTTATCAGAGCTGTTATTGACTTCAGTATAAATTATAATGATTTTGTTCATGTTTTAGGTGTACCGGTATCTGTCCAATGGAACCATGATGGGCACTTTTACCCGATACAAATCGCTCAGTATGGATTGAGTCACTACAGTAAACATTTGATGGAGCCTAGTCCCCAACATGTTATACTAGAGGATGGGGAGGGAGGTGATCTAAATACCTGGCTCCTGCCGGACCGTCGATCACAGATTGCAATAAAAACTGACCGCACTAATGAGGACAACAACCTGATAGAGTTTGACACACCAGGTAACTGAAGGCTCTACTTACAATCTCATAGAACAAAAAAGGGATTAAATTTTCTGCAAGGAGGAGTGCCATTTGTGGCAATCACAGATAGTACCTATTTAAGTCTTTCTGTGAGGGAGGAGTCAAGGTTACTACAGGGGCATAACTGAAGACAACTGACACACATTTAACAATTAAAACACATTTACACTGCTGATTCCCAAAACACACATATAACAAAACACATTTACACGGGTGTCTATCAAAACACACATATAACTTAACACATTAACACTGATGTCTCCCAAAACACACATACAACAATAATTTGAATTGTTGATGGGATTTAACAGAAAATAGTCCTAACTAGGGACTAAAACACATGATCTTTATAACAGCTTTTCCAGCAATACCTTATTTATCAGAATAAAGTCCTGTTCACTGTGTTAAATAGTGTGATCCTTTTTATTTTGCAGACCTCCTCAAGAACCCTGGAATCACCATATCGGTCGAGGACCATAACCTCAGTACACTTTCTATAGATGTAAAATTCATCAACAACGGTAGTGTTACAGTGCTATTACGTACCAACGAAGGAAATCTGTTCCGAATACATTACGTCCTCAGCAACACAACCATGACACTGGAAGACCGAGACCTTTACTACGGAATAGGTACATCAAAGCAAGGCAAGTGGACACATCTCACACGCAAAGTGCTTATAGATTATGACAAAGGACAAATGCTAAAAATTGCCAAAAGCAAAAGAGGCAAAGTGAAACTTACACCAGCAAAAATTGTGGCAGTGTGTTTCCGTGGCCATGGATTTGTAGATAATATTACATTATCATCAGAGGCCCATTTGGACCACTTCTTTGATGCAGCAAATTATCTAGTGAATTATCAGGACTCAAGAGGGGGCTGGCCTATCCAAGTGACGCGCAAAATAATTCCAGGTAAACTGGAGTTAAAGCCAGGCTGGTACTCGGCTATGGGTCAAGGCCAGGCCATCTCCTTGTTAGTGAGGGCCTATAGTCTTACCAAAGACAACAAGTACTTACAGAGTGCCGCAAAGGCTCTGGCAATCTTTGAAATTCCAAGCTCCGAAGGAGGAGTGTTGCAAAAATTTGCAAATACATATGATTGGTATGAGGAATATCCTACAACACCTGGGACATTTGTGTTAAATGGATTTATCTATTCTCTTATTGGATTATATGATTTGAAGGTTGTGTCTTCTGGTCAGACTGCAGAACATGCGGCCAAGTTATATAACAATGGCATACAGACGTTAAAGAATATGTTACTAATGTATGATAGTGGGACGGGCACGTTCTATGACCTCAAACATATATCTCTTGGGGTGGCACCCAATAGAGCACGCTGGGATTATCACACGGTACACATTAATCAGCTCCTCTTACTTAGTCTCATCAACGATGAGCCATTGTTCCAAACCACCGCCCAGCGATGGATGGGGTACCTTAAAGGAAAGCTCTCGCCCCATAACTAATCATTTGGACAAATTGTTCTTTATATGTTGATTTGGTTAATAAACAAATTATTAAACAGACAAGGATAAAATGCATAATACATAAACAAGTCTGTATAATTTAGATTCCTAAGCAAACAGCATATGTGCAGAAAATTGTTCATAGTCTGTTATAAATGTATAATCCTATTACATTCAAACACCTATGTACATGTTACATTGATGATGAGAACTCAAAGTTTTGATGTGATTGTATAAGATATTGATTTCGCACTGATAGACTTGATTTTTGAAGTCTATAATTTATGTTATTATAAAAGCAATTTGTTAATTTTGATTTGCAATATGACTGTGTATGTTATATACCATTGGTTCTGTTAATGAATGGGTGAATGAAATCAAAGATTTTGTCCTTAAAGTATCCGAGTTTTAAACTGGAAATGTTCTTTTTCTGCTAAGATTCAGTGATTTACACTTTCTATGAACTATAAAAGTTAAGACATTTACAGCTATATTGGAACACCAAAGCTTGTGTAATATTTACTAATACTTTGGGATTATGTTACAGATTCTAGAAAATGTTTTAAGCACCTTTTATGTGTTCTAATCGAATATTGACATTTTATTGAAGTATCATTTAAAATTGTTCTTTTTGAAACTAATGGAAGTAAAAACCACATCTTTTCATATTAAATATGCTGGTAATACTACTATTAAGCTGATGGTAACCCTAACCCTAACCCTTAAGCTGATGGTATATTTATAGACTACATTTGTATTTTCAAAAACTTGAAAATGCACCAATTTGATTTTCATATTTTACTGCCAAAGTAAGTTTCAGTAATATATATTCAAACATGTAAAATTGTAACTTTATTGTTGTCAAAAAAATGCCAAATGTGGCTGACTTTTAATTTTTGGTGCTATATGTGTTCTACTCAAACTGGACAATGGTTTATATTTCTAACTTACATATCTAATCTACAAAGGAATGGTTCATATTGGTAATGAGCTTTTTATCCAATATATACTTGTGTATTTGAACTGCTTTAAGGTATCTTTGAATGTGTCTTGTTTGAAGTATAAGTTTTTGATAGGATTTATTGAACTAGGATGTTTCAGTAACTCCTGAAATGGGTTCATTTGAAACAAAGATTGATGCACTTTTCCCCCAAACGTTTCTGTTGAGTCATTTGATTATACAAAATTATCCCTTGGTAGCGAATTATCGAATATTGATGTTTTACATCGCCTGTACTAATTGTTTCCATATGAATTATATGTGGTTTATCTAAAATTAGATGATAAAGTCTAATGATGAAGTGATTTGTATATATACTTCATAAAAGCAAAGATTCAGTGTGACGTTACATTTAAGTAGAATTAGTTTCCTATTAATATATTTTTTGTTCAATTTTATTTTTATAATAACCTCAAGTTCTGGTTGGAAAGTATTCTTTTAAGTATAAAACCATTTGACACTTTAGGTTACCTCCCTTTAATCCAAAATGTATAACAATAAGGTATGAATAAATTTTAAATAAATAATAAAAAAATATAAATAAATCTTCTTTAATAAGGTCACCTGACCATAGATCATGGTGACCTATTGCGTAAGTCATTAGTCCGTCGTCGTGCTTCGAATTCGTTCCCCGTGCGAAGTCTGATAACATTTTCTTGTGAATGGGATAAGTTGAGTAAATATTCACTGAGCTTAATGAAACTTTGTATTAAATGTAGAATAACATTAGGAAGATCTCGGATGAGTTCAAAAACCAGCTTGATTCGCCTGTAAATTACAGAGTTATTGCCCTTTGCAATAATAATTACTATTGAACATTGTGAACGCATTTACTTCAGTAAATATGAACCGAACTTATTGAAACTTTGTAGACTAACATTGGAATTATCTCGGACAACGTTTAAAATCAGCTTGACTAGATGGTAAATTTGCACTTATAATTATTATTGGACATTGTGAACATGATAACTTGAGTAAATATGGACTGAGCTTAATGAAACTTTGTATATAGACTAACATAAAATAGATCTTGGACGAGTTCAAATTGACTTGATTCAATCATAACTTATGGAGTTATTGCTCTTTACACTAATAATTATTATTGGACATCGTGAATACAATAACTTGATAAATATGAACCCAGATTAATGAAACTTCGTATTTAGACTAAAATCAGAAACATATCGGACAAGCATGAAAAGCGAACTGATTATATCGTAACTTTTGCAATTATAATTATTGAATCTTGTGAACATGATAACTTAAATAAATATGCACTCAGCTTCATGAAACTTTATAATTATACTAAAATTGGAAAGATCTCTGACAAGTTCGAAAATCAACCTGAATAGAACTTAGTCATTGCCCTTTGCAATTATAGAATCTTGTGAACATGATAAAATGAGAAAATATGCACTGAGCTTAATGAAACTTTGTATCAAATGTAGACTAACATTGGAAAGATCTCGGACGGGTTTGAAAATCAGCTTGATTCAATTGTAACTTACGGAGGTATTGCCCTTTGCACTTATTATTATTGAATCTTGAGATCAGCAATACTTTATGTTTAATATATATCTTATAATATATATAGGTTGTACTTAATTTCAAACATATCCTTGACAATGTTCTATGATATTTGACATATATATATATATATCAGACCGTACAATACTATATATAGGCTTCCTATATAGCTAGCTACTATTTGATGAAGACAACTCTGATTTCACCGCGTGTTATCTACAAGTAGCTTTAAATTTACAATTTTAAACTTTTAGAATTCCAGCATTTTTTAAAACATTTTTTTATGAAAAGGAGTTATTTTTAGTGTGTAAAATGTTGCATAAAATGCTAAAAGTATATCTATGATACTCCAGTAGTGGGATTACAAGGGCTTAAGACACCAAATATCTGTGATGGTTGGTATAAGTGGTTGTGATTTATTAAATTCATGTCTTTATATATAAATCACATGCTAATTATGAGAATTAGCGGGTGAGCTTATATTTTTTGTGGGAGAGTGCGATTATAAATGTTTTCAATGAATATAAGAATTCATGATAAATAAATTCAGAATGTTGTTTATTTTAGTTTAGTTTTCAGACCCATCAACAAGGTATATATATGTATAGGGTCATGTATAGGGCCATGGAAGGTTGTGAAATTTGGGTTTAACTTTAACAAGTCCTGTTTGATATTCAAATGTGTCGCTTTACACCTGGTGATATACCATTATTTTTAAGACAATCTATAATAGTGTAGCTCGATCAGTATCTGTACATTAACTTTGTAATGCAACAGTATATATTACATGCACTTGTACACAAATATATTATTACTATTCACACCTACATCATTTTAATATAAAGTGAAAGTTCACTGTCAAATGTTTTTATTTTCCTGCATTCAAATGTTAGAGGAAATTGATTTTAAACAGATATGTATACAATGATAATTGATTACCACGAAATTCAAAATGAGCCATCACATTTTAACTCCAAATACATTTTTAGCACACATTCTCGGACAGATTTTTTACTCAAGTATATGATTTTTCATATGCTTGAGTAAAAAATTTGTCTGAGAAAGTTTTATGGTTCCAGGCCCTGGCCCAAAGGGCAAGTGAGCTTATGTCATGGCACGTTATCCGTCATCTGTCGTCCGTCAATATTTCCTTTAAATCACTACTAGTCATAGAGTTCTGCATGGAATGTAAACAAATTTGGCCAGAAACATTCTTGGGGGACGGGGAACAGAGTTTGTTTAAAATTTGGCTCATACCCCTCCGGGGGCAGGAGGGGCGGGGCCCAATAGGGGAAATAGAAGTAAATCCTTTAAATCGCTACTAGTCATACAGTTCTGCATGGAATGTAACAAAAATTTGGCCTGAAACATCCATGGGGGATGGGGAAAACAGTTTGTATAAATTTTGGCTCTGACCTCCCTCTGGAGCACCAAATTTGGCCAGAAACATCCTTGGGGGAAGGGGAACAGAGTTTGTATAAAATTTGGCTCTGACCCCCCAGGGGCAGGAGAGGCGGGGCCCAATAGAGTAAATAGAAGTTCTGCATGGAATGTAACCAAATTTGGCCAGAAACATCCTTGGGGGGAAAGGGAACAAGTTTGTATACGTTTAGGCTTTGACTACCGGGGGGCAGGAGGGATGGGGCCCAATAGGGGAAATAAAGGTAAAGCTTTTAAATTGCTGCTAGTTATAAGAGTTCTGCATGGAATGTTACCAAATTTGGCCAGAAACATCCTTGGGGAAGGGGAACATAGTTTGTATAAATTTTGGCTATGGCCCCAGTGTTTTTCCTGCCTATATATTTGGGGCCGAAATTAGGCCCCATTCCCAATTGTATTTCTTGTTATTTTTTCCCAAATCTATGTCTAAATTTCCCAAATCAATGAGTTGAAGCATATTTTGTGCGAGGAAATTAAAAAATTCCAGAAATCCCAAGACTGAATGTTGTATTTTAGTATCCATTCTTACACTTGATTCTTAGAGAAGCATAATTGTCTATTTCTACCTTTTCCAAAATTTCCATCAACACAGTTTAAATTTTTCATTTCTTTCTTTTATCGCACAAAATTTCCCAATTTTTACCAGGTGGCAATTTCCCAAAATACCCAGAAAAAAAAAACCTCGGCCCCCTGGAGCAAAAAGAATTGGTCCCAATAGGGAAATTAGAGGTAACTCTTTAAATGCCTTCAGAAAAGAAACAATGATTATGTATTCAGAACATTTCTTGGCATTACAATAACTAGGTGAGCAATACAGGCCCTCCCTTGGGGTTTTTGTTGATGTGCTAAAATATGTGCATACACATGTGTATTTAAAGAATATTGCAATAAACATTAAATTGAAATAATAATGCAATAATTACATGGTAATTATGTTACATTATTGTAGCACAACTGTCATGTATCTGTACCTATCAGTAAAATGAAAATATAATTCAAAATTGAAAAATTATGTTATGTCAACGATTTTCACTTTTTACACCTATATAATATAAGTGATGTACATGTTCCAGAATCATTCCCATTTGTTTTGCTTAACAAGTTCAATACTTCTGAAATTGCATAATAACATACCGTAATTCATGAAGTACATTACAATAAACATTGTTCATGTTATCAATGAAATCTACTGCTGAAGCTTAAAATTGATAGGTTGGAAAATTCTATCAGTTACGGAGGAGTTCTTTTTCTTTCAGGTAGCAATTGATTTTGTAAATACACTGTATAGGGTGTTTAATGCTTCTTGTATTTCAGTATATGGTAGAATTATATTTCCAAATTATCCTGGTAAATGACTGGTAAACTGTAATGCAATGGTGCAGTCAACATTCCTGTTGTATCTGTTCTTGTCTATAAGGAAGGGGGTTCAACAACAAAATGGGCCTCTTGTTAGTTAATCCACTGTGAAGATATTTAAACATCAATGTCACCATTTTTTTCAACTTCACTGGACTATGAAAGAAAGTTTGTTTGCAACTCTGTGAATCCGTGTAGCAGATTTTTCCCAAAAGATTGCAAACAAAATTTATTTCATAACCCGATGAAGTTTTAAAATATAATGATATCAATGCTTTATATAATTATCTTTTCAGACTACATGAAAACATAAATACGTTTAAACATACTTAATTCCATTGATTTTTCAATGGATTATTTTTTGTAAATCAATACGCAACGTTGAAGTCTCTATTGTCACGCCATTCTCAGATTTTTTCCTTCATAGTAAAATGAAGAAAAATATCTGCCATTCAGAAAGTTGGACTTAATATGAAGACAAATAAAAATAAATTATTGTGATATATTTTGGATAATAAACAGATGTTGTTTCAGAGACATAAATACATGTGTATGCTGTAAAGGTGTTCCAAGACAGGTGTAGGTGTTACATGTAACATAACATTTGTACTTCATATACTGGGCTCTTGTACTGGGCAATAAACGATGTTTTAACATGGAAAAACAAATTTAGGCTGGAAAGAGGACAAAAACTCCTTAAAAACATTGACTTGCAAATATTGTTTTGCACATGCTTAAGTTCATTTACCGGCTTTGGGAGCCATATGCATTTCACTGCACAATCAATATTGCTCGGAGATGGAGGGCAAGTGTTAGAATGTCAAACACCTTAACCACTCAGTCACCATGGCTCAGTGGTAGAATGTCATTACCCCAACCTCTCTGCTATTATGACTCGGATGTATAAAACTTGTGGTAGAATGTCATTACCACAACCTCTCTGCTGTCATGACTCGGATGTATAAAACTTATGGTAGAATGTCATTACCCCAACCTCTCTGCTATTATGACTCGGGTGTATAAAACTTGTGGTAGAATGTCATTACCCCGACCTCTCTGCTATTATGACTCGGGTGTATAAAACTTGTGGTAGAATGTCATTACCCCGACCTCTCTGCTATTATGACTCGGGTGTATAAAACTTGTGGTAGAATGTCATTACCCCGACCTCTCTGCTATTATGACTCGGGTGTATAAAACTTGTGGTAGAATGTCATTACCCCGACCTCTCTGTTATTATGACTCGGGTGTATAAAACTTGTGGTAGAATGTCATTACCCCGACCTCTCTGCTATTATGACTCGGGTTTATAAAACTTGTGGAAGAATGTCATTACCCCGACCTCTCTGCTATTATGACTCGGGTGTATAAAACTTGTGGTAGAATGTCATTACCCCGACCTCTCTGCTATTATGACTCGGGTGTATAAAACTTGTGGTAGAATGTCATTACCCCGACCTCTCTGCTATTATGACTCGGGTTTATAAAACTTGTGGAAGAATGTCATTACCCCGACCTCTCTGCTATTATGACTCGGGTGTATAAAACTTGTGGTAGAATGTCATTACCCCGACCTCTCTGCTATTATGACTCGGGTGTATAAAACTTGTGGTAGAATGTCATTACCCCGACCTCTCTGCTATTATGACTCGGGTGTATAAAACTTGTGGTAGAATGTCATTACCCCGACCTCTCTGCTATTATGACTCGGGTGTATAAAACTTGTGGTAGAATGTCATTACCCCGACCTCTCTGCTATTATGACTCGGGTTTATAAAACTTGTGGAAGAATGTCATTACCCCGACCTCTCTGCTATTATGACTCGGGTGTATAAAACTTGTGGTAGAATGTCATTACCCCGACCTCTCTGCTATTATGACTCGGGTGTATAAAACTTGTGGTAGAATGTCATTACCCCGACCTCTCTGCTATTATGACTCGGGTGTATAAAACTTGTGGTAGAATGTCATTACCCCGACCTCTCTGCTATCATGACTCGGGTGTATAAAACTTGTGGTAGAATGGCAGACACCTTAACTACATGTACAGTGGCCTAGTAGCAGATGGTTTTAAATATTAGATCCCAGAAGTGTTGGGACAAGTGGTAGAACATCTGATACCACATACTCTGTATACGTAGTAAAGAAACACTAATGCTATAACATACAAGTTATCAGTGTTGGATTGATGTTGTAATAACTGTTGTATGCTTGAAGGTATGCATTGATAATCATTATTCAAGATATTAATTTTAGAATTCATGACAGGATATTCCTCATTTGTGTATATGTACCAATATTTTAAGTTGGTAGATGTTTTTTTAAAAGGCTGTACAGAATGACTTTGGAATTCCTGTGTTATATAAATTATATACTCAGCTGATTGTGATGCCATGATATTTTTGTCAGAGCTGATTCTGTATGTGTGCTTCGTACTTGTATTGTATGGATGTGATGTGTGGAGGTTTTGTGTATGTGGAATGGAGGGAATTGTATGGTGTCTTTGTATGACTGTATGTGTTAAATGAACAATGAGTCAATATTATATAGATCTCATGGAGATTATGAATAACAAATATGAAAAATGCAAACAATGAATAACTGGGAAAAATAATAAAAAACATCATTCCAAAGATTTAATTTGCTGTTGTCATTTCTAACATCTTGTAAGTCCTCAGACATGTTTTAGGGTTGATGAGAGTCTGGGTACCGTTTCACAATGGGTACATGTAGGATTTACATGCACATATCTTAACGTGTACGTAAATTTTAAGGGCGTTTCACGAAACCTTACGTAACTTTTCGTATTTAGGTGCAGGTTTATGTGCACGTAACGTAGATCGGAGGTTGATAATGTCCCAATCAATCAATCCTTATTTTCTCAGATATGGCTGTGAAAACAATTTGCTAAAACCCATCATTTGCTTATTGCTACTGTTATCTAGATAATTCTCCAAAATAATCGTTTTAAAAACAATACCTTGGCATGAAGCATAGTTTCTGACTCTTCTTAGAGAAGTAGTCTTCCAGCATATAGAAAGAAGACCTGACAGAAGAGCTACAAATCCAGTAATTGGTAATTGTATTCTAGATGTAGAAGAGAGCAAATCGAGTTACACTCTGGACTAGTATTTGCTATTTTAAAAACTGTATAGCAGGTTATAAACTGGTCAAAGAATTATTTTCACAAAAGCATTTCTTTCAGTCTATCAGTTGGCATTTATAGCCAATATGATGCCAACTGGACAGAGGCAAATTCCATGAAGCATGCGATGCGCATGTTGGATTTCCCTCTGTTCAGTTGGCATTTATTTTGGCTATAAATGCCAACTGAAAGACGTTCAATGTTTATATTTACATTTTTATGATGAAATCAACAAAGGATTTTGCATTCTATAATGAATAAATCATTTGTTATTGTCAAGGATGGAACAGCTGTTTTCCGTGATCGCTGGCACGACACTTGTGACGTGATAATAAGCGCTGGAAGTTCATAGACTGTATGAATGCCAACTGCACTTGGTAAAGTTACAAAGTGGAACTGCAGTGAAAATGTAAATATGATTGTATGAATTGAAGTTCACAATCATGTTATGCAAGATTCTGCAAAATGAAGAAATATTTATAATAATGTATCTGTAAAAAAGAATTCGCTGTAGCAAAGGGGTAATCGTGGTACATCAGTTTTTCAACTCCGTCAGAGTGGTACAACAGTATTTCAATTCTGTCGAAGCAAAATTCCGTCGGAGCAAAAAAGCCATACACTGGCACTTTGAAGCTGAAAAGAAGAAAGTATGTGTGATTGAAGCCATCTTTTTTACTTGCGTAACATGGATACATTTTTAATGTCTAGCTAAGGTAATACATATCTATTGAAAGTTTTTTATGGGACAAGGAAGTAATTCCAACCTTGTGTACAAAACAAAATTGTCAAGTTTTCGAGGCGATCTGCTTTTAAGCTCACCTGGCCCGAAGGGCCGGTGAGCTTATGTCATGGCGCGGCGTCCGTCGTCCGTCCGTCCGTCGTCCGTCCGTCAACATTTAATTAAAATCGCTACTTGTCCTAGAGTTCAGCATGGATTGTACCCAAATTTGGCCACAAACATCCTTGGGGGAAGGGGAACAGAACTTGTATAAATTTTGGCTCTGACCCCCCGGGGGCAGGAGGGGCGGGGCCCAATAGGGGAAATAGAGGTAAATCCTATAAATCACTACTTGTCCTAGAGTTCTGCATGGATTGTACCCAAATTTGGCCACAAACATCCTTGGGGGAAGGGGAACAGAACTTGTATAAATTTTGGCCACAAACATCCTTGGGGGAAGGGGAACAGAACTTGTATAAATTTTGGCTCTGACCCCCCGGGGGCAGGAGGGGCGGGGCCCAATAGGGGAAATAGAGGTAAATCCTATAAATCGCTACTTGTCCTAGAGTTCTGCATGGATTGTAACCAAATTTGGCCACAAACATCCTTGGGGGAAGGGGAACAGAACTTGTATAAATTTTGGCTCTGACCCCCCAGGGGCAGGAGGGGCGGGGCCCAATAGGGGAAATAGAGGTAAATCCTATAAATCGCTACTTGTCCTAGAGTTCTGCATGGATATAACCAAATTTAGCCACAAACATCCTTAGGGGAAGGGGAACAGAACTTGTATAAATTTTGGCTCTGACCCCCCAGGGGCAGGAGGGGCGCGGCCCAATAGCGGAAATAGAGGTAAATCCTATAAATCGCTAGTTGTCCTAGAGTTCTGCATGGATTTTACCCAAATTTGGCCACAAACATCCTTGGGGGAAGGGGAACAGAACTTGTATAAATTTTGGCTCTGACCCCCCGGGGCAGGAGGGGCGGAGTCCAATAGGGGAATTATAGGTAAATCCTATAAATCGCCACTTGTCGTAGAGTTCTGCATGGATTGTATCCAAATTTGGCCACAAACATCCTTGGGGGAAGGGGAACAGAACTTGTATAAATTTTGGCTCTGACCCCTCAGGGGCAGGAGTGGCGGGGCCCAATAGGGGAAATAGAGGTAAATCCTATAAATCGCTATTTGTCCTAGAGTTCTGCATGGATTGTATAACCAAATTTGGCCACAAATATCCTTTGGGAAAGGGGAACAGAATTTGTATAAATTTTGGCTCTGACCCCCCGGGGGCAGGAGGGGCGGGGCCCAATAGGGAAATAAGAGGTAAATATTCAAATTCCTTCAGAAAAGAAACAATGAACCTGTATTCAGAAAATGACTTGACATTACAAACCAGGTGAGCGATACAGGCCCTCTGGGCCTCTAGTTTATGGAGTTATATCATGATTTCCTTGAAAGTTGTTAAAAAAAATTGCTTTCTGTGTGTTTTCGATGTATTTTGTATTTTCAATAGATAATAACTAGATAATTATCAAGATAATTATTATATTTGTGTAATTAGTGACCTTTTGGTAAGCAAAATCATGGATTGTAGATTTTTTCACTGTTTTAAAAATTTCTGTCAAGTTAAAAATGTAGAATGATACAAATTCCGTTCAGGTCTTTGGATATCCCATTTACATCAATGAAGATATTTGTAAAGTTTATATCCGTATTTCTAATTCTAATCGTTTTAACAAAGCTAATTATATTATATTTGTCTTGTTCATTTGAAGACCATTTCAGATTCAGTTTTCTTGTTTGGAAGGGAATAAAGAGGAAATTCAAAACAATTACGATAATTTACTACTGCTTTACATTAGTTTTGTAGTTGCCTTTTATATAGTCTTTTTCATTTATACATGTATACTGATCTACATGCAAAGTGTATGTTCAAATTTCTGAATACAAATGAAATATTTATTTACCTTTTTAACACCATGACATAGTGTTGATATTGTAAATTGCCTTTGACCGATCAGAATGCAGTATTTGCTGTGAAAATATTCAGTATTGTTATACCCTAGAAGGCAGACATCGATTGTTACGTACGTCATAAATTTATGTGCAAAAACTGTGTTCTTTCCCAATCTCTATCAGGTTTTTTTCTCGGTATCTCAATATTACAAACATCATACGTATTAACCGGCACCTACCCGCAAGATAATGGAATGATAACTCATTTAGGGATCGTAAGTAACTCTGGTAGATTGAGTTTTTATTTGATGGAACCGGAGAAAGGAAGCGAGCAAAATTTAATAAATAGTATAAACTGAATAAAATACATTTTTCACAACTCCACCTCACAGTATGAACCATCACTATCATTCACCAAGAGACACGGGATAACCCTATATATTAGAATGCATTAAATTCACATTGTCCGATAAGATCATGCTGTAATTAAAACTAGGACACAAATATGGTACAATTTTTTTTTGGAATATTCCTTATTTTTCCCCATAATAAAATACGATAACAATATTACCTAAGTACATAATCCTGTCATCAGGTGGATCCTCCTTCCGCGATTGTTTCAGCAATGTCCACTATACAATCTGCAGAAGTACGCCGACTGGGATGATCAAGTCCTAGCCCGGGAACACTCAGCTTGCCGCCAATCTAGAATGATTGCAAATCAGTTGGTATGTTCTTTGCACAGGTGGCACCAATGATTCGCAAGGCCTTCCACAGAGACTGCCCTACAAAACCCCTGTATCCCATCTTCACTGGAATGCATCATTGTTTACACTATTAGGAATACATTTTTGCATGGATTTACATGAAATGATAAAATTAAATTTTGATAAAAAGATAGTGAAACTTAAAAATACTGTTAAAGCTTGGAATAGATGGAATCTAACTCCAATAGGTAAAGTCAACTATTTATTTATTTCACTACCAAATCCAGGAGATAAAGTGCTGCAAAAATTAATTCTATTTTATTTGAATTTTTGTGGCACAGCAAAATAAATAAAGTTATAAGAGATGTAAAAACTCAGGATTATGCTCATGGAGGACTAGAAATGATCAATATTAAAAATTTTGTTGACTCTTTAAAAACTTGGATGGTTTAAGCGTCTTTATCGATCTAATGTGTGAAATGGAAAACACTTTTAGGGAAGTTGGTAGATCTAAATAAGCTTTTGAACATTGGAGGTAATCATATAGACAAATGTCAAGGAAATATTAGTAATACCTTTTGGAAAGATGTACTAAATGCATGGATAAGATTGGATACTTCAGATAATATGCAGGTGGTGAAAGGGAGGTCACTCTTGCTTACATCAGTTTGGCATTATAAAAATATACTTACAGGTGGTAGAACAGTATTTTATTCTCAATGGTATGAAAAAGGTATATATGTTCTTGGTAATTTCTTCAATGATATATGTTCTATCACTTTAATCTCTTTTAATGAGTTTGTTCAAAAATATAATATAAACACTAACATTCTCAAATATAATGGAATAATTACTGCTGTAAGGAAATATGTTTACAAAATTTTAATGACAGAGAATATAACCTCAACCGACCAATTCTACCAAACAACATTGCAATATTTTTTAATAATACAAAAGGCTCAAAGGCTTTTTATGATTTGTTAAATGTGAGAATAAACGTCACTTCCAAAGGTAAGGAAAAATGGACTGATATTTTTTTAATTAGACGAGAATGATTGGTTTAACATCTACACTCTTCCCTTTAAAATCTCAAAAAATTCAAGACTACAGTGGTTTCAATTTAGAATCTCGCAACATATCTAACGACAAACTCCTTTCTGTTCAAAGTTAAATTGCTAGACAATCCTTTTTGTAATCTGTAACTCAGAGAGAGAATCTATTATACATTTGTTTCGGGAATGTGATCAAGTTCAAAACCTTCTCGAACGATTTGACAGATTATTGGATGCTTTATTGTGTAATTATTATATATTTATTTACTGTATTGATGAAATGACACTTTGGAAAAATAAAAGAATTACAAAAAAAAAAGTACATCTTCCCATCATCAGGTGGATCCTCCTTCCACAATTGTTTCAGCAATGTCCACTACAATCTGCAGAAGTACGCCGACTGGGATGATCAGGTCCTAGCCCGGGAACACTCAGCTTGCCGCCAATCTAGAATGGTTGCAAATCAGTTGGTATGTTCTCTGCTCAGGTGGCACCAATGATTTGCAAGGCCTTCTACAGAGACTGCCCTACAAAACCCCTGTATCCCATCTTCACTGGAAGGCATCATACCTTCTATTCTCCTTGCTGACAGTCTGCTATTAGATCCTGGTATTTCGCCCACTTCCTTTCATACGCGTTTATCCACATCCACCAAGATAACCTGCTTAGTAGACCGTAAAACAATACCTGGTCTTTGATTTGTTGGTGTTACCTCTGGTGGAAACTGAATTCGGCATTCCAGATTTGCTCGCAACTGCCAAGGACAGATATAACCTTGTTGTGACGCCATGTCCATCCCCAAATGCAACTAAGCATGAAGACATAAAGTTATGCTCTACATTTCCTAGTTTGCCACAGGGCTTGCAATTTGGGTTCCTCTGATATCCTATGTTTCGAAGTTTGTTGGGTGAGGGCAATTCATCATACACTGACTTCAGCTGGAACTGCAGTTTCTGCGCATCCATAGACCAGATATCGCTTCAAGCCAATTTCTTTGGACCAGTACCTTCCCAATTTAACCAACTGCACTGCTTCTTCATGCTTGTTGCCCGGCTGTTCTTGTATGTTCCTCCATCTGGCGGACTTTCTTCTGTACAAGCTGTCTCTTTTCATCTGTAGCTGTTCCCCATCTTGCTCTAGTTGTTGGACACGTTGGAATAGTGTCTTCTCCTATCTCAAATGTATGTTGGTTAACTTTCCTTTCTTCAATACCAAGTTCCTGGACTTCGTGGATTTGATCTTCATCTTCATTCGAGCCCATCTAATGATGTTCTCAATCTCCCTTAGAGTCCACCTAGCTTCGGCTGCCGTCTTTGTGCTTACTGTCATGTTGTCCATGAAAGTTATTACTGGGGTTGTCGAATACCTGCTTTCATCCTTGGCCCTCTACTCATCTTTTCCACAGATTTAACCATCAGATTCATAACCGCAGAGAATAAGATCACTGACACAGTGCATTCGGTAACCATTCTAACTTCTAGACACTACAAGGTGGTTGTGTAATCCTGCACCGTAAACTTCATCTGAAGTCTGTCAAAGTAATCTTTTAGCAGATGGCTTATCTTCTCCGGCACATGGTACCTCTGCAGCGTGAACCATAAGCATTTTCCAGGTTTTACCATATAACAGCCAGATCGCCTTTCCTTTGAGTTTCCTTGGCCTCTCTGATGATCTGTGTTAGAACACATGTGTGTTAAATGCATCCTGACACACCTGGTACTCCTCCTTCCTGCACAATGATGTCTATTATTTTCATTGGTCGGCTACTTTTAATTGAAAAGGAATTAGACCATTTTAGTGCATTTTTCGCAGTGAAATATAAGATGAACATAAAAATGATTTACTTCACTCCAGTGGAAATATGAAATTTTTATGTTTCCACTCGCTTTTGACCAATATGAATGCAGCATTGACAGTGAAAATGCTACGTCGTGGGTTTACAGTTAACAATGGAAAAGGCAAATAACTTTTAAAATACAATGACCTAATAACCTTTGGCAAGACTAGTAGTGATGGTCTTCTGTAGATGAGAGTGAGAAAAATGTACATTTTTGTAATTAATAGCATATTCCTTGTTTCTTGATGAACCAGTAATATTTCATCTAGTGGAATTTTTTTTCCCACTTATCATGCTTCGCCTAGGTACTTAATATAATTTTTTTCCCAAATACAACGGTAATTAAACGGACTTTTAACTTTTTATATCTTCCTTGACGATGAAGGGAAATTGTATATTATCTCAATCAGTAGGTAATGGAAATTGTATCAGTAGTGAACGGAAAATGTATCATTGTTCCAAATACTTTATTTCAATCAAAGCAAACTGCCATAAAATTGTCTTTTTTGTCGGCTTTGATCTAGCTGTCATTATGATCAAATGATAATACCCTTATATTGTCTTGTTCACAAAATAATTTTCAGAACTCTTCCTCTATACAAAATTAATTTCAACTAATTGCCATATTTCCTATACAAATATGCATTTATCTGGAGTTATATATTCACATTCGCCAAAAATCAAATAATAAAGTGTTCAAAATAGTGATGTTGTGACATACCTCAATAATCGAAGCATATTACACAATAGTCATCTTTCTATGTATAATTTAAGTCACTATCTCTCACATTTTTCTCTGACAAAATTTGTAGCTAATATTTTGCTCCGACAGAATTGAAATACCAGTGTACCACTCTAACGGAATTAAAAAACTGATGTACCACAATTACAAATTATCAATTAATTACCCTAGAGAAGACAGGGATCTGGATTAGGCAATGACCAGTTTTGACAAGTTTCACTGTACAAATCAACATTTCTTGTATTTAAACATAGTAGTGAAGAAAAACGGACAGACGAACATCCTTAAAAAACAGAAGCCAGGTAAAAATATACAACTCAAACAATCAAGTAGATTACAAACTTTTAATCTCTGAGCTAATGGATGTTGTAACACCTTGGAGTCAAGTTTTTATATGTCAAGTAAAAAACCTTGTTAATACAGGACGTAAAATTGATGGAAAATATCATAAATAAATGCCTTTATGCGAGGAAAAAATTAACTATCATAAATAAATGCCTTTATACAAGGATTTCAACTAAAAGAGATTCACTGTTAAATATGCCAATTATTTCAAGGATACAGTTATTAGGTACAAAACCTTGCAGTACAGTAAAAACAAGGTTATATAATTACATGGCATCTCTTTAATCTGCAACCGATTCTGTAGGTAGCATCATATATACACATTTCACAAACACTTAACGCAAGCAAATCAGTCAAGACCTAACAAACGTTGTCATAGCTAGATTGCATCATATCAGTCTCACTGTGTAATGTAAATCTATAAACATTTCTATTTTCATATTGACTTCAAATGTTGGATGGTGAAGAACTCAACCTGCCATAAACTCAGACAAACGTTAAAATGAAGTCTTGTATGAAGAGCTCCCCTATTTAACAGTCACACTCTTCTATTGCACCGTAAAACTTCTTTACATATAGCACTTTTATCTGTACTGGTAGTAGTCATAAGATTAAATGTAAAAAACATACTAATTTAAATACCATAACATAACTATAATAGAAATGATAACATAGCACTATAATCTGCTGGTAGTGTCTAGACCATGTATATCTTAGACATGATATACTAGAGTTAAACTTACAATCAACTTCATACAGTCACATACATTACGTGAAGTTACCTAAATTGGTACACTTTTAATTATATATGAAGCAGAATTTTCAGTTTACAATCTAAACCGACATACTGTTCTGAACAAAATTTAAGGTACTTAACAGTAACTGTGACAATTTTTATAAGTCATATTATTTCCTGTTGCTTATTATCTCTTTTTTAACATGAAAAAAATGAAATTGTGAAAAAAACACAGCGAAACGATGTTGTGCACCAACCCTTAAAACACCATATATATTTCAAAACACGTAAAACAATGGCTGGATGGGATACTTTTGACTGATATGCGACTTAAATCAACTAAAAATTGTTTGAACTTTCCTTAAATGAATTCAAACATTTTTTGATCATGTCTAGACATTTATGAATCAAATCAAATTTAGGAGGTGTACCATTTTGGGTACTCAAACCTGCTGAAACACAGGGCTGGACTGGGCATGCTTTAAAGTTCTCTATTAATAAATATATGTATAGCTGACAAGTAAACAAATCATGAAATTAAAACTGGAGGCATCTATTTGTGAAATGTTAAAAGAAAAATCTGGATTCAAGCATACGTTAATTTTTTTTCTTCAAACAGTATACCAATTTTGGTAGCATCACGTTAGCCACACATTCAATCTTAATCACAAATAAAGACTTGTCCATTTCTACACAAGTTTCATTGCCATTCATTTTCACATACTCAAACTTTTCAAAAATTAACATTCACAAGAAATGACCATTTAAGCATTACATGATAAAACAGTATATAACACCAATCAGACACATCAGTTATATATATAGTTTAGCACTAATGGGCTTGTAATTAGAGTTAGCTAGGACTGAACCTACGCCAATTTGTACTAGCAAACCTTAACAATATTTATGCTTAAGAAAATTTACAAAATGATAAGCAATAAAAATACAATATAAATACTACAAGGAGGAAAAGTTACAATACATGAAGCATGATATATACACATACAGCACAATGTTATCAATAATATTTACAAAGTTGGTTTGGCGTGCCATGAATAAATATTTATTAGTAAGTATCCACCTATATATTTACAAAATTTGGTGTGCTTGTGGGCTATATATTAATGCTTGATATAACCCATACAAATACATGTACTCTCTTTCTCTACAACTATTAATTATAATATGTGTTCAAACTTGAAAATTTTGCACCATAATCACCAAGCCTAAACCAACAACCAATATATACTTCAATGGTAATCCCATTTAATGTTGAAAGCCTTTTACTAAATAGGTACTGATTGCTCATATTGGTGTTTGTTATGGTAAGTACAAGTCTGGCTTTATTACACTTATCTTCAGACTCAGATATGTGTCAACTACATACTAAGAGAAATAAAGACAAAACAGGTAATGATACAGTCATTACAGCTACGAAATGAGTAAATGTGAAATCATAACTTACAGAATTGATTTTAAAAATCAAAACTTAACATGTCACCCTGTTATTATATAATCGGACAAAGTTTATCTTTGAGACATCAGGATAAAAAACTGGACTCCAAGGTATTACACTAAACCCATTACAAGGTGTCCCCAACATTACACTTGATAGAACAAGCCAATTGCGACAGCTAGCATCTAAGTTAGATCATCTAGACATCTAAATAAACTTTTAAAGATGCTCCACCGCCGACAAATGGTATTTTTTCACTATCAAAAACAGGAGCAGACAAATTTTCTTGCAAAAGTTACTTACTTTACACCATTAACACCATTGAAAAGTGTAAGCTTCTAATTTCACTTAAAGTTAAAAATATGAAAAATAATTAATTGCATGCCAAATCTGTGGCACTATATCCTATATGGAATGAAGTATTGATTGTGCATGCACCAAAGGCAAAATAAATTTGGCATATCTATACACAATTAAACACAAATTATTGTTCAAATGATGAATATCATTTATGCTCTGTCGGCGTTGGAGCATCTTTAAAGCTGAGGTATATGTTCTTAAATCTTTTGTTCACGGTTGCTTAATAGACAATAATAGCCCTTCTCTCTGTCACAGAATAAATTCAATGCATGTCTGAGCCTATCATGCACAGGGTCTGCTATAATCTCGTTGTTTCAATCATATACAACCAATAGCAAATGTTACTATTGGCTGATAATTTTAGCCTGTAACTGTTCAATGTTACTTCACAAGTTTCTAAAGTTGTAACATGTAAGAGGTACAAACTATTCTACATTACACTCACATAGCTGGTTCCAGTGATCATACAAATTACCACTAATCCCATATGTAATACAAAACAGGGCAAGCTTTTAGGGGGAATTTCACAGGAATGCAATAATAACCAATTATCAACAAAAAATCAATGTTTCTTTAAAGTTTCTGTCACACTAAACAACATTTCTAACAAAATCAGAATATGTGAAAAATGAATATGCCTGTGTCAGCTGTTCGTGTCCTGAAAACTTAATATGGGAAACGGAATTTATCACCCGCAAATTTGGCCTTATCTCCGAGTTCCTCTTCTATGCGTAGAATTTGGTTGTATTTGGCTAACCTCTCAGACCTACAGGGAGCACCTGTCTTAATCTGTAAAATCAATTACATTTATTAATCCCATGTTTATACATGATCCTCTATTTACAGTAACAAGAGGCCCATGGGGTTTAGCAGTCACCTGAGTCCAGTTTCAGAATGAAACAAAGACAAATCAACACTATATATTGGCCTATCAGGCCCTTGAAATCAGTCAGTCATTTTATAAATTTGAATTTTTAATCTATGAAGAGTATTTAGTTCCATCAAATTAGTGAATTCAAAAGAAGATTTTCTTTAAAATTTTAGTCATTTAGACCTGTTTGGCCCCGCCCCTTTAGTCCTTGGGGGTCAGCGAGGACATATATGGATAAGTTAAAATGCTATATCTCAGGGTAATAATTCTACCCATGTTTCACTCATTCCTATAAAAATTGATCAAATAATGCTCATAAAAGTGTTTTTTCCTTTATAAAATATGGTAAATTTTAATTCCCTCCCCACAGGAAAATCTGAGATCCAAGGGCTAAGAAATTCACAATTTTTGTAAAGGGCCTTCAGACCTTTTAACCTATGAAGAGTAGGTTTCATCAAATCTGAATTCAGCCAAATTGCACCAGTAGAACTTGAGAAGAAGTTCAAAAAGTGATTTCAAGGTGGTGGTTGTGGCAGCCATCTTGGATTTCTGATCGACCCGAAAAATAACAACACTTTGTTGGGACAATGTCAGGATCATTTCATGCAAGTTTCAGCTAAATAGCATTGGTAGAACTTGAGAAGATGTTCAAAATGAGAAAAGTTTACACACTGCACACGACCACAGACGAAACATGATGAAACATGAGGACATCCTAATAATGTGGCTTAATGTATTTTCTTGTGTCACACAATAATATTTCAATACCGGTAATATCTTGTATAATAATTTTACCTATACAGTCAAACCTCGATGATTCGAACTTCGATGAATCGAATTTCTCGCTGTATCGAACTTTTTGTCTGGTCCCGAATTTCTTCACTATATAACATTACTAACTAACCCATGTATGAATCGAAGTTTTATGAATCGAAGTTCTCGATGTATCAAACTTTTTTCATGGACCATTTGTTATAGAATCATAGGTAACTGACACTCGATGATTCGAATAAAAATTTACCTGTGCAGTTCAGGTGTTTGCCGATACCCCGCGGCAGGCTGTCACACCTGTAGCTGTCTCGCGATGGCCCTTCGCCGGACAATAGGGATTATGACGGCTTGTGTTGCTAGCTTGATATCATCAAGATAATTAATATGACTAATCAGGCCGATACCCGGTGCTTTGTTTTTACAAGCTGCGTTATTAAATCATTAGTACGGCAAAGATACAGTTAGTCGTTTTTGATGTTCGCCGCCGCCATTGGTAGCGGTTTGTAGAATTTACGGAACGGTAAATAGCGAGCCACATTATTAGTAACTCATACTCAAAACTGTTACATTGCACAACTTTGGCGTAAATACTGGAGCAAATCGATCATTCTAAATCGAAGTATTTTGTAGGTGTTGTAGCGCTTTTGGTTCCTCCTTTTTAGTTTCGTTTTTACGTGTTTTCGTTTTTATATTCATTCCGTAATATTAACCATCGCTTAAATAGTCACCAAACGAACACTTGTACATGGGTTAGGCCTAGTACACGTAAGTCTTGTTTATGATATACGTATGTATTGCTAACGATAGCAATACATGTGATTAATTGCATACTTTGTTATTATTTTGTTTTGCTTGTAGTAAATACAATGATTATAAAGTTTACAGAACGGAGACGACATGTACACAACTACCGCAGTTGGTCATGTTAAAAAAAACATCGGTCTAATTTCAACCACGAATAATTCGAAGTCTCGATATTTCAAAGTTTTTCTGACGGTCCCTTGAACTTCGATACATCGAGGTTTGACTGTACCTACCTACCCTGTCTACATTGAGTTATAATTTTACCTGTCTTATCTACATTGAGTTATAATTTGACCTGTCCTGTCTATATTGGGTTATAATTTGACCTGTCCTGTCTATATTGGGTTAAAATTTAACCTTTCCTGTCTATATGGAGATATAATTTTACCTGTCCTGTCTATATTGAGTTATAATTTTACCTGTCCTGTCTATATTGAGATACAATTTTACCTGCCCTGTCTATATCAAGTTATAATTTTACCTGTCCTGTCTATATTGAGTTATAATTTTACCTGCCCTGTCTATATCAAGTTATAATTTTACCTGTCCTGTCTATATCAAGTTATAATATTACCTGTTCTGTCTATATTGAGCTATAACTTTACCTGCCCTGTCTATATCAAGTTATAATTTTACCTGTCCTGTCTATATCAAGTTATAATTTTACCTGTCCTGTCTATATTGAGTTATAATTTTACATGTCCTGTTTATATCTAGCTTAATTTTTCCTGTCCTGTCTATATTGAGATACAATTTTACCTGCCCTGTCAATATCAAGTTATAATTTTACCTGTCCTGTCTATATCTAGTTTAATTTTACCTGTCCTGTCTATACTGAGATACAATTTTACCTGTCCTGTCTATTTTGAGATATAATTTTACCTGTCCTGTCTATATTGAGTTATAATTTTACCTGTCCTGTCTATATTGAGTTAAAATTTTACCTGTCCTGTCTATATTGGGTTATAATTTTACCTGTCCTGTCTATATCAAGTTATAATTTTTCCTGTCCTGTCTATATGGAGATATAATTTTACCTGTCCTGTCTATATTGAGTTATAATTTTACCTGTCCTGTCTATATTGAGATACAATTTTACCTGCCCTGTCTATATCAAGTTATAATTTTACCTGTCCTGTCTATATTGAGTTATAATTTTACCTGCCCTGTCTATATCAAGTTATAATTTTACCTGTCCTGTCTATATCAAGTTATAATATTACCTGTCCTGTCTATATTGAGATATAATTTTACCTGTCCTGTCTATATCTAGTTATAATTTTACCTGTCCTGTCTATATCTTGTTATAACTTTACCTGCCCTGTCTATATCAAGTTATAATTTTACCTGTCCTGTCTATATTGAGTTATAATTTTACATGTCCTGTTTATATCTAGCTTAATTTTTCCTGTCCTGTCTATATTGAGATACAATTTTACCTGCCCTGTCTATATCAAGTTATAATTTTACCTGTCCTGTCTATATCAAGTTATAATTTTACCTGTCCTGTCTACTTTGAGATATAATTTTACCTGTCCTGTCTATATCTAGTTATATTTTTACCTTTCCTGTCTATATCAAGTTTTAATTTTACCTGTCCTGTCTACTTTGAGAAATAATTTTACCTGTCCTAATGAGATATTGCCTTAACTGTCCTGTCTATATCTAGTTATAATTCTACCTGTCCTGTCTATATCTAGTTATAATTTTACCTGTCCTGTCTATATCAAGTTATAATTTTACCTGTCCTGTCTATATCTTGTTATAATTTTACCTGTCCTGTCTATATCTAGTTATATTTTTACCTTTCCTGTCTATATCTTGTTATAATTTTACCTGTCCTGTCTATATCAAGTTTTAATTTTACCTGTCCTGTCTACTTTGAGAAATAATTTTACCTGTCCTAATGAGATATTGCCTTAACTGTCCTGTCTATATCTAGTTATAATTCTACCTGTCCTGTCTATATCTAGTTATATTTTTACCTTTCCTGTCTATATCAAGTTATAATTTTACCTGTCCTGTCTATTTTGAGATATAATTTTACCTGTCCTAATGAGATATTGCCTTAACTGTCCTGTCTATATCTAGTTATAATTTTACCTGTCCTGTCTATATTGAGTTATAATTTTACCTGTCCTGTCTATTTTGAGATAAAATTTACCTGACCTAACGAGATATTGCCTTACCTGTCCTGTACAGAGACCGACGACCAGGTCAGCGATAAAGGTGTCTTCGGTCTCACCACTTCTATGTGAGACCATCACACCCCAGCCTGCATCCTTAGACATCCTCCACCTGGTGCAAATATTTGTCATAAAACATTTCTATCTTTAAATTTTTCAAGGTATAAAGTTTTTGTTTACAGTTTTGTTTAAAAATAGATATCGTCAAAATCATAGTTTTTTCAAGTCTTTACCATTTCATAGTAATTAATTTCCTAAACTCTGTGTGAAAAAGGTAATGATATGATTTTATAAGACTGATCCTTTCTACACTTTCCTATCATCAACATCTTAATTTTAATGTAAATGGAAATCACTGTACATATCTGCAAGAACAAAAACAGTATGAACTTTTATAAACACCCACAGATTCCTGGAAACTGTCAGTGCCAATATTGTTGACAGATTCCTGGAAACTGTCAGTGTCAATATTGTTGACAGATTCCTGGAAACTGTCAGTGTCAATATTGTTGACAGATTCCTGGAAACTGTCAGTGTCAATATTGTTGACAGATTCCTGGAAACTGTCAGTGCCAATATTGTTGACAGATTCCTGGAAACTGTCAGTGTCAATATTGTTGACAGATTCCTGGAAACTGTCAGTGTCAATATTGTTGACAGATTCCTGGAAACTGTCAGTGTCAATATTGTTGACAGATTCCTGGAAACTGTCAGTGTCAATATTGTTGACAGGTTCCTGGAAACTGTCAGTGCCAATATTGTTGACAGATTCCTGGAAACTGTCAGTGTCAATATTGTTGACAGATTCCTGGAAACTGTCAGTGCCAATATTGTTGACAGATTCCTGGAAACTGTCAGTGTCAATATTGTTGACAGATTCCTGGAAACTGTCAGTCTTTTTAATCTTTTTAATTGGTATTATCAAACATATCACCTGTATATATAAGTCTCAATCACAACAGTCTGTTCCATAGTAAATAAATGTACACATATCAACATTTCTCCAACAGATTGGAAATGAATCTTTTGATATCTGTGATAGCAAGTGATTCAGTAAAGTCGTTAGTTAGCCGGGCATTAGCTTGGCTTTTTCTGTAATATTTGTCTCACAAGTCGAAATACATATTCCGCTACTGATATTATCAATGTAGCTCTGAGTGACGGATGGAGGATTTCTGACAGGTGATCGTCAGAGTTATGATTCCGTCCCATTGACCATAGTGTTACAAAACATCCAGCATTGAAAATGATTCAATTCGTGTGTGGCATGTAAAGGAGGAGTGTCATTTTGGGCCCTCTGGTGGCCATCACCGATCAGCATTATTTTTTGTTTACATATACCGGGGCTTTAGGACATGATGATAGGACATATGATTAAGGTCAGGTCGGCGTCCTTTGTGAGTTATGGGGGGTTAAACAGGAGGGGCAATTTTCTGTTTTGTCCAGTTTTGTTGGAACTAAATGATATTTTTGAATGATCGTTCGTGAATTATAATGCATGTATATATTGAAAGCAAAACATTTTGGAAAATATAACTTTAGGTAAAAAAATAGGTCACAGTGACCTAATTTTATTAAATGTTAGCTTGATAATAATATAGAAATTAATACATATTCATGCAGCAATGAAACAACTTGCCAGTATTTTTTGTATCCATATTACATAAGAACTTGCAATAGTCATTGCACACTGACTTTGCATGCTTCTATATAGCGTTCAACGAGACACTTGATACACAAGTTTGGGGTAGTCAACAAGAGTCTGGTTGAAAGAGACTACCCATGAATGGTGGTTGTTGTAAAGAAGCATGGTTTCTCCAACCCTTCAACCGATCGCGAACTAAGGTACATAAATTAATAAATAAACAAATT
Organism: Argopecten irradians; assembly: GCF_041381155.1. Taxonomy (NCBI): domain Eukaryota; kingdom Metazoa; phylum Mollusca; class Bivalvia; order Pectinida; family Pectinidae; genus Argopecten; species Argopecten irradians. Next base: position 219,501 of record NC_091134.1, on the reverse strand, counting down.
TGGAAGAGCAGATGCTTTAATTAGATGTTTGAGTCAGCGATGATACTAAAGTTATAATCTACTGCTGCTGATGCAAATGGTATCAGCGTCGAATACCTTTGCATAAAATAACAAGCCATATGAAAACGTTAATCTGTCACCATGCTGATTTCTAGTAAAAGTTAAATATCTTGAAACATATATCAGCAAATTTCTCTTAAAATACAATGCAAAATTGAAAAATATTAGATTCTATTTTTAGAATTTACCAGATATTATATTCGAATAATCGGAGGTCAGCTGAAAAACAAATATAAAGAACAAAAAAATTGGAACCGCATAATTTTATACAAATAACCGAAATATTTGAATAACCGTTAATTGATTAAATGGAGTCCTCTGTACACTACATTTACATACGAGTATTATCCTAGAAATGTATTTGTATCAACCTGAATGTCAATCACATCAGACTTGCATTACTATCGAACTAAGGTAAACTGCAGAGCAAGGCAACATATGCCCTGCCTTTCAGTCGCTGCGATAGCCAATTAGAGACCCTATCACTTATAGTGCTGGTTACCTCATGGCATCATACACCTACTGTGTGACAGACTAAGCCAGAGAGCGAGGGATTACATCAGTGACACCTCCAACACCTGTTGTATTTTGACAGTAAGTTGGAAATACAAGTGCATTAATAGAACTTACGCATCAATAGATTCCTTAACACTGCCTATCTGGTTGACTTTGAGGAGTAGAGCATTACAAGCCTTCTTTTCAATTCCTGTCTGAACTCGTTTGGGGTTGGTTACCAGCAGGTCATCCCTTTAAAATAAAGAAAATTGTCTTTATGCTGTCTGTATTAAATTGAAAAATTACATATACCAGTACAATTTACCCTTTATTGATTTCAAATTAATGTAGACCGTCCCTTCCAGTTTTGTTTAATTTTTTTATATCTTATTTTTTCGCAAACCCTGATCACAGAAAGCTCATAGAAATCATATATCACCAGGTTAATTTTCTTCAAGAAAAATAGAATTTTCAGAATTTCCATAAAAAATAGATATAGTCAGTAGGAGATATAGAATTTTCAGCAATAAAACCAATTATTGTTATTTTAGAAAATCTGGACCCATTTTTAGAGAAAAATTGCATCAAAATGGTCATATTTTCTTCAATGCTGAAAAAAATAATCTTAAGAAAAATAGATTTTCCAAATTTTTATAAAGATAGATGTATTTACAATAAGAAAATCTAATAAAAAGTATTGCTCACCATATCATTTTTCAAAATATGGCCGATTTACTTTCAGATACACCTAAATTTTGCTCTGAAACGCTCAAATATGTGAATCCGCTAACCCTTTGGGTTTTGGATTGTTCATTTACACTTGTAAATTTTCTACATTTATTTTATTATCAGAGCATACAAATTATCATAAATAATTACATGCCTTGATGATTTTTTTTTTCAATGAGATGTAACAAGCTTGGAAAGCTATGTCTAACCTCAAACTTTTTTTTTTTCAAATATAAGGGTCTTTTTCAGCAAATATAGATAAGCTTTCCCAAGACAAATATTTGCTCTATGTGATTCTGTATTAAAATCAACTATTTTTTGAAATCGCACCTTTCAAATTATAAGTAATAATATATTTTGTTACCGTTTACAGAAGAAAATTAGCATACGGTATGTTACCTTTCGTATCTATCGAAAAGCTCATAACTCGAATGTTTGCATTAAAAACACCACTAACTTCGTTCAGCATTGATATACTGTGTAAATAAAGTTCTACCTGCAAGAATATAGGTACACAGCAAGACGGTCATTCAGTTGCTAGTCCTTACTAAAGCTACAGGTGAGAATAAGCTCTAGTATACAGGTGAGAATAAACTCTAGTATATAGGTGAGAATAAGCTCTGTTATACAGGTGAGAATTTGTTAAGTATACAGGTGAGAATAAGCTCTGTTATACAGGTGAGAATCTGTTAAGTATACAGGTGAGAATAAGCTCTGTTATACAGGTGAGAATCAGTTCTATACAGGTGAGAATAAGCTCCAGTATACAGGTGAGAATAAGCTCTGTTATATAGGTGTGAATAAGCTCTAGTCTACAGGTGAGAATAAGCTCTAGTATACAGGTGAGAATAAACTCTAGTATACAGGTGAGAATAAGCTCTGTTATACAGGTGAGAATGTGTTAAGTATACAGGTGAGAATAAGCTCTGTTATACAGGTGAGAATCTGTTAAGTATACAGGTGAGAATAAGCTCTGTTATACAGGTGAGAATCTGTTAAGTATACAGGTGAGAATAAGCTCTGTTATACAGGTGAGAATCAGTTAAGTATACAGGTGAGAATAAGCTCTAGTTTACAGGTGAGAATAAGCTCTGTTATACAGGTGAGAATCTGTTAAGTATACAGGTGAGAATAAGCTCTGTTATACAGGTTAGAATCTGTTAAGTATACAGGTGAGAATAAGCTCTGTTATACAGGTGAGAATAAGCTCTAGTATGTAGGTAAAAAAAAAGATCTAATACATGAGTGTGAATCAGCACACTGGTCGTATTCTTACCCCACAATTTGGATTTTTTCTCCGATTCCAGCTGTCATTGCTGTGTAAGCCTCCCAATCATCCTGGTCAAATGGATCCTCAATGGAAACAATGGGGTACTTGTCCACAAAACTCTGGTACAGCTCTGTCAGTTTACCTGAGCTGATCTACAAACAAAGGAAGTTTATATACCTGAACTGTAATTTGTAAGTGGGTAGGAAATGACAACCAAATTGTATTCACTTCAATTAATCGCTGATTAATGCACACAGAAACCTCTTTGATTTGCTTCATCAAATGCCAATGATTGCACAAAAACGGAAAGTCTTTCACAAGTAGTAATAGAAGTTGGCTCAACACTGAAGATATATTGGCTCAAACCTGAAAAACTTTTTCAATACTCAAGGAGCCAGATATTCTCTTTCCATGGTAATCATTATAAAATCATGTGATGTGTGAAATAATAGACATCCATATGTTACATCACTTGATCAAGTTTGTAAAGAAGCAATCAAAAGACTAAAGAGTTATTGACCATTTCAAAAAACATGTGTATAGATATGGTCACTTTTCTGAAAACAAGAGGCCCAAAGGCCTTAACGGTCACCTGATAATTGATACAAATTAGTTATGTAATTTACTAGCCTTCTGATGTCCTTTCTTCATGAAAGAAGAAAATACATCTATTACTCACATTACTGTGTTCGCAAGATTCAATAATTATTATTGCAAAGGGCAATAACTCCGTAAATAAGTTTGAGTCAAATCAAGCTTATTTTCAAACTTGTTAAAGATATTTCCAATGAAAGTCTATATGCAAAGTTATATAAGCTCGGATCATATTTACTCAAGTTCACAAGATTCAATAATTATACTTGCAAAGGGCAATAACTCTGTAAGTTACGATCTAAAAAGGTCGATTTTCAAGTCGAGTTTCATGAAACTGAGCACATATTTATTCAAACTACCATATTTACAAGGTCCGATAGTAATTATAAGTGCAAAGGGCAATAGCTCCGTAAATTATCGTTGAATCATGCTGATTTTCGAACTGGTCCGAGATTGTCCAATGTCTACATAAAAAAAGTTTCATTAAGCTTGGTTTATATTTACTAAAGTTATTGTGTTCACAAGATCCAATAATGTGCAAAGGGTAATAACCCCATAAACTATTGTCGAATCACGCCGGTTTTCAAACTCGTCCGGATCTTTTCAATATTAGTCTACATACAAAGTTTCATTAAGCTCAGTTTATATTTACTCAAATTATTTTGTTAACAAGGTCCAATAATAATTATCAGTGCAAAGGGCAATAACTGCGTAAATCACTGTCGAATCACGCTGATTTTCGTACTCGTCCGAGATCTTTCCGATATTAGTCTACATACAAAGTTAAATTAAGCTCGGTTTACATTTATTTAAGTTATTGCGTTCACAAGGTCCAATAATAATAAGGGCAATAACGCCGTAAATAACTGTCGAATCTTGCTGATTTTTCAACTCATCTGAGATCTTTACAATATTAGTCTACATACAAAGTTTCATAAAGCTCAGTTTATATTTATTCAAGTTATCGCTTTCACAAGGAAATGATAATGAACGTCGCACGGCGCATGACGACGGACAAATGGCTATCGCAATAGGTCACCATGACCTATGGTCAATTGACCTAAAAAGGCTTCTTACACATGGTTCCCAGCATTACTTTGAATTTCCATTGAAATTGGTCAGGTAGTTTAGGAATGGCTGTCCTAACAAGAATTATAGATTACAGATCGACAATAAGATTCCATTATAATAATTACGGTAGACACAAATTTACCATCAGATGAACATACCTTGAGTTCATCTTTACCGTCTGGAGTCTTGAAGTCAAGGTCATATTTTCCATCCTTGAAGAATTCTGAAGCTGCCACATCCATACCAATCTTTATCTTGCCAGTGTAACCTGCTTTCTCAATAGCTTCTATCAGCAGATTCAATCCTGTCAACAGTCCAAAGTTCAACATATGTGAGTGTATATGTTTAAATTAGGTTTTTTCCTCCATTTTTTTTCTATCTTTGTCCATGTGTTCTAACTTATGGAGAGAGTTACTTGGTTACTTGACCAAGTTTTAGTTGACTTGCATGTGATTTAGGTCGTTAAAAGTGGCTTCAACACATGACTGCCCAGACTATAACTGAAGGGGAGACAAAGTGGACAGGTTTTGATATCATCAAATATATGACTAATGTGCTGCTACCCAAATTGGTACACTACCCAAAATGGTACACGTTTAATATAAATGAAGCAGAATTTTTAGTTTACACTCTACACTGACAATAATTGTGATGCACAAAACTTAAGGTGCTGATTAGTAACTACGTCAATTTTCATATGTTATTTTCTTTCCTGTTGCTCATTATACCCATTTAAACAAGAAAATCATGAAATTGTGAAAAAATCTGAGAAACGATGCCATGCGACAACCCTAAAAACACCTTTATTTTAAAACAAGGAAAACAATTACAGAATGGGATCTTTTTTGACAGATATGTGACTTAAATAAACTTTCCTTAAATGAATTCAACCAATTTTTTTTAATCATGCCTGCATGGACATTTGATTATCAAATCAAATTTAGAAGGAGTACCATTTCGGCCTAAGATGCTTCAAAGCTCTCTATTCATATTAAAATCTATGCACTGCTAACAAGTAAACAAATCATGAAATTAGAATTAAAGGCATCTATTTGTAGAATGTTAAGGGAAAAATCTTAATTCAAGCCCATATTTGAAAATTTTAACAATTATCTTCAACAAGAATTCCACGGAAGTTGATGTGTCACCTGCACAGCATCACAAAAAATAGTTATTTACAGTTGAAAATATTGTTAATGATTAGATGAAGTTATCAAGTTATTAATAAATATTTAAGTTATATTGAGCGGAAACCATGAATTTATCTGTTTTGACAATTTTAAAGTCCCTTAACTCATGCAAATATTAACAGATTTTGACTATTATTATACTCATCCGAGATCTCATTTAGATAAAACAATATATAAAATTTGGTTGAAATCAGACAATGAATATTGAAGTTATTGAGCAGAAACCATGGATTTATCTGTTTTAACGATTTTAAATTCCAGTAACTCTTGCAAATATCGGCAAATTTTGACCATTATTAAACTCATCCGAGACCACATTGATATAAAGTAATATACTAAATTTGGTTGAAATCGGACAATAAATACTAAAGTTATGAGCGGAAACCATGGATTTATCTATTTTGAGGATTTAAAGTCCCATAACTCTTGTAATTATGGACGGATTTTGACCATAATCAAACTCATCCAAGATTTCATTGATATAAAGCAATATACCAAATTTGGTTGAAATCAGACAATAGATATTTAAGTTATCGCACGGAAACCATTTCCCGGACGCCGACGCCGCTGACCTAGTGATACCTAAGTGTCGTCCTTGCGTTGAAAAAGTGTACCAATTTGGGTAGCTTCACGTTAATTCAGAATATGAATAGTCTGCAAATTGAATGTGTTACAAACCTTCTTCGTTCTCCAGAATGTTGGGAGCAAAACCTCCTTCATCTCCCACATTGCATGCTGAAATACAGACAATACACATATCATACCAATAAAACAAAACCTGTTTAGGGCTGGAAATATCACGCAATAGCAGAGTTGTGGCTTTCAAAATTGTACTTACTGTAGTCACTGTAATTAGCGCTCAGGGCACTTAAATAATTGTAACAAAGGGGGGGGGGGATTATTAATGAACCAAAATGTAAGTTGGGACCAAAAAAAGTAAGTCATATTTTAAATCTTTCTGTACTCACGGTGCATTAATCTGTTACACTGTTACAGTAAACATATGCATCTTTATCCTTTGAGACCGTTTATTATGTTGTGATTCACATGTAAAAGACTCGCAAGTTCATGTAAAATGAGATACAATGCTGATGTTAGAGGTATCATATGCTGTAAAACATTGTTAAATCCATGGGATGGGGAAGTTTATACAACTTCAACTCTTCTCCAGAAAAGGGGAAGAGCGTTAATTACTGCGAATATGGTAACCCTTTACAACATGCAGGCCAGTTCAGTACTTGACAATATATATATCATATCAATAAAACAAAACCTGTTAAGAAATGGAAATATCACCCAATAGCAGACTTGTGGCTTTCAAAATTGTACTTAATCATTTACCATCACTTCAGTATCTGGTTTTGACAGGCCAGTTCAGTACTTGAATCACTTCAGTACCTGGTTTTGACAGGCCAGTTCAGTACTTGAATTAATTCAGTACCTGGTTTTGACAGGCCATTTCAGTACTTGATCCATTTCAGTACCTAGTTTGACAGGCCAGTTCAGTACTTGAATTAATTCAGTACCTGATTTTGACAGACCAGTTGAGTACTTGATTCATTCAGTACCTGGTTTTGACAGACCAGTTGAGTACTTGAATCACTTCAGTACCTGGTTTTGACAGGCCAGTTCAGTACCGTAAAAACTTGTATAATTTGCGCACCAGTGTAATTTGCGCAGGTACTTTTTAGGATTGAAAATGCTGAAAGAAATCTACTATCAGTATATTTTGCGCATCAATTTTTTTTGGGAAAAACGATGTCCAGGGAGTCCCAAAATCGATCTATGAAGGTGACAATTTCAATGCTAAATATTCCCCAGAAATGCTTGAAAACTTGCACAAAGAAGTGTTGTATTAAGAAGAAATAACATATTAAAACCACATTGTGTTTGTTTTCTTTTATTGGCCACCGTAACCTGAAACTAAAATATCTTGCAGATGTCCAAAACATCGGCGGTCCGGTTCGCCGTACTCCATGCACATGTCAATGTTTTGAGATATTACACATGAATAGTAATCAGGAATATTCAAAAAGATTAGAATCTATTTGTTTAAAATTGTCACAATAAGTAATTAGTGTGTTTGAGATCATTAACAATCAACAGCAATCGGCTAGCGGATACGTTAGCTTGCAACAATCACATTGTGATTAAACTCACTACCTGTACGGTACCAGATCCAAGCTGATGGCAAATTATATTTATCAATACGATTGAATATGTGACTAACCTTGTAGCTTGTTAATTCTGCAGTAATAAAATTGCAAACCACTTATTGAAAGTCCTAAATATAGGTCAGTTTAGGCATCTTATAAATCCCACGTGTGTTTTGACTTTTTGCACACGGCCTGCAGTCGGGCCCTACGGAGTTTCATGTGCAAAGCTAAAGGCTAATTATATACACCAAAACGGTTGAAAATGTCACTAATCTTGTAGCTTGTTAATTCTGCAGTAATGCAATTGCAAATCACTTATTGAAAGTCCTAAATATAGGTCAGTTTAGGCATCTTATAAATCCCACGTGTGTTTTGACTTTTTGCACACGGCCTGCAGCCAGGGTAAACATGTTTGTGTATACACACACACTCTACAGACTCTCTCTATAGCCTCTCTACCCTAAAAAAATACAGGTAAACTACATTGACCCGGCCAAAGTCACTGATTGTGGCTGTCCCATTACACTATGAGGTGTACAGGGTATACATCTCTTGCTGTCAGTAGAAGCCATGCTTTCAGTCAGTCGCCATTGAAATTCTCGGGGCAAATGTAAACAAGACATCGTGGTCATAACTTAACACTTTAATTAGCCATAGATAATCCACTATAATAGGTGAGGCATTGTTTTTACAATCATTAATACCTTTTATTATATAAAATGGCTACTATACACAGAGCGGTACCTCAACATTCATAGATCGCCAGCCCCTCAGAATGGACAGATTTTTTCCCCGTAAATTTTTTAAAACTACTCTATCAATGTAATTTGCGCACCCCCAACTTCAAATTTTATTTTTGTACAGAAAAAGTGCGCAAATTACACAAGTTTTTACGGTACTTGAATCACTTCAGTACCTGGTTTTGACAGGCCAGTTCAGTACTTGAATCACTTCAGTACCTGGTTTTGACAGGCCATTTCAGTACTTGATCCATTTTAGTACCTGGTTTGACAGGCCAGTTCAGTACTTGATTCACTTCAGTACCCTGTTTTGACCGGCCAGTTGATTACTTGAATCACTTCAGTACCTGGTTTTGACAGGCCAGTTCAGTACTTGAATCACTTCAGTACCTGGTTTTGACAGGCCAGTTCAGTACTTGAATCACTTCAGTATCTGGTTGTGAGGCCAGTTCAGTACTTGAATCACTTCAGTACCTGGTTTTGGCAGACCAGTTCAGTACTTGAATCACTTCAGTACCTGGTTTTGACAGGCCAGTTCAGTACTTGATCCATTTTAGTACCTGGTTTGACAGGCCAGTTCAGTACTTGATTCACTTCAGTACCTGGTTGTGAGGCCAGTTCAGTACTTGAATCACTTCAGTACCTGGTTTTGGCAGACCAGTTCAGTACTTGAATCACTTCAGTACCTGGTTTTGACAGGCCAGTTCAGTACTTGAATCACTTCAGTATCTGGTTGTGAGGCCAGTTGAGTACTTGAATCACTTCAGTACCTGGTTTTGACAGGCCAGTTCAGTACTTGAATCACTTCAGTACCTGGTTTTGACAGGCCAGTTCAGTACTTGATTCACTTCAGTACCTGGTTTTGACAGGCCAGTTCAGTACTTGATTCACTTCAGTACCTGGTTTTGACAGGCCAGTTCAGTACTTGAATCACTTCAGTACCTGGTTTTGACAGGCCAGTTCAGTACTTGAATCACTTCAGTACCTGGTTTTGACAGGCCAGTTCAGTACTTGAATCACTTCAGTACCTGGTTTTGACAGGCCAGTTCAGTACTTGAATTACTTCAGTACCTGGTTTGACAGGCCAGTTCAGTACTTGAATCACTTCAGTACCTGGTTTTGACAGGCCAGTTCAGTACTTGATTCACTTTAGTACCTGGTTTTGACAGGCCTGTTCAGTACTTGAATCACTTCAGTATCTGGTTTTGACAGGCCAGTTCAGTACTTGATTCACTTCAGTACCTGGTTTTGACAGGCCAGTTCAGTACTTGAATCACTTCAGTACCTGGTTTTGACAGGCCAGTTCAGTACTTGAATCACTTCAGTATCTGGTTGTGAGGCCAGTTGAGTACTTGAATCACTTCAGTATCTGGTTTTGACAGGCCAGTTCAGTACTTGATTCACTTCAGTACCTGGTTTTGACAGGCCAGTTCAGTACTTGAATCACTTCAGTACCTGGTTTTGACAGGCCAGTTCAGTACTTGAATCACTTCAGTACCTGGTTTTGACAGGCCAGTTCAGTACTTGATTCACTTCAGTACCTGGTTTGACAGGCCAGTTCAGTACTTGAATCACTTCAGTACCTGGTTTTGACAGGCCAGTTCAGTACTTGATTCACTTTAGTACCTGGTTTTGACAGGCCTGTTCAGTACTTGAATCACTTCAGTATCTGGTTTTGACAGGCCAGTTCAGTACTTGATTCACTTCAGTACCTGGTTTTGACAGGCCAGTTCAGTACTTGATTCACTTCAGTACCTGGTTTTGACAGGCCAGTTCAGTACTTGCTTCATTTCAGTACTTGACCAGGGATGGGATCCTATGTACAAATGATTCAAACATTCAGTATTCTTTTTTACTACTGTGATGTGCTTACTAGAATGTGTGTATACTAGATATTACCTAATGGCAGTTTTTTTTTTTTTATCAAATTTTTGAAAATCAAATATTGAAGATGAAATATATCTGTTTAAGACCCCTTTGGTTTAAAATAATTACAACTTTGTTGATGATTTTCTTAATTTCAATTTAGCAATATTTCTTTTAAAGGAATTTTTAAGTTCTCTCAAAAAGATTTGTTAAAATTAAAGTGTTCATTTTAAAGTCCATCCACTAACAGGATGCAGAAATGTAATCAGAAGTTAGGTAGCAAAGAAGAATCCATTTCAATATGATCTGACTAGCTGATGATGATGGGCTAAAAAACTTGTCACAAAGATATTTCTGCTGTATTTTTCATACTCACAAATCATGATAAGCTTTCAATATGGTATTCACCACCAAAACTTACCAACATTTTGAGAATAACAATACTTAAAATGCATAGGTTTTAATTTAACAAGTGCAAATAAGAGCTGAAAATGATTTTGGCAGTACAGTGAAATTAGTACATTTTGTCAGACCATGAAGCCAATATGTTGTCTACAATTTCATTTCCCATTTTTACACTGTTATAAGAGTAATTGTAAAGTGATTTCTGAGGGTATGTTTCTATCCTAACATACATAAGACATTAAGAATTTTACATAATATCATTAATTCTATGTTGTAACTAAAGTTTATAAAGCATCATACATGTTTGTCTCTGTAAATGAATGATTTCACAGCTTCATTCATCAAAACTTAAGAACTTTAGATCAAAATATTACTGAAGGAAAGATAACATCTAAAAATGTTAGCTCAGTTACGGCACATATAATATTAAGTGACCACCTGTCCTATTTAACCTTATTTAGAACTTTGCTTGGAGGGTCACTTTAGACAGGTTTGAACTTATAAGTATTATAGTATAGATTGTCAATAACAAGTGAATAAAGGGAACTGTTTATCAGAGCAAATCACTTACACTATCTAGCACATACTAAATGACAGCCTTCACTTACCATCTTGTCCATACTTTTCCTAAATGACAGCCTTCACTTACCATCTTGTCCATACTTTTCCTAAATGACAGCCTTCACTTACCATCTTGTCCATACTTTTCCTAAATGACAGCCTTCACTTACCATCTTGTCCATACTTTTCCTAAATGACAGCCTTCACTTACCATCTTGTCCATACTTTTCCTAAATGACAGCCTTCACTTACACTATCTTGTCCATACTTTTCCTAAATGACAGCCTTCACTTACCATCTTGTCCATACTTTTTCTAAATGACAGCCTTCACTTACCATCTTGTCCATACTTTTCCTAAATGACAGCCTTCACTTACCATCTTGTCCATACTTTTCCTAAATGACAGCCTTCACTTACCATCTTGTCCATTCTTTTCCTAAATGACAGCCTTCACTTACCATCTTGTCCATTCTTTTCCTAAATGACAGCCTTTACTTACACTATCTTGTCCATATTTTTCTAAATGACAGCCTTCTCTTACACTATCTTGTCCATACTTTTTCTAAATGACAGCCTTCTCTTACACTATCTTGTCCATACTTTTCCTAAATGACAGCCTTCACTTACCATCTTGTCCATACTTTTTCTAAATGACAGCCTTCACTTACCATCTTGTCCATACTTTTTCTAAATGACAGCCTTCTCTTACACTATCTTGTCCATACTTTTCCTAAATGACAGCCTTCACTTACCATCTTGTCCATACTTTTCCTAAATGACAGCCTACACTTACCATCTTGTCAATACTTTTCCTAAATGACAGCCTTCACTTACCATCTTGTCCATACTTTTCCTAAATGACAGCCTTCACTTACACTATCTTGTCCATACTTTTCCTAAATGACAGCCTTCACTTACGATCCTGTCCATACTTTTCCTAAATGACAGCCTTCACTTACGATCCTGTCCATACTTTTCCTAAATGACAGCCTACACTTACCATCTTGTCAATACTTTTCCTAAATGACAGCCTTCACTTACCATCTTGTCCATACTTTTCCTAAATGACAGCCTTCACTTACCATCTTGTCCATACTTTTCCTAAATGACAGCCTTCACTTACCATCTTGTCCATACTTTTTCTAAATGACAGCCTTCACTTACCATCTTGTCCATACTTTTCCTAAATGACAGCCTTCACTTACCATCTTGTCCATACTTTTCCTAAATGACAGCCTTCACTTACACTATCTTGTCCATACTTTTTCTAAATGACAGCCTTCACTTACCATCTTGTCCATACTTTTTCTAAATGACAGCCTTCTCTTACACTATCTTGTCCATACTTTTCCTAAATGACAGCCTTCACTTACCATCTTGTCCATACTTTTCCTAAATGACAGCCTTCACTTACCATCTTGTCCATACTTTTTCTAAATGACAGCCTTCACTTACCATCTTGTCCATACTTTTCCTAAATGACAGCCTTCACTTACCATCTTGTCCATACTTTTTCTAAATGACAGCCTTCTCTTACACTATCTTGTCCATACTTTTCCTAAATGACAGCCTTCACTTACCATCTTGTCCATACTTTTCCTAAATGACAGCCTTCACTTACCATCTTGTCCATACTTTTCCTAAATGACAGCCTTCACTTACACTATCTTATCCATACTTTTCCTAAATGACAGCCTTCACTTACACTATCTTATCCATACTTTTCCTAAATGACAGCCTTCACTTACCATCTTGTCCATACTTTTCCTAAATGACAGCCTTCACTTACCATCTTGTCCATACTTTTCCTAAATGACAGCCTTCACTTACCATCTTGTCCATACTTTTCCTAAATGACAGCCTTCACTTACACTATCTTGTCCATACTTTTTCTAAATGACAGCCTTCTCTTACACTATCTTGTCCATACTTTTTCTAAATGACAGCCTTCACTTACCATCTTGTCCATACATTTCCTAAACGACATCCTTTACTTACCATCTTGTCCATACTTTTCCTAAATGACAGCCTTCACTTACCATCTTGTCCATACTTTTCCTAAATGACAGCCTTCACTTACCATCTTGCCCATACATTTCCTAAATGACAGCCTTCACTTACACTATCTTGTCCATACTTTTCCTAAATGACAGCCTTCACTTACGATCCTGTCCATACTTTTCCTAAATGACAGCCTACACTTACCATCTTGTCAATACTTTTTCTAAATGACAGCCTTCACTTACCATCTTGTCCATACTTTTCCTAAATGACAGCCTTCACTTACCATCTTGTCCATACTTTTCCTAAATGACAGCCTTCACTTACCATCTTGTCCATACTTTTCCTAAATGACAGCCTTCACTTACCATCTTGTCCATACTTTTCCTAAATGACAGCCTTCACTTACCATCTTGTCCATACTTTTCCTAAATGACAGCCTTCACTTACCATCTTGTCCATACTTTTCCTAAATGACAGCCTTCACTTACCATCTTGTCCATACTTTTTCTTGATGACAGCTTTAAGATGATGATATGTTTCAGATCCCATTCTCATTGCCTCCTTGAATGAACTGGCTCCTACAGAAGAGAAAGCATACCTGAATGGTATGTGAAATATAACAAGGACCAAACAGGTCAGAAACACTCACCTGCTACCTATTTACTGTAAAACAACTTTTATTCGCTATTTCTAAATTTCCTTATTCAGTTTCAATACAAGTTCGCGGATATTAACTTTCGCAGAACAGTCTATTGTTCCACTTTCATTACTTTCAGAGCCAAAATTTATACAAACTCTATTCCCCTTCCCCCAAGAATGTTTCTGGCCAAATTTGGTTACAATCCATGCAGAACTCTATGACTAGTAGTGATTTAAAGGATTTACCTCTATTTCCCTTATTGGGCTCCACCCCTCCTGCCCTCGGGGGGTCAGAGTCAAAATTTATACAAACTCTATTTCCCTTCACCCATAATGTTTCTGGCCAAATTTGGTTACAATCCATGTAGAACCCTACGACAACTAGAGATTTAAAGGATTTACCTCTATTTCCCCTATTGGGTCCCGCCCCTCCTGCCCCAGGGCAGTCAGAGCCAAAATTTATCGAAACTTTGTTCCCTTTCCCCTAAGGATGTTTTTGGCCAAATTTGGTTACATTTCATGCAGAACTCTATGACTAGTCACGATTTTAAGGATTTGCCTTCATTTCCCCTATTAGGTCCTGCCCCTTCTGGAGGTCAGAGCTAAAACTTATACAAGCTATGTTCCCCTTTCCCAAAGGAAATTCCTGGCTAAATTTGGTTACATTCCAAGCAGAATTCTAGGACAAGTAGCGATTTAAATGATTTACCTCTATTTCCCCTATTGGGCTCCGCCCCTCCTGCCCCCGGGGGGTCAGATACAAAATTTATACAAACTCAATTCCCCTTCCCCTAAGGATGTTTCTGACGTAATTTGATTACATTCCATGCAGAACTCTATGACTAGTAGTGATTTAAGATATAAACATCTATTTCCACTATTGGGCCTCGTCCCTCCTGCTCACAGGGGGTCAGAGCCACAATTCCCATCCCAGCATGCTGCAGGTCCAATATGAGTATCCTGGGCCTTTTGGTTCTTGAGAAGAGGTCATTTAAAGATTTTAGCCTTTTGGTCATTCATTTGAACAAACTTGAAAGCCCTTCATCCAAGCATGTCACGGGCCTAATATCAGGTATCTTGGCCTCTTAGTTATTCACAAGAAATTGTTTAAAGGATCTTAAATGAAGGTCAAGGTCATTCATTTGAACAAACTTGGTAGCCCTTCATCCCTGCATGCTACAGGCCAAATATCAGTACCCTAGGCCTTTTGGTTATTTAGAAGAAGTCGTTTGAATGAAATGTTTAGAAATTGTTTAAAGGATCTTAAATGAAGGTCAAGGTCATTCATTTGAACAAACTTGGTAGCCCTTCATCCCTGCATGCTACAGGCCAAATATCAGTACCCTAGGCCTTTTGGTTATTTAGAAGAAGTCGTTTGAATGAAATGTTTAAGCACGGCGGCGCACGGCATCGGACGGTGCATGATGACAATAAAATATCATGTCTATTTGTAAACTGCAAAAATATCAAGTAATGATTATAATAACGTGAACAGGTTGGTGACATGGCTATCGCTTATTTATCTGGCGAACTGTCAATACCAGAAGCCAGCATATGCGCACTCATCAACCAGAGATGGGTCCAACACGCAACTATCTGAACAAGCATACAAGCCCCTGCCGTAAATTACATTTTTCTAACTTATGGCCAGTTATTATTGCTTAGTTATGCTATAATTGTATGAAGTTTGAACAAATTCTCTCTCAAGTTATCCTCCGGAAATGAAAATTTGTAAAACAAACTACTTTTAGGCCCAGAGGGCCTGTATCGCTCACCTGGTTTGTAATGCCAAGTAATGTTCTGAATACAGGTTCATTGTTTCTTTTCTGAAGGAATTTTAATATTAACATCTAAATCCCCTATTGGGCCCCACCCCTCCTGCCCCCAGGGGGTCAGAGCCAAAATTTATACAAGTTCTGTTCCCCTTCCCCCAAGGATGTTTATGGCCAAATTTGGTCACAATCCAAGCAAAACTCTAGGACAAGAAGTGATTTATAGGATTTACCTCTATTTCCCCTATTGGGCCCCGCCCCTCCTGCCCCCGGGGGACCAGAGCCAAAATTTATACAAGTTCTGTTCCCCTTCCCCCAAGGATGTTTGTGGCCAAATTTGGTTACAATCCATTCAGAACTCTATGACTAGTAGCGATTTAAAGGATTTACCTCTATTTCCCCTATTGGGCCCCGCCCCTCCTGCCCCCGGGGGACCAGAGCCAAAATTTACACAAGTTCTGTTCCCCTTCCCCCAAGGATGTTTGTGGCCAAATTTGGTTACAATTCATGTAGAACTCTATGACTAGTAGCGATTTAAAGGATTTACCTCTATTACCCCTATTGGGCCCCGCCCCTCCTGCCCCCGGGGGACCAGAGCCAAAATTTATACAAGTTCTGTTTCCCCTCCCCCAAGGATGTTTGTGGTCAAATTTGGTTACAATCCATGCAGAACTCTAGGACAAGTAGCGATTTATAGGATTTACCTCTATTTCCCCTATTGGGCCCCGCCCCTCCTGCCCCGGGGGGGACAGAGCCAAAATTTATACAAGTTCTGTTCCCCCTCCCCCAAGGATGTTTGTGGCCAAATTTGGTTACAATCCATGCAGAACTCTATGACTAGTAGCGATTTAAAGGAAATGTTGACGGACGGACGGACGGACGACGGACGCCGCGCCATGACATAAGCTCACCGGCCCTTCGGGCCAGGTGAGCTAAAAAAACAAACTACTTTTAGCAACAGTAGCCTTTTGACCCCCAATGCAATCCCAAGTTATCTTCTAGAAACTAATATTAGTCAAACTTTCTATAGTAACAGTGACCTTAATAGTTTACCTTTTGACCCCCAATGCAATCCCAAGCTAAGTTTTATCCTATGTTATCATTGTATGAAGTTTGAAAAAAATTCTGTTGACATTTTCTCAAGTTATCATTTGGAAACTGAAATTTGTAAAACAATCTATTTTAAGTATCAGTGACCTTGGTAATTGATCCTTTGACCCTAAATTCAATCCCAAGCTGTATTGTCTCATATGCTACCATTGTGTGAAGTTTGTTCAAAACCTGTTGATGTTTACTCAAGTTGTCTTCTAGAAACTAATATTTTATGAAACAATCTATTTTTAGTAACAATGACCTTTGTAGTTGACTTTTAGACACCAAATTCATTCCCAAGCTGTATTTTGTCATTATGATACCATTGTGTAAAGCTTGACTAAAATCCAGTGAATTTTTTCTCAAGATATCATCTGGAAACAAGAGGCCCAGAGGGCCTGTATAGCTCACCTGAGCAGCCCTATCATTTTTACAATTTTTAATCCCCACCCTATAAGGATGCTACCATTGCATTATACGTGCTATCCCAAAAGTCATTTATATGGAAACAGCCAAATTGACCCCTTTTGGCCCTGCCCCTTAGGCCCCTGGGGGGTCAGTCCCGTCATTTGTATAATTTTGAATCCCCACCCTATAAGGATGCTACCATTGCATTATGTGTTTTCTCCCATGCTTAGTTTCAGAGAAGATGTCGTTTATATAGAAATAGCCAAATTGACCCCTTTTGACCCCTCCCCTCAGGCCCGTATTCGACCCAATAAGTGCCTATGTTATCCCCCATGTTACCTTTTTATGAAGTTTGAACAAATTCCGTCCATGTGTTCTCAACTTATCATCTGAAAACTAAAAGGATTTGTGAAATAATCTTGTTTTAGTAACAGTGACCTTTTTAGTTGACCTTTTGACCTCAAATGCAATCCCAAGCTATTTTATTCCTTTGTTACCAATTTACAAATTCAGTTGATGTGTTCTATACTTATCATCTAGAAACCAAAATTTGTGAAACAAACTATTTTAGTAACAGTGACCTTTGTAGTTGACCTTTTGACCCCAAATTCAATCCCAAGCTACATTTTCTCATATGCAACCATTGTCTGCAGTTTGATCAAAATCTGTTGATTTTTCTCAAGTTATCGTCTAGAAACATTTTTTTTTTTTAAACAATCTATTTTTAGTAACGGTGACTTTTGTAGTTGACCTTTTGACCCCAAATTCAATCCCAAGCTGTATTTTCCAATATGTTTCCATTGTGTGAAGTTTAATAAAACTTTTTTCTCAAGTTATCGTCTGGAAGCGACTTCCGGACAGAAAGACGGGAACAAACACAATAGTTCTCAAACTATAGGTTTGAGAAAATGTGTTTGTCAATACTGAAGTTATGATCAAATGTTCCTTACACAAACAAAACCAGGCGTGTCATGGTATGGTGCTGGGATCATAAGGTTTAGTTTAACTGAAATGTGAATTGTTCTCTCAGTTTAAACATAGATATTTTCCTTCTGAACAAATACTGTCATCTTCAATGCTAACAGAGCATTTTTGAACTATACAGTCATACAAATGTATTGATGATTAACATTTTCCCGAAAGTCATTCACACGCGAATAAAAGTTGTTTACAGTATTACAGTGCATAATACAGGCCCATGAAAGATAGACAATTTAACATTTGTTCATGTTTTATCAAGGTAACTTTAAATCTTGGTTCCTCATTACCTGGTAACAATTCCAATATCAGGTCACTAAAGCATCTTACCAAGCTACAGACAAGAAGACATTCAAAAGACATTTGAAATGTTTGTTTACCTGTGGGTAAAATCATGAACTCCTGCATGGCTAGTTTGTTACCAGCATGAGATCCTCCATTGATTACGTTGAGAGCAGGGACGGGCAGGATCACCTCCTTGTTTTCAGCCAGGTCAGCGATGTGACGGTACAAAGGGACACCCTGTCAGAAATAAGTGTATACTGTACAACAATACAAAGGGACACCCTGTCAAAAATAATTGTATACTGTACAACGGTACAAAGGGACACCCTGTCAGAAATAACTGTATACTGTATGACGGTACAAAGGGACACCCTGTCAAAAATAAGTGTATACTGTACAACGGTACAAAGGGACACCCTGTCAGAAATAAGTGTATACTGTATGACGGTACAAAGGGACACCCTGTCAAAAATAAGTGTATACTGTACAACGGTACAAAGGGACACCCTGTCAGAAATAAGTGTATACTGTACAACGATACAAAGGGACACCCTGTCAGAAATAAGTGTATACTGTACAACGGTACAAAGGGACACCCTGTCAAAAATAAGTGTATACTGTACAACGGTACAAAGGGACACCCTGTCAGAAATAAGTGTATACTGTACAACGGTACAAAAGGACATCCTGTCAGAAATAAGTGTATACTGTATGACGGTACAAAGGGACACCCTGTCAGAAATAAGTGTATACTGTACAACGGTACAAAGGGACACCCTGTCAGAAATAAGTGTATACTGTACAACGGTACAAAGGGACACCCTGTCAGAAATAAGTGTATACTGTACAACGGTACAAAGGGACACCCTGTCAGAAATAAGTGTATACTGTACAACGGTACAAAGGGACACCCTGTCAGAAATAAGTGTATACTGTACGACGGTACAAAGGGACACCCTGTCAGAAATAAGTGTATACTGTACGACGGTACAAAGGGACACCCTGTCAGAAATAAGTGTATACTGTACAACGGTACAAAGGGACACCCTGTCAGAAATAAGTGTATACTGTACAACGGTACAAAGCAAAGGGGACACCCTGTCAGAAATAAGTGTATACTGTACAACGGTACAAAGGGACACCCTGTCAGAAATAAGTGTATACTGTACGACGGTACAAAGGGACACCCTGTCAGAAATAAGTGTATACTGTACAACGGTACAAAGGGACACCCTGTCAGAAATAAGTGTATACTGTACAACGGTACAAAGGGACACCCTGTCAGAAATAAGTGTATACTGTACGACGGTACAAAGGGACACCCTGTCAGAAATAAGTGTATACTGTATGACGGTACAAAGGGACACCCTGTCAGAAATAAGTGTATACTGTACAACGGTACAAAGGGACACCCTGTCAGAAATAAGTGTATACTGTACAACGGTACAAAGGGACACCCTGTCAGAAATAAGTGTATACTGTATGACGGTACAAAGGGACACCCTGTCAGAAATAAGTGTATACTGTACGACGGTACAAAGGGACACCCTGTCAGAAATAAGTGTATACTGTACAACGGTACAAAGGGACACCCTGTCAGAAATAAGTGTATACTGTACGACGGTACAAAGGGACACCCTGTCAGAAATAAGTGTATACTGTACAACGGTACAAAGGGACACCCTGTCAAAAATAAGTGTATACTGTACAACGGTACAAAGGGACACCCTGTCAGAAATAAGTGTATACTGTACAACGGTACAAAAGGACATCCTGTCAGAAATAAGTGTATACTGTACAACGGTACAAAGGGACACCCTGTCAGAAATAAGTGTATACTGTACAACGGTACAAAGGGACACCCTGTCAGAAATAAGTGTATACTGTACAACGGTACAAAGGGACACCCTGTCAGAAATAAGTGTATACTGTACAACGGTACAAAGGGATACCCTGTCAGAAATAAGTGTATACTGTACAACGGTACAAAGGGACACCCTGTCAGGAATAAGTGTATACTGTACAACGGTACAAAGGGACACCCTGTCAGAAATAAGTGTATACTGTACGACGGTACAAAGGGACACCCTGTCAGAAATAAGTGTATACTGTACAACGGTACAAAAGGACACCCTGTCAGAAATAAGTGTATACTGTACGACGGTACAAAGGGACACCCTGTCAGAAATAAGTGTATACTGTACGAAGGTACAAAGGGACACCCTGTCAGAAATAAGTGTATACTGTACAACGGTACAAAGGGACACCCTGTCAAAAATAAGTGTATACTGTACGATGGTACAAAGGGACACCCTGTCAGAAATAAGTGTATACTGTACGACGGTACAAAGGGACACCCTGTCAGAAATAAGTGTATACTGTACGAAGGTACAAAGGGACACCCTGTCAGAAATAAGTGTATACTGTACAACGGTACAAAGGGACACCCTGTCAGAAATAAGTGTATACTGTACGACGGTACAAAGGGACACCCTGTCAGAAATAAGTGTATACTGTACAACGGTACAAAGGGACACCCTGTCAGAAATAAGTGTATACTGTACGACGGTACAAAGGGACACCCTGTCAGAAATAAGTGTATACTGTACGAAGGTACAAAGGGACACCCTGTCAGAAATAAGTGTATACTGTACAACGGTACAAAGGGATACCCTGTCAGAAATAATTGTATACTGTACGACAGTACAAAGGGACATCCTGTTAGATATGATTATATACTGAATATGGGCTGCTTTTTATTAGTGCATAAAAGCCAATGTTTTTGAAACAAGAGGCCTATGGGCCTTAACCGTCACTAGAGTTTGAATATATAATGAAACAAATTAAGGACATATAAACACTATATACTGGGTCTTGAAGTTGGTCAGTGATTTTATAAATTTGACTTTTTAGTCTATGAAGAGTATTTGTTTCCATCAAACCTGTGAACTTCGAAGAAGAATTTTTTGAAATTTTAGTCATTTTGACTCTGTTTGGTCCCATCCCACTGGTCCCCCAGGGGGTCAGCGAGGACTGATATGGATGTTAAAATGCTATCTCAGGCTAATAATTCTGATCAAGTTTAACTCATTTCCTTTGAAAATTGAGCAAATAATGTTCTTAAATGTGTTTTTCCAATATATACTAAAGTAAACTTGACCCCTTCCCCAGGGGGTAAAGTGAGACCCAAGGGTCATATTATTCACAATTTTTATAAAATACCTTAAGACCTTTCCATCTATAAACAGTATTTGATTCAACCATTTCCAGAATTTTAGATTTTTTTTTGAAGTTTTAGCTTATATGACCCTTTTTAGCCCCACCCCTCTCCCCCCTGGGGGTCAGCTAGGACAAATATGGATATGATGTTAAAATGCTATCTCAGGCTAATAATTCTAACCAAGTTTGACTCATTTCCTATGAAAATTGAGCAAAAAATGCTCATAAATGTGTTTTGCCTATATAAACTATAGTTAACTTGACCCCCTCCCCAGGGAGAAACTTGAGACCCCATGGTCATATAATTCACAATTTTTGTAAATGACCTTAAGACCTTTCTATCTATGAAGAGTATTTGATCTACAGCATCTGTGAGTAGAGAAGATTTTTGAAATTTTAGTCAATTTTACCCCTTTTGGCCCGTCCCACAGCCCCCTGGGGGGGCGAGGACCATATTATTCACAATTTTCATTGGCCTTATGCCTTAGAAGGTTTGTGCAAAATTTCATAGAAATTGCTTCAGCAGTTTTGGAGAAGAAGTTGAAAACGTAAATTGTTAACGGACATACCATGCACGACGCACGATGACGAACAAAAGCGATTAGAATAGGTCTCTGGAGGTGACCTAACAAGAGCTGTTGGAGAACAGCAAAGCTCGCCTATTCAGAAGAAGTTGATGTTCAAGTATTTACTATTTAAACATGGAAATATGACAAATTAACAGACTCAAAAAACCCCTAAAAGGCCCCAAATTGGTTGTATTATCACGTTCAGCATCCATACACATTAGGAAAATAAAATCATAAACATTTATGATGACTTATGCTTAAACAATCGACAAATTAGAAACTTGCTCAAAATCTTTAACATGGAAATATGACAAATTAACAGACTCAAAAAACCCCTAAAGGGCCCCAAATTGGTTGTATTATCACGTTCAGCATCCATACACATTAGGAAAATAAAATCATAAACATTTATGATGACTTAAGCTTAAACAATTGACGAAACAGAAACTTGCTCAAAAACTTTAATGTGAAATGGGACGACAACGCTGACGCCGACGTGACAACATTAGCTCCCCCTATCCTTCGAATAGGCAAGCTAAAAATTGAGAGTATTGTCTATAAGTGTATGAAGGCTGAATTGTTTATGAATGTATAAAGTATAAATTGTTTATGAATGTATGGTTGGTAAATTGTTTACAAGTGAATGAAGAGTAAAATGTTTACAAGTGTATGAAAACTACATTATTTATGAAAGTATAAAGTGTAAATAGTTTGTAATTGTATAATGGGTAAATTGTTTTAAAGTGAAGGGTATATTGTTTATGAGTGAATGAAGGATAACTTGTTTACAAATATATGAATGGTAAATTAGTGAAAGAAGGGTTAATTGTTTATAATGAAAAGTAAATTTTTAACACATCTCTACATATAACCAATATATCAGCCTCGTTTTACCTTTTTAGCAGCTCCTGCTCTGCACACTGCCAGAGATACACCCAGGATAGCATTGGCTCCAAGTTTGGCTGTAATTACGAAAACAACCCTCACTTTTACTTCTATAAACAGAAACATTTCATTATCAAACATCCCCTTTTGATTTTTACATAACTCTCAATATTATTAAGAATTTATCTTCCTGAAATTTTTAGTGAGGTACTTCAGCAAGGATTGAGATCTTAACATACATGGTTAGCTATAACCATACATACAAACTTATTTCTAGTGGTCTTTGAGAACTATGATGCATATATTCAAAGCTTCAATGTTAAAATGGATCAGAATAACTTATATTCACAAAAATTGTGTTTTTTATTTTCATTAATAAGCTACCAATTGATGTCATTCCAAAGACTACATTAATTACAAATTGTTATAATTGATTATGAAAGATAAGATAACTCATGTAAATTAATATGTGTAATTTGTAATTTAAACACAAATACAGAAACGCTTATTGCAGATGACAAGTTGCCTAACAAGAGCTGTTGGAGAACAGCAAAACTCGCCTATTCAGAAGAAGTTGATGTTCAAGTATTTACTATTTAAACATGGAAATATGACAAATTAACAGACTCAAAAACCCCCTAAAGGGCCCTAAAGTGGTTGTATTATCACGTTCAGCATCCATACACATTAGGAAAATAAAATCATAAACATTTATGATGACTTATGCTTAAACAATTGACAAAATAGAAACTTGCTCAAAAACTTTAACATGGAAATATGACAAATAAACAGACTCAAAAACCCCCTAAAGGGCCCCAAATTGGTTGTATTATCACGTTCAGCATCCATACACATTAGGAAAATAAAATCATAAACATTTATGATGACTTAAGCTTAAACAATTGACAAAACAGAAACTTGCTCAAAAACTTTAACGTGAAATGGGACGCCAACGCTGACGCCAACGCCGACGCCGGGGTGACAACATTAGCTCCCCCTATTCTTCGAATAGGCGAGCTAAAAATTATTGTATTCTGTAGTTTTGTTCATACAACACAGGAGAAATCAAAACTTTAATGGATTTTCTTTAACTGATTATTGATTCTGATTTTATGAACTGATTTCCTAATTCATGAACCATCTGAAAGTCACAAACTACTGTACAGAACATTGTCTTTATGCCCTATTATACAGAAACTTCTTCTGCCAACAAATAATAACTACAGAACACTGACAAGTTGATCAAATCAGACAGAAATGCTTACACTTAGAATCTGTACCATCCAAAGCAAGCAAAAATTCATCAATACCAAACTGATCAGCAACGTCAGGATTTTTCTGAAAAACAAGAGGCCCATGGGGTTAAACGGTCATCTGACTATTGTCGCAATACAACACCTCAAAGAATATAGTAGTGGCAAACAATTAAGGCAATATAATACAAGAGGCCCATGGACGACAGACGGTGCATGATGACAATAGGTCATTCTGACACTTCAGGTCAGATAACCTAAAAACATATTTGGATTCCAAGAACTTAAAAAATATTTTGTGTGTGTGGTGAAAATCCAAATACAAGAAGAAATGGCCCGTTGGGCCTTAACAGTCAAACTTTTGTACCTAAGCCCACACCAAATAAATCAGTTGTTCATCGGGAATCCCACTCCTAAAATGTTTAAGTTGAGAAAAAAATTAACAAAAAAAAAAATTGCAGCGCACCTTCAAAAAAATTGGCAAATCCAGATTTTTTTCAGACGTTTCCATAGGGTTAGATCGGCCAATCCTAGCCATATCTACATACCAGGCAGTGGAGCACTGGCCATGCCTTGATAATGCAGTAAACAAAGAAGTGTGGACACTCTCTGACCAACATCTGTAGTCCTAATTATCAGTCTGTCACAGGGCTACATTCACATGTGTAATGTTACTGTATTATATTACAGCTGAGTCTGTGGTCGATTAGCTGCTATCAAACAATTATCTGGCCTTTCAAGGAATTTTGTGCATCATAAGAGCGCAGCTCTCTGCACGGCTGAAGGCTGCATAGAGCGAAGCTCTACTAACCATAACACGTGTGTGAGCATAAAGATACCAATACATTCCAGTACCCCATGGACTTTGTAAATCGTGTCCTGCGGGAAAAGTCTCGTGCCTCCATGTAGGCAGCCATGTTTTAATTCTCGTTATCAGCACGACGAGATTTGAAATTTATATATATTATTCTGTACTAGACGAAATGTGTCATCGGGATATGCTGTAAAATTACTTGTAAGTAGTTTTAATTTTCACAAATACGAGAACAACGCAATTAATGTACTGGTCCAATATATACTCTGTATGTTTTCAAGCACACAGTACCTTCAGTAGTGACGTCACAAAACCAAACGTCAAAGATGACGCCACAGATTCCCGCGTAACATGATAACATGGCATATTGCCAAGTTTTCTCTGCATCTAATAAAAACAAGATTTAAGTATATTGAACTATTCCATTAGGATTATTTCGAATTCTTTCTAACTATTGATATTATGTGCATGTCAGTGAAATATATTTTATTGTTAATCTGGTAGAAAAATGTAGACAATAATAGGCCTTAAAGGACGCAGCCAGATGTTTTAATATGAATCATGCAAGGCATAGGAAGAGCGAAGCTCTGCTTGTTTATTTCATTTTCTATTTCATGTAGAAGACATAATCTAGAAATTAAAGGACGCACTTTAAACTATAGAAGTATATGATGATATAATTATCTAGCATAAATTCAAAGAAATTAACGCAAAGATTCAGATTTCTCTGTGTCCATTCAAGGCCTGGAGTGCCGCGTATGCGAATCCTATGATTTCGCGCCATTTGTTGACGTTATGTGACGTCATGATGCCTTGTGTTCATCTTCGCCTTGGTGGATATTTTGACTCCATTCTATAGCTTTTAATTTTCAAAGTGTTATTATTTAAAAAATAATAAAAATTGTTTAATTACTCCTGTTATGCATTTGCATTAGTTAAATATATATATTTACTGGGGAGAGCAGTACTGGAGCAACGCACAATATCCCCATATGTATGAATTTTTTTTTTTTTTAAATTGACGCCCTTATAAAGTTATTATGTTATTATCTTTTACATGTAGCTGCGCTCTTCTGAGGTTTTGCCTTAAATTCATATTAGATAGTGAGCATTACTTCAAAAACAAACACTGCTTACAACTGTAAATGATTTACTCACGTTTTTAATGTTTAATAGGCCTAACTATCCATGGACGACACAAATTTTGCAATCATAATGGCCGCCATTTTATGTTATCATAATAGTGGCTCTGGATTGGTATACAATTTCAGGATTTCACTAATAATCATGTTTTTTTGTGTTTTTTTTTAATGGGAAGGGGATTATATTTCCAGAATTTTGGGGTAGATTTTAGACTAAATGTTGATAAAATGATAAAATTAATAATAATAAATAAATCTAAATCAATCAAATATTTAATTTCAATTTTTTTCTCTCTCAGATTAGTTACATTTTGATTATTACTGTAACAGGTTTGATAATTTCTAAAATTAGTAGTTATGTTGAAATGAAAATTAATTGTATTGCTTCATTATTCATGATTATGAAAAATGTTAACTGTTGAATGTTAATTCAATGTAAGCCTAGTATTTTTTTCATTTAAAAAAAAAAATATATTGATATGGATATAAATAGGATTGAAATACAGGCATCTTCATCAATAAAATTAGATCTTTCCTGTGCATCATGGATGGTCATAATTTAAGACCAGTAAGTTCCAATTGCCGAATCAAAGTTTTGACCTAGAGCTAGTCTGTTTTTTTCCCATTTTGATTAAAATTTGATATGAACAAGGTCTCAGTTGAATCATTTAGCTTTGTTTTTCCTTTTAAATAATACTGATTTTTAGTTATTTTTGTCAATGAAAGGGTGCAAAAATGATATAATTAATTTAATGTAAATATTTTTAAAATGTCAAAAAAAAAAGAAAAATTGCCAAGAAATTGGCATTCGCATGACAATTAGATCCCTTCACCTCTGAAAATCCAAAAATGGATATTTTATTAAAAGAAAAAAAAATTTGCTCGCTCGCTCCCAATTTTATTCCTCAGTCCCCGAAGAACAACTGATTTATTTGGTGTGGCCTAAGGTCATTGATTTGAATAAATTTGACTGGTTTTAAAGTACCATTTCTACAAACACTTACCTTAATTAAGGCTGGGGCAATAATGCTATTGACATTTTCAACTGCCTTTGAGACTCCTGAAATAGACAAGGTTTAAAAAAAAATTGATTTTCTGTCCTGCAGTTTCTGTCTTTTACTAATACGGTATCTCATCAGACCTATTGTTTTTGTTGTTTTTTAATATTCACCTGCACAGAAATTTGTATACAATGGATCTCCAAAATGGGCTAAAAGACATGTAACCAAATTGCAAGGCATGAATTGAAGGGTGTAGCCATATTGTAGGGCATGTGTTGAAGGGTGTCACCATATTGTAGGGCATGTGTTGAAGGGTGTCACCATATTGTAGGGCATGTGTTGGAGGGTGTCACCATATTGTAGGGCATGTGTTGAAGGGTGTCACCATATTGTAGGGCATGTATTGGAGGGTGTCACCATATTGTAGGGCATGTGTTGGAGGGTGTCACCATATTGTAGGGCAAGAGTTGAAGGATGTCACCATATTGTAGGGCAAGAGTTGAAGGGTGTCACCATATTGTAGGGCACGAGTTGAAGGGTGTCACCATATTGTAGGGCATGAGTTGAAGGGTGTCACCATATTGTAGGGCATGAGTTGAAGGGTGTCACCATATTGTAGGGCATGAGTTGAAGGATGTCACCATATTGTAGGTCATGAGATGAAGGGTGTTACCATATTGTAGGGCATGAGTTGAAGGGTGTCACCATATTGTAGGGCATGAGTTGAAGGGTGTCACCATATTGTAGGGCATGAGTTGAAGGATGTCACCATATTGTAGGGCATGAGTTGAAGGGTGTCACCATATTGTAGGGCATGAGTTGAAGGATGTCACCATATTGTAGGTCATGAGATGAAGGGTGTCACCATATTGTAGGGCATGAGTTGAAGGGTGTCACCATATTGTAGGGCATGAGTTGAAGGGTGTCACCATATTGTAGGGCATGAGTTGAAGGGTGTCACCATATTGTAGGGCATGTGTTGAAGGGTGTCACCATATTGTAGGGCATGAGTGGAAGGTGTGACAGCAGCATTTCTATGTTGGTCAAAAATCAAGTATGGCCAGTGACTTCCGGTTCTAAACTTATGTAAATATTTTGCTTCACAAATTTCTTTGATTTTTGAATATGTTATGTAGAATCAAAAATGGAACACACAATGTTCTCAATACTTTTCTGTAAAACCTCAACTTCCGGTTGGATATAAGGGTCAAAGTTCAACAGTGCAATTTTTCGAATTTTTTTTTTTATTTAAAAATCTTCTTCTCAAGATCTAGAAAGCCTAGAGACCTAATATTAGGCATGTATCATGCTGATGTAATTGGCTACTAATTTTGTTAATATGATTGACCTTGACCTATATTCAAGGTCACAGGGGCCAAAAACAAAAACTTCAAATGACTTATTGTAAAGTTATGGTAGGCCTAGATACATAGTATTAGGCTTTGCTTGTAGCATGCTGACATAAATGCCTATCAGGTTTGATAATATGAATGACTTTGACCTTCATTCAAGGTCACATAGACTTAACATCCTAAAATCTTCAAATGACTTCTTGTGAAGTTCTGGAAATCATATATACCTAATATTAGGCCTGTAGCATGCTAACTGGCTAACAGCTAGGTTTGTTTACTATGATTGACCTTGACCTATAATAAAGGTCAGAGGGGTGAAAAAACTTAAATCTTCAAATGACTTCTTGTGGAGTTCTAGAAAGCCTTAATACAGAGGACTCCACTTTTTTGAATAACGGTTATTCGAATATTTTGGTTATTTGAATTTTGCGGTCCCGATTTTTTCCTTCTTTATCTTTGTTTTTCATCTCTGTTTATTTGAATCAACTTTTTACATGACCTCCGGTTATTCGAATAAAATATCTGGGAAATTCTTAAAATAAAATTGAATATTTTTTTCAATTTTCAATGTATTTTCAGCGAAATTCGCTGATATATGTTTCAAGATACTTCGCTTTCCCTAGAAATCAGTATGGTGACAGAATAACATTATCGTATGGCTTGTTATTTTATGCATGAATCTGCAGAGGTATTCGACGCTGTTACGATTTACATCAGCAGCCTTAGGTCATTCCTTTTAGTATAATCACTGACTCAAACATCTAATTAAAGCATTTGCACTTTAAAATATGTTTATTTATTAACTAACATACCTTAGTTCGCAATCGGTTGGATAAACCATGCTTCCTTACAACAACCACCATACATGGGTAGTCTCGTTCAACCAGACTCTTTTGACTACGCCAGACATGTGCGTATCAAGCGTCTCGTTGAACGAGATATAAAAGCATGCAAAGTCAGAGTGCAATGACTACCGCATGTTTCGTAATATGGATACAAAAAGATACTTGCTACGTTGTTTCATTGCTACTTAAATTCTGAAATATTATCAAGCTATTTCGCCGCATCGATCAACAATACAGGAAGAATTCTCAAAATACATTTAAGTCCAGTGAAGGCATGGCTTCATCACCCGCCGCCATTTTCGAATTCATACACATGTGTCAAAACACTGCTAGGTGATCGGCACTTTGAAGTTTAATCACCATCGTATGCTCATTTTGCGAGGCAAATGTACGTAAATTTGTTTATTATTTAGGTTCAGAATTGATACATAAATATTTGCAGACATAAATTCAATCATGTTTAGTTATTGCATTTGATATCAATCGTCTAGCTTTTTCTCAAAGATTCACGTGTCGATCTAGTTACGTAAACAAGAATCTATCATTGGAATATTTTTTGTTATTAAACGATTAAAATCGATTTACAACTTTGAAAATAATTACTTGTTGTTCGTTTTAAGTATAGATAATTTACGTATTTATCAAGTAAACAAAACGATATATATTTGCCTGTTCACATGTACAGTGTAGGGGGTAAAACGAAGGTGCAAAATGCCATCTCCACCTATTCGAATACTGCGTTTATTTGAATATTTTCTTCTGGAAAATGACTAATTCAAACAAGGACATAGTCATTCAGATCCCCCGCCAATGGAGATATCAAAGCTGAAGTAAGTTTGATTGTGGAGACTTATGTGTATGAAAAAAAACCAGGAAAAAGTGCAAAAAATAAAAACCTAAAAATAGCAAAAGGTACTACTAGACCATAAAAAGAATGTGTCTATGAAGTTTTGTGGAAATATCTCTGCTGGTTTTAGAGTTATGCTTCGGAAATGAACCTGCTACAAAAATATGATATTTTCAGGAATGTTTCTATGGTTACAGAAAAAAGCACAAAAATTGAAAACCTAAAAATAGCAAAAGGCACTACTAGACCATAAGTACAATGTGTCTATGAAGTTTCATGGAAATATCTCTGCTGGTTTTTAGAGTTTTGCTCCGGAAACGATTCTTACACAAAAATCTGCCATTTTCAGCAATGTTTCCATGGTTACAGAAAAAATTACAAAAAGTGAAAACCTTAAAATAGCAAAAGGCGCTACTAGACCATAAGACTAATGTGCCTATGGAGTTCCGTGCATATATCTCAACCGGTTTTCCAGTTATGCTGCGGAAAAGAACTTGGTACAAAAATATGATATTTTCAGCAATGTTTCCATGGTTACGGAAAAAATGCAAAAAATGAAAACCTAAAAATAGCAAAAGGCACTACTAGACCATAAGAACAATGTGTCTATGAAGTTTCATGGAAATATCTCTGCTGGTTTTAGAGTTGTGCTCCGGAAACTATTCTTACACAAAAATCTGCCATTTTCAGCAATGTTTCCATGGTTACAGAAAAAAGTACAAAAAGTGAAAACCTTAAAATAGCAAAAGGCACTACTAGACCATAAGACCAATGTGTCTATGAAGTTTCGTGGAAATATCTCTTCTGGTTTTAAAGTAATGCTCCGGAAACGAACTTGGTACAAAAATATGATATTTTCAGCAATGTTTCCATGGTTACGGAAAAAATGCAAAAAATGAAAACCTAAAAATAGCAAAAGGCACTACTAGACCATAAGACCAATGTGTGTATTAAGTTTCGTGGAAATATCTCTACTGGTTTTAGAGTTATGCTCCGGAAACCATTCGTATGGACTGACGGATGGACGGACGGAACCCATTTGTATATCCTATCCCCCGCCAACTTCGTTGGGCGGGGGATAATAAGCGGAATCCTCTGTATTCGATCTGTAGCATGCTGACATAAATGGCTACCAAGCTTGTTAATATGAAAGACCTTGACCTTCATTTAAGGTCACATGGACCAACATCCTAAAACATTTCAACTACTTCTTGTCAAGTTCTGAAAGGCCTACAGACCTGAAATAAGACCTGTAGCACGTTGACATAAAGGACTACCAAGAATAACCTTGGCAAAAATTCTTTTTTTTTGAAAAGCCCGTCAAATTGTTGAGTGACTATTTCTAGTTTTAACTATAATCTGCTTAGCATGGTTTCCAGAATTTGGTAATGTCAAAACATGTATTGATGTGTGATTAAATTCAAAGATTCCGGATGTATCAAAACATGGAATCAGGATAAATTCAAGTCTAAATGATGCGTTGTAACTGACTTGCAACTTTAACTATCAAAATCCAAGATGGCGGCCTGGTGGCCATCTTGTTGACTTACCGGTCCCAAAATGCAATATGCACAACTAGGGCCCTAGGGAAACTTCCAAATGAAATCTGAGAAATATTTCTTCAACCTTTTTAAGAAATAGCAGTAACAAGAAATGTTAACAGACGGAAGGACGACGGACGAAAAGTAATTTGAATAACCCACCATCTGATGATGGCGGGCTAAAAAAACTGGTGTGACGAGAGGAGGTTGTCAAAAGATTATAAAGAATATCACTGCACTTGGACATTTAACCCCGTCACGAGCACCTGTTCATCAGAACCCAAGCAAAATTACCAATGAAGTCTTACAGTTTATAGAATATCAGAAAGTTAAGCAACTTTCAATTACCGTATTTTCCGGAGTATAAGCCGCGACTTTTTCCCCTGAAAATCGGAAGTGCGGCTAATACACCAGTGCGGCTTATCCGTGGACGAAAATCAAAATCTGACCACGTTTTTGCATTATTACGTCGTGATTCACATGTGAAAATCGTAAGTTTTACTCGCCATTTTTGTAAAGTTATACACCGAAAAAAATCACTGTAAAAGTGTTTAAACGATATAATATGTGATGAAAATATAATAAAGCTAAAAAATGATAACGTACCAGATACATGTTCAATCGTAAAATTGTTTAATTCACGGAAAATCGGCCGACTGAAGCGTGGTTGTTTACAGTCACAACACAATGGCGGACTGATTTTGCTATCGATTTGCTCCAGTATTGTTACCAAGAAAATAATAATTAAAACGTCAAAAATCATCAAATATCAAACAATAAGTTAAATATATTATTTAAATATTATGTGTGTGCAAGAAATGTCCGCAGACAGCAAGAAAACGATCTTCTGATCATGAATGACTGCTAACTTGCACACATGTTACACTCAACATCTGTATTTCTCGGAATCCTGTCGCTGTGATTTCAATGAAATAATCAGTAATCAAGTTTATTCGCGTGTTTTACATGTTATTTAGAACATTCTAGCGATGTTATAAGCATCGAACAGTCTATAAAACATCATTTTATCAATCTCTGCAGCGGCAAACACCACGAGGTCTTAATCCGGAAGTTTACAAAAATAAGGCTTCTGTGAATTGCATCATGGGATACCTAGTTAACAAACAGTGGAAGAACACTCTAAACGAAGTCGATTGATACAGTAACTCTTTACACCAAGATATATTTAATACACAAAATATATCAAAAAAGAAATATAATCCATTCCTATGCATAACGTTACTGAAGAAAGTATTTTACCGGCGTACTGAAATATGAACGAGAGTAAGCATGAACTCAAACTTGCACACGTACGTGTTACACATATGTCGGTCAACAGGGGAATTTCCCGGAATCCTGTCGCCGTGATTTAATGAAATAATCAGCAATCAAGTTTATAAAAGTAAATCACATGTAATTTAGAACATTATACCGAGTGTAAAACATCGCACAGTCATATTAAAATCATTTAATCGATCTCTGTAGCGAAGATAATATCCGGAAGTTTACAAAAATAAGGCTTCGGTGAATTGCATCATGGGATGGCAAATTGACAGAGAACACTCTAATCGAAGTCAGATTTAGGTTAATGATGCAAGCCTTGATAATACAGTAAATCCTTTACACATCAATATAATAAATACGCGAAATATATCAAAATAGAGATAAAATAAAATCATATGCATACTGAAAAAAGTTTTAACCGGCATGCTGAAATTGAGTGAGAGTAAGCGTGAAATTGTACGGCCGCCATGTTTGTTTACACAAAGTGGGCTTACGTAATAGCAGAATAAACAAGGAACAGAAACATGGCATTTTGCTAAAGATGTTAACATCATAGTGAGTTTTATTTGTTATATATTTACAGTACAAGTTTACAGACAATTTTCGTGATTCTAAACGATCGATAAGCATTACCCCTACTTCAATAGAGATCGATCGTATGTACACAGATGGTTACGTGGTTACATGGGCCTAACTTTTGGGTGCGGCTAATATAACGGTGCGTCTTATACGTGTACAAAACCTGAAAAAATCGTAAAAAAGGCCTCTGCGGCTTATACACAGGTGCGGTTTATTGTCCGGAAAATACGGTAACATTTAAATTAATTGTTTTCAAGCGATGATGGGAAAAATTATCCAGTCTATCCCGGCTGAAACAGGGACAGCAGCTCAAGAAAAACGCCTGACCACATTTATTGCCAGAGCTTTGGACTTCATTCCACAACAATTGCATAATCTGCAGGTGATAGAAAGTATGTACACACCCTGCATTTCTATGAATACGGTGATACCCGATGGGATCAGGATAGATCTATCACATGTGGGTCATACATACCACACGATATTGGCCACACCAACCAACCAATCAACTCGCGCCAAGCATTACCGTATATTGTAACCCAGTATGCAATAGGTATTGTGCAAGTTGCAAGGCGAGTACGTCACTATCACCGTCAACGGTTAGGCTGTCACGACAATATTAGATGCTTAAATTGACCTATATTTAGGATTTTCAATAAGTGTTTCACACTCAATTTCTACATAATTAGCAATCTACAAGGTTAGTGATTTTTTGAATCATGTTTTTTATATATATATATATATATATATATATAAAAAGTTTTAACCGGCATGCTGAAATTGAGTGAGAGTAAGCGTGAAATTGTACGGCCGCCATGTTTAAAAAAATTCAAACCCCTGAAGACCGGCATGAGCCGAGAAAGCGCTAGGGAGAAAAAACTGTTTTATAGTTGTGTTTTTTATGTATATGGAAACCATCACATGGACAGTTCTTTTTTATTTATATATATATATATATATATATTTAGCCATTAGCTTGGATCTGGTATCGTAGTGAGTTAACTCACAATTTGATTATTGCAAGCCAACATATCTGCTTTCAGATTAATTGGTTATTGATGTCAAAGTCAAACACACTAATTACATATTGTGACGATTTAAAGTGACTAGATTCTAATCTTTTTTAATTTTCCTGATAACTATTCATGTGTAATATCTCAAGACATTGACATGTGCTTGGAGTACGGTGGTTTTATTGAATTGAGCTCATTTTCAAACTCGTTTCCAAATTTCCAATGTTAGTCTACATACAAAGTTTCATTAAGCACGGTCCATATTTACTCAATTATAATTGCAAAGGACAGTAACTCAGTAAGTTACAATCAAATAAGGACGATTTTCAAACTCGTCCAAGATCTTTCCAATTTTAGTCTAAATACAAAGTTTCATGATGCAATAATAATTATTAGTGCAAAGGGCAATAGCTCCGTTAATTACTGTCATCCGAGATATTTCAAATGTTAGTCGATATACAAAGTTTCATGAAGCTGAATGTATATTTACTCAAGCTATTGCATTCACAAGGTCCAATAATAATTATTAGTGCAAAGGGCAATGACTCCGTAAATTACTGTCGAATCAAACTGATTTTCGAACTTATCCGAGATCTTTCCAATGCTAGTCTACATACAGTTTCATTAAGCTCATTATCCTGTTCACACGGATATTTTAAAGGATGTCGCACGACGACGGACAAAAGACTATCCTTTGGTCAGGTGACCTAAAAACAGGAGTAAACGCAAAATTTACATTGATGCTGCCAATGACAACAGAACAGTTATGCTCTCACAGTTGATGTCCCAGTGTAAGTTTGGTATTTGCCTGCATTTGTGACATTATAAAGCTTCTGTAAAAAATTTTCCAAGTTTAAACTTTCACATTCTGGTAAAGCTTACTTATAGTCCCTCAGTTGTAATACATTCTTGTAGAGGCACCACTGAACAAACCTTTCAATAATATAATAATAGTATTACCTTTGCCGTGATATTCTCCAGGGCATTTGTCTCTCGGCTCTAGACCTTTCAATAACATTTGTCTCTCGGCTCTAGACCTTTCAATAATAAAAGTATTACCTTTGCCGTTATATTCTCAAGGGCATTTGTCTCTCAGCTCTAGACCTTTCAATAATAATAGTATTACCTTTGCCGTGATATTCTCCAGGGCATTTGTCTCTCAGCTCTAGACCTTTCAATAATATAATAATAGTATTACCTTTGCCGTGATATTCTCGAGGGCATTTGTCTCTCAGCTCTAGACCTTTCAATAATAATAGTATTACCTTTGCCGTGATATTCTCCAGGGCATTTGTCTCTCGGCTCTAGACCTTTCAATAATAATAGTATTACCTTTGCCGTGATATTCTCCAGGGCATTTGTCTCTCAGCTCTAGACCTTTCAATAATAATAGTATTACCTTTGCTGTGATATTCTCCAGGGCATTTGTCTCTCAGCTCTAGACCTTTCAATAACAATAGTATTACCTTTGCCGTGATATTCTCCAGGGCATTTGTCTCTCAGCTCTAGAGCCTCGTAGATTCCTGTGGAAGCACCACTTGGAACAGCCGCTCTAAAAACTTGGCCTACAAAGAAACCACATCTTGCTGAAAAAGCATGTTAATAGCATTCATATATATATGATCTTATTTGAGTATTCATATGAGATTTTATGCGACGAGTAAAAATGAAAACTTGGAGAAAAGAAACGAGCAAAAATGAAAACTTGGAGTAAAGTTTCATAAAATCTCATGTGAAATGAACACAAATTTAAGATACTTTTTATCACATAACTACAAATACCTACAAAACAAAGAATTTCATGTCAAAATGGATTCCGAAAATCCAGCAGGGGCTACCATTTTGTCCTGCCGTCCTCTTAATCCTGACATTGTCATTTTTCTTGACATCATTTTATTGTTTCTGTCCGACGTCACAATGAATTTCCAGCCAATGGATATTGTTCCAGATCATATTACACTAGTGACATACCCAAAAAATATTACACGGGCGAAATCACTGGATATCAGGCAGATTATGTGATAAAAGAAAATATTTTGGTCAGATTCAATATGTTTTTTGTTATTAGTGTTATTATGGAGAGGAAGAGGGGGGGGGGGGGGGGACTGTAGCATTGTTTGTTATGGATAATTTAGTCTGTATTAAACAAGTTATTTTCTGTAATAGTAAAACACAGACTTCAGCTAGTGATCCAGATGCTGTTTTTTTTTTAAATTTTTTTTTTTTAAATATTTTTACGACATGCAAGGGAGTGAGAAAAGTAATGGTGATCATCTGACGGGTGCTACGTACTTTGGCCTCAGGGAATATCATCTTTCTCAAGTTTAACAATTCCTTGTATTAACCAACAAAAAGTCAATAATTGGTCTGTTATATGAAACGATGCCTATTAAACAAGCTTTGCTTTTTTTTGAAACAATTTTGAAGATATGACACCATAATGACTATAAATGAACAAAACATCAAGGAAAATCTTTAGCGATATTTCCTCAGTAGGCCCTTTTAGTTCTTTTGCTATGCTTATATTTTCCTTACTCCTATCACATTGTCGTCAGTCATGTGTGCTCACATTATGGCTATTGCACAATGATCTATTTTGATTGGTCGACATGAGATCCCAGAGGGATCTTGGCACCCACCAAATATTAATCTATGTTTGACAATTGAAAAGGGATATATCTTTGCTTCTCAAACTTTAACAAACAAAATCCAAGATGGCGGCCTATTGGCCATCTTGTTGACCGATCAGTCCCAAATGCATTATGCACAACCAGGGCCCAAGGGGAACTTGCACATGAAATTTGAGAGAGATCTCTTGAGTACTTTCTGAGAAATATTGGTAAAAACTTCACCTATCAAAATTCATGATGGCGGGGGCCCGGCCTGTCGTCCATCTTGTTGAATGATTGGTCCCAAAATGCAATATGCTTAACTTGGGCCCTAGGGGAACCTACATATAAGATTTGAGGAAGATCCGTTCAGCAATTTCCGAAAAATAGCGGTAACAGACTTTAACTAAAATCAAAATCAAAGACGGCGACCATCTTGTTGACCGATCAGTCCCAAAATGCATTATGCACAACCAGGGCCAAAAGGAAATGCATTTGAGAGAGATCCCTTCTGTAAGCGCTTTCTGAGAAATAGTGGTAACAAACTTCAACTACCAAAATCCAAGATCGCGGCAGGTCGGCCATCTTCTTGACAAAACAGTTCGGAAATGCAATATGCACAACTAGGGCCCTATGGGAACTTACATATAAAATTTGAGACAGGTCCCTTCAGTTCTTTCTGAGCAGTACAAACTCTTAATTATCAAAATCCAAGATGGCTGCCTGCGGGCCATCTTGTTTACCGATCAATCCCAAAATGCAATATGCATATCTATTGCCCAAGGAGAACATACATGTGAAATTTGAGAAAGATTCCTTCAGTACTTTTTGAGAAATAGCGGTAACAAGAAATCTAATGATGGTGGGCTAAAAATTCCCTGTGTTTATTTATACCAAGGTTACGCAATGTCAATCTCTAACCAGGTGTTCATCGGCATCAGATTGCATATTGTCAAAACCTGTCCATAAGGTCTTGACCAATTAGACAAAACTCCCAGTCATATAACAATTGATATAAAGGCATCCCTAAAATCACCAAAATTTTTGTCTTATTTTCGAGGCCTAAGGCATATTGTTATTTTCTAGCGCCGAAACGAGAAATAATTTTTGTAATCAATTATTCGGTCACATGTTATCGATTACTAATGGATTAATCACTTAAATTGAAGACAACTGTATTGTCACACTTAACTGACTACTGAAAACGTCTGCCATGTTTTGGTATCAACTAATAATAACACCTACAACGTACATGAAAGAGCACCTACCTTACATTATATAAGCCTACCAATTAATAAGAATAAATTTATTGACAAACAAACAACAACCGTATTTCATCTCAAATAAACACTGAATTCCGTCCCTGTATCATCTTGTGTAACATCATTTAAATACAGTCTGCTAACCCGCTATTTTTACGTGACTTTCACATGTACGACTAATCAACCAAATTTGGATCACTACCGAGCAACATGACCAAACTTTTTCATTTTTGTAATCAAAAATAATTAACTAAATCAACTAGAATTACCTCAGTATGACATGAATAACCGCTGTAACAACACATTTTGATTGCTAATTCGTTTTAAAAACAATCTATCCTACAGACCCGATGCTACAAAACACGTGTGTTGAATACCCGCAACTGTTTGTTTGTTATTTCTGTCATTTAGTTCAAGTTAATTCACGGGTGATTTATTTCGCTTATTAGGAATTAGGAATTGTGAAAAGTGCTCATATTTTAACTGAAGGTTATTTTCAACCAATTACGCTGATATATGTTTTCATGTACACTGTTTTCACTTCAAACTGAAGTGGTCAACATGTTAAAGTGTTCGTACAGCTTGTCATTTTTAAAATGAATCAGCAAAGATATTCGTCACTGACGCACAATGTTTCTGCAAAACAATCATTACATAAAACATCCACTTAAAGCATTTACAATTTCAAATGTTTATTTATGAATGTAACATACCTGTAGTTCATGCTTTACTTTTTGGCTGTTTTGTTAACGCAATCAGTATAATATGATTAGCCACAATGTTTCATATTTTACTCTTGATACAAAAATACTTGCTACGACGTTTTAATGCAGGTAATATTTGCATTAATCTCTCAAATATTATCAAACTATCGCCGTATCAATAGCAATACCAATCAAATTTCCAAACACAACCCGGTGTGAAAAATGTGAAAGCATGGCTTCAACCTGACGCTATTTTACACAGTACTGCCAGCGACCAAAACTAGGTCATTGTCTGAAACCACATACCGACCGGGAAATACGCTAATAATACAGAAAATGCATCACGAAAATCTTGTTTCTATATGTGAACTGTAAAAATATCAAATAATGACTATAATAATATCGCTTGTTAATTTGGCAAACTGTCAATACCGCAAAGTCAGCAGATGAGCACGCAGCAACCGGAGATGGGTCCAACACGCACCTATCTTAATAAAGTTGTTTGGCTCAGCCATTAGCGGCTTTAAAAATGCATAATGAAAATCCCATTTCTATTTGTGAACTGCAAAAATATCAAGCAATGATTAAAATTGAACATTAACAGGTTGGTGACATGGCTATCGCTTGTTTATCTGGTGAACTGTCAATACCGGAAGTCAGCAGATGTGTCCAACAAGCACCTATCTAATAAAGCCGCTTCGTTCAGCCATTAGCGGCTTTAACAACTCTTATCTTCAATTAGAATATGAACAAAAACATTCGTTTTGAATGATAAGCACATGCAATCATAAAATTAAAATGTTTAAGACTACAGTTAGTTTTGCTCCCTAGCGTCCCAGAGGCGATTAGGCCTCCCTATACTAACTCAACAACATGGAGCTGATCGCTAGTGAAAATTGGCAAATAGTGTGTTGCAAGCTTTCTCATGACATCCACTTTTACATTGATCAATGACTTTAACTTCCACAGATATGTAATTTAACAAGTATTTCTCACATGATATGCTTTGTTACTTTCAAAATGTGACTGTATATACCTGAACTATTAAAGAGATAAAACTTTACAGTCGCAATGGATTCCTCACAAATCCATGATGTCAACGTGTTTAGTCAGCTTGCAATGTACTTGCTATGTATGTTACGATTAATGATTATTAAAATCTTTAATCAATTATCAGTGTTGTTTCATTAATCTAATCACCAATAATAATTTTAGCTATTATTTTCATTGTAGTTTTGTGTTCCTTCAATTTTTTCGCAATAACTAGAAAGAGACTTTTGTTAATTTTATGGCATATCCAATCCCTATATATACTTGTACACCACATCTGGAGCACTGATGATATGTTTAATGTTCATTACCATTCACAGTGACTTCTACCTCCACTGTCGGGTTTCCACGGCTGTCAAAAATTTGCCGAGCATGGACCTTGCTGATAGACATGATTGCTCTGAAATGAATTTTATAAAACAGTTTATATTAAAGTAATACATTATGCAATTAAAGACCATGGAAAATGTTAATAAAACAGGCCTAAAAGAGTAAATTGAAGATTTCACCAAAAGTAACTTTAAATGTAGGTCAAGGACATTCATTTGAACTAACTTGAAAGCCCACCATGTCACAGGTCTAATGTCAGGTCTCCAGACCTGCAGTTACTGACAATAAATTTCAACAAGTTAGGCCCCTGTCTGTGACCTTGAATGAAGTTCAAGGTCATTCATTTGAAAGAATTAGAAAAGCCTTCATTCCAGCATGTTACAAGTGTAATATCATGTCTCTGGTTGTGGCCATGGTTTTTGCCAGCAATTATAGGAATAGAAATCCATATGATTTTTTTATCAATATTTTGACAGCATTTAATAATGTTTCTTGATGTCTCTTCTTTTCGGGGATAAAAATGGTTCAAATTTTTTAAATATGAGGAGGTATCAATACATGTATTTACTCTGTGGTTTATGTCCCGTTGAAGTCTCGTTTCGACATAGCTCAAAGAATTTATGAGATTTTCAAATAAAATCTTTCA
This sequence comes from Argopecten irradians, assembly GCF_041381155.1. Classification (NCBI taxonomy): domain Eukaryota; kingdom Metazoa; phylum Mollusca; class Bivalvia; order Pectinida; family Pectinidae; genus Argopecten; species Argopecten irradians. The sequence goes on along the minus strand of NC_091134.1, from coordinate 178,240 downwards.
ATGTCTGTAGCAAGTTGCCAGTTATAAATTTTGTCCAAAAAAATCCAAACATTCTTAATAGATTTTTTTATTCGGGGATTTTAAGAAATGACCTATTTGGGGACCATTTTGAAAACAGGGCTTTTTCTCACTGCTTTGGGAATGGGGCCAATGGCTTTGAATTTGGGAAAAAGTGCGACAAAACCAAGATTTGGGAAAGAAATTAAATATGAAATAATGCAAAACAAATATGATTTTATATTTACAGTGTAGTTTATATACTTTTCTGAAGCCAGTTAAAAAATATTCAAAGCCTTAACTGACTAAGTTCATGCAATATTTTTGGACAGTTTTCAAAAAACTTTCATTTTGAAATTTAAGGCTTGAATTGGGAAATATTAAAAGGTTTTGCCATGGGGAATGGGGCCCATTTTCGGCCCCAAATCATGTTGAAAAAAAGCCCTGGAAAATGTGCCTTTTTGCACAAGTTTTACCATTTTTTTGTCACATGTAATTGATTACTTATCGATTAATCACTAAAATTGAGTGCAACTATATTGTCTCACTGCTGATCATGACTACTGAAAACATCGGCCATGTTTTGGTATCAACTAATAATAACACCTACTGTACAATATGACGGATCAAAACGTGTACATAAAGAGATGAAACTACAGTCAGAATGGCTTCCTCAGAAATCAATGATCTGTCAACGTCTTTAGTCAGCTTACAATGCAATTGCTATGCATGTTACGATTAACGATTGATAAAATCTTTAATTAATTTTCAGAGATTAGTAGTTTCATTAATCTAATCACCTCCGATTATTCAACTAATCGTTTCAGTCCTACTAAAATGGAAACAAATTTCATTATCTGAATCACTTCCATTGTTTATTATGGGGCTAAAAATAGAACACAGGCAAATCTCTATCAACCATGACATTTTCACTAAATTTCCCTGATGGTTATACACTGTAGTCTATGGAGAGCACCTAAATTGTCACTTAATGACAATGTGCAATAATAGAATTCAATAGTTCATACACAAAAACATGATCTTCAGTCAGTTGTATGGCTATCTGAAAATTATGATGCACTTTTTTTTATACAAACTGGTAAAACAACTGTACTGGACCAGGTCTTGCCGAGTACCAATTCTCGGTTACTTCCTTAAAACGTTGTCCATTATACACATTCCATAGGAGACATTGCACTGAAGATCCACTCGAAGCCATTCCTTTCCTTGAAAATCTTTCACCTATACCAGCCAGCAGATACAACTAATTTATATTGTTGACATATGTATAACATGTAATCTATTAATCAACTAAGATACGGGGTAGATATAGGAAATGGGGTAGGATGCTCATAATGTCAAAACCTGCCAGTACTATCAATATAAATTTGGACTGCCTTTGCAATAATAAGGTTAGCATCATTTTCTAAATCTGCATCTCCTCTTAGTAATGTATCTAATGTGATGTCACCGGGGAACCAATGAAGATCGTTTAATAATGTCTGTCGTATAATGTGATATTTTGGGCATGTAAGGAAAAAGTGATAAGAGTCTTCGCACGTGAATCCACACTCACATCGTGCTCAAGGCAAAAGATTGGATCTGAAAAGATTTAATGTTCTTAGTTATGTCGAGACGTCCTAGAATCAATGTTTGGGTAGCCATCTTTGAAGACTGAAAGTTAATTTTAACACCCAATCAGACACGTACAGCTGGGATCGATTTCCGATGAAATTCTGCGATTCTGATTGGCTGATAAAATTAACTTTTGGTCTTCAAAGATGGCTACCGAAATACTGATTCTTGGACGTCTCAAACATAACTAGGTAGCTATGCTCAGCCAAGGGGGAGATAACCTTTTTCTAAGCACCTTACTCCAGACTCAATATGTCTTTTTTCTAGTGTTGAATTACCATAAGAAAGTGTATAGTTGCGAAACGTTGAACTGACCAGGATTAAAGATGAATATTTATAAGGCTATTAATATCCATGACCTGTTCCGGAAAGGAAGTAAGCATTCAGAGAGCTTAAATTGAAATGTGAAAATATGCATATTTTAATTCCTGTCGATATTCCATGTCCAAGACCCCCTTATTCTGGCTTAAACATGTTTAATGTTAACATCCATACCAGGAAGAATGTTGGAATCTTCTGCTTTTTACTAGAACTGCACTTTTTTGCAAAATGAAAATAAAGGTTAGTGAGATTGAGGTAAATACCGAATCATTCAAAATGGCGAACAGAATTAATGCCAACTTTCGTTTTATAACGTATCGTTGCACTGCGTAAACCGATGTTTATGGTATGTTTTTAACGCAAATATTAAGTCATAAAAGAATATATGCAAGCATACCAACCAGGTATAATCATGGAATGTAAATGAGATTCTGTTTTATCATACAATTGAGATGCATTATTTGGATGTGATTACTCAGTAATTGAGTCAGTGATTGTGAATTTTTTTAACAACAGATCTGAGATCATGTCTACATCCAAGCAGGTTATCCTAATTCACGATAGTGATACTGACAGTGACATTACCCTGCCCCTTCACCCTCTGTAGTACCTCCTGTACATATAAGAAGCACTTCGACATGTTGTAAGCAATATTATGCATCAGGATAAACAAACTCGCAATGGGAGATAATTTGCCAATGGTACCCTTTCCGCATTACCCTAGCTTTATTTTAACATATTTATTCAACTCTAACATGTTTTTTTTTTAAATGCATGACAAGTACTTGAAAAAAAAAAAATTTTTTCACAAGAAAAAATAATAATTAAAAAAAACCTAATCAAAATAAATTGAATCTGTTTGCTTTTTTGTAAATTCCAAAGAATGCTCTAATATATAAAAAAAAAGAAATCATGGATATAAGAAAGCGAAAAAATTGGCTGAGCATAGCTAAATTAGGGACATAGCACCGTTAATGTGATTGGTTGGGATGTGACATGTATTAAAGTGAGTGCCAACTGTTTTGTTTTAACTGTAAAGGCATATTTGACTCCAAACCAACATGCAGAATTCCCATAATTGCTGTCGCAAGATTTGTTCTACAATCCCAGGCTTTTCAAGAGCAGTAGGTAGCTGACCATATGCCTAAAGAAGCGACCAGTCAGAATTTTGAGCCTATGATTATGGTCAGTTTTAGCGACTAGTCTCTTGCCAAGTAGAGCCTAGTTGTTAATTATCATAGTTGTACGTTTTGACATCTATAATTTAGATCTGATTAATTATTGAGACTGCGATAATTTTTTCCTTGTGCATTTTCCTGAAGAAGAAAGCTTATACCTGGCCTCGTGTACATTAGGTCTACATGAGAACGATCACACTTCAGCTGAGTGCATGTGACCGACAGGCAAGGTCGGACACAGTGGAGGATTTCCTCAAGGTCACATTTCATCAACATTTCGTACGAAATGAGACATCTGCATTGCCGCAAGTATCTTGGCGAATAAATGAATTCAGATAGTCACAAAATGCTTCCTGACACGTACCAATACAAATTAGAAGCTGCAATAGGCCTACCTTGTTATGCTCCAAAGCCGGTTCACAGACGTCTTGGTAAAGATGAAGGCTGACGACCGAATTTGGAATGACACTCGAGACTTCTCAGACGTTTTGCTCAAAGTTACAGTATTTATTCGTATACATGAGTTACGAACCCACCCGAAACGGTCCGAATGTAGATACCCTTCAAACAAAAATTTCCTATTTATAATCAATACTTATATATACAATTCTATTTTGTTCACATATAAATAGGAATTCTTATTTCAATAACTTAAATAAAATCAGATACCAGCGATGGTTTTTTCTTCTTCTCGTCATATTAATTTATACCGTTTTTCCGCAGCGCCCCCTACAACATTGAAAATAACTAAAATGGAAGTAGGCGTCAGAAGATGAACTTACTCATAGTTTAGTTATACCGATATCCTGGAAATGAAGTCACAACTGGTGTTTAATATTACATTTATTTGAATATTGACACTGATAATAATGAGACCAACAATCGACTTCCGAGAATGTCTCAAGGACTCGCCGAAATTCAGGTAAGATGGGTTGATGCAGGTGCCCGATCAGCATCGCGGTTGCTGGTACAGATTCTAACAGGGTAGGGTCGCTTCGATACCCCAAGGACCGAATTGTCTTCATTCTATCCACACTTATATATTACAATGATCCCCTCCCCATATCAATTAAGCTATGTTCTTCCTAGCACTACAGCACGCAGGTACGTACTGTAAGCTAAACTTCATCTTTATGTAGCATAACGTTATATATAAGTAACAGGAGAGGAGAAAATGTAGCGGCCAGACCGGGATTCGAAACCGGGACCCTTCGTACACTAGCCGAGTGCTCTACCGACTGATCTATCTGGTCACAGATGATCGACCCAGTCCAATCCCGCTACACTCCTCCCTCCTTTCTCGAAGACATATACGAGACCTTCCAAACATCACCTTGGGTTATTTAGTTGGGATGCCAATTTTGTAACAGGAGAGGAGAAAATGTAGCGACCAGACCGGGATGTGAGCCAGGGACCCTTTGAACACAAGGCGATCATACTCTAACGACTGAGCTACCTGTTCACCAATGATCGACCCTATGCAGCCCAATCCTTCTACACTTATATAGGGTTTTTATTTATATTATGTGATAGAAACACAGACAAATGCTGTAATACATTTGACCCTATGACATTATATAATTTTTTCTATATTGTTTTTACCAACAGTATATATATATATATGTATATAATATATACATATGCTGTTGGTAAAAAATAAGTGCCAGGTCCCTGTGGTTAAAACTTGTTACAAAAGTATTAATTTTGACCAATGAGATATAATTCAATAATTTGGAGCATACGTTGTGTCAAATAAAAAATCCAGGTGGGGAATCACATGGTCTGTAGTTTACTTGTTGGTGTGTTACTCGAATTAAAATTGTGGCCGCCAGCAGTTTTAGCAGAAAAGGCAGTAAATCACTGAAAAAAATCTTTGCCTTGTTTCTTCTTACCAGGTAAAAGGCGAACAATTGTGGTGTTGGTCTGCGTAGTTTATACATTACAGGAAGTCCTCAAGAGCTAAAGCATATCCACTAAAATGATTACACGCGACATGCCATATCACAACCAGGCAGGCCTAAGTAACAATAAATATAGCAATACTAGGTGGTACTTATAGCATGTATGATTTACTATAGAAATATAAAGGCAAGATTAACCGATAATACTATAGTGACGACCATCTGCCATACGGAATTCTTGACAAACCAATACTTTAGTTGTGTAGCAACGCTCTGTTCTTTTCTGTTACATTCAGACCAAAGTTTTGAATCGAAGCAATTTTGCTCCTAGTAGAATTAGTAGTATACGCGAACATACACTTTTCGTACCTTCTCTGAGTTTTAATGGTGTCGTTTGCTATAAATATGATAGTGCCTAAATGTTGTAGTCTACATTCAATTTCACATCTAACCTTTCTATCAGAAAACATCATGTTGATCTATGACGTATCTTCCGGTGGGGGGAACTCTTAACTTTTTCTACTAAATGGAGAAGTATTTCATCGTATAACAACAATGCTACAGCAAAACCAGTGTGTTATTACTGTGTGAACTACAACTAATTTTAAGGATGGACTGTCGTAGAGCAATCTATTTAATCTTACCTGGCCCAAAAGTCCGGTGAGCTTATGTCATGGCGCGACATCCGTCGGTCAACATTTCCTTTAAAATGCTGCTAGTCATAGAATTCCGCATGGATTCTAACCAAATTTGGCCAGAAACATCCTTTGAGGCAGGGGAATAGAGTTTGTATCAATTTTGTTCTGACCCCCCCCCCCCCCCCCCCCCCAGGGGCAGGAGGGGCGGGGCCCACTAGGGAAAATAGAGGTAAATCCTTTAAAACGCTACTAGTCTTTAGAGTTTTACATGGAATGGAATGTAACCAAATTTGGCCACAAAATATCCTTGGGGGAAGGGGAATAGAGTTTGTATAAATTTTGCCTCTGACCCCCTCCCAGAGGCAGGAGGGGAGGGGCCCACTATGGAAAATAGAGGTAAATATTTATAACGCTACTAGTCATAGAGTTCTAAATGGAATCTTACCAAATTCGGCCACAAATATACTTGTGGGAAGGGGAACAGAGTTTGTATAAATTATGGCTCCGACCCCTCAGGAGCAGGAGGGACGGGGCCCACTAGGGAGAATAGAGGTAAATCTTTTAAAATGCTCCTTACCATAGAGTTGAGGGAAGGGAAACTTTGTTTGTATAAATTTTGGCTCTGACCCCCAGGGGGCAGGACAGGCGGGGCCCACTAGAGAAAATAGAGGTAAATGCTTTAAAACGCTACTAGTCATAGAGTTCTACATGGAATGTAACCAAATTCGGCCACAAATACCCTTGGGGGATTGGGAACAGAATTTGTATAAATTTTGGCTTTGACCTCTTAGAGGCAGGAGGGGCAAGGCCCAATAGGGAAAATAGAGGTAAATGCTTTAAAACGCTACTAGTCATAGAGTTCTACATGGAATGTATATATATAACCAAATTTCGTCACAAATATCCTTGGGGGAAGGGGAACAGAGTTTGTATAAATTTTGGCTAGAGGTAAATACTTTAAATCACTACTTGTCATAGAGTTCTACATGGAATGTAACCAAATCTGGCCAGAAATATCCTTGAGGGAAGGGAAACTTTGTTTGTATAAATTTTGGCTCTGACCCACTGGAGCAGAAAGAATGGGTCCCAATAGGGAAATTAGAGGTTAATCTTAAATTCCTTTAGAAAAGAAACAATGAACCTGTAATCAGAATGTTCATTATTTGGCATTACAATAACCAGTTGAGTGATACAGGCCCTCTGGGCCTCTTGTTGTCATAATAACTAATGATCTAAGAAATAAATTCAATCTTTATTAAGTAGTTTTGGTTGCAAAGGAAAAAATCACAATAATATCATTGAATTTTGTAATTTTAAATACCATTAAGGAGAAAGCTTGCGTGTGAATTCTTTAAGTGAAAAGAAAAAATCATTACATACTTTCCTCCAACTTTGCTATGCTCTTTCTGTATCAGCACTCAGGTGACCGTCAAGGCCTCTTGGGCCTCTTGTTTATATATTATATAATTGTGTTTTATCTTCTTTTTTAGAAGTTTCACTATGCAAATAGAAAATGATCATGTATCGAACACTGTTCACCTAAATCAAGAAAAAGAAATTAAATGATTTAATGTTACAACTTCTATATTATAATATATGAGGAACATTTTGAGACTGCATGATCACTGTGGGTACCCGTACACCGGATATTGGTATCGACGAGGCGAGGCCTGTCGCAACAAGGATACGTTTTACAATATTTGCACAATTCTAATGTAATTAATGTATCTGTAACTATTGTCCAGTTCAAGCTTATTATATATCGCGTCCGTATGCGATCTGTCTACCCCCAGCGTCATATATTTATTGAGGAATAGACAGGAATCCAGGGTCACCTGTAGGGGGGTACCGCAATGAAATCGACTGTGAACTATTGTTCGTGATATTGAATAACTAGCTTGTTCCAGGTTACAATTTTTGGGTTGTATAGACGGGTTATGATGGGAAGTTCATGTTGAGGCCAATTTCGTACTGTCGTGGCCACGGATGTTTCAACAAGACGACTCAAAATTTAGCTTGTGTACGGGGGCTTGTTAAACTAGTGTACGGGGGCTTGGTTTATGTGATAAAACTGGTGTACGGGGGCTTGGCATAACTAAAATGACAAACTTAACAATATGTTTAAAACAGATAGCGTCTAGTCGTCCAAAAGACAGATGTAAAGTTTTCCTTTGACGTCTATGTGTTCGTAGATCTCGTGTAAAGATGATGAATGTTGGTTAGTCTGTAGATTTTGTATACAATATCAGTTTGTTTGTTTGCTGGCAATTTTGTTAAATTCTTTAACGGAGGGGATCATTTTGAGGGAGGAATGTACTCGTATTAACCATGTAGCGCAATAAGAAATACAACTTCACCTGGTGGAAATGTCATAATGTAATAGTAATAGTAAATTTTACTATTAAATTGTAAACCATGGCTAAGAATACGTATTTCCATTTTTTCTTTTTTTTTTTTTTTCTTTTCGTTTACAGGTGCTGGCCGTTTACATTTGTTTTTACTGTCCGGAAAATTTCGATACGTTCCGTATGGCTACCTGCCACCTGATTGAATGTCATAGTGACTTGACATTAGAGCTACGTCGACGGGAAAATAATAAGAAGCGCGTGCATACTCATCACACCCGAGCTCTGTAGAGAGGAGGGCAAAACAATACCTGTTATTGACAAGGTCGGAAAAATCCACATTTCTAGGAGAGATGTTGTACCGAAAGATAGCCCATTCAAGAAAGATATCTAAAGATAATGTTTAAAGATGCTCCACCGCTGACAAGTGGTATATTTTCACTATGAAAATCGGGAGCAGACGATTTAGTATTTTTCTTCAGTTATAAAAGTTACTTACTTTACACCATTACCACCATTGAAAAGTTTGAGCTTTTAATTTTACTTAAAGTTAAAAATATGAAAAATAATTAATTGTTTCCCGAAAAAAATCCGTGACACTATATTCTATATGGAATGAAGTACTGATTGCGTATGCACCAAAGGCGAAATAAATTATTTTATATTATTTTTTTTGTGTTAATTAGGCATATATAAACACGATTAAATACCAGTTATTGTTCAAATGATGAATGTCATTTATGCTCTGTCGGCGGTGGAGCATATAAATACTTTAATACTTTTTGTTGCCCAGGCTTAAATTAATTGAAAAGAACAGTTTTTTGCCTGAATTGATCAAAATCAAAATGAATAATCATTCTACATTGCGTATCGTTTCAATCAGTAATTTGATTAATCATATAGAACGTTATATATTGCTATTTAGAAAGAAATATTTGACTTAAAAAGCTGCGTTTCTCAACTCATCAATCAATTTTCCGTACAATCGTCAACCAAGCTGCCGTACAATCAACATCCAAGCCCCCGTACACTTGATTTTTAACAACAAGCAAGCCTCCGTACACAACGTGATTTTCACTTATTTATTTCGTAATCTTCATGACCTCAAATTTGTCATCGGGGCGTGAGATGCTTTCATATGACGTGAATTAGCCATAGAAAATGAATTCCGTTATCAGGAAAGCATTAAATATCTATATCAGTGATTTATTTTAAACCGTCTTTTTCACTGCGGTACCCCCTACATGTGACCCTGGATTCCTGTCTATTCCTCAATAAATATATGACGCTGGGGGTTGACAGATCGTATACGGACGCGATATGTAATAAGCTTGAACTGGACAATAGTTACAGATACATTAATTACATTAGAATTGTGCAAATATTGTAAAACTTATCCTTGTTGCGACAGGCCTCGCCTCGTCGATACCAATATCCGGTGTACATTTTGAGACTGCATGATTAACTTATGTGTAGTTGTTGATGTGATTCAGGGCCCTAGGGGTATATAGGGAAACACTGATTCAGAATGCAAGGGCTAGTAATATATATACTGTGTATATATAAAGGAAATAGGTTGTTCTGATTTCCTGGTTCTGATCACGTAGTACACAACATATCACTGTCTAAGGAACACCTCAAAGTTGTAAATAAAAACCTTCATTTTTATATTGTTTCTGTTGATAGGGCCTCACTTGAAGGTTCTGAAAATGATCTGGAGATCCTTGAGGCACGCCTTGAAAGGGTAAGACAAAATTTAACAAATATTAACAAAGGCAAGCTGACACCAAAAACCAAAGATGCACCATAATTGACCTTAAAATAGTAATATGGATAAAAAACATTGGCAGTTTAATTAGGCAATATTGGGATATAATCTTTATCTTTTGTGGAATTAAACAGCTATTTCTTAATGTGCATCTGATATTTCACAGAACCATTTATATATTATTGCCTTCTTTTGAGGGCACTATATTATGGTCTCATAGTGTTGTCAAGGGATGGCATAGTACCCGAGCCGGAGGCGAGGGTACTATGCCATCACAAAACAACACTATTAGACCATAGTGCCCTCAAAAGAAGGCAATAATGTTTTTAGTACATAACGAGTTGAAAAAAATGATAGGACAGACAATTATGTACGATCAACAATAACAATTTATTTAAACGAGTGCGGCCACGTCTAACGTTGAGAAATGTCATGATCGGAGGCATCTAAATACAATTTCCAGGCAGAAATCTTTGAAAATACTCACTGCATATTTCGTTGTCTGCTCAGTTCAATTTGCAATTTTGTTCTTTTGTAAATTCGTCAGCATTCAAGTTTCCAAACTGAGACATTTATGTTTTGCAAAACATCATCCGCACACAGCTTGTTTGCCAGAGAACAGCGCAGATAGCGACAGACGTCATTTTTGTCAATATGACGTTCGTAACAAAAAGCGCGCCAAACGACAGTCCCGGGACTATGGCTCAGTAGTGCCCGGGGGCTGAGCCAATGAAAACGCGAGAAAAAGTCATGTACTAAATAATAATAAGGGTAAACTATTTTAAACTATAAAAATAGTTATGCCCCCCTCAATAAATTAAAGCTGGGTTAATTTAGATTATTCAATCAATGATATTGATATGTAATACCTGTATTCTGTACATGTGTTGTAGGAGTAATACCTGTATAAATAATATCTGCATACTAACTAAAAAGAGCGAGTCCAACACGGTAGTTCCTTCTAGTAAGCTGATTTTCTGAGGACGGCTCCCTTCGAGTCGAAACATGTCAACAACTATCTGATTAAAAACTCAGCTTACTGGAAGGAACTACAGTGTTGGACTCGCTCTTTTATATATTTACCTGGATTATAAGTGAGGCCTCTGTATTATTTTGAATCCATGGCCGGTTCCATCAAGAATTTCTACATTTTCCATAACCCAGGACGTTGCACCTCCACCCCCCGTAGTGAAGAATACCAGTAGTTTATATAATCATTGACTTACTCTAGTTCTCCTTACTCCAATTTAGATAAAAAGTGTATTGACCTTTATTGCCTTTGTTTCAGATGGTCAAACTTTGCACCCTGATGATTGAGACTGGCAAGTCGTTTAAAAGGGCCAGCAGGTTTGACCCCTTTTTTACCTAAAATCTGGCATGATTCATTAGCTATTTCATGCCTTTCTTATCATTCAAAGTATAATGAAATAAACCATTTCAATTACCAGTATTAGATATTGTGTCATTTAAAGCATCTTATAGTGCAATTAGATGGTTTTGGGGGCTATAAATAATAGCCTATTGCTGAGATAACATGAAATAATCATCACTGTGGTAGGGTTTCTAAGGTCACCTGATCATATAGGTCATGGTGACCTATTGCGATAGTCTTTAGTACATCATCGTGTGTCGTCCATCGTACTACGTCCGTTATATTAACATTTCCTTGTGAACACAATAACTTGAGTAAATATAAACCAAGCTTAATGAAACTTTGTATGTAAACTAACACTGGAAAGATCTCAGATGAGTTTGAAAATCAGCTTGATTGGACAGTAAATTACGGACTTATTGCTCTTTGCACTAATAATTATTATTAGCTCACCTGGCCCAAAGGGCCGGTGAGCTTATGTGATGGCACGGCGTCCGTCATTTTTTCACAAAAAATCCCTACTTGTCATAAACGGCTGAATGGATTTTCAACAAATTTGGTCTGAAGCTTCCTTGGACGAAAGGGAACCACTCTTGTATAAATGGTGACCCAGACTCCCCAGGGGCCTTAGGGGCAGGGCCCAATAGGGGAAATATAGCAAATTCTTTAAAATCCTTCTTCTTCTGTGGGAATGAAGGGATTTAGTTCTAATTTAGTCTGACACTTCCTTTGGTGAAGTGGAACCAATTTTGTAAAACGGTGGGGCTGTCCCCCCAGAGGCCAGAGGGGCGGGGCCCTGTAGGGGAATTATAGCAAATTCTTTAAAATCCATCTGTAGAAATAAATAGATAAAAGTTTAATTATAAAGCCTTCAAGTTGGAAGCTTGTGTTTTTAGCCTGAAACAGATAAGAGATACAATACAGGCCCAATGGGCCTCTTATTGAACCTTGTGAACGCGATAATTTTAGTAAATATAAACCGAGCTTACTGAAACTTTGTTTATAGACTAGCATTTGAACGATCTCAGACGGGTTCAAAAATCAGTATGATTCAACGGTAATTTAAGGAGTTATTGCCCTTTGCACTAATAATTACTATTGGACATTATGAACGCGATAACTTTAGTAAATATGAATTGAGCTTAATGAAACTTTGTGTGTTGACTAAGATGGGAAAGATCTCGGACGAGTTAGAAAATCAGCTCGATTCGACAGTAATTTACGGAGTTATTATCCTTTGCAATAATAATTATTCAACCTTGTGAACATGATAACTTGAGTAAATATGAACCTATAGCTTAATGAAATTTTTTAAAGACTTACATTTTAAATTATCTCGAACAAGTTTGGAAATAAGATTGATTCGATGTATGTAGACTACCATTAGAAATATCTTGAACGAATTCGAAAATCAGCTTGATCCGAAGATAATTTATGGAGTTATTGCCCTTTGCACAAATAATTATTAATGGATCTTTTGAATACGATAACTTTGATAAATATGCATTCAGCTTCATGAAACTTTGTATTTTGACCTATTAGATGTATGTTCTTATTTCGTGAACAAAAGACATCAGTTGGCTAGTAAGTTACATAACTAATTTGTATCAAATATCTCGTGACCATTAAGGCCTATGGGTCTCTTGTTTGATTACAAAGTGAGTCCAAACACAATATTTTTCAAATTTGTTGAGTCGTATTTAAAAGAGATATAAAGGATTATAAAAAATATTGATGGAAAGCAGTGAGTCCTTGGAGGAAGAGGTGAGTCTCTTAAATCCTGAAACACATCAGCTAGGATATATAGAACAATTTGGTGTTAAATGGGACTTTTTGTTCAAAGAAGTTATTATTAATTTCACCCAGACATTACGTCCCAAACAGGTGTTATGTTAAATATGTTACTGGTGTATACAGTCATCTAAAAAAAACCTACTTAAACATTAGTGTATGTGTACTGTAATTTTCTATTTAAAGTGACATGTTAAAACTGTATTTTCTATTTTTAGTGACTTTGTGATCGGAGTGCGAGATTTGGCATCCTATTTTAAAGAGGATGATCTAATTATGGTAAGTTAAAGATTAACACAAAATCAAGCCGTGTTTAACTTTGCCTATTATCACCATTTTCTTGGTAGCTTTTGTGATCATCAGTTGTCTATATCATGTATCTCAAACAAATCACATCTAACAACTTCTTCTGTACAATAACATGTAAGGTCCGCACAAAGACATGCTATATCATTAGACATGTATATTGGAATGAACAGCCATCAAAGCTCCTTTGTTTGAATTCAATTAATTTATTACCTTATTCAAGGTCATCAGTTAAGTACACCATAATATTTTTTGTCTTATTATTTGAAAAATGACCTTTATAAATAAAAAACCTCTTTTTATTAACAAGTTCAAGATAAAGAATATGTGACCTATTTATCTATATATATTATCAACACATGAACTCTAATTGATCCATGACCTTTTATTGACCTCTTAAAACCAATGACCTCCTATTGACCTATGAAAACATATTATATGATACATCTATTTGACCTCAATTATTGCTTGTCAGTAACAGTAAATGTATCTCTAAATGATATGTGAATTAATACTCATTGGCTTTAGTATAAATGTAAAAACCAATAAATAACATTGCATTCAGATATTAAAAGCATATGGCTGCTAATTGTTATCATGACCTCTTATTGGATATAGATAAACATGACCCCTCACTGACCTATAAATACATTGGACTTTGAATGACCTATATTAATATGTATGACCTCTAATTGACCTATAAATAAACATGACCTCTAATTAATCTATAAAATTGATACACTTGACTTTTAATGACCTATATACATATGACCTGTAATTGATCTATGAATATGGCTGTACATGTTCATTAATTTGATTTATGATTTTTTTTAAAATACCTCTTATTGAGGAATAAAGACTGTACCCTAATTTGACCTACGTGTGTATATATATATATATGGTCTCCAATAGAAATAAGATAAATTTTCTTCTCTGTGTAGGATGACACTAAAGTTTGTGTAAGTACTTCACTTCTAGATTAACTTCCAGTGTGCACCAAAACTCTTCTGATTTCAGAATGTACATAAGTTTAAGCTTTCTATTTGACTAAAACAAGGGAAATTTTCAATCATGAGTTTTTTGGAGAAACAAATGACTTTGATAAGAGTTGATAATTCCTTACATTACAATTTATGGAATTAAGTATTGTAATTATAAGTAGAAATTTGATTTTGAGACACAACGTTTGAAGACTTCCCATGTTTATCTCCTTGATAAATACAAATCATGTGCCACGCATCTTGAAAGCATTAATTGATTGGCTTGATTTAATCACCTAACTATAAAGAACAATTCTATAAAACCCTTTGATGATTGAAGTTGTCCATATGGAGTCTGCAGCATCCTGGAATTAAAAAACCTATTCCATATCATCTCTACGATTTATGGGGATAGGCTTGATCTGGTTATGTTTATAAATTATGCTAAAATTCTTTCCTCTTTACTGAATGACAAAATTGATTCACTTTGGATTGAAATACTTGTAATGATTCATGAGATGTACAGGTCTGCTGGACCTTAATTGATAGTTCTCTCTTGCTTGCCCTTCTAGTTATCTATAGAAGACTCCATCTCAGAACGTTAATCTACACATGTACATCTACCGCTGCCTCTATGTGTATAAATGTATTTATACTTTAGAAGAAAAAGGAAAAAACAAAAGTTTGAATTTAGCCCCATGCATTTAAGTTTAAGTGGGATAGTTAATTCATTCCTATGATAAAATTTTGTGCCCTCTTGGTTTCAACTTTTGCGCTCATATTTCAAAATATTTTGTCTGTATAGGTCTAATGAACTTTTCAATCATTTTCAGCTTACCTGGCCTGAAGGGCCGGTGAGCTTATTTTATGTCGTTGTGCGGCATCCGTCGTCCGTCCGTCAACATTTCCTTTAAATCACTACTAGTCCTAGAGTTCTGCATGGATTAAAACCAGATTTGGCCAGAAACATCTTTCGGGGAATGGGAAAAGAGTTTGTATAAATGTTGGCTCTGACCCTCCAGGGGCAGAAGGGCGTGGCCCAATAGGGGAAATAGAGGTTAATCCTAAAAATTGCTACTAGTCCTAGAATTCTGCATGAATTGAAACCAAATTTGGCCAGAAACCTCCTTGGGGGAAAGGGAAACAGAGTTTATATAAATTTTGGCTCTGTCCTCCTGGGGCATGAGGGGCGTGGCCCAATAGGGGAAATAGAGGTTAATCCTTGAGATCAAAATTTTTTTTGATTTGGCCAAAAAGATCCATAGGCGAAGAGGAACAGAGTTTGTATAAATTTTGTCACTGAACCCCCGGGGGCAGGAGGGGTGCACGTGGTGCCCAAAAGGGGAAGTAGAGGTTAATATTCAATTTTCCTTCAGGAAAGAACAATAACCTGTTTTCAGAACATTACTTGACATTACAAACCAGGTGGGAGATACAGGCCCTCTGGACCTCTTGTTTCATATCAGCTGGTGTGATATATTCCTATGATAATCTGTCTTTCCCTCTCATTCCAGCTACACTTATTAAGAGTTATGCCTCTTATTGCTATGTTGTCTAAATAAGCGAAATGTGTGCATCTTTTGATTTAACACATATTTATCTATCTGCATTATTCATCATAGATAAGCATTTTGTGAAATTATAGTTAGACAATATAAAAAAAGATAATTCAGAAAAATATAAAATTGCTACTTAATTGCTTGGATAAATGAAATTGTAGTTACAATTATATCTTAATAATTTAGAGGTGGAGGGCTAGTAGTAGAATGTCAGACACTTTATAACTCCACACTGTGGCCCCCTTATTGCTGTTCATATGTCTATTAGAGGTGGAGGGCTAGTGGTAGAATATATATATATCAGACACTTTATAGCTCCCCATTGTGGCCCTCTTATTGGTGTTCATATGTCTATTAGAGGTGGAGGGCTAGTAGTAGAATGTCAGACACTTTATGACTCCACACAGTGGCCCTCTTATTGATGTCTGAGTGTCTATTAGAGACGGAGGGCTAGTAGCAGAATGTCAGACACTTTATAACTCCCCACTACTGTGGCCCTGTTATTGGTGTCCAAATGTCTATTAGAGGTGGAGGGCTAGTAGTAGAATGTCAGACACTTTATAGCTCCCCCATTGTGGCCCTCTTATTGATGTCTGAGTGTCTATTAGAGGTGGAGGGCTAGTAGTAGAATATCAGACACTTTATAGCTCCGCCATTGTGGCCCCCTTATTGGTGTCTGAGTGTCTATTAGAGACGGAGGGCTAGTAGCAGAATGTCAGACACTTTATAACTCCCCACTGTTGCCCCCTTATTGCTGTTCATATGTCTATTAGAGGTGGAGGGCTAGTAGTAGAATGTCCCACACTTTATAGCTTCCCCACTCTGGCTCCCTTATTGATGTCTGAGTGTCTATTAGAGATGGAGCGCTAGTAGTAGAATGTCAGACACTGTACAACTCCCCACTGTGGCCCCCTTATTGATGTTTGAGTGTCTATTAGAGGTGGAGGGCTAGTAGTAGAATGTCAGACACTTTATGACTCCACACAGTGGCCCCCTTATTGATGTCTGAGTGTCTATTAGAGACGGAGGGCTAGTAGCAGAATGTCAGACACTTTATAACTCCCCACTGTGGCCCTGTTATTGGTGTCCAAATGTCTATTAGAGGTGGAGGGCTAGTAGTAGAATGTCAGACACTTTATAGCTCCCCCATTGTGGCCCTCTTATTGATGTCTGAGTGTCTATTAGAGGTGGAGGGCTAGTAGTAGAATATCAGACACTTTATAGCTCCGCCATTGTGGCCCCCTTATTGGTGTCTGAGTGTCTATTAGAGACGGACGGCTAGTAGCAGAATGTCAGACACTTTATAACTCCCCACTGTTGCCCCCTTATTGCTGTTCATATGTCTATTAGAGGTGGAGGGCTAGTAGTAGAATGTCCGACACATTATAGCTTCCCTACTCTGGCTCCCTTATTGATGTCTGAGTGTCGATTAGAGATGGAGGGCTAGTAGTAGAATGTCAGACACTGTACAACTCCCCACTGTGGCCCCCTTATTGATGTTTGAGTGTCTATTAGAGGTGGAGGGCTAGTAGTAGAATGTCAGACACTTTATAGCTCCCCCATTTTGGCCCCCTTATTGGTGTCTGAGTGTCTATTAGAGACGGAGGGCTAGTAGCAGAATGTCAGACACTTTATAACTCCCCACTGTTGCCCCCTTATTGCTGTTCATATGTCTATTAGAGGTGGAGGGCTAGTAGTAGAATGTCCGACACATTATAGCTTCCCCACTCTGGCTCCATATTGATGTCTGAGTGTCTATTAGAGATGGAGCGCTAGTAGTAGAATGTCAGACACTGTACAACTCCCCACTGTGGCCCCCTTATTGATGTTTGAGTGTCTATTAGAGGTGGAGGGCTAGTAGTAGAATGTCAGACACTTTATGACTCCACACAGTGGCCCCCTTATTGATGTCTGAGTGTCTATTAGAGACGGAGGGCTAGTAGCAAAATGTCAGACACTTTATAACTCCCCACTGTGGCCCTGTTATTGGTGTCCAAATGTCTATTAGAGGTGGAGGGCTAGTAATAGAATGTCAGACACTTTATAGCTCCCCCATTGTGGCCCTCTTATTGATGTCTGAGTGTCTATTAGAGGTGGAGGGCTAGTAGTAAAATATCAGACACTTTATAGCTCCCCCATTTTGGCCCCCTTATTGGTGTCTGAGTGTCTATTAGAGACGGAGGGCTAGTAGCAGAATGTCAGACACTTTATAACTCCCCACTGTTGCCCCCTTATTGCTGTTCATATGTCTATTAGAGGTGGAGGGCTAGTAGTAGAATGTCCGACACTTTATAGCTTCCCCACTCTGGCTCCCTTATTGATGTCTGAGTGTCTATTAGAGATGGAGCGCTAGTAGTAGAATTTCAGACACTGTACAACTCACCACTGTGGCCCCCTTATTGATGTTTGAGTGTCTATTAGAGGTGGAGGGCTAGTAGTAGAATGTCAGACACTTTATGACTCCACACAGTGGCCCCCTTATTGATGTCTGAGTGTCTATTAGAGACGGAGGGCTAGTAGCAGAATGTCAGACACTTTATAACTCCCCACTGTGGCCCTGTTATTGGTGTCCAAATGTCTATTAGAGGTGGAGGGCTAGTAGTAGAATGTCAGACACTTTATAGCTCCCCCATTGTGGCCCTCTTATTGATGTCTGAGTGTCTATTAGAGGTGGAGGGCTAGTAGTTGAATATCAGACACTTTATAGCTCCCCCATTGTGGCCCCCTTATTGGTGTCTGAGTGTCTATTAGAGACGGACGGCTAGTAGCAGAATGTCAGACACTTTATAACTCCCCACTGTTGCCCCCTTATTGCTGTTCATATGTCTATTAGAGGTGGAGGGCTAGTAGTAGAATGTCCGACACATTATAGCTTCCCTACTCTGGCTCCCTTATTGATGTCTGAGTGTCGATTAGAGATGGAGGGCTAGTAGTAGAATGTCAGACACTGTACAACTCCCCACTGTGGCCCCCTTATTGATGTTTGAGTGTCTATTAGAGGTGGAGGGCTAGTAGTAGAATGTCAGACACTTTATAGCTCCCCCATTTTGGCCCCCTTATTGGTGTCTGAGTGTCTATTAGAGACGGAGGGCTAGTAGCAGAATGTCAGACACTTTATAACTCCCCCACTGTTGCCCCCTTATTGCTGTTCATATGTCTATTAGAGGTGGAGGGCTAGTAGTAGAATGTCCGACACATTATAGCTTCCCCACTCTGGCTCCCTTATTGATGTCTGAGTGTCTATTAGAGATGGAGCGCTAGTAGTAGAATGTCAGACACTGTACAACTCCCCACTGTGGCCCCCTTATTGATGTTTGAGTGTCTATTAGAGGTGGAGGGCTAGTAGTAGAATGTCAGACACTTTATGACTCCACACAGTGGCCCTCTTATTGATGTCTGAGTGTCTATTAGAGACGGAGGGCTAGTAGCAGAATGTCAGACACTTTATAACTCCCCACTACTGTGGCCCTGTTATTGGTGTCCAAATGTCTATTAGAGGTGGAGGGCTAGTAGTAGAATGTCAGACACTTTATAGCTCCCCCATTGTGGCCCTCTTATTGATGTCTGAGTGTCTATTAGAGGTGGAGGGCTAGTAGTAGAATATCAGACACTTTATAGCTCCGCCATTGTGGCCCCCTTATTGGTGTCTGAGTGTCTATTAGAGACGGAGGGCTAGTAGCAGAATGTCAGACACTTTATAACTCCCCACTGTTGCCCCCTTATTGCTGTTCATATGTCTATTAGAGGTGGAGGGCTAGTAGTAGAATGTCCGACACTTTATAGCTTCCCCACTCTGGCTCCCTTATTGATGTCTGAGTGTCTATTAGAGATGGAGCGCTAGTAGTAGAATTTCAGACACTGTACAACTCACCACTGTGGCCCCCTTATTGATGTTTGAGTGTCTATTAGAGGTGGAGGGCTAGTAGTAGAATGTCAGACACTGTACAACTCACCACTGTGGCCCCCTTATTGATGTTTGAGTGTCTATTAGAGGTGGAGGGCTAGTAGTAGAATGTCAGACACTTTATAGCTCCCCCATTGTGGCCCCCTTATTGGTGTCTGAGTGTCTATTAGAGGTGGAGGGCTAGTAGTAGAATGTCAGACACTTTGTAACTCCCCACTGTGACCCCCTTATTGATGTCTGAGTGTTGATTAGAGATGGAGGGCTAATAGTAGAATATCAGATACTTTATAGCTCCCCCATTGTGGCCCCCTTATTGGTGTCTGAGTGTCTATTAGAGGTGGAAGGCTAGTTGTAGAATGTCAGATATGACATATACTTTCACTTGTTTTAGCAATATATTAGGATTAGAAAGGTTATGAACTAAAAATAATTTAATTTGTTATGCAAGAGATCTCATTGATGCATTTGATAATTCCTCATTTCCCATCACTAGTGCATTTTGACTAATATCAGTTGAACTAACGAGATTGAAATTAACACTTGATTTGTAACGATCAAGATGCCGCTTATTTCATCAGTTTAATTACCACTATCAAAGTCACTATTTATATATAAACATCTGTAGATATGTTTTGCTGAAGAGCAGTGTTATCTGTGAAAATGGTAGGAAAAGCAGATTGATGGGATCCTGTGTCATCTGGAAAATCCTGTTGATATTACTTCATATAGTCCAAATTATTTTGGTGTTTATTTCAGGCAATTTATTATAGGGACATAGTTCTGACATCTATCGGCTGAAGACCTATATATATAAACATTTGATAGAATGGCAGATTAATTTGGACTATATTTGATAGATGGATATTCCATGAGATATCAGTTAATCATTTAAGTCTCTACACAATGTACGTATCATTGGATTGAATGATGAAGTCTGTTATTCCTTTTCTATCAAAGATCATTATCATATTTCATTGTTATCATATGTTACTCCTTGATTTTTGTTTGTCATACATATATTTGTGTGGAAAACACATGTTAGGCGACATCCTTTTATATATATGACTGTTCCTATTGGAAAAATAGGTACTTTGAAGTATTAGGGGTGAAGCACCATAATTAAGTCGGACACTTTCCTGGATTGAAAATAATGCAATGCTAATCGTGCGTCTTCAAAACCAGTATTTTGTCTCAAGTGCCTAGTTAAGTTGCTATTTTAAGACAATTAATTAACCAAATAATATAGGCATGAATAGCGGACTAAGTACTGACTAAACTGCAATAAATATTCTTATAATTAGAATAATACAAATGTCTCTTTCACAAATTATCGCCTGCTTGACCACCTTCAGGTACATAGTAACAAATTATATAACCAATTGGGTTTACTTTTCTGAGAAATCTATGAAATTATAATTAGAAAACAAGGATATATATGTATGTTATATATATTAGAGATTGAGATGGTATATATGGATAAGAAACTACGTCTGTTCTCGCGATATCATGTACATGTACCCATCTATTATCGCAAACAGTAGAACGGTTACGGCGCACTATAGCTTATCCTAGTGCAAGATGTTCAGCTGTGTAATAAGATCTTTGCTACCTTTCTTATATAAGGGCAGATATTTAGATAGTATACTATGAAAATGTCTTCATGTAGCATCCTTTCAACTTGACTTTATTTAAGAACTTTACCACTTGTCTTCATATTACACAATATTTACGATTCTTTCATTTGCTTCATTTGATGTGTTACCGTGCAGAAAGGGAACTGACAACATAATTATCAAATGTACGATGTTTTATGTAAGAATTAGTTTATAGCATATTTCATGAATATCAAATGTACGATGTTTTATGTAAGAATTAGTTTATAGCATATTTCATGAATATCAAATGTACGATGTTTTATGTAAGAATTAGTTTATAGCATATTTCATGAATATCAAATGTACGATGTTTTATGTAAGAATTAGTTTATAGCATATTTCATGAATATCAAATGTACGATGTTTTATGTAAGAATTAGTTTATAGCATATTTCATGAATATCAAATGTACGATGTTTTATGTAAGAATCAGTTCATAGCATATTTCATAAATATCAAATGTACGATGTTTTATGTAAGAATCACTTCATAGCATATTTCGATTTCAATTTACCAGATGTTGATATTCTTCCAATCTGTAAGTCAACTGTTGTCAAAATTATCATTTTTTCATTGGCAACAAAATGACAGACCCGAACACCGATGTTTGCTCCATTTGATAATTAGTGTCATATAATCATATACACTTCTCATTTCTTTTGCTTGTTTGCAACTTTCTCTTTCTTAAAGATGCTCCACCGCTGACAAAGCATCTTTAATTTTCTCTCTTTCAGGTTTCTTTTACTCCATAAGTTCACATTTTCTGATGGCTTCTCTTCTCTCTTCAATTATTGCATATGACATAAGCAGACTATGGACAGTTTTAGATTTAGTACTCCTGTGAATAACTTCATTCTTTGTTGCTGGCAAAAATATGCTATCTATGGCAGTGTTCCAGATTGAGGTTTCCGTTGTGCTGGTCGAAACAGTATCAGGAATGGCAAAATTTGCAACACCATAACTATCGGCACATGCCACAGGTGTATATCATTGTTTGCGATCAATGACAGAATAGTCTCGGGGCTCCACGATGGACAGAGGGTTCACACTTAACATTGAAATGCCATCGGATAAAGACAGAATAGGTGCTGATGCATCTGGAGATGTGTTTAAATGAGAAGATGAACCTTCAAGAGAAGCTGGAAATGATGAGATACACCAAACAGTGGAGGTGGAGGTGGCAAACGGACTTTAGCTTACCGAGGCTGAAGGAATCGGCATCGAGGAGGTTGATGCAGTCGTGTTAGAAACTCGAGTGTTTGAACCAGATGAAGCCGCAGTAGATGAGACAGACGGAACCACATGTCGCTATTAATGGCTGATACGCAGTCGCTGGAACCGCCTGTGGATTCAAAGGCACAATACCACAAGCATTAAAGCCACTAACAATGTTGTTTGGTGAGACTCCAACATCCCATACTTTTTTGAAAAGTTGTGGAAAGCGGCCCTTATTCACAACATGGTAGGCAGACTCCGCCAAAAACTCTGAGCATGCCCTGTTAAAGGGACCAAAGACACTTCTGTCTAATGGCTGCACCATGTGTGTCGTGTTGCGGAGGAGACAAAAGATGTGGATGTTGTTGGCTACAGCCATTTCCAGGATGCCAAATATCTCGTGTGAAGAGTGGTCGTCTAAAGGCAAGAGTAGGGGGCGTTCGGGACTGCATTGCTTTAAAATTACAGCCTGTAATTAATGTTACCCCAACTCCTCCGTCATCCAGCCACTCTCCTGGTAAACCCAAATCGTCCCCTCAGGCGCTTCTGTCACATTCATCCCATGAAGGGAAGCCGATGTCTTCCCCTTCACGACAACCATTGGTCCCAACACCATTAACGCACGCCATTATAGTAATGTTAGTGCTATTATCCGATAGTCTGCTTACTACGTTTCTGGCACCTTTCTGGGACATAATTTTTACTGGAGTATGTTGAAATTGTTTTCCCCTCTCATCACAATTCCATATGTTTTCGGGGCTGTTCTTTAAGTTTAGATTGGTGATTATTTTGTTAAGGTCTTTGAAGTATCTCACAACAACAACGGGATTGAGCAGTCTAGCTTGCAAGTTCCCTAGCTTCTCTGGTTTTCTTATCGTTATCTCAGGGTGAAGCCGTTTCATACTTTCCCACCAACCTTTGCTTGGGAGCTCCTTCTTGGAAGATGTTGCTTTCATTTTGCGACAGAGGATGGCTGTAGGGGCAAATAAATGCTGACAGGAAATACCCATTCCCCGCTTTGATGCCTCTAAAACATTCTCTACAATATTTTCCTCGACAGAACTAGGGAGTGTAGGTGGCCTTCCCATCTCATACTCTACTTCGCACCTTCCGAAAACTTTGTCCTCAAGGGTTAAAATGGGCACATTGAATTCTGCAGCTGCCCTCCGGACTGACATTGACCAATTCTTCACTGCGTTGTACATCTTTGACGAGATCATTATGATCATATTTCTACAGTGGACATCTATTTTTGTCAGCCATTTTATCTGAGAAGAAAATTTTTTATTGTCAATAAATTATTTTAACTTTTATTAAGTGTTAAATTTGTAAAATTAGGTGTTCAAATGCATGAATATACATAATATAAATGAATTGTGATTATATAATTATGTAATAAACCATTTTTTTCTTAAGTCATGTTTATTAATATTATCAAAGATAGTTCTAAAAGCCTTTTAAAAAGAGTTTATGGTTTATCTGTCCGACTTAAAGTGACCTTTTTACCAATAGGACTTAAAAGTTGGACACTAAATAAATACAGAATATTATTGATTTAAAGATGCTCCACCGCTGACAAATGGTATTTTTTCACTATTAAAAACAGGAGCATACGATTTAGTATTTTCTTCAGTTACAAAAGTTACTTACTTTAGACCATTTCCACCATTGAAAAGTTTGAGCTTCTAATTTTACTTCAAGTTAAAAATATAAAAACTAATTAATTGCATCCCGAAAAAATTCCGTATATTGAATGAAGTATTGATTGTGCATGCACCAAAGTCGAAGTAAATTATTTTATATTATTGTTTGTGTTTATTATATATATGTATACACAATTAAACACCGTATTAACAAATTATTGTTCATATGATGAATATCATTTATGCTCTGTCGGCGGTGGAGCATCTTTAAGCTAAAGATACTACTAAGTCAATGTTATTTATTTAAAATACACATATGAAATTTATGAAAACATCTAATTGAATTATTTTCTAAATCATACATACCGACAATTCTCTTGTTTAGTGACCACCTTCTTTCGACCTATAAATTAACTGCTGTGTCAACTTCTGTTGTCCGTACGAAAGAGCTTGCATTCCGGGTCATTAGGGCTTTTCACCATTTCGGTGAAAAGACCTATTGTTTTTGTTCTGTTTTTTATTATTATTATTATGATTACAAGCTAACCGATACTTACATTATATATATCATTGGCTTCTTAGGTAAAATATATGTTTTCGTTTAAATATCACATACAGTGTATATAACAATAATGACAATAAAAAAGCTAACCGAGTTTTATAATTTGCGTGCCCCTGTGTTTTGGCTGAGGTGACCAAGATTGTATTTTACGGTCTCGGAATAGCAGTTCAGACTGCTTGTTTTACACATGTTCATAGAAATTTAACTGTTGAAAACAGATATATCTAGATTTAATATCCCATTAAAGGTTACATAATATAAGACCACGATCGAGAGCATCGTGGGTAGCGATAGGCCAAGGACATCTCCTTGCAGGCGGTGTATGGGATTTGCAAATTATTTAGTCTAGGTGAAATAAATGTTTATTCTTATTACTGGTTTATGTAAATAATGAATGTTCTTGCAATATTTCAAACGTTGGACATTTTTATTTTGCTAAAATTAATATCGATGCTGCTATCGTTTATGCGAGGAGATGAGATGAAGAGGTTTTGCCGAGTCATCTCGGTTTTCCCTGTCGACACCAAAATAAAACTTGTATTGTAAGATAGTGACTGTGTATTCTGTTTATCCTGCAACTTTTTCATTATATATACAGAAGATGGTATTCAAAACGAAAGCAAATTGCCTGTTATTTACACGATTTCACTCAAAGCGAAACGCTTCTTAATTTGATGATCAAGAAAAGATGCATTCACTAAACCGAATGAGTGTGTACTCCTTTTGACTACCGTGGGAAATATGTAAGCGACGTCATTCCGGTGATTGTGACGTCACTGTTTGGCGGGACTGACTGCCGTTTCATTCACTCCTACTAAAAGTGACGTCACTGGAATGTTCGGGATCAAGTCATCAAATTTAGAAATTGAATCAAACGAAAGAAATTAAACATTTATTTACTGACATCGTAAGATTTTCCTATTGCATATATTACAGGAAATTCTTATAATCCGGTATCGAGTTCTGTGCCCGACTAATGTCGATATTAGTGCTGAAAATGCATTGTTTCTTGATATTGTTCCGCTTCTTTTGTTGACTTTAAATTCATAAAATGAACTTACCGTATTTTCCGGAGTATAAGCCGCTACTTTTTTCCCTGAAAATCGGGAGTGCGGCATATACACCAGTGCGACTTATCTGTGGACGAAAACCAAAATCTGACGATGTTTTGGCATTATTACGTCGTGATTCACATGTGAAAATCGTAAGTTTTACTCGCCAGTTTTGTAAAGTTATACATCGAACAAATCACTGTAAAAGTGTTTAAAAGATAAAATATGCAATGAAAATATATTAACGATGAAAATGATTACATATCAGATGCATATTCATTCGTAAAATTGTTTAATTCAAGGAAAATCCGCCGACTGAAACGTGTTTGTTTACTAGCGCAACACAATAGCGGTTTAGTAAAGTTATACATCGAAAATATCACTGTAAAAGTGTTTAAACGATATAATATGTGATGAAAATATAATAAAGATAAAAATAATAACGTACCAGATACATGTTCAATCGTAAAATTGTTTAATTCATGGAAAATCGGCCGACTGAAGCGTGGTTGTTTACAGTCACAACACAATGGCGGACTGATTTCGCTATCGATTTGCTGCAGGATCGTTACCAAGAAAATAATAACTAAAACGTCAAAAACCATCAAATATCAAACAATAAGTTAAATATATTATTTAAATATTATTTGAGTGAAAGAAATGTCCGCAGACAGGGAAAAAACAATCTTCTGAATGACTGCTAAATATAACTTGCACACGTGTTACACACGGTCAACATGTGTATTTCTCAGAATCCTGTCGCTGTGACTTCAATGAAATAATCGGCAGTCAAGTTTATAGTGTGAATTACATGTAATATAGAACATTATAGCGATGTTAAAAAGCACCAAACAGTCGTATAAAACATCATTTAATCGATCTCTGCAGCGGCAAACACCACGAAATCATATCCGGAAGTTTACAAAAATAAAGCTTCGGTGAATTGCATCATGGGATGGCAAGTTGAGAGAGAACACTCTAAACGAAGTCAATTTTAGGTTAATGATAGTCTTGATAATAAAGTAATCCTATACACATCAATATAATTAATACGCAAAGTATATCAAAATAGATATAAAAGAAAATCGTATGCATATTGAGGAAAGTATTTTAACCGGCATGTTGAAATATGAGAGAGAGTAAGCGTGAATTCGTACGGCCGCCATGTTTGTTTACACACAAGAAGTCTTACGTAATGGCAGAGTAAACAACGAACAGAAACATGACCAAATCAATTTTGCTAAAGATATTTACATCATTGTGAGTTTTATTTGTTATACATTTACAGAACAAGTTTACAGACAGTTTTCGTGATTCTAATCGATCGATAAGCATTACCGTGCTTCATTAGAGATCGATCGTATACACAGAGGGTTGCGTGGGTGCATGGGCCTAACTTTTGGTTGCGGCTTATGTAACGGTGCGTCTTATGTGTGTACAAAACCTGAAAAAATCGTAAAAAAGGCCTCTGCGGCTTGTACACAGGTGCGACTTATTGCCCGGAAAATATGGTAACCCGTGAAGGGCGTCAGAACGCTTGTTTTCAACGGGAACAAACACCATAGTGATAAAGACCTGCCAAGTATGGCAAAAGTGAATATCTGGATCGGGAAAATAGGAACACAAAAAGTCGATTTTCTCCAAAAGTGAATAAGTTACACTACATTAGTTTTGCTGGAACACTTAAAAAATCATTCTGATTTCAGAACAATTGGAATTATGAAGAAACCTCTTACAGTATTTTTATTATTATTATTATATATAATGTAAGTTAATTATTCTACACTTTTTTTGTGTCCAAAAGATCTTCAAAATGGTAAGAGGTATGTCAATTACAGCAATTAGGTCAAAGGTCAAACAAAAAAGTTCGCTATGGGGTCAAAGTTCACGAATTTTTATTTTTTTGATTTTGCGAAATTTCTTTTTAAATATCGATGCAGAATGTCATTCTGATGAATTTGGTGTCTTTTATTTTTCGGTAGCACTTCCGGTTAATGCTGTATGCCATTTTGAACAATCCTTTGATCTTTGCTAAATTCCCGCCAAAATGTTTAACATTATATATTGTCAAACTGAATGACTAATATAGTCTGCAATTGCTATAGAAAAGACTCCTCTAATGTTCTCTAACGTTTGATATGATTTTCATCATCATCAAAAAAACAAAATGGCCGCTATGACGTCATATCTTAAAATTTAAAAATGCTTATAACTCACTAACAGTTCTTTTCACAGATTTCATTCGATAATATTTTTTACAGATAATCTTAAGCGTAAACTTTTTCTCTCTACATGTTATTACAAAAAATGGCAACTTCCGGTTTTCGGTAAGGGTCAAATGTTAAAGGTCCTGTTTTTAACAATAAACCTGAAAACTTTTCTCCTGAAGTTCTGTAAGGTCTAGAATCTTTATATTTCATATATAAGATGTCCAGGGGATGGGCTATAAAGTCAGATACTAGGAATGACCTTGACCCATATTCAAGGTCACATGAGTCAAATATGTTCAAATCTTTAAATGACTGAACAATAACCAAAATTACAAGAGTCTTCATATATATGTTCAAGGTCACAGGGGTCCAGAGTTTAAATATACATACTGGGGTATATATACTTAACAACACCGCAAGTCAGATGACGTTAAGGCGCATTCAATCTCGTTATCATTTGCTCGAACGAATTTGGAAATATGAATTGGATCAAGATGAAAGTTCTCTTCGGCTGATCAAACTTCATGCAGATCTTCACTAAAACCCTTTTATTCAGGGCTGAAAGTCAAGGTCATTTATTGGTTACAACTTCAAAACCCATGCATTACCTAGTTCTTAACTTACCTGGCAATGACGGTATTGTAAACTAAATATAGTGAAAAGCCCGCCAAATTGTCTGTGACAATTTCTAGTATTATATATATTATTAGTTTGAACGGAAGTCATAATCTACTAGAGGCAGTAACGAACCCGCCCATCTGATAACTGGAAACTAAAAAGGAAGAAAACAACACAACAGCAAGGTTTTTATATCTTAAATCAGTTTAATCAAATATAACAAAACTGTCTGACTTTTGATTGCTGTCTGACATTTGGTGCTTCACCCCAACCTAAATTGAACCTAAAACATACTGGTACCTGAAGTGTTCCTATATTGACTATATAAACCCCTCATCATTCTCTCTCTTTTTCTTTCTTACCAAAAACATACCTAATAAGGTATACCTAAGGTATACCTTAAGTACACCTAAAAAGTAAAAATGTACCTATTTTTCCCCTGGGTTGCCCCCAGAACGTTCTTCACAGGTTATACCGGCTAGGTACCAAGTGTTCCTGTCTGGTTTTGCTGATTTCTGAGTGTTAGATCGATCCTTCTCTATATCCTATTTATATTTGGATTTCAGAAATTATTGTCCTATAATTCACTGGATATTGTTTTGTTGTCATTGTTAAACTTTCATCTTTTGTTTTACAGAATTGTCTCAATAAATTTGCTCATGAAATGTCAGAAATGCTGAAATATTTCACAGTAAGTACTGACTTGAATATTATGTGACATTGCTATTAGTAAAGTGGAAACTAATACTTAATTAATTTCATGTCCAAGAACTTGTACATAGTGTTCATGAATGCTCTGTTACTCATAATACTTATATTTAATTATATGAAAGATGCTCTACTGCTGACAAATGGTATGTTTTCTCTATCAAAAACATGAGCAGAAGAATAAGTGTTTTTCTTCAGTTACAAAAGTTGCTTTCTTTACACCATTACCATCATTTGAATTGAGCTTCTTATATAATTATTTTACTTCATGATAAAAATGTTAAAAATCATTAATTGCGTCCCGAAAAATATCCACGGCACTACGTCATATATGGAATGAAGCATTGATTATGCATGTACAAAAAGCAAAATAAATTATTTTCTATGTATTTTTGTGTTAATTAAACATCAATTACTCAAATGATGGGTATCATTAATGCTCTGTTGATGGTGGAGCATCTTTACCTGGAAGCATCCCAGAGTGATGGGAATTTAAAACTTTTCTTTTGATGATCCCCTTGGTGCTAGATGTTCAGTGCTAAATATAACTTCCAATTTGTCTCTGGTGGAGAAATTGCACCTTTTGGATATACAATGAGGCTCCTGTTTTGGATGTTATACAGTCATATGTAAAATTTGAATCCCAATCAACCACAGATGCATGCTATCACTGAAATACAGGTGCATTTCACTATTTGAGATGTTCATGACTTTATTGGTATAGTAACTGTATAGTTTTTATTAGGTCACCTGAGATGAAGTCTCAAGTGACCTATTCTAATCGCCTTTTGTCCGTCGTCGTGCGTCGTCCGTCGTATGTCCGTAAACAATTTACATTTTTGACTTCTTCTCCAAAACTACTGAAGCAATTTCAATGAAATTTTGCACAAACCTTCTAATTAAAAGGCATAAGGCCAATCAAAATTGTGAATTATATGGTCCCCAACCCCCCAGAGGCTGTGGGAGGGGCCAAAAGGGGTAAAATTGAGTAAAATTTCAAAAAACTTCTTCTCTACTCACAGATGTGGTAGAATCAAATACTCTTCATAGATAGAAAGGTCTTAAGGTCCTTTACAAAAATTGTGAATTATATGACCTTGGGGGTCTCTAGTTTCCCCCTGGGGAGGGGGTTAAGTTTACTATAGTTTATATTGGGAAAACACATTTTTGCGCATTATTTGGTCATTTGTAATAGGAAATGAGTGAAATGTTGTCAGAATTATCAGTATGAGATGGCCATTTAATCCTATTAACAATTTTTTATGACTGACCCCTAGGGGCCTTAGGGGCGGGGTCAAAAGGGGTCAAATAGGCTAAAACTTCAAAAATATTCTTTTAAAATTCTGGAAATGGTATAATCAAATACACTTTATAGATGAAAAGGTCTTAAAGTTTGTTTATAAAAATTGTAAATTATATGACCATGGGGTCTCCTGTTTCCCCTTAGAGAGGGGGTCAAGTTTACTATAGTTTATATAGGAAAAACACATTAATGAGCATTTTTTGCTCAATTTTCATAGGAAATGAGTCAAACTTGGTTAGAATTATTAGCCTGAGATAGCATTTTAATATCATATCCACATTGGTCCTGGCCGACCCCCTGGGGGCAGAGGGGCGGGGCTAAAAAAGGGTCAAATAGGCTAAAACTTCAAAAATCTTCTAAAATTCTGGATATAGTAGAATCAAATAATTATAGTGAAATAGTGAAATAATTGTGAATTATATGACTTTGGGGTCTCAAGTTACCCCTTGGGGAGGGGTCCAGTTTATGCATATTTGTGAACATTATTTGCCCAATTTTTGTAGGAAATTAGTCAAACTTGATTAGAATTGTTAGCCTAAGATATAGCATTTTAACATCCATATCCGTCCTCGATGACCCCCTTGGGGACCAGAGGGGCAGGACCAAACAGGGTCAAAATGATTAAAATTTCAAAAAATACCTCTAAGTTCACAGGTTTGATGGAAGCAAATACTCTTCATAGTCTAAAAAGTCAAATTTATAAATCACTGACCAACTTCAAGGCCCAGCATATAGTGTTTATTTGTCTTTAATTTGTTTCATTATTTGTTTCATTATATATATTCTAACTCAGGTGACCGTTAAGGCCCATGGGCCTCTTGTTAGTATAGACTTTGTGATATTGATTTGATTTTTTTCCTCTTTGCCAGATACTCTTGGACCAAGCTAACAGATCTGTGTGCAAAAACCTTGCTAATTTCATAAAAAAGTACGTAAAATACATACAATGAAACATTCATTTCATATCTATATTCAATAATTTGGTAAATTGGTATTTGGTATTTTCACTGCAATCCCGCTATGTAAACTTGTTGGCATTGTTCAGAACATGCCTGCTAGCTGTTGTCACAATTGTCATGGATCAGGGGAAATGGTTGTTGAATCTGCTGTTCTGTCTTTGACGATAACAGCAATTTACGGGACGCGTGAGGACGCATCCTGTACGCATCATTTTCAGTTGGGACGCATCATTAGCTCACCTGCCTGAAAAGCAAGTAAACTTATGCGTTGGTACGGTGTCCAGCCATCTGGCTGTCTGGCGTCAACTTTTCCATTTAAACAACTTCTTTTCCAAAACTTGGAGACCTAGAGTCCTGAAGTTTGACAAATTTGTTCAAATGAATGACCTTAACCTTCATTCAAGGTCACAGGGGTCAAATAGGCTGAAATATCTTGATACCGAAAGGGCCAGGGTACTTGAATGACCTTGGCCTTCATTCAACAGACTTCTTAATATTTAAGAGGCCTAGGGAATTGATATTAGGCCTGTGACATGCAAGAATGAAGGGCTAAAATAATGTTCAAATGAATGAGCTTGACCTTCATTCAAGGTCACAGGGGTCAAAAAGACTAAAAATTTTAACAGACTTCTTAATAACCAAAAGGCGTAGAGACCTAATATTTGGCCTGTGACATGTTGGGATGAAGGGCTACAAAGTTTGTTCAAACTAATGACCTTGATCATCATTCAAGGTCACAGGGGTCAAATAGGCTGAAATGTTTAAAAGACTTCTTAATAGCCAAGAGGCCTAGGGACCTCATATTGGGCCTGTGACATGTTGTGATGAAGGGCTACCAATTGTGTTCAAATGAATGACCTTGACCTTCATTCAAGGTCACAGGGGTGAAATAGGCTAAGATCTTTAAATGACTTCTTCTTAATTACCAAGAGGCCTAGGGATCTGATATTGGACCTGTGACATGCTGGGATGAATGACCTTGACCTTCATTCAAGATCACAGGGGTCATGTAGGCTAAAATCTTTAAACAACTTCTTAATAACTTAATAACCAAGAGGCAAAGGGGCCTCTAACGTACTTGGGCATGATATAAATTCTTCTTCACTCTCCTATTTGTTAAGTATGAACCATGCATGATTACCAGATAGCAGGTGAGGGATTCGAGCCCATTCAGCCCTTGTTTTATAATAGTTTGCGTCCAGGGACGGGTCCCGATTTCAATGTCAAGTCCCACATTTTTGGGACTTCGCAATCAAAAATTTGCGATCGAATGCACCTGAAAAATGGCAACCTTGACCGGTGAGTCGGCTTGCTGAGAACACAGGTAAATTAACCAAGGTACAGATGCAAAACGCCAACCAGGCATGACAATTGGATCATGAATGGCTATCACCAATTAATTAACACCCCAGGCACAATATCTTGGGTCCTGTCAGTGGGAATTTTTGAGCCACTTTCAGCATGGCATTGTTGGCGTGTTGTGTCAGTACTGCGGTGAGTGACAGCGCTAGAGTTGAGGTTTTGTCTGCTATTTGATTGGTCAAATATCAGTTGTAAATTGCTATTTGATTGGTCAAATATCAGTTGTAAATTAAATATTTTGTTTGAATCCATTCTTAGTGTATATTGTGTTTCATTTTCAATCTTCTTTGACAATATACAGAATGTATTTGCCGTAATTTCTGCTTTGATCACTTACCTTTGACAGATTATTTTCCTATTTAAGAACAATTTTTATAACAACTTGCTGTACAAATTTAAATTACATATTAAAAATAGATGATAGAATCTGTTTGTTCTCCTACTGAACATTCACCTACTGAATCTTTTGAGTCATTATTTCCATATTTATATTTATTTTTTTAATGGAAATACAATGAAGAATTTATTAGATGCATATCTTTCTTATCTGAAGGGGGCTGGGTTGGAGTAAAAGAAATCAATTTGGCTATAATGATATGAACAACTTCTTTGAAACTAAACAGTATCTGTATATTGTATTTCAGTGATATTAAGAAAGTGAAAGACTCTAAGAAAGACTTTGAAAAGATAAGTGATGAGTTAGATTCTGCTCTGGTGCGTAACGCTGGTGTACAGCGTAGTAAGCCTCTAGAATGTGAGGAAGCTGCTAACCAGCTCAAGGCCAAACGCTCGGGCTTTTCTCTTGCATCTTTAGATTATGTATATCAGGTGAGTGTTTGTTTTGTGGAATCTTATCGGAAAATTTTGTAATATTTAAATTCCTACAGAAAAGGAACAATGAAGCTGTATTCAGAACATAACTTGGCATTATAAAAACCAGGAGAGCGATACAGGCCCTCTTGTTGTTATAATTTTGCAATCACCATCGACGATTTTGACATCATCATTGCTTACATGGTTTTACGAACTAGTAGATCTGCTGTACTAAGTAAAGAGATTGTTAATAAGACTTGAGAACTCGCTTAATTCTAACACTCGGATAACTTATTTAAAGTTTTAACTGTGCTTTACATTTCCATCAGTATTTGGAAGTGAAGGTTGTAGTCAGTTTTAGCTCACCTGACGCAAAGGGCTGGTGAGCTTATGTCATAGTGCAGCGTCCTTCATCCATCTTCTGTCCCTCCGTCCGTCCACATTTCCTTTCAATCGCTACTAGTCCTAGAGTTCTTCATAGATTGAAACCAAATCTGGCCAGAAACATCCTGGGGGGAAGGGGGACAGAGTTTGTATAACTTTTGGCTCTGACCCCAAGGGGGCAGGAGTCGCGGGGCCAAAGGGGGGAAATATAGGTAAATCCTTTAAATTGCTACTAATCATAGAGTTCTAGATGGATTGTAACCAAATTTGGCCACAAACATCCTCTGGGGAAGGGGAACAGAAATTTTGGCTCTAACCCCCAGGGGTCAGGAGGGACAGGGCCCAATAGGGAAATAGAAGTAAATTCTTTAAATCGCTACTAGTCATAGAGTTCTGCATGGATTGTAACCAAACCACAAACATTCTCTAGGGAAGGGAAACAGAGTTTGTGTAAATTTTGGCTCTGACCCCTTCAGGGCAGGAGGGGCCTGGCCCATTAAGGAAATAGAGGTAAATTCTTTATATCATAAATTTTCATAGAGTTCTGCATGGATTGTATCCAAATTTGGCCACGAACATCCTTGGAGGAAGGGGAACAGAGTTTGTATTAATTTTGGCTCTGACCCCCTGGGGGCAGGAGGGGCCTGGCCCAATAGGGGAATTCTTTAAATTGCTACTAGTCATAAAGTTCTGCATGGATTGTAACCAACATCCTTTGGGAAAGGAAAACAGAATTAATAAGCTTTTTGGCTCTTACCCCCTGGAGCAATATGAATGGGGCGCAATAGGGAAATAAGAGGTAAATATTTAAATTCTTCCGAAAAAAACAACAATAAACCTGTATTCGGAACATTTCCATCATCAGATGGTGGGCTATTCAAGTCGCTTTTCGTCTGTGATCTGTCCGTCCGTTAACAACTCTTGTTATCGCTATTTCTCAAAAAGTGTTGGAGGGATCTTTCTCAAATTTCATATGAATGTTCCCCTAGGGCCCTAGTTATGCATATTACATTTTGGGACAAATCGTTCAACAAGATGCCAACCAGGCAGCCATCTTTGATTTTGATAGTTAAATTTTGTTATAGTTGTTTCTCAGAAAGTACTGAAAGGATCATTCTCAAATTTCATGTGTAGGTTCCCCTAGGACCCTAGTTGTGCATATTGCATTTTGGGACCGATCTCTGTCAACAAGGTGACCACCAGGCAGCCATCTTTGATTTTGATAGTTAGTGTTTGTTATCATTATTTCTCAGAAAGTACTCAAGGGATCATTCTCAGTTATCATATATACGTTCCCCTTGGACCCTAGTTGTGCATAGGTCATTTTGAGATTGATTGGTCAACAAGATGGCAGGCAGGTCGCTATCTTGGATTTTGATAGTTGAAAGTTTGAAAAGTAGAAAAAAGATCCATCTGACAATATTGTCAGACTTAGATCATTCTTTGGTGGGTGCCAAGATCCCTCTGGGATCTCTTGTTGCTTTTATCTTGGGAAATATTTGAAGAAATTGTGGAAATATGGCAAAATTTATTGAGGGAAATTAAAGGGACTAATTTGCGCACCTAATCCACCCAAAATAGTCATTAGTCTTACAGGCATTTTGAGTTCTCTCTGTTACATATATTTATATTCATTATAAAGTAACTCCCTATGAACAGGTATATATATATATATATATATACAATGTGCCTATGTATGATAGGTGTCTTGTGATGTCTTTATAGCCAATTAGCAAGTGGCCTTTGGACATCAAAATATGTTAAAATTGGCAATTTTAGACCCAATGAATTAGTCTATAAAGACGGTCGCTAAGACATTTTTTACTGTTTGAGTATCTTAAAGGGACAATTCAGTACATTAAAATTTGCACATATTTCAGAAACAAACCAGTTCTAATAGTTGGTTTTACTGTGATATGCCAGAAAAGCCCACTGTAGTGAAACGTATGTGAAATGTTCAAACTTGCTTACTGTCCACCTGTTACCTCTGTTACCTGTTACCTCTTCTTAGACACCGTAGTTAGCTGGTTCCAGCTAGTTGTGGCGCGTTTTGTTCATTTACTAAATAGTTGTCCGGTTGTGCCATATAAAAACTGGGGTAAAATTTGCATGGTACTGAATTCCAGTGAGTGTTCAGTCGGTTTTTAAACGAGTTCAGAGTAGGGGCTTCTACTACGAAGTTGGGAAGGGAGTTCCATGAATCTACCACTCGCCGACTAAATATACTTTGTGTGACTTTAGTCCTGCTCTGTTTATTAAAGAGTTTTAAACTATTACCTCTAGTATTAGCTGAAGACATTGTAAATAGCTTATCTTTATCTAGTTTATCTATACCATTCAGAATTTTATAGACTTCGATCACATCGTTCCTTTTACGTCTATATTCTAAGGTGGGAAGTCCCAACTTTTTAAGTCTTGAATGGTATGGTAAATTTTCAATAGAGTGAACACTTTTAGTGGCTCTACGTTGGACGTTTTCGAGAGCGATCTGATCTTTTTTTAGCAGTGGAGACCATACCTGGGTTGCATATTCTAAGTTAGGTCTAATTAGGCTTTTGTACAGGGTTAAGAACATAGTTATATCTATATAGACAAATGTCCTGAATATTAGACCCAGTATGCGATTTCCTTTATTAACTGCTTGACTTACATGCTGACTAAATTTAAGTTTGTTGTCGAAAAGTACACCGAAATCTTTCTCACACTGTACCTTCTCTATTTGTTCACTTTGTGGGAAGGAATAATGCGTGTCTTGTTCTAGATTGCCTATATTGAGGTGTTTGCATTTTTTAGTGTTCAAGGCCATTTTCCAGTCTCTAGTCCAAATGACTACACTGTCTATGTCTGCTTGAAGTTCTTGAGACTCGGTGGGGTTGTTATTGTTCCTAAAAATTTTAGAGTCGTCATCAAATAATTTTATGGTGCTATGTTGGACTACTTCGGGCAGGTCATTGATATATATCAGAAATAGAACAGGACCTAAGACACTACCTTGTGGTACACCACTGGTCACATCTACTAGTCCAGAAGTTTCACCATGAATAACAACTCGTTGCTGTAGATTGGATAAGAAGTCTTCTATCCACTTCAGTACTTTTCCAGTGATACCGTAACCCTTTAGTTTTTTAAGTAGATGTTTGTGAGAGACTTTATCAAAAGCTTTACTGAAGTCAATATAAATTGCGTCGACATTACTCCCTTTATCTATGGCTTCTGCCCAATGTTCAAGGACCTCCAATAGGTTGGTAGTACACGATTTACCAGATCTAAAGCCATGTTGATGTTCTGTGAAGAGATGGTTCTCGTCCATATGAATTACGAGTTTGTCCCTAATGATTCTTTGGAGAATTTTGCCTGGGATTGAAGTCAGACTTATTGGACGGTAGTTCTCCACTTTGTTGTGGTTCCCACTCTTGTATAAAGGAGTCACATTAACAATTCGCCAGTCGTCTGGAATTTTCCCTTTGTCTAAAGATTTCCTGAATATGATTTCCAAGGGTTGTGATATTTCATTTGAAGTTTCAACAAGAAGTTTAGGATGAAAGACGTCAGGCCCTGGAGATTTATTAGGGTTTAATTTCTTTATAGTTTTTTTCAATTAAACTCCTGTCGAATTCGATATCATGAAGTTCTGTTTGATATGGTCTCATTTGGAAGTGTGGTGGATCTTCACTTTCTGGTGGGTTAAAGACTGATCCAAAGTAGTTATTCAGCTCATTGGCGGTTTCATAGTGGTTAGTGGTGTGTGTACCATCCGCTTTTACCACGTTGGTTATAGACATTCCTGTTCGTGTTTTTTCTCCGACATATTTCCAAAAGAGCTTGCTGTTATCTTTGATGTCTTGCACTAGTTTCTTTTCATAATGATAGTGTGAACGTCGAATCTGTCGTGTTGCAGTGTTCCTGGCTCTCTGATACACTTTAAAGTTACTTTCTGTTTTACAATGAAGGTATCGGACCCACTTCCGCCTTTTTTGTCGGATGGACTGCTTGGCTTCGTTGTCAAGATGGGGCTTCCAACGCTTCCTAACTGGGGATGTCTTGTTCACGGGTATTTTATCTTCAATTAGTTTAGTTATGGTTTCAACAAGAACATTCCATGCTTGGGTCGTTGACATGTCCTCAACTTGAATGATGTTTAGCCAGTTGACAGAGGTTAGTTCTTCGCGTATAGCGTCGTAATGCCCTTTGTGATAATTCCTCCTCTCCTGTTTAGTATGATTATCACTATGTGATACACTCAGTTTAAAAGACAATAAAATATGGTCACTCCTTCCGATACTTGGAAGATAGTTAAACATCGTTGACAATCTGTTCATCTTTGCTAAAAACTAGATCCAGTATAGATGGATTTTGACCTTCCCTATATCTGGTAGGCTTATGGATATGTTGGTATAAAAAAAGTGTCTCGAACACACTCCAAGAAACGAGTAGATATATGGTTTTCTGACGTACATGTTGTCCAGTCAGTCCAATTTATTTCAGGAAAGTTGAAATCTCCAGTGATCAGAATGTGTTTTGCGTTTCTAGTTGACATTTCTCTCATTAAGTTTGTTAGGTAGCTGAAATTCTCAGCTGTGCTGTTGGGGCTACGGTAGATATTCGCAATAAGTAGCTTGTCACCATTACTCAACTTGAGTTCAACAGCTAGGTACTCTTCAAAGGTTGTTGTAAATTTTACTTGCTGGACTGTCATTTGTTCCGAGATATAAATGGCTACTCCACGTCCCTTCACTGTTGTTGGTGAAGCATCTAAATCCAGGTATTTTATAAAAACTGTTGTCCAGAGGTAATATCTTATTTTTTTGGTGGATTTCAGTGAGTAGGATTATACTGGGTAATGATTTTTCTACAAGTTCCTGAAGTTCATCCATCTTGCTAGTAGATAAAATGTCTACATTTGAATAAAATATGAGAAGGTCGTTAAAAGAATCACTATGTACAGTGGTAAAAAAAAACTATTCTCCTATTCTGCACTGCTAGGTTGCCCTGCTGTAGCGAACAATTGCATGTTTGGAGCATTCCCAAGGATAGTCTGATCAGGGTCGATGTCATGACAGGTGTCAAGATTATAATAGTGAGACTCAGAATATAGATTGTTATCCTGAAGATGGTGATTTATCCCGATAGGACTGAAAATTGGGAGACTGTGCCTTGCTGAGGACAAGTCTGTTGTGCTTTCTGTGTCCAATTCTAAGTGGGTGTGATGAAGCACCTTTGGTATTGTTTGACGAGTGTTAGGAAGTGGAGTCTTCTTAATCTTTTTTTCTTTGAATTCCTCTCGTTGTTGCCTAGTTTGGTCTCGTTTAATAGCAGCTTTTTTAAGGTGTGATGGACAGTTCTTAGAGATGTTCATAACGTTTTCTAGTATCTTTTTCCTCTGTTGCTTGTTCCCTAGAATTACTTTCAATGGTCTGGTTTTAGTTTCATCATATTTACCGAGTCGAAAGTGTGTAATTAACTCTTAATCTGCTATACCTATTTTCGAAGTCAGAAGTCGGATGTCATCTTCATCTTCTTTTTTCTTCTGTTGACCATCTCCTCTGGTTTTCTCAGGGATGTTGAATAATAATAATATTTGTATTCCTTCTCCTTCTGTCATCTAATTCTCTCACTCTGCCATCAATGACTTTTTCAATATCTGATGATATTTCATTAACAGCTGTTAGGCGTACCTGTTCTATATCCTTAGATAGCTGTAATATTTTATCGTCATGCTCCATTTTTAGAGTGTGTACTTTGGTATTGAGCAAAGCGGTTTTGTTCTCTAAATTTGACAAGCGTCTGTTGTTTGTATCCTTGACTTCTGACAGAGTTCTGCTGATGTTGTTCAGAGTTGGTAGTGTGTTGGTGCATGCAAAGCATGACCATCTAAATCCTGGCATTTCTCCATCCGCGACTAAGTTCACAACGCTTACACCATTACACATAGTGTTGGGATGTCTTGGTAGTAAAGAAATTTTTTGTCTAAAACTACTCAAATCGCTCTAACAGTAGTGTATTTACCTTATTAGATGCATGTTCTTGTCTAAAAATAATTTCATCAACTCTTCATCGGTTATGTAATGTATTTGTTTAACTTGCATGACTTTGGC
Source organism: Argopecten irradians (assembly GCF_041381155.1). NCBI lineage: Eukaryota > Metazoa > Mollusca > Bivalvia > Pectinida > Pectinidae > Argopecten > Argopecten irradians. The sequence goes on along the minus strand of NC_091134.1, from coordinate 137,966 downwards.
TTGGGTATGGGTACAGCGTACATGTTTTACCTGCTTAATTGTATTGATCAATAACAGAATTAGCCTCACTGAATTGTCCCTTTAATAACAGTTTATATCTGATATATTAATATCTATTTTTTACTGTTATAAGAATTTGTAATATGCAGCAGCGTATATCCAAGAAGTTGTTTTGTTGAAGACTGATATTATATTTTATACATTAGTTTAGGCTCATGTTGTATACTACAAAGGCTAATAAGGATGGACTGTATAATGATGTTTTTCTTTCATTTCAGATCAATATTCTGCATTCTAGTAAACGATTTGATATTTTAGAAACGGTAGGTATTTTAAAAAAAATGTGTTATTTGGATACAAATTCTTTGCATAAGTTTATCAAGTTTTCTAGTATAAAGATTTTAAATTTAACAAACAATTACATTTTATATATGATGTGACAATATACCCATAATGAACTGATATTATTCTAATAATTTTCATAATACCAATATGAAAATCTGAAAATAGGCCCAGGGTAGTGATATTAGGCTTGAAGCATGCTGGAATGAAGGGCTACCCAGTTTGTTCAAATGAATGACCTTGACCTTAATTCAAAGTCACAGAGCTCAAAAGTTCTTAAATCTTTAAACAACTTCTTCTCATTAATTGAAAGGCTCTGGGTACTGATATTGGGCTTGTAGTATGCTGGAATGCAGGGCTACCAAATTTGTTCAAATAAATGACCATGACCTTCATTCAAGGTCACAAGGGTCAAAAAGGTAAAATATTTAAATTACTTCATGTGAAGAACTAAGGGGCCTAGCATGCTGGGGTCAAAAAGGCTAAAATCTTTTAAATGTACAACTTCTGTGTATTTCAGTTCTACTCTATATTGTATTAATGATCAGATGACAGTTAAGGCTCATTGAGCCTCTTGTTGATTTCTACATTGTGTACTCTCTGTGTGTGAGCTTTGTTTGTACATTGTGTACTCTCTGTTCGTAAGCTTTGTTTGTACATTGTGTACTCTCTGTTAGTGAGTTTTGTTTGTACATTGTTTACTCTCTGTTAGTGAGTTTTGTTTGTACATTGTGTACTCTCTGTTAGTGAGTTTTGTTTGTACATTGTTTACTCTCTGTTAGTGAGTTTTGTTTGTACATTGTTGTACTCTCTGTTAGTGAGTTTTGTTTGTACATTGTGTACTCTCTGTTAGTGAGTTTTGTTTGTACATTGTTTCTCTCATGTTACTGTGAGTTTTGTTTGTACATTGTTTACTCTCTGTTAGTGAGTTTTGTTTGTACATTGTGTACTCTCTGTTAGTGAGCTTTGTTTGTACATTGTGTACTCTCTGTTAGTGAGTTTTGTTTGTACATTGTGTACTCTCTGTTAGTGAGTTTTGTTTGTACATTGTGTACTCTCTGTTAGTGAGTTTTGTTTGTACATTGTGTACTCTCTGTTAGTGAGTTTTGTTTGTACTTTGTGTACTCTCTGTTATTTAGTTTTGTTTGTACTTTGTGTACTCTCTGTTAGTGAGTTTTGTTTGTACTTTGTGTACTCTCTGTTATTTAGTTTTGTTTGTACTTTGTGTACTCTCTCTAAGTGTGTTTTGTTTGTACATTGTATACTCTCTGTAAGTGTGTTTTGTTTGTACATTGTATACCATCTTTTAGTGTGGATTGTTTGTTTCCTTTTCAGATGTTATCATTTATGCATGCCCAAAGTACCTTCTTCCATCAAGGCCATGAGCTGTTTAAGGAATTTGAACCAGAAATGAAACGTGTGGCAACACAGGTAAAAACTATTTCATTTAATATTTGGACATTGTATAGGTTAAACCTCCAAGGGGATGGATGGATGGGAACAAAAAAATGTTCAAATATGATTACCATATTTTCCAGACAATAAGTTGCACCTAAAAGTTAGGCCAATGTACCCACGTAACCCTCTGTGTACATACAATTGATATCTGAAGTACAGTAATGATTATCGATTGTTTAGAATAATGAAAACTGTCTGTAAAAATGAGTAAAAATTGATTTGGTCATGTTTCTGTCCGTTGTTTACTTTGCCATTACGTAAGCCTACTTGTGTGTAAACAAACATGGCGGCCGTATGAATCCACGCTTACTCTCGCTTATATTTCAGTAAACTGGTTAAAATACTTTTTCAGGATGAATAGGATTTTATTGTACCTCTATTTTTATATATTTTGTGTATTAAATATATTGTTATGTAAAATTAGGTTAATGTATTATCAAGATCTGCATCGTAACCTAAATATGACTTTGTTTAGAGTGTTAGCATATCCCAAAATGTATTACTGAAGCCTTCTTTTTGTAAACTTCTGGATATGACCTCATGGTGTTTGACGCTGCTATCCCAAAATGTATTACTGAAGCCTTCTTTTTGTAAACTTCTGGATATGACCTCATGGTGTTTGACGCTGCTGAGATCGGTTTAATGTTTTAATGTAAAGAGTTACTGTATAATCGACTTCCTTTACAGTGTAGGTGTATCCCATAATGCAATACCGAAGCTTTATTTGTTAGGTCATCTGACCTATAGTACCTATAATCGTGGGCCGTCCACCATGCGCCATGCGTAAACTTTTCCTATAAATCGCTACTTGTAAAAATTTCTTTATGGATTTTAACTAAATTTGGCAAGAAACATCCTTAGGGAAAGATGAACAGATTTTGTATAAATGGTGACTCTGATCCCCCTGAGGGCTGAGGGGCAGGGCCCAATTGGGGAAATTTTGGTAATTCTTTAAAACGCTACTTGTCAAAAAGTTCTAAACAGATTTTAACCAAATTTGGCCAGAAACATCCTTAGGGCAAAGGGAACAGATTTTGTATAAATGGTGAGTCTGACCCCCTTAGGGCATAAGGGGCAGAGCCCAATAGGGGAAATAGAGGAAAATGCCTTCAAAATGCTACTAGTCATAAAGTTATCATTGGATTTCGACCAAATTTGGCCAGAAACATTGTTAGGGGAAGGGGAAGTGATTTTGTGTAAATGGTGACTCTGAACCCTGTGGGTCCTAAGGGAAGAGGGCCAATAGGGGAAATCGAGATGGAGGAAAAAATTTTCAAAATGCTACTTGTCATAAGATTCTTATTGGATTTTGACCAAATTTAGTCAGAAATATTCTTAGGGGAAGGGGAACAGATTTTGTATAAATTGTGACTCTGACCCCCCCTCCCCCCCTCCCTGGGGCCTGATGATTGGGGCCCAATAGGGGAAATTGAGTAAAATTTCTTCAAAAAGCTACTAATCTTAAAGTTTTGAAAGAATTTCTACCAGATTTGGTATAAAATATCTTAATGGGATGGGGAATAGATTTTGTATAAATGGTGATTCTGACCCCCCTAGACCCTGAGGGGCGGGGCCCAATAAGGGAAATAAAGGAAAATTTCCTTCAAAACGCTACTTGTCATAAAGTTCTCATTGAATTTTGACCAAATTTGGCTAGAAACATACTTAGGGAAAGGGGAACAGATTTTGTATAAATGATGACTCTGACTCCCATGGGGCAGGAGGGACAGGTCCCGATAGGGGAAATTTTGGTAATTCTTTAAAACACTATTAGTCATAAAGTTTCGAAAGAATTTCAACCAGAATTGGTCTAAAGTATCTTTATGGTTATGGGAAAAGGAGATTTTGTATAAATGGTTACTCTGACCCTCCAGGGGCAGGAGGGGGCAGGGCCCTAATAGGAGAAGATGAGGAATTTGTTTTGAACAAGCTAGTACTTATAAACACATCTTAAGATTTTGGCCAAATTTTATCAAACAACTTTTTGGGAATGAGATAAGATTTTGTATAGTGACTCTGCCCAACACCATTGTTTCGGTTTCTATTTTACCAATTTGTTTTCCCTTCCTCTTGTAATAATTTGTTGAAATGATTTTCAGATGACCGTTGAGACGCATGGGCCTCTTGTTGTAAACCTCCGGATATGGCCTCGTGGTTTTTGATTCTGTAGAGGTCGATTAAACGATAATTTATATGACAGTGTGATGCTTATAAAATTGGTCCTATTTTCTTATTAATGGTCTTATATTCAGTGAATTAATTAATCTATGGAATATTGTCAAAGAAACTTTTTAACATGCCTATGATTTGATAAAATTCATCTTATTTTCAGGTGGAAGAGTTAAGTGCCAAAGCTAGTCAAGAGCGCAAGGAGATGGAGCAAAGGCACAGCCTTGTGCAGCAAAAGGTAGGCATTTATGTTTGTATATATGTAGATCATAGGATTTGTCTTTGTAATTCAGCATTCAAGTATGTACAGCAATACTCCTGAGGTCAAGAGTATGTCTGGTGTGCAGCATGTTTACGTGTCCTGTGTACTTCCACAGGGCAAATTGTGTTAAAATTGGCCATTTGGAAGCATTATTAAGCAGGTTGTCTTGGTCACTAAGGCATGTTTTACTGTATAAAGGAATCATTCAGTACATACTTGTATGTTACATGTGGTAGCAAAATGAAATTTATTCAGCTATTTTTGTTCTGTAATAGATTCAACAAAGGTTAGATTGAAAAAAAATATTGTCTGCCTAAAACTTATTTCGCTGTAATAGTTTCAATTCAGCTTAATAAACTTGAGCTAAAGACAAATCCTCTTGACTAAAAGTATTTACTTTGGGTTGCTTTTTAGTACAGAAGCTTAAGTGTCAAAGTCAGTGTTATCAGATATTGTTTCTGTGGGATGATTGATGTTGTAGGCAACATATTGTTTTGCTTGGAATTCTTTTATGAAGCAATTTTAGTTTTAATCAGTCAGCTTCAGTGTTTGACCTTGAACTTCTCTCTTCCACAAACATACAGTTGTTTTTGATGCTCTTGATAGTTTGTCTATATGGTTTTAGATCTTGTATCTAGAAGATCATAAGTTTATGTAAAGTTGTAAGAGTTATCTGCTTGTACATATTAGTAGTGAAATGTTTCTGTGTGTATTAGACTGGAGTTTGTGAGAGTGTGCAGTACAACAACACAAGTCACTTGTACAGCTCCACATTTTACTTTCAGCCTCTCATCTAAATGACAGTTGCTTGTGATGATCGTGATGATATCTTGTAAACATGTAAATCTTACTGAAAAGCAGGTGGAGTCGTTAGAGTTATCTCCCTTATCTTGTACTCTACAGAATAGAAGTTGGTACTGAGGATTTTTTTTCTTTTTCTGTTGAATTGTAGAGCAACATTGCGATTGTGTTAGCACTCAAATATGTACTGAAGCACATAACACATGTCAGCACTAGTGAAACCAAGCCATGTTTACAGAAACATAGACTGATACTCTCTACAAGATAACCAGGTGTTTGATGACTAATATACAAGCTCCATGTGGACGAAGGAAAATTATAGAATAAAACAATTGATAGAAATCTTTATAAGGATATGTCTTATAACAAGACATGTGTCTTATAACTGATTACAGTGTGAGATAGCATTGTTTTGTGGCTTATGTCTTATAATTGAACTTTGGATAAAACCTGTCCTGACATCAGTACAGGATGAATGATTTGTAGCTAAAATCAGATATGTCTTGTTGCTGAATTCATGGTAGCACCTGTGTCTTAGAGTGAACAAAGGATAATACATGTGTCTCATAACTAGACTGAATTCAAGATATGACACATGCTATAAGATATGTAAAAAATGTCTTATGAGTATTTATGCAAGATATTACTGATGAATAAATGACTAAATCCAGGGTAATATTGTAGTTCATGACTGATTACATTCTAAGTTTTTTGACTAAAAAATGTCCCTCCCTCTTTTCTAAGGCTTTAATTTCACTTACATCGAATTAAATGCAGACTTGAAATATGAAAAAATATGTTGGTTTCATTAAGGATGTACACCTCTGAGAAGTCAAAATTTTCTTGTATTAAACTTTTTTTCTCATATAGATTTCTGGAAATAGAAGTTCATACCATACAAGAAAATGGAAGAAAAACATATGTTGGTGTGCTTATTTTTGAGCTATTGTCACTCAAAGATACCAAGTGGACAAAATCTTTTTTGGGGATTTTTGATGTTTTGACCATATACACAAGAGTTTAAAGCTACAATTTTCTAATGAGATGTTTGATATGTATGGAAGTTTGAAGAATTTACTTTCCTGTAGTCTTCTTTAAAAATATTTAAGTTTTGATTAATAAGAGTCATATTTTTAGCTCACCTGGCCCGAAGGGCCGGTGAGCTTATGTCATGGCGCGGCGTCCGTCCGTCCGTCCGTCTGTCTGTCCGTCTGTCCGTCTGTCGTCCGTCCGTCCGTCAACATTTCCTTTAAATCGCTACTAGTCATAGAGTTCTGCATGGATTGTAACCAAATTTGGCCACAAACATCCTTGGGGGAGGGGGAACAGAACTTGTATAAATTGTGGCTCTGTCCCCCCCGGGGCAGGACGGGCGGGGCCCAATAGGGGAAATAGAGGTAAATCCTATAAATTGCTACTTGTCCTAGAGTTCTGCATGGATTGTAACCAAATTTGACCACAAACATCCTTGGGGGAGGGGGAACAGAACTTGTATAAATTTTGGCTCTGGTCCCCCCGGGGCAGGAGGGGCGGGGCCCAATAGGGGAAATAGAGGTAAATCCTTTAAATCGCTACTTGTCCTAGAGTTCTGCATGGAATGTAACCAAATTTGGCCACAAACATCCTTGGGGTAGGGGGAACAGAACTTGTATAAATTTTGGCTCTGGTCCCCCGGTGGCAGGAGGGGCAGGGCCCAATAGGGGAAATAGATGTAAATCCTTTAAATCGCTACTAGTCATAGAGTTCTGCATGGATTGTAACCAAAATTAGCCACAAACATCCTTGGGGGAGGGGGAATAGAACTTGTATAAATTTTGGCTCTGATCCCCCGGGGGTAGGAGGGGCGGGGCCCAATAGGGGAAATAGAGGTAAATCCTATAAATCGCTACTAGTCATAGAGTTCTGCATGGATTGTAACCAAAATTAGCCATAAACATCCTTGGGGGTAGGAGAACAGAACTTGTATAAATTTTGGCTCTGACCCCCCGGGGGCAGGACGGTTGGGGCCCAATAGGGGAAATAGAGGTAAATTCTTTAAATCGCTACTTGTCCTAGAGTTCTGCATGGATTGTAACCAAAATTAGCCACAAACATCCTTGGGGGAAGGGGAACAGAACTTGTATAAATTTTGGCTCTGATTCCCCAGAGGCAGGAGGGGCGGGGCCCAATAGGGGAAATAGAGGTAAATCCTTTAAATCGCTACTAGTCATAGAGTTCTGAATGGAATGTAACCAAATTTGGCCACAAACATCCTGGGGGAAGGGGAACAGAGCTTGTATAAATTTTGGCTCTGGTCCCCGGGGGCAGGAGGGGCGGGGCCCAATAGGGGAAATAGAGGTAAATCCTTTAAATCGCTACTAGTCATAGAGTTCTACATGAATTGTAACCAAATTTGGCCACAAACATCCTTTTTGGAAGCGGAACAGAACTTGTTTAAATTTTGGCTCTGACCCCCCGGGGGCAGGAGGGGCGGGGCCCAATAGGGGAAATAGAGGTAAATCCTTTAAATCGCTACTAGTCATAGAGTTCTGCATGGAATGTAACCAAATTTGGCCATAAACATCCTTGGGGGTAGGAGAACAGAACTTAAATAAATTTTGGCTCTGACCCTCCGGGGGCAGGAGGGGGGGGCCCTATAGGGGAAATAGAGGTAAATTCTATTAATCGCTACTTGTCCTAGAGTTCTGCATGGATTGTAATCAAATTTGGCCACAAACATCCTTGGGGAAAGGGGAACAGAACTTGTATAAATTTTGGCTCTGATCTTCCGGGGGCGGAGAGGCGGGGCCCAATAGAGGAAATAAAGGTAAATCATTTAAATCGCTACTAGTCATAGAGTTCTGCATGGAATGTAACCAAATTTGGCCACAAACATCCTTGGGGGAAGGGGAACAGAACTTGTATAAATTTTGGCTCTGGCCCCCCGGGGGCAGGACGGTTGGGGCCCAATAGGGGAAATAGAGGTAAATCCTATAAATCGCTTCTTGTCTTAGTGTTTTGCTTGGATTGTGACCAAATTTGGCCATAAAAATCCTTGGGGGAAGGAGAACAGAACTTTGGCTCTGACCCCCTGGGGGCAGGAGGGGTGGGGCCCAATAGGGGACTTAATGGTTAATATTAAAATTCCTTCAGAAAAGAAACAATGAAGCTGTATTCAGAGCATTACTTGACATTACAAACCAGGTGAGTGATACAGGCCCTCTGGGCCTCTTGTTTCTCGGAATATCAGCATATGCTACCCCTACCCCTTAATTTTGAGCTACAAAAAACACTATTTTCAGCCATTTTTGCCAAATTTAACCCTTTATAGAAACAGTTGTGGTATTTAACTTTTGTTAATATTTTGCATATCAATAGGGAATGGGTTGTTCTTTCTAAATTAGGCAGAAAAATGGGGGGGGGGGTGTCAGTGTGCTTACTTTTTTGCCCCATTTGAATATGTGTTATTTTTTAGTATTTTAGAGTAAAAAATACAAGTGCTCAATTACCATTAAATGTAAAAATAAAGTGACAAAAGCGTATCACTTCACGCAATAATGCTCAATATTTTGATAACCACGAACATAGTAAAGATTAACAGCAAAAACTAGCTCAATACAGGTAAAAATGCTGGTGCAGTGATGATTTAAGTAAAAACGATTTCAGGAAAAAATGGTTAAACTATGGCTCTACTCAAAGAGGAAAAGACACAATTTCAAAATGGCCGCCAAATGGGACATTTCTTAAAATCCCTGTACAAAAAAATCTACTGAAAATAGAAATGTAATTTTTTGACAAAATTTGCATCTGGCAACTTTCTACAGATATTAATAAAATATATTTGAAAATCTCATAACTTCTTTGATCTTTGTCGAAACGAGACTTCAACAGGACTGAAACTTCCGCAGAATACATCCTTAAGCATTAAATTACCTTCTTGGGAGATTCATGGTCCTATAATTCTCACAGGATTGCAGACAAATTTAATAACATGCGTTATGATTAATTTGTCTGCAATCCTGGGAGAATTATAGGACCATAAATCCCCCAAGAAGGTAACTTAATGCTTATATTTCCATTTTATATTATATTTAAGCCAACCTGTAGGCCTAATGTACAATGTAATCGCTATTACCAAATCAAATTCCCCGCAGCCCTTGTCATGGAGCCTCTGGTGACGTCATAAGTACCTCTGACGTCATTAGAACTCCCGACATCATTCGTGGTAAAAAAAAATAACTCCATGGAAATGACCATAAAATCATAGTACACTTCCAACATTTTAATCAATATGTCCATCTTTAGATTATTCAACATTTTAAAATCACAACTACGAAATTGAGAGCAATTGGGGTTTTTCATTCCGGTAGCACACAAGTATGCACAAAAAATGTGCATTGCGTCATTACGTCGTGACGGCGTTCAGAATGATGCCACAATAGATGTTATGCATATCACTACACCAACGGAAGTTATAGGAGAATTAGGATACCATAAATTCCCCTTTTGGTTGGTAAGGTTATATAGCGTCAGTCTGGAGCAAATGGAAATATTTACTAATATCTTTTGCAAATTGATTTATGGATTACTTTGTAGAATAATTTTATGAAAGGCTAGTACAATCTTGTTTCTATGAAGCGGCCCCTTATTTGCTTCAATTTTTAAGCAACCTGTGTACTTGGGTCAAATACGGTATATATCTGATGACTGAATAAGGGATAAAGCTTGCTTAAATGCATGTATACGAAATATACAGGAAACCTCATGTCCTATGACTGCTGTATACAAGATAAGATATTATCTTATGACTGACTGTATACCAGATAAGACATGTGTCTTATGATTGACTGTAAACAAGATAAAACATGTATCTTATGACTGACTATGCAATATAAGATTTGTGTCTTATGACTGACTATATACAATATAAGATGCCTGTCTTATGACTGACTGTATACAAGATAAGACGTGTCTTATGACTGACTGTATACAATATAATATATGTATCTCATGACTGACTGTATGCTAGATAAGACATGTGTCTTATGACTGACTGTATACTAGATAAGACATTATCTTATGACTGACTGTATACAAGAAAAGACATGTGTCTTATGACTGACTGTATACTAGATAAGGCATGTGTTTTATGACTGACTGTATACAAGATAAGGCATGTGTCTTATGACTGACTGTATACAATATTAGATATGTGTCTTATGACTGACTGTATGCAATATAAGACATGTATCTTATGACTGACTGTATACAATATAAAATATGTGTCTTATGAATGACTGTATGCAATATAAGATATGTCAGTCTTTTGACTGACTGTATACAAGATAAGACATGTATCTTATGACTGACTTTTTGCAATATAAGATTTGTGTCTTATGACTGACTGTATAAAATATAATATGCCTGTCTTATGACTGACTGTATACAAGATAAGATGTGTCTTATGACTGACTGTATACAATATGAGATGCATGTCTTATGACTTAGTGTATACAATTTAAGACATGTCTTATGACTGACTCTATGCAATATAAGGTATGTGTCTTATGACTGACTGTATACAAGATAAGACATGTGTCTTATGAGTGACTGTAAGCAATATAAGATATGTGTCTTATGACTGACTGTATACAAAATAAGATGCCTGTCTTATGACTGACTGTATACAATATAAGACATGTGCCTTATGACTGACTGTATACAATATAAGATGCATGTCTTATGACTGACTGTATGCAATATAAGACATGTGTCTTATGACTGACTCTATGCAATATAAGACATGTGTCTTTTGACTGACTATATACAAGATAAGACATGTGTCTTATGACTGACTGTATACGAGATAATACATGAATCTTATAACTGACTATATACAGGAGAAGACATTATCTAATGACTGACTGTATACAAGATAAGACATGTGTCTTATGACTGACTGTATACAAGATAAGACATGTGTCTTATGACTGACGCTATACAAGATAAGACATGTGTCTTATGACTGACTATACAAGATAAGACATGTGTCTTATGACTGACGGTATACAAGATAAGACTTGTGTCTTATGACTAACTATATACAAGATAAGATATGTGTCTTATTACTGACTGTATACAATATAAGATGCATGTCTTATGACTGACTGTATGCAATATAAGATATGTGTTTTTTGACTGACTTCAGAAAAGAAAAGACATTTGTCATGTTACTGTATATAGGCAAAGATTATGATGGTTTCTAGATATGTCTGGTGACTGAATTCTGAAGATTTGAATAGGGAAGTACAGCTTTTATAGTCAGATGACCGATTTCAATCTTTCAATCGTTTACAGCTTTTTTCAGATCTTAAAATAATTTTTAATGAAAAAAAGTAAAGTTTACAAGGACACTTTAGATTTTATTAAAGATAATTTTAAGTGGACTACTTGAAATGTCTGGTTTAAACTCATTAGCAAGCTAAAACTTTTTTATCAGTCCATAAAATGTATCTTGTGTAATGGAAAACATTTATTTGGTAAGAAAGTATGCCTTGCTTTTCTTTCTTTTGAATTGTCTGAGTGGTGATGTATCTCTAAGCACTTGAATACTTTGCAGTGAAGTGTAAGTGTATGTCAGTAGTAAGGAGGACATCTAGTAAGGTCACCTCTTTCAGTAGTAAAAGGAAAATTGCCCTGAATCATGGGAACCTACTACATATGTTTATCCCAAGTCATTTCAATTTTATATTTTTCTAAAAAATGGTTAAAATATCCAAACAATGTCTTGTAACTAAATATGGCATATACTGCTTAATCATGTATGTTTTGATAATAACAATAACAATAACAGTTGGCACTCTGACAGAAAACTAATCAAAAGTTTGCATGGGTATCCTGAAACTTAATCCATGGATCTCTATAAATCATAATGTTTAAAAAAAAAAAAAAAAAAGACGACAATTATTTGATACTAAAATATAAAATGCGGGACTTTCTGAACTTTTTAAAATTACATAATGTGGACAAAAACAAGTAAATTGTGCTAGCAATGTGAAAATCCTACTGCAATACTGAATATGTACCAAAATCTGTACAGGATATGATTTCTGAGCCTAAAACTGAATGGTTGTAATGTGAGAAGTCTGGTGATGATATTAAGTTATGTTTTCATTAAGATAATCTCCAATTACATACTGAACATTGAGGAATTCCACTGACTGGGGAGAAAATTCCCATGATGGTGAGAAACACACTAGTGTTTATCTCAGGATGTGCCTGTGCATTACACCAAAGAAAATGTTTATACATCTGTTGTTTGAGTTGACTTGGCCAGCCTCTGTCAATGTATTACACAGACCTCACCAGAATCAGGCAACATGATATAAAACCAACCTTTGTAGCCTCAAAGATTGTTTTAAACCAATCTTAGTTGAACGCTGACTTGGCTATTTGGACTCTTAAGCTTGTGTACTTTTTGAACCTAAAGAAAGTTATAACCTTATGATAATTATTTAGCTTACCTCATACAGATAGATATTAAGTGACGTGCTGAATCTGTCATCTATCGACCTGCATGTGTTTTGTCTGTCATCCATTGACTTAACAGTTTAGCAGAATTTAACAAAACCTGATTGGTCACAGCTATGGTTTAGCATAAGGGTTCAAATTCCAGTGAAAATTGGTGTATATAAGGATTTTGAGGGGTGTTTGACACATTGGTACCACTTTGGAAATCCTCAGTTACAAAATCAGTTCTAGGTTTTTGGAAATTTTGGTATTGTTCATTTGTTTTTGTGAAAATTAATTAGCAAATGAGATATTCGACCCATTAGGGTCAGGATGACCTATTGTCATCATGGACCGTCTGTTGTCGTGCGCTGTCCCTGTCCTCAATGCGTAAATTCTTCATTCAAACGACTTCTTCTCAATAACCAAAAGGCCCAGGGCACTAATATTTGACCTGTCACATGCTGGGATGAAGGGCTACCAAGTTTGTCAAAATGAATGACCTTGACCTTCATTCAAGGTCACGGGTCAAATAGTCTAAAATCTTTAAACGACTTCTCAAGAACCAGATGGCCCAGGGTACTGATATTTGGCGTGTAGCATGCTGAGGCAAAGGGCTACTAAGTTTGTTCAAATGAATGACCTTGATCTTCATTCAAGGTCACAGAGGTCAAATAGGCTAAAATCTTAAATCAACTTCTTGTGAATAACTAAGAGGCCACGTGACCTGAGTTTGGGCCTGTGACATGCTGGGATGAAGGGCTACCATCACGTTGGCTCAAATGAATGACCTTGCCCTTCATTCAAGGTCACAGGGGTCAAATGAAATCTTCAAACCACTTCTCAAGAACCGAAAGGCCCATTATACTCATATAAGGCCTGTAGCATGCTGGGATGAAGGGCTACCAAGTTTGTTAAAATGAATGACCTTGACCTTCGCCCAAGGTCACCTGGGTCAAATTGGCTAAAATCTTTAAAAGACTTCAGTCAAGGTCACAGGGGTAAAATAGGTTAAAATCTTAACTACTTCTTGAGAATAATTAGGAAGCCTATAGCTAGAGACCTGATATTGGGCCTGCGACATGCTGGGATGAAGAGCTACCAAGTTTATTCAAATGAATGACCTTGACCTTCATTCAAGACCACAGGGTTCAAAATGGCTTAAACCTTTAAATGACTTCTTGTAAATAACTAAGAGGCGTACAGACCTGTTATTAGGCCTGTGACATGCTAGGATGAAGTGCTACCAAGGTTGTTCAAATGAATGACCATGATCTTCATTCAAGGTCTCTGGGGTCAAATAGGCTAAAATCTTTAAACGACTATGTTGAATTGTGCTAATTCAGTTGTCAGATGACTTAAGTACCATTGGCCTCTTGTTAGGCTTTAATTTCACTTACTTCAAATTAAATGCAAAGTGAAAATATGAAAACTGTGTTGGCTTCCTTACTGATTTCTTTTACAAATTGATTTATTGCTTACTTTGTAGAACAATTTTATGAAAGGCTAGTCCAAATTTATTAAATGCCCCTAGCTTATTTGCTTCAATTTTTTAAATGCCTTTGGTGATTATTGGGTCGAATACGGTATATGATTTTTGAAAACGGCAAACTTGTGGTATGTACCACTTTTTAAAAACCAATTTCTATGGAACACCGTAGCTATCTTGTATGGTTCAAATATACTATATGAATGTGTGTTTTCATTGTATTACATGGTTTAATCATTGTGTGATTTGAACTTAGCAATGGCCATAAATTTCCATGGTAACAAAATGAATGTTCTAGTGCTCTATTCGAAATTGCACAGTATTTAAAAATTGGAAGCATTAAGGGCCATATGCCCTAATATTATATACAATACACTTCAAGAAATCATTAATGTCATAATTAAACTTTATTAAAATTATTAAATATTATTAAAAGTTATATCATTGAAGTTTTTTGTTATCTAGTCACTTAATCTAATGAACTCAAGTTATACTAAAAATTCCAACAATAGCATGATTTTCATTATTTTCAATGTACATGATAATTTACCAAATGAAATGCTCCTATATATAGATCTGAATGGCCAAGTGCTGTATCAACACTTTTGTAACACATGAAAAAATATACTTACTGTAAATTACTTCGTTTTTGCGAAATACACATTTTCTGTAATTTTGCAAGAGCACTGAATTGCTTATTCAAATACTAAGAAAATGTGAAAAAGTACACATGGAAATGAAGTTGTTTACATAAGATGCAAAGTTCATAAATCTGTATATGGGAGTGTTGTTCTAGATATAGTTTAAATAATGTAATCCAGTTAATGTGATGTTTGTTAATTTGAATATATTAGATAAAAGTTCAAACAACAGATGAATATCTGCTTGCAAATCTGGTACAGATGTTAGCTTATGCTCTGTAGTGATCTGGATAAATAAATCTGAATATCAAAGTATTAAAGCAACACTTTATACAACAGATAAAAATATGCTTAGTACAAGGCTCATAGGTGTATATTCAGTAGATAAAAAATCACATAAAATGATGCTTCTAAATCTGCTACCATATGATTCTGCTTTCTTTATCTGAAAGTCTTTGATACATATCTGTACAGTGCATCTGTATACCTAAGGGGAAGGAGTGACCTTCGATTTTTGTTTTGGTCGTTTATTGCGGCATCGTTGCTTTCCATTCTTTAAGACACGGCAGCACTCAATAGTGCCATCAGATTGCCGAGTGCATCTCCTACGACGAAGTGCATGCAGCTGATTGTGACGCTTTCCTCTATTGCGACGCTTTCTTTTACCTTTTTTGTTCTTTCTGTTCTTCTTCCTGTTTTTCTTTCCTTTCCTTTTTCGACCTTTCTTTTTTGCTTTTTCAGTCTTAGTTTTGACCTTGGGATTTGTCTTGGGACGTGAAGGCGCAGTTTCTTGTGGCTGTGTTAATTGTTGAGCAGCTTGTGTTCCTGTATTTCTTGCTGTCTCGCCTACTGGATTACCTCTATTTTGTGGTGAACTCTTCTCCACACTTACAATATCGCCCTTTAAGGCTACACGTGAAACTTGTACAGCAGGTCTCTGCGGGGACGTTTCCTCAGACGTCTTAGCCACGACTGCCACAAATGACATGTCTGGTAGATCAGCAAGTTTTCTTCCTCTCAGCTGGACTGGCATGGCACACTCAAGTTCATTAGTGTTGTGGAAGGAAACTTGTCTTTCTAGCATCCATTGTTTTAGCCAGATGAGATCCCGATCACAATGGAACGGGTTACCATCTAGTAACAGCTGTTGTAAACTGCCAAACGATTCCTTCAGAGCTTCAGGCAGACTTTGGATTTCATTATACTGTAGATTCATGATCATCACCTGTTCCAGTCTGACTCCAGAACTGACCAGAATAGCCAATGTACTGGACACCAAAGATGGACTATTCATAAAGTTTAGAGTGTTTATACTGGATAAGGCTGAGACAAACTGTTCACTGACATGCACTGTAGGGGAGGCAATGTTTGCCAGCGTCAGAGAGTTCAGCTGTGGAGGGAAGGCCCCATGGTCAACACTGGTGAGTGGATTGTGGGATAGCTGAAGCGTTGTCAGTGCCGACAGGTCAGAGAAGGTGCCGTCAGGGATCATTGATATATCATTGAACTGTAAATTGATCTGTTGAACGCCTTGAAGACCTCTGAATGACTCTCCGTAAATTCTTTGTATTCTGTTCATTTCAAGAGAGATTATTCGTAGCTTGGAGTGGTTAAGGAACAAGTGAGACTGTATCTCATAGACGTGGTTGTTGTCGAGGTAGAGTGTTTCCAGGTTAGTGGGTAAGCCCTGAGGTATATAGAAGAGTTGGTTGTTACTAAGCCACACCTCTTTAAGGTTCTTCAGAGGTTTCAAGGCTCGATAACTGATGTTTTTTAACATGTTATTCTCCAACATCAACAGACGCAGATTTCTTATTCCTTTGAAAGCATCATCACCAATGTCGGTAATCATGTTATTGCCAAGACGAAGGTCAGCAACTGAGTATGGCATGCCTGTTGGGACCTTCTTAAGTTGGCTCTTGGTAAAGTCAATGAGCTGGAGCATGTTACTGGAGAAGTCTAAGTCCACAGTGTGTGTTAACGCGTTATTACTGAGGATGAGATAACGCAGGCGTTCCAGATTCTTAAAGGCCTTTGGATGTATCCGGTTGATTTGGTTGTTACTGAGGTCCAACATACGTATCATAGTGTTTGTCTGAAAGTCATCCTCTTCGATTTCCGTGAGCTGGTTAAATCCGAGGTAGACAGATGATAGTGAGGTGAGGCCCTCAAATGGCTGACCGAGTCGCAGTAGATGGTTGTTTGTTAATGTTACAATAGACAATTCATCCAATCCCTGAAAAGCTCCGTCCTGTATAGCTGTAATGGAGTTGGATGACAGGTCAATCTGTGTTAGATGTGGTATATTTTGAAATGAGTCCGCCATGATATGACTTATACCATTGTTCGGTATTCTTAATGACTGAACATTTGGAAGCGACTGAAAACTTGCTTCATTAAAATCGGTGATTTGATTTCCTGTGAAATCAAGAACCTCAACTTCCTCTGGAATATTTTTAGGAATATCTCTCAGTCCTGACTGCACACAGTTTGCAGTGCCTCCGGTACAGGAATGGCATTGAGGGGGACACGGCACAACATGTGGTACCCATAGCCACAGGATATAAACCACCAATTGTATTACACCACCAAAGGGTCTTCATTGTTAGGATAAAGTTCAGATGTCTCAAGTGATACACTCAACTGCGACAGTCACTGTACATTGGGAGGCACCTGAAACATATACAAATAAAAGGTGTTAACCAGGTAAATAATAACACCCTCCACCACACACACCATTACCACCACACACCACCACCACCACCTACACCACCACACACACAACACACCACCACACACCACCACCACCACCCCCACCCACCACAACAACACACCACAACCACACACCACCACAAACCACCACCACAACATACCACACATCACCACCACCACACACCACCACCACCACACACCCACACACACACCACACAACACAACACCACCCACCACACATCACCACCACCACCACAACACACCACAACATTGCACCACCACAAACAACCACCACCACACACCACACACCACCACCACCACCACCACATACCACCACAACCACAACCACAACACAACACACACCACCACAAACCACACCACCACACACCACACATCACCACACACCACCACACACACACACACCACACACACACACACCCACCACCACCACACACCACCACCACCACCACAACACACCACAACCACAACCCAACACACACCAACACAAACCACCACATACCACACACCGCCACACACCACCACAACCACACACCACATCACACACCACCACTACACACACCACATCACACAACACCACCACCAC